>NW_028227258.1:20905000-22105000 GCF_978045245.1 Mus caroli
CCCTCACTTTGCATAACACGCACCTACAGTTATTTGAGTCTGATTCTTGCATTGTTATCTTGATGGGGGTTTTAGAATCACCATGGAAACAAACCTCTGGTCCTGCTAGGAGAGTTTCTAGATTAACTGAGGTGGGAAGACCCAGCCTAATTGTGAGTAGCACTATTCCATGGCCTGGGGGCCTGGACTGAAGAAAAGTCCCCCCAGTACCGGCATCTATCACTGTGCCTCCTAACTGCAGAAGCAAATCCCTAGCTGCCTCAGCGCCTGCCGACATGCCTTCAATGCTACGACAGACTGTATCTTCTTAAACTATAAGGCAAAGCAAATCCCCTATCCCCTCTAAGTTGCTGATGTCAGGTAGCTCATCACATGGATGAGAAAAGTAACAGGCACATTAACACTGAGCTCACAGAAGATGCTCACTTAGCCAGGTGAACTTCTTAAGTCTTTCTTACCTCAGGTCTCACAATGCAGGTCCATAATTTTTTTTTTTTGAAATCTATACACATTAGTTTGAGTTGACAGAATATGAAAAGGAAACTTTAGCTTCCACAGGACTTAGAAAATTGTTAATGCTCAATTAAACAGTATAGGGAACAATGAACAGGGCCTAAAATAAGGTTCAAACATTCCAGTAGTTCAATCTGGAAGAGCCTAATTTCACTAATGGGGACTTTTAAAAAGAAATGGTTTAGGTAGAACACATCCCTGTGAAATCATTCATTTTTATTGCGGTAAAGTTCAGTTGATTCCTCCAGTGAGATCCCTTCAAACAATATTCCAAGCATCTTGGGGAAGAGGCAATTGGCTCCCTATGATTGGTAGAAAGGCATCCTCTCTCTTCCCGTCTATCCTCTGTGCAGGTCCCTCCCAGTATGTCTCCTTTAAGGGATTTTAATCGCCTTCCAAAAGGCATTACTTAGTGAGGTTTTATCTTTCTCACAGATATTTTCCTCAGTGCTCTTCCTCTCAAATAAAAACCATTTCTCAAGCCATGTCAATTTCCAAAAGAACTTGTTATCCAAATGAACAGGATACAGATGGACACACTTGATGGAGGAATCTGTCAACCTCTAAGTTGTACCTTACAAACCTCCTCTGCACTTTCTAATAGGCCCACTCAAATCGTGCCACTGCCTATCTTGCAGTGGGGGGATCGAACTGACTTCTGAGAGGACCTCTTGACTTAAGAAACATCTTCCTGGTCGTTGTTTGTGTTCATGACGAGTACTGTAAGCAACTGTTCTCGTCGTTCACCTTGTTTGAAAGCAGGGACATCTAGGAACACAAAGAGAGAACACAGTCCGACACTCAAGCCAGTAGAGAAACTTCTTCTTAAAATAAAATAATATAGAATGGTTGTTATATTTAGTTATTGAATAACTGGAGAAGTTTAGGTCTGGTTTTTCCTCTCAGCCCCATGCTCCCAGAGATAAAACTCAGACTCAAAATATATTTATAAACGGATTGGCCATATAGCTAGATCATAACTTAAATTATCCCATTTATTTTATTCTACATCCTGCCAGGGGACTGTGCTCAGGTACCATGTGTCCATCTTGTCCCATCTTCCTGGGTGAATCTCCCATGCTTGGCTCTATCCCAGAATTCTTTCTTCCTCCCAGATGTCCCACCTTCTATTCTACCCTTTCCTATTGGCCTTAGGTTTTTGAATTGACAGGTGAAGCATCCATACGATACACAAGATAGTCTCTCTACAAATAACTGTTCTCACTGTGAGGTGCCAAGTTTATTTCTTTATTTTTATAATGTCTTTTATTCTTAGAAGGAAAAATCTCAACACCATTCTTCCTCTTTAACGTATATGGATGCTTTACTGCAGAGTATTTCTGTGTACCACGTGAATGCATGGTGCCCATGGAGGCCAGAAGAGGGCAGTAGATCACCCGGAACAAGAGTTACAGATGATGGTGAGCCTCCATGAGGATGTTGGGAATGGGAGCCATGTTCTCTGCAAGAGCAGCCAGTGTTCTTAACATCATCATTCTTGCTCTCTTTTAGGATAAAATCATAGAGACAACTGAAAGACTTTTAATTATGCAGTAACTTCCACTAAACATTTGCTCTGTTAGCTCTGTTCTCAGCACTGGTGATCCAACGGCCAAAAAGGAAAGGCAAAAATTACTGTCTTTCAGGATTGATGCTTAAACGTGATCGCTAAAAAGCAAAATACACGCCATTCTAGTGATAATATTGAAGAGACATAAAGTACAGAGGTGCGGATATAAAGTGGGTGTGCAGAGTCTGGATGAAATGGTATAGAAGGGCTCCTCATACAGGTAACTTTGAACTCAGAGGTTCTCAGCCTTCCTAATGCTGCCACCCATTAAAACAGTTCCTCATGTTGTATACAGGTCCTCATGGTGACCCCCTAATCATAAAATAATTTTGTTGCTACTTCATAATTTTATTAGTTACAAATCATAAATATCTGTGTTTTCTGATGGTCTTAGGTGACCCCTGTAACAGGGTCATTTGATACACCCCCCACCACCACCACCAAGGGTCATGACCCATAGGTTGAGAATAACTGTTTTAGACAAAAATATTTTAAAAATCATTATATTCCTATAAAAGGAGAAGAAAGAATTGTGTATGTTGGCACATTCCCTAATCCTATCATTGGAGAGGCCACAGGAGAACTGATACGTTTGTGAGATCACTTGGGCTACACAGTGAGTAGGCCAGCCAAGACTATATATAGCAAGACCACACTTCAAAAACAAAACAAAACAAAACAAAACAACCCAAGAGGCATTACATCATTCCTTAAATGAGCCACTTCTAGGTATAGTCCAAAAGAGTCTCACTATAGTTATGTCAACGTATTGGAGTTCAACATGATCATCATGATTGCCCTGCACTGTGCCTTTAATTGGTGAGAAAGTTGAAGGGGTGGCTTGTGGATGCAAGAGGAGCACAAATGATGCTTAGACTAATGCCAGGTGGGAGGACAAAAACCCAGCTGCCTTTCCAATTTCAATGCATACATGCAAATGAAAGCTAGGCATACCCTGAAATTATTGTGATATGTAATTAGCTAGCAAAGGAAGTAACAGGAAACTTAAAGCAACTTGAAACAGAGAATGTAGAAGACATTTGTGAAAATTAAGGAAAGAGAGAGCGATCAAACATGTGAAGCAGTAGAAAGGCCTAGCATGGTCTTTTGCAAACATTTGGGAAAAAGAAGCAGAACGAGGCACGTGCATGTCTCTAGACTTGGGGTCTTACTGACTGGACTGTGCCCAGCCATCACGCAGAAATCCCTAAGACATCGGAATGTGACCTTGTTCAGAAATCGGGTCATTGCAGACACCAGAGTCAAGATTGGGAGTGGCCTTCCCGACCTTCATGACCAGTGTCCTTATAAATAAGGGAAAACTGGACACATAAGCACGTAGGGAAAATATGTGAAAGCTAGAGTCATATTGCTACAAGGCAAAGAAATTACTGGAAGAGGTGCCCTCAGAAGATGTGTGGTCCTGCCCTGGTTTGTCTTCTGGGCCCCAGATCTTCAGTAATTTAGTTTGAACCCTGTGTGTAGAGATTATTACAACAATCCTAACAGCCTTCTGCAAGATGAATTATAGACAAACAGGAAGAGTAGTTTTCTTCCAAGAACGGGGTGTTTAACATCTGTATCAGTCTACGCTTGAGCTGTTGTAAATAGATCACACCTGTCTTTAATTATGTTGCATTTTTATTTCAGAAAAAAATCACATGAAATCCCAGTACCTAACATATCGAGATGCTCTTGTGATCTGTGCCTGTAATATTAGCGTCTGGTCTGTGAGAGTCACAGGTAAAGAAACAGCCCCTTCTGACAGCAAGAGTTGCAGTGCCTCTTCCTACAGATCGCCACGGGCCTGGAATAAAGTCCAGGCAGGCAGGGGTCTGGACACTTGCAGGTCTCCTACTGTCTCTTCTTCTTCTTCCTTCTCCTTCTATTTTTTTTTCCCTCCACAGGTAGATTTCTGAGTTCGAGGCCAGCTGGTCTACAAAGTGAGTTCCAGGACTGCCAGGGCTACACAGAGAAATCCTACTGTCTCTTCTTGGTGCAGAGCCCAATCAGGGACCCCGAGCCCCGCGAGCAGGTGGGAGCATTTCCGTCACAATCCCCGGGCGGCTCGTCCTCCACCGAGTTACCCCCACCCGTAGGTGGACTTTCAGTGTTTCTGATCTCGTCTTTCCTCCCCGGCACATTGGGAGTGAGGCGGACACAGCCAGTAGGGTCCCGCCCGACGGGTTAAAGGGCTTTAGGCACTGGCTCGCCTAGGGTGACCTTGCGACCGCTCTCCGCTGGACCGGCTTTCCCGCCAGCCCCGCAGGACAACATGATGCGCCCTGGGGACAAGCCCGCGGACATCTACGTCCTCCTGCTCCGCCGCCCCGCACGTGCTCGCCTGGGGCGTGCGCTGCCAGGCACGCTCAGGGCTGAGACTTCCTCCTGGGAGGCTCCGTCCCAGCAGCCCGGCGATCTGAGCCCTGCCTCTGCCCTTCGAGCGACAGCCACCCAGCTACACCGCTCGGGTCTGCAGATGCACGGCCCCCAGCGGGCTTAGCCTCGCCGGCCGTGGGCAGGAGGCAGCACTGGCCGCACTGAGCATGCTCGGCGGGGAGGGCGGGGCGCTCGGCCGCGCGTCGGGAGGGCGCTCCTCAGGACAGCTCGGCGCCTCCGCGCCAGCCCGCCCGCCCGCACGTTCGCTCGCTCGCTCGCTCGCTCGCAGCCGCGCCTGCCGCAGGCTGCGCCCGGCCGCCCCGCCCCGCCCCGCCCCGCCCCGCCCCCCGCCGCTCGTCCCCGTCGCGGCCGCGCCGCCCGCAGCCGCAGCCGCTGCTCCTCCCCGGCGGCCGCCCCCCGCGGGTCCCTCCCTGGCTGCGGGAGACGCGGAGGTAGAGGGAGGACGCCGCCGCCGCCGAGCCGCGCCGCCCGCACCCGAACCCTTCGCCTCGCCCTGCCGGTCCTCACCCTGTGGGAGGAACATGGGTGAGTCCTGCCGGCCGTCATCGCCTGACATTTTCTTTTCTCGCCCTCGGCGTGCTGCAGGGTGGCAGTGCATCTCTCCTGCAAAGTTGCCGGGGTCCCCGGGTCCGCGAGGTGCGGGGCGGCGGCCCTCCCCGGGGGAAGGCGGGCGCACGCGGGCGGCCGGGCCGGCGGGGTCGCGCACGGGGTGGGGTCGGCGGCGGGCTCCGCGCTCGCCTCCCCTCCTCCACGCTTCCTGCCGGCGCCCGGCCGCGCGGGGCGTCCCCGGGGCTGGGAGGCCGCGGTGCTGCAGGCTCGGTCCCAGGGCGAGCCCGACCACTTGGCGGAACTTCCTTCCCGTGGGCGCGATCGCTCCCTCCCCAGCCTGCCGACGGCCGGCGCCGGTGCGGGGAGAGCCGGCAAGTAGTTTGGGAGGGCGATGGCCAGCCGAGTGCCGGAGCGGATAGTGTCCAAGGTGGAGGTGGCGACTCGCTCGCCGCCGCCGTGGGCAGCGCGAGGCTGGCGGGAGCCGCTAGCTGTTGAATTAGTGGTGGGAGACTACGGAGTGCACAGTTCCGGTCCTCAAGCGGTTTTCTGGATTTCTCCGGTTGCTGGAAACTGTGCCCTGGAACACATTGTTAAGGAATTTACATGCTGCCTGTTCTGCCCCAGCTGCCCCTGCCTAAATCTGTATAATCTGATTCTAGTTCCATTGTATTTATAGTTAATCCTAAAAGAATGGATACTTCAATGCAAATGTTTTATAAAACTGTTTATGTTTGAACGTGAGATTCTCCCCAGATATTGCCTACCTGTGCATAATTACAAGAGCACCGGATACCATCTCTTCTGTAATTAAGGGCGAAAAGTTTCCTTTGATAGTAACAACTTAGATCATCTGCCCAGTACACGTTCCCCAGTTTGCTTCTATTTCATAATTTGCGTCTATCGTAATTTCCCCTTTTAAAAACTGGCTTCTTCGGCATCCCTCCACACGGACTTTGCCCACTCCTTCTGGGCAAGTTATTTATGAATGTGGTCCTTTCATCTGTCAACACAGTGCTCAGTGCTTCTTAGAGTTAGATCATGGCAATACAGAACCCTCAAGGAAGTATCTGAATCCTAGAAATGATGTGGTAGCCTTTCCCGGAAGACCAAATACTCTTAGCTTTGAGTCAGATCTTTGTCATTTAGTAGGAAGAGGACCGTTGGGGGAGAAAGAGGTGGTTTTAATGAAACAAAACAGAACAAAACACCCATGCCCCTGAATTTTATTTTCACTTGTTTGTCTTCCAAGTGAGTATCACTGACAGTCGGAACATTTCTATTAAAAAAAAAATCAGTGTCCCATTTGTTCGTCCCTTTCTCTAGGAATAGAATTTTTAACGAATACTAATCCAGATTACAGATTAAAATCTGCGTGTTGGAAGATTTTTAATTATACTTACGGTTTTGGTATAGAAACAAGTCTCAGTTTTTTAAAGGTGAGATTTAGTTAAAGCTCATTTTAACTAAAGGTTCAAAATGTTGAATCGGTATTTTTTTTTCCAGTGGGGGTACATATCCAAGGTCTGTTGTTGCAAATTAGGGAATAAAAATACCTAAAACAGATTAAATTACTTAATAATCTTGCAAACCTTGAATGCTGATGGGTGATTTAAAAAGAGGGGGGAAAAGTCAAATACAAACCCATTTTATTTTGAAGCTTCTCAGAAACTCTTGTTTATGGTCCCTCCTGTTAGCACTTGGGGTACCTTGTTAGAAGTTTTGTTGTTTTGTTTTAAATAGCACTCACATAATGTCTAATGGAGTTATTTGCATATTTAGTTGTTTTGAGCGTTTAACTTTATGTATAAGAAGATGACATTTTATGTCTTAAGTTTTGTGTCTTTTGTGAGAGTTTTCACATAGTAGGTGTTCAATAAAATTTGGCCAAATTATTCTTTACACTGGCGTGTACTTCCCGCTCTTGAACTTGAAACGTAGGCCCTAAACGTAGGCATGGATTGGTAGACATGGAAGTATAGAAAATGTCTTGCTGTAAGGCCTTTCGTTAAAAACTGGTTACATTATTGCAGGGTATGGGTTTTGAAGGCAACCTTAGGTATATAGTTTCCTTCTATAATGCTATTTGCAGTGATTAAGATGTCGTTGTAAGATCGGGAGGTATATACAATAATAAAACATTAAAACCTTGGAAGATAATTTTATATCTGAGCCACAGAAGTTATGACAACTCTTAAGATATACAAATTAATGGTGGAGGGAGGGATTATTTTTTAACTGTCTTTTAAAGAAATCAATAAGGTGCATTTTATTTATTTTAGGTAGTCTGTTTTGTTTTTGTTGTCTTGGGTAGCAAACCCCAGAGCCTTGTGCATATTTGAGTCCCAGCTGGAACCCTTAAAGGGTATTTTTATGGCAATAGCTTTTCTCCATAAGAAAATGGCAAGTATTTTCTATATAACCTCACAGATCCCAGCTGTAACTTTAATTACTATAAGTGTATATGTTATTGCAACCCAATATTGATCAAAACTCCATCCTATGGAGTGTACGGTGGGGAGGCAAGAATGAGTGATACAAACACACTTACGGTTTCCTATACTCTCCAGAACCATATGAGCCACAAATAACTATACTAAAAATAAGTGTGTGAGTCGCAGGCGTAAAGGCACACACCTGTATTCTCAACACAATGGAGGAAAGGCTGAGGCAGGAGGATCAAGAGGACTGATGGGTTTGAAGCCATCCTGGGCTGCCTGGCTGGATTAAAAAGAAAAGTTATCCTGTCTCAAACAGCAACAGAAAGTCTTTATTCAACATGAGAAAATCTGCAAATGATACAAAGTATCTTTGCATACATTGGGAAGATGCTGGGGATGGATGCAGAGGTTCTAGAGAAACGGTATGTGAACCGAAGGTGAGTTAGGCTTCAAAACGGAAGAAATGAGACTGCTGGAAATAGGGGTGTGGGGTAAGATGAAAATAGATAGGGAAGGTTAGAGATGTTTGTAGGAAAGTTTATAAAAGGCCTTGTTTAGCTAGAAAAAAATACAGAAACATTGGGAAACAGAAGTGAAAACCAGTCACCAAATAGTGGTAGGTCTGAAATGCTGGGCTGAAGTCTGCACTTGTTGAGGGAGTCAACCATTAAATGTATTCATGGGGCAGAAGGTTGCTGTTCTATTACCTGACCATAGTGGTAATTTCACAGTAGTCCCTCACACTTCTTCGACATTCCCTTCTCTTATGTCTATGTCGTAGCATAGTATATAGTTTGTTTGGTTTTAAACCCCTGTGGTATCTTCTGTTGGAGATTCTGGTTTAACATTAGTTTTAGAGAGAGCAAAATCATCTAAACCAAAGTCTGTTTTGATTATAAATTTTACGATATTTGAAATTCAGGTTTGAAATATGCCCAGTATCTCAGATGGCTTATATTCATTCTGTCTCTGCATGGTGTTTTTCTTTAGTTTTCAAATGGCAGTTTCTTCTTAACAAAGCAGCTCAAGTGTTTGGGTCAGTTTGCTAGGGCTAAGATAGGGACTGTATTCAGACTGCAGAGGAATGGAATTTGCTTGGTGCATTTATTTATACAGGATTGTTACTTAAAGAATTCCTGGAATTAAGCCAGGGATGAGGCTAGTGATAAAGGGGATGGCTATAAAGTGGGCTACAAGCTATGACCAGCTGTGTTTGTGAAGTTCACAGTCCCTCTGGTGGTTTTTTAACCCCTCTTTTCTTTCCAGAATGACTTTAGATACTAGATACCTGTTGTATAGACAGACAGATGGACAGACAGACAGACACACGCACCAAAAACAAACAAACAAACAAACAAAAAACTTGCTACAACTTTGTATCTACCAGATTATTAGACAACACTATAAAAAATTGTTTGAAACTCATTTTAGTTCAAAGTTAAACTGAATATATAATTAATTGAGATTTAACTTTAGTGATTATCAGTTTGCTAATGTGATTATATTGTGTGCTCACCTTATGGAAATAATAATTTCATGGACACAATAATAAACTATGGTGAAAAATGTGCTTTGCTTAATATAAATACCCGTTTTAATGTGTCTTATCTAACTGCCTATCATTTAATTTTTAATAATGGTTTTAATAACTCTCTCAGATTTTCTAAGAATGAATGAACACGTCTCCTGGGCCAGTAGTCTTCAGGCCACAGTGAAGCAGTAGTTACCCCCTGTGGATGCCAGTTATCATGTTGCACTTTATAGAACTTAAAATTTAATCTTCTTAACAGTTAATAGGGTGACACACTCCCTATTATACTGATTCAAAGAAATAGTTCCTCCAAGAGGATAAAACATTCTAAAAATCTTAATTTTTAAAGAAGTCATTTTCAAATTTTAGCTTGCTTGCCTAAGAATCATCTGGAGAGCTTGTTTAAAAAATAATGACTGGGGCAGCTCCCATTTCTGATTGAGTTGGTTTGCATTGTTGAGACAGTCTCAGGTGAGAGCGGGTATTGGGAATAACACCTCCACGCAGCAGACGTTGGCAAGCTTTTTCTGTAAAGGACCAGATGGTAAATATTTTAGACTTTCAGGCCAGGAGGCAAAGTCAAGACTGTTGAACAGAAAAAAAAAAAAAAAGAAATATATGACGAACGAAAACAAACAACTGCAATCTTTTGGTTGAATTCAAAACACGGTAATATTGATTGGACAGTTTGTGTGGTACAGATTGTTTCAAAAGGTCACATGACACTTAATTATGGTTCCAACTCACCAAATTATCAGCATTGATTATAGATACTCATTGGTTAGTGCAGCGCTCTAATGAAGTTTTTCCACATAGGTAGTGCCAGGTGCATATAATTCTTCTTGTTTTGGATATGCTGAGTGTTAAGCCCAGGGTTCTGTGCGCCTCTGTTCCTAATGAGCCTAGCTCTCGTATAGGAGGCATTTAAAGACTTCTTGTGTTCTTGACAGTTCCCAGCTGGCATTCAGATGAGCTACCTCCAACTGATAACTCAGTCAGCTCTTAGTGAGCTTGTGAGAGAGAGGCTGCAACTGTAGTTTTGGCTTGAAAAGTCTGTGTTGTAGTAAATACTATTTGGGGGTTTCTGCTCTACCTTAGATCATTTAGTTCCCAAATAAAAGACATAAAACCTTTATATGTATCATAGGCCTTAAAAGCACTAGAGCTGGGCAGGTATCAGCCCTCTGTGCTGCCTTGTCCACTTCCCTGTCAGTAACCCTGATATATATATGACTTCCATCTGGGCTGCTCCTGCTCCAGCTGGCTGTCCTCATTGCCCTGTTCTCATGATCTGTCTACCTCATCTCACCTTCTCTCTGCTCTCTTCATGGTCTATGCCTCTGACCCCAAGTCGCTGGAGCTGAAGCCTTGCCTACCTCTCTTCTGCCCAGCTACAGTCTGTGGTTAGTTTTATTGACCAATCAGGGATCACTTGGGAGGCAAGGTTACATAGCATCACTTGGTGTGCATCCCTGGGGACAACCAGACCTTGGGGGCCAGTATTTAGCCTTACAATACATAGCAACGGATGAAACCTCAACAGGTATACCTACGCTTTCTGTGTTCATGGAGATCTTGTTTAATAGATGACGACACAGCAATTGCCCAAGGTAGATCAGTTCTTACTTCTGATTGGTCCAGATGACATTATTTTACTATGTATTTCTTCTGTGAGTTTTACATTGACTTTGAGATGAGATGCATTAGGAACGTCAAATATGTAGGGAAGTCTAGTTTTCAAAGACATGAGCTTGGGGCTCAGTTGTTTTCTTTCTTCCTTTGCTATTTGTAGTATTTTTTTTTTTTAAAGGTCAGAACCTCTCCTGTGTCCTGAATTTTTTTTTTTTTTTTTTTTTTTTTTTTACTCCTTTTAAATCAACTATAACCTTACAGATGCTAACCCACTGGGCTCCCATGTAGTAAGACAAGTTGCAAGTTTTTAATTTCTACTCTGATAGGGATAGACAGTGCCAACCGTGGGTTGGTTCAATCGCTGAGTACAAATCCCGGTCTCTCCTGGTGGCAGTCAAAGGATACCCATAAGGATTGACTGCTTTTCTCAGAAAAACCTGCTCCTGAAGAACAGTAGGCCTCAAACACTGTGTGTTTGGAGAACAGAGTTTCTAAGCTGGTTAAATCAGCCTCTGTGCTGCTCAGAGAGGTTTGATGCCACTTCAGGTTATACAAGATGATACTTTCTTCGGAAATTCTCTTTCTAATCACTGTTCTATGTAAAAGCAGCTTTACAGAACTAAATTCTTAAGCGGTTTGGAATTGACTTCTTGAAGACAGAACAAGCAAACAAACAAAAACCAACAAGTGAAAACAGGTGACTTATGAGCCAGGGGAAAAATGAAGCTATTATTTTTCTTTTTTCTTTTTTTTTATTATATATATATTTTTTAATTAGGTAATTTCCTCAATTACATTTCCAGTGCTATCCAAAAAGTCCCCAATACACTCCCCCCCCCAGTCCCCCACCCACCCACCCCCACCCCTTGGCCCTGGCATTCCCCTGTACTGGGGCATATAAAGTTGGCAAGTCCAATGGGCCTCTCTTTCCAGTGATGGTCTACTAGGCCATCTTTTGATACAAATGCAGCTAGAGTCAAGAGCTCCGGGGTACTGGTTAGTTCCTAATAATGATCCACCTATGGGGTTGCAGATCCCTTTAGCTCCTTGAGTACTTTCTCTAGCTCCTCCATTGGGGGCCCTGTGATCCATCCAATAGCTGACTGTGAGCATCCACTTCTGTGTTTGCTAGGCCCCGGCATTGTCTCACAAGAGACAGCTATATCTGGGTCCTTTCAGCAAAATCTTGCTAGTGTATGCAATGGTGTCAGCGTTTGGAAGCTGATTATGGGATGGATCCCTGGATATGGCAGTCTTTAGATGGTCCATCCTTTCTTCACAGCCCCAAACTTTATCTCTGTAACTCTTTCCATGGGTGTTTTGTTCCCAATTCCAAGAAGGGGCACAGTGTCCACATTTTGATCTTTGTTCTTCTTGAGTTTCATGCGTTTAACAAATTGTATCTTATATCTTGGGTATCCTAAGTTTTGGGCTAATATCCACTTATCAGTGAGTACATATTGTGTGAGTTCCTTTGTGAATATGTTACCTCACTCAGAATGATGCCCTCCAGATCCATCCATTTGCCTAGGAATTTCATAAATTCATTCCTTTTAATAGCTGAGTAGTACTCCATTGTGTAAATGTACCACATTTTCTGTATCCATTCCTCTGTTGAGGGGCATCTGGGTTCTTTCCAGCTTCTGGCTATTATAAATAAGGCTGCTATGAACATAGTGGAGCATGTGTCCTTCTTACCGGTTGGAACATCTTCTGGATATATGCCCAGGAGAGGTATTGCTGGATCCTCTGGTAGTATTATGTCCAATTTTCTGAGGAACCGCCAAACTGATTTCCAGAGTGGTTGTACAAGCTTGCAATCCCACCAACAATGAAGGAGTGTTCCTCTTTCTCCACATCCTCCCCAGCATCTGCTGTCACCGGAATTTTTGATCTTAGCCATTCTGACTGGTGTGAGGTGGAATCTCAGGGTTGTTTTGATTTGCATTTCCCTGATGATTAAGGATGTTGAACATTTTTTCAGGTGCTTCTCTGCCATTCGGTATTCCTCAGGTGAGAATTCTTTGTTCAGTTCTGAGCCCCATTTTTTAACGGGGTTATTTGATTTTCTGGAGTCCACCTTCTTGAGTTCCTTATATATATTGGATATTAGTCCCTTATCTGATTTAGGATAGGTAAAGATCCTTTCCCAATCTGTTGGTGGTCTTTTTGTCTTATTGACGGTGTCTTTTGCCTTGCAGAAGCTTTGCAACTTTATGAGGTCCCATTTATCGATTCTCGATCTTACAGCGCAAGCCTTTGCTGTTCTATTCAGGAATTTTTCCCCTGTACCCATATCTTCGAGGCTTTTCCCTACTTTCTCCTCTATAAGTTTCACTGTCTCTGGTTTTATGTGGAGTTCCTTAATCCACTTAGATTTGACCTTGGTACAAGGAGATAGGAATGGATCAATTCGCATTCTTCTACATGATAACCGCCAGTTGTGCCAGCACCATTTGTTGAAAATGCTGTCTTTTTTCCACTGGATGGTTTTTGCTCCCTTGTCAAAGATCAAGTGACCATAGGTATGTGGGTTGATCTCAGGGTCTTCAATTCTGTTCCATTGGTCTACTTGTCTGTCGTTATGAAGCTGTTATTTTTCTTGTCTGTCTCTAGACTGTGCTGCAAGCCCCTGCCCCCACACTCTGAGTTTTTTAAGTTCTCAGTCTTGTAGAGCAAACACTTTGCCAACTGAGCTGTTTTCCTGTTGCACTTTTCTTGGGAAGACACAGAGGAACATCTAATCACCCCAGATGGACATCCAGGACAGACCGTAGTATGGTTTAACCAAGTCCAACTTGGTGAGAGCAGTGAGAGTAGGGCTTTTAGACTGGGTGCTTATTTACCTCCAGGTTGGGGAGCATGCATGACCTCCGCACCCCCAAAGAGCTGCATCACTGCCGGGTCCAACCCTTGTAGGATGGCTGCAACATGGAAGCCGTGTCCGGAAGCCGTGTCCCGGAGCCCTACTCTCTGTTAAGCTCCTAATTCCTGTGTACTTTTGCCATCTCCGAAGATCACTTGCAGTGGGGGGCTGGATGGTGAATCCCACGTTAGGGCCCAGATTCTCCATTCATCCACTCCCTAGGGAGTCCCAATGGCTCTAGTACCATAGTTAGCACCATAGAGCTGGCTATGACTGTATTATTCTGTTCTAGTTACCATAACTACCAGAGGCAAAGCCCATGATAGAATGCTGCTATGTCTAGGGAAAAAGCTGCCATACAGCACCTCCCCAGACCCTAAAGGGCTGTTGTTAAATTAGCTTGAGATTTGGCTGTGTTGCAGTCAAATATAATGAGCTCACCATGGGTAAGTGATTGTTCTTGCCTGCAGTAGAAGTGTGCCATTTGGAAACTTACTTGGTTTGTGTCCTTGAGTCTTTATTTTCTTGAAGGAATTCTGCTGTGACAAGATATTCTGTTATCTGTTCCATCATTTCGATGCCTGCTGTCCTGTGAGTTGAGAATGTGATGAATGCCAAGAGTACACTGTATTTTTCTAGTATAGCATTATTGTTAGTGTATGAGACAATGGTTTGTCAACCACTCAGTGACAAATAACCTGCCTAACACTTTACATTTCTTAAAAGCAAGATACTTGAAGTTAGTTGGTCCTTAACTTACAATGTAATTATATTGGTTTGCTGAAACTAACTCTGTTGTTAAGTAGAAAATATAGTAAGCTAGTACTTCTAGTCTAACTAACCTACAGTATACCATAGTAATCCAGTAAACTCTAAACTATCTCTTGACTAGTTTTAGGTCCATGGAACTGAGAGTAAATATTGTACTAAGGTTTACGGGTATGGGAACAGATCAAAATTCATTTATCCCCAGCACATATTTCTTTTATAACATCATCATTTAAAAAAATATAAATTGGGGTCTGTCTGTAAACTTGATTTGACATGATGGTAAAAATGGAATGTTGACTTCTTAAATAGTTCAAAAGTGTGGTTCCATTGGACCTGCATCCCTGTATGACAAAATTGATGAGTACTGAATAGAAGATTCTTCATTAAGGCTAGGCACACGTGGGTGCCATGAAAATCTAGTGTCATGGATTCATTTAAGGAATTGAATTAAGGTAAAGCTACGTAACTTATATCCCACAGAGTTGAGTCCTTAATCAGAGTGTATTCTCAAAGGTATCTGAAGTCATATTATGTGGGATTTCTATTGTTTCTTAATTACAAAAGATTTGATCTCATTAAAATGGGGTATAGTTGAACTTACCACATTATGAAAATTGGTAAGTTTAAAATTAAGAAGCTGTGAACATTAAATCATACAACTAGTAAATAACATCCTTACCTGCAGTAGTTATAAGACAGAGTTAAACTGAATGGAGTAGGAGCTCAGAGAAAGACAGAGTAGGTTTATTTTCCGCTTTTCCCTAAACTGTAGTATGGAGTTTGAAGAGAATGCTCAGTGGTTAAGAACACTTGCTGCTCTTGTGGACACACGCTTTAGTTCCCGGCACCCAGATGGTGACTCACAACAATCAGTAACTGCAGTTAGAGGGGATCCAATGATATGTTCTACTTGTGTGAACACCAGGTATGCACATGGTACATATATGTTCATGTAGGCAAGACATACACATAAAATACATCTTAAAGTAAAAAAAAAATAACATCTCTAGAATAGCCTTTGACAAGCTACTTGAATTTTTTTATGTACCTATTTTATCTATGGCCTAAAAAATGCTACCACTATTGAATAGAAAAGCTATGACCCATTATAATACAGGACCTCCAAGGTCAAGTGCCTAATGAGAACTGTGTTATGTCAGACCAAGTGCTGCTACAGTCTTCCTTTATTTTTGGCTTTTGAGATTAATTTTATTTTTAAGGGAAAATAATGGAATCATCAGAGTGCTATATAATATAATGTAATATAATAGGGCTATTAAATATTTTATTATGTCTTAGGAAGCATTCACTAACATTTAAGGCAACATAAAATTGTTTTCTATATAAGAACTATAAAAATAGTATGGTTATATTACTTTTATTTTTAAGTTACAGAAAAGACTTATAATATTATATAAAATAATCTCAAATAACTGAGGTGTTTTTTTTTTTTTAATTTGTGCTGGGATTTTTTTTTTTCCCTAGAACAAAGCAAACAGAATTCATGGCACTTTTACAAACTGTTGTTTTGAAAGCTGTCAGATATGTATACTGTCTTAGATATTCTGAAAGTAAGAACTTTGTCAGGTTGAAAAAGCTATTTGCTGTAGTTCTTGAAAACATTCCCATGTGAAGGTTCACTGAGTATTTGGTACCGGTCATTAGGAGCAAAGCAGAGAGTGGACAAATGTATGCCTCACAGGAATGGGAGAGTGCCAACCGACTTTCATAAAATGGAAAAATAGGTTTGGTTTAAAATATGATTAGGACAAATGTCGAATTTCACGTGAGCTGATTAATTTCCTTTTACCTTCAAAGATTCATTACACTGTTAAGCTATAAGAGGGAATCACACCGGTCCGTTAAGATGTGCTTCTGGCTTTGACACAGTTTGTACAGGCACTGCCATCAAGTCAGAAACAAGACGGGATCAGTAGAGTGGCAGTTACTAGAAAGCTACAGAACACGTGGAGCAGACAGTCATGTCTCACTTTTGGAAAGGCTTAAACTCTAACTGTAGATAAGAATAATGTAAAGGAAATGGATAATAGAGACAAAGAAGGTTCTAACTGAGTCCTCGGAGGAAATACAGACACGAGGATGGAGATGGTGACAGATCAGCACCTAGCACTGTTTCTACTGATTGTCAAGATCTGGACTTCTTCCTTGGACTTGATTTCCTTTATGAATTAAAGGAAATAAAAACTACAGTATATCACCCCTTTGATACTGTGGCAGAGACTGTCCCCTGCCATAGTACACTATTTGTTTTGTTTTTAAATACACATTCAGGCATGTAGATAGTTGCTACTTAGTACAGCCGGTTAATTTGGTTAGAAATTTCCCTTCTTGAGGATCATCCGTCTACAAAAAGCAGCATACAGAAAGCTCTGGTGTTTTGCACAGCTCTGATCTGCGCAGAATGAGTTTATCTGTACAAAGTGCTAACTGCCTGGACAGAAGAAAGGCCAGAATTTGATTCATCCCCTGGTTGGTACATATTCTAGGCAGATTATTCAACTTCTGAATTCAACTCCGATGACAGTGACTTCACAGACGAGTTTCAGGTGTTAGTAAGATAATGCCCATGTGAACGTTAATGTCTATTTCCAAAAATGAAAATATAATCATTTTTGTAAACAAACATTCTTATATTCTTATTTCTTATATTCGGAAGTTAAACCAACAAAGAGTCATATTTATTGTACTTACATAACCACGCAGTGAACATTGTTAGGATAGCAGATTATATTTTTCAAAGATGGCCATAATTTATTACTCTGCAAAATTGTTTATAACTTGCTATCCCCTCTGGGAGTTAGAAGCTGTTAATGTTGAATATGAGCACACCTGTGATTTGTTGTTAACCAGTAGAATGTAGAATTCAGCAGAAATGGTATTGTGTAACTTTCTTGTCCCAGTGAGCAGAAAGTTAAAGCAGCTCATTTGCTATAGCAGTGCTCTGAGAAGTCTGAGCGCTTTAAGGCTGCCGTGGTGGTAGGAAGTGAAGCCTTACGGAGAAGCTGTGTCAGGTCCTAGGCAGACAGCTCCAGTGCTCAGTCTTCCTGGCCAGTCACCCTGGTGAAGGAACCAGTGCATGGCTGAGATGATGCTCCAGATCCAGCTTTGGGGCTCTTCCGAGTCACTCCCAGTGACTCAACATAGAAGGTCTGAACCTTGTGGAGAAGATAAGCAATTCCCAGTGTGCACTTGTGTGTTCCTAGTTCATAGAATTTATGTGTACAATACAAAAATTTCGTTTCGCATCAGTAAGTGTGGTGTGATTTATCGAATGATGGTAATTGGAGCATTTCCTCAGAAACATGTTGATACTGAAATTCATCATAGAAGTAGGTAGGTGCTTCCTGTGTGGCTCTGTAGCTTCACATGCACAGAACTTAATAGGGCATTTTTCTCACAAGCCCTGATAACTGGAGAGCAGAGTATTATTTCATTCAGTAGTAACACCAGCTCCCAAAAAAGTGATCGGAAGTTACCAGGAGATTAGTCATTTTTAACATGTGGGTTGCTTATGTTTTGAAGTCGTGTATGTGCCCTGCAGACAGACATGAGCACAGAGTAGGTCTAGAAGGTTTCATGAGAAGTGCTAACACTAGTTACTTCTGGGAATAAACTGGAATATGCAAATGCAGTGCTAACCAAAATAAAAGTAATTTTTGTATTGTGAAAATGGGGAGAGATGTGTTGTGTTCATCTGTCTGTCTTGAGCACTGAATATGGTGTTTAGTGATAGGTGGGCATCTAGTTCATATTGGAAGAAACAGAAGTTTGGTATTATCTTCTTAATTTATTGATCACTTTATATATAACTTTCTTGTCCTTTCTCACACAGCTCCTCAGTTCTCATCGCAAGAAGGCTATTTATAGAACTGTATCTGTCCATGTCCAAACAGGAGATAAAAACCAAGTGTTTGTTAGACGATGGATGGATTTTGAGTGGATGGATGGATGGATGGATAGATAGATAGATATTATAGCAGGAGACATAGCTTATTGCTCAGCATTTCTTTATATTTTATTTAGTTTTTAATGTATAGGGTAATATCTACATGTATGTCTTCACCATTTGGGTGTCTGGTGCCCCTGTAGGTCAAGGGTGTCAGATCCCTGGAACTGGAGTTACAGAGCACATGAGTGTATGTATAGTAGTGCATATGCATATATGTGCTTATAGAAGTCACTGGACAACCTCTGGCATCGTGCTCAAAAACATTGTACATCTGCTTTGAGACAGGGTCTCCCTTCTGTCTGGAGTTCACCAGACAGAGCCACTAGCCAGCAATCCTGAGACCTTTCTGGCTCTGCTCTCAGCTCTAGGATTAGAAGTACAAACAGCCTAACATTTGTACATTGAATCTGAGGACTGAACTCATGTTCTCCAGTTATGAGGTAAAGAACATTGGCAGCTGAGGTGTTTTCCTGGCTCAGCACCTAGTAAATTAAACAGAATATTTACTCTTAAATTGTTGAGCAGTGATAGACCAGAGAACTCTAAAGGGTAAGATAGACCACCAAGAAAGGGTATCCAAGGGACGGGAAAGAAGCTTTTCAGTGAAGCATGCAGTTTCATTAGAGATCAGACCCAGAGCCCTGCATATACTAAGCCCTTGTATATGCTAACACTAACTGTGCTCCTGGTCAGCCTTCTGAGTTACAGTTCATTTAGGTTATCCAGGCCGAGGCTGATCTTCGGTCACCTGACCAGTAAGAACACCTCTGAAGAAACAGGCAATGCTGGAGTGCATGCACAGAGACTTGAAGGAGGAATTGAGGATTGTCTTAGTTAGGGTTTTACTGCTGTGAACAGACACCATGACCAAGGCAAGTCTTATAAAAAACATTTAATTGGGGCTGGCTTACAGGTTCAGAGGTTCAGTCCATCATTATCAAGGTGGGAGCATGGCAGTATCCAGGCAGGCATGGCACAGGAGGAGCTGAGAGTTCTATGTCTTCATCCAAAGGCTGCTACTGGAGGACTGACTTCCAGGCAACTAGGGTGAGGATCTTATACCCACACCCACAGTGACACACCCATTCCAACCAGGTCACACCTATTCCAACAAGGCCACACCTTCAGATGGTGCCACTCCCTGGTCCAAGGATATACAAACCATCACAAGGATCTTGGGGCTAGGGAAGCAGTGTGCAGGAACCCAAAGCCCTTCTGTGTCTAATAGAGACAAAGACTCCAGCATATGTACTTAAAGGGGTGCAGGGCACTGCTGAAAACTCATGCTGAGGTGTAGGTGAGCTATGAACTGTACTATGCAGAACTATATAGCAAGAGGAGGAAGGGGCAGGGGGAGGAAGAAGGAGAAGAGGAGGTGGAGCAGAAGGAGGAAGAGGAGGAGGCAGAGGCAGAGGCAAAGGCCACAGATTTCAGGCATTTGACACTGGCTGTAAGGTGAACTTGCATAGGAAATGCAGATAAGTTAGTTGATAGCTGTATCTGTTGTTGAGACTTTATTCTTTTGTTTTCAACCTGTGATGTATTAATGTTGTCATCAGCCATGCCTTCGGTTTTCATGTAGACTTAAGGGTTTTTCTGAATCTGTTCCTGTGGTTTTCCTCTGCTGTCAGACATATTCTAGAATCTGGGACAGAACTTGGAGGTAGGCTATGGGTTCCACCTGAACCTTAAGTGCCGGGAATCAACAATGTGTCTTAAGCATGCACTTGATGGTGCTGAAGGAGTTGATGCTCAGAGCCTCAGCATTATGTCTAAACCTCTGTGCTCACTTGAGGAGCTAAGTGGAGTGTGAGAGTAAAGGTAAACTTGGAGCCTTGGATGGGGCGCAGGGTCATAGAGGCAACCGCTGAGACATTGTTCTGGAAGAGTGCTGGGACTTCAAGGTCTTGGGTGGCCTTACAGGCATCCTAGGTATAAGGAAATGTAATGGGGTAGATAGGTTTCAAGTGGCGATTTTATTTTTGTGTTTACACAACTTTGTGTTGTGAAAGCTAGCTTAACAGTTGATAGTTTGGAAGTATGTCACGTCTATCTCATATCCTAGAACTTCTGCCCTGTGTAGGGGTCATTTCAGCAAGTCACAGAAACCTGGAAATGGCAGGTTACATCCGGCTAACATGGTTCCTGTGTGCTTCTTGGCTTTCTTTTAAAAACGTTACCACGCTCTCAAGCTTCATTCATTTATCTGCATTGATTTCTCTTCAATGCCTTATAATATCTTGGGTCTTGGCCACTATTTGATATGGAAGTATAGTAAATCTTTCCATTTGTAAGCCTGTGGAGAAGATATTAGCCCAATATTTTTCTTGTTCAGTTCTTAAAGCATTAAGCCTGGATCTTTCTGTGACTTGCTCTGTGATTAAACACAAAAGACAGTTATTAATTTGTAATTTGTGTCATGCTGGATGCTAAAACCAAATTTGACAGCTGTAGAACAGGAAATGGCTCTTGAACTCTTCTGGTGTGTGTGTGAAATAAAATTTAACTGCCATGTTCTTAAAGTTTAGTATTGACATCCTGAGGATCGGTGACACTCTTGGCCCTCAACTTAGACACGACTGTAGTAAGACAGCAATATTTCTCCTTCAACTGAAATAAACTCTTCCTTTCTGGATGAATGAGGCCAGGGTTGTAGCTCAGTGATGGAGCATTTACTTAGTGTAGCTTGACCTCAAAGCCTTCAGCATGACAAAGAAAGGGAGGAACATGGCTCAGAATGCTTTTTGTAAGAAGATTGCTAAGAACCTTTTCCTACCAGCTTTCCGAAATAAAAAGAGCAGCAACTCCACTCTGATTGAAGTCATTCCTTTTTTTTCCACAAGAAAAGTATTTCTTAGTCAAGGCAATTTACATCATAATTTTTAGCGACATGTAAGTAAAGGTGGTGGGGAAAGTCATGTCAGGTTGTCAGCATCTATTACTGTAATTTTATTTTTTTTTTTCAATGATGGTGTTTATTTTTAATGATGGTTCTTAAATACCTTCACCTCCCTTGTAGCCCACCACCCACCAGAAGTAGTGGAAAAGAAAGGATCCAGAAGTGGACCTGTCTTGAAAGGTTCTTTGGAGCAACTCCCCTCTGGGTTTGTCTGGAAATCGGCAGTTGAGTTCACAGGTCAGCAGGCAGCTGATCCAGACGCTTCACAGATACATCAGCAGTCCGGTTCAGTAGAGTCGAGTTAGCATCAGTGGTGGCATGACCTAGCAGAGACAGCCAGGCCTCAGCCTCTGCTCGAATACAGCAGGAGGGACTAACAGGGACGCCAGGAGAAGTTCTCAGCTTTGCCTCTTTCAGGAAAGAGAAGATCAGCGAAGAAGCGAGACCCACAAGTGTTACACAGCTAGCTGTTCGAGCAAGCCAAGCTCTTTCTCCATCACTCTCTGGAGTCTTATTTATACCCTCCAGACATCATGTGTCCTCCACATGCCTTGCTTCAGCCTGTGCATCCAATCAGCCCCATCCTGAAGAGTCCTGACAAATGGAGCTCAACTATACCATGTAAGGCGGACCAGTATATGCCTGTTGTTAGCAAAGAATCCTTCATGTTTCCTTTCATGTGCTTGCCTTAGCAGAACACCCTCTCTCCTGAGTCTGCTTCAGCAAAATGTTCCTTCACGAGTCTGCCTGAGCCTCTCACCTGGGTCCACTTGAACGAAACGCTCCTTCACATATTTGCCCCGGCAAAACAACGTTCAACTGAGTTTCCAAAGGACCGTTACGATTTTACTTCAGATTACATTTCACTTGGGAGAGTAATGTGAAACTATTCAAATGGCCCATCTAATAAAAATGTGTTAATAAGAGTTTTATGTACACAAAAGTGTAGAGCTAGGGAAATGAAAAAATGCAGGCTTGGAACTGTGAGTTTCTACAGATTCCTTAGAAAGTTACTAAGCTTTGGAGTTCGGTCACTTGGCATGATGCTCACACTAGGTAGAAGTTGGCTAACTTCATCTGAAGTCTTATTTTGTATAGAAGCATAGCCTGGAAGTGAAGTGGACAATTGGTAGGACATAGCAATTACAGTTAGTTTAAGAGTGAAGGAGCTCTACCCTGAGAGAAATTACGGACAGTCTTTGTCCTCAGACACCTGACAGAGAGCCGCCTGAGAAGACAGTGCATTTTGGCCTCAGTTTGAGAGCACGGCATTGAGAGCTGGAGGTAGCAGGGTGGGGTGAGTGAATGTTATGCTCACCCCCAACACACACACACACATTTATTGTTATTTTTTGAGAGAGGGTTTCTCTAGCCCTGGATGGCCAGGAACTCAAGCCTCATGGCTGATTGGTTTCCCCTCTTTCATTTGGACCTAGACTCCAACCCTTGGCTTAGCACTACTCACGTTCATATGGAGTCTTAGTTAAACCTTCCTAGAAACACACTCTAGACAAATCCTTGGGCCCAGCTGATTTTAAATCCTCCCAAGTTCACAATCAAGATTGGCCATTACAGTGGGTAGGTTGTAAATGGCCCCAGGGTCTTGGTGTTATTGTTTCCTGTAGACCATATTGGGAGCAGACACGTGCATGCACATGAATAGGTATATATTTGCTACAGCAAGGACAGAGTATAATTCATGAACTTTAATTTGGATTTTTCATCAAATGAAGCAGCTTATTAATTTTTTATTCAAACATTGTGAATATCCCTACTTCTTAAATGCTATCTAAGTTGTCCTCTAAGAACTGCATATATGGGGCTGGTGAGATGGCTTAGCGGGTAAGAGCACTGACTGCTCTTCCAAAGGTCCTGAGTTCAAATCCCAGCAACCACATGGTGGCTCAAAACCATCCGTTAACGAGATCTGGCGCCCTCTTCTGGAGTGTCTGAAGACAGCTACAGTGTACTTACATATAATAAATAAATAAATCTTTAAAAAAAAAAAACTGCATATATGCACTTTGAATAGTAATTTTTGTTAAGATGTCTTTCCCATGTCATGTGTATGTATGTGTACTAAAGAAGCATATTTAATATGTATTAATATTCCTGTTAGACCATGGAATGTCTGTGGGACTATGTCATAAGAATTAAAAAAAAATGGCACGCTCATTACCTTCTTTAATATTCAAGGTTCTTACTTCTGTGATTCAGTAATAATTCTGAAAGTAATAGTAAATTATTACAGTTTAAATACTATTTTTAAGTTCTTAAGTTCATAGTTTGTGTGTGTCTGTGTTGTTTAAACTAGCTGATATTTGTATCTGTAGTAGCTATAGAAAAACAGAAATTACTAACTTTTCCAGCTTGCTATTATATAAGTTCTCGCTTTACTCTTTGCTTACTTACCTGTCCCATCCTCTGACCCTTGGAGGATTGCAGTGTGTACTGGCTCGTTTTCTGTCAGCTTGACATAAGCTAGAGTCATCAGGGAGTCTCAAAAAGATCAGGCTATTGGCAAGCCTGTAGGGCATTTTCTTAATTAGTGATTGTTGGGGGGGGGCAGCCCATTGTGAGTGGTGCCACCGCAGGGCTGGTGGTCCTGGGTTCTACTCTTGTAGCAGACTGAGCAAACCATGAGGAGCAAGCCATGAGGAGCAAGCCAGTAAGCAGCACCTCTCCATGGTCTCCACATCAGCGCCTGCCTCTAGGTTCATGCACTATTTGAGTTCCTGTCCTGACTTCCTCTGATGTGGAACTGTCTTGTTTTGAAATATCACAGGGCTTTTTAAAGGAAGCTACTCAAAATTTTACCCTGTCCCAAACTCTGCATCTCAGTGAATGTACCGTTAGAATGGCCATTCTGAAGCAATAAAATTTGGCTCAGGATTATTGCTTTAACCATCAAATACATGTTTTCTTCTCATTGTATAAATCATGCTCTGCCTTATATGAAAGAGACTTGGGGGAGGAAGAGGATATTTTGCTATTAATAATTTTTCAAGCTGGGGTATAACTCAGGGTTAGAACATTGGCTTAGTATATACAAGGCCTTGGGTTTGATTTCTGCAAAACAAAAATTTTAAAGAATACTTTTTACTGAAGAGGATTATCCATTTTCTTTCTTATTATAGGACCTTATCAACCAAAGGAGATTGAGAAATTTGTGCTGAACAATTTCATCATGTAAATTATCAAATATGGAATTGGGATTTACACCAACAATAATTTGTATAGTAAGGATTCACACCTGAGATTTCTTAAGAAATAAGCCGGGTGGTTGTGCAGTCACCTTTAATCCCAGCACACAGAAGGACAGAGGCAGATGGATCTCTTGAGTTCATGGCCAGCCTGGTCTACAGAGTTCCAAGGCAGCCCAGGCTGTTACATAGAGAAATCCTGTCTTGATAAATAGAAGAAAAAACAAACAAAAGGACCACAAAAGAGGCTGAAGTGTGCATGCCCTCCCCATTAACTTGGTAACTAGCTGTTGAACCGGACTGTATTAAGGCTTGTTTGTGTCTTGAACTCCTGGGCTCACATGATCTCTCATCTTAGTCTCCTAGTTAGCTGGGCCTACAGTGCATAGCACTGCTCCTGGTTCTTCTCAGTATATTAACCTCATCAGTTATTCCTGTCCGGGGAGTGAAGGGGATGAAGGTAGCTGCCACGTGAGGAGGCACAGACGGCTGGAGGTGTCACTGTGATAGATAATGCTCCATTAGGAGGCTCGAGGCCAGTAGGGAAAAAGTTGTTGGCCTAATCATTTTATTTTCCAATATGTGCTTGTAAAACTGAGAGATAACTCACATGTACTCAGATGTACAGTTTTAAAATTACTATTAGGTGAGCTTTGACAGATGTATTCATGTATTAGCTACTTAAATCCTGATGTGAAACATTTTTTAACACAGTTGTATAAATGGATTCACAATAAGATTTTTTCAGGTATTGACCTTAATTTATTAAAGTGCTAAGGAATCTAGTTTAGCTTTGGCTGCCTCTGGATCAGTGGTTCTCAGCCTTCCCAGTGCTGCAACCCTTTAACACAGTTCCTAATGCTGTAGTGAGCCCCCGCCCCCGCCCTCACCATAAAATTGTTTCTTTGCTACTTCATAACTGTGGTTTTGCTACTGTTATGAGCTGTAATATAAATATCTGATATGCAGGAGAGCTGATACAACGCTGGGGTCAAAACCCTAGGTAGAATCTGGATGAAGAGTTTAGTGAGTTTTTCCTAAAATGTTTTCACATTACTATAGGGCCATAGTTATTTCTATAGAGAGACTGGATTTTTTTTAATTAATTAGGTTTGTTTGTTTGACAGAGCCTCTTTGGGTAGTCCAGGCTGTCCTGGAACTCTCCATGTAGACCAGGCTGGCCTAGAACTCATAGATCCATCTCTAGCTCCCAAGTGCTGGGATTAAAGGCATGCACCACTACACCTGGCTTTAATTAGGAGTTCTTAAACAGATTTTCCTGTGAGGAGTTTAGTTACTTTATGTCTTCAAATGCTTACATTGTGCCAAAATTGGTGATGCTTACCATAACCAGCATTTAGTTGGCTGAGGCAGGAAGATGGCATTCTGTATCAACATGTGATATACAGTGTGACCTATCTCAACAAAGCAAAACATGATGCTTGAGAGAATGACTCGGTGTTTAAGAGTGCTCACTGCTCTTGCAGAGGACCTGAGTTCAGATCTCAGCATCTAAATCTAGTGGTTCCCACCGCCTGTCACTCTAGTTCCAAAAGATCTGACTCCCCTGTTCTGGCCTTCAGGGGCATCCCACCCCAAACATGCATGCATGAACCAGTGTATAATTAAAAGTAAAATAAATATTAAAAAGCTCAAACCCCCGAATTCTTAAATTGGTCTTATTGTTCTCTTCTGATTCTAAATGACAAGATACTGTGTTTCTGATAACGTGGATTTACTAGCATCATTGACCTTTCCTTTCCTGTTGTACACTGTAACTTTTAAGTATGTGAGACAAAAGTCAGTAACTAGATAGCTTTCTAGAAATAGGAATGTGTGCCTTCTTTATGCTGACTGACAAGTATAGCACATTACCTAACAAACAAGGTGTTGGTCCAGTGTACTGGAGAGGATGTTTTAACAGTCGAGAAAGTGGGAGGTAGGGCATTTATTTAAAAGGACCCTGCAGGGAGAAGACGTGAGCCTGGGCAGGGGTGGCCTCTGGGTGATGATGGCAGGGATGACCTCTCGGTGATGATGATGGCAGGGATGACCTCTGGGTGATGATGATGGCAGGGATGACCTCTGGGTGATGATGATGATGGGCAGGGATAGCCTCTGGGTAATAATGGCAGGGTTGTTCTCTGAGGTGATGATGGCAGGGATGACCTCTGGGTGATGATGATGATGGACAGGGATAGCCTCTGGGTGATAATGGCAGGGATGTTCTCTGAGGTGATGATGGCAGGGATGACCTCTGAGGTGATGATGGGTGGGGATGACCTCTGAGGTGATGATGATGGGCAGGAATGACCTCTGAGGTGATGATGATGGGCAGGAATGACCTCTGAGGTGATGATGATGGGCAGGGATGACCTCTGTGGTGATGATGGGCAGGAATGACCTCTGAGGTGATGATGATGGGCAGGGATGGCCTCTGAGGTGATGATAGGCAGGGATGGCCTCTGGGGTCATGATGACATGCACAGAGGAACGCGATGAGAGAGATGTCAAGCATGTCAGTGAACATAAAATGAAGGAAGTCATCAAGAGAACTGTGGAGCTGGGCAGCCAGGGATCTGTACAGAGCAGGTCTGGAGAATACATTTGGAGAGAAAGCTGTGTGTTTAGTTGTTGGATTACTTAGTTTGTTCTAATTGTAAAATAGGTATTCAATATGGATTGAAGCAGGAACATTAATATTTGTAGTCATGATCAGTTAAATCAGAAAATCAGTGTTTACTGAGTGACTCTTACAGCATACTGCATGGCTTTGTTTTGTAATTTTGAGCTATTTCTTTAAATCCATTTTTACTGGGTAGGCACAGTGGTGCATACCTTTAATCCTAGCACGGGAAGACAGGCAAGATCTTTCTTATCTCAAGGCCAGCTTGGGCTACATAGCAATGTCAAGGCTACCTAGGGTTACTTAGTGAGACTCCAAACAAAAGAAAACAAAAGCCCTGTTTTTACTCAGTTTAGAGATGTTATATTTAGAGATTTATTTTCAAAGTATTATCTAGTACAATCTAATCTAAAATACTTGCTTAGTGTTGGGGAACAGTAGGACACACAGGTTAAAAGAAAATCTGGGTGTTAACCAGAGCAGCAATTCACAGCCTCTGGGTCCCAACCCCTCTGGGGGTCACATATCAGATATTTAAATTATGATTATAACAGTAGCAAAACCATAGTTATGAAGTAGCAGTGAGAATATGGTTATGGTTGGTAATCAGCATAGCATGAGGAACTGCATTAAAGGGTCACAACAGTAGGAAAATTGAGAACCACTGAACTAGAGCTTGTTAAATTTTCTTTAATGCTTGATATAAATGTTTTAAATTAACCTTTCCCATAGGGTGCATCATCCTTCTCTGTAAAATAGGGATTCCATACTTTTAGAATTACTATAAACTTGCCATGTACAAAACTTGGTGAAAATGTATGCCACTGGGCTAGAGTCTTAGCTGAGTGGTGGAAGACTGTATAGGCCCTAGGTTGGATTCCCCAGCACAGTCATGCACATTCAAATACATTGGAACACACACACAACGGGGTTAGGAGAGCATGCAAACAAATGTTTATAGCATATAAAGCACCTTCCCTGAAAATGATGCAGTCACATAGTAGTTATGAGTTAAGAGAGACTGCTGATGTTTTAGTATACATCAGTCAGATTGTATTAGTATCACAATCTATACCAGTGTATTCTATAAGCCTTAAAAAAGCTTTAAGCACGTTCATGATAGAGTAGGCTTTTATCATCTTATGTGTATGGGTGTTTTGTCTGTGTGTATGTCTGTGTCCCATATGTATTCCTAGAGCCTTTGGAGGCCAGAAGAGGGATTTAGATGCCCTGGCCCTGTAAGCTACCACGTGGGTGCTGGGAGCCAAACCTGGATCCTCTGCAAGAACAGCCAGTGCTCTTAACTCTTAATGCAGTGCCATTTCTCCTGCCCTAGGAGAAACATCTTTTAAAAGCAGGGTACATTATAGATGTTCTACGAGAGGGAATGATCTTCACATAAGCCTCTTTTGTTGTAAACCGTGGTTGTGCAGAATGGACGTAGTCATGAGTTGTCTGAAGTCCTGTCGTTCTGTGGAGACCCTGTCTCTTCCTTTAAACTAGAAGGAGCTGCCGGTCTCTAATGTGTCTACTTTCTCACTGATAAATAGTTTGTCACTTAAAGGAGAAGAAAAAAAAAACTAGCTATATTTGTCGTTGGTAAAGTAAAATTAAATCTTTGGGAAGCTTAAATCAAATTTGATACATTGATAGCTTCCCAATATTTAATATACTTGCTTAACAATAAGATTGGAGGTGATGTAATAAATTTAATAATTTGAAACAGTAAAGTCTGTGAGCATTTGGAGAGAAGCATAACTCAGTGACTAATGCTTTTAAATGACTAATGCAGAAATATATACAGCTTGTTTACACGAAAGATTTAATGGGTAAGAGACCAACAGATTTTAATATAATAGTTGGAAATGATCAAGGGTATTGGTTCTGATTTCAAGTGGCAGCTGTTGAAGAAATGCAACTTGAATGTACTGTCACAGCATATCCACAGTTATCTGAAAGGGGCATAAAATACTGGCTTTTCAACTGTACATGCAAGACATGTACAGTTTCTACAAGTACTCAGTGAGGACAACACACTATAGAAGACTGCATGTAGGAGATCCGGTGATGCTGCCGGCCTCTGATGAGCCGCACATTGAGCCTGTAAAGACAGTGCCACTCTTTGTAGTTTTGGTTTTTTAATACTACTATTTTTTTTTCATTTAAAGTGCATGTTTAGATTACTTACAAAATAAAACCTTAAAAGTCTTAGTTTTTATTTTTGTATTTTAAATAAAAATACTGTAAACAAAAGTTCTTTGGTAAGTCCCAATAAAATTTCAAATTCTTAGACTCCACGGTCTAGGGCAGTCAACTTAGAATTCAGGTGCAGAGCGTGACATTCTAACTCCAAATGTTTTGCTTTTTAAAGCAATCAGTAAATGCTCTATGAAGCATTTTTCAAATGGTAGAGATAAAATGGGTTTTCTATCATATTTAACATTATTTGAAATGGCTGAAACTTTTCTAAACCTTCACTTTTACTTTCTGTCCTTACAAGGGTACAGAGCTAGTGAGTTACTGGTGCTTGCCTTTGAACCTGACAACCTGAGTTTAGTCCCTGAGAGGGTAGGGTAGAAGGAGAAAACTTACCTCTTCAAGGCCACACAGGTGCCTGGCATGAGTGTACTTCTATACACATACACATACACACACACATTTAATAAGTAAATGTAAAATAAAAGAATAGAACTTAATGTAAAATTAGAGAATAGAAGGAAAACGGAAAAGCAAACATAATTTGTCAAACTGCTTTTATCACTTAATTTTTTCACGTGTATTTCGTTTCTCCAGTAAGGCATAATGGAAAAGAGTCATGGATAATCTGTACTATTTGTGATATCTTATATCTTATATATGGAGTTACTAGTTCATATTTGACTTAAATGGACAGTTTTGCATATTTTGCAGTAACTCAGGGCCACTTGAAGTGTATTTGAAGGCTAATTCTGCCCAGTGGGAACTTTGCATGCTAGTAACAACTGTTTACCTTCTACCATGGTTCAAATATCATGGGTTCTGATTTTCTCTCTCTGTAAACAGATAACCTCAGTGACACTTTAAAGAAGCTGAAGATAACAGCTGCTGACAGGACAGAGGGCAGTTTGGAAGGATGCTTGGATTGTCTGCTTCAAGCCTTGGCTCAGAATAGTAAGTTTCATTGTTTATTCAAATATCCAAACCAAGAACGGATCAAGTCCGCATTGTTTAGAAATCGGTGCATAGTCAGGCACATAACTTGTATTCACATAGTTTGTATGCTTTTGGATCTCTTTCTTGAATGCTGAAATTGTTTGCAGTGTTCTGTCCGCCTACCCAGCCTCCTCCCGAAAGTACTCAAAGCCCAACTGATGGGCAAAGAAAAGAGAAGTTGATTGGTTGTGCTGACATTTATACCAGCCCCACACAGGAGCCATTATGGCTTTTTCCCTATGACACCTACATTAGAGCTTTTATAACAGCAAAATACAAGAGACTAAAACTGTTTATTCGTGAGGAGGAGACAGGAGAAACTAAAGGGGGCTTGAAATATTTAACATTGTTCTTTGTAGCACTTCTCTTTTAGCTTTTAAAAGAGTCTTATTTTAAGATTATGTATTTATGTATAGATTACATTGGAAGGGACCGTCCAGCAGTCATAATAAGCATTTCTCAAAACCTAGGGCCAAGCTTGATGTTCACTGTCTAGTAAATAATTCCAAAGAAAAATCAGGTCATTCTTCACTGACTATCACAATACATTAGTGCATTTGATAATGACAGATTTCTACTCACTCATTTCTATATTATCATAGTGAGTGGGTTTGACTCGAATGCATAAAATGATCTTCAGTTGTTTCCATAACCATACTTCATTGTACTATATTTGTGTATGATTATTCTATTCTCCTTGTGGACTAGCTATGTAGCCTTTGAAGAGTTCAGACAAGAATATATTGTTACTGTTTCAATTTCAAGCACTTAGAGGTGATCTTTCTTTTTTACTTTAGTTTTCATTAAGCTGCCTAGAAAAATGTAAATTAATCGATTACAGCCATGCTTCTACCTCATCAAAAAGAGCACATTTTGAAGCTATCCTGTAATTCACCTGTCACTGACAAGAACAACTTAGAGGAAGAAAGACTTGTTTTGGTTCCCTGTGTCAGTCCATCCTGGCAGTAGTGGCAGGGCAGACTTGTTCAGTGACTAGCAACCAGGAAGTAGAGAAAGGAAGGCACTGGGGACCTCTAAAGGAACACCCTTCATAGTTGACCTCCTTTAGCCAGTTACTGACTCTACAAGTTTCTGCCATCTCCCCATAGCATTGCCAGCTAGTGGACAGGCAGCTTCCACACATGAGTCTGTAGGGCATTTCAGCTTCATACTCTAAATTATACTTTAAAGTTGAGTTGCAGTTACCTTTCCTTTTGATACTGTAACTCTGAGTTTAATACAGAGGTTACTCAGTGAGAATATTTGTACAGTGCTCAAGATGGTAAAGGAAAAAAAAAAAAAAGACAGGAAATGTCTACTTCTATGCTCTCACCTCAGGAGGAAGGAGCATGGATATTCATCATGCTTAGGGAAAGTAAGCAAAACTTGCAATGAGCTTCCTGCTTGTTTTTCAGTAGCCTGCTAGCGGATGCCTTGGGAAGTTCACAGGTGTGAAAGATTGCCATAACCATAGAACGTTCTTTTGAATAGCGCTGGTCTAAGGAACCAGAAAGAACACGGTGACCCGATTTTACAAGTGCTGATGTAGGCAGCTTTACATAATAGCTTACTTCTCTAAGGAAACTGAGGATCAGTCTTTTTTTTGTTGTTGTTGAAGAGTTGTACCGTTATAACCTTCCCTTGTTTCCCATTGTCAGTTCATTTTCTCTTTCTCTCTATGTTCATTTGGGGGAGGAAAAAAGAATTTTTTTAAAGGAAACCATTAGCTTTAGAAACTGAACGATATAAAGATGGTTTCCTTGGTAACATGTGGAAAGTGTGAGTCTTCCTCTGAAAATCATGAAAAGCCAGAGTTGAGGAAGAAAGTGGCTAAGGGAAGCAAAGGTTAAAGCCCTTGTTTGTCAGAAGCCATCTAGGAAAGGGTAAGGCAAGCGAGTGAGTTTTCTGGAGATGCAGGGTCCTCAGAGACTTCATCCCAGGATTGCTTCTCGCTGCTGATACGCCTTTCCCATCACTATTACATAGCCTAATGATTCCTGGGCATTGGCCCATCCTATTGGGCAGATTTCCTGCAGAATCAGTATGAAGATGTACTTTCATATAGTAATGCTGTATAGATGAATTGATGATTTCATAATTCCTGATAATGATTTTGTAGAATTGCTAAATTGATAAAATATCAAGCCCCTAGTAGAATAAAAGCTGCAAATGGAGTTATGTGATTATATTACACAAGCTAATTATTCTAGGATAAGAAAGCAGGCTTAGAGCAAATACTATCAAGGAAAACCTTCCGTCTAGGTTAAAAACGAGGCAATTATCTGGTAACTAAAATTCATAAACTGGGAATAGACAATGTTTTGTAGGTATAAGGTCAGAAAAATAAATGATGGACTGGTTTATCTATACAAAACTAATAAGATACAAGGCAGATGATTTGCCTCTATAAAACTGCTAACTTGTGCCATAAAAATTATTGCTTTAAGCTTATAATGAACTTACGGATCTAGGAGATACATAATGAATGATTTGTCAAATACTAGTCTTAATAGAAAGACATGTAAACATTGCTGTCATAATTCCTTAACCCTTATGATGTGAACTATTGGCTTAATTTCCTATGAACTTATTGAATATAAGAATGTTTAGAAAAATCATGTAGTCGATTATCCTGTTGTGATGGTTCTGTTAGTCCTATGAGGTAGTTTTTAGAGAAAGTATTCATATTGAGAACAGAAATAAAGATTTATTGGAGCTTCTTTTTTGCTTCAAACAGAGGGAATGAGTGGATTTGTTTGTTTTGATTTTTGGTTTTTATTTATTATTATTATTATTATTATTATTATTATTATTTGCATGGCTGACTCTTCCTTTCTCTCTTCTTTTTTTCTTTTCTTTCTGGTTCACAAAGAGTTAACCACCTCTGAGCCTCTCACCTGGCCAGAAAGGAGCCCTTGAGCCAGAGAGAGTATCTCAGAGCCAGAGAGAGTATCTAAGCCTTTTTTTCTTAATCAGCTGCTGCTGTCAGCAGGAGTTAATTACTACAAGCCCTGTGGCCTGTGGCCTTAGAATAGCAAGAGTTAAAGGAACAGAAAATTGCCAGATAGTAAGCAACTTTTGCCCTACAGTTGCAACTTTTTCCCTACAGTTGCAACTTTTGCCCCTACAATCACCACTGCCTGTTGCTGCCTGCCTCAGTATACCCTGGGTGCTGGTCACCTGCACTTGTTAAAAGTTAAAGGTTCAAGAAATATTGTCATGTATGATAGTAGGATCAAATTAGAAACTTGCACGTTGACTTGTTTGAACTTATTTATTGAAAATGGTCTTAGAATGTGTAGTGCACACTCTTGAGGTCATATACCCAAAAAGTGTTTGACAAAACCAACAGAATACGAACAAAAGGCTTCTCAGGAAGATCGTGAAAACGTGTTTCATTAGCAGTCTAAGGTAAAACCTATAAATGCTTTCGTTTCTAACACTACTGAGAAAATTTGATGGAGGAAGCAGTTCTTACAGATGCTCAGTATTCGGCTTAAAAGTTACATCTGTCATTAGGAAGCATATTACTGAAGAAAATATCATTTTGAAGTATCTACAGTGTGACTCTGGAATATTTGAACTGCATATTATAAATATCTGAAAGAAATATCTGAAATTAGATTTTAAAAAAGACATTTTCTTTTTTTTTATTTTTTTTATTTTTTTTTATTTTTTATTACATATTTTCCTCAATTACATTTCCAATGCTATCCCAAAAGTCCCCCATAGCGCCCCCCACTTCCCTACCCACCCATTCCCATTCTTTTGGCCCTGGCATTCCCCTATATTGGGGCATATAAAGTTTGCAAGTCCAATGGGCCTCTCTTTCCAGTGATGGCCGAATAGGCCATCTTTCGATACATATGCAGCTAGAGACAAGAGCTCCGGGGTACTGGTTAGTTCATAATGTTGTTCCAACTATAGGGTTGCAGATCCCTTTAGCTCCTTGGGTACTTTCTCTAGCTTCTCTATTGGGAGCCCTGTGATACATCCAATAGCTGACTGTGAGCATCCACTCCTGTGTTTGCTAGGCCCCTGCATAGTCTCACAAGAGACAGCTATCTTTGGGTCCTTTCAGCAAAATCTTGCTAGTGTATGCAATGGTGTCCGCGTTTAGAGGCTGATTATGGGATGGATCCCTGGATACGGCAGTCTCTAGATGGTCCATCCTTTCATCACAGCTCCAAGCTTTGTCTCTGTAACTCCTTCCATGGGTGTTTTGTTCCCAATTCTAAGAAGGGGCACAGTGTCCACATTTTGGTCTTCATTCTTCTTGAGTTTCATGCATTTAGCAAATTGTATCTTATATCTTGGGTATCCTAAGTTTTGGGCTAATATCCACTTATCAGTGAATACATATTGTGTGAGTTCCTTTGTGATTGTGTTACCTCACTCAAGATGATGCTCTCCAGGTCCATCCATTTGGCTAGGAATTTCATAAATTCATTCTTTTTAATAGCTGAGTAGTACTCCATTGTGTAGATGTACCATAATTTCTGTATCCATTCCTCTGTTGAGGGACATCTGGGTTCTTTCCAGCTTCTGGCTATTATAAATAGGGCTGCTATGAACATAGTGGAGCATGTGTCCTTTTTACCGGTTGGGACATCTTCTGGATATATGCCCAGGAGAGGTATTGCTGGATCCTCCGGTAGTACTATGTCCAATTTTCTGAGGAACCGCCAGACTGATTTCCAGAGTGGTTGTACAAGCTTGCAATCCCACCAACAATGGAGGAGTGTTCCTCTTTCTCCACATCCTCGCCAGCATCTGCTGTCACCTGAATTTTTGATCTTAGCCATTCTGACTGGTGTGAGGTGGAATCTCAGGGTTGTTTTGATTTGCATTTCCCTGATGATTAAGGATGTTGAACATTTTTTCAGGTGCTTCTCTGCCATTTGGTATTCTTCAGGTGAGAATTCTTTGTTCAGTTCTGAGCCCCATTTTTTAATGGGGTTATTTGACTTTCTGGAGTCCACCTTCTTGAGTTCCTTATATATATTGGATATTAGTCCCCTATCTGATTTAGGATAGGTAAAGATCCTTTCCCAATCTGTTGGTGGTTTTTTTGAAAAAAGACATTTTCAAATTATGTTTTTCTAATTAAAATATAATTACATCATTCTTTCCTTTCCCTTTCCTTCCTTCAGCTCTCCCCTTTCCCCTCCTGCTCTCTCATATTCGTTCCGAAATATATAGATAAAACATGTCTTGTCTGTATGCTACTTGGTTGTATATGATTTCAGGGCTGATCCCTTGGTGTTGGTTAATAATATGGAGGCTCTACACTGTGGGGAGACTATTTCTTCTGTTTTCAGCATTCCTTAGGTGCCTCTAGTTCTATGTCTAGGTTTAGGGCCCTGTGAGGTTTTCCTTTTCCATGTTAGCAGATCTGTTGGTGTTGTCTTGTTCAGGTCTTGTTTGGACAGCCATGTTGTTGAGACATGGTGACATTTCTAGGAGACACACAGTCTCACAGCAGACTCCTGCTTCTATGGCCCCTCGAGTCTTTCTGCTCCGTCTTCCCCCGTGTTCCCTGAGCCTTTGGTCGCAGGAGTTGTGTTTTAGGTCAGTCAGCTGAGGCTGGGCATCACGCCTTCATTTGCTTTTCTGTCTCTATTGGTTGTGATTTTCATGATGGTGTCCATCTATGCAAAGAGAAGCCTTTTTTTTTTTTTTTGAGACATTAAAGCTGCACTTATTTGTGGGAATAAGAATAAATGTTTATTTGTTTGTTTGTTTTGAGACAGGGTATCTCTGTGTAGCCCTGGCTGTCCTGGAACTCACTCTGTAGACCAGGCTGGCCTCGAACTCAGAAATCCTGAGTGCTGGGATTAAATGCGTGCGCTACCACGCCCGGCTGAGAATAAATGTTTAGAAGGCACTTAGGCATTAGGCGAGTTTAGAAAAGCGGTGGTTGTAGGTTCTTTGAGATTTATGACCTCACCAGCCCCAAGAAGTTGATTAGTCTTCCAGTATAAGGTGTGATCGATTTCCCAATTGTTGAGAAAGCCTTAAGTCCAGTTAGAGAGCAGTTGGTCACTATATCATACCTTTAGGGTCATCATGCTATGCTGGCCATCGCCATAGTTCATCGCATCATAGTGTGTAGGACTATTGTAAGCTTCCCTGCCCTTGGAAGCCTTCGTGCAACTTCTGGTACCATGAAAGCTGGCTCTCAGGGAAGAGGAGGCTTCCAGGTTAGATAAGGCTCAGATCCTCTGGGTTCTGTGCCCAAAGCACATGGTATCTTCAGCAGTAAGAACTTAACTTCATTCTCCAGGAGACAACAAGAACAATACCTTGTAATGTTTTGGGAGTCTCTTGGACGCCTCTGACAAACAGCTCATACAGGGCTTCTCAGGTCTGATCCTGGGGGTTTTGTTAAATAGTGTATGGCTTAGGGGTGGGGGATAAGCATTGCCACACCAGGTGGGAAAATCCCATTTAAATTATATATATTTATGTGTACTGTGTAATTTTAGGTAAATACCTAGCATGAATCCATATGACCTTTTCAGACATCTTTACCGTCATTTTACCCTCCTTCACAGAAGGAACGGAAGTTCCTAACAGTCATGGCTGTCCTGGAACTTGAATATCTGACTATCTCTGCTTTCTAACTACTATACACCACCATGCCAGGCTCCCTTTTATTAATTCTTGGAGAATTTTGTACACCCATACAATGTATTTTGATCATTTTCGCTCCTGTCCCTCCCCCTAACTTCTGCAGGGTACAGCCTCCCCCAACTTCATATCTTCATTTAATTTAATGATGGAGTCAACTTTGTAGTATCCATATACATATTGGTGGGGGGCTGTCCACCGGAGTGTGTCCCACTTACCAGGAAATATACCCATAAAGAAAACTGACTCTCCCTTCCCTAGTGACCATGAATTACCCATAGCTTCTCAGCTAGGGCTTGGAGCTTGTGAGCCTTTCTTCTTCCATTCTGGATTGTTGGCTGGCAAGATCTTGAACAGATCTTGTGCAGGTAACCACAGTGCCTTGAGTTCCTGAATGCATCAGTCCTGTTGTGTCCTTTTCAATCTATGACACTGAAACATTTCTGCCCGCTCCTTCCCAGTGTTCCCTGAGCTGTGGTGGACAGGAAGTAACACACATGTCCCATTGGTCTCTAAGGATCCCACAGTCACTTGATTTCTGTGCTTTGGCCAGTTGTGAGTTTCTGCATTAAACACCGTTTGCTGTACAGAGAAAGTGCTTTGGTGAGGACTGAGAGCTTGATACTATGTCAGTTTAGCAAAACACTAGTAGGTTCACTGCTGGGGCCAAGGAGGCCCACAGTATTGAGTTCTAAAGCCAGCTAACAGTTCCAGACATAGGTTCTCTTCTATGTATCAGGCATAAATCTAAGCAGACAGCACTTGTTTACCCCTGATAACCTTTGTGCCAATATTCCCACCTTGGGCATATCTCATCTTGCCAGGCCAGTCTTTATTGTAGCTTACAGGGTTAGTAGCTGTTAGGTAGAGGACGATACTCTATTGACTGGCTATTTCATGCTCCTGACATCAGAATTTTTTTTTTCACCTTGTTGTGGATTTCTTCTTGCTTGCCCCACCCTTCACTGGTTTAGTACCTACGTCAATTTTTGAAGGTAAGAATTAGAAGACTTGAATGCTCACTAGAGCACATTTTGCTTAAGCAAGCACTCTGTATAAATCTCTGATCTAAATTAATAACATTCACTCATATAAATGCTTTGATCTCACTTTTTAAATATTTTTAGTAAATACAGGAAGGCCACCAGCCAAGAAATCAGGCTGTTTGTTCTGGTTTCATTTTACTCTGCTTGTAGCTACATGACTTTCAGCAAGCGTTTGCTGACTTCTAGTATGGTTTCACTGTTTCATTCTCGTTTGGGAATTTAAAACAGCGAATAGCCTTTGGTATCCAAATATTTTGGAGTCTCAGCCACCCTGCAAGAGAAACTACTAGTTTAAAGATCCAGAGATGTCCTGCAGCTCATTCTGCTGTTTTTAAACTTCCACCCAGGCTGTAATTCTAAGCACGTGCTTCTGTGCACAAGTTGTTCATGCAGCTTCTCTGAATGTGTGTGTCTTGTTAGTCTTCGCCTGTGGTATGCCTTTAGTAGTAGCAAAACTAGCTTCTGTATAAGCGACTGAAAAGCCAGATATCAAAAGCCCCCCTAAATTTCTCTTAATGAGTGTAGATGTGCTGCTATAAGGAGAAATGGGGAAAAAAAAGTATTGTTTAACTTTTTCATAGCATTGTCTAGAATAAATTTCACTCTTTTTTTTCTTCCCCATTATCAAATGCAGAAATAGAAGCTATTTTCTGTGCAGGCTAAATTCAGTTGTTTATTTTTATTTATGTTACATTTCTTAGTTGTTGTTTCCATGGCTTGTTATATGTTTATGACTGATACTAATGATATAGTACGGTTTTGTTTTGTTTTGTTTTAACCAAAGAAATAGAGCATTTAAGAATATGCGAGGGGCTAGAGAGATGGCTCAGCAGTTAAGAATAGTGTCTGCTCTTCCAGAGGTCCTGAGTTCAATTCCCAGCAACCACATGGCAGCTCACAACTGTCTAAACTCTTCTTCCAGGGAATCTGACAGCCTCAAAGACCATTCCACATTTTTTTTTTTTAAAGAACATGTGAAAGAGGGCTAAAGAGGTGACCCCACAGACAGAAGCACTTGTTGCTCCTGCAGAGGACCCATATGCAGCTCCCAGCATTCACATGGGCCTCATAACCACCCTAAACTCCAGTTTCATGTGATCCAGTTCTTCTGACCTCTGTGGGCACTAGGCATGCATATGTGCACATACATCAGTGCAGGAAAGAACAAAAGAAAAAGATAATGTATGACCATCTCAGCTAAACTAAAGAAGTCAAGCAAAAAGACATGGTAGTTCTGATGAGGTGAGTCTTTAAGACTTCCACCTAATAATTGTCATTAAAACTCCATGCAGCTCACTTAGGAAATAAGATAAACCAATTAAACATATCTGTGCCTTCATCAAAACTAGGAGATAGGTTTCACATTCTTAGGAGAGAAAAGCGTAGCTTACTCAGTTAAAGATACTCTCTTGAGAGATTTTTGCCAAGACTGCATAAACTACCCAACAAGAACAGAACAGGAAACCATGCACCCTAGGGTGAGAACACACCATTTCCTTTTTCTTCAGAGAGTCAACTCCATACTGGGTAGGGCATTTTTTTCGACCTGTGTCTTGGGCTAGATTGGAGTACTGACTGTTTGAAAGTTCATGGGAAACCAAGCTTAGTGGTGCTTGCTTGTGGCTCCAGTTAAAGGCTGGAGGGGGAGGAGCTTCAGGTTGAAGAATCACTTGAGCATGCAAGTGATACATGCAAGGTCCTGTGACAAAGGTGGCACCCAGATCTCACATGCCAATCAAGAGGACTATTATGGGGAGTGAAGGAGTTTCGAGACTCTTGGATGCCTGGTGAAATGCAAGAAGCAAGAAGAAGTTAAGTGACTATAGAAATAAGAATAGCACAAGATTGTAAGACATGCGATACTAATTAATTTTGTGTTAACCATGACCATAATACCAGCCAGAAACAAGAGAGGGAAAGTTGATTTTTTGAATCAGGTTTCTAGAAGGTTCAGTCCATCATGAAGAGGAGGAGGAGGAGGAGGAGGAGGAGGAGGAGGAGGAGGAGGAGGAGGAGGCGGCGGCGGCGGCGGCGGCGGCGGCAGTGATGTTAGCCAAGCAGTCGGAGGGCCAGCAGCAGGAAGGGAAGCAAGGGAGGGCTGGGGACAGAGGAGAGGGGAAGCACGCTGAGCTAGCTTTTTCTTCCCCCCACCTTTGTTCTGTCTGACTCCCACTTAGCCCATGGGGTAATGCTACCCACATCCAGAATGTGTCTTCTCACCCTGGCTCTGTTATCTCTTGAAGCACCCTCTCAGACACTAAGGGGTGCTCCTCTGAGCTTCCTTGATCATTGCAAATTCAGTCAAGTTGTCAGTGACAAGTAACTATTACATACACTAAGTCCTTTTGGTTTGGTTAGACGTGAGAGGTTTTGAAAGAAAGTCTAGGTATTCATCTCAGGTCTTTACCATTACTGTATTTAAGTTGTATTCAATTACTCATTGAATCAAGATTTCTGCTGAGGTATATAAAGAAAAAAGCAGAAAACAAACAAAAAAATCTTAGCTACCGAAAGCATTCTTTTTCCCAATAAAAACGATCTATGAAGCAGTTACCAAAAACAAACAACCCACTGTAACTTTTACTAATATCATTAGGTAAGCTTTTGAAAACATAAAAAGGAAAAACCGAGTCAGAAACTTGAAAACCTAAGTGTGTAAAGACCAGGAAGATATAAAGTTAGGGTTGACCAGAAGAAATGAAAGAACGTGACAAGCACTTAAGAAATTTATAGTAAATTAAATGTGGCTGAAAATATGGGAAAGAAAAGGTTGAAATTAAAAAATAAAAAAGAACGAATCAGAGAAGACATGATTAATATCAAAGATAGATCAGTATCATTTCTGTAAAGGTGATGTAGAGTCCTAAAGACAACCCAGTCAAAGAACACAATACAAAAGATGAACTTCCTACAGATACAGGAAGACTGACCTCTATCAAACGGATTCAGCAGGTACTTGTAAAAAGTGACCTGTCATGTCACAGTGACCCATAGTAAAATTCTTAGGATTTTTAGATTTTATTTTATTTTATAGCGATCATCCCGGCACTGAGTTGTTGTCAGTAAAGACCACGTGAAGCTCTAGTATTCTACGGTTGTGTCATTGATTGAAGTTAACTGATGTCCTCAGTCGTGTGCAGGCCTTCATTATTAGCAGATCTAGTTGCTGTTGGTTAAGGGACACAAATATGAAAGCTCTCTAAGTAAAGAACCCATAACTTTGAGAGTGCTTAGCACTCATGTTAGCATTACAAGGTGTGGCTCCATTCCTCCTGACACGGAGTCACCTGTGTGGGTGCTTCCACCGCTTGGCCTTCAGGAGCTGCCTCAGTTTTCAGTGCTGTGTTAGGTCAACTTCTCTGAAAGGTTGACCCTGGTAGTATCTTCTTACTTGTCCTCAAATGGCCCTTCTGTTACTTAGTAATGGCCCCCAACTCAAAAGCGGTAATGTTAGCCATTTGATTATGCTAGAGAGCCCACCAAGTATCCCCTTTAGATGAAAAGGGAGGGGTTCTCACTAAACAGAAAGAAAAACAATGTATGCCGTTGTTACAAAGGTCCGTGGAATCAACCAACCTTTTTTTCCACCCATAAACTGTGAAGAAGGAAAGACTTATGCTAGTTGCACTGTTATACCTTAAACTAAGCTAGAGAAGAGTAGGTGACAAAAAATAGAAAGGACATTAAATTTGTGGGCGGGAACGTGAACAGAAACAGTTCTAATGGATCACAGTGTATTGTGCCAGATAGTGCTAAGCCTCACTTTATCTTGCCATATAGGCAATGTCCTGTCATCACGAGAGAGAGAGAGAGAGAGAGAGAGAGAGAGAGAGAGAGACAGAGAGAGACAGAGAGAGACAGAGAGAGACAGAGAGAGACAGAGAGAGAGACAGAGAGAGAGAGAGAAGCAAGATATTGTGAGAGAACAAGAGCACGTTGGTATAGCTTTTGCTTTAACTATTCTGTTTTGTTATTATTTATTGCTAATCTCTTAATTATAAGCTAAATTTCATCTTAGGTAAGTGTGTTTAGAGGAATAATGTATATTCTATATTGATGAATCAAGGTACCAGCAGGTATGGAGACTGCTGAACTATCGTATAGTCTTGATAGTACCTTGGCACTCAGGTGATGGAAGACAAGTAACTCAGAGTAAGAGGATGTTCAGCACCCTGACGATGCCATTCATCCACTCATGAAGACTAAGCCCTGTGGTTTTGTTTTTCCTCTCTTAAAATTTGAGACATGGTATTACATTGTAGAACCCACTGTGTAACTCATGTTGGCCTCAAATGTAAGAGGTGCCTATCTTGCCTCAGTCTCCTGAGAATTGGGATTGCAGGGAGATTATAGTCGTGAGGCACGGTAGCTGGTTCTTTGTGGTTTAATAGCTTCTCCAAAGGCAATACTGTCATGTTCAAAACATGAAAATCTGGGTAAAACACAATTAGTGATTTCGTTAGTCTGAGACAGGCTGCTTTAAATCAAAGATACTTATTTTGGCTCTTCACATAGGGGTCTAAAGTCAAGGTGCTTCAAATGGTAATGTCTTCTGTTGACAAAAGACCTGAAGTAGACCGGTATCACATGGCCACATGTAGGGAACATGAGCACGTCTGTGTCTTTACTGGTTATATCTGGGCTGCTTAGTTTTATGTTAACACAGACTGGAGTCAGTTGGAAGGCATAGCCTCAATTGAGCCCCCACCAGATTGGCCTATGAGCAAGCTTGTGGTACATTATCTTGATTGTTGATCAACATAAGAGAGACCCATTCACCGTGGGCAGTGCCATCCCTGGACTGGTAGACCTAGGTCCTATCATAAAGCAGACTGAGCAGGCCGTGGGGAGCAAAGCCAGTGAGTAAGGTCTGTGGCCTCTGCTTCAGTTCCTGCCTCTACATTCCTGCTTTGAGTTTCTCCTCTGACTTCCTTTGATGTGGAACTGTTTTTCTCCCTACATTGCTTCTGCTTCTGACTTAATCAACAGAGGGGAACAAAAAACTACAAATCTCTCTCAAACAGAGGACCAGGAGTTTTTCTACTCTCTGGAATTATATTTTCTTTGGAGTTTTCAGCCAGAACTCCACAAAATGAAAGTCTTGCAACTTTCCCATAAAACTACATTGGCTTGAACTTTCAAATTAGTAATAAGCAAGGAGATATGCCTGGTGCAGTATTTTAGATTCTAATATTCATAGCACTCTTTAAGAATGCTTCTTCGCTAAATGCAGCCCCTTGATTTTATGTCAAACTCCCTTTTCATAAAAAATAAATAAATAAATAAATCAGCCTGAATAGAGTGGATTTGAAAACAAAAATCAACTACTTTAAATACTAAGCCCTTTGTAGTCAAATCAGTTACTTTTGAAGATAGTAAAGACCTATTGTGTTTATTATTTTAAGCTATTAAAATTATTGTTGGATAGTACTAGCAATACGGGAACTTTTTCTTAAGGGAAGAAAATAGAAAATTTATACTGAATGTAATAATGAGGTTCAGATAATTTGCATGACCTTTATTCAAAAACAAATGCTGACTTAAATTAGTACAAAATAATTAAGAATGATAAGAATGTAATAGAGGAAATGTTTATTCATTAATTGGCCTAGGAAGCATAGGTTATATCCTCAAATAATAATATGTACCTATCAAAGTCTTCAAAACTACATTAAATAAAGGATTAATTGTACCAGAAAATTCATTAAAAGGCTGGCCGCTTGGGAAACGCGGCAAGTTTGACTGCACTGCGCTTAACCCACGCCATTACCAGGCGGGCAGCGGGCCTCAGGGAAGCACTAGACACGGCGGCTCGGGGTGAGAAAGGACAGTCTGGGATGTGAGAAAGCTGAAACTGGGCTTCCCTGCCTTCCAGCCCTCCCAACTCACTCCCACCCCAGTCGCTGCTGGAGAACCACACAGAGAAGTCCGGAACAAAGTGTCCAGGATCCACAAGGCCCACAACGGGGCCGGACCACAGGCTCCCAAACTCCTGGACATCTAGGCCCGAGTCACTAGGAGATGGGAGCAGAGTTGGGGACCCACAGACGGGGTGGGGGTGGTGGGGGAATGGGGAGGTCCAGCTTAGCTTGGTGGCGGTGATTGTCCTTAGCTTGGGGCAGTTGTGACTGGAAGCACAGAGAGGTCTTCTATGGGAGAATTAAGCTAAATGGCTTCTCCATGCTCCCCATGGCAGATCTTTTTGAAAGAGACAATCCATGGTTCTAAACTGTTTATTGACTGTTCATCATGGAAAATGGATGGATACCTGTTGCGGTAAATCTCCAACCCAAATATCAGCGTCTAGACTGGGCTGATCTACCGCTACACTACCACCTTCCAAATCTATGAGACCCCTTAGAACTTGTGGTTTCTCCAGGCCCTGTGCTTCTGCTCTGATTTTCTTCCTCCTCCTCCTCCTCCTCCTCCTCCTTGTCCTCTCCCTCTTCCATTTTCTCCTTTTCTCTCAACCTTCTGCTCCACCTTCCTTATTTTCGGTCCAATCATAAGCTCTCCTTTATTTTACAAATTAAGGTGGGAAGCAGGTTTACAGGAAATCACCTGAATGCTAACTCATTCCTAGTTTGCAACCCCTCTCTGGAGAATGGAATTAACATCAAATATAATTAGCCCTAGGGCTAGCCACAACACATACCATACCATACCAGCTCCTCAGGGTGGACCTGAGATTAAATACATTTTTCAGGGAGGAATGCCTGGGAAGGGAGGCTTCTTTGGCAGGAAGCAGGGAGTCGCCTTAGTCTCCGGTGTGTACCTACCAAATGTCCAGGTCTCAGGCCCGCTCTACCTTCCCAAGCTTCCTGGTATGGTTTAACCGTCCCACAGGGAGGTGACTGAGAAGGTAAGGGTGCTTGCTGCCAGCTTTAGTGTCTGGACTTTGGTCTCCAGGATTACTTGGTGGGTGGAGAGAGTCAACTCCAGCAGATTGCCCTCTGCCTTCCACAGTCATGCTTGAGTATGAACACACATGCATGCACACACACAAATAATGTAAATAAAAATTCAAAATTCTCCAGCATTTAAGCATCCAAGTTTTTCATCACTATAGTCATTCATGAGCCTTTAAAATATACTTCTATGAAGTAAGCACTAGTTTATATTCAACATTGTTGATTATGTTTTCATGCTTTAAAAAATGTCATTTAACCTAGATTTGCATAATGAATTTGTAATATCTTGTGAGTTTAGGTATTTTAAGATTTAATAAATATGAATAGAAATCATAGATTAATGTAAAAATTACTTAAGGTTCATAACATTTGCCCTTTAGAGGACTTTAATCTAGCTAGAAAAGCTGGTATTTAAAATTTGGAAAAAAGAATTTGATCGTGTCCTTAATTAATACAAAGCTCTAGATTTTTCATTAAATAAAGCCGAAGGAAACGCTTCATCATAAACATATGTTTCATGCTAAGTCGATGAAAGCAAAGCCACTCCGTTTCCCTTGTTCCTTATTTACTACGATTTTAATTTTCTTGAGTTATAAATGTATGCAGATATTATCACCAACTGTAAAATTGTTGAAATGGGAAAATAATGGAAACATTGAAATAACCGTAGAGAAAGAAATGAGCTTTGGGGTTGGGAATGATCGACATAACTGATCCCAGCAGGCAGGAGTCAGGCAGGGAGATGGAGTTGGAAGGGAGACGGCACTGTTATTATACCCAGGTCTTTTCTCAAAAGAAAAAGAGAAGGATGTTAGCTCTTTCCCTAAAGTAGACAAAGTGAAGGAAAGATAGCTTTGACATGCGAAGGATCCAAAATGACAATTGCAGGAGCCCACATTCATAGGGTGATTTTATCTAATGGATACACAAGTCAGATATATGTTTTTAACCGAATATAAGACACACACACACACTCACACTGTGGGGGCATATGATAAGATCTTGATGAAAACTGCTAAGGCCGAAGGCTTAATTATTCCTCACTCTCTTCCCCACCTTTGTTTTGAGATAGGATTCATGTATCAAAGGTTGGCCTGGAACTTGCCTTGAGAGCCACCCTTTACCTTCTGACCCTGCTGTCTCCTGCGTGTGCTGGATCACAGCCTCCCTCTCCTTCTTAGCTTGTAATGTTACAGGATTGAATCCAGAACTTATGCATGCCAAGCAACACTGCACCAGCTCAGCTACATCCCAGACTTATGCGACTTATTCTCAGCTCCATGGTTGTGGTCATTTTGCTCTATCGTAAATCAGCCATACCGGAAGAAATATAAATATCCCATACCGTTTTGGATAGTAGATCAGTTTGTCCTTACATGATAACTCTGATTTCCTTTCCTATGCTTCTCCAGATCTTCCAGCCCACCCACTTCTCTCTCAGAAAACAAACAGGCTTCTATGGGATAATATTAAATACAATAAAACAAAAAGTAACATTAGGATTGGACCAAACAAAAGGAAAGAGCCTGAGAGAAAGCACAAGAAACAGAGACCACCTGCTCACACACTCAGAAGTTTCATGAAAACACTGATGTAGAAGTCATAATATATACACAAATAAATAATAAGATTAAAAGGGGGAGCCTGACATGGCATTGAGATAAGGAGCCTCTAAACATGCCATTGAGTATCTCACAGTTTTAGTAATATAAGGGTCATGTGCAGATATCTAGGCTAATATTTATGTTGGGCCATTTAAAATGGGAGATCTTTAGTTAGATTCCTTTTGTGAAGTAGAATAGTATTTAATCTTCTCCATTGCCACTTGAAAAGCAATGTATGGTTCTCTTGAGTTTTAAGAAAGCTGGCTTAAGTAGAGTGAAAGTCTATTTCCTTTTTCTTATTCTGTTGTTATGGGCTGCCCGGGCAGCGGCAGAGAATACTGTTCAGAATGTCATGGGCCTGCACATCAATTATTCATGTCTAGAATAAGAAGCAGTCTGCTTCCTGAATGTAGGTGGACCTATTCAGATATTAGGAAATAGTTCAAGTACAGACGAGTTCATTTTGTGCTACAGTGCTGTGGTCAAATGTTGAGTACATATTTTAAGGTAGATTTAGAACATTTCTGTATGGTCATATTGTGCTTTTATGAAGCATATATGTACATCCGTAGTCCCCTTCCCCATTTTCAAGTTTCATACCACAGTGTTTGATGCAGCTAAATAAATAATCTTTCTGTAAGAGGCTAAAAGTTGATTATTTGATATGGAAACTAATAGGTAAGTGAAAAATTATAATTTGTCATCAGAAATGCTATACTTGATAAATGTTTAATACCTGGTGGAGATACACTTATTAGCTGCTGTTAAAGTAAAATTGACTCATATCAAAAGGGAATACTCATAAAAGAATGGAAGGCAATCGGAAATAATCTGACTTTTGCAGTTCAATAAAAATTTCAACTCTTTAGCCTTGGAGTTTTTTTCTTTTAATCATGTTATATAACGCTAGATGTAGTTGCTCTATGTAACACAGAATGAATTCATTTTTATTCTTCTTATATTCTAAATGACTCTTATAATGCAATACTAGTTGAACCAATACTTTGAGTTCATGAACATTTAAATTTTTTAATATTACTTTATTTCCCCTTTGTGTTAAGCACGGAAAACAGTATAATCTGAATACAATTTCTCCTCTTAGGGTTCCAGTGCCTCTCTTCCTCCTCCTATCCAGATCCACTCCCCTTTTGTCCCTTATTAGAAAAGACTGGGCTTCTACAGAACACAACAAAATAAAATACAGTAAGATAAGACAAACTATCACATCAAAGTTGGACAAGACAAACAACAGAAAGAGAAGAGCCCCAAGAGAAGGCACAGAGTGAGGGACCCAGGTGTTTGCTCCCCCAGGGGTCCTGTGACAGCACTACCCAAAGCTGCAGCACGTGTGCAGAGCGCCTGGTGCAGATCCGTGCAAGCTCCATGATTGCTGCCTCGGTCTCCGTGAGCTCTTAGCTCAAGTGATTTTTAGAGGGCCCTGTTCAGAGAGAGAGAGATATATATAGAGAGAGACAAACTATATATATATATATATAGTTTTGTTGTTTTTTTAAAATTTTCACTCCATATTCCAGCCCCTGCTCCCCCCCCCCCCATAGCTTCAAATTTAGTTTTTGCACCTGTGAGCCATCAAGCAGTAGTCGGGATTTGAACCAGGGCCCTTTGGATCCGCAGTCACTGCTTTTAACTGCTGAGCCACTGCTCCAGCACTGGACTGCTCTTTTAATAATGCAGTTCAAGAGTTTTGCTTAACAATCTAGTAGGCATTACGTCCCATGTGGTGATTGGGCATTTGAAAGGGCAGCTAACTATTCGAAGTTAGCTCTCATCTCAAGTACTTAGTTATAAAAAAAATTAGTTACTTAATTTCTTTGATCATATAATGAAGCGGTTAACATAAATATCTATTAAACTTACCTGCCTGCTTGAAAACTTCACGTGACTTAAAGCCCACATTCTATTTTTATTGGAAAGTGTGGTGGTGTATATGAGCATGTCCTGCCAAGGCTCAGATATTTGAATAGTTGGTCCCCAGTTGCAAGTGCTAGGGGAGGTGGCTCACCACCTTGCTGGATGAGGTCACATTGTGGGGAGAAGGAGGTCAGGGTTTGAGAGTTCATTGCTTTGCAGCATTTCTAGGCCACACGTGTTTCCTGCTTGTGACTAAGGAGGTGTGGTCTGTTAGTTACTGATTCCGCCACACGTCTGCCCGTGGCTGCCATGCCTCATCTACATAATCCTCTGGAACCAGGAGGCCAAATAAACTACATTCCCTAGGTTGCCTTTGGCTGTGATATTTTATCCCAGCAGTAGGAAAGTAATCCACACTGAAATCAGAGTCCTGGGCTGGTAGGTGCGACTTCAGCATTCTCACGCATGGGGTTATTTGGAAAAGATTCTGATTTAGTATTTCTCAGGTTAGCGCCTAGAATTTGCATTTCTAGTAAGTGTTAGGAGGATGCTAACCTGTGGATCTCACAGTCACAAGATTAAAATGTAGACAGTTATCTTTCAGTAGGTGCAGCTGCATAGAGATCTTTATATAAAACATTTTGTTTTAGATACTTCCCTCATTTGAGCATTTACAAACAAACACGTCAAAAGCCAGAGAGAGGTACCAGTGTTTGTAATCCCTGCACTGGGGAGGTGGAGACTGGCCTTCCCCGCTAGAGCTTGCTGGCTAGCCAGTCTAGCCTGTTTAGCCAGAGATAGGCCCTTCTACACACTAACAAATGTAGACCTGTGGATGGCACCCAATGAATGATACCAAAGGCCATTCTGTGGCTTCCGTATACGTACCTGCACGTAAGAACATGCAAAGCAAGGGATGATGACATTGGAATGGAGGGAAAGGGAAAGCAGCTAGAAATCAGAGTGAGAGGAGGAAGAATGCACAGCCGTCGATAACAAGAAGAATAAAGCATGCAGGAGACACAGGGTTTGACTGAATTGGAGAATGGGGTCATGGATGGGATCATGGTGGCTACAGGGCTGCCTCCTCTCAGTAAAGTCCTGGGATTAGTTTGAAACATCACACAAAGAAAACAGTTCAGGTATGGAAACAAAACCTTCAGTGTCTTCTAAGACACTCACAGCTTTGTTTGGGCCCTGTCCTCTCAGTATTACCTAACTTGACTGTTTTAAAGTAACTTATCTAACCCAGCCTCTTGAAAATAATTCTCTCCGGAAGTCTCATCATAGTCTTTATGGAAAGCATCATTTAAAGATGTCTAGCTACATTTATTGTTGTGTGTTCACACAAGGGCCACAGCAAGTGTGTAGAGCTGAAAGGAACCTCCTTCCATCATGTGGGTCCCAGCTGTTGAATTCAGGTTGTCAGGCTTGGCAGCTAATGCCTTCACCTGAGCCATCTCGAGCTAGCTCCCTCATCACCAACAGCCAGGATGCTAAAAACCACTCTCTTCTTTGTACACACCGAATAGCGAAGACTAGCCTCGAATCCCTGATCTGCCTGCTTCCAAGTCTTGGTGCTGTCATCATACTGGTTTTAAAAACACTTTTATTGACATTTTTATTTATTTATCTTCTTTCTTGTAGTTCCTATTCAGTTGTCCTATTTCTAGCTCTTCGGTAAATGTATAAATAATATTTTTTTTTCTGGCCAAATTTCTGTGTTGGGGAATCACTACCATATTCCGTTTTTCTCCGTTGTGACACTAGGGTATTGTTTTCCAAAGAAAGGTGACAGCATGTTTTCCTAATCTATCTGTGGCACATTTGCATTCTTACTTGAAACAAAGGACAAAGGTGATGTCTTCTCCAGAGTGTATTGAATTCACAAGGAAAAAGGAATTGACGTGTGTAGTTGCGAAGGCAGCAAATCTCACTTGGCCGGTGGACCAGAGCTGGAGAGCCAAAGGCGAGCTCATGCTGCAGTCCAGGTTTAAAAGCAACTAAAGTCCTCTTGCTAGGGCAGCTGTTGTCTTCCGTCTCTCTTTGTCTTCAGTTGATAATCCGGGCATACCTACACTGTAGAGAGCAAATGTGTTTTACTCAGAAGCCACTGATTTAAATGTTAATGGTATCTAACAACATCATCATGAAAACATTCAGGATAATGTTTTACTGTAGAACCTGGACACTGCCATTAAGCCAAATTGACAGCAATTAACTATGACAAGTAGAATGTGTACTTCTATTGAAATATGAAAATGAATTATGTGGCACAATAGATAGTTTGGAATAATTGCTAAGGAAGAATGCCATTGGAATGATAATGTTATATGCAAAATCAATAATTGATTTTACGGAGAATTATTCTGACCTACTTTTGAATACTTACTGTTAAATCCCATAATTAGGTTCCAAAGACAGGGTAATTTTTTAAAGTAGGAACATATGGATTCGGAGTCTAGATTTTAGCACACAATGTTCTTTGAGGTGAATTTATTTTAGATGCTTGTAATTTTCTCTTCCCATAGTTGAATGTTCCATATCTTTTCATTATACTAAAGGAGCAAACAGAATGTTTCTCTTTGACTCATAATAACTTAGTCATGGAGTGATTATCTTTTCTTTGTGATGTGTGCATGTGGGAAGGACAGCATAAAAGCAAGGCAGTTTTCTACAGTGGTTTCTAAAGGCTTGAAGAATATTTTTGCATATGTTTGCATTTGAAAAATCTGATCTAAGACCTGAGTAGTCTAATGCAAGCCAAAAAGTTTAGTCCCTGTGTGAGCTAATGACTGGTAATTCTCTGAAACTTTTGTTCTTGACTTCAGAATCCTTAATGAGCTTGTTGGCCCCTGCAAGGCTCTAGGTACTAGGGAGAAACTGAATTTCTAAACTGTAAGATAATTTCTTGTGAGTTCAATGAGGATTACATAATAATGGCATCCATAAAGGTAGCTTGTTTATTTGATTTTTATTGCTCCTTCCCATAACAATTTATACATTATTTTATTTAAGTTTATGCCAGTTTATAGTCATTATTTTTGGTTCCCTTTTCATTTCTTTAATTGAAAATACTTCAGGGCATGGATACAGTCCTTTTTATAGACTGCTCATTGGATACCACTATACAGTAGTTGGTAAGATCAGTAATAGGATGAATCCGTCCTCACCATGTAGCATTTGCTGACCTGGCCCAGCCTGGCCCCAGATTCTCTTGTCTTCCTGCCTCAACCTCTAGAGTGCTGAGGTTGCTTGTGTGTCACCATGTTCTGCTCTAGACAGTTTGTTTCGTTTGTCTTGTTTTTCGACAAGGTCTCATATATCCCAGGCTGGCCTAGAACTTGTTATGTGGCTAAAGATGACCTTGAACTTGCAGTTCTTGTGCCTCCAGTTGCAGAGTGATGGGATTATAAGCATGTTGCTACCATACCCAGATGATGCTGTGCTGGGGATCAAACCCAGGGTCTCATGCTCATTAGGCAAGCATTCTAACTGGGTACATTCCCTCCCGTCCTCTAGTTTCGTGTTTTGGTTGTTTGCTTGTTTTTGAGATAGGGTATTTACTATGTACCTCTGGCTGACCTGTAACTTAGTACAGAGACCATGCTCCCTTTGAACTCAAGTGTTGAGATGGAAGCGGGTGAGCTGTTTATATTACTAATGACATTAGAAAGCTCTGTACAGGGGCTGGTGAGATGGCTCAGTGGGTAAGAGCACCCGACTGCTCTTCCGAAGGTCCAGAGTTCAAGTCCCAGCAACCACATGGTGGCTCACAACCATCCGCAACAAGATCTGGCGCCCTCTTCTGGAGTGTCTGAGGACAGCTACAGTGTACTTACATATAATAAATAAATAAATAAATAAATAAATCTTTAAAAAAAAAAAAAGAAAACTCTGTACAAAGAGCTGGATTCGACTCACAATTTTAAGAATTTGAAGACATAATTTTAAGAATCTGTGTCACAGAAAGAATGGCATTTTACCTGTGTCTTGATCAATAGTAGGTATTGTATTCATAAACGTATTCATTTTACTGTGCTTGAGTTTTCTTCCTATCTTGGACAATGCCAGCCTTTGCTTTTTACCATTTTGATACAGTCAGAGCACTGACCAGCTGCTGGGGAAGAAATCGCCCGGCGGGCACATGATGTTGCTCTTCCAGATCTAGGGTCTCTAGCTTGTGTCTTAGTCAGTCTTTGTGTCCCTGGGACACGTTCCTGCCCTAAACAACTTAAGGGAGGGAGGGTACATTTTGGCTCACAGTTCTAGAGGTTTCTGTGCATGGGTTTTGGGTTTTGGTTCTGGACCCGTGGTAAGAGTATAAACATCCAGGTGCCAAGAATGTGTGGCAGAAAGCAGCTGCCCTATGGAAGCCAAGAAGCAGATGCTGACGGTTGTAGCAGGCTCTTCCCATCCCCTTTATTCTGTCTAGGCCTCCAGCTTGTTAGATGATACCACCATGCATGGTCAGTTCAGTTCTTCCTGGAAATGTCCTCCAGATACACAGAGATGTGCTTCCTATTCGCATAGGTAGGTCTCAGTCCAGTCAAATGATGAACTGTCCACTTCAGCCTTTTACATAGTCCCTGCTAAAATGTACCTGTCTCCTTTCCTACTTGGAGTATGTCTTACCACCCTTAAACCTCACCTGGTGGCTGGTCGGATGGCTAAGTGGGTAAGGTAGTTGTGTGAACATGAGGCCTGAGATCGCATCGCCGAAAGCCATGTAAATAGCTAAGCATTGTGGCACACTGCTATATTCCCTGCTCTGATGGGTGAAGACAGGTGGACTCTACCCCTAACTGCTAGTTCCAGGTTCAGTAAGAAACCCTGCCTCAAAAAATATGGTGGAAGTTGTGACAGAGAGCTCAGAGGGTAAGGCATTTGCAGCTAAGCTGCATAACCTGAGTTCATTTCCCAGAACCCACCTAGTAGGAGACAATACACTCCCTCAGAGCTGTTCTCCAATCTCCACATGTGTGCTGTGGCAGTGTATGCACACATATAGTAAATAAATGTAAACTTAATTTTAGAAAGGAAGGTCTTGAAGCAATTGAGGAAGACATCCTGATGTCAGCCTTTGGTCTCCACAGCCTTTGGTGTCCTCATGGGCAAGCACACTTACACACACACACACACACACACACACACACAAGTGCGCGCGTTTGGAAATTTTCTGTGGTGTTTATTAAGCTGTAAAAGCTTCCCTCTGTACTTCATACATAAACCTCCAAAGTGGTAGGAATCACATTAAATGGTTTTTAAACTTACATCTCTTTCCTCGTCAATACGTAGCTTTCTGATGATAACTTGTGCCCTCTTCATCTTACGTTTTCACCATAAGGACTTAGTAAAAATGTATTCTCCCACTCTCATGTCTGAGAGCTGGAAAACAATTGCATTATTGTGTGTACTTAGTGCTGGGAATAGGCAGGGAAAAGGAATAATGAATTTAAAATGTAGTGCACTTCAGCTAGACGGAAAGGACATCTCAGACAGCGGGAGGAGGATACAGAAAATCACAGTGGGGAAAACCTAGTCCAGTCAGACACTCAGAAGATTCACATGGCTAGCAAGAAGGATCTGTACAGGGTGCCCGTGACGAGGAAGCTGGGAGTTGTCCTAAGAGTTCAAGTTACCAAAGGACTTCGAAGCCATGCTAAAACTGTTGAAAAGCAAGTAAAAATACGTAAAACTTCTGACAGTTTGAGGGCAGATGGGATGACAGCCACAAAGAAGAGGAAGGTGACTTCTAATGAGGCCCTGGGCATGATTTTGTGACGGGTTGTCAAAAGAACCGTTGGGCCATTCAAGTCAGGAAGTATACCAACTCTTCATGTAGGTTCAAAGCGGCCCAGGTTGGTAGCGGAGATTAGGAGGAGGAGAGAGACTTAAAGGTGATGTAATGTCAGTGGTGGGGCTACAGCACGCACACTGTCAGTGGATGGTAGAGGTTGAAAGCATATGAGCTGGTTTTGAGAAAAGACCGTCTCAGGCTTTGTACAAACTACATCTACTTATTTTGTGTTTGGATATGTATGCACCATGGCACACATGTGGGGTCACAGGACAACTTTTAGGGGTTCGTGCTGTTATGCACCGTGTGAATGGATCTGACGTCGTCAGGTGAGGCAGCAGTTGTGTTTACCCACTGAGCCATCTGGCCGGCCCGCACATGTTGCACCATGTTTTGCTAGTGAGGTGGTCTAAAGTAAGATTTCTCCTTTTAGTTTAATGGTGGTGTGTTTGATGTTGTAACAACAGTCTCAACAGCATGCTTACACTATTTATTTGATCTTGCCTCTTCTCAAAATGGTAAGGCTCACTTGTCCTTTTAGATATATACAGGTGCCAGTATTTTTTCAGGCGATTCTCTGGCCATATAAAATTGTTTTATTTTGTTGTTTTAAAATACTTAGGTGTCTAGCGTACATTATTTCTTCTCCCCTCCTTAGTTTCCTTTGCACCCCAGACCACTTCTGCTCTGTATACCATGCATGACTTTATCTATATAAAAATTCAGGAACCACAAACGAGCCAAAACATGGGATTTGTCTTTCTGAGTGTGGCTTAGTTCACATAATGTGAACATCTCCAATTGCATCCATTTACCTACAAGTAACATGGGTGGAAAAAAAAAAAAACATTGTGTACATGTGCCACAGTTTTGTAATCCGTTCTTTTGCTGTTAGATGCCCAGGTCGGTTCTGTAATGTGGCTGTTGTGAATGGCACCATGGGAAGCATTACTGTGCAGGTATTCTGTGAGAGACTCGATTGCAGTCCATCTCTTCAGTAAACACCCAGGGTTTATGCAGAGCAGGGTGGAATGCTTTACCTGGTTTGAGGTTTTTGAAAACCATGCGTGCTGCCCTTCCTATTAGCATCCCCACCAGTGGTGTGTGAAGTGTTCCTCTTCGTCTGTGTCCATCTCAGCATTGGTTGATGTTCTCTAAGTAATGTATGTCTTTCTTCCTGGGCGATGGAATCTCACTGTACTTTGGATTTGTATTTCTCTTACAGCTAGTTAGATTGGACATTTTTTAGTACGTTTATTGCCCATTGTTTTTGTTTTTCTCTCTTGTGTATGATGTGCATATAGATGTATGCATGTTTGCATGTATGGGTGCACATGTGTGTTTGGGCGTGTGTGCACATGCATGCATGTGGAGGCTGGAGTCGGACATTGGATGTCTCGCTTACTGAATACTTACCACTTTATACTAAGGCAGGTCTCGTCAGTCCAGGAGATCACCAACTCTGGCTCCCATCCTTGCCCAGCCTGTATGGGGATCTGGGGACCCACAACTCCAGGCCCAGTGCTCGGCAGTGAGCCCTCTCCCCTACCCTTTGTTGAGTGTCTTTTATTTCATCTTTTGAGAACTATTGTCTGTTTTAGTCCATGTGTTGACTTGATTGTTCCAGTTTTAGGTTAGTTTTGTGAGTTCTTTGAATAGTTTAGATATTAACCGATGTCTTATGTGTAGCTAGCAAAAGTTTTCTCTTGTGCCTTAGGCTATTAATTTCAGTGGATGTTCTTTTCCCTACAAAAGCTTTTTAATTTCATGATGTCCCACCATTGATTGTTGACATTATTCTCTGCGGGACCAGAGGCTGATTGAAAATGCTCTTGCATAGGCCAGTATGTTGAGGAAAAGATGTAATTTAAAAAAAAAAAAAAGAAATGTCTTCCCACCTTTTTACTCCAGTGGCTTTAGGTCTCACATTAAAGTTTGTGATGCAGTTGGAGTTGGCTATCATGGGGAATGATACTCATTCTTCTATATGTGAATATCCAGCGTCCCTAATTCCTAATTGTTGGCTTATTGAGAAAAATTACTTTAACCCACATATTCACAGTTCATAGTTCAGAAACACAGGTCAACGACAAACTTCTGTGGACCTCAATCCCAAGAAATTCTTCAGATTTTGAAATGACTACTTTCACAGGCTTTCTTGTATCTTCAAAATCTTCCAGGAGTCAGATTCTGTAGAAATCTGTGTATCTTTCATTCTTGGCTCGGCATGTCAGCCTTATAAGAAGCTGTAACTGCCAGAGCCACAGTGAATGCGTCACTGTGAAACCACGGTGACATCTGAGGTTCAGCCAACACACTGGAAGGCATAGCGTTAAAGTCCCTGACCCTGAGACATGTAGGCTGTGGGACCAGAGTCAAGCACGTCCCTCCAGGGTGTCCAAGGCTGCACACCTTAATGACCAACACAGATGGGGTTCGAGGCACCCATGGGCTTAACAGGTCAGGGACCCTCCTCCCAGCTCTCCTGTCAAGCTGGGCCAGCCACCAGTGTCCTTTGTGTCTGTCCCCACCCTTCTACACCACACTGCCACCATGCCTTACCAAGCATTCCCAACCATGCTTGCCTCTGTCCCTCCTAAGTCACACCATGACTGAGGAGCCAGCCACCACCCCTTACCCAGCATTCTTGTTTACACCTGGAGGTGATAGGAACGTTTATCTCTTTTTTAACTTTTCCAAAAATTATAGTAATATCAGTGTACAGTGATTTGCCTTTTAAAAAAGTTTTCTGTGAGTCTCTTTACTTCCTTATTTCCCCTGGAAACTGGAGTAAATACCATCTCATCACTGGCTCATAATACCAGTGTGCAATACTACTTCCTTCCATGTATTTCTTGAATTACTCATTTTTAGATCCCTTGTTAAGATGTTACTTACTTGAGACGCAGAATATAATCTTGTTAGGCTCACTATAAATATTGCTAAATTAAGGACTTTAAAGCATTCTGCAGATGGCAGATTTCTGTAGTTTTGTTTACTTCCTATTTCCCTCCAGGCTATCTAACAGAATGCAGATGGATCTTTATCTGAAAATGCTCCCTTGCTATTATATCCAAAAACTGTAAGACTGGAATGAGGAAATCCACTCTTCCTGTCGGGACCACTTCTTCAGTAATTGATTTCACCTTGGAGATCAACAGTCTAGTTACGCCCTCCACTTCCCTGCAGTTATTAATGCAGTTTCTTGAGGTGTTTACTTCTGTGTACAAGCCTTTCTTCAGTTAACCGTACAACTTTGAATGTTCAGCAGTTGCCTTATGACCTACTGATAACTTTAAAGAGGCAAAGCTAACACATCCCCCTGCTTTTTCTAGTGATGGTTTTCAAATGCAGCTTCAACCTTGGCTTATGCTGCCCGTGGAATGGAAATAATGATAAGATTATCAAAATCATCCGCTGTAATGTTATAGAATGAGTCTCACAGATTAATCATGCAGTAGAGCCTGTTTGTAGTGGTGGTGTTACATAAGTGGGGTTTTGTTCTGTTCTTTATGCTTTTGTGTATTCACTCTCTATAGTGCTTGTTTAAATAAGGAGGTTTTAATACAAGTGTATAGTGTACTTTGAACGTTGTTCACGTTCTTATGATTATGCAATATACCTTTCTTTTTTGCATCTCTGCCCTTTTATTTAAGACCCATTGGGAAAGGTTCTCTGAAGGGACTGCCATTTTAACTATTCCCTAATGCACTTTCAAAACCATTTTCAAGGGTACTCGCAGACACCTGAGTTCTACAGGTAAGTGTACATTTTGAGGAGGGAGAGATATTGAGGTTCACCAAAACTGTGTTTATTTGGGTGTGGTGGCACACGGCTTATATCCCAGCTCTATGGAGGAAGAGACAAGTAGATCTCTTTAAGTTCAAAGGCAGCCTACATAATGAGTTACAAGACAGCCAGGACTATATAGAGAGAACCTGTCTGAAACAACAGCTACTTCATGTTTATCAGACACCGGCATTTTCGTGACTTAGCATAATTTGTTTGTTATATTCTAATGGCAAAAGAAAATTATAACTCTGGAGTATTTAAATGTTAAACCTGTGTAAAAATCCATGTATGTGGGTGTGGGAGGTTGTCACAGTGGAAGACTTGCAGTGTTCTGTTGCATGTCTTATTCCCGCTCGCTCCTGACGTTCAGATGTGATACTCAATAATCTTTAACTTACATTTAAAATGAGCCGTGCTAGGATAATGTGCAGTTACTGCTTGCCTTCTTGGGCACGTGCCTGGCCTCACATCCAGACTGGATGCTGTCATAGGCCCGGTTCCGCTGTCAGCCCATCATGAACAGATGGTGGGGTAGACCCCTGGGGCAGTGTAGACCTATTGTTTTCAACTGTAGGTCCTCACTGTCCTCTGCAGCAGCCGAGAGAAGACAAGGCAATTGTCATGGTAAAACGACCTCACTACTTCCTAGCTTAGTGCAAGGGTGTGTGTGTGTGTATGCGAGTCTGTCTGTCTGTCTGTCTGTGTACACATACATTTTAGGTGTCAAATTTCCTGGTGGTACCTTAAAATTTTTTGTCAAAGATACAAAATGAGAGTATACTGGAAGAAATTATGATCCTTTTAACTCAGAATTCTGGGTAGATAAAGAACACATGAAATAGCAGTTTCTAATTTTTTTTGACCTATGATTAAAAATACATTTTATGGGAACTAGAGGTGTAGCTCAGTAGTAGAGTCTTTGCATATGAAAAAATATGGGCTTAGTTCCTGGTATAGGAAAAGCAAAACCGTGGTGTGTGTGTGTGTGTGTGTGTGTGTGTGTGTGTACAATCATGTTTATACATACATAATTTAACCCAACACAAAGAATAAATTTTCCCTTTATGTGTACCTTTTTAATTCTTTTGTTATTGTAGGTAATAATTCATTTTTTCTCTCTCAACAACTTACTAATAGATTGGAAACTACAGTGTGAAAAACACTAAATAGGGTCTGGCAACGTAGCTCAGTGGGTAAAGGTTCTTGCCACCACGCCAAGCCCAGGCTTGATCCCTGGACTCATGGAGGAAAGAGAACTGAGTCCTTCAGTTCCCCTCCGACCTCCACAGACATACTCTAATAATGCAGGGCGTGCCTGCGCACTTACACACACACAGAAGTAAGTAAATGTAAAAGCGTCTTGAAGACAAAAAACGCCTCTCAGCATTCCGCATTAGCTATGAAGGAATCCACGTTTGTGTGTGCTTGTGAATTACCTGAATGGGGATGACTTCCCTGCTTCATGATGCGTGCTGCCTGCCTGGTAAGAATTCACAGTATTCTCTGTGACGTGTGTGTTCGAAGATCTACAACATGCCAGTGTATTATACAGTCAAGCTTTAATTGAAGATTTTAATGAGCCCTCTAATTTTCTCATTAAACATATTTCTCCTCATCGACTATAATCAAATAGTAATTTTTTGGCTTTTCCTTATTTGTCATCATCTAGATAACCCGTTGCCTTTTGATTTAACAGGTTATCCGTTCAGTAGTAGCTACCTGGAGGAGCTTGTGTTTATTTAAGGCTCTGTAGGAGAAGCAGCTAGGAGCTCTGGAATCCCTGTATCACCAAGCAGCGTTTTGAATATCATGGAGTTTATTTCCTAGATCTTTATAGTAATTGCATTTCTAACAAGTTATATTAAAATGTGGCTATCATATGGAAGTATGTAATCTTAGCTATCACTCATTACATAAAATGTTTATGAGGTAGGAGTTTTACTCATTATCATTGATATTTTCAAGGTACTATGCCTTTATAGGGAACCATAAAAATTATATAAAATTATACTGTTACAGCTCTAAGAATTCACAAAGGATGTAGGAAAAAACTTCCTGTCCTGAACTGATACCATTGAAACTAAGACTTAAAGGAAGTGGTTGTCCAGTGCTTGATGGAGTAAGAAAACCCTCTTTTGCAGTATGACTGGAGATAAACAAGTAGTGCTGTAGTGAATTGTGCAGATGAAATCTGGAGGTAAAGGCAGCTTATTCAGCAAAAGGTAGTTTAGATGAAAGGTCCAATGTATATGAGTGAGCTTTCTTTGTAGGCAGGGGAAGTTCTTGAGTCGTTTGCTGCCATTTTGAATAGTTCACATTTGCATTACAGAACTTCATGGAAGCCATTTTTTTTCTTTCTTTCAGATGCAGAAACAAGTGAAAAAATACAAGGAAGTGGAATTCTTCAGTTGTTTGCAAATCTGTTGACGCCACAGGCCTCCTGCACAGCCAAAGTAGCCAACATCATAGCAGAAGTAGCCAAAAATGGTGAGGTTTCTGCTCGGAACATCTTCAGTTTTACACCTTACTTGTCAGTATGTTTCATTAATTTCTGTTTTGATTTCCTACATTAGATGTTTTCTACTTTTTCTTGCCTTTGTTACTGTTTTAGGTGACTCCAGTTAACAGTTATTTTCTTCATATAGTCCCACTTATTCAGAGTAGAATTAGGGAAACTACTATTCATCTCTGCTCTCCTTTTGTCATTTTTAGTTCAGCTCTAAAATTATTTATTATTTATTTATTTTAGCTCCTCATCCATTCTTCCTCTTCTCACAGAGGAGCTTGTGTTTTCTGTGTGTGTTGTTTTGTATTGTGTTGTGATGCCTAGAGAGAGCCTGGCTAGTTTTCCCTGCTTCACCTTTCCCCGATTTGAGCTGACGTTGATAGCAACAGTGCAGTTGGTATGTATGTTCCCTTTTCACTCTTGCTTTCATAGAAAACAACTGTGCCTTAAGTCCCTTACTGAAATTTAATCTCAACACTTTGGAAAAGCAATGATATCATAAATTATATAATACTAAATTCATCCCATTGTATTATATATATCCACTGACAGATTCCTTGGGAAAATTAAGCAAAAGTATTTGTTACGTGATTTTTATCTGATTAGTGTCTTAGCTAGGGTTTCCCTGCTGTGAGCAGACACCATGACCAAGGCAACTCTTATAAGGACAACATTTCCTTGGGACTGGCTAACAGGTTCAGAGATTCAGTCCCGTATCATCAAGGCGGCAGCATCCAGGCAGGCATGGTGCAGATGAGCTGAGAGTTCTACATCTTTATCTGCAGGCCTCTAAGAGAAGACTGGCTTCCAGGCAGCTAAGAGTAGGGTCTTAAAGCCCTCCAAACTCCAAATAGTGCCACTCCCTGGGCCGAGCAAAACCAAACCATCAGAGTCAGTAAGTGAAGCAGCCTTTAAGCATAAGGGGAAACAGTAATTATAATAACACTTAGTACGTCTCACTTGGACAGAATTTGGTATTACGCCTTTTATTCTCACGTTTCATAGATCAATAGTTCTCACAGAGCAGCTTAAACATTTCTGATTTCATTTGAGTAATTACCATGCTAATTGGTTTTGCAAAGAACTGTTGTTTGGGCTAGTAAGGCAGTGTACATTTATATAAATTACCAAAAGTGAAGTTGGCACAAAACACTTTCCTTATTTGAAGCTCATCAAAATGCCTTTCAAGTGTCAGTGAGCGTCTGCATTGGGAAATCATATTTGATTTGATTGTTCACTGAAAACTGGCTCTGTGATTTATTTGTCATTATCTAAGATAGTGACCTGGGTTCAGAGTGGAGCTTCCTTCCCAGTTACTTGTTATCTTAAACTAACCTCTTCTAGTACAAAGCAGCTCGGCTTTTAAGATGAGTAGTTTATCTTTAACCTCATCAGAGTCACAGTATAGATTTTTGGAGAATCAGAAGGCAAGATGTATTTTTACTGAGTCCTCTTTTTTTATTATAGCATAAATTCAGTTACTCATAGTCCTGCTAGCAGACGTTTTGTCTAGAGGTACTCTGGAGGGCATTAGCTGTGACCTAAAGGCAGAACAGAACGCTTAGCACTAGCACTTCACATCAGGCAGATAAAGGATATATTAATTAGTGAAAGTAAATTGATATATTTGGATTTTTTTTCCTTAATTAACATCATTTTTTTTAAATGAACGGCTGAGAAAATAGAGAAGACTCTTACTCAAATGTTTTTCTTTTTAATGTAGAAATGCAGCATGATACAACAGCATACTCACTGGGATTGTTTCTTATTAGAAACCTGACAATGCAGGCGGTGGTGGCGCATGCCTTTAATCCCAGCACTTGGGAGGCAGAGGCAGGCAGATTTCTGAGTTCAAGGCCAGCCTGGTCTACAGAGTGAGTTCCAGGACAGCCAGGGCTACACAGAGAAACCCTGTCTCAAAAAAAAAAAAAAAAAAAAGAAACCTGACAATAAGAAAAGATTATCAATAGAGGTGATGTTCCCTTACTTATGTAGATTGTGTAATTACAAGGAAGAAATACTAGCATAAAACTCATATGTCCAGATTCAACATAGAATGTGCTTAAACTTTATTCACATATAAAAGAATATGAATATTGACATACCTGCTATGTTCAAAAATTCAGTGACACATTTAAGCTTGATATGAGAGTATAGTTATAGTGCTAGACATTTAGACCTTTTAAGTAAACTGTTCTTGTGTGTGGTAGACTTAAAGCTAGTTTGAGGCAATAGAGAAATGAACAGGACAGATATCTATGAGTGATTCTTTTTTTTTTTTTTTAAATTGGACACATACTGCAAAGTGAGGCAGACTTCAGGTCCCTAAACCTCACATGAAAGTTGGGCTAATGTGTTGGTTGCCTGCAGTCCCAGCACTCCAGAGGCAGACATGGTATTACCAAAGCCTGCTGACTAGCTAGACTTCAATGAAGTATTAACGTGTATTAACGTGTGCACACTTGCAATAAATAATAAAAGCAAGTATGGTATGGTGTCCATAATACCATAGTGAATAATTCTCAACGTTAGCCGCTATTATGTGCTTACATTTTGTTGTGTGTTATATGCATTGTTCTAAATTCTTGTTGAGGTTTGTTTTAAAAAGTCCTCTAGGTGGTTCTGGTAAGTGTAAGGTTAAGAACTAAATCTTGGTCCAAAGCAATAAAAACTCAGCAGAGTGAGTCAGCATTATGCTTTTTCTTCCTGTGGCAAACTTTCCACCAGAATGGCCAGAGCATTAATAATTCAAGGGGTTCAGGGAAGGCCCTACCTGAAACATAGAGATTTCTTATTGAGGGTTGCAATTTAATGTATTTTAATTCTTTCCTCCATCCCCTATGAGGTAGGTGTTTATTTTAATGTGAAATATGTTTTTCCTAGAAGCAGCATCTTAAAACACCAGTGGGAAAATGTACCAAGTTGTTTAGTAGCTCAAGTTTACCTTGACACATAAAGCGTTAGAACCTGAATCCATGACTGTGCAAGAACAGCCCGTCAGTATTGTCTTTAGAGATGAAAACAATAAAGAAAGCATTTACCAAAAGCAGAAACTTGTCATCTCACCTTAAAGTCATTCATTTTCATTCATGCCTTACATCAAAAGAAAACTGTATAAAGCTAGGAGTTGACAGAAGCAGGTTCCGGTAGCACCATGTAGAGCCGGAGCTCTAAGGCGCACACTAGCACTCCCTGTGCTTGGCTTGCAGTTTGGATTAGTGCTCAGTTCTTTCAAGTAGATGAAAGTGAGGAAGGCACACATAAGTCTTGTTTTCAAGTGTTTGATGAGTGTATATGTAAATTTATGAATCTGTATCTTTACAAAGAAAAACATTTTCATCTCAGCCTATAGTTCATAGTGACACTGAATAAATACGTAGTTGAAGTAAGTCTGACAAAGAAAAAATAAAAATATAAGAAATTACGAGTAGTTTACTAAATCGAAGATTCAAAGAGGTGAGAATCCAATTTGTTTTATTAACATTGAAATAGAACAATGCCTCTGAATCAAAGTCCACACATAATGCAATAAATAAATGAATGAATGAATGATGTTTGTAGACATGCATAGTATGTACAAATGTGTAGTGGCTTCTGCTTTCTGTGGCTTCCACCAGCTTGTGCTCAGTGATACTACTCCTTTTATATTCTTACTATATTGCAAGTGCCTCCTAGTCTCCGTTGTCTGGAGTTCAAGATGACAAGAGAGTTTGACACACACCCCCCCCCTCTTAAATTGGCTATTTTCTTTATTTACATTTCAAATGTTATCCCTTTTCCCGGTTTCCCTCACTCCCAGAAACCCCCTATCACATCCTCCCTCCCCTTGTTTCTATGAGGGTGATCCTCCACTCACTCGCACCTCCCCGCCCTTGATTCCCCTACACTGGGCCCCCCTCCCCCTGCTTCTGTGAGGGTGATCCTCCACGCCCTCGATTCTCCTACACTGGGGCATCTTTTCCATCACCATTGCTTTGCTTAGCAGATCTGTCAACATAAGCTCTAACAGTGCTGTGCAAGCTGGACTTGTGTTAGACTCCAGCCTGGCATGGCAGGGGACAGGTTCCTGTGGTATTGACCTAGCCGTGTGTATGCTAGGAGCACCTTTGAATTTAGATGTCTGTCATAGCCATTCTGAAGCTTCTCCAGTGTAATATACACAGTGTTGCAAACATTCTTGGTAAGTTCTGGAGTTGTATATTTGCACACATGTGAGTGCACACGCACACACACACACACACAGGGACAGGGAAGGAAGGAAGGCCAGTGGCTTATTTTACATTAGCTAAGGAGTGCTGCTCAGCTTCACTGAGAAAGGAGTGTTACTCTCTCCTAACAGAAGCAACTTGCCTTTATAGTAACTGAATATTGGCATCTTCAGCAGCTTTGTTCTAGCTCTGTGCTTCCGAATAAAAATGATCAGAATATTTTATAATTTTCTGCAGTTAATTTATCTTCTTTTTTAAAAAGTATTTATTTATTTATTTACTTATTTATTATATGTCAGTACGCTGTAGCTGTCTTCATACACCCCAGAAGAGGACATCAGATCTCATTAAGGATGGCTGTGAGCCACCATGTGGTTGCTGGGATTTAAATTCAGGGCCTCTGGAAGAGCAGTCAGTACTCGTAACTGCTGAGTCATTTCAACAGCCCAATTATTTATCTTCTATCATTTTACAAATACCTATTGATTGCAGAGTTCAAGTTTTGAGAATTTGGTATCAGATAATCAATTAGAATATGAGAGCAAAGAGAAAAATCATAATTGTTTGATGTTTGTATTCTTTTAAGGCAGTTAACAAAACAGTGATGTAACAACAGGTACCGTTTTTGAAATAAAAATCCAAATTATACCACTTCTAATTTAAATAGTAGTCAATGAAATCATCTCAACTATTGTAAGCCAACTGAAAAAAAGAAATAAATCAGTTATTTAGCCTGACAGTTGAAGTGTATCGATATCTCTGAAATAAGCATTAACGTGAGAGGAAGCCCATCAGTAGATTGATGGTGGTGTCTCCTTTGTTCATGAACATGTATAACGTAATTCCTTTTCCACACCATATCATAGGGTATTCTGCATTATTAAAACTGCCCGTGATAAACTCAGAGGTTTAGTAGAAAGTAATTTTAATCATGGGAGTTTAAATTGTAGTAATATAAAGATGAGAGATACTATAGGAATGAAGTTCTTAAGGCTGAGCGCTGCCTGTCACTCACGGCTGTCTGCAGGGAAATACTGTGTGGGAGTTACTGCTCACCTAATATCTGATAATTTGCACTTTGAGAATTTTTAAATGAAGGAAAAAGAGAAAGATTGCTTATGAGGATAGACACGGGCTACATGGAACAAAAACGTACTAGGGCCTGGACGCTCTTGAAAGTGGGTGTGGAAAGTTGGTGTTCTTTAGTAAGATAAACTCTACCCTGAAGAGTTAGCTATATATTCACTAGAACATGCTGATGGCAGGTGTGAAACCCACAGGGTAACACTGGCTTTTGGAGAGGTTTAATCAACTACCTTTCCTTATTTGGGATTTTGGGGGTGAGGATCTAAAAAGAATGAAGTTCTTTCTAATCCTTTCTGCGATGGTATCACCAAGAGTCAGTAAGCAGAGAACAGTAAACCCAGAGGTAAGGGAGAACAGCTTTGAATGACAAGAAGGATAGTATTTGGATAGACCTGTAAACACTGTACATAGCATTAGAACAGACATGAGTGACCCTGGATGGACCTGTAAATGCATGCACATAGCAAGAGCAGACATGAGTGACCCTGGATAGACCTGTAAATGTGTGCACATGCATAAGAACAGACATAAGTGACCCTGGATAAACCTGTAAACATGGGCTCATAGCAAGAACAGACAAGAGTGACCCTGGGTAGACCTGTAAACACATGGACATAGCATACAAACAGATATAAGTGACCCTGAACAGACCTGTAAACGAATGGACATAGCAAGAGCAGATGTGAGTGATCCATAAACTGCACGTTAAGAGAGATGAGGAATGCAGGAGTCTTCTAGGCCTGAACAATTGAAAAAGACCTATTATTAAAGGATTCATTGGAACCTTTCATTTTTCTTCTTAACTTTGAGCTTTTGGAGACCATGTAGTGATAAACTGGAGCACTTGGTAGCTTAGTTTATAGCTTCTCCTTTAATCATCTCACTATGCAGTAACCCTGCCACCACCGTGTGCTGTTTCCACAGCACGCCAGTCATTCCCAAGAGATAGTGCTACCTCAGCTGTAATGAAAGTTAGTTAAAATACGGCGGATAATGTGGCCCTATGAGGTTTTGTATGTTTATTGGTTTCATCAGGTATTTAATAGGGTTGTAGGCAAGAAATTTGAACAGAAATGCGCTTTCAAATAGTAAACCCTTTAAACTTAGCACTATGTGTTTATTTTACTAGGGGAGATGACATATATTTCGAGTTCTGATGAAACCTGTCTCTTCTTTTCAGAATTTATGCGAATCCCATGTGTAGATGCTGGATTGATTTCACCACTGGTACAGCTGTTAAATAGCAAAGACCAGGAAGTGCTGCTTCAAACTGGCAGGGCATTAGGAAACATTTGCTACGATAGCCGTAAGTATCAAGATGTTGGTGATACTTTCACCACGTTTAAAGAATTGTGAAAGTATGATTTTCAAATTGGTTTTTAATTTGGTGTCAGGACTGACTTTCCTAGAGAGGCCAGTTAGCTTTAGCTCTGCTTATTCAGCAGAACTGACAGAAACTTGGGCCACCATGCTCCTTAAGGAAGTAGTTAGAGGGAGCAAATCCCCATTTTATACAAGAGATATTTTCTAAGTAAGTTGCTAAAGCTTTTGAGACCTTTAAATTTAACAAAACTCAATGTGCAGATCTTTAAATTAGGTCTTATTGAAGTATTATCTAAGTGAACATGCTTATCTGTCCAAATGAAGTTTTAATTAATTGCCATTTAGTAAAACCATTTGTAAACTCCATCATCTCCTCAAAAGCTAGACTGGCCCACTGCATCCACATTGGCTCCATTCCGTCATCGCCATCCTTACCACCCTCTGGAACTCCATGCTACACAGGGGAAGCAAGAACTTGCAGGTTGACTTAGTGCAACATACCGCAGTTACTACTTCTTCTCTCATATACACCGAAAACTTCTGAGTACAAAGTTGGACTTGATGACACGTACTTTTAATCCCAGCACTCCAGAGGCAGAGGCAGGAGGATCACGAGTTCAAGGCCAGCCTGGGCTATACAAAGAGAGCTCAACAGACAAACAGCATACTTTGAGAGTTTCAAATTAATCAGGCATATCTTAGTTGTCTCTAGATTTTTATTTTTGAGCCAGAAATCACACACTTATCATTCAAGTTTAAACCACCTACAAAATCAGTATTTGTGCAACCAGAATAATTTTACCATGTTTTCCTTGTTGAGCCCATACCTTAAGTGAGTTGTATTTTGCTGTGAATACTAAATATTTGGGTTTTTTTTTTCCTAACACAGTGTTTTAAAATGTGACTTATACTTGTGAACCATATACATATTTATAGTAAAACAAAAACAGCAAAAGAAACTGTAGTTATTTGCTGTAACTGATCTGTAGCACAATAAAGGCAGCCTTCTTATTCTCACTCTCTTCTCTTTCCTGTGTGTGATGGTGTCCGGGACATCTGAATGTAAAGTATAGGGTCCATTTTCCAATCCCTGATGATGCACATAAAGTTACATATGTTCTACTCGAATCTGACTCTCTGTATCTTAAGGTACTACCTTCATTTACAAAATGAGAGTTCTTCATTTTATAATTTTGCATCGTGTGTGTGTGTGTGTGTGTGAGAGAGAGAGAGAGAGAGAGAGTGTGTGTGTGTAAGAGAGTGAGTGTGTGTGTGAGAGCGTATGTGTGTGTATGTGTGAGAGTATATGTGTGAGTGTGTGTGTATGTGAGAGTGTGTTTGTGTGCATGTGAGAGAGTGTGTGTATGTGAGACTGTTTGTGTATGTGTGTGAGAGAGTGTGTGTATGTGAGAGAGATTGTGTTTGTGTATGAGTGTATGTGAGTGCGTATGTATGTGAATATATGTGTGTGAGAAAGAGTGTGTATGTCTGTGAGAGTGGTTTTTATTAAGTATCATAGATTGTGATCTCAGCTCTCAAAAATTATTCATTGATATAAAAACAAATTATTTTTTAATACATACCCCTAACCTCTGCGTAGTAGTAGTTACCAAATGGTTATATGTACTTTCAGAGTATTATAAGTTAGGTTTCATTCTTGCCCTTCTGTGTTTACTGGAGAATATAAAATCATCAAAAGTCTTTAAATATTATTCAGCTTAATTTTTCTTGAATTTTTTTCCCCTCCAAACATGGGAATTATTGCCTCTTATGAGACTCTTGTCCTGGAATGTCACTTGGTAATGGCAGAATAGAACACTACACTGTCTTCTGGTTATTTATGGTTTTCGTGGATATATACAGTCATTTTATTCCCTGTATATTTTAAAGAACCTTGAACTCCAGGTGACAAATATCAAGATAGTACAGCTATAGTTTGATGAAAGTGAAGGTCACTGTGATAGTATTTATAGTGTTTGTTCCTTTGACTTATGAGGTATGCAATATAAAGTTTTATTGGTTCAGTGGGGGCTGTGACATTAATATATTTTATTTGTATAGAGACATTTACAACTACTTCATCCTTCAGTGGAAATTACAGTTAAATTGATAAATAAACACTGTGACTTGAGCCAAATTTTTCACTTCTTAGCCTTGGTTAAAGAAAATGAAGTCAAGGATGTTAAAAATGTTAAACATAAGTGATTTATTGCTGTAAATAATAGGATACAATAGATTCATTGTGCAGTATTGTCACGTGTATAACTTAAGACTGCTTTCTTATCCTTTTATTTTAAATTAAATTTATGCCAGCTTCTTAGTGTTTTCTCCAGAATTATTCTAGAAAAACTGGAGTATATACTTAAATACCAAGATATGAAAGTATGAATTTAGTGCTGTCTAGTTATTCACAATTTTATTTGAATTGCATTTATCATTTATTTCATAACAGTTGGGATTTTAAGAAAAACTAGGCTTACCTGAGAAGACAGTGCTGACTTCTAGTTTAAATAATGAGCCGTTTCCCCTTTATCAGGAAAATGATGCTTTTGAGAGAGAATGAGAGGAACAAGAAACATTACAAATTAGTAAATTTAAGAGACTTGCTTTTTCAAAATATAACATATTTTAAAATTCATATTTATTCTTATGAAATTTAACCTGTTAGAATAATTGAGGTGGGTGATTAGTTTGCTCCAACTGCATGATTTTTAAAGGTGTGGATTTTGTTCGGGTGGTAGTAGGCATGCAGTCGATAGATTAGATAGATAGAAAACTAGCATTAACGGAAGGCACTGTAAGCAACTCACCACAAGAGGGGAAAAAGGAGAAATCTGTGTCTATGTGATACACATTTGCTAACATAACTTTACCAATTTATTTGAGAGAAATACCCATAAAATGCATGGAACTCTAGCAGAGAAGTGGGTCAGGCTTCAGTTTTAGTAACAGCCTTGTCAGTTCCCATTATAGGCGCTCTTCCTAGCGGAAGGAAGTGTTCTCACATAATCCCCACATACGAAGCAGAGCAGCACACCCACCAGACCGGGTGTAGTCGGGCTCTACGGCTGGTGAACCTTCGGATGCATCTCTGTCTCGTGTGTGGAGATGAAAGAATCTCTGTCTGAGGACAGTTTTCACTTAAAATTGTTTACTGTGCGGTCTCCCATATCACCTGTGAGGCATTGCATTACGGATTCCTCTTTCAAGGCATTCAAATAGACTTTAGATGCAAGCAACATTTAAAATTTTGTGTGCCAGGGTACCTATTAGCTTTGCCAGAGTAACTGTTGCCGAGAAATTTGACACCTTTCAAAGAAGTTATGTGTGGAAAAATTATGTTTCAATTTGTAAAGTAATCGGCAAAGCTGTGTGTAGTAGAACCTGCTCAGGAATGTTGTTTTAAACAGGGAGATACTATGTTTAAGAAGTGCTTGCTCTGTGTACACGTTCCCTTTACAGGTTATATCTAAAACCCAAGAGAGTGATTGTCTTACTTGGAGTTTTTGTAGCATTCTCTATTTTTATTGATTCCTAAAATTAGAGCTATGCACATTGTAAATTGCTGATTTGTTCGAGTGTTCCTAATCTCTAACAGGTCCGTGGCATCTCTCCTCTGCATTTAATGTTCCCAGGGACACATTGGTTATTGGAGATTTGAGTTTCTGTTTGTTGATATTACCCTTTGAGTTAAGGAAATAGCATTTGATGTGCGCACACCTTTGATCCCAGCACATAGGAGACGCAGTCAGGTGAATCTCAGAGTTCTGAGTTCAAGGCCATCCTGGACTGCAGAGTGAGTTCCTGGACAGCTAAGAGAAACCCTGTCTCAAAAACAAAACAAAACAAAACAAATAAAAACAACAACAAGAAGATTTGATAGGAACTAGCAGAAAATGAATATATAAAATTCACTGTTTACCCAGTTTATATAAAGAGCAGGGTTAACACAATCAAAATTTAGAATTGAATATGCCGCTTATAATAATAAAGCAATACTTGCTGTTACATAGTTCTATTACTAGAACAATACACATATTTTAAGATGCTTACATGATGTAGTATCTCAGTTCCACAGAAAAGAAAATTACAGTTCCCCTGAGTGAATAAAATAATCAAAACAAGTTAGTAATCTGGATTGCCATGGCAGTTTTTGTGAAGCAAAGTAAATTCTGTTTATTTAATTCACTTCAAGCGTACAAAAGAATGGTCAAATAAATGTATGTTAGTGATTCTTAATATGTTACATGATTGGTTGGTTGGTTGGCTGGTTGGTTGGTATATGAGGTGTGGGGGGGCAAGTATTGCAGCCACATGAATGTACAGAGGTAGACCTTGGATATTTTTCTCTGCCAGCCTCCTTATTGCCTTGAGATCCTCTCCCTGGACTAAAATCTTGCTGTTTGGACCAGGCTTGCTAGGCAGTGAACTGCCAGGATTCAGCTCTGTCTACCCAGCAATGCCAGGCTCACAGACACCTATAGACATGCCCAGCTTTTATAATGGGCCCTGAGGATTGGAACTCAAGCCCTTATGCCTATATAGCACTCTTACCTGCTAAGCCTCCTCCCCAGTCCCACTGTTTTTTATTCATGGGCCAAATAATCTAGTTTAAATTAACTGCAAGTGCCAAGAAATAATAGCTAAACAATATTTTATAATGAAAATTAGATTATTATATGTTAATATAGTACAGAAATGCTTTGAAATTGTACAGGTAATCAATGTTTCCTGCAGCTTTATTAAATGGAATTGTTTATTCTGGCACTTAGAAATATTTATTTCAGTGCTCTAATTATTTGGTTAGAGGGTTTTGTTTTTTTTTCTATTTTAGAAGAAATTGAATTATTAGCTAGTAGCATACGGATGACATTCAACTTTATCAGTAAACTTACTATCAAAGTATGCCATTTATAGAAGAAAAGAATAGATAACTGTTTTACAATGGAGCTTTTAGATTTGATTATGACTATTATCGCATGAAAATACTTCATAAAGATGTTCTGTGTGGATTGAAGTAGATGCTGTCTTATAGTTCTTAAAAGCTCTAAAAAAAACATTGATGAAAAAGAACAGTGCTTTAACTATTGTAGAGAAAATACCATGGTCAAAAGCAGACATGATGAGGTGATTCGGATACATACTAAATATGTGGCTTTTACTACAGTGATAACGAGACTATAAGGTCCATCTGCCTTTTAAAATAGGTCAAATAGTGCATTCTAGGAAAGGAAAGGAAAGGGAATTGGTTGTCAAAAGTTATATAGATAAAATTACATAAAAGTTTAGTATGTCCCCTGGAAGGCAGGTAATGTTATAGATAGAACCTCAGCTGTGCCATTTAATATGTCTGATCTTTTTTTAGCTCTAAAGTTTGTTAGGTTAAAATAAACTTGTTTCATGGATTAAATAGGATTTATGGCTGGGTATGGTAGGACACTTTTTATCCCAGCACTTGGGAGGCAGAGACAAGCAGATCTCTGAGAATTTGAGGCCAGCCTGGTGTACAGAGTGAGTTCCAGAACAGCCAGGGCTACATGAGACCCTGGCTCACTGTCCACCTCCAAGTAGGGTTTATATATAAAAGCAGAACATAGGTTATAAGCCATTATGCAAAGGAAATAAATACTATGATAATTCTAAACTTTACTGTAACCTAATCTAAATATACTGCAACAAGTGTGTGCAGTATATTTACAATGAATGTATAAAACACAGGAAGCTTATAGAGAAAGACAAAAGGTAAAAACATCCTGTAAGAAGCAGGGTTAATATGCTTAACTGTGTGTAAGCATTAAGTGAACCTCAGCTTTTTGGCAGCCATAGTGAACACAAGAAAAGTTGGTTTGTATGATTCTTACCTTATGCTAAAAGGAAGGTTATAGTCATTAAACAGACCCTTGAAGCAAGTGCAAGCAGGGATTACTAGGGCAGTCCTGTAGGCACCTAGTAACAATACGGGAAAGTGTCTGCTGGCGTTAGGTGTGCTCTCTTGGATAATGGTTCTTCAGAGGTTGCTCATGAGCTCCACTTAATGACTTTTGTCTTGCTCTTTATTTAAACAGAATCCAAGAAACCACACTGTGTAGTTTTATTTGAGAAATATCGCCCAAGGATGCTGGGTTTTGGTGGTTGCCTCAAGTACGGAGCTTAAAATTTGAAAAGAAAAAAAAAATATTGAGTGGTTTTCAACTAGTTTAGCTTCATTCAGAACAAGATCCTTTGTATGACATGTCCAGGTTGAAGTCTCCAGAAAGAAGAAAGAGAAAAAAAGTTTGTCTTTGTTTATTAATCCATTGCTAGTCTTCTAAAAATCTAATTTGCATGAAAGTGAGTCCTGAAAACTATGTTAATGCCACTGCATGAATGTGTACACAGATAAATTGCTTAGACCTGTACATACATGCACACACACAAAATGAGAAATAATGAAGTCTGTATAGAGCCCTTAGATATCAGTGTGGATGCCCTGGTGGAGCTATTGTATCTATATTGTGTGATATCCTCTTGGGACATGAAAGTAAATATTCAACAAGAGCATGCTATGGTTGGGGCCTTGGATGTCTTGAGTTGATTGGTTTTTGTTTTTCTGTTGGTGTGTATGTGTACATGCGTGTATGTGCCTGTGCCTATGTGTCGCTCTGTCCTGTAGCTTCCTGTGAGCCTGTACCTACTTAAATAAAGCATCTGTATGTCCAGGAGGTAAACATCTTCTCTTTTCTGTGACAAATACTCTTATGTCTTTTAGCTCTTCTTGGGATGGAAGCTCTCTCTCTTTCCTTCTCCCCCTCCCCCGTGTGTACATAAAATTATAAAGTATTACCTCATAATGCTATTTTTACAATGTTTGGACAATTCATGTGAAGAGCAAAATTACTGCATGTTTCTGTGTTCCTCCATGCTTTTAACAGTAAACAAATACATACAGAAAATGAAGTCAGTGGCATTGCAACAAGAGTTTAGAGGAGGGAATAAACAGGTTTATGTTTAAAAGAGGAAGAACAATTCTGCTTTAGAGAAGAACTTTGTCAGAAAGCCAGTGTCACAGATTTTGATGTGACTTCTGATTGCCTGGGAAAGTGTAAGTTCATAAAACCCCCAGGCCAGTGATGGTGAGAACGCTGGGCTGAGGGAGTGCAGAGACAGTGCTCTGGGGAGAGGCTAGCATGAAGGTGGAGTTGTTCTCAGGTAGGCTGACAGGGATGCAGCTCCCAGGAGATAACGGATGCTGGGTTTGCAGGTTTGCTGGTATTTGTCATGTAAAGCCCATCTAAGGTTAGGATATACTATGCATCCTAAGGTATGACTAGAAAAAGCCTGCAGTGAGCTGTGATCGGCATTTCCACTTTCACAATAGCGAACAGCGTGGATATGGGCAGAGATGTGAGGCAGAGAGAGGTTTGGGAAGCTGTCCTAACAGGCCAGCTGTGGTGCTGGAGAGAAGTTTAGATTTGAAGTGGGAGACTGGGGTGGTACACAGTTGGTTCTTGGTTAGCATCTCTACCTGGTTTAATACTGATGTTAAATGCTTCAGTAACCATTCTTACACTGTGAAATCCCTTATGTGTTAAAATGGTACTAGGAAACCCAAACTGAGTAAATTTATACTGTTAATAAAAATATTAGAGAAGAATAAACTACTGTTTGTTCATGCTTAATTATTTCCCACATAGCACTGTGTTATAAAAAAATCGTTAGCATAGACATGGAGTAATAGATTGGGGGTGGGGGGTGGTCAGTAAGAAATCACGTATGTTCTTCACACGATGTTTGTGTGTCTTGGATGCCAGTTGTTTCCTTGTGCCTGAGTAGAACGTCTGAATGAACATTGACCTGACTCCCCGTGATTCTTAGGGTTTAGGTGATGAAGGGAACGATCACTTTATAAAGCCCGGGAGAAGGAATGTGTGAGCGAGCGTTAACTTGTTTTTTTTCCACTTTCACTTTACCTGTGAAAGCTGAAGTTTTTACATAAACGTAAATTTCCCACTCTGTCTGTTGAAAACCTATTAGTACATACTATCTTCTGTCACATGTCAATGATGGCATGCCTAGGTCATCTGTTACAGAAAGCATGTTTTAGAAAAAAATTATCAAACAGCTGATAAGAGACATGTGGTAGTGTGCAGAGGTGATGTCAGCTCTAGCAGGCATAGCCTGGTACCCATCAGATGCAGTGCTGTGACCTCACTTTCCATGGCATCTGTGAGACCAGTGCTCAAGGATGTGTGCTTACCTGCATTCTTGTCCTGATCTGCTATTATACATGGAAATACATAACTTTGAAATCCTACATAAAGGCAGCATTTAAATCTGAATATAATAGTATGTCACAAAATGCAAGTTTATGCTTCTGACTTGAGTATTTAGTGATTGTGGTGGTTTTATCCGCATAACTCAGTTTTATAATTCAACTAATGGAATATTTATAATATTTGGTCTCCTTTCTATTTTTTAGTGGATGCTATTAGCACCTAGAGCATTTAAAAATGTGTTTTTTGAATTTGAGAAATGATGTTAATGTTTGGTAATCTTTCTTCATTTGAAATCTTAAAGATTTGAACATGCTTTTAGTCACATAAAAATTCAGTGTTTTGGCAAAACGATAGATAGAATTTAAGCATCAGAATTTAATTTTCTTCCCTAGTAGATTTATAAATATCTTTGTCTTTTAAAACATTATAGATATGTCTATCATTAATCCAGGAAAATACTTCCTTTTAGTAAAATTAAACAATTATTTATATTATTATATATTAAATGTACTGTATATTAGCATAGATAGTAATATTTAAGGGGAATAGAGAAAATCCTTCATAAGCATACAGCTCAGGATGGCGGACTTTTGTGGTTCACAAAATGGTTTAGATCATTGCTGGCCATCATCCCCTTCAAGTATGGAGGCCCCTTTGTGATACAAACATTTTTCCCTTTCCCTTTGAGGATATTAATCACATAATAAAGATTATACTTGCAAAATTTAGTGACTGAGAAAATACACTTATACTGTAAAAGTACAATATCTAGAATTTGGTGGTGGGGGTCGTGGGGGATGAGATGGGCGCTCTCTATGAGTAACCCAGGCTAACTTCAAACTTGTCATCATCCTACCTCGGCCTCCTCAGTACTGTGGCTGCAGATGTGCTATCCCAGCAGGCTGGACTGCCTTTATGGGAGGAGGCTTCTTTATAATTTATAAGCCATTAAACTAAAGTCCAGCTGCATTTGTCATTCCACAATCCTGAGAATCGTGCCACAGAAGGTGGAAACTAAAGAAGATAGACCTCAGCCTTCCGTAAACATAGAGAAAAATTAATCCCTACTGAGTCAGATGGAAATAGAAGAGAGTGGAATTGTAGAGTGGCATAGGGCTGCGGTTAGGGGTTAGGGGAGTGGGGGGGGGGGGGTGTTAAGTACCTCCCAGAGGGGGGAGCAGTTTGCTGGTGCAGAAAGGGCTGGGGCTGCTTTGTTTCTCTGGCTTTTATTGTTACTCCTATGTTCTTACTTTTTCTCTGTGGAAACTCTTAAGCGTTAAAGTTCTTAATTGACACATGCAGGAGGAAATAGCAGGTGTTCTCCTTTGATCTCTGTTGCTATAATTTTAAAGCACTGACTAAAAGCAGCTTTTGTCAGTTTGGGTAGGAGAGGACTCATTCACACTTTCAGGTCACAGTCTGTCCTTGTAGGCAGACAAGGCTGGGACTCAGGCAGGAGCCTGAGGCATAAAGTAGGGAAGAGTGTTGGCTTGCTGAGCTCGCGCGCTCTCTCTCTCTCTCTCTCTTTCTTTAAATGGGGAGGGGAGGATGATTTTTTATTAGATATTTTCTTTATTTACATTTCAAATGTTATCTCCTTTCCTGGTTTTCCCTCCGAAAACCCCCTATGCCACCCCCCTCCCCCTGTACACCAGCCCACCCACTCCCACTTCCCTGTCCTGGGACTAAACTGGGGCATCAAGCCTTCTCAGGACCAAGGGCCTCTCCTCCCATTGATGTCCCGCAAGGCCATCCTCTGCTACATATGTGGTTGGAGCCATGGGTCCCTCCATATGTGCTCTTTGGTTGGTAGTGTAGTCCCTGGGTGCCCATTGAATGCTGTCAGCTACAATGAGCTGGGCGCTCCTGTATCAGTTTATCAAGACAGTCCCTCCACAGACATGATCACAGGGCCGCTGATCTGTGTGGTCCCCTAGTTGAGGCTTCTCTGAAATGACTCTGGGCTGTGTCAAGGTGACAGTTAAGGCTAACCAGGACCCAGGTCAGCAGTAGTTTTATTTTTGTAAATTTTGTGGATGAATATTCAAAAGGTCAAAATAATTTCTCATTTATCAAAAGGTTCAGATCTTTCTGTTGAGACAGAAGCCATGAGGAACTAGAAGAAAAGGGAGGGAGGCTACCTAGAATTCATAATGTTTAAAGTGGATACTTCTGGAGAGACGGCTCAGCCGTTCTTGCAGAGTAAAGATTCAGTTAGCAGCCCACACACAGCCACTCACAATAGTCCAGCTCCAGGTCTGGGGCATCTGGTGCTCCCATTTGACCTACACAGACACCAGGCAGACATTTGGTGAATGTTCTACTGCGGGCAGAACACACACACATATAAAGTAAAAACAAATCTTTATCATTCTATGTGTCAACTTGACTGAACCACAAACTAAACTGATACTTGGTCAGACACTGCTCTGTGTGACGCTCTAAGGTGGTTTGGAGTTACTGCATCAAGTAGAGTACTTTGCCCTCACTCAGTCATGCTGTTGAAGCCCCACTGAAAGGAAAACACTCTGGACCTCCGGGAGAGTGGGAATATCTCATGCAAGCTGAACCTGAGAAATGGGTCTTTCAGCGCTCATTTGTTTTTAATAATATATTTTTATTTGAAACATCCAAACAATATACAAAAATGTATATTGATGATATCTTCCCATAAAACAAAATAAATAAATAAATAAATAGATAACCCTCACCCTAAGCTTTAGATGTGGCCTGACTAATCCCTGCCAAATTTTAAAGACACAGAGACTGAATTTTGAGAGTTCAAGTTTCAGGATCAGCAGCTCCATCAGAAACCCAACAACCATGTCCCTGGTTCATTGTCTCTGTAAGAACCGTATTTTTAGACGTTATTGTAGACACGTAAATACTCTGACATTAAATAAATACACCCATCCCTTTACCTGACCAGTTTCATTCTCCAAGTGAGAATACAGGAATATACATGTCCTGAGAATTTTTCTAAAATTCTGAAAAAAAAGGTTTTCTAATATCTTAAATGAGCATTTTGTTTAATCTGTTGTAAATTACAAAAATAAATACTATGATTTGAAGGAAGAGGAGTAAAATCAGATGAGGAAGGAAAACTTTATATTTAAAAAAAAAAATCTTCCTTTAAAAATATGTGTGTGAGCGCGTGCTTACGTTTGCCCCTTTATCCTTGACACATCTGTCAGCATAGAAGAGCGTATAAAAAATGTCTCTTGCTTTGCTGAGAAATGAAGGTTGTTCTGATTTGATCAAATTTTTAGTAATAAAGTAATCTAGGTCAAAAGTTGACAGCTTTGCTGTTAGTACAGCAGAAAAACAGGTCTATCCTTCAAGTTCTCAGTAACTATGGTTTTATACTATTTCTTCAAGGTGTTGAGTGGTGAGACTTAGGACAGGGACAGGCTGGGAGGATTGGCCCGAGGGAATCCACAGGAGGAAGGAAAGCAGGAAGTTCCATCAGAATCTGCTTAGTCCCCTGGGAAAGGGGACAGAGAGCAAAGACGGGTCAACCACAAACCCATAGGGTGCCCAAACCCCATAGATGATAATAAAAACTGAAATGACATCAGCCTTATACTTGCCCTAGATTTTTTCTTCCTTTTCTAGGATGAAGAGTAGTAAGGCTGAAGACGTTTGTACAGATCTTAACTAATCTTTATAAATCAACCTTTCAGCCTCGGTCCGTCATAACTGAGTACTTTTTTTTTTTTTTTTTTTTTTTTTTTTTTTTTTTGGTTTTTCGAGACAGGGTTTCTCTGTGTAGTCCTGGCTGTCCTGGCACTCACTATGTAGACCAGGCTGGCCTCGAACTCAGAAATCCGCCTGCCTCTGCCTCCCAAGTGCTGGGATTAAAGGCGTGCGCCACCACGCCCGGCAACTGAGTACTTTTTACAGAATACCCCTTTTATACTTTAACTGGACACCCTTTCCAGTTTGCCACAATTGCAATTTATTGACATGACAAAAGTGAGTTTTGTTCATTTTATTTCTGAAAATTGCTTTTCCTTATATTTAAAGTGAAATGAAATTGAGCTGAAAACAGCAAAATCTTATTACTGTGCCATTCAGAAGCCAGGAATATTCGATAGGGATCTCTCAAGAAAAATATCAGTGTGGGAAGCAGATAGGCCAACTGTAGATACAAGAGGGAGATCTCCTCTCCCTCAGCTCCCCCAAATCCAGGGCCCCAGCCTCAGTCCCAAGACTGCACTGGATGACCTTGCTGTGGCCTCCCTTCCCCGCCACCTCCATCTGCAGCAGATCGTACAAATCTTCCCTCAAACATCTGTCCTTACTCTCCCTGCTTTATCCCTGCCCCCAGGCCCAGCAGGAATGCCACCAGAACCAGGGAAGCCTAAAAGCAAACAGGCAGGGGCAGATCTTCACCTCCTCCGAATCATCCCCCAGCCTCATCTCCAGCTCTGCAGCAGACTGCTTGCTGCTGCCACCTTCTCCACTCCCCACCATCTGTGGATCTCACAGATCTTCCCCTCCTAACTTCCTGTACTCCCTGGAAACACGTTGCTAAGGGAAACAGGTAGACTAGTATAGGTCCTCACCTCTTCCTTATCTCCTCCAAATCTGATCCCCCAGGCTCATTCCCACCACTGTAACACACCACTACCGTGGCCTCTCCATCCACATCCCTGCTACTCCAAGGGATCACATAGATCTTCCCCTCCTGATTCCCTGCCTCACACATTGCTTTATTCCAGCTCACAAACCCAGCTGGCATGTCTCGGGGTCCACAGGCCACTCTACCAGGAAAGCAGGTAGCATAACTGCAGATCTTCACCTTTTCCTTCTCCAGTCCTCAAAATCCAATTCCCCATTCGAATCCCCAGCTCTGTAGCAGACTTTCTGCTGTCACCCTTCTTCGCTCTCTGTCCCCTTTCCCAGGGAGCTAAGCAGATTCTGATGGAATATCCTGCTTTCCTTCCTCCTGTGGATTCCTTCGGCCCAATCCACATAGCCCATCTCTGTTCCTAAGAGTCACCAGTCAATACCTAGAAACATATTTGACCAAGAGCCCTCCGGTAGCCACACCTATCAGGATCCCAAAAAAATTTCCAGCCCAGCACCACACAGTTACCACCTCCTCACAAGAACCAGACCACAACCAAAGCCAAGGAACAAAACACCTACTCAACAAAGATAAGCGCAGATATCAGCACCGAGAATTACAGTGTTCCTAAACCCAGATGCCTAGATGCTGGCATAAAATCACATTAACAGCTAGGACAATATGTTTCAATTAGAGCCCAGCAACTCTACCACAGCAGGCCCTGGGCATTGCACTATAGCTGACGCACAATAAAAGACCTTAAAATAGGCTTTATGAATATGAAAGAGGTCCTTAAATAGGAAATGAAAAAATGCTTTAAAGAATTCTTATGAAAAACTCTTGAAGGAAATGAATAATACTGTTCAGGACCTGAATGTGATAATAGAATCAAAAAGAAAACACAAAATGAAGGAAGTCTGGAAGTGAAATAGATGAACTCAAAACAGGAGTCTCAGATGTAAGCCCCATGAACAGAATACAGGAAAAGGAAGAGAGACACGCAGGTCTTGAAGCCATGGTAAAAAATGGATACCTTGGTCAAAGAAAATATTAAGTATAAAATGACCCAATGATTTATAGAAGCATAGAATTACACCTTAGTAGAGACTCTGAGAGTCAGAAGAAGCTGGACAGATGGTCTACAAAGTCTATGAGATAACAGTCACCAGTCCAGACTACTATACAGCAAAACGTTGAACAGAATGAGAAAAAAGACATTCCATAATAAAACCAGATTTAAGCACTATCTGTCTACAGATCCTGCTGTACAAAAGGCACTAGAAGGAAAACTCCAAACTGTAAAAGTTAACCACACCCAAGAAAGTGTAAACAATAAACAATTCTAAACCAGCAAATTAAAAAGGGGAGGTAAATACACACACACTCCACAACAACAAACATGAAATGCCATACACTGCTTATTGACAAATCCCAACATCAGTGGTCTTAATTCTCCAATAAAAACACGGAGAGTAACACAATAGAAGTGGAAACAGTATTCATCCATCTGTTGTGAACAAGAAAAACACCTTAACATACCTCAGGCTAAAAGGATAGAAAAAGATATTCCAAGCAAATTGATCCAAGAAGCAGGCTGGTATCACCATTTAAATATCTGACAAAATAGACTTCAAACCAAAGCTAATCAGAAGAGACAGTGAAGAAACTGACATATTCCTCAAAGGAAACATCCACCAAGGAATTGCAATTTTTAATATCTGTGCTTCAAACGTGCCCACTCCCAGGTTCATAAAAGAATCACTCCTGCAGCTCTAATCACATTGACACACATAGATATTGGGAAGCTTCGGTCCCCGACTTTCCCCAATAAATAGGTCATCCAGACAAAAACTGAACAGAAATGTAGCTGACAGATGTTATAAAACAAATGGAGCTAATAGGTGTTTACAGAGCATTTCACCTAAACACAAAAGAATATACCTCCTCACTGCTTCATGGAACTTTTTGAAAATTTCCTACATACTCAGACATTAAGCAAGGTTTAACAGATATGAGAAAATTGAAATATCCTATCTGGCCACCACAGATTAAAGCTAGATATTATCAGTAGCAAACCACAGAAAGCTTACAAACTAATGGAAACTGAACAGCTCACTACTGATTGAAAAATGTCTCAAGACGGAAATCAAGAAATGAAAGGCTTTCTAGAATTGACTAAAAGGAACGCACACCATGCACAGAATGTATAGAACACAATTAAGGTGGTTGTAAGAGACACTAGCACTAAGTGCTACATAAAAATAATTAGATTGCATACGAGTAACTTAACATCTGAAAGCTCTAGAATAACAAGAAATCAAACACAAATGGAATAGAGAGCAAGAAGTCATCAAACTTGAGGCTAAAATCAATACCATAGAAACAGGAAATAGTACAGGGAGTCAGTGGAAGAGATGCTTCTCTGAGAAAATGAGTCCGACAGACAAAGCACTCTCCAGGTTAGCAGAGGTACTGCTGAAAGGGGCACAGCAGTAGAGCCTTGATAGGAGATCAAGAGAACCGGAAGGACATGCCTTAAAAACCCCGTGCTCTACCAAACTGAAAAATGAAGAGGAAGTCGATAATTCTCTTGATATGCACCACTTACGAAAGTTAAATCAATAGCAAAGAAGCAATTTAAACAGACCTATAACCCCTAGTGAAATAGAAGCATTCATTTTTTAAAAAAAAAGCCCAGAGCCAGGTGGATTTAGTGCAGAATTCTAACAGGCTTTCATGGAAGAGTTAATGCCAGTACTTCTCAATTATTCCATAAAATAAAAACAGAAGGAACACTGCCAAATGTGTATTGCATGGCCCCAGTTACTCTAATACCTAAATCACATAAAGACCCAACAGAGGAAGAAAATTACAGATTAATTTTCCTTATGAGCATGCATTGTGTTAGGAACCTTTTCCTGGGGAGATAAAATGCACCATTTTGCTCCTCTCAGACAGGGAACCCACAACAGACCAAAATTCAGATCCCACCAGAGGCCAGCTTGGTGAACCAGTGAGGCTTTTTGGAGTCACTTACAGGAGCAGATTTGAGTCAGTCAAGTACAGCTGCATCAGCTTATAAAACACACACACACATACACACACACACACACACACACACACACACACACACACACACAAGGCCTGCATGACTGCACACAAGCTGGCAAACCTGCACAGCCTTCAGACAGCCCGATAGGTTGGAGACTAGTCTTCACTGGTGCCTCAGTTGTCTGCACTTCAGCAGGGTTGCTCAGCTGCTCTGCTGCTTCCAGGCAGCTGCTCTGCGCTGAGTCCTTACAGCCCTTCTCCCTCAGTCTGTTTTAAACACACCATTACCTCTGAGAGGGACAGGTACCTCTGGCAGGGACTGGCCTACTGATTCTGGTTTCTTTCAGGGAGTTCCTGTAGCTAATTTTTAGTAGTTTTTCTCCCTGCTTAAGCTCCCCTATGGGATGGGAATGTTTTAATCTTGGAGGAGTGTTACATAACAACACAGAGTCAAAGGTACTCAGTGAAATATTTGCAAACAGAAAAGAAAAACACATTGAAAAAATTATCCAGTATCATCAAATTGCCTTCATCCCAGAGATAGAGGAATGGTTCAATATATGAAAATCAATGAATGTAATCTACCATATAAACAAGCTGGAAGATAAAAACCACACATCCTCTCATTGGATGCGGACAGTGCTTTTGATAAAATCAAACACCTTTCACGATAAAAGTCTTGGTGAGATTACAGATACAAGAAGCATAACCTCAATATAAAGAAGGCAGTTTACATGAAGCCTGTAACCAAGATCAAGTTAAACGTAGAGAAGCTCAAAGCAATTCCACTAAAATCAGTGTTGTCCACTCTTTTCTGTATAGAAAGAGAGCACTTGAAGTCTTAGCCAAAGCAGTAAGACAACTAAAGGAGATCAAGGGAATACCATTTGGAGAGGAAGAAGTCAAGTAGCAATTTGCAGGTGCTATAACAGAACATCAGTGACCCTAAAATTTCCACTGTGGAACTACAGCAGATAATTTTTTTTTTCAGCAAAGTAGCAGGATATAAAATTAACTCAACAGAAATCAGTCACACTCCTGTATACAGATGACAGACAAATGGACAGCAAACGCAATCAGGGGAACAGCGCCTTTAACAACAGCATCAAATAGTATATTGTGGGGTAACTAAGAAAGCAAGTGACAGACTTTTGTGTTAAAATTGCCAAGACACTGAAAACAATTGAAGCTAATCTAAAGATCAAAGGTTTCTCATGCTCATGTATTGGTAAGATTAATATAGTAAACATGACCATCCTGCCAAAAGCTACTGGTTCAGTGCAATCCCTATTAAAATTCCAACACATTTCTTAACAGATCTTGAAAGGACAATTTTCAGCTTTGTGTGGAAACAAACAAAAAGCAATACTGCATGATAAAAGAACTACTGGAGGTTTCACCATCCCCAATTTCAAGTTCAGAGTTACAATAATAAAAACAGCATAGTATTGGTACATAAACAGACAATGTTGATCAGTGGAATCAAATCGAACACCCAAACATAAATCTGCATACCAATGTACACCTGATTTTTTTTATAAAGAATTCAGAAACACACATTGAAAAAAACCAATGGTGTCAGTCACTTTCAATGTCTGCGTGTAGAAGATTCTTACTTTTCACTATGCACAAAACTCAAGTATAAATAGATCAAAGACCTTAACAAAAACCCAGGTACACTGAACCTCTTGATAAAAGAGAAAGTGGAGAATGGCCTTGAATTTGCTACATAGTAAAAAACTTTCAGAACAAAACACCATTGGCACAGTTATTACTAAAGTAAGTGATGACCTCATGAAACTGAAAAGCTTCGGCATGGCTAAAGACACTGTCATTAGGACAGAGCAGCATCCTACAGATAGGGAAAGGTTTTCATCAACTGCATAATAAAGGGCAAATATCCAAACTGGATAAAGAACTTAATGTTCTAGATGTAAAGAAAGGCCAACAACCTTGGGGTCTAGATCTAAATAGAGAACTAACAATACAGGAAACACTTAAAGAAATATTCAACATCCTTAGGCATCAGGGAAATATGCAAATCAAACCTACCTTGAGATTTCATTTTCACCTGTTGGAATGGCCAAGGTCAGTGAAACAACTGATAGCTCACGCTGGTGTGGATAAGGAGAAAAGGACACGCATCCATTACTGGAGGGACGGCAACCTTGTACAACTTTGGAAATCAGCAAAGCAGTTCCCTGGGAAGAGTTGAATTGACCTTTCTCAAGATCCAGCCATACCACTCTCTGTCATGTGCCAAAGCATGTTTCATCCTACCACAAAGATTCAACCTTGTTCATTGCTGCACTATTCCTAATAACCTAGGTGTTCCTCAGCCCAAGAATGGATAAAGAAAATGTGGTACATTCACACAGTGGAGTATTACTTACCCATTTTTTTAAAGTGGTATCATAAAATTTGCAGATAAATCAATGGATGGGAGGGGGGGTCATCCAGAGAGGGATAATCTTGACCCAGGAAGAAAAACATAGTATGTATTCACTTACATGGGGATATTATCTGTTAAATCAATGATAACCAAGCTGCAGCCCATAGAACCACAGATGTTAGGTATACAGTAAGGTACTAAAGGGGAAAGGTAGATCTCGTTAGGAAAGGGAGGTAGAGTAAGTTGTTCTGGATTGAGGCAGCTAGCTCAGGAGTGGGAGTGTTAGAGTCAAGGGGTGTTGGAGGGAATATGGGAAAGACAGCTAAAACTATGGGCTGTTTGATGGACTGGATGGAAGCCCAATAGAGTAGTAGAAGCTTCCTAAAATACATACATATATAAAGGTGATAAGAATGATAGATATTCAAATAATAGAGGCGACAGAGCCCCAACTGGACATCTCTTGTCACCAAGTGTAGTTTCTAGTCCCTGGATTGGGTTATATCTGAATTGTTGGCCAAAGGAGTCCCATGAGAATCCCTCAACAACCCAGAGCATTGTCAAGACTATTCGTTGCTCTCTACAGACTGAAGACAACTTTTATGCATCTCATTGACCAAGGAGAAGTCAAGCTGGTTCCTACAGTCTTCACCCCTATATTCCAGCATTTTTGGTTCAGGAAGGTACTGTATAGGGTAATAAAAGAGAAAAACAAACATCTCTCCAGCCACAAACTATTTGATCTCCTCTAGTGTGCTGACTGGAAAATATGCTAATGTAATAGTGGCACAAACCTCATGGAAGCAACCAACACCTGATTTGACTTAAGACCATTCCTTCCTATGGAACCCAGGTGCAACACTGGTTGACTATAAGCACTTGATAGCCCAGGGACCTAGGATAAAACTTAATATTACTACTCTACAAAAAATAAAATAAAATAAAATAAAATGACTCCTAGTGACATCCTGCTATAATTATAGATCAATTCCTTGCTCAGCCATTATTGGAGAATCATCATTCCTCCAGCAGCAGATGGGAACAAATATAGAAAACCCACAACCACACATCATGCAGAGACTGAGAGAACTTGGAACATTCAATCCTATATACCATGTCTCCATGAAATCCCTCCTGTTAGGGCTCAGCAAACCCTGCAGAGGAGGAAAAGGAACAAACTATAAGAGCCACAGGCGATGGAGAGCACCAAGTAAACAAGGCCCTCTAAATCAAGATGATCCAAGTGTGTTTGAACGCCCAGAGACAGAGGCAGTATGCACAGGGCCTGTGTGTGTTTGTCTGCTCCAGGTCCTCTATGTTCTATGTATTATGGCTCTAGTGTGGTTAGTGTTTGTATAGGATTTCCATGAATGAATGTGTGGGTCTCTGACTCTTATGCTGTCTCTTGGCTCTTTTTCTTCTGTTTGCTTGCTTTTGTCCATTCTGATGTGTTAGTTTATTTTATCTTACATTTTATATTGTATTTTACTTTATCACTGAGAGTCAGAAAAGGAGTTGATCTGGATGGGAGAGATGTTTGGGATGATATAGGAAGAAGTAGAAGGAGGGGAACCATAACCAGGATATATTATTATGTTGTAAGGGAAAAAAAGACCTGTTTTCACTAGAAGGAGAGAAAAAACAAGCGACATATCAGTATAATTTCATCTTACTTAGATCCAATATTATGTAACTCTTTGTGGAAAGGAAAAGAATCGTGATGGTTTATTTTCTGATTGGTATGCATTTGATGAGTTCATAAGTCACTGAAAGTCTGCTTTTGGTGTCTAATTGGTTGGCAGTCCAGCCTGGTGAGGAAGAGTGAGTCCAGCTGCATCGCCCTTGCACAATGGTCCAGGTGTCTGTTTCTGAGTTGTAAAAGAATTCCTTTATTTCTAGGGTCTTATTTCTCAACTTGTATTTTTCCTAGCCCTGAATTTTAAAATCATAACTTATACAATGGGGCTATTTTAAAACTGATTATGGTGTATATATTTACAGTGCAGTGGGGCGGATGCCTTTTTGTAATTCGTATGGTTTGGGAGTGACTCGGGTGAAGCTTGAGGGAATTTGGATGTGTTTATTTCACATCTGAACCTGTGGTTTCCTGCCCACGGTACTTAGCACCTTCTTCTTTTCTTCGTTGACTGTTCTGATGCCCAGAAAGCATCTACTACACTTGTAAGTCAGTGTGAGGGGGAGTTATTTCAGGGTAGGCTGTTAGAGCAGCTCATCTCCCTTCCCAGTATATTGACCATGGTGATGATTTCTTGATTGTATACAAATCTCAAAGCTTATCAGTTGCACACTTTAAATCCTTGTGATTTTTCTTTTGTGCATTGTCTCTAGCCAAAATCTACACGAGCACACATTTTTTGTTTTTTGTTTTTTGTTTTTTTGTTTTACACTCAGGCTTTAATGTCCTTTTGAGAAACATAACCATGCATGTTTTCTGACCTCCTTAGGCAAGACATTTCTGTATTTGAACTTCCTTTATATGTTGAACACTTAATTGTGTTTAAAACTTAAATATTTTCCTCATACTTCTCTCCTTTACCCAAATAAAACATTGAATTGATTATATTTGTAATTTAGTATATGAAGTACAAGACTTACACAAAATCTTTGATTAATGAAAGAGATTACATACTAATTTGTCACAGTTTTCTGAGATACCACATTAAAGTGACTATTCAGTAAGTGTAGGTATCAGTATCTCAGATAAGGAAAGCTATTAAATATTATTTAACTTAAATTATAGATGAGCTAGAAGAAACATTTTAATTATGAAAATTACAGATGATCATGGATTTATTACTTAAAGATGTTAGCTAAGTATGCTTGTATTATAAAATTTTTATTCCTCCAAAGTTTTAATTAAGGCTGTTTCTTCTATTCATCCCTCCAGAAAAGATTTGTATTCTGTACTTCCATAACATAATATAAATAATTATTAAAGCCTTTGTGTGTTTACTGCTCTGTCTATCTCAACAGAGTAGAAAGTCTGAAAGCAAAGCCTTTCAACACTCTTGTTTGTGTTTAGTATCTTGGTAAAAAGGTTAAGCAGTAAGCACTTGCTCTGTAATTATGGATATAGCCTTTTCTCCTAAGTTCTCTTCATTGTCATTGTATACATTTTAAAGCTTTGTAGTTTTTTTGCTTTTGTTTTTTAGATGCTTGTGTGTTTTGGATTAATCCCATATTGTATTATATTGCTCTTTAACCGTGATATTAATTCCTGTCTATGTCTGGCAGTATAGACATACTAGCTTTCATTTGTTTAGTGTATATGGTACCTCTTTAACAAACCTTTACTAATATTGTTGAATGTTCTTCTACTCCAGTTAGGCTCTTTGTAGACAGCATAGGTAGGGCTTGCTAACCTGATTAGCCATGGCTTCTAAGTGAAAGGCTTAGACTTGAAATCCTCCAGCTTCCTAGCTGCTTTCTGATCATCTGAGCTGTTCTTTGTTCCCTTATCTGCTTCCTCTTGAATGTGATGGTGTAGATAGATGTGGTGGAAGATGTTTAATCTCTGGAAATGAGCCCATTTTCTTTTACATTGGATTGTTAGTGTGGAAAGCAGGTCAAGTCAAATATACTCAAGAGTTGAACTGGGTTTATTTTTGTTGTTACATAAACCAAACTCTCTTGGCGGTGTCTGTTATCTCCTGGGTCTGAGAATGCCCCTGCTGGAGGACTTTCCCGAGGGTTCCTGCTTTCCCTGCAGCCAGGAACAGTTGGTGCTGTCCTGTGCCATAGGGAGTTTCTCCCTGTTCTTGTTGCTGTCACAGTAGTAAACAGGCCAAATTAATATGAGTAAGCGAGATCGATATCAAGCATTTATTCTGCTTATTTTTCCTGGATCCGCATAAAAAGTCATATCCCTTCCTTTCTTGAAAAAAGAATTCTTAATTTACCATGACCGTGTCTAGGAAAAATTACTTTAAAAGATAAATAGAATTTGAATTATAATGATCAGTGATTTAAAAGCTAAAAGTAAGAAAAATTGAGAGTTTGCTTCCTGTTAGCAGATACATATAGACAGCACACATTAGGTTCTTTCTGTACATCCGCCATGGAGGTAGACACAGGAGGGAAAGAAAGAAGCAAGAAGCCTCAGAGCTCATAGCAACTTGGTGTGACCAGGATGCTGACAGATGCTGGAATACTGCACAAAGGCGAGCTCATTGGCCCTGGGAGGCTGCACTTTAATATTTTATGTCATTACCTTGGGAATAATAACTTTTTCTAATATTAAGTTCTTATCGAAATTCTTAACATATTGAGTTTTAACAAAGAAAAGAAAAGAGAAGAGAAGATGCCCTTTCTAACAATGAGGAGTAGTAACAGGGTTCCAGTGTTTTGACTCGGTTCTTCAGAGACCTGACTTGGTGACAGCACACCTACAGTTTCCCATAACTGAAATGTCTTAGGATCTGTTTGAAGTAAACATTCTCACTTTCTCTTATTTACTGTTAGCTGTAACTAAATTAGGAGTAGTTAGGAAAGTGGATGGAGATTGCATCTAAAAGCAGTCATGACTATTATTCTCCTTGGTCTTTTGTTTTCTCTATGAAGTAGGAAGTATTGAATAGCCCTACCTCTCTGTCCTCTATAGCCTGCACAATGTATACACTACACTGCACCCAACTGAATTTTCCTACACCTCTCTGTCCTCTATAGCCTGCACAATGTATACCCTACACTGCACCCAACTGAATTTTCCTACCTCTCTGTCCTCTATAGCCTGCACAATATATACCCTACACTGCACCCAACTGAATTCTCTACCTCTCTGTCCTCTATAGCCTGGACAATGTATACCCTACACTGCACCCAACTGAATTTTCCTACTAATATGAAGACTTGTTACTGTGTTTTGCCACTTTAAGCCCTGAACTGATTACATGTGAAATGATTTGTCAGTCAACTCTGTGTGCCATGTGCAGTTTAGACTGTTGTTGGATGGCTTAATATTGGATATCCTAAAGTGATTTCTTGAAAAGAGGACCAGATCACTTTTTCACAAATTGATCTTTTAAAATATCTACTCAATTGATGCTGAAATTTCAACAGTTCTGTTATAGTAGCCACTGTGCATGGGGGCACATGCCTGTAACTCCAGGACTGAGACCACTGAGACAAAAGGATTGCTGGTTAAAGCAAAGCCAGTGCTACTCACAATCAGTAAAGAGTCAAGTGCTGTCATCTTCTCTAAATTAAATAGGAAAGGAAAATACTTCTTCAAAAAGATACTCACTAAGGGAACATGAAACTAGACTTCAGACTTCCCAGATTCCATTGGTGACATTTAATCATGATAACTTCTTTAAGCCAAGTGTGAGTTAAAATAAAAGCAATAAACTATGAATTATGGTTTCTTAATGTACCAGTCGCTGTGTTCTTAGCTCTAAAAAGTATTGAGAATCAGAGGTATTTGCATATAAGTGTCTCAGTGCTTAGTTTCTGTTCTGGCAGTCAGTAGCTTCCAAAGTATGTGTGCAGTTCTGTGCTCTGTAGCACTCACACAGCGTGTACAGAGCTGGTGTCATTATCCCCTGCAGAGTTTATGTGCAGATAGTTTTATTTAAAACACACTGAATAAGGCAGTGCATTTATAAACACAAGACACAGAATGTGTAAAAGAAACTCTAGGGATGGGGAGATCGTCTGTTAGTAAAATGATCAGCACAGAGCATAAGGACCGAGTTCAGTCCCCAGTACCTATGTAGATTGGTGGTATTTGTTATCTTTTATAAACAAGAGAAGAGCCCAGGATATGTTTTGGTAGAGCCAGGTATGGTGAGGTGGGAGTGGGGCTCAGGGGACCCATGCTTAGGCATCCCTTCCCCCTGAGGTACCAGCCATATGACTGGATATAGGATGGAATAGCATTTATATAGGACATGGGAAGGGGATAGAGATGGAGTGGAGAAAGAAGAGAGGCCAGGAACTTGTAGGTAGAGAGGGAGGGGCATGGAGAGAGAGGGAGAAGGGGCAGGGAGAAAAGAGGAAGAGAGTAATATGAGGGTAAGAGATAAGGGAGTGATGATGGGGCAGACAGCTCCTTTTCTAGTGAGTCAGGCTGTTGCCAGGTAACTGTGGGGTGGAACCTAGAAGGAATGCTAATAACATTCCTCCATTTTGGTTTAATTAAAAAAGAAAAAAGTAGACAGAAGAGATGGTAAAGCAGGAATAGGGTCATCATGATCTTTAACTACTTGCTGACTTCAGGGTGACTTGTCTCTGGGAAACCTAAGGAAATGGGTATGAGGATGGTGGCCCAGCAGTATTGGCTTGTGATCCCAGCAGGAGGAGGTGGATACAGATCATCCCTGGGGCATGCTGGCTGTCTTGGCTGTGGTGGTTTGAATGAGATGTTCCCATAGTCTTGGACATTTGAATATGTAGTCCACCGTTGGTGGGATAGGTGTAGGAGTTTAAGAGGTATAGCCTTGCTGGAGGAAATGTGTTGCTAGGGGCAGGCTTTGAAGCTTCAGAAGCTGTGTGTCTATCCCTGTTTCTCCAGAGGAAACAGTGAGCTCTTAGCCACTGGAGTCTCCATGCATGCCTGCTGCAGCACTTACCCATTGTCATGGAGATGGGGTCCTCCTTTCCCTCTGGAAATGGAAACTCAGATAAACCCTTCTTTCTATAAGTTTTCTTATTCAAGGTCTTTTATTATGGCTATGGAGACTAGTCTACAGGAGACTCCTCTAATGGGTAAGCACAGGACCCCAGTGAGGGATCCTCTCAAAAATCAAGGTGCACTGACTCCAAGAGAGACCTCAAGTCTCTACACCCAAGTGCATATGAATCTGTACACACATGTGGACACACACATAAACTCACATGCACAAGTGCTTTTTACTTGCTAAAACTTGATTGCAAATGAAATAATTGGATAGATCAAGTATCACCACATACATACACTTTTCATAATAATTTTATTTTTTCTCAGTAATTTTAAACAAAGTTTAGATGAATGTTTTTCAGACCGAATAGTTCTTACTGTTCATTTCTCTCGCAGACTTAGAATTTTCTGTTCTGCTTTTTATAATATCACTGCCGTTATGATGTTACTTAATTATAAGCTTATTAAGTTTTCTAATTTGATGCCTCTAGCTCTCATCTGTTTAACTGGCATAATAAAAACAAATAACCTCACATAGTTCAAATGTTTGGTTTAAAAACTGGCTGATACAAATAACATGAAGTCAAAGATGGTTGCCTGATACCATTAAAACACCAGCCGTGGTCTGCAATACAATGTGTAGCCCAGAGCAGGTACAGTGCAATATTTCATTCTTTGTGCAGTGCACATAGACAGTAGATTAATATTCTATCCACAAGAATACTTACCAGTTACAAAAATTGTGAGGCAGTATATATCCTGTGTGAGATGAAGGAAACATGGAAAGCCACACACTACCTGACGGTGCTCATGAGAGATAACTGCATTTTATAACTGATGGATGGAAAAGGGAAGCATCCTCAGTCTCTTATACGTGCTGCAAGTATGAGTTCATACTTGACAATAAACCGCCCACTCGCAGCTGTGAGACATAATCATGACGTACAACTTTTATTGTTTCTTGCTTTGGGTCACAGAAAGGTATTGGAAGTACAGTACCTTTACATTTTGCTCTTAGACAATGTTAGTATGAAAAAAATTATCATTTGGGGACCAGAAACTATATCCTACGACATGCTGTCATTACAGAGTGAGGTGAGGTTTACAGGTGTTGGTGGGTTCCTCCAGTGGCTATATCTCATAATTATGAAGACTTAAGATGTAAATTACATTTCTATATATACATACACACCTCACAAATATGTTAAAATAAAACGAAACAGAAAAATCCATTAAAAATTTCGGAGTTTATCTTGTGTTGACCAACTACTCCTGGGCATGGGACCTACGCTGGGGTGTGGTTGATACTCCCAATGACACTCCATTAGACCGAACTGATTTTTCATTTGCCAGAAGGTTATCAGTTGCAAATTCTTCTTGGTTCAGTATGGGGCTTCCTCTAACTTGAATCTTCACAGGTCCCGTGCCTGCTGCCACAGTCTCTGTGTTCCGTCTGTGCACCAGTCCTGTTATGTCTGGAAAACACTGTTTCCCTGGAGTTACACTCTTCTGACTATACAATCTTTCTACCTCCTCTTCTGCATAGATCTTTGCGCCTGGAGGGGAAGATAAAGACGTCCCGTGTAGGACTGAGTGCTTCAGAGTCTCTCACTCGGCATGGTATCTAGCTGTAGGTGTCTGTCAGTTAATTCTTGCCAGCTTCAAGAAGCTTCTCTGGTGAGGGTTGAGCAAGGCATGGATGTGGGTGCAGCATTACGTTATTAGGAGTCATGTTATTGCTATTCTCCTTACCAGAAAAATGGTAGTGGGTTTTCCTGTAGGCATGTGATCTATCTAGTCTAGGTTCCTGGCTACTCTCCAAGTGTCAGGTGTGAGATCTATTTCATGGAGTGGGCCTTAAATACTAGACAAAAATATTTGCTCTTGGTGTAACATCTATGCCACACTGAAGCAGGGTCTCCTGCAGAGCGCTGGCTGTTGTAGTGGCAGGGTTGTAACTGGCCGGTCCTGATGATTACCTTGCTCCTGCCAGTGCCAGGGGTTCCTTGAATGACTGGCACCGTGAATGCTAGTCATTAGGGGTGACGCTTCTAGGTAGTTAAGACACCAGCTTGACTTCCTCATGTTCTGTAAGTAAGTTACCTTCAGCAACAGTCTTGCCATCAGGTTGTGGAGAACAATCAATAGACTTGGCAATAGCCTGTGATGTTTGGGGTGTTCCATGAGAGCCCTTTGACCAACAACTCAACTAAATGCAACCCATTCCTGGTACTGAAGCCTAAGATGTCTAGTCAGGGCATTGTCTTTCCCGTTATATTGTGAGTCCACTTAAATTTCCTCCAGATATGTATATTTTATCGTAAGCATTTTCAATAGACTGCCATGTTTTCTGTGAGGCCTTCAGTGCTAGTTGTCCCTCCCCATATTCCCTCCTCTGTCCTGCTTGCTCATCCCCACCCATTTAAACCTACAATTCTGGTTTCCCCTTTTCTCTGTATAAGCCTATATTCTGTTTCTTCATCCTTTGGAGAGCCTCTCCTACTCCCTAGTTACTCGAAGCCTGAGCTCTCCTTATTCAGATTGTAGGACTCATGTGAAGCTTAGACTTCACACCCACATATTAGAGAAAACATGCAATATTTGCTTTGGGGAGTTACAGGTCTGGCTTACTTCACTCAGGATGACTGTTTTCTAGATCCATCCATTCGTGTATGAAGCTCATTTTTTAAATGGCTGGGTCATACTCCATTGTGTAAATGCCAGAACGGGGCCTTTGGGTGCATGCCCATGATCTTCTGGTAGATCTATTGTGAGCTTCTGAGGTAGCGTCACCCTGATTTCTGTAGTGTCTGTACAGGTTTGCACTCCCGCCAGCAGTGAGTGGTCCCCGTCCCTGGCATCCTTGTCAGCATGTGCTGTTGTTTCTTTTATTGATCATGGCCATTCTATGAAAGGTGAGATCTTAAATTTTCATTTCCACAATAGCCCAGGGCGGTGAACATTTATGTGTTTTTCAGACATTTGTGTTTGATCTTTTGGAAAAAAAAATCTTTCCTTAGTTCTGTGCCCCAGTTTTAAATCTCCTTGGTTTTGTACCCATTTTTTAATTGTTTTCTTGATGTTTAGGGTTTTGGTGGTGGTGAGGGGGTGTTTGTTTGTTAGTTAGTTAGTTAGTTCTTTGAATACTCTAGATACTAACCTTCTATCAGATATATAACTGTTGGAGATCGTTTCCCATTCTGTAGGCTGCAGCTATGCCAATGACAGTGTCGTTTACAGAAGCTTTTTAGCCTCATGAGTTTCTGCCTGTTACCTATTGGTCTTAATGTCTATGCTATTGGTATCTCTTGCTCACAAAATCCTGAGTTCAAGCTTGTTCTCTCTCCACCTGCTTTGTGACTAGATTGAGGACTGGGCTTGTGCTGAGGTCCTTGAACCATTCATGGTTGAGTTCTGTGCAGGGTGTAAGCATGGATCTCTCTGTGTGTATCTACATGCAGCCGTCTACTCTGACCTGCACCATTGGTTAAAGGTGTGGCCATTTCTTGAGTTTGTATTTTTGGTTTCTTTGCCAAAAATCAGGATGGATAGATGCCTGGAATTATGTCTGTATTTTCCTTTTGGTGCCATTGATCATCTTTTTTCGGCGAATGCCATGCTGTTTTGATTACCATAGTTTTGTAGTACAATTTGAGATTGGGGATGGCATTGCCTGCCGCAGTTCTTTTATTATCCAGTTATTTTATTTTATTGAGTATTTATTTTTTATTATTTTTTTATTTTAGCTATCTTGTTTTTTGTGGTTCCATATGAAATTGATTTTTTTTTTTTTTTTTTTTTTTTTAGTTTCTATGAAGTTTTGTTGGAATTTTGTTGAGGATTGCAGGCATTTCTCACAGTATTAATCCTTCCCATCCCTGAACTTAGAAGGTATCTTTCCATCTTCTAGTGTCTTCAGTTTCTTCATTCGATCGATGTCTTAAAATTTTTCATTATACAAGTCGTGTGTGTGTGTGTGTGTGTGTGTGTGTGTGTATTTTTGAGACTCTTTTGAAAGGTACTGTTTCCCCGATTGATTTCTCAGTGTTTGTCATTTGTATACAGGAAGGCTACTGATTTTTCTGATGATTTCTATCCTGCTACATTGCTGAAAGTGTTTATCAGCTATTTATTGGAGTTCCCTAAAGGAGTTTTTCAGGTGTTTTAGGTATAAAATTTTATTGTCTGCAAATAAATTTGATTTCTTCTTTCTTGATCTCCAGTTGTCTTTTTGCTCTAGGACTTCAAGAACTATGTTGAATAGATATGGAGAAAGTGGGCATCCTTGTCTTCTTCCAGATTTTGATGGAAATTCTTTGAGTTTCTCTCCATTTAGGATGCTATGGACTTGCTATTAATTGCCTTTATTATGCTGAGGCATGATCCTTGTATCCAGGACTTTTATCAGGCTGAAGCATGATTCAGAGTAAGTCTGGAGAGACTGGAGTGGAGGACAGGTTGCCTACCCAAGCCCCGGCCTACTGTGACCACTGGGACTCTCTGGTAGAGAATGTTTCTGAGTGTTGTAAAAAGTCAAAAAGGAATAGAGATGCTCTGTAAGGAAAGGCTGGAAGGGTCAGCCTGAAGGAGCTGTTGGGTGAATTTTTCTTTATCACTGATGAGTTCTGTTGATAGGGATCCTGCTTAGCTTTGAACTGACTGTGGTCGGTCATGGTGACTTGAATGTAATACCAGCACCTGGGTAGCTGATGGAGTATTGCTAGGATTTCAACGCCAAAGTTGGTGAGACCTTGTCTCAAAATTAGTTAAATGGGCTCAACATAGCTTCATCTACTAGAGAACTAGGGCTGAAACTGGGTTTCTAACTAGGTGTCTCAAAGATTTCTTCTAAGGCTTAAGCATTTACAGTTTATATTTTGTAAGCTCACCTTGGCTCAGCATCTGAAGTCGAATTCTATTTGAGTTGTGTAAACTTTTGGTTGGATATACTATATATCCATATAGTAAATATTTAGATTATTAACTATAAGTCATTTTCTAAAATAGTACCCATTTACTCATTGACTAGTTCTTACTTTGTTGTTGTTATTGTTATTACTGGAAATTTACTTTTTGTTTTAAGACAGGGTCATGCTCTGGCAAGCAGGCTGGCTAGAACTTGATGTTCTTCTGCCTCAACTCCCTAAGTGATAGGTTACAGGTGTCCACCATAGCTGGCAGGGAAGGAAAGGGATGTGTGTATGTCTGCATCTGTGTATGTGTGTGAGTGACTGCATGTAGCTATGTAATGTGTTCATGGGGAGCCCTGAGGTAGATATTGGGAATCTTCCCCTGTTATTCTCTACCTTACTCACTGAGGAAGGATCTCTCCCTTGAACCCAGAGCTGACCTCTATACCTAGTGTACATAGCCAGCTTGTCCTGGGAAATCCCCTGTCCCTACCTTCTGAGTGCTAGAATTACAGGTGGGTTGCTATGCTTACCTAATGTTTATGTGCATTCTGGGGGATCTAAATGCAGGCTTGCAAGTGCATGGTGAGTATTTTATCCATTGACCAATCTGCTTCGCCCTGAAACTTAAATTTCTAAGAACACAGCATTCTCAGCCCTGTTCAGCATTGCTATGCATCTCTATAACTATTAGGACATGGTATAAAATTAAACAAATGAAACGAGTTTCAGTTTAACCTGTTTCCTTCATTTTTTTTAATTAAGAAACTAGCATGTTATATGTGTGTATCTGTCTATACCAAAAGAAATGATGTTTTAAGTTTTATATAGTCCAATGACTGAGTATCATGTATAAATATATGGCCTTAAGCCCAGTACTTTTATTAATAGAGAAAGTCTTTTATTTAGTAATGTCATGGCACTAGTTCCTCTGTGAGGTGCGCTTCTTGTAGTGACCCTTCTGTTACGTCCTGAGTTAAACTGTCCATTCTGCCTTCAGCTGCAAGTTTGGCTCTTGAGCCACTAAAATATGGTTAGTTTGAATTAGGGTAAAATTCACATGTATTTTGAAGGTTTATTATGAAAAACATAATAAATATTTTTCTAGTAGCATGGATTACAGGTTAGGATAATAATATTTTAGATATTTGGTTGAATAAAATTATATTACAATATATTCCTGTCTTACTTTACTCTTTAAGGTGGTTCTCATAAGTCCATATTGCACACGCGGCTTACACATATTACCATCATGATTCTGTTAGACAGCACTAGTCTGTTGACTGTCTTCTGTATGGAGAGGTCAGATGGTAAAAAATGAACACCCTTTGAACTTTCCATTCCTGTCTTCAGGGGCTGGAAAGTATTGTAAAGCTGTTTGCACGACATTCCAACAGTTGAGTGCCATTGCTCTTGTGCCTTGGAGGTTTACAAGTCTGTCTGACCGCCACTTCACCACCACTTAGAAGTGGAAATGGAATGGTGTAAGCTAGAAGAGAGAAGATAAGAAAAAATAAAACAGAAATCAAGGGTGAAAGGACTGCTTGTGGATCATAGAGAGGGCTGCTAGACTCTAGGACTAGCACTTAGTAATTTTATATTGTAACCTAGGACTATGCTGTATCCTGTCCACTCTTCTTTAAGAACAGACTTTGAAAAACACTCATAGAAAGATATGTGTATTACTTTTTGAGTTAAGGAACAAGCACTTTTATTAAGTAATAGTACTTAGAAGGCTGTGGGCATGGCTCAGTGATAGAACACTTGCCTAGTGTGTGCGAGGCCCTGGGTTCTCTTCGTCAGGAATCTTTCCCTTTAGAAGAGAAGACCGTTTTGTTCTTGTTTTTAAAAAGGAGGAGGGGTGGAAGTTGGGATGAAGTTTCTCAGCATAAAACACCCAGGAGCTCTTTTCGCTCCAGTTTGTACAGCGAGGATATTCTTTATTTTCCTCCTCAAAAGCAGCTGTCTCCTTACCCCATCCCACTCCCATGTTCATGTTTGTTTTGGTTTCCTTCTGTTTGATTTCTCAACAAGACATTCGGTCACCCCGCTTGAGTTTATTTTCAATTTATTAAATGAAGAATAGCAAACCGTGTTATGTTTTGTATTTGAAATTGCAAGGTACATTTCCTTTTTATTTTATTTTTAATTTAACTCTTTGTTTTACAGATGAGGGCAGAAGTGCAGTTGACCAAGCAGGTGGTGCACAGATTGTAATTGACCATTTAAGGTCGCTGTGCAGTAGAACAGATCCCGCCAGTGAGAAGCTCATGACTGTCTTTTGTGGCATGCTGATGAACTATAGCAATGAGAATGGTAAACACAACTGAACACTTGCTTTATCTGTGGGGGAAACTCTAATCATTTTCACTATAATATACAACAGACACGTGGCACATAAAATTAAGAATTCACTTTACAGTGTTGGGAAATTACACAATGGTCTGAGGTACCGAACTGGGGCTCAGCTTTAAGGGTTGCCCATGATAAAACCTAATGGAAAAATCAGGTGTATGCTATAGTTGACATTTTTTTGCTGTGAACATTTTAACAAGAAACGATGTTAAAGTAAGCTCACGTTTATGACTTTGATACCAGGAGTAGTTTTAAACAAGCATTCGTGTGAGATAGAAAAATGGCTACTATATTTATTTTGAAGAATAAATATTCTTCAAAGTTCAAAGTAAGTGTAAATAGCTCATTGTAGAATTTAGTTTTTTAAAGATAATTTGTTTTCCATATAAGACATTTTTAGGACCTAGCAACAAATGACAAACTTTCACACAGCCTGTGATTATTTATTACGGAGCATCCATCCATGCAATGATAGTAAGTTTTCATAATGCTTTTATGTTGAGAGCATGGCTCATTTCTCATCATCTATGTCAAATATTATGTGAATAAGTGCTCCAATTCCAGAATGTCCTTGGCATGTAACAGAGGTCCTTCTGCAATTTGTTTCTTGTGGCACTTTAAGTTATATTTAATATATAGTCATTTTTTTTATACTGAATGAGTTTTTTAAAAATGGTAGGTTCCTATGGTCAGTGATTTCTATTTTCTTTCACCTTTGCCGATTCCATTTTGAAGGATTCTAAATAGAAATAGAACAGAATCTGGGAAAACAACTTAGTTTTTAGTTTCCATCTGGATTTTAGCTGTGGTATGCAGGTATCTGAGTTACATTCAGAAGTTACAGTTGTTCATGGTGCCTTTTTTTTTTAACTACATTTAGGAATCCACTCAAGAAAGTAGATAGATCCCAAGTGGAAGAACATTTCACAATGTCACAAAAGAAACTTCAGCTTTGGATATAATAGACATTTTATGCATCCAAAGTAGGGATTTTAGTCTTTTGAGGAAGCTGTTTTAAAATGTGTTTTTAAAAGAAAGAAAGGGAGGGAAGGAGGACAGGGCAGGGCAGGGCAGGGCAGGGCAGGGCAGGGCAGGGCAGGGCAGGGCAGGGCAGGGCAGGGCAGGGCAGGGCAGGGCTCCTCTGGTAGCGAAAGAGCTTGCATCCTCAGCACCCATGTTAAAAGGAGCCAGAACTTGAGGGCTCAGTGGCCAGGCCATCTAGCTTTCTGAAAGGGGGAGTTCCTGGTTTAGCGAGGGACCTTGTCTCCAAAGGTACAGCAGAGAGCAATTGAGGAAGACATTCTGGTGTCAACCTCTGACACTTTCTCAAGACACAAACAAAATGTCTGAAGGAACCTCCAAACCACGATGAGGCCTGTGGTAGAGCATCCCACTGTGTATGTAGCAGGGGGCACTGGGGTCGGATTCATCCGCAGAGTGCATTCACAGTGTGGCATATGCAGAGTACACAGGCACTGTGAACTCTTAATACTGCGACTTTCCTCTCATGGTAAATATGCTTGAGATATAATGTAGATACTATGAGAACCTATATTAACTTTTTCTCATAATACTGGGCAAATGATGTTATTCCAAACGCTACAGAGAAGTCCCTTTTTCAAAACGTAGTAGATAAGCAGAAGTTATTTTTAGACTGTTTAGGAGACATGGCGAAGGTCAGTCTTCATCCTTCTTCCTTCCCGTGTCCTGAGCACCCGTTAAAGTGATTCCTGTTGCCAGTGCTTTGACTCAAGTGCAGAGCCATCCTTTTGTGTTACTCATAAGCATCTTCATTTGAGTGCTCCTGTCAGTTACTATGTTACTTAAAGTTTCTGTTTAAAGAGTAAATGCTAGAACTGCCTCAGTGACAGGAGATCACTTAGGATTGACTCTGTGTACCCAGCACCCAGGAAACTCAGGAAATACTTAGATCATCACTAAATGGGAAGTTTCTTGTTAGATGTGTTTATCTTTGAATCTTCATACCCCTGTGCTAAATCCCTCCCTCTGTTCTGGCAGAAAAAAAAAAAAAAAGAATGAACTGTTTCCTTAAACACAATTATTTAATTTTTATCCATAGTGAAGAAGTTCAGATTTTCAGTTAAGAAGGTATGGGAACTGATCACACAAAACTCTTAACCTAGGCATCCCCATGAAAGCTTTTCTTCTTGAATCATGTATTCATTATGTAGAATGCATTGAGACTGTGCCATATATTTGTACAATACTTGTGTCAGTATCAGGAGACAGTCAGTCTATCAAGATTTAAGTTCAATAAACATGGAGCGAAACAGTTTTCTAAACCCAGGGAGGCTGCCTGTGCTGAATGTACTTGTTCAATAGAAGTGTTTCGGTACTGCTTGATGAAACAGTATATAGAACTGAAAGTTATTAGTTTATTATTAGACTAGCATAGGCCTGTGCTTTCAAGCTATGACCTATTCCTGGTTTTTTACCCATTGATGAAGCAATTGGGACTTTTTATAGTACAGTGCTTGGGTTGTCAAAACTATACTGCAGAGCCAGAAATGTAAGAGTATTTAAATATTTAAATGTGACAGAAATAAGTTTAGTTACTAAAAATCACTTAAAATTTTTAAAAATCATAACCATTTTTAATATGGCAAACAACATTTGAGTTGTATAGCCTTGCAAAATAACCTGAATATTGACTTGATAGAAAAGCTTGTAAAGGATTTTGCATTCCTCTTGAGGGAATGTGGTAGTCTCTTTTAATCTGGATATAAGTTTTAAGTAAGGAACTCAGATCTATAATTATAGATATTTTATATCATTTTTTTGACAAAATTTTTCCCGGTTTGTTAACACTTGCTAAAATGCTACAGTTTGCGAGCACTAACTATTCTTGCTCAGTTGTCCAGCTATTAACACGGGTGCTGTCTGACTGACGATGCAAGTACATTCCAATCAGTCCATCGTAAACTTGACAACAGCATACCTGGGCATTGCACTTGACACATTTAATCTACTCAACATCCTGCTGAACGCCGCTAAGTCCCACTTATCCAAACGATGATCCCATAGCTGATGGAACACTGTGGCCTACTGCTTCTCATGCCCAGCATCCCCAAAGAGAGATGCTGCACATCACTGGCCTGGGCAAAAACCAAAACGTCAAATCCTCCCAGGTCCTCCCAAATCCACATCACCTCCATAGCATCGTCCACTAGAGAACATAGTTCCTTTGATGATGTAGTATCCAGATACTACATACTTTAATATTACCTAAAGATTCGTATTAATAAAATCAGTAGTGACAGGAAAACTAACCATGCTGTCTAAAATGCAATCTTTCATTATAGACGTTAGAACCACTATAAATTCTTTACTCTTATATTAGGAGATATCCCCTATCCAGATAGAGCAGGGAGAGACACTGGAAACAAGTAACATTTCCCATGTTATCCACAAACTTAGTGAGTATGTGTATGTGTACCTGGAAACTACAAATATTTATTCTTTTTTTTTTAATTTTTAATATTTTTATTACATATTTTCCTCAATTACATTTCCAATGCTATCCCAAAAGTCCCCCATAGCGCCCCCCACTTCCCTACCCACCCATTCCCATTCTTTTGGCCCTGGCATTCCCCTATATTGGGGCATATAAAGTTTGCAAGTCCAATGGGCCTCTCTTTCCATTGATGGCCGACTAGGTCATCTTTCGATACATATGCAGCTAGAGACAAGAGCTCCGGGGTTCTGGTTAGTACATCATGTTGTTCCAACAATAGGGTTGCAGATCCCTTTAGCTCCTTGGGTACTTTCTCTAGCTTCTCCATTGGGAGCCCTGTGATACATCCAATAGCTGACTGTGAGCATCCACTCCTGTGTTTGCTAGGCCCCGGCATCGTCTCACAAGAGACAGCTATATTTGGGTCCTTTCAGCAAAATCTTGCTAGTGTATGCAATGGTGTCAGCGTTTAGAAGCTGATTATGGGATGGATCCCTGGATACGGCAGTCTCTCAAATATTTATTCTTAAGCAAACCACTTAGAGATCAGAGTAACACCTTGTGTGGAGACCTGTCAATCATGGTCATCATCATCAGTTACAAGTAGGCATGTCCAAACAGTAACGAATAGAAACTCTGCTTAAAGGGATTAATATTTTTCAGTTGGTTAGTTGGTTAATTTTGATACAGGGTCTCATTGTGTAGCCTCAAATGGCCCAGAACTTTCTATATTGACCACACTGCCCTCAAACTCATAGAGATCCAGGTGTGCACCACCATGACTGGCTTAATTTTTTTTCTTAATACAGTTTGTTAGGAACACAAATAGAAGGGAAAGATTGTTACCACTTTAAAATTTAAAAAAAAAGTTATAAGTGGTGCTAAGCAATAAAACTAAATTTCTTGAACATAAACTGTGCTATAAAATAAAGGTAATAAACGTGCCACCAGAATTAGTCTCTTCTCAGTGTATTAATGCATAGTCAGTGGCCTTTTCATGTAACCTCATGTACACACCTGGCTCCTATGTGTTTGAAAATATGCTTTCAATAAACACTAGCACTACCATTCTCTAATCTCTGTAGTAGTACCATTGGTTGAAGGGAAGCTGTCTTGTGGTATAGAGAGCGTCATTCCTTGGGTACATTATTGAAGGGTTAGTCACTGAATTTAAGTATTAAATTTAGTACTTAAATTAGTTGACTGAAATAAGTCTCTGAAGTATTTTCTGTCTCAGATTTAAAGATTGTTGCTGGGTTCTGTGACTAGCATGCCCAGAGAGTGACTAGCATGCCCAGAGACGTATGTGCTAGCAGGCCTGACAATCTGACTTGATCTCTCTGGATTCCAAAAGGTGCCAGGAGAGAACCAACTCCCAAGAGTGCTCTGAACAGTGGACACACACACACACATGCTTATAAGAATTGGATTTATTCACCCCCCCCCCAAAAAAAAGAATGTAAATAGCATGAAATTTTAGCTACTATTGGCACTTCTGTAGGTTTCATTTTGAGAAAAAAAAAAAAGAACATAAAGTTGGGTGGATAGGGAGGTGGGGGGATCTAGGAGGAGTTTGGGGAAATAAAATACATTATATGGAAAAATTATTAATTAAAAGAAAATTCCAGACATAAAGAATTTCTTCAGTTTTTAATAACTTTAATCATAGTAGCCTTACTTATTTTATGTTTTTAAGCGAAGACATTTATCCTTATCATAGTCCAGGTGTTATGTGTATATGATAATGGTTATGTATAGGATCTGTTATAGCCCAACAGTGTAGAGCAGTGGACTAGAATGATCCTAGAGTGTGCCTATTAGGTTTTATCATCTGGACTCCAGCGAGAGTCATTTAGGAGAGGGAACCTCAACTGAGAAAATACTTTGATAAGATTTGTTGCTAGGTAAGTCTGTGGGTCATTATCATAGTTAATGATTGATGTGGAAGGACCCAGTCCACTGTAGGTAGTGCCATCCCTGGGCAGATGGGCCTGGGTTTTATGTAAAAGTAAGCTGAACAAGGCAGTAAGCAGCATCCCTCCATGGTCTCTGCTTCAGTTCCTGCCTCCAGGTCCCTGCTTCAGTTTCTTTTTATCATGAAGTTTATGTTCTTAGTGAATCTAACCCAGGGACAGTGGCTTGGATTAGCTTCTTTTTCTTCACATTTAGAATAGGAGTAAAAATGAATGTGGAATGATACTGATTAAGACACATTCTGTCCCAAGTTGTCTTTGTCCTTGTGTTTTAGTGTTCATTGATCATAATATATAATATCACACACACATACATAGGATAAAAAAGAAAACCCTCAAAATGTAAAATTGTATATTCCAGTGTACTACATTGAATGTATTCTCTAAATGTTTTCTAAGTTTATAAAGACATGGGCCATATACTTTTAAATCTCAGTCAATTGAAATGTCCTAGTGTGTTAAGTAAAAGTGAGTTGGGGATTTTTATTGTGTGGCTGAGTTGTTGAGAGTTGTACACTATGCTAACCACTACACCTTATTAAATACCTACTACTGTTGGTTTTGATGTTAAAAGAATTCTGGATTTTTACTTCTTGTGTAACAGTGCTTTTGAATCCCTTTACTGAATCAGATAGACTTCCTGAAGTTCTACTGCAAATGCCTTTTTATTTACAAATGTTTTCTTAATCCCATGTGATCAAGTGTTGTCTTTCCCATTATAACATCAACCTCTGAATGCAAAAACTTTACATTTCATCTTAGTAAAATGCAGTGGTTGAGCCACTTTGTCAGTGATTTTGATAACTTTATACTTACTATGGCGTTACAAGAATAATACTTTGTTAGCACTGCTAGCCTCTAAGGTATACTATTGCAGTTGGTGCTGGATATTTAACATTGTAGTGCTGCATACATATGTAATGTAATGCTACACACACACCCACTGAGGGCAGCAGAAGAGCAAAGGCCGTGTGGGTTTGTATCTCTAACCTGTTTGTTTTCTGTTTTCTCTGTATTTGCCTAAAATTTGGACTTAAGACAGTTACTCAAGGCCATTGGGTATGATTTTCAAGATTTTCACATCATGAAAATTTTAAATGGCAACATTGTTTTTCTGATCCACCCCCACCACTTCACAAGACCTGAGAATTCTGAAATTGGACTTTCAATTACAAGACTCACTGTATACATGGAATTAAGTAATTAAAAAAAAAAATGTTCCTTAGGAATGAATGGATGTTCCGAACTCCAGCCAGGGAAGCAGATAGCTAACTGTAGCTCCTTACTGTTCCCTCAGCTGCTCCAAATCCAGCCCCCCAAGTCTGATTTCCAGCTCTGCAGCAGACCACCTGGTGTTGGCCTCCCCCTTCCAACTCCCTCTCCAGTGAATCACACAGATCTTCCCCACCCCACCCCCATTCACTGCTTTATCCCAGACCTCAGCATCAGCTGGTACTCCCTGGGTACCCACAGGCCATATAGACCAAGGAAGCAAGTAGGCTCACTGCAGCTCCTCACCTCTCACCCAGCTGCTCCAAGTTCATTCCCTTGTCTCAGCCCTAGCTCTGAAGACCACTCTGTATTCCCCAACCCTGACCCCTGCTGCACCTCCATCCAAACACAGCCCTGCACATGCATCTCCAGTGGATCTCACAGGTATTCCTTCCTCTTGTGTATTGTTTTAATCCCAGCTCCCAACCCCAGCAGGCATTTCCTGGGAACCCAGAGGCCACTACACCCAGAGAAGCAGGTGGGCTAACTACAGATCTTCACCTCTCCCTTCACCCACTAAGTGTAATCCCCCAGTCTCATCTCTACCTCTATAGCAGACCACCTACTGTTGCTTCCCATTTTTCTGTGCCCCCATTTCCAATGAAAGATCATACAGATCTTTCCCTCCAAACTTCCTTCACCCACCTCATTGCTTCATTCTAATCCCTAGCTCCAACAGACATTCCCTAGGAACCTGAAGTCCAATTTGGTGAGACAAGTAGGTAGGCTAACTGCAGATCTTCACCTCTCTTTTCATTCCTCCAAGTCCAGTCACCCATTCTCATACCCAGCTCTGTAGCAGACTTTCTGTTGTGGCCTGTCCTTATTCTCTGACCCCATTCCCAGATGACTGAGGAGATTCTGGTGGAATACCTGCTTTCTGGGAACACTCTGACCTCCTAGCACATCCCCATTCCTAAGTCACCATTCAATACCTAGAAACTCATTTTAACAAGGAACCCCCAGTGGACACTCCTAACCGGATTCCAGAAGAATTCCCTACCAAGCAGCACACAGCCACCTCACAAGAACCAGAGACCACAACAGAAACCAAGGAACAAAACACTCACCCAACAAAGATAAGAACAGATGTTAGCACCTAGAAGTACAATGTTCCCAAACACAGCTGCCTAGCTGCCATCATAAAAGCACATTGACAGCCAGGACAATAGAACCCAGCAACCCTACTTCAGCAGGCTCTGAGTATTGCACCATAGCTGAAGCACAGTAAAAAGACCCTAAAATAGCTTTTATGAATATGATAGAGAAATGGAAAAATGCTTTAAATAAATCTTATGAAAACATACATTGGAAGGAATAGAATAAAACTGTTCAAGACCTGAAAGTGGAAATAAGATCTCAATAAAGATCACCCAAACTGAGGGAAATCTGTAGGTGAAAAACTTAGGAACTGAAACAGGAGCCTCGGAGGAAAGTCTCAGCAACAGAATACAGGAGATGGAAGAGAGACTCTCAGGCCTCAAAGACACAATAGAAGAAATGGATACCTTGGGGCTGGTGAGATGGCTCAGTGGGTAAGAGCACCCGACTGCTCTTCCGAAGGTCCAGAGTTCAAATCCCAGCAACCACATGGTGGCTCACAACCATCCATAACGAGATCTGGCTCCCTCTTCTGGAGTGTCTGAAGACAGCTACAGTTTACTTACATATAATAAATAAATAAATCTTTAAAAAAAAAAAAATGGATACCTTTGTCAAAGAAAATGTTAAATCTAAAACATACCTGGCACCAAAAAGAAAAAAAAAAAAGAAAGAAAAAGAAAAATCAGGAAATCTGAGATACAATGAAAAGAACGAATTTAAAAGTAATTGGAATAGAGGAAGGAAATGGAACACTGGACAAAGACACAGAAAACATCTTTAGCAAAATCATAGAAGAAAATTCCCCTGATCATCAAGGAGATACAATAAACATAGAGAAAACAAAATAAGACTGGACTAGAAAAGAAAGTACCCTCAGCACATAATAGTCAAAACACTAAGCGTACAAAACAAAAGATCTTCAAGGGGAGAAGACCAGACAGTATATAAAGGCAGACTTTATTAGGATAACATCTGAGTTACCAATGGAATCTTTAAAAGCTAGAGGGACCTAGACAGTCTACAGTCTCTAAGAGACCACAGATGCCAGTCCAGACTACTACTATACTCACCAAAACGGAATGACCATAAATATAGAAAATAAGACACTCCATGATAGAGCCATTTAAGCAACATCTATCTACAGACGCAACCCTGCAAAAGAAACTACAAGGAGAATGCCAACCTAAAGAGGTTAACTACACCCAAGAAAACACATACTTGCCACAACAGCAACACAAGAGGGATTGACAAACCCTGCTCACTCATAAAGGAGACTTCAGTGGTCTCACTTCCACAATAAGAAATACACAGAGTAACAGAATGGTTGCAGAAACAGGAACCATCCTTCTGCTGCACACAAAACAAACAAACAAAAAACACCTCACCATCAAGGATAGACATCACCTTAGGGTAAAGTGTTGGGAAAAGATATTCCAAGCAAATGAACCTAAGAAGCAAGTGTGTAGTCAAACAAAACCAATAGAGAAGATAAGGAAGGACTTAAATGCTTATCAAAGGAAAAAAATTCAAGAGAACATAGCAATTTTTAGTATCTATGATCCAAATAGTAGGACACCCAAGTTCATAAACACTATTACAGCTTTAATTACATATTGATGCTCTGATATTGGGGGACTTCAGCATCCCATTCTCTCCAATATACAAGTCATCCAGACAAAAACCAGAAGTGCTGGAGCTAACTGATGCTATACACAGAACATTTCACCCAGTCACAAAAGGATATACCTTCTCCACACGTCCAGCATTGACCACATACTTGAACAGAAAGCAGGTCTCAGGAAAGATTCGGAAAATTGAAATAACACTCTGCATCTTATCTCTATTACCATGGATTAGGGCTGGACATAATAGAAACAACAGAAAGTTTACACACTCATGAAAGCACACTGCTGAATGAACAAAAAAATTGGGTCAAGACAAGTTAAGAAAGAAATTTAGAACTTTCTAGAATTGAATGAAATTGAATATACAATATACCCAAACTTATGGAGACACAATGAATACAGTTCAGAGTGACAAGTTCATAGCACTAAGTGCTTACATTTTAAAAAAATAAATATAAAAAGGAGACATCTCATGTTAGTAACTTCAACAGCACACCTGAAAGCTCTAGAACAGAGAGAACAAATCGCGCCCAAAAGGTGTAAGCAGCAGTAACTCACTCATCAAACTCAGTTCTGAAATCAATAGAAATAAATAACAACAAAAAACAATAAAACAAAGACTTGATTTTTTTGAGAAAATCAGTAATATCGACAAGCTCTTATTCAAATTAAGTGGAAGGCAGAAAGAAAATATCCAAATTAACAAAATTAGAAATAAAAAGGGAGGCACAACAACAGACACCAAGGAAGCCCAGAGAGTCCTAAGGACATACTTCAAAGATCGAGTTGGAAAACCTTAACAAAATGGGTAATTTCCTCTATCCATACTTCTTACCAAAGTTAAATCATAATTGGATAAGCAGTTTAAACAGACCTATAACTGCTCATGAATTAGAAGTTGTAATTAACAGTCTTCCAGCCTGTTGGTTTTAGTGCAAATTCTTTCATACATTGGAAGTAAAATTAATACCAATACTTTAAGATATTGTACAAAGTGGCTCATAAGAAACATGGTCCAGCTTGTTTAATAGGCTACAGTTACTCTGATACCACACCATAGACCCAATAAAGAAAATTATAGCCCAGTTTCCCTTATGAGTACAGATGCAAAAATTATTAGCAAACTGAATTTAAAAAATATATCAAAATTATCATGCACCATGATCAACTAGACTGCATTCCACAGATAAACATAGGTAAATCGATAAATCTATTATGTAAACAGACAGAAGTCACATGATCATTTCATTGGATGCAGAAAGGCCTTGGATAAAATCCTTCATGGTAAAATTTCTAGAGACTTTTATACAAGGGTCATACATCAACATAATAAAGGTAGTTTACAGCCAGCCCATAGGCATGGCCAACATGAAATTAAAGGGAAATAAGTTCAAAGTAGTTCCAGGAAAATCATGAGCAAGTCAAGGTTGTCCACTTTCTCTATACTAGTCAGTGCAGTACTTACACTAGTCAGTGCAGTACTTATACTAGTCAGTGCAGTACTTACACTAGTCAGTGCAGTACTTACACTAGTCAGTGCCGTACTTACACTAGTCAGTGCGGTTCTTACACTAGTCAGTGCAGTACTTGAAGTTTCAGAAAAGCAGGACAACAATTGAAGGAGACCAAGGGATGCAAACTGGGAAGGAAGAAGTTAAAATATCTCTCTTTGCAGACAATATGATTGTATATATAAACAACCCTAAAAATTCCACTGGAGATGTCTGGAGAGATGGCTCATTAGTTAAGAGCACTGACTGCTCTTCCAGAGGTCCTTAGTTCAATTCCCAACAACTACATGATGGCTCACAACCATCTGTAATGGGATTTGGTGTGTCTGAAGATACCTGCAGTGTACTTATATACATAAAATAAATATATTTTAAAAAATCCCACTGGAAAACTACAGTTGATAAACACGTTGAGCAGAGTGATTGGATACAAAATTAACTCAAAAAACAAAAAAAACAAAACACAGTAGCCTTCCTGTAGACAAATGATAAACTGACTGAGAAAGAAGTCTGGGACACCTTCCACAACTAACCTCAAATAGTACAAAATGTCTTGGAATGATTCTAAGCAGTGAGTGAAAGACCTATCTGACAACACTTTCAAGACACTGAAGAAAGAAACTGAAGATACCAGAAGATTGAAAGACCTCCCACACTCATGGATGAGTAGGATTAATATACAAATGGCCACCCTACCGAAAGCAGTCTTCAGACTTATTTCAATTCCCATCGAAATTCTAAGACATTTCTTCACAGATCTTGAAAGGACAATTTTCAGCTTTGTATAGATACACACAAAAACCAAGAATAACTAAAACAACCCTGAAAAATAAAAGAAATGCTGGAAGTCACTATCCTGGATTTTAAGTTGTATTACAGTCATAAAAGCAGTATGATATTAATATGAAAAATAGACATATTGATCCGTGGAATTGAACTGCAGATGCAGATGTAAACCCTGACATGTATAGACACCTAATTTTGATAAAGAAGACAGAAACACACTCAATAATTTAAAAAAAAAAAAAAAAACTTTAACAAATGGTGCTGGTCACCTGGATGTCTGCATGAAGAAGAATGCAAATAGATCCATACTGATCACCCTACACAAAACTCAGATCCCAGTGGATTAAAGATCTCATCATAAATCCAAATACCATGAGTCTGATAGAAGAGAAGTGGAGAATGGCCTTGGGTGTGTACAGGGAAACAATTTCTGAACAGAACAGCATCAAAACAGGTACTAGGGCCAACAATGAATAAATGGAACCTTATGAAACTGAGAAGCTCCTCACAGTAAAGGACACCATCCTATAAACAACACAGCATCCTGAAGAATGGGACAATATTTTCACCAAACTACATATCCAATAGAAGGCTAATATCCAAAAATACGTAAAGAACTCAAAAAAAAAATTTAGATACCAAGATATCAGATAACCAACCAAAAAATGGGCTGTATAAGTAAGCAGAATTCTCAAAAGAAGAAATTCAAATGGCTAAACACTTAAAGAAATGAGCAGCATCCTTAGCCATCACAGAAGTGCAAATCAACAGTACTCTCAGTCCAGAAATACCACTCTTGAACATATATCCAAAGATGCCTCATCCCGACACAGATCCACTTCCTCAACCATGTTCGTTACTACTTTATAGATAACAGCCAAAATCTGGAAACAGCTGAGATGTCCCTCAACATAAGACATAATAAAGAAAATATGGTAAGTTTACATAATGAAGTATTACTCCCATCACTTAATAAAAATTAAATTTGCTGATAAATCGATGGAAAATCTGTAATTTTGAAGTGTAAAAACTACATTATTCTAAGATAGTGAATAAAAATATTTTTAAAAGACAAAATCTTATTCTTATAAAAATCTAGGTAGTTGATACCCTTGTTTGTAAAGTCTTCATGCTGAGATATACAATAACTTGGCTTATAGCTTAGTTTGCTGATCAAAACCTGAGCTTATTTTAGCAGTGCCATGTGAGGAGAGAACTGTTGATTATTTTTCTTAATAAGAGGGTTTTTTATGCCACATCCACTAATGCTGGTCTAAGAGTTTAACCTTAATAGCCAGCTTCTGACATGAGAACATATTTTTAAAATCAAAGTAGACACGCTCACAGAACTAGAGTTTGTTTGCACTCGATAATTTAACTTAAAGATGTATTGAGAAAAATTGGCTAGTACATAAAGAGATGATTGCCACATAGCGCTGTGTTGGGAACGCAGCTTGGGCTGGGAATGATGGATGGCTATCCATTTCCTCTTACAAGTCTGCCCGCCATTGGGGTTGTTGCTACAGTTTCCTATCCTGTGTTTACTATCCTTCACATTGAGAGTTTCACAACAGACAAAGCATGTTATGGTGAGACTACTTTATTTTCAAAGCCCCGAAAGAACTTCTTTGAATTCTCTTTTTATTTTATTAACTTTATCATGAACATATTGGTTAAGCTCGCCATAATCTCAAGACGAAAGCATCTTGATTTGCTCTTTTTCTTTCTGAAGTTCCTATGTGTCACTGAAATACATAACCTGAGAATTAATGGGGCATTCTGAGTGTGAAACACATACGCATGTTTCCCTTTTTAAAACCTCTTAGAATAATGGATTGGAGGTTGCTTTTTAAAATACTTAACTGTTTTTATGCCCATAGCACTGGGTTTAGAATAACTCTTTCTTTCTTCCCTGTGTTCCTGGTAACCTGTAAAGTGGAAGAAGTCTTTACCTGCACAGGTGCAATTGTGTAGTCCACTCACCCTGTTAGTGAGCTTTCGTTTCACAAATAATGAGCTAAATCCAGCCTGGGGTCTGGAATGCTGCATTACACCGGAAGCATCTCTGATTCTTAATGCTCATATCCTAGTATGGGGGATGCAGTGCCATTAAGTTGCGGGGGGGGGGGTGGGGGGCTGTCTTCAGTTTCTATTATGCTCCCTTGTTTTTTAACCAGTTCGTAATAGAGCATTTCATCGAGACTTCTGCCTTTTGATTTTCACTGCACCAGCTTCTGTTGCTCATTTTCTCTAGCTTAGATTTGAATGCACTGCCCTACCTATATTCTGTGACTGAGAGAAATACCATACATACAATACTAGTGTGTAGGTTGTATTTCTGTTTGGGTGTTTCCTTTTGATAAAGTTTCATCGTAAGACTTACCAACAGGATTAATAATCTTTTGGTATTGTCTGTAGAACACTTAGCTAAACATGTTACAAATTTAATAAGCCTATTTTTAGTAATAGATGACTATAACTGAGTTATTGGTGTTTCAGCATACTTTTGTGCACCTATAGTCAATACCAGTGTTTAAAACATGAAACTTAAAACTCAGGGGGAAAAACTTCCTCAACTTGAGATCTTCTCTCCAGATCTCCATTCTTTGGAGTTTCCATGAATGTGACCTGAAGAACTTGGAACCATTGAAATTCAAATGTAGGTAGGTAAGTGTTCACACCAGCGCATGCGTTGATTGCCTTCTATCTCTTTGTATATGCATCTGTATTGCACCCCCTCAGTGCCTTTCTTCCTCCTCCTCCCCATAGATCATGTAGGGCCTGTGTCATCTTGATATAATGTGGTTTTGTAAATCCGTACTTCAGTCAATATTTGTCTGTGTTGTGTGTCAGGAGCAGTTGTAGAAAGTCTCCAGACATTTATGACATTGTGTTGTCTAAAGGCTGTCTCACACATATGTGTTTGCTGTCTATGGGCCTGAGTCGTATCGTGTGTTTCTGTGTTTGTAGACTCTGATACAAATTCACCTAGAGTTGTTGGTGTTTGTGAAGGGATGCAAACGTCACAGTCTTGCTCTTGTTCCACGTACTTTAACTATGTTCAGAAAATGTGAATTACTTGTGGTTCTACAAAGTCCTGCCTATTGGTCTTTAATTTAAAACTCTTGCTCCAGATTAGATTTATGAGAGCACGGATGTCAGATGTTATCTGTTGAAGAACATTCACAAGCTGTCTTTGGGCAAACAAAAAATACCAGTTATACAGTGTTTCCATTAGTAAAAACACCCCACACGAAAAAGATACCCACTTAGTTGAAGACTTAATAGTAACATACATAGTTATATGTGAAATAAACTAGATCTGGAATAGTCTTCCAGACCCAAGCAGTAGAGCCTGATGAAATAAAGTAAGGTGCTTTAGTGAAGTAATTTCTTTCAAAATATCTGGACCCAAAACGAAGTTATTTAAGCGCCACTGCCTGGATTGAGCCAGAGCAAGAGTGTTTTTACCACTCATCCTTCTACAGTGTCAGAACACAAGTCAGCATTGAGAACAACAAACAGAATCCTGGCATTTCTATGAGACGTGTTTCCCTTTGCTAACTCTTCTGAAGGGTTTCAGCAGTTCCACTAGAGAACCCTGGGTGTTCTGGGACACCTCTATCCATAAAGTGAAAGGCTGTACCTGCTTAGTTCGTTTTTGTTTTTGTTTTTGTTTTTTCTCATCTGGGTCTTCAGTATCCACAGAGAATTTATGTGCACTGTGAAAAAAATCTTCGAGTTATTTGAGTGTGATTATTGCTCTTAGTTAACATCAGAGAAATAGAAAAGAATGCACCCAATTGGTCCAAGAGAGTCTGTCCAATTAGATGACTGTACGTTTTCTCTTGTGTATGGTATGTATGTTTTATATGTGAGTATATAATTAATTTGGCTCCTGAGTAGTTTTTAAACATGCTTTTTTAAAAGAGGCAATTTTTGCAAAGAATGGTGACGAACACCATTTGGCTATGCTGCTCTTAGTGATCTGCTCTCATTCAAATGTTACTGGTGCAGATTGTAGTTTAAAGACTTTGTTAAGCTCTGCTTTAATTTTTTTTTCCTCTTTTACCCTGAAACCTAAATTTATGTCATTTTTAAAGTAGTCCAAGGAAATGATAGAGATGCCAAGGTAGGAGAATGTGGAGAGCCTCCATCATCCTGTTGAATTAGTTACCCTACTCATAAACTGTTACTCCTCCAATGTGCTTGCACTGTTGGGGGGTTTAGAAAGCTCCTCCTGACAGTCCTGAGGGGGTGTGTGATGCTTCCGTGAGCAGCCGGAGAACAGAGTTTGACTCCCACTCAATGCATGCGCTAGTGCTCACGCTTACGTACCTGAGATTTAGTGTCGAGCAGCTCCGCAGTCTGTGATGAGATAGGATGAGTAGAGACAGTGTAATGAGCGATGACAGGCTGGGTTGGGCTACCCGTGCTGAACACTGCTGGTAAGTAGCTGGAATAGTTTCTAACTCAGAAAGGTTCTTGGTGCATGATCATTACAAATAATATTATATTTACAGTGGAAGTATTCAGCCCATGAGTAACATACTGCACTGTATTCTATAACATAAGCGTGATGCTTGTAAGTGTTGAGAATCGTTCATTTAAATGCTTCATGTTGCACTCAGGAAAGCTTTTGCATTAAAGTATAAAAGCTCATTATTTCATCGAGTGAACATTTTCCTTCATTTAAAATAAGCTTCACCGCCAATTTTGAAATGTTTTATTAGATCGTTTGAACTGTAAATGTAGCACTCCCATTTTCTCAGGCCTACCTTCTATTCTTATTTGTAATAATAGGCCCCTTTCTAGTACAGACAGGCCCCAATAATCATAATTAGCTATAATTACCTACTGGTTTTCAGGGGCAATTATTAGTCTTGACCATCTCTTCATAATTCATTCTAAAAGCCATAAAGAGTTAACAACAAAGACCACCAGGCAAGTAATGAGCTGCCATGTCAGAGAGCTCAGCCCTTCCTTTGTGTCTGTTGCTGAGAGTCACCCTGTCCTCCAGGTGAAGAGCTTTGAATAATGGGATGGGTAGCTATCAAGGGATTTGTGCCATGAAGAAAGTGTGTTTTGTAAGAAACAGTTTATCTTTACATCCCAGATCACTTTAGAGAATTTTGAGAGAATTATTAGCTCTTAAATAGCTTTCATTTTAAACTTGGGGGGAAAGCCTTGGAAAGAGTTCCTGTCTTCACATGAGCCCATTACTGACAAGTAGTGCTTTGTATAAATGCATGAATACTTGCCATTCTTCTCAGCCTATTCTAAGAGGTACTACTTTGGGTTTTCGTTTGGGTTAATTTGCCTTTAACCTTGCTGCAGGTATTTTATTTATTATCAGTGTCCACGAAAAAGCACTGTGGAGATACAAGGCATGTTTAGCGATTTAAAACTAGTTACTTAGAAAATGGAAGCCACAATGGCAGTGTTGCCTGACACTTCACCCCTCATGTCACCTGCCCCACCAAGGTGACCCAGCTCTGTAATTAAGTAAAACCAGTAAAGAAGATATTGTAGAATAATCCTCCCCCACCCCCTCGTTAAAACCGCATTCCTACCTAGCAGTCAGTGTAGTACAGCCTGCCAGCAAATACTCGGAGCTAGTCACTTTACTTGTTACATATTTTGGATATATTTTGTGATTTTGAAGGAACTGTATTTTTTAAAGATTCATTTCTTCTTTCTTGGTCTCTAAACTTCCTGGTTTTCTCTTAGTCTTTGCATATATTCTGTGAGTTGCTGTTACACAAATGTTTCTAACCATTTCACTTAAAACCAATGCTGGGTTTATTTGTATATCTTAAAAGCCTGATCATTAAATGTATTCATGGTATATGAAGACCCCATTTAGAAGAAAAAAAATTATGGTTTGATAATATTTTTGAAACTATTTCACTTCTGAATTTCTGGTAATCATTGAAAAGATTAAAAATTTAGGACTTCTGAACTACTGTGATATAAATATTCAAGTCAGTCTAATGCGTGTACTAGGGCTGGAGATGGCTCAATCACTACAAGGCTCACAAGCAAAATGTCAGACGAGTGGACTTTTTCGTTTGCCTTCACTGTAATTGAAAAAGAGCTGAGTTCCAGAAAATAGCACATTTGCTAATATAAACACATCTTCCCATTTTCTCTGTGTGTTTTTACAGATTCCCTTCAGGCCCAGCTTATTAATATGGGTGTTATCCCGACCTTAGTGAAGCTACTGGGCATTCACTGCCACAATGCAGCACTCACCGAAATGTGTCTCGTTGCGTTCGGGAATTTAGCAGAACTCGGTAAGTCTATGCCACAAGTCTTGAGTGTCATTTATTAATGCTCTTACAGTGACTATTTCTTTATGAACCTGGGATCTACTTAAATTATTTTAGTTTTTCTTTTGAGTATTCAAGATGCTTTCTTCAGTTTTTTAAAAAAATGAAATTAGATCTCTTTTTTCTTTGTAACTTGTTTACAGTTGTAACTATTTTGCTTCTCTGATTATTTGATGTGTTAGGATTTAAATGTTAGGAGCTTTGAGTATATAGCCCAGAAGTAGAGTGCTTGTAAGAGTTAGCAAAGCCTGTGGCTTTACGCACACAAGCAAAGAACAAACAATATAATTTCTTCTGAAATATAAATTATTTGATTATAGAACTCTAAAAGTATCAGCAAACCGTCTGTTTACAAAACCCCTAAAATTGAAAGGCTTTCTATATATGAGAAAATATACTCATCTTATACACTTAAAGATCATACTGTGTGTGTGCATGCCACACAGCATGTGTGTGAGGACCAGGAGAGGATCACTTGCAAGAACTGCCTCAGTCCTCCTACCATGTGGGTCCCTGGGTTTGAAGTCAGGTTCCCAGTGACCTGCTGAGCCATCTTGTGGGCGCCTGTGTGTTTGTAAGAGCATTACTATAAGAAAATCCGAGAAACCTTTGACAATAAGAAGACAGGTAGAACAACACCAGTACTGCAGGCAATCCTTTGTCATAGCCAAAGGACTTCATCTCCACCCCTCATCTCTTTCTGTTCCTTTTTTTCCCTCTTATTTTCTGTATTTCTTCTTTCTCCTTTGCTTTCCTTCCAACTTTTAGAATGAATCATTCCCACAGCCATGTTGATAATTCATTATGTTTGCAGGAAAGTCATTAGTGTTTTGCCCTAATGTAATAGTTAAAGCATAAATATATTTATTAATCTTCTAGTTTATAATGAAACAAAAGGCACCAGTTCTTGACTATTTTTTTCTAAAAGTGTGTGTTCTTTACACACTATAAATTGAAAGCCGTATAGTACTTTAGTTTGACTCGAAGTTTAAAATAATAGAGATGTGTGTGTGTGTGTGTGTCTATGTCGGTCTGCTTGTCTCTGGAGATTTGATGGCAACTTTGATAAATCTCTCCAGTGTGGGTTACAAATATCAAACTCAGGTGTTGTGTGCCTTTAATCCCTGCACATGGGAAAGGCAAGTGGATCTCTTGTGAATATGAGGCCACCCTGGACTACAGTGAGGCTAGCCAAGCTATAGAGTAAGACTCAGTCTGAAAAAAAAAAAAAAGGAGAATGACTTTAAACAATATTTCCAGGTCAGGTAAGTTATCTCAATAGGTATTACCTAGACATGCTGAACAGGATAGAGGGCGAGGCTTCAAGAACGCTGGTGGGTTGGCCTTAAAATAGTGATAGAGGACATGCACAAGGCCTGAGAGTCAGTCTGTAACACTACAGAACAGAAATACAGTGTTATTTATTATCATGTCAGAACCAGTACAAAAGCATCTCAATTAAGTGACATTAAAGATACATTGGTGTCATCTTTTATTTAGCAATGTAAAATATAATTTGTTTTGAACAGTTTCCTCCTTTGCATGAAAGCCTTGAAAGTGTGAATTTATGACTTAGTGATTTTTCTTATCGTTGCTATGGTTACCTGTATGTTGCACAGTGAACAATTTTTATGGCTTCAAATGAAACTGGGTCAGAACATTTTCTCTAAAGTTTTAGACATTTTCTTTTTCAAGGGCACTAAAGGTCAGTTTGATTGTTTCCTGTGTGTGAAAAACATTTGTGTTGAGTAACAATACAAATGACTGAGCATCAAAAGTAACAGCAAACACATTTCTGTGTTTCATTTTGTTTGCCTACTCTAGATTGTTCTTCTATTTTTCAGAGTCAAGTAAAGAACAGTTTGCTAGCACAAACATTGCTGAAGAGCTGGTAAAACTATTCAAGAAGCAAATAGAACACGATAAAAGAGAGATGATTTTTGAAGTTCTAGCGCCATTGGCAGAGAATGGTAAGAAAAAAACAACCTTTGGATGTCTGGTTGTGCAGAGTTTCTCAGGGGCTACGATGCCAGTTCTTAACTCAGAAACCTTCTCTGCGATATTAATTTTGTTATGTTTTTTATTTTTATAACTCTACCTTCAGCTATATTATCTATTCCACGACTGTATCTAAATTTGGAGAAACCTCTTTCCAAGTTTGGTTTTAAAGTCTTAGCAAAGATACTTCTACAGTTATTTTTGCTCTGATGTAGAAGATAATGAGGGCTGTGGAGATGGTTCAATGGGTACAGACTTTGCCACTCAGGCATCAGGTTGCAGAACCCATGTAAGCCAGGTGTGGCAGAGGAGAGTTGGAAACAGACCCCTGGGTGCTGGTTCTGACACAGCATGCCCAGTTAGTGAGCTTCAGGTTCAGTGAGCCATCCTGTCTCAAAAAATAGGGTAAGGGATGATAGAAGAAGACTCCCAGCGTTGGCATCTGGCTTAAATGTGCATTGTTACACACAACCACATGTAGAATTTGAAGAAGAAAAGTGAGGTAAAGAGATTAATCTTATATGAACCCCTCTAAAGACACAAGAGGATACAGCGAGGCTTTCTAGGCCTGTCTACAGTGAGAATATTGATGAGTCACACCTTCTTAAGAGATGGACCCAGAAAGATAAGAGTGTATCCGGAAACAAACATCTGCATTTTTGTAAGTGATATTTCACATATAATGTCTTTTACATATTCAGAATACGACAAGACACTAATAAGGCAACACAATAAAATTATAAGAACACATATCATTGAATCTCCAGATACTGGAATTCTTATCTACTAATTTAAAGTAAGGATGCTAAGAGCTAGAAAGGATGGTACTTGCTGAGGAAAATGCTTGCTGGGCAAGTGTGAGGACCTAAGTTCAAATCCCAGAACCCACATAAACCCATGCATATGGAATCCCAGTGCTTCTGCATCACAATGGAGGACAGTAGCCCGCTGTGCCCAGCCGTGAACAAGAGAGAGACTGTCTTAACAAGGCAAAAGGTGAGGACCAACGCTTGAGGCTGTCCTCTGACCTCCATGTGTGAACCGTGAACACCCACAATCATGTTCACACACACATGCACACGTGCACACAAACAAAAGATTAAAACAGGTTAGTGAGTATGGTTAGGGAGATGAAAGAAAGATTTTTAAATAATAAAAATGCAATACAGCAGGTTTAGAAATAAACAAATAGAAATTCCAGAATTGAAATTTCCAACCTAAATTAAGTACTTGCTGGCAGGCAGACTTATCAGCAGGATACATAGAGTTGAATTAGGGAACCTGTGAGCAGAAGCACAGTAGGAACTCCTGAATGAAGTCTACAGAAAAGGAGAAAATGACACAGGGAGGTGGATCATCATGCTCCCTTCCGGTAATGGTGGTGATGGTTGTTACTGCTTTTGTTGTTTTCTTGTTTTGGTACCAAAAGAGACTAAATGTTTTAAATGTTTTGGGAATGGATAGTACATCAGCCACATTTAAAGACAGGTAAGCAGAGATCTCAAATTACAAAAGGTACCAGCTTTCTGGTCAGCATATGGTAAGCAGAGCAAGTTTTTAGACAGCCAGGGCCACCACAGAGATGCCCTGTCTGAGAAAGACTTCTAGAATATGGCACAAAATTTAAAATACAACACAGAATGAGAAGTCAGACTCTGCTAAGCAAACTTGGGAATAAGAAACAATACAGTTGGAGGCTTTCCCATTGGATTTTTTTCCCTTGAGTCAGGGTCTCTCTATCATGTTGCTCTGGATGCCCTGGAACTTACTATGTAGCCCAGGCTGGCCCTCAACTCAAGAGTCCCACTTGCCTCTGCCTTCCAAGTGCTGGGATTAAAGACATGTGCCACTATACCCAGGTCTGCATTAATTTTTAAAATTTATTTTAGGTAAGGTACTGGCTTTAATATGTAATTTAAAACTAGAAAGTTTATCTTAAAATATAGGAGGCTATCCTGACCCCAAGCCTAAAAATCCTGAGTTCCCAAAGCCACATTGTATAAGTAGAGAACCAATTCTTGCAAGATGTCCTGTGATCCCTACAGGAGCATACATCCCCTCTCCATTCACACACACGCTCTCAGACGCACACACACACACACACACACACACACACGTAGTAATAAGAAAAGAGCAGTAAACTAGCTTCTAGGGATGACTGTTGGGTGAAGTTATAGAACTGCAAGTGATTTGTCATAACAACTAGGGCAGTGACATGAGGCCTGCAAAAGGGGGCCTGTGATCAGAAACAAATGTATAGACAGATTTCTGGGATGGTTGACAATTTCTTGATCTGGGTAATAAAGAATAATTTTCATAGTTGCTTATGTTTAATTTGTATATTTTCTGCAAATATGGCTTTTCCCTGCCTTTTAAATAAAGGTTATATCCTAGATAATCTTGATTGCTAGACTGATGACTTAGGTTGAGAAGTTCCTAAGATTGAAACACACCTCTGAGTGTGTTTGTGAGAGTCTCCAAGATTAGCTAAAGGCGTAGAAACTCTCCTTACTGTGTCCAGCAACTTCCTAGCTGTGCTGCCCCTTCCTCAGTGCGACCTCCTGAAACACGGGCCTAAGTATAACCTGCTCTTTACTTAGTGCATTTAATATGTACATGCAATATACACATACATATACATTCAAATAAGTGATAAAGATAGACCTTGTGTGTTGATAAATGTGCTAGGATGTCTGCTTTGCCAAAATGTCTGGCTGGTCTTAACTAAGGCAGTGTAAGGTTTCTAAATTGGTGATTACAGTCAAACTGTGAGACGAACGATCTGTAAGCCTCTATCTTTGCATATATTACCCGTTCCTAATGCCTTAAATCTTGCTCTTCAGGGAAAAAACTCTTTTTTCATCTCACTCCTTGGTTCTACAAAATGAAATGTACCCTGGTCTTCCAGGATTATGCCAAGGAGTTACTGTAACCTCCTTACAGATTGTACAGTAGTGTTTTTATTTATCGCTTGGCTTCTCATCCACATAAATCCTGTTGAATAACTACGGGGCTCAGGGTGATGGCCTTTGAAAACTTGTTTCTGCATTAATTATCTGCATCCTGGCGATGATTTGTTTTCTTTTGCTTTATAAGAAGAGTAATTGTAACTTTGTATCTGTGGTTCAAGGCTTTAGAATTTCTAAGACTTTTTATCATAGTTTTTAGGTCTGGTTTCTGCACATCTCTAGCCCTAGTGTTCTGTATGTAACCAAGGAAACGTCCTACTTAAGTTTGGCCCAATACAGGTGCACTTTTTAAAAGCATTTTGTGTATTTAAAGATATTCAAAGGAAAATCAATAATCCTTGTGATAATATAAAGTTAAAATGTTCCATGCTAGTTACCTAAAATTATAAACATTAAGCATATGTATATTTTAAACTCTTTATTCCAAACACCAAGAAACTGCTATTGTTGTGTGTGACGCATAGGCAGCTTACTAAGGAACCCAATTACCAAAGGAAACTCCAACCAGAACAATAAAATAAGGAGATATGGCTTACAGATATAAAGTCCTCACGAATACAGTAGAGTAAGGTATTGGGACTATAAGACTTAGTGTTGGGGTAAAATTACCATTGCAGTCAGGTTCTTTTTTAAAATGAAATTATTACATTTTTTTTTCTGAATACCATAGTTTACCGGTTAACCATGGAAGATTTTTTTTTCTTTTCAACTGTATTATGAAGATTTTTTTCTTTTTGGTTTTTGTTCGAGACAGGGTTTCTCTGTGTAGCCCTGGCTGTCCTGGAACTCACTTTGTAGACCAGGCTGGCCTCAAACTCGGAAATCCGCCTACCTCTGCCTCCCGAGTGCTGGGATTAAAGGTGTGCGCCACCACGCCCAGCTGTTATGAAGATTTTGAAGACATCCTGGGAAATAGAATTCAGTGTAAGGAATCACCGTGTACTCATGACCCAAAGATGGCTTACATCATTGAAAATGTGAAGCTCTTTTTAAAAACAAAACTTATAAATTTACAAACCACACTAGAAAGATTGCATCTTTACAAATACCAGTCTAAGTATACATACTTGTGTGCAGGTTCAGATTTTCTAATAGTCCCATAAATTTTGACAGCTTTTTATTCAAATCTCATAGTAGATATATTTTAACTTTACATAACAATATGTATGTATTATACATGTATGTGTATATAATATACTGTTGTCTTTTACCATAATCATAATACCTAAAAATATAGTGATATTGGGTGTTGTCAGAGCTGAAAAAGACCTGGGGTTTTTTTGGGGGGTGTGCTATAGAACATTTTAAGAGGATAAATAATTTCAAATAGAAAAATGAAGTTTTTATATAATTAGTCTGGACCGTCAAATACTTCATCTTGAAACTCGAGCGTTCAAAGGTGGGTTTTTTTTTTGTTTGTTTGTTTGTTTTTTGTGGTGGTGGGGGTAGTAGGTGTTTTGTTTTTTGTTTCTAAGTTGTTTATTAACTCATCTTAAAATACACTAGTTAAAATTCTTCATGACAGGTCACTGTGCCAGAGGCCCTGTGACATCAAAACTTGTGATTTTTGTCCACATTGTTCCTTATTCAGATGCTATTAAGCTGCAGCTGGTTGAAGCAGGTTTGGTAGAGTGTCTCCTAGAGATCGTTCAACAGAAGGTGGATAGCAACAAAGAGGACGACGTTGCCGAGCTTAAAACTGCTTCTGACCTCATGGTTTTACTACTGCTTGGAGGTGAGTCTTAACTCCTGCCAACCAAAGCACATGGTCAGCAGATTTTTTTATTCGTATTGTGCCTTTTGTGAACACAACACTAGGCCATGAAAAGAACAAGAAATGACAAACTCCAGAAACAGTTAAGTCCCCACTATCTTCAGTATCTGAAGACCTGTAATAGCGAACAGCACTGAAGGCTGGATGGCTCTTGAAAACTCGAGCCTCACAATTCACCAACCTCAATGTCTAATTGCTACTAATAACGCAGTACAAGATTTCTAGTTTCCTCGTTGGATTTCCACTTTGGAACGTGGGTTTGCAAGCCCTAATCATAGTTCCTCATTTAACGATCTGTTTCATTTCCCTCTAGATGAATCCATGCAGAAACTTTTTGAAGGAGGAAAAGGCAGTGTGTTCCAAAGGGTGCTCTCCTGGATTCCATCGAATAACCACCAGCTGCAGCTTGCTGGGGCTTTAGCCATTGCAAATTTTGCCAGGAATGGTATGCATATTAGTTAGTCCTTGTGAACCAAGTGCTCTGCATTTTTTAAGTTTCTGCTTTACCCATCACATATATCAAAAGTGTTCCGTTGAGAAATGTTAGTGTGTTATTTCCTCCATCTTTTAGAAATCTCTACTGACTTACTAATATAACATATTTTGTCTACCCATCTGAATTATAATGTTTAAAGATAGATGATCATGGGCTGGTTTTGAATACTGTGCGCTTCAAGTTTAGTGACTTGAGCATAGCCATCTGATGGGGCATATTGATCCTTTCCCAGTTATGTTATCTTGGCTGTAATAGTCTGAGTATTCATTTTTGGGCTATTGGGTTATATTCCTATATCTATGTTTACATCTCAGTAATCCTGTGAGTGTACAGTATTTAATTTAACAATATTTCAAAGGCACTGGACCTTGTGAAATCTGATACTCTTGATAGCTAATCTAAGAACTCTTATTATGTCTAGAAAATATAGACTGTTCTTTTAATTCAATTTGACTACAGTGTGAACTATTCATACGTGACACGGATTGAGTGTCCCTTAATCCAGTGTGCTTGAGACCTAACGTGTTGTATTTTCTCAGGTTTTGGAATATTTATATAGACATTAGACAATGTCTTCGTCAGAAGACCACACCCAAACATGAAATTCACTGTTTGTGCATGTATCCTGAGAATTGTTTAGATGATATTTTTAGTGCATCCTCATTGTGGCTGGTTGATCACATGAATTCAGTTACAGTGTTTCAACTCACAGTTATGTCTGTATGCAAATATCTCAGACTTTAAGGTTTTCCTTCAGGAACGTTCAACCTTACAGAAGATCACGGCTGACTTATTTTGTTCTCCCTTCTCTTTAAAAGAACTATTTAGTAAAGGCCTTAAGACTGACAGAATATTAGACTTCTGATATGGATCGGTGGAGAGTGTAAAAGATGTAGTGCTGTAGGGTATTTATACACTTCTTTTAATAAAGGAGGAAACTTGCCTTTGTTTTGTGTAGATGGAAATTGTATTCATATGGTAGACAATGGGATTGTAGAAAAACTCATGGATTTGCTGGACAGACACGTAGAAGACGGGAACGTGACGGTGCAGCACGCCGCACTAAGTGCCCTCAGGAATCTAGCCATCCCAGGTAAGCAGCTGCAACTATGTGACCCAGGGACCTCCCTAGCAGGAGTCGCCGGGGGAGAGCCATCCAAGTGGTACAGCCTTGAGTCCCAGCCCCTGGGAGGCAGAGAGGTTGTTAGTGGCCAATCTTAGGTAAATAGTGAGTTCCAGAATGCTGTCTCAAAGTGGGGCAGAGCTAGGAAGTGTCTTTAAATTACTCATCTTATTCCTAGCTAAGAGATGAAAATAACCAAAAGAATTGATCAAGTTGCTGAGCTCTTTGCTCTTCTTTATATTAGGGCTTAAGCGTTCTTAGGTGTCTTCAGGAGAAGTGAGATATGGCATATATGAGCAGAGTCCCCTAAAGAACCATTGTTTAAAGTCGTGGGCTCTTTTGATTTCATCCTATAAGCCAATGCATAGTTTTTGAAAAGAGCCTTGGTGTGTCTTTGGATCAACAGTTTTGAGCCATGGGGAAAAAAATCACATAGACGATTGTTGTTTAATTCTTTTACTCTCCTGTCTAAAATTGAATTTCTGACAAATCGTTGTGGTGACGTGAAACTCCAATTGACATGGATCTGATTTGTATAGCGTATTGACAGTATCTAGTAACATCTGTCAGATTTGTATTAGTGCAGCCGAGTCAGATATAGCAATAAAGAAAAACACTAAAGTAAGTGAATGAATATTTTGTAAAATGAGTGGTTTAAAAAAAAATAGTATGATTTATGTCTGCTGTGTTCCAGTAAACAGAATATTTACATATACTCAATCTCATGTTTTATTTGTGCTGCACCCTCACCCCCCACACACACACACATTGGTCAGGGGAGTTGAAACAGGCTGTATGCCAGGTTAGTCTCAAATTCGTTATGTAGGTTATAAGGACCTCGAATTTCTGATTCTCTTGCCTCAGCATCCCATGCTCTTACTGATGGCACACACCAGCATGCCCAACAGCCCCACTCTTCACATTGCTAAAAAGAAAGCTATAAAATGGGGCCTTAAAACCAGTAAGTACCAGAGGTGCCTTGAGTGGATGTTTATTAAGAATGTTAGCACCATTTTAACCTTAGCCTCTTTCTCTTTCTAGTTGTAAATAAAGCAAAGATGTTATCAGCTGGCGTCACGGAGACGGTTTTGAAATTCCTTAAGTCTGAAATGCCCCCAGTTCAGTTCAAACTCCTGGGAACGCTAAGAATGTTAATAGATGCACAAGGTAAAAGAAATGGTTTCCAAGTCACATTCCTGGTGCAGTATTCTTACTTATGTGTCCTTAGCTTTAAAGGGACTTGATTTTCTAATTGTCAGCATTATGGACTTACAAAATGGGAAAGGAAAGTTTAAAAGAGATTGATTTTAGACTTAATTTTCATGCTAAATGAGTAAAAGTTGTATTGTATATTATTGTTAATATCTAAGGGCTGTATATGTTGATTTGTTACTGATCACTCAGACACCCTTTTTGCTTAAACATTTTATACCCATGATCACCTTGTCTGGAAAACCATGTCTTAGTACAGCAATAGTCGGAATTTTTACAGATTCATCTTGAATTTTCTGTTTGAACACACAATAGTAAAAACCACTTCTAGGAGTGACCAGGTTTTTTGTTTGTTGTTTATATAAATTTTCAAATTCTTAATCCTTCTCTGTCCTGATTGCTTGGAGTCCTTTTGAAAACCATTTGTTACAGTCTGCCAGAGCATTAACAGAGATCGCTAGGCTTCACCACGATAGCAAGTTTCATGTTCATGCATCTGTGGGAAAGCCTGTAATGCTATCAAATAAGCTAAATAGCCCATCAGGCAAGAGCACTTGCAGTAATTGCTTTCATAAAATTGCTGCACTTTTTCCTAGACCTATAACTTTCCTCCCCACACCTGCTTTCCCGTCAGCTGATTGCCTGTCAGTGATTCGCTCTGTTTTTGCTTTGCCTTGTTTCCTATAGCAGAAGCTGCTGAGCAACTGGGAAAGAATGCGAAATTGGTGGAGCGTCTGGTTGAATGGTGTGAAGCCAAAGATCACGCCGGCGTGATGGGCGAGTCAAACAGACTGCTCTCTGCCCTCATCCGACACAGTAAATCAAAGGTAAGTCCCAGAGGAGGCCGTACACTGGCAGGCATCAGAGTGGCCATGGTGGGGGCAGCACTGTAGAGTCTGCTCCTTATGCTTGCATACACACGGATTGTCTATAATATGCTCCTCTCCAGTCCAGCAGGAAATAGATTGAGGTTATTTAATAAAAACATACATACTCTTTTATTTTACAGCATACTTAAAGGTAAGGCTTTGATGGTAGGAGCTGGCAGAGAGTGAAGAAGGTCTTTTCCATGCGACGATGTGTATATACTTACACCCTGATGTCAAAGGGTAGGGTCTTAGTGGAAAACAGCAAGTATAAATCTATTGGAGAGAGTGAACAGGCGGTACTATTGGAATTAAGATGAATTATATGCCAGGTGAAGTATCTGTGTTAGATTCTACAGGAGGGTAGGTCTGCCGTGCCCTTCCCTCCAATATTACCGTAGGTGATTAAATCAGCCTTGGATATTTTAGGAGGTACCTACCACTGAGCTGCATCCCCACCATTATGCGTTTTTCTTATAAGACAGTGTTTCATTGACAGAGGGAAGGCAGTAGAATTGGCAGGGCTCCATATATACTAGCCATACTGGAGGAGGCAGTTCTTTAAGTAGGTCTTAGTTTTGTGCTTGGCACCAGATAGGCCCATGCCAATCACATGACAAAGCACAGAAGAGCAGCTCCCGTTCCCTCAGTTGTGTGTTCTAGGCCACTTTCCCAAACTGTCTTAGACGGTTTGCCCTTAGTCTTTCTTTGCCCTAGAAGATTTCCCACCAGTAGTTCAGAGTTTGTCCAAACCACATTCTTTTAACTATGTTATATACAACAGCAGAATGGTTCTGACATCTGACCAGGGAACTCTCAGATACATTTCTGTTCATTTGGTAGCCAGGGAAAAAGAAAAACAAGCAAAAGTCCACATGGCTGAACCTAAAACTTACTGCCCATGGGAAAATTCATACCAACTTCTAAAACAACCGTATGTAGGAGCCAAAACATTTTAAATGCTACTAATAACTGAGTTGAATTTTAAATATTAAAATGTTTCATGCATTTCATTTGTCATAGGTACCCCTTTACGTCATCTGACATCCATCCCTCCCCACCCTCACCCCCGGAAAAAAATAAACATTTTTAAATATCCATCAACATGTAGGTTCTTGAAAAGATGAAAAATATGGCCTGTATCTTTGGGAATGTACATGCCCACGTCCGTGTGCATATAACAGAAAGGAATTGGGAACTATGTAGGAGTTGGTCACATAATTTTAGGTTTGGGTTTACAATTCAATACACATGGCTTTTTTTTGGGGGGGGGATGTTTTGTTTTGTTTTGCCTCATGTGTTGTCTTAGTTGAGGGTTTCTGTTGCCAGGATAGAGCACCATGACCACAGGAGCAAGTCGGGGATAAAAGGGGTTTACTTGGATTATACTACCGTAGTCCATCATTGGGGGAGGAACCTGGAGGTAGGAACTGATACAGAGGCCATGGAAGGATGCTGCTCGCTGGCTTGCTCCTCATTGTTAGCTGAGTCCTCCCCCATTGATCACTAATGGAGAAGAAGCCCCTACAGCTGTATCTCATGGAGGCATTTTCCCAACTGAGGCTCCTCCTCTCTGATGGTTCCTGTGTCAAGTTGCCACACAAAATCAGCCAGTACGTGTGTCTTTTTCCTACATTTGAGAATAAGCTGCAGAGCAGCAGTAGAAACATTTGTTTCCACACGTCTATAATCACCATTTAAGGTGCAGTCATTACATGAGATCCAGACCAAGAGTCTTCATTGAAATTCTTTTCTTAATACAGCAAACATTGAAGTAGAGTCAGTGTTTACTCCTGAACATCAGATTTTAAAGTATATCCTATTAAATAATTATTCCAAGAGCTGTTACCCCAAGAACAAGGTGATTTAAGACTGGGTGTGGTAGTACATAGCAGGCAGAGTCAGGGGGATCTCTACATTTTATGTCAGCTAGATTTACATAGCCCAGCCCAGCCCAGGCTGCGTAGTCAGGCCCTGTCTGAAGCCAGAGCAGATGGACAGACTCAGGGTCTTTGGTAGGCTTAATTACAGAACTAATGTGGCCCCTTTTGTTGTTCTATGGTTAACAGCATACATTCAGACATTTCTAATAAAGCCCCTGTAATCCTCTAGTAGCTGATTTATTTGTCCAAGAGCTTGTTTTTTAAGTTGCATCTCCAGACTATATACTGTACTGACCTTTCTTTGGAAAAGGCTTTAGAATAAAATTTTGAAAGAATTAAACAATGAATACATCCCTGCAGAGTTTTCTCAATGGTTAGTCATCTCTCTCCTTCCTTTGTTTTTGTCAATTGGCAACATTATTACTGGTCAGACGGTGAGGTATTACAAAGTTTCATTAAGAACTGTTTGCTGTTCTAGTTGAGGGTATGAATCTGGGAGAGTGGGGCCTTAAAATGAGGTGGACTAAGTCTCGTGCAATAGCCACCTTTATTCAGACAATTTATACTCTGAGGGTTAAGAAGAGTCACCCAGATCAAGGCTACAATCACACGGATAAGCCACAAGAGGCAGAAACATGTTTTTCTGTAAAGGCATATGAATTATAATAGCTGAAATAAACTCACTCCTGTCCTCTCCGTCTGGGAGGAGCACAAAAACACATTCCCAAAGAAATTCTGCATTTAGAAGAAACGAAAGTTACAAGGCTAGCTTGGTTCCGTGGAGTTTTCTCACGAGCACTCAGGATTCTCACATAACCCCAGTTTTGAGCTGTGTTCCAATGAAGAACAGCAACTGGTTTCCCAAAGCCTCGTGTTTCTTCAAATCCTTCTCAATTCATGCTTTTGATCATTAACCAACCAAATAAAGCAAAAATTTAGCCATCTTTAATTCTTATCTTGGTTAGAAATGGATCTAATGTCAAAAAAGGCAGCCAGAAAAAGATCCCAGCCAGCCAGGCATAGTGGTACGCCCTGTATGCCATAGACTTGTGAGCCCGAGGCAGAAGGATCCCAATTCAAGACCAGCCTGGGCTACTTGAAATTAAACAAACCCACACCAAATTATTACATATACAAAAAAAGAAGCAGAAAAGAGTGGAAGGCCTCAGACAATGTGCTACGGTTCTGAATACCAGGTTTTGAGCTAGTTACATAGTGACAGCTACTACCCTATAAACCTGCGACTTGGGACGTGGCAGGTGTGTTTAATAATACATTATGAATAAGAGAGTACTGCTTTGAATCCATGCAATACCAATTTATAGCTGTGTGAGCTTGCATGTTCCGAACCTATAAATTATTAATTGCTCAGAGTTATGAAGGCTACAATGTGATAATTTTATACACACACATTGGATAATATATCAGGGCAGTTAACATTTCCTTTAAACATTTTTAAATATTTTATTAACATAATCATATATATTTATGACTTAGTAGATAGAATTTTAGTGTGTCTATAGTAGGTATTAGTTAGTTGGTATAATTTATATATCTTTTTTTGTAATCATTTGTATCTAAAACTTTTAGGCTCCTCATTAGTAGTTTTTCGGTAAGTATATACAGTAATTGTAAACTCCAGACGTTTACACTACCACCGCCATGCCGTAGAATAAAGAAACTATTACTGCTACCTACACTGGGTTACCCAGTGACTCGACTTTTCCTTTAAGCTCTCTGAGGCTCTCCCCATTTTGTTGCCTGTAGTTGTCACTGTTACACATTCTGTCATGAAGCTCCCTGTGTGTCTGAGACACTTCACTCAACCCTCAGTTCATCCTTTTTGGTATAAATGGCCGCATTCTTACAACTGATTCCATCGTGCGTGTGTCTAGGAACGAGGCGCCCAAATTGCTCTGGTCTTAGTTCCATTTCTCTGCCTTTGCTTTGCTTTCTTGTGCTCTGGAGTCTTATAAAGTCAACACCACCTGTACCATGTCCCAGTGCTCTGGAGTCGGTTCTGTGATTTCCTCTAGGATTTTCAGAGTTTGGGTACTATATTTAGGTCTCTGCCCCCTGCCTTCCTGTTTAAATTAATTTTCATGTGGAAAAAAATTACAGGTATTGCCTGTAGGTAGTTTTCCCAGTGCCATTTGCTGAAGAGTCCCGTTCTCCAGTGCTCAGTTTTGATGCATTTGTCGATGATGAGGTGTCGGTCAATGCAGAGACTTGTTTCTGGGTATTATCTTGTGTCGTTTGTCTGTATCTACTTTACGGCATTATCATGAAAGTTGAGTTTTTGTACCTTTGAAGTGTGCACTGGGAAGGTCAGGGTAACAATGTGATACACTTCGGCTTTATTTAAAGATTGCTCTTTCAGGTCTTTTTTGCTTCTGAATAGATTTTATGATTTGTTTGATTGATCGTGTAGCTGTGTCTGCGACCAAAGGCTGCACATTGTAAAAGCGCTTCCTTTCTTGCCATGGTTCCCCCATGTTGCAGGTGTGCGGAGGTTGAGTGGCTATTTCCGTGAAGTTTCCACATGTGGCTCATAGCTGTTGGTTCGTGTCGGCTTCAGTCTCCTTGCAGACCGGACTTGTAAAACGCCAACTCAGTAAATGCCCCAGTCACAGATAACTTGGTTGGATGCGTACCTAGGGCCTTAGAGAACAGTAGATCTCCACTTACAAATCCTTTCCTTTTCTGATGGCTTCAACCCCATGTCCTTATCCATTGCCTAAAACTCATATTTGATACCTGGTTCATACAGCATTCAATTCAGTTGTCAGTAGTTGCTGTTTGGACGAGAGAGGGAGTATTCTTCCCTTTCACCCAGAGCCCTTGAGAATCCTGTCTGCTTGAGAGCTCAGTCAAGGCCACAGAACAACTGTGGAGCCCCAAACTGTTTAGTAAGGGTCTAGCACTCTCTCTACCCCCACCCCCATTAGTTTTGACATGACTCTATGAATGGTGGTGCCTGTTTCCTAAGGATGGGCATTCTGCCTGTTGACCATAGGCATAAAACAAACAAACAAATGCAGAGAGAAGCACCTTCTTTGTCCTGTTGGTGGGAGATGGTGTATCTCTTTTAGATTGTGGTCTTCACAGAATTGAGCAAGTAGGACATGTGCGTCAGCCGGTCAGCAGTGTGAATACTTCATCAGGTGCTTCTGTCTCACCTGGTGCTAGTATCTGTCAGTGAGTGTGTACACTGCTGCTGCTGCTGCTGCTCCTGCCGCTGCTGCTGCTGCTGCTGCCTACAGTGGTTGCTTCTGGGTTATGGGTAAGACAGGAAGCAGCAGCCCTTCGTAGTAGGTCTCATTCCATTTCTTCAGTTGCTAATAAAAAGATCCTGTAACACATCCAGTGTGGCGTTTGTAAGCAGCTGTGTCAAAGGCCAGCTCACCCAACAGCTCCATACTGTTTGCTTAGGAGTCTGCCTCTTGGGGAACCTTCTGCCAGCCATGCCCTTGAATTGTCAGTATTCAGTACTTGAGTAAAGCTCTGAAGTTGGGATATTCAGTCATGGATTGATAAGTGGGGCCCACCACCCATCAAGAGAGAGATCTCTGCCCAAGAAGATCCTAGGAGGGAGCCATAAACTTCAGAGGATTTCAGAGATTCTCAGCTCAGGTTTAGCACTAATGTTCCATTTTCATATTTGTCTAGTCAAATGTGAAATTTTTCATTGTGGGTATATTGAGCTGTTCCTGTGGTAGCATCCACTGATGCCATACCTAACAGACATTTTCATGATCAACCCAGCACGGGCCCGAGTATGTGCATGTTTGCACTGACCGGTGTTGTCATACTTTGGAATATTATATTTCTTTCAGAGCTGTTCTGAATCCTGTCTTAAGATTTAGCACTCCAAAAGTTCCCACTGACTCACAGGTCTCACATGGTTAGTCATCTCAGCCATGTGCAGTGGCTTCCTGGGCTCATACCGTTAGTGGGTTCATACTTTTCCAACTGCAGGGAGTGAAAACGGAAGGAGTGGAAGCTGCCTTGACTAACACCCACCTACCACGTAGGCGTAGTACATCACACTTGAAAGGTGTAATGTTCCCAGTTATTAGGTCCTTTAAAAGCCTGTCTAGACAAATGTGTTTAGGCACTGGCTCACTCATCCAACAGTTATCCAAATTTCTGAGCAGACACTGATACAATGTTAAAAAAAATGAAAAACTTTATTACATGATTCATAAATGGGTGATCTAAAATCCCAAGCCTAGCACGGAACATCAAATTGTATACAGTGTTATACAGTTTCAAAGTCTTAAGCTGGGCTTACTTCACTAATTAAGGGAAAATCAACTGTAAATGCTAGAGGTGAGACTGTTAATGTAGATTATTTGTCTTTGTGCTCCAAAACGTGGTTTTCTATTTAAAACAAAACAAGACAAAAGAAAATAAAAATAAACCTGTAACGCATTGTTTCAAACTGTCTGAAATGTCTTCAGACTTTGCAGACATCCAGGCTGTAGAGAAGACTCCTTTCTTGGTTTATTCATTGCAACTGAAATGCTCTAAGAGACGCTAACTGAATAGCTGGATTTATTTTGTGAAGACTAGCATTGAAGTTATACTCCTTGGACAATCTTGGTTTCTGGAATGCTGGTAGTAATCTTTGTTTCTAGAAAACAATCTTGAAGTTAAAACAAAGCTGTAAATACATGTGTGAAAGTTCTTAGGACCATGTGAAGCACTCTATGGTACCTATGGTGACTCTAGCAGGTACCATGACATTTTCTTTGTCCATATTTAGTTTGGAGCGAAGACTTCCTGGATTTGAACCTTTGCTTTGCCTTAGTCCCAGGCTGACTTGGACAAATATCACTTTTCATTTATAAACAGGAGTCTTTTTCTTGCTCAGAGAATCCTCTGCAGGATAAAAATGAGCTGTGTCTCTAAGCTCTTATCATTCTATCAGAAAAATCATTCACACGGAGAAGCTGTTGAATAAATAAACTTTTGTTGAAGTAGTTGCAGATAGGATAGACATTTGAAAAGGAAAATGCTCGGATACCTGTTCTGATGAGAGGTGACATGCTTGAACTAAGTGCTTGGACTCAAAGACTATTTCTCATTACATGCTTCATTCATTCATTCATTCATTCACTCATTCATTCTGCCACAGTGCACTATTGATTTAAAAAGAGAAAGAAAGAAAAAAAATCACAGACCTTCCATAGGGGACTACGTGCCTCTGTTTATGTTTCCTGGTCAGTAAGTTCCCATGGAAGTTCCATGAAACTCTTGAATGATTTTAAAAATTATATCCAAGATTCTAATAAACTCTTACCTTGTTAACAAATAGGTAATACTTACGAAGTTAGAAAAGGATTTTATAGCATCATTTCTCTGGAACAGGTGAGGTGGCTTAGTGGGTAATGGGGCTTATGGGCAGGTCTGATTCTCTGAGTTTGATCTCAGGATCCCACAAGGTGTTAGGAGAGAATTCCCAGGATGGTTCTCAGACCTCTGTGATCACACTTGCACTGACATGCGCCAACACAGTAAATACTAAAGGGGGAACGACTTAACAGCCACCAGAGCACAGCTGCCCATAAGACATGTAATTCTTAGGTGCCACTTGGGATCACTGGGCTGAAGGAATGATATTTCTGTAAATGGTTGATTTAAAATTTTATGTGAAATAGAAACATAAAGGAAACCATTTTTAAATAGTTTAGAAAATTATAAAAGTCATAATGACAGTTAGATTTGTACATAATTGAAGCTAACAGGAAATAACTTGATTATTCTAAAATGTAGATTTTTCTATGAGTCACTATGAACTCTTTAATGTAAGAGTTACAGGCTAACAAAACTTGTAACAGTGAAGACAAACTAGTTTCTAAGAAGAACTGTAACTGCATCTGACTTCTTTTTTTTCATATTTTATTAGGTATTTATTTCATTTACATTTCCAGTGCTATCCCAAAAGTCCCCCACACCCTCCCACACCCACTTCCCCACCCACCCACTCCCACTTCTTGGCCCTGGCATTCCCCTGTACTGAGGCATATAAGGTCTGCACGACCAATGGGCCTCTCTTTCCACTGATGGCCGACCAGGCCATCTTCTGATACATATGCAGCTAGAGACACGAGCTCTGGGGGGGGTGGGGGGGGGGAGGTACTGGTTAGTTCATGTTGTTGTTCCACCTATAGGGGTGCAGATCCCTCCAGCTCCTTGGGTACTTCCTCCAGCTCCTCTATTGGGGGCCCTGTGATCCATCCAATAGCTGACTGTGAGCACCCACTTCTGTGTTTGCTAGGCCCAGGCATAGTCTCACAAGAGACAGCTATATCAGGATCCTTTCAGCAAAATATTGCTAGTGTATGCAATGGTGTCAGCGTGTGGAGGCTGATTATGGGATGGATCCCCGGATATGGCAGTCTCTAGATGGTCCATCCTTTCATCTTAGCTCCAAACTCTGTCTCTGTAGCTCCTTCCATGGGTGCCTTGCTCCCAATTCCAAAGAAGGGGCAAAGTATCCGCACCTTGGTCTTCATTCTTCCCGAGCTGCCTTCTTACCACATATGTTACATGTCCTTTTATATAATAACTCTGTAGTTACTACAGAACATATGAAAGATAAATCATGTCACAGACAAAGTTACTTGACAGAACACAGGCTCAGGAGTTTGCTTTGTCAAAGTTAGTGTTGATATTAGGACTTAGCTACATCAGAGCTCCCACCACCTCTTCTCAGAGTCAGTGAGAAATTGTGGCAAAAGTTCTTTCTCTTTAGGTTTTGTGGTTGTTGATTGTGTGTGAGAGTGTGAGTATAAGGAAAAGAAATGCATATGCACTATTTTCTTTTTGCCATTAAACTCTCCATTCCCTTCCCTCCGAACACTCCAATATACCCCTCCTCTCTCTCAAATTCATGGCCTCATTTCTCACTAATTGTGTGTGTGTGCGTGCGTGCATACATACATACATACCTGTTTTCAGGGCTGACTGTATGGTATTGGACACCAAGTTGGTGCGCTCTTTCCTGGGGAAGGTTTTTCTCCTGCTCTCAGTGTTTTGACATGTAATTTTCTCAAATTTGTCAAATCAAACAAAGGAGTAAAAGATAATTTTAAAATGCTTTTAATTATTAAACAAACAAACAAACAAAACCTTTACCCAGAATCCTTAGAGACCTGCCTTGGAGAAGTGGGGCGAAATAAAATGGTACGTTTAGTTTCAGAAGTTTTTAGGCCTTCCTTGATAGGAAATGCAATGGTCTTTTTCATTTAGGCAATTTAAGTTGTCATGTTTTGAAGAATTTATTTAAAACTAAAAGCTTTTCTTTATGGTTAAAATGCAATGAATCCTGCACATAAGCACTCAACAATGAGTTGACTGATTGGAATGCCATCTCTTTATGTGTAGAATTAAGGTTTATAATGCTCTGATATTTATTTATTGTAGGATGTAATTAAAACCATTGTACAAAGTGGTGGCATCAAGCACCTGGTTACCATGGCAACCAGTGAACATGTAATCATGCAGAATGAAGCTCTTGTCGCTCTGGCACTGATCGCAGCCTTGGAACTGGGTAAGTACCTTGCTTACAAACTTACTTTTTCCTATTTTTATCTTGGACTAAAGCACAGGAGTAGAATTGAACTCAGGTAGAGCCTTGGCTAGTGTGTATTTACATCTGCATCTGTGGGAAATCGTGTGTAAGTTGTAGTCACGGGTGTTTCCAGTCGCTGCACTTTGTGTGACATTTTAAAATCAGCACTTTAAGGCTTAACTTTTAAGTGATATTTTACTTAGAAGATACATAACACATTTTCAGCAGGGTTTATAGATAATGGAAATGATACCTGGAATATCACACAAGGAACCTGGAACTGGGGCTGTAGCTCAGTTCACAGAGTACTTGCCTGGCATGCATTAGGCCCTGAGTTCGATCCCCGTGCACCTGTTAATAACCTCTATAAATGCTTTCTATCATTCTACAGTACTGCCTTTATCCACATTCTCACCTGTGTCTTCTGTATGTGTGTGGTCAAAAGTCACCACAAAGCAGAGTTGAACAAAACTGTTGGTTTCTGTCTGTGCTTGTTGGTGGCTGTGTAGTATACAGTATCCACGTGGCAAAATTCTCTATGAGAAGCCAAAACACAAATAGCTTATATACGACACCTTTTGGCTCATTAACAGACCCTGATGTATCAGCCAGGGATGGTATATTAGAGCACATAACCTTTGGGTAAGACTGAGAACTGCTTCACAGCATACCCTGCCCAGAGGGTCCTTGAAGTCCATAGTCATGTTCTCTGCAAATAGGGATAATTAGGTTTCTTCCTTTCCTATCTGGATCCGGTTTACATCTTTCCCATACTACACCAGCTAAGTGTTACTTCAAACACTGTATAAAACAAGGGTGGAGAGAGTTCTAGGTTCACAGGACAGCTCCCTGCTCTTTGTCAAAGTTAGAATAGCACCTTAGCTATGACTGCAGTATGTAGCCTGTAATGTGTTAGGGTATGCTCTGTCTGTCCCTAGTTTCGTGAGTACTTTTCTATCATGAAGGAATGTTGAACATTCTCATAAGCCTTTTCTTTGTCTGTCATGATGTCCTTACGACCTTTTCTCTTGTGTGTGTTTATTGGTTTTCATATGTTCACCAAGCCTCGCAACCCTGGGATGAACCCAAATTATTCATGGGTCATAATCTCCTGAATGTGCTCTAGGACTTGATTTATAAATACTCCGTTAGGAAGGTTTGGTTGAGTGTTTATCAGAGCATTGATTGAACTTTTCTTACATTTTTACCTAGTTTGGGTGTCAGGGTGATCCTAGTTTGACAAGTGCCAGCATTAGGTCTTCCTTATAAGCTTGGCAGAATTCAGCAGCCTGTGGTTTTCATTACTAATTCAGTCTCATTACAGGTTGAACAGTTTAGTGGCTTTTTTTTTTTGTTGTTTTTTTTTTTTTTCACGATTTATTTATTGTATGTATGTGAGTACACTGTCACTCACAGATACACCAGAAGAGGGCATTGAATCCCATTACAGATGGTTGCGAGCCGCCACATGGTTGCTGGGAATTGAACTCAGAACCTTTGGAAGAACAGCCAATGCTCTTGACCACTGAGCCATCTCTCCAGCCCTGAACAGTTTAATTTTGGTAGGACAAAATGAGTTAGACATCAGTCCATTTCATCTGGATTTTCCGCCTTTTGGAATCGTTTTTCAAAGTACCCCCCCCCCCCCCCGAGATGATCTGACAGATTTTGTTGGTGTGTTTTACCAACTCTTTTCATCTCTAATTCTATTAATTTGAGTCTTTGTTTTAGTTTGGCTGGGGGTTTCTCAAACATCTTCCCCACCCCACCCCCCCAAGGAGCTGGGTCTTTGATTGGTTACACACACTGTTCGTTTATTGATCATGTATATTGTTCTTTCAGTCTTCTTCTTTTTTTTATTAGATATTTTCTTTATTTACATTTAAAATGCTATCCCAAAAGTTCCCTATATCCTCCCCCTGCCCTGCTCCCCTACCCACCCACTCCCACTTCTTGGTCCTGGCGTTCCCCTGTACTGGGGCATATAAAGTTTGCAAGACCAATGGGCCTCTCTTCCCAATGATGGCGGACTAGGCCATCTTCTGCTACATATGCAGCTAGAGACACGAGCTCTGGAGGGTACTGGTTAGTTCATATTGTTGTTCCACCTATAGGGTTGCAGACCCCTTCAGCTCCTTGGGTGCTTTCTCTAACTTCTCCATTGGGGGCCCTGTGTTCCATCCTATAGATGACTGTATCATCCTATAGATGATATTTGCCAGGCACTGGCATAGCCTCACTGGAGACAGCTATATCAGGGTCCTTTCAGCAAAATCTTGCTGGCATATGTAATAGTGTCTGGGTTTGGTGGCTGATTATGGGATGGATCCCTGGGTGGGGTAGTCTCTGGATGGTCTTATTGAGCTGCAGTCTTAACTGGGTTTCCATTTGGTTGAGTGTCTTTGTCAGAGAGGGGTAAATTTTTCCTATACATCTTCCCTGTTGGTTTACTCAAAGGCAGAGGGCTGTAGCCTGTGTCCAACTGCACATGCCTGGGACAAGCAAGCCTGCACATCTAGCTATCTTCAGGGAAGAGGTAGTAGGTGCCATCCCCACTATTTTAGGACATGCCATATGGAAACTATCTACCCTAGGACTCGCTTTTCCCTAGCTGTTTTACCTTCCAAAACACTAATCCTAATCTCTGTCCCTTGTACCAGCTTGCTCACAGATGGTAGACTTATACATCCTTTGACGCTCCGTGTTTGTGTTTGTACATCTTAACTATGTTCCTTGGGGACGACAGATCATCTTTTCTTAATCCACTTAGTCTGAGACTTGCAACTGGTAGATTGAGGTCTTTTGTATTTAAAGGCATCCTTAGGGATCTGCTGTCTCCCGTGACAGTGTTAGGTGATGGTGTGATAGGTTGGATTGTCCTGCATCTGTTACCACTAGCAATTTGTTGCATTGGGTGCAGTTAGTTCCCTCTTGGCTCTCTGTTCATCCATTCCTCTCATGAGATGTGTGTGTTCCTGCGTGCGCATGGATGATACTGACGGCTTCTTCTGTACACTCCTCTAAGAGTCTCCTATGTGCCTTGCTTGTCCTGAGCTGCCTTCAGTTGACTTTGGTGGGTGTAGTAATGGGGGTGTTGGTCGTTCACTTCCCAGGCTGGAACTGTATTATCCCAGGCTTTCCTATTGCCAGAATTTTTTTTCCCTGATCAAGTTGTTGCTTTGTTGAATAAAAATTGCCTGTCTCAGCTTCTCCTGCCTTTGGGTTCTTAGGTTTGATTACTTGTGTGTATCCCAGATTTCTTGGGAATTTGGGGGCACGTTTCTTTTTTTTTTTCCTTTACAAATGTCTGAATTTATTATCATCTTGTTTTGGTTTTTTGTTGTTTTGCTTTGTCTTATCTTTTCTGGTGTTGATTTTCTGGTGAGATCAAAGTTAAAACACAAAGTATAGACTAGTAAATAATAACTAAGGCACAAGTCTTTACTCCCAGCACTCGGAAGGAAGGCACATCTGAGTTCAAAGCCAGCCTGGTCTACAGCCCAGGACAGCCCAGGCTTGATCAGAGAAAAACCTCTACACAATATATCAGAGTCAAGATGTCAAAAATACAAAGAGACAATATTAAAAGCTATAAAGGAACGTATACCAAAATATAGTTTCTTTTGTTAACATCCTTAAGAAACAGGGAAGCTTGGAACAGGACAGTTCAATAGAGTTCAAAGAAACCTTGTCTCAAAAAAACAACAGAACAGAAAAGCCAGTTACAAGTTTTAGGGGTTTGTTGTTGTTACAGGTGGTGTTTTAAAGCAGCTTAGCCAGAATTTCAGCTTTTGTCTTCCCCATCCCCTCTCCTACCCTTTTCTAAGAGATCTCACCAGTCCTTTTTGGGAAGTGCCCTATGAATGTAGTGTGTAGAAGAAAGTATTCAGCCTGATGGTATTTAGCAACAGCTATGACACGCTTTGTTTCCCATTAAAGGTCCTGCTGAGAAGGATCTCGCAAGTGCTCAGCTTGTACAGATCTTACACCGACTGCTAGCAGATGAGAGAAGTGCCCCAGAAATCAAGTACAATTCCATGGTCCTGATCTGTGCTCTCATGGGATCCGGTAAGGCTTCCTCCTGTCACAGCGTCAGTATGTGGCTTTCATCCGATGTTAAATGTATGTTCATAACAAATGATATAAATAAATAATGGTTTAAAAAGAAGAAGCAATTCGTTTGAAAGAGGATACAGGGGGCAGAATGGAGCATCAGATAACTGAAGCTGTAATCATAGGCAGTTGTGAGCTGCCAAATTTGGGTCCTGGGAACCACACTCAGTCCCTCTGTCTTGTAAGAGCAGTATGTACTCCTGACTGCTGAACCAGCTCTACTTTTAAACCAAAACTGTTCCCCAAAACATTCTTCTGTAAGAGAAGGTATCATAAACTAAATACAGCAAACAAGTAAATACTTCTAAAATCAAATTACGTTTATTAATGCCAAGATAAATTTTATGTAAAGAACAAGTTTTGATACTATATATTGTAGTATTAGCTAAAGACTTCATTCAAGAAATCATTGTGTGTGTGTGTGTGAAGTTTCCTGTTTTCTTGCTGATTTCCTGAGTGTTGTTGTTGAAAGGGTAATGTTGAAGACACATAACACACACACCCCAGAATGATACATCTGTATGTTGGTCCTCTTAGCTGTATCAGTTTTTTCTTAGAATGATGTAAAACAGTTGGTAGGTGCATACGACTTTAGGACTACTTCCATTTCTTGGTAGAATGACTTTTCTGTCTCAGTGTAATGTCCCTCTCAGTCTTTGCTAGCCTCCTTGCTCTGCAGTCTGATGTATGTAGTGTTAACGTAGTTAGTCCTACTAACTTTTGAGTAGCATTGTCAAGACTTTTCTTTCTCTCAGTTTCAGTCTATGGTGTTGGTAAGTTTGAAGTGTCAGATAGTCTTTATGGAGTCATTTTATAATCTACCAGTGCTAATTTTAATTGGTATACATCTACCATTTATATTTAATGCAATGTTATTATTTCCTTTCTACTTAGATAACTACCCCCAGCCATTCTATCTGCTAGCAAAAAAAATTTACTGGCTTTTCCTCATTTAAGGATAGACTTTATCGACCTCTTCATACACACACACAAAAATTCTGTAGTCAAGCAATTTTTGTGCCTAAATCTTTTCTGTCTACACAATAAAGATGTGTTCCTTTCAAGGTTTCTAATGAGAAATCCACTGTGTTCTGTTTGTCTTCTCTACTGAATTTCTATCTTTCAATTTTTCCACTGTAAAATGTGTCTTAAAGCATATTTGAGTTTATCCTGTTTGAAGTTTTTCAGCTTTTACAATCCATGTGTCTCTCACTAAATCATCTAATTATTATTACTTACGGCTCTTTAGATGTTTTCTTCTTGTCCGAGGTCTCCATGGCACAGATGTGAGCTCTTTAGTGGTACTGCTGCAGGCTTTATCTTTTCTATTTCATTTTTATCTGTTGCTCAGACAATAACTTACGTTGCCTTATCTTAGAGTTTGGTGGTTATTTCCTCTGGTCCTTTTGTTCCAGTATTAACTGCATCAGGTTTTTCAGTTTTCTAAAATAGTTATCTTAGCTCTGGAATTCGAATTTGCTGCTTTGCTGTGTTGGACATGTTCAGAGCTTTCTGTTGAGATAGGTTGATTGTAATTAAGTACAGGAAAGCGGAACTCTGCCCTATCAGCCATTTTTCAGTGTTCATAGCAGTAAATATATTCACATTGCTTCTTCAGTACCATCGGTCGCCAGTTTTCCATTCCCCCAAATTGATCCTATAGCCACCAAGCAGGAGCTGCCGGGGGTCCCTGTCCTTCTTGCCACTGGCTGCTGTACTTCTGTATTTAGCTTATCATTATTAATGTTGTTATATTTTTATTATTATAGGCTTATGAAAGCTGAATAATAAACTATTTGTTCTAATGTTAATGTCTCACTGTGTGTGTATATGACAATTTTCTTTCTTTATATAGAATCTACAATAATTGCAAAGAAATCAAGAAACAAAAACTTGGCTTTAGCAAACTACATACATAAATATCTTTTTCTATACTATAACATTCAGTTTTCTTCATATAAAGCTTTGCATGATTTTATTACATCCAGATTTTCTTTATACCATTAAAAAAAAAAAACAAAAAAAAACCTGTCTTTCAGATTTACAGCTTTTGCCTCTAAAGCAACATTAAACATCATGCCCCAAAGCCACCAAGGTAGACAGGAGGCTGCCATATGCCTTCCTAAACATGGTGTGTGAGGTGGTTCTAAAGCTTCCAGCCCCCAGGGGTGTGTTGATAGATTTTACGGCACTGATACTCGTGTAAGGAACTGGAAAATGTGGTTGGGAGGTGGACTGATGACCTGGCAGAGCTGACACTGCTGAGGGCTACCCTGGCTGTCTGCCTCAGAGCCGAGGACATCTCCATCCTGAAGGAACTCGTGGAGCTTCTGCAAAGGCAGTGGGAAGAGCTTTGTCACCAGGTCTCCCTAAGACAACAGCAAGTGAGCGGGCGCCTGAAAGAATGGGCAGTCTTCAGTGAAAAGAACCAGGAGCTGGCAAGCTGACCCCCAGATGGAGAGCAGAGTCTCTCAGAACAGAGACCTCCTCATCAAAGAAATGGCAGAAAAACTCAGGAAGGTTATCAAGAGGAAGTGGCTATTGCCCAAGAGAACAATCCAGTTTCAGCAAATGCGAGACCAGCCAGCCATGAAAGAGAGCAAAGCCTCTGAGCGTCAGGACAAGCTCGGCCAAGTGAGTGACAGGTGGCAGCATCTCTCATTGCAGCGAGGGTGAAGAAGCTAAAGGAGACCCTGATGGCTGTGCAGCAGCTAGACAAGAACATGGGCAGCTGAGGTCTTGTCTGGCCCACATGGGGTCAGAGTTAGCCAAGCCCATCGTCTATGATTTGTGTAACTCTGAAGAAATACAGAGGAAACTGAATGAACAGCAGGTGCTTTAGAGAGATGTCGAGAAACACAGCACAGGCGTCGCCTCCACCCTCAACCTGTGTGAGGTCCTGCTGCAGGATGGTGATGCCTGTGCCACCTACTCTGAGTATGACTCCCACTGAGTGCGACTCCGTCCAGCAGGCCACTTGCAACCTGGACCAGTGGTGGAGGAACGCCTGCGCAGTGTCCACGGAGAAGAGACTCAAAATTAAAGAGACACAAAATTAAAGAGACACAAAATTAAAGAGACACGGTGACTGTGGCAGAAGTTTCTGGATAACTGTTCTTTGAAGATTGGTTGGAGATTTCAGAAAGGACGGCTGCATTTCTTCTGGAGTGCTCTATACAGTTGCCAAGGAGGAGCTGAAGAAGTTTGAGGCTTTCCAGCGGCAAGTCCACAAGAGCCTGACCCAGCTAGAGCTTATTGATAAACTGTACATTACACCTAGCCAGAGAGAATCGCACAGACTCCGCCTGCAGCCTCAGGCAGATGGTCCATGGGCGCAACCAGAGATGGGATGACTTGCAGAAGCTTGTCACCTCCATCTTGCTCAGGCTCAAGCATTAGCCTGTGTAAGGAGTTCGAGACTGCCCGGGACAGCATTCTTGTCCGACTCACAGAGATGGATCTGCAGCTCACCAATATTGAACATTTTTCTGAATGTGACATTCAAGCTAAAATAAAGCAACTAAAGGCTTTCCAACAGGAGATCTCACTGAACCACAATAAGATCGAACAGATCATTGCCCAGGGGGAGCAGCTGATTGAAAAGAGTGAGCCACTGGATGCCACCATCATTGAGGAGGAACTGGACGAACTCAGACGCTACTGCCAGGGGGTCTTTGGACATGTGGAAAGATATCACAAGAAATTGATCCACCTGCCCCCACCAGATGACCAAGACCTCTTGGACTTAGAGATAGATCTCGAAGACTCCACGGCTCTTTCAGACTTACGCTGGCAGGACCCCTCTGCAGATGGCATGCCCTCCCCACAGCCTTCTTTCAACCCCTCCCTTTCCCTCCCTCAGCCCCTCAGGAGTGAGCAGTCAGAGCTAGATACCCCAGCCAGCATGGGCTCCACCCCCCTGGAGTGGGACCATGATATGACCTCAGTCGAGACCTGCAGTCAGCATCCCAAACTCTGCCCTCAGAAGACAAGGAGTCTACCTCAGGGGAGCTGTTGGCTTGTCAGATGTAGTGATTCCCAAAACCCCCAAGACCTATGTAAAACCCACAGAAAATGCAATCGGAAATACTTGTGGGGATCCCAGCTCATTGGAGTCACAGATGAGGCAACTGGACAAAGCCATGGATGCCAGCTGCTTCCGGATGCAGCAGATATCCTCAGAAGCAAAACTCCCACAGGGCCAGACCTGGACACCAGCTACAAGGGCTACATGAAGCTGCTGGGTGAATGCAACAGAAGCATAGATTCGGTGAGGAGACTGGCACACAAGCTGATGGAGAAAGAGAACCTTCCTGGCTTCGTTAACCTCAACAGCACAGCGACTCAGACAGCTGCTGTGAATGACCGCTGGGAGCTGCTGCAGGCCCAGGCAGTGAGCAAGAAGTTGAGAGTGAAGCAGAGCCTTCGGAAGAGGCAGCAGTTTAATTCTGACCACAACAACATCTGGGCCTGGCTAGGAGAGATGGAGGAGGAAGTGGACAGGCTCCAGCCCCTGGCACTCAGCACCGACATCCGCACCATAGAGTCTCGAATCAGAAAGCTCCAGGAGCTCCAGAAAGCCATGGACCACCGTGAAGCCATCAACCTCTCCATCGACCTCTGCAGCTCAGAGTTCACCCAGGCCGATAGTTAGAAGAGCCAAGATTTGCAGGATCGCTTATCCCAGATGAACAGGACATGGGACCAAGTGTGCTCTCTGCTATGCAGTGTCAGGAGGTCCAGGAAATGAGCCACACTTTGCTTCTCATGCTAGAAAACATTGACAGAAAGAAAAGTCAAATTGTCCCAATTGAGTCAACCCTTGACCCAGAGACACGTCAGGACCATCACAAGCAACTTGTGCAAATAAAGCAGGAGCTGCTGAGGTCCCCGCCTAGAGTGGCCTCACTACAAGCCCTGTCTCGCCAGCTCTTGGTGAATGCTGAGGGTTCGGCTTGCCTAGAAGCCTAAGAAGTCATCCACATGATTGGAAATGGGCTCAAGCTTCTGAAGGTCAGCCCTCACAGCAAGGATCTGGGATCAGTCAGCAGGATTCATCTTCATGGTCTTTTACAGATAAACTGGACAACTCAGGATCCATGAGTCCCTATCTGGAAGAAGTACCCCAGACAGACAGAAATCAGTCCACAAAAGGTGGCTCCGATTCCTTCCTTTCTAAACCCAGGCCAGCACAGGTGGGTGGAGCCTTCCTGGTCCCGGTCCTCCAGGCAGCTCTTCCCTTTCAGCTGCTCCTGAGGCTGCTTCTTGGACTCACCTGCCTTGTACCCATGTCGAAGAAAGACTACAGCTGTGCCCTCTCCAACAACTCTGTCCAATCGTTCCATCCAATGCTCAGACCAATGGTCCTCCTCCGCTCTTTTTTTTTCTTTTGTTCCCCTCTTTTTAATTGGGTATTTTCTGTATTTACATTTCAAATGTTATCCTCTTTCCTGTTTTCCCCTCTGAAAATCACCTATCCCCTCGACCCTCTCCCTGTTCACCAACCAACCCACTCCCACTTCCTGGCCCTGGCATTCCCCCACTCTGGGACATAGAACCTAAATAGGATAAAGGGCCTCTCCTCCCATTGATGTCCGACTAGGTCATCCTCTGCTGCATGGTGGGAGCTCATGGAGCCATGAGTCCCACCATGTGTGCTCTTTGGTTGATGGTTTAGTCCCTGGGAGCTCTGGGGTTACTGGTTGGTACATATTGTTGTTCCTTCCATGGGGCTGCAAACACCTTTAGCTCCTTGGGTCCTATCTCTAGCTCCTTCATTGGGGACCCTGTGCTCAGTCAGATGGCTGTGAGCATCCACTTCTGTATTTGTCAGGCACTGGCAGAGCCTCTCAGGAGGGAGCTATATCAGGCTCCTGTCAGCAAACACTTGTTGGCATCCACAGTAGTGCCTGGGTTTGGTGATTGTAAATGGAATGGATCCCCAGGTGAGTCACTCTAGATATAGTCATTTCTTCAATCTCTACTCCATACTTTGTCTCTGTCTCTGTAACTCCTTCCATGGGTGTTTTGTTCCCCTCTTCTAAGATGGATAGAAGTATCCACACTATGGTCTTCCTTCTTCTTGAGTTTCATGTGGTTTGTGAATTGTGTCTTGGGTATTCCAAGCTTCTGGGCTTCTGGGCTAATATCCACTTATCAGTGAGTGCATATCATGTGTGTTCTTTTGTGATTGGGTTACCTCACTCAGGATGATATTTTCAAGTTCCACCCATTTGCCTGTGAATTTCATGAAGTCATTGTTTTTAATACCTGAGTAGTACTCCATTGTGTAAATGTACCACATTTTCTGTATCCAGTCCTCTGTTGAGGGACATCTGGGTTCTTTCCAGCTTCTGGATATTATAAATAAGGCTGCTATGAACATAGGGGAGCATGTGTCCTTATTACAAGTTGGGACATCTTCTGGATATATGCCCAGGAGTGGTATTGCTGGGTCCTCAGGTAGTACTATGTCCATTTTTCTGAGGAACCACCAAACTGATTTCCAGAATGGTTGTACCAGCTTGCAATCTCACCAACAATGGAGGAGTGTTCTTTCTCCACATCCTTTTTGATCTTAGTCATTCTGACTGGTATGAGATGGAATCTCAGGGTTGTTTTGATTTGTATTTCCCTGATGACTTAGGATGTTGAACATTTTTTAGGTGCTTCTCCGCCATTCAATATTCTTCAATTGGAAATTCTTTGTTTAGCTCTGTACCCCATTTTTAATAGGGTTATTTGTTTCTCTAGAGTCTAACTTCTTGAGTTCTTTGTATATATTGGATATTAGCCCTCTATCAGATGTAGGACTGGTAAAGGTCTTTTCCCAATCTGTTGGTTGCTTTTTTGTCTTATTGACAGTGTCTTTGCCTTACGGAAGCTTTGCAGTTTTATGACGTCCCATTTGTCGATTCTTGATCTTACAGCACAAGCCATTGGTATTGTGTTCAGGAATTTTTTCCCCTGTGCCCATATCTTCATGGCTCTTTCCCACTTTCTCTTCTATAAGTTTCAATGTATCTGGCTTTATGTGAAGGCCCTTGATCCACTTGGACTTGAGCTTTGTACAAGGAGATAAGAAAGGACCCAGATATAGCTGTCTCTTGTGAGACTATGCCGGGGCCTAGCAAACACAGAAGTGGATGCTCACAGTCAGCTAGTGGATGGATCACAGGTCTCCCAATGGAGGAGCTAGAGAAAGTACCCAAGGAGCTAAAGGGATCTGCAAACCTATAGGTGGAACAACATTATGAACTAACCAGTACCCTGGAGCTCTTGACTCTAGCTGCATATGTATCAAAAGATGGCCTAGTCGGCCATCACTGGAAAGAGGCCCATTGGACACATAAACTTTATATGCCCCAGTACAGGGGAACGCCAGGGCCAAAAAAATGGGAATGGGTGGGTAGGGAAGTGGGGGGGAGGGTATGGGGGACTTTTGGGATAGCATTGGAAATGTAATTGAGGAAAATACGTAATAAAAAATATTAAAAATTAAAAAAAAAAAGAATGGGTTGAATTGCCTTCTTCTTTCTACATGCTAACCGCCAGTTGATACAGCACCATTTGTTGAAAATGCTGTCTTTTTTTCCACTGGATGCTTTTAGCTCCTTTATCAAAGATCGAGTGACCATAGGTGTATGGGTTCATTTCTGGGTCTTCAGTTCTATTCATTGATCAACCTGCCTGTCACTGTACCAGTACCATGCATTTTTTATCACAATTGCTCTGTACTACAGCTTGAGGTCAGGGATGGTGATTCCCAGAAATTCTTTTATTGTTCAGAATAGTTTTCACTATGATGGGTTTTTTGTTATTCCAGATGAACTTGGAAATTGCTTTTTCTAAATCTATGAAGAATTGAGTTGAAATTTTGATGGGGATTGCATTAAATAGGTAAATAGCCTTTGACAAGATGACCATTTTTACTATATTAATCCTGCCAATCCATGAGCATGGGAGATCTTTCCATCTTCTGAGATGTTCTTCGATTTCTTTCTTCAGAGACTTGAAGTTCTTATCATACAGATCTTTCACTTGCTTAGATTCACACCAAGGTATTTTATATTGTTTGTGACTATTGTGAAGGGTGTTTTTTCCCTAATTTCTTTCTCAGCCTGTTTATCCTTTGTGTAGAGATTGATTTTATATCCAGCTACTGCACTGAAGCTGTTTATCAGGTTTAGGAGTTCTCTGGTGGAATTTTTGGGGTCACTTATATATACTATCATGTCATCTGCAAATAGTGATATTTTGATTTCTTCCTTTCCAGTTTGTATCCCTTTGATCTCCTTTTGTTGTCAAATTGCTCTGGCTAGGACTTCAAGCACTATATTGAGTAGGTAGGGAGAGACTTCGCAGCCCTGCCTAATCCCTGATGTTAGTGGGATTGCTTCAAGTTTCTCCATTTAGTTCAATGTTGGCTACTGGTTTGCTGTAAATTGCTTTTACTATATTTCGGTATGGGCCTTGGATTCCTGTTCTTTAAAAGACTTTTATCATCAGGTGTTGGAGTTTATCAAATGCTTTCTCAGTATCTAATGAGAGGATCATGAGGTTTTCTTTTGAGTTGGTTTATATAGTGGACTACATTGATGGATTTCTATATATTGAACCATCCTTGCATCTCTGATGGATGATCCTTGTGATGTGTTCTTGGATTCGGTTTGCGAGATTTTTATTGAGTATTTTTGCATTGGTATTCATAAGGGAAATTGGTCTGAAGTTCTCTTTCTTTGTTGAATCTTTGTTTGGTTTAGGTATCAGAGTAATCCTGGCCTCATAGAATGAATTGGGTAGAGTACCTTCTGTTTCTATTTTATGGAATAGTTTGAAGAGTATTGGTATTAGGTCTTCTTAGAAGGTTTGATAGAACTCTGCACTAAACCCATCAGGACCTGGGCTTTTTTTTTTTTTTTTTTTTTTTTTTTTTTTTGATTCAGATACTATTAATGACAGTTTCTATTTCTTTAGGGGATATGGGACTGTTTAGATCATTGATGTGATCCTGATTTAACTTTGGTACCTAGTATCTGTCTTAAAAAAGTGTCCATTTCATCCAGGTTTTCCAGTTTTTGTTGAGTAAAGGCTTTTGTAGTAGGATCTGATGATGTTTTGGATTTCGTCAGATTCTGTTATGTCTCCCTTTACATTTCTGATTTGTTAATTAGGATGCTGTCCCTGTACCCTCTAGTTAGCCTGGCTAAGGGTTTATCTATTTTGTTGACTTTTATCAAAGAACCAGCTCCTGGTTTGGTTGATTCTTTATATGGTTCTTTTTGTTTCCACTTGGTTGATTTCAGCCCTGATTCTGATTATTTCCTGCCGTCTACTCCTCTTGGGTGAATTTGCTTCTTTTTGTTCTAGAGCTTTCAGGTGTGCTATCAAGCCACTAGTATATGCTCTCTCCAGTTTCTTTTTGGAGGCACTCAGAGCTATGAGTTTTCCTTTTAGGACTGCTTTCATTGTGTCCCATAAGTTTTGGTATGTTGTGGCTTCATTTTCATTAAACTCTAAAAAGTCTTTAATTTCTTTATTTCTTCCTTGACCAAGTTATCATTGAGTAGTGTGTTTTTCAGCTTCCACATGTATCTGGGCTTTCTGTGATTTATGTTGTTCTTAAAGATCAGCCTTAGGCTGTGGTGATCTGATAGGATGCAAGGGATTATTTCAATATTCTTGTATCTATTGAGGCCTGTTTTGTGACCGATTATATGGTCAGTTTTGGAGAAGGTACCATGAGGTGCTGAGAAGGAGGTATATCCTTTTTTTTAAGATAAAATGTTCTATAGATTAAACATTCTCTCTGTTAAAACCATTTGTTTCATAACTTCTGTTAATTTCACTGTGTCTCTGTTCAGTTTCTCTTTCCAGGATCTGTCCATTGATGCGAGTGGAGTCTTGAAGTCGCCCACTACTATTGTGTGAGGTGCTATGTGTTCTTTGAGCTTTAGTAAAGTTTCTTTAATAAATGTGGATGTCCTTGCATTTGGAGCATAGATATTCAGAATTGAGAGTTCATCTTGGTAAATTTTACCTTTGATGAGTATGAAGTGTCCCTCCTTATCTTTTTTGATAAATTTAGGTTGAAAGTCGATTTTATTCGATATTAGAATGGCTACTCCAGCTTGTTTCTTAGGACCATTTGCTTGGAAAATAGTTTTCTGGCCTTTTACTCTGAGGTAGTGTCTGTCTTTGTCCCTGAGGTGGGTTTCCTGTATGCAGCAAAAAGTTGGGTCCTGTTTACATAACCAGTCTGCTAGTCTATGTTTTTTTTATTGGGGAATTGAGTCCATTGATATTAAGAGATGTTAAGGAAAAGTGATTGTTGCTTCCTGTTATTGTTGTTGTTAGCTTTGGAATTCTGTTCATGTGGCTGTCTTCTTTTAGTTTAAGGATAACTTTCTTGCTTTTTCTAGGGCATAGTCTTTTTCCTTGTGTTGGGTTGGCATTTTCCCTTTATTATCCTTTAAAGGGCTGAATTTGTGGAAAGATATTGTGTGAATTTGGTTTTGTCAGGGAATACTTTGGTTTCTCCATCTATGGCAATTTAGAGCTTTGCTGGGTATAGTAGCCTGGGCTGGCATTTGTGTTCTCTTAGGGTCTGTATGACATATGTCCAGATCTTCTGGCTTTCATAGTCTCTGGGGAGAAGTCAGGTGTAATTCTGATAGGTCTGCCTTTATATGTTACTTGACCTTTTTCCCTTACTGCTTTTAATATTCTTTCTTTGTTTTGTACATTTGGTGTTTTGAATATTAAGTGATGGGAGGAATTTCTTTTCTGGTCCAAACAGTTTGGAGTCCTGTAGGCTTCTTGTATGTTCATGGGCAACTCTTTCTTTAGGTTGGGGAAGTTTTCTTCTATAATTTTGTTGAAGATATTTCCTGGCCCTTTAAGTTGGAAATCTTCCTTCTCCTCTATACCTATTATCCTTAGGTTCGGTCTTTTCATCCAAATCCTGGATGTTTTGGATTAGGATCTTTTTTCATTTCCCATTTTCTTTGATTGTTGTGTCAGTGTTTTCTATGGTATCTTCTGCACCTGATATTCTCTCTTCTATCTCTTGTATTCTGTTGCTGATGCTTACGTCTATGGCTCCTGACTTCTTTCCTGGGTTTTCTATCTCCAGAGTTGTCTCCTTTGTGATGTCTTTATTGTTCCTACTTCCATTTTTAGATCTTGGATGGTTTTGTTCAATTCCTTCGCCTGTTTGGATGTGTTTTCCTGTAATTCTTTAAGGGATTTTTGTGTTTCCTCTTTAAGGGCTTCTACCTGTTTACCAGTGTTCTCCTGTATTTCTTTAAGGGAGTTATTTATGTCCTTCTTATAGTCCTCCATCAACGTCATGAGAAGTGATTTTAGATCTATGTCTTGCTTTTCTGGTGTGTTGGTGTTTCCAGGACTTGCTATGGTGGAAGAATTGGGTTCTGATGATGTCAAGTAACCTTGGTTTCTGTTGCTTCTGTTCATACACTTGCCTTCTGCCATCTGATTATCTCAAGTGCTCCCTGCCCTCGATATATCTGATTGGAGCCTGTCCTTCCTGTAATCCCAGATGAGTCAGAACTCCTCAGAGTCCAGCTTCCTCTGTGATACTGTGATTCTAGGATCCTGTGATCCTGAGATTCTGAGTGTGTCAGAGTTCTTGGCAGTCAAGCTTCCTCTGAGATTTTGAGATCCTGATGTGACCAAGCTCCTGGGATCCTGATATCCTGGGTGTGTTAGAGAGCCTGGAAGTGGTTCCTCTTCGGGGGGCTGTGGGGCTTTCTACTGAGTTCAAAACCAAAGTAGACCAGTGTGCCGACTGGAAGGAACCTGAGCCCCTGGTCAGGTGGGGCTTCTGTGTGTGTCCCTGCTCCTGCTGGCCCCAGGCACTCCTGATGGTGTTGGAACCAATGTTGTGTTCTACTCACCAGTGATTCTAAGATCTTGGACATGCTAAGGTGCCTGGGGAGTAGAGAGTCTTCTGGGGACCATGAGACTGTCTGCCGAGTTTGTGCCCAAGGTGGCCCAGCGCACCCTCCTTTACTCTGAAGCAAGCAGACATTCCTGCACAAGCTCAGGTAGCAAGAGGGGAAGGAGGCCCAAAGCAATCCCAGGCTGTCAGAGAAGGTATGATCTTGGCAGAGGTCCTCATACAGCAGCTTCAGTTCTCCATAACCTGTGTGGGGAAAAAAAAAATGAGCCTTTGAACATGGACAGTAAACAACAGGAGACAAACAAACATGGGATTGATACCATGTCATTTGACACTCTGAGCCTTAATACTAAAGAAATTAAGTAAAGGACATACAGGGTTCCCTGGACCCATGAAGTCTCGGCCTCTCTGTACCGGGCCGTCTGGGCAGCTTTCCTGTGATTCTGCCTGATCAACCCAAAAGCCCCCTCTCCTAGGCAACACGTCTGTATATGACAATTGTATTCCCTCCACAATAGGCTTTGTATTATTTCCGCCTCATCTTTAGAGTAAAGCCATTCAACACTAGTGTAAAAACCACTCTTGAAGTCCCCGTTTCTGTTCTTTGGGGAACAAACAGGAATGTGGGACCCTGTGAGAAACCTGTTGACTATTTTGCAGAGTTGCAGTACTGTTTTCCATTGTGGCTTGGCCGTGTGATGTTTCTGCCAGTAAAGCACATGGGTTCTCGTTTCTCAGAATCCCAGCTAACCCCATTTTCTTTGTAGTCACCGCTCCAATGACTGAAGGCTGATTGCTGTGGTTTGCCTTTCTGCAGTCATCAGTGATACTGGGGAATCGTTTCATGTGCACAGTGGAAGTTGTCATGAATGTTGAGTTGTACCATTCCCTAATATGTTCTGGATGTTAATCTTGTATCAGATTTGTGATTTATAAACATCCCCCATTCTGCTGGTTATCTTTTAATTCTGTTGATAAGACTCTTTGATATATAAAAGCTTTTTTATTTTGTTGAAATACCATTTTTGATGAAATTCATTTTTCTGTCTGTTGCCTGTACCCTTGTTGTTGTAGCCAGGAATAAAGTCAAAGTGTGTAAGGCAGGGCATCTACTTCATTCTCTTACATGTGACAACCCATTTGTTGAAAAGCCTCACCCTTCCTGAGCAGTCTCAATACCCTTATCAAACCATTTGACTATGTGTGAGAATTGACTCCTTCTCTCTATTCTGTTGCTCTGTGTCTGTCTCTGTAACAGAACTATACTACAGTCAAGAAGTGGGAGGCTTCTGGTTTGTTCTTTTTCAAGATTATTTTGTAAACTTGAGGTCTTAAGATTCTATGTCATGCATGGTCCTACACACCTTTAATCCCAACACTTTAAAGGATGAGTCTGACTGGTCTACTTAGTGAGTTCCAGGACAGCTAGGACTGTATAGGGGAAACCCTGTCTCAAAAAAAATAAAAAATAAAAAAAGATTCTATGTGACTTTAGGATGGATTTTTTTTTCTGTTTCTAATAAAAAATTAGTTTTGGTGTTTGATGTTGGACATACCAAAATCAATGCATCAAGAACCAAGGAGATGCCTCCATGGATAAAGGCACTTGCTACAAAGCCTTCATAAAAGCCTGAATGTAGTTCTTGGGATCCACATGGTTGAAGGAGACTCAACTACCGCAGATTGTCTTCTGACCACAACACATGTCCTGTGTGGGCACAAGCACGCTAAAACACACATGTAAATAATGCAAATAAAATTTTAAAACCCCACCAGTTGAGGAGTACTGATTGTATTAAATATGTTAGACCCCTTTCTTCCCAACAGGTTCATACTAGGAGCCCTGTACCTTCTTACAGTTAAGGCTAAATATGTAAGAAAAGGCAGGCTAGGAACGAGAAAGGAAGTGACTTTCATAGAATTTATTAAAAGTGTATGAAATAAAATCAACTTTTATCTGTCACAAAATTTAACAGGTTTTAATAAACTAGGTCTTTGTGTGGACTGATGATGATGGTTAAGTTGTAGATTACTGCATGTTGAGATGATAATAATGAGCTGTGTTTAACTATATCTTATTATTCTAAACTACTATGGACTGTAGAACCTAATGAAAATCTTTATAAATAACAACGTAGTCCTGAAAAGGACCTTGCTGGGTACTATTAGGATTCTTTCCTGCGCCAGTCCTTAGTTTTTATAGCTCTGTCTAGTCAAACAATAAGGTCTATGTTTTGGGTAGATTATATAGTAAGATTAGAGTAATCCAGCAGGAATGTATCCATTGTCTTGCTCTTCTCTTCCAGAATCTCTATACAAGGAAGTACAGGATTTGGCCTTTCTAGATGTTGTCTCCAAACTTCGAAGTCATGAGAACAAAAGTGTTGCCCAACAGGCCTCACTTACAGAGCAGAGACTTACAGTGGAAAGCTGAGAACTGGCCCTGCTGGCACCAGGCTCATCCCAGCTCCACCCACCCCACTGTTCTCCATCCAGCTGCTTCTTCAACTCCATTCTCTACTACATCACTTGTGCATGCGTGTAATGTTCCAGTACCAATGGAAGAACTGCTATAGGTACCTGCCTAATAAGATTTCTAAACCCATAGTTAATGTGAACATGACTGTCAAAACAAGTCTCCACCCATAACTGTTATATCCTATACTCCTGATGCTTGAGCTACATTAAGTAGAATGTGCATGTTGTAGTCCTATGATGATGTAAACTTGGTACTCCATGCTGACTTGCTCCTCACATGCAGTAAGCTACATAATAATGTACTGGTAAACTAGAAACAAAGAATGCAGCAGGACCTGTCTAGCTTATTTAAAGATGAAACTGAATCGTCAAGGTAGCACCACATATTCTGGTTTTGTTTTGTTTTGTTTTTGGTGCTGGGGAAGCACAGCAATCAAAAAGCCTATATGGCTGCTCACTCATTAGTCTTCTGCCAACGTCAGGCCTGTTACACCTAGACTTGAATAGGTTCAATATTCATTCCTGCCCTACGGTTTCTCTCCTTTTTCTGTGAACTATATAGGCAGTTTGCCAAGCAACACCGCAAACTTTCCTGAGGCTCCTGATTCCATCTTTAACCGATAGTTGTACAGGGGCTCAGTGCTGAAACGTGGATTTTAATGTGAGCGGAGCATAGGAAGGAGTTAAAGAAACCCTGGCATACTGAACCACTTTGGATCTTGCCTGTATTTTAGATTCCGATTTGTGTGTAGTTACATCTAGAACTTCCTTCCATCAGCTAGCCAGCATTGTCAACATGTCTCTAAAGCGTCCTTGGTGTTTGTTCGGTGAAGGAGAACTGAGGCGGCTTGTTTGGTGGAGAATGGACTTCTTCCCCCCGGTTTTCATCGTTTAGGGTGCAAGCAGGGAGGTTCATCTTTCATGCTCCTTTTCAATGTGCTAATTCTAGACAGACATAAGAGGAAACCTGAAGTAAGCTTGTCTAAAGAGAGCAAGGCCGGTTTTAAAAGCCATAGTAGCCAGTCCAGTACATTCTGCAGATGGCCTCATAGCAGTCATTGTTAAGAGTTCTTCACCTCCACTTTCCCACTGAGAACCACAATAATCTCCCAGGCTGCAAGCCAGGACTCGCCGCAGAGACTCTTCTTGGCAAAATGTAGTGTGCTCGTCACTGCCACTAACTACCACCAAGTGAGTTCTTAGAGCTTTGACACACAGTCTTTATAAATTAATCGGGATTCCCTGTGACCCGCCTGCCTCCTCACACCCAAGGTTGAGTCCTGCTGATGTCCGAGGGAGGCTGAGCTCCATTACTGGAATGGAGGGCAGTGAGGGGCTGCTGAGAGGGACCAGCTCCTTCCTCCCCCGACAGGAGATACCTGTATCTCTGCGTTCTCTGAATCAGACTTTGCTTTTCACACTTTTAAATTCAAGAAAGATTTACTTCATGTAAGTAAAAACCTGACTGACCGTTCCCTCTGATGTCCAAATAAGGGAACTGTGGTGAGCGCTTGTGCTTGCTCACTGTAGAAATGAGTTCTTTATTGTCTTTCTCCTGGGCTGGATAAGTGGACTAATGTTGCATAATACTGTCCATATTAATAACTTAATAAATAAATAGTATATGAAACTACAGTGAGATTACTTGGTTTCTTTGTGTGTTGTCTATATCTTGACTTTCAAGAACAGGGTTCACTCCTTATTGGTACTGGGTGCTGATGAATGAATGCTCACTCAAAGTTGCAGACAGCCATCAAAAAATTCCCAGATAGACTGATAGCTAAGATTTGGATAGTTCTACTTCTAGATCTTTCAAAATAAAAACAAAACACTTAGAGATTGCTTCTGTACAGAAAAGCACTATAAAATAAAAGGGGGCGGGGGGAGAAAACTCAGAAACATTCCAAGATCATAGATTTGAAAGACAGTACCTTGTAATGCGGCTACCAGCAATCATTTCAGACTAATAGGAACTGCTAGCTCCAGCAAAATCAAGCACAATCCAGCTGTGCCCTTGATAACAGAGGCCAACAAATTGGGAAACTCACTGCTAAGCCCAGGTAGTTGGTAGACAAATGAAGACCAAATAACCTTTCATCTCCAACTAATTAATCTCAGCTTCAGAGGACTAACATTAAATCATTTGGCTGCCTCACAGACTGTGGTTTAAAAGAGACAGTAAGAGAAACTTCCAGAAAGCCAGGAAATGTCCCTTCTTCCCCTTGGGCCCACCAGAAGCCTGGAGTTGTCTGACTGCCTTCCCACACTGTAACCTTGTGTTCAAAGCACATTTGATAAAGACTCTGCCAGATTCTGAAGTTTTCCTTGGAGTCGTGTTTTGCACACTCCTTGATGTGAACAGAGATGTGCAAAAAAATAATTTTTTTAGTATTCTAAAATGATGACCTACTTGCAGGGATTACTGTAACTATCTGAGCAGGCCTGCCTGTGGCCTGCCTGTGAAGAACGCAGGAGGAGGTCAGGCTATCCAAACCCTGAAGAACATTTAGACTGTAGATAACTTCCTTACGAAGATACTTGTAGGTGAGCATCACTCTTTGGATCCAGCTGTGACTACAGTCAGGAAACTAAACATCTGCTCAACTCTGGGTAGCTATAACATTTCAACTCTACAGGAATAATGGCATAAACTGATGTTTGAGATGAAGCCTCTTCATTTTGACTAGGAATATAAGTCATTTTTTATACAATCGTGCAATCTTATAAATTTCATTTACATTTGTACTTAAGAGACAGAAATATGCCGTGTCAGTGTATGTCGTATAGGCATATCTGAATATGGGATACTGAGGTAACTGTACTTTAAAAGTGTACGATAAGGTCAACGAAACGGCTCACTGTGTGAAAGCCCTTGCCACCCAAGCTTAACAACTTGGGTTTGATCCCTGAAACTTAAAGTCAGAGATAACCAACTCCTAAAAGTTGTCCTCTAAACTTACAAACTACCCCACTGCACACACACATCAAGCACACAACACTAATACAAACGTCAAAGTAGGATAATGTAAAGCACTCGGTCTTTGGACACTGATGTAATTCTGGCTTTGTTACATACTGGCTGTATGGCCGGCCAACTTACTTAAAACTCAGCTTATTTTCTCTTCAGTATGAAAAACTTAATAGTCCTCATGGTTTTGAGAGAGAACTTTTAGAGATTCAAGATAAAGTGGATAAAAATGTGATCTACTGTGGACTAATCTTTTCTCACCCCCCTGAAGGTTTCCCACATAAAATAATTTTAAACCAGACTAGGAGTGCAACATGGTGGTGCACTGCTTTAGTCCCAACTCTAAGAAGGAAGAGGCATGCAGGTCTCTGCGAATTTGAGGCAAGTCTGATCTACACAATGAGTTCCAGGGCTACATAGTGAGACTGACCTAAAAATAAGTAATAAATAAAATTTTTTAAAGCTTTTTGTAAAACAAATTTTTTAGTTTTATCCAAAGAGCATAGATGTTATACTCTAACACATCAAACATAGAAAACATATATTGTGGTGTTCATAATTCCAGATATGAACATGTATGTTGACTACTTTGTATTCCACAGTCAAGCCTTCATTAAACCAAATGTATAGCAAGTCTCTGCATTCTCTGGCCTTTGCTCCCTCAATCCCTCCCTTTTCTCCTGACTGCTGTTGCCATACTTGTCCAAGACGCATGGAGAGCTTCTCACTTTATAAACAAGCCAGAGGATCAAGTCGCCACACCTATCAGATATACCCCACACTCAGGGCTTGGACTGGCACATCCTGTACACAGCCCAGTCATCTATCCACCTAATTTCATTCCAACATGAACCATTTCCAACCTATAGGCCCAACCCACTTGGACGTCCTTTCTTCTGCCCAAATCTACTCTGTCAGTATTAACACTAATGAGAATTCCACATGCCCAGATCTTACTGAAAATTTGCTAACAATACGAAAGATCAACCTAGTATCTCTTTTCTAAAAACCACCTATCCTTTAGAAAAGTTTGCCAATGATAATTACCTTGATGAACCCAGGGAACAATTTAAAATAACAATCTTAATAAAGTTTTTTTTTTAATTTTTTTAATTAAAAAATGAAATTAAGCGCAATGAAATTAAAGAGAATAATCACCAGAGTGGTGCTCAAGAAAATACAAACATAGGCTGACGGAAATGACAAGGACATTCTAGGACTTGAGAACACTATTCAGTTGTGAGATAGAAACACTGAAGAGGCTTCAAAGGAAATGAAGATGAAATTGAAAATCCAATAAATAACTCACCTAGAAAACTCAAAGCCTTATGAGTAGAATGGACCAAAAAAAGACAGTAAAGAATATATACCAAAATAAACAAGGAATATGATCTTAAAACCACAGGAACATACAGGAAGTGTGGGGCACCATGAAATGACCAAACCTTCAAGTTATAAGCATGAGGGAGAAGAATCCCAAGTCAAATGGTATAGATCTTCAACAAGATCATAGAAGAAAATCTCCCCAAACTATGCAAAGTCATACCCATACAGATTAAAGAAACACACAGAACACCACATAGATAAGGCCAGAAAAACAAAGAAAAACTCCCCAAAGCTTATTATAGCTAAAACATTAAGTATACAGAACAAAGAAAATGTCCTGAGAACTATAATAATAATAATAATAATTAACCTCAAGTTACATATAAAGGAAAACTTACCAGAAGACCATCTGATTTCTCAGTAGAAAATTTGGAAACTGGAAAAGCCTCAGTATGTTACAAATGTCATTAATATCTTTAAAAATATCAATTACCTCAACTCTCCAATAAAAGAAACAGGCTAACTGAGTGGATCATAAAACAAAATCCATCTACCTGTCCTCTACAAGAAACACACTGAGCTTTAAGTAATGCCATAGAGTAAAAGGGATTGACAGAGTACTCCAATCAGATGGGACCAAGAAGCAAGCAGGCATCACTTACTAATAACTGACAAAATAGATCTAAAACTAATCAGAAGAGATAAAGAGGGACATTTCATATATGAGGGAATAGCTAACCAAGAAGACACTGCTATTCTAAACATACATGTACCAAACTCTGGGATACCCACTTTCAAAATTAAAAAAAAAAAAAAACCTACTGCTGAATATAAAGACACAAATTAACATCAACCCATTAATATCAGATGATTTCACTATCACAATTCATTCAATATACACATTCCAAATAGGCCTCCCTTTGTCCAAGAATTAAGAACAGCAAGTAACAATTGGGACCTCATGGAATGAAAAATCTTCTGCACACGGAAAGAAACAACCAACTGGGTGAATAGGAAGCCCACGGGATGGGAGAGTGCCTTTGCTGGCAATACATTTGACAGGATTAGTATCCAAAATATATAAAGAACTCAAAACACAGAGTCAAACAAACAAATGACCCACTTGAAAAATGGGCCTGAGACCCAGAGAGTTTACAAAATGAAAAAAAAATAATATTTTAAGAAATATCTCCAAAAAATGTTCATCATTTCTAGCAATTAGGGATTATATAGATCAAATCAGCTTTGAAATTCTGTTTATCCCAGTCAGCATGGCAAATACTGGAAAGGGTTCATGGAGAAGAAACCCTTGTTGAACTGTTGGTTGGATTGCAACCTGGCACAGCCACTGTGGAAATCAATATGGAGATGCCGCAGACCTTCTTTTTCCTGTGCCTGCGTAAAAACAAGTCTCTCCAGCAGATGGGCAAAGAGTCGGATGAGTGACAGACAGATACACGCACACAAGAGAGGTGTTGAATCTGAATGTAATTTCCTGGTAAAACATGAGACTATTATATTACAGCGAATTATCAGGAGCTACAAATCACAAGTAAGACAAGGTATACTGAAATTTACCAGATACAACAGAAAAGAATTTGCAAGAACTAGTTAAATGTTTACATTAGGGATAACAAGCCCTGCCTGGGAAAAGCCTAATGCCAGGCAGGAATTTCACACTTTAGAGTTAATAGCACCAGGGGGTTTAACTCTTTGATAGGCCTCAAGAATAATGGGGTATCATGGAGCTCTAAATTCTAGGTCTTGTAAAACTTTATCTTGTCTGGAGACTTTCTTACTTATCAGGATAGTATATTAACTCACTCCTGACATGGAATGTAACCTGTAGTAAAGATTTCTATCTCAGTGAGATTCCCAGTTTCTTAATGGCTGTTTTTTATTGTTTTATGGTAGTGCTTAATTAGTTACTGAATAGGTTAAACTCCTTGCTGCTATCTGGGATCTTAGAACACTGGGAAAAAGCTTTAGCTATGTTAGAATACAATCTTAAAAAGCATTACATTAAGGTAATACTGAATAGAGCGCATGTGAATCCATACACTAGGCTAATGCGGGGAGTGGAGAATGGATATTATGGTTATAAGGATTATGGGAGAAAAGTGCCAGACTTCAGGAAGAGAGTTTCCTTGAAACCCATTGCTTCATCGGTCAGCTTCCCAGCTTTCGCTGTCAAACTGACTCAACCAAAGTACATGGCATGGAGACTTCTCCAAAAGCTACAATTAAATCTGTCATTTGACCCAGCTATACCACTCCTTCACATATACTCAGAGCACTTGACATCCCACTCCACAGACACCTGGTCAGCCGTGTTTACAGCTGCTCTAATCACAAGGTCTAGGAAATGGGAAAAAAACCTCAATGTCCTTCAGCTGATGAATGGATAATAAAAATTTGGTACAGATACACTAAGGGATCGAACTAGAAAAACATCCTATAGAGTGAATAACCCAGACCCCAAATGACAAATGTCATGCGATGTCTGTTACTGAGAGTTCCTAGCTCCAGATCTTCAGATGAGAGTACGTGTCCCAGAGTAACTACAAATATCAGGAAAGTACACAGATGCCATTGCTAGAGTGAGGGATGGAGGAAGCAACAGAGGGGAAGTGACAGGGTACACGTGATCTGATTGGGGAAATGGAAAACCGGGGTCTCTGGGTATGGAGGAGGTAAGTAGATAAGAGGGAGAGGAGAATGAAATAGATCAGTGAGAATTGCCTGCAAAGGTCATAAGGAATCCTACCATTAGTGATCTTCCTACCTGTATCGTTTAAACAAAATCTTTCCATCTGCACTGGCAATGCCTTTTCCAAGAGTCAAAGACTACCACCAACCCTAGGCTCTGGGTTTGACCCTCAACACTATGAGAAATGAATAACAAAAATAAGCACAATATGGAAGTCATTAATCACACTCTGGGACTGAGAACATGACTCAGTGAGTAAAGCACTCGCCATGAAAACATGAGGACCTAAGTTCTGATCACCAGAGCCCATGTAAAGTTTCTACAGAGGGATTGGGTGGGGTGGGAAAGGGCAGGATGACCCAGCTAGCTGCCATGTGCAGCGGTGAAAAAGACATCTTGTCTCGAAGTGGAAGGCAAGGACCGACACCCAAGCTTGTCTCCTGATCTCTATGCACACAGTGTGGCACGTCCACACTGTGGACACAAATACACACCATACAGATCATTCTCTGCTCTTCACTCCTGCTGTGTCATGTCCTACTGACCCACATAAGTGAGAAGTGACAGCCGAATGACCATCTCTAATAACCATTAACTCCTCAGTTTGCCCGGTTCCTGTCAGGCCACTGAGAAGCACAGTGACTCCCTCTGAGCCATTAGAGAACAAGAGAGGGGCACTACATGAAGAAAAGCATCAGATGAAAACTCACTTCCTATTGATTTCCCAGGACAACTCAGCCATGTATCGTGATGGATCACACCTTCATTTGACAGCTTTCGATCTGTAAAAAGTGTGCTTTGTTGTATCGGTGACTGACGTCCAAAGCAAACTTCTAGAACAGTGTTCTGCCATGTGTGTTTTGTTGTAAATGCCCTGCATCTTATATCCTTGGAATATGCCATATGAAGTAGTGGGTTTCCTTGTAGCATTTCACATATGCTTGGGTTTGGTTAACTTGCCTCATTCCACACTCTCCCTCACCTCCCGGCTTCCTGTTCTCCCCTTCAACCAGCAGTTGCCTTTCCCTTTCAAAACACACGCTAAGTCTCAAAAGAGGCACAGCGCCTTCAGATACTTGGATGTACCATAGTCGCCTAACCTTTCCTAACCTTTGGATGTTTAACACATCTTGAGTTTTTGAAAATCAAATGTGAGCTTGTGGTTTTAGATGGTACTAGTTCCTCATTTAAGAACCATCTGACTTGGCCAGGTATCGTGGTGCACACACCACCTGGGAGGCAGATCTCTGTGAATTTGAGGCTAGCCTGGTGTATATAGTGAGTTCTAGAACAATGGGAGCTATGTAGTGAGACACTATCTCAATACACAAATAAATAAATGACCTGCCATGTCCAACCCTTCTACTTTTAGTCACATCAGCACCTCCCTCTGGGTATCTGGCTGTCACCTCCTCTCTCAACATTTATCGCTGTCCTGTGTATCAGTGTGAGTGTCTTCAATGATGAAGAGCAGAGTACAGCTGTCACCACTCTTGGAGCTGCTGGGTGATGGCCTCTAAGCATCATCAGCAACTGCTCATCAGAGTCCCTTACCACTCTTACCAGGCCTGTGACCCTCCACAGGCTCCAACCAACCAGCACACTGGAGGCACAGCTCACATGGAAAGTGGACAGAGATGGGAAGAGGTCCTTTCACTTACAAGAATCATCAGTTAGCACTCTCTCCCTTCCTCATAAGCCAGTGATGGCATGGAGGATGGCCTGCTTGTTTGGTCCACCGAGCATTTGTTAAGACAAAACAAAGTAGCAGCAGCAACAACAGAAATCTATATACCCACCGACATTTTGACTGCCTTTACATAGAATCTAATTATTTCAGTGTCTCAACTCGTCATGTGCTTGATAGTCAAGCGTGAGGATGAGTTCAGAGCCCCACCATCCCCGTGCAAACCAAGCATAGGGAGCATGTCTACAGCCCCACCACTGGGGAGACAGAAACAGGAGGCTCTCAGAGCTCACTGGTCAGCCAGCCTAGCAGAACTGGTGTGCTTCGTGTTCTCTGGGGGATCTAGTTTCAAAAATAAAGTGAAAAGTAGCTGAGAAAGACAACTCACGTTGGTGCCAGGCCTCCACCTGCACACACACATACGTACACAAGCATACATGTGTATGCTACATACACAATCTAGGGAGATCTGGAGGGAGGCTGAGTTTGCACTTCAGTGGTGAAACATACATTTAGTATGTGTAAGGCTCTGGGTTCAGTCCCCAAACCAAAGGGACATGGGGAGAATTTTAGCATTTCGGGAGCATCTTGAAGTTCTGAGCCTGCTGTGGGACCCACATGGGAGGGTTCAGTTCCCATCACCACTGGATGGCTCATGTGAGGGTGACCTGCAGAGACGTCATGTAAGTAGGAGGTAGGTTTTCAGAACAAAAAGCCATACTACACGACAGGTCACAGGCACAGAAGTTGGGGTAGCTAACTCAAGGACAGTTCTATAACTCATACAGAGTTGCACTGTATTTAGTGCGTTATGGTTCTGAAGGCTGGAGAATGCTGGAGGCCAAATGAGAAATGACAGGAACACGAAAGTGGAGTAGCAAGCCATCCCAAGCCTGTGCCCAGCCCATCTTGCTAACAGGAAGGAGCCGATGCTGGCACCAGTGTCTCATTACAGCACTGGCACAGATCCTGTGGTGACTGCAGGGATTTACAATGTCCCTTCTTGATCCCACGAGGAATGCAGCCTGTTGTAGCCTGGTGTAGCTGTGGCTGGGATAAGATCATGACTAAGCAACATGTCCATGTCACAGTCCATCATTGGGGGAAATCTAGATAGGAATTCAAATGGAGACTCTGGGAGGCAGGAACTGAAGCGGAGCACATGGAGTAATACTGCTTCCTGGCTTGTTCTCATGCTCCCTCAGTCTGCTTTCTTATACAACTCAGGACCACAGAGGTGCCCCATAAGCCTACAGGCCAATCTGTTGGAGGGAATTCCTTTGTTACATTTTAGTTACATGTAGTTACATTCCCAAGTGACTCATGTTTGTGTGAAGTTGCCAATAAGCTGCCAACTCATGGCAGTACCCCTACTGAATACTTTGATTCACTTGGCCTGGATAGAATACAGGATCCGGCAAAGTCAAGCTCTCTACTGGAGACATCATCCCACAGTCTGCACTGCTAAATCCCCAGGATGACACAAGCACCTACAGCTTCCACTCTCTAGTCTGCCCTAGGAAAATACACCTCCTTGGTTAAATGGCTGACCAATGAGAAGCTTTGTTCCACCACCAGCCAAGGCCCCAGTGAATAAGACACCCCACTGACAGACTGTTAAGTGGCATGAGGCACACAGAGAAAGTAACGCCCTCGAGGCTCAGAAAGACATAGATCATTCCCCAAGCCGTAAGCAATCAAAGGACAGGGAACCTGAAGGTGGCAGTCATGCAGGGGCAGTTGCCAAAGCTATTTTCCTCTGGGGTTTGACCGACTCAGGTGGGGAAAGTTCCAGAGCTCCTGACCCCTCTGCTCTACTGGAGAAGACATGTGGCATCAGTGAAAGGGATTAAAAGTGCCCTGGTGGCAATATTTCAAGTTATTTATCTAATATCCACCTCTGTTCTCCTTATTTACAGAACTCTAGTTTTATTCAGGAGACAATATGACACACTTCCCTTTCTTCCCAGGTTGCTGAACCTGTGCTACAATTCACAGAAATATAGATTCCCAGAAAGAGAAATAGAAAAGGGCAAATTCCTGCTAGAGAAAGCCAGCCAGCCGTTCCTTTCTCTTCCCTGTTATCAGTGGGGAAGAGCCCCCAGAGAACAGCAGCCCTCCCTTCTTGCCACCACTAAATACCGTGAAGACTGGGGGGGGTGGGGTGGGGAGGGGGTAGACCTTAAGGTCCAGGGAGAGGAAGTTACACGGAACCCAGATGGTAGGAGCATTCATGAACCAGATAGGACCCTGCCGTTCCAGGAGGGATGCAGTAAGCCTAGTCATTAATGCATCAAGATCACTCTAGGGCATCTTGTTCTGCCTGTGGTCACAGCCACGGAACCTAGAACTTCTACACTTCACTCCTCAGGGCCCTTCTGACATAACATTGGAGATTCACGGGCTCTTTACTGCAGAAGCAGAAGACAGGAAACAGTTTGTTAATGGATACATAGACAGAATAACAGTGTTGCAAGTGGAGACGCGAGTCTGGGCTCTTGGTATCCATATGGGAGGGCGCGAGTCTGGGCTCTTGGTATCCATATGGGAGGGGGAGGAAACAAAAGACGGGGCTTGGAAAACATAGATGGGACCTGAGATGTCTTAATGCTTTGTTATAAACTGGGAAGGGCAAATCCAAGGATTTTGAACAGGAAATTGATTTGTTTGTTTTGTGTTTTGTTCCAGAACCAGAATTGTTGCTAATGGGGAGGCAGGAAGGAGATATGTGCCTCTTCCCGGGAGACTATTCTTCTTGGGTGTCTTCTGTTTTTGTATTTCTGTAGAAAGCCAGAAAAGCTTTTGTTTGAAGTTCTTTTCAAGGCTGTTTAGATAGCAAGCAGGCTTGTATAAGAGATGCAGCAGCTTTTTTTTTTTCTTCTTTATTATGTACAGGCAAATAAGATGAAGTCTCTCTTGGACAAAACTGGGCCAAGAATGTTTTTAGAGCCTTTCATAGGTCTAGGACTGGGCTTTCTAGGCTCATAATACTCAGCTGTATGTGTAGGACCCACCTGGACCACAGTACCCAGTGGGCCTCAGGGAGAAAGGATTGCAAAAACACCAAGATTTCCTGTGGTGCTGTTCAGCTAGCACTGGAATCCTATGCCTTGTTCTCACCACCTCCAGAAGTGAGGCCTGCTGACTTGTGAGGCAGCACCAGTGTAGGCTCGAAGCTGCTTCTCTGTCCTTACGTTTCGCCCTGACAGGGAACTGTGGAGGTGGAGACTGGTGCTGAGGATCATGAGGTGTGTACGCGGTGGCTGGACAAGAGATGATGGTAGGGTTAACCCTGAGAGAGAACAGATGGATGACAGGCAATGGTTGGCTTTCATGGGCTGACCAAATCAGTGTGGCAGATCTGCAGGGGTGCAACCCAGAGGGCCGAACTTTGTTTCAGCTAAACCTTGGCCTTGGATCAGCAAGCTCTATAAACATAGCAAAGCCCTTGAGCTCCTCTCTGTGCTGTGTTAGAGTTCCCAGGAATGCCAACTGCAGGCTTTCTTTAAAAAAAAAAAAAAAAAAAGCCAAACTTTATGAATCACTTAGGGAATCAAATTCCTGAAACCTGGGAAGCTGAATTATTAAAGGATTTAAAGGTGAGTCTGTCCTTTTTCTGTGGGAAGTGGGAAGTGCTGGCCTGTTAGGAAAAAAAAAAAACTAACAGCATTCACACATTCCTAAAAGAAACATGTGTGTTCCTGTCTGTACGACAGCCCATAGGAATCCGAAGAAGAATCAGTAGTCTAAGGGCCAGCCTGGGGTACATGGTGAGCCTCCCTGTCTCAAAAACAAAACAAAACAAAACAAAAACCTATATAGAGTCAGAACAGCCTAATGACCATTTCCATGTACATGGACCATTGTTCAATTTCTATCCTGAAATGTATTTACCCAGAGCCCAGTGATCCCAGAACTCAGTGTCACTGAGCTCTGACTCAGGGACCCATTATCATCACTTGCACCTTTGTGTGAGCAGGCTTCCTAACCAGGAGCTCCAGGTGTTAGGCTAAGGTAGATACTGTCCCAAGGGATATTCCAGAGACCTTGCTGACTCTCAGAAACTGCCCTCCAGCAAAATAATCAGGACACCTCATGCCAGTCTTCCTGGGAATGGCCCGAGATATGACCACTGGCCACTTTTCCGTACTCCATCACTGTGGACACGAAACCAAGTCTGTTTAGACATCAGAACCTCTAGGATTTCTGTGGAGCCTGGCAAAGGGTGTGGCTGTATCCCTCATCCATGCCTAGACTTCCTCTTCAGCTTGTCATTTGTCAGTGTGTGGTCCACAGCCTCTTCATATGTGACTATTGCTGCCCCTGTGTGGAAAAGCTAGGTCCCCTGTCTTAGAAGCCATTAGATCTATGTGCATCCATTCATTCTTACTATTACTTGACCCAAGGGGCCAGGATCCATGTGAGTGTCATTTCTGCCTCTCAGCATGACAGTGTTGTCAATCGTACCTGGACCCCATCTCCTGCAACACAGCAATTCCAGGTAGAAGTTAGTTGAGAAGCCCACTAAGCCTGGAGAAACTCAGAATTTATTAGCAAACAAATTCTTCAAACGTGGGATCCCCTCTCATAACTGCTTCTCACCAGTTTGATGTTTCAATAGGATTAGTAGCATGGCAGGAGCCAGAGATGCTCCAGTGCCCAGGAGTCTTAGAAGGTTTCTGTTCTCAGCAATCAGGCGTGGGCTACTCTAGTGCCAACTGACAGTAACTGAAATTGTATTATCATTCTCAAAACTAATTTAGAGACAAGTGGAGACAGTTCTCTGTTACAGAATAGAGGCCCATGTTTTAGGAGAAGAGGGGCTCTCTACCCAAAACCAAATAACCCTGATGTCTGACTCACTATTTCAGTTTGGCTGCTCTCAGAGATCATGGACCTGGTGGCTTGAAGAACACATGGATCCCCCCTGGTTCCGGAGTCCGGGAAGTCCAATTCAGAGTGCCAGCAAGGGTGGACTCTTTTTGAGGCTTCCATTTCTATGGAGACTCATGGGGGAGGGAAACAGGCTCTTGTCTCCTCTTCTTTTCATAAAGATACTCAAGCCATGACCCAACACTCATGACACAAACCTAATTACCCATCAGTGGCCATCAAAATACCACAATAGGGATTACAGGTTCCACACATGGACTTGGGAGAGTCCACTGAGAGAAACACTTGGAGTCCACAGCCCTGGAATACTACTGACACAGAGGTTAGCAGCACAGGCCAGACCTGCAGAGCCTGCATTCTAACAGAAAAGATGCTATTCATGTCTGTTCAAATGGGATGTGGTTTTCAAAAGGGAGCCTATACTGGGATTGGAGAGGTGCCTGTGGCATTGAGAGGACTTCCCTGAGAAAGCTCTTCAGGACAGGCTGAGACACGAGTAGGATTTAGGGAGTAAGGATGCCTGAACTCTTTTCTGCTTTGCAGAGACTCTACCATACAGGTATTACTACCGCCATACCTTATGAGGTCAGGCTCTGAGGACAGGAGGAAGCAGCCTGACCATGAGAGGCAACAGTGAGAAGCACATGTCACATGACAGGCAATATCGAGAAGCACGTGTCACATGACAGGCAACAGTGAGAAGCACATGTCACATTGAAGGTTCCCTCTGCAGCACAGCAGGAGGAGGAGCCCCGTAAGACCCAGCTTTGTTACAGTGCTTTCCTGACATCCATCTCAGAGCCTAGAAATTAGTAACTGAGAGATGATTTATGGAAAGATGTTTCTAGATTACATCTCAACATTACACCACTTTATGTAAAAACCATGAGCAGCACTAGATTCTGTTATCGATCAATGAACCAAGCACGGAAGGTTCAAAGGATGCACCTTGAGAGTTGGCCTTAGCATTCGCTCAAGAAGGCAGCAGAAATTTAATTGGGACTTGAAGTCAGAACCCCAGAATTCTTTTCTAAAGAGATATGATGTACTCTTAAGAGTCATTTTCCTTTGCAAATGAGTGAGGGTCTCATGAAGCCCAAGCTGGCCTTGAAATTGCTATGTAGACGAAGATGACCCCGAAGATGACCCTGAACTCCCGGGCTTCCCTGCCTCCTCCTCCCCAGCGCTGGGATCACAGGCATATGCCACCATGCCAAGTGTATTAGTTATTATTATTTTATCTCCTAACACTGGAGCACTGGGAGGAGGTGTATGTGCGTGTGCGTATGTGTGTAAGAGAGAGAGAGAGAATATGAATGAAGGTGTGAGGTGTGTGTGTGTCCATCTCTGTTTCACACCCAAGCAAGCAATGGACGTGCATACACAGTTTCATCTGTAGTAAGCAAGGAGACTCTTTCTTTTCTTAATCCCCAAGCACTATTACCCAGGTGCATGATGTTCATTCATACTCTACCGTGTATGACTAGTAACTGAGAGATGATTTATGGAAAGATGTTTCTAGATTATATTACACCATTTTATGTAAAGCGTGTGAGCAGCTCTAGATTCTTGCATAGACTGGGGGAGCAAGCACGAGTCCCTCCAAGATGCTCAGGGACCACTGTGCCTATCTACCACACAGCAGATAGACTGCTATGTAATGGGCACCCTAATATTGTATTTTATTAGGTCAGCAACAATGCTACTATGGTGTGTATAAAGTACATTAAAATTATATGTTTTTCAAAGCTGCACACTGGGTCTTACACATCCCACATACACACCCCACATACACACCCCACATACACACCCCCCCCACATACACACACACCCCACATACACACACACCCCACATACATACACACCCCACATACACACCCCCACATACACACCCACATACACACCCCACACACCCCCATACACACCCCACATACACACCCTAACACTTATGCATGCTCACAGTTGTCCTCTTTAACTACAAAGTTCTAAAAGTTATTGGAGGGGGGCACGGACATGGTTCAGTGGTTAAAAGCATTCACAGCTCTTCCAAAGGGCCTTCTTCAGGTCCCAGTACCCACATCTACTTGTGACTCTAACTCTAGATCCACTGGCCTCTAGATCCACACGGCACCGCATTAACATCTTGTGTCTTTCTCTCTCTCTCTCTCTCTGTGTCTCTCTCTGTGTCTTTCTCTGTGTGTGTGTCTCTCTCTGTGTATGTCTCTCTCTCTCTGTGTCTCTCTCTGTGTGTCTCTCTGTGTATGTCTCTCTGTGTGTGTGTGTCTCTCTCTCTGTGTCTCTCTCTTTCTGTCTCTCTCTGTGTGTCTCTCCGTGTCTCTCTCTCTCTCTCTGTGTCTCTCTCTCTGTGTCTCTCTCTGTGTCTCTCTCTGTGTCTCTCTCTGTGTCTCTCTCTGTGTCTCTCTCTCTCTCTGTGTCTCTCTCTGTGTGTCTCTCTGTGTGTCTCTCCGTGTGTCTCTCTCTGTGTCTCTCTCTCTCTCTGTGTCTTTATCTCTGTGTGTCTCTCTGTGTGTGTGTCTCTCTCTCTCTCTGTGTTTCTCTCTCTGTGTCTCTCTCTGTGTCTCTCTGTCTCTCTTTCTGTCTCTGTCTCTCTCTGTCTCTGTATCTATACCTCTGTCTCTGTACCTCTCTCTCTCTCTCTCTCACCCCCCCCCCCACACACACAGACTCACACACAGAGTAAAAAAATTAACCTTTACTGTAAAACTTTATACATCATGTGGCTCCAGTTTGCACAGCTTTAACTATCAGTAGGTCATAAATCAGATTACTATACTACAGATTACTATATTACAGATTACAGTAACTATCATAAATCAGATTCTTTTAATAATTTGACTCAACCATTCCACTATCAGAATATCCAGAGCAACATGAAAAGTGTGGGCCATATAAGAAAGGGCACAGCAGCTGCGTTCAGTTGTATAGAGCTGCAATCGATTAACAGTTGATGGGTGGCGGCCTGCTACATGCTAGCTAGCTACTCCACACCAATGGCTGTCAAACATTTTGGATTCTGGGCCTTTTCACTCTTTTAAAGAAGGCTAAGGGCCCCGAAGAGCCCTTGTTTGTGTGGAATTTCTGTGAATAGTATGCTAGAAATCAAAATGGAGAAAGATTAAGAATACTGAAAATTATAAGCCCAGCCCCACTTTGCCCTAAGAGTGGATGTCACTGCCCTCCACCATCTCTGAAGACCTCCACATTCACAGAATGAGTAACAACGGCAAAGCAGAGACCAAATGGTTTAGCATTAGAAGACAGATTAAACCCCGGGAACTCTTGCACGTTAAAAATTGCAAAAAGTCCATCCCTGGACCAAATTTTGAGAACACAATCCACTTGCACACTCTGCAGGCTAACACACTATCACTACATAAACTATCCTCACTGACACTGAAAAACTCTGATTTAATGAAATCAAAACATTAGTAGACATGATTGTACCTCCACTATGTTTGATCCTCCTGCCTCTTAGGTGCTGGAATTACAGGCAGGCGTGGCCACACAATCCCTCTTACTCTACAACTTAAAAGCAGAATTCTTTTTTTTTTTTTTTTGGTTTTTCGAGACAGGGTTTCTCTGTATAGCCCTGACTGTCCTGGAACTCACTTTGTAGACCAGGCTGGCCTCGAACTCAGAAATCCGCCTGCCTCTGCCTCCCCGAGTGCTGGGATTAAAGGCGTGCGCCACCACGCCCGGCTCCAGAATTCTTAAAAAGTCAACCTTCTTGTACTACAAGTACCTCTAGATGCTACACTTACTTGTTCTTTCGATTTTTCTGCATTGAGATTTTTTTCTTTTAAACTTTTGCGATCCAATTCCAGCTAAGCAGTAAGGAGACAGCAGCAAAGGTGGCCACCAATAAGGTACTCACGCTTTTGTTTCTTTGTTCCATGCTGAGCATTGAGCCGGGGCCTTGTGCATGCTGGGTCTGCATTCCACCACTCAACTATACCCTCAGTACCAATCCCAGACAGGCCAACCAGGGTTGTCTGCAAACCATAGCAGGGCTCACTTGGAGCTTGGTAGAACTGTGACTCTCCAGCCCCATTAAGAACTCCTGAGTCAGAACCTGTGTGCAGAACCTGCTAATCCCTGTTCATTACCACCACCTGGGAGCTTAAAAAGATGCCTGGGAGGGCTGGTGGGATATTAGTGCTCCCAGCTGACTCTACCATGCAAGCAGAAAGATCTTAGTTCCCACCTTGGAAAGAGTAAAACTGAAACTTAAAGTAACCACTGCTGTGTACCACAGCATCCATAACATGTGACAACTTCCCTGCCCGTTCCTGGGTCCCAGGAATTTCAGAGGAACAAAGGATTTGGATGGAGAGAGATGACTTAATCCATTTATAGTACTTAAATAAGTGCCTTAGGTTGGTAATTTATAGACAACAAAAGCTCATTGTTTACAGTTCTGAAGGCTGTGCTAAAGTACCAGAAGTTGGGTGTCTGGTGGAGACTCAGTCCTTCCAGCACATTCCAGACCTTTGCACCTGTTAGAAGGGAGGAACACCTGCCCCCGGGCCTCCTTCATAAAGGCATGGAGTCTACTCAAGACCAAGGGCTCCACACACACCAGTCACCGGAAGCCCTGCCCCTTGCTACTGCTTCATCTGAGACACTTTCTTTTGTGAGTGTTTGTCTACATGTGCACATTGTATGTGTGTACATCATGTGCATGCCTGGTATCTGCAGAAGTCAGAAGAAGGCCCAGATCCCCTGGAACTGGAGTTAGAGTTAGGGCGGTTGTGACCCACCATCCTTGGAATTGAACACTGGTCCTCTGCAACAGCAGTAAGCCAGTGCTCTTAACCGCTGAGCCATCAACTCAAGCTGGGGGGCAACTTTAAGGCAGAAAATTTTCGAGGATTTAGTTATGCAAGCCACAGCAGCTGTCTTTCCACCTGTCTGCCCTACGGAGATAGGAGCCCACTTGATTGGCAGATGTGTTAGGTAAGCGTACTTACTGCTTGAGGGGGGATGGGGTACTGGAACTCTTACTATTTTTGCCTTTAACAACACACTGTGATGGACAATTTTTTTCCGAATTGTTTTTTAAAAACATTTCTGCAACATAGTGAGTCTGTTCCCTCATTGACACATTGTCCTGGAAACTCTGTTTTTCATGTTGCCTTCATTGCAAAGGAAATCACAACTGCCTGCCCATTGGTTCTAGTTTTACCTTCCCATGCTGAGTCCCCTACAACCCTTCCCTGGCCACACCTTACCTTCCTGCCCCGAGTCTGGAAATCATAAGCTCTTCTTCCCACCCCTGCCCCAGGTCTTATCTCTTAAACCTCTTCCTTCTTGGAGCCTTTAGCAGTGGTTCTCAACCTGGGGTGGAAAGACCCCTTAGGGGGTCACCTATTAGGTGTTCTGCATATCAGATACTTACATTGTGATTCGTAACAACAGAATCAGAGTTGTGAAGTAGCAACGAAATAATGTTATAGTTGGGGTCACCACAGCATGAGGAGCTGTGTTAAAGGGCTGAGGTATTAGGAAGGCTGAGAGCCACTGCTGGCTTATTTGCCCCTGGAAAAATGGTAGTTCAACTCTTAACAAGTTTAAGACTTTTGGCCTGGGGTAATTCCACTTTGGTTTACAGTTCTGAAACTTTCCTGAGAGCCTGCAGCAGTGCCTGGAGTAGAGTATACTTTTACAACCATACGCTGTGGGCTCAAGGGACAGATGGGTTGTTGGCCCCAGTGGCTGCTTGCAACTGTTAGGGAACTACTGGGTTGTTTTGGCGACAACACAAGGAGACTGCAGAAGGCACCGATCATTTTATGTATGCGATCTTAATCATTGTAGCAGGTAGCTTTTAAGATTAAATACAGAGTGCACTGCCATGATCTTAAATATAATAATGTATTCTTTATTTAACATACCCCAGAAAAGGTGGCAAGACTGGCCAAACATAGTGGTGCACACCAGTGATTCCAGTACTTGGGAAGTGGAAGCCGGGGATGAGTTCAAATGCAGCCTGGGTTACACAGCAAGCTGAAAGCTAATTAACCCAAGATGTACACCAAGAGCCTATCTTAACAGAACTGGAACTCAGCAAGATATTACAAGAGCAGAAAGCAGACTGTTGTCGTATACCACACAGTGTTCCGCTGCCTCCAATCAAGTGATGAGAACCTCAATCTGGCTTCCTATCAGGAGGGTTCCCTGCATTCCTTGGACCTGAGTTTGAATCTCAGGGACTATCATATTGAAAGACACAGTTGAACCCATGATAAACTCCTAACATGTATAAGCCATAGTTTCTCCAGTCTCTACAATCAAAGGTTGTAGCGAGAGGCTCTGAGCTTGTTGGCACAGCTCTTGGAAGCTTGATACAGGGGGATTGCTCCAAGTTTGAAGGCAGCCCGAGATACAGTACAAGGACTATCAGGCCTGTTGGAGCTACTTAATAACCTTTTGTGTTAAAGCAAAAAACCAAAACAAGATAGAAATCTTTGACCATTTCCGAAAAAGGAGATAGAAATTCTCAAATCAAAGCTAACGCCACTAGATTCTCAGTCAGTCTTGTTTTTAACGGGAAGTCCAGGAAATTCTGCTCCCTTTGTCCTGTACAGTCAGTGTTGAAGACCAGAGGTGCGGCTTAGGACCTGGATCGTGGCTCACACAAAACCCTCCAGTGGGGATTCTATGCTCTGAGAGAGGGAGTACCGTTTATCATACCACTCCCACTAGGATGATAGGTGCCTGGAAGACATAGCCCCCCCCAGAGTGGCCGGTGAACACTCGGTGGCAGTGAATATCATCTTCTAGAAACAGCATCTGAGACGGTACAGGAGGCAGGGCCAGCTTCCACCAGGCCTGCCAAACCCTGCTGCAACAAGGTAATAAAACGCCAGTGGCACGATCAGCACCTAGATATTGATGAGAACAAGATGTCCCGTGCCTGGGTTCCCATGCACGAGACTCAGCTTTCAGGACTGTGAAGTAGGAACACACCTACTCTCCTTAAACACCTGCCCTCGGCCCATATCCATTTCCCAGCGCTGGAATGCGGCTCGCATCCGCAAGGAACCTCCCTTCTAACAGCAGCCAGCTGTGGTTCTCCGTGGCTGACACTAGAGGGCAGGCCACTAAAACTTTCCCGTCCTAATCGGCCCAGAAGTTCTTGGAGGTGAGGACCACATGGGTAGTTTGTTTTGCTGGACACTGGTTCTTTGTGGAACTCATGCGTACCGTGTAAAACTATGTCTCCACCCGCTGACTTTTAAAGTACATTTACTTTAGCCCTTGTTTCTAGAAGTGGAGATGAAGGACCAGGGTGTCTAGGTCGGTCTAACTGGGAGGGGCTGGAATCAACCTTGGGCCAAAGGAAGCTGCAGGCCTCCAGAGGGAACCAATTAATTCCGAAAACCAAGAATGTCTTAAAAGTCACACTGTAATAGATTCTGCTGCTATGGCAAGTCTCTCAAAAATAAAATATAATAATAAAATAATAAAATTAAAGGCTAGGGGAACATTAAGATGGTTTTGGTATCTTTAGAGTTTAGTTTCTGTCCCCTGTTTCCTGGATCCAAACCCAGTAACATCTGACAACTGTGCCCCTAGTCATGTTTCCACTCTAAGTCACAACTCAGCCCCGCCTGCAGCTACATTTGCTGTACATTAGTCTCCACTTGCTGACAGTGTCTCACAATTACCGTTCCCTGCTCCAGCTTCCTGGCCACAGTAGCCGGAGTTTATGGAGAAGTTCCCAGTCCTTCCTTGGAGGTCTGCACAGATTTCCCAAGAGAAGGAGCAAGCACCAATGTATAAATGGCAAAGCTTGCTGGGGAGGGCCTGCCAGGTCACTGGGCTCCGACCCCCATTGTTCGGCCCACTGGCTTCCCAGGGCTCTTCTCCAAGAGAGCCGGAAACAGGCGCACTGGGAGAGCCACACGCTGCAAAATGATTCCATTCCTGCCCACACAAACACCAGTCAAGAGTGAGCCAAGGCCTTTCCAAAGAAGCAAAAGCTTAGATCAGAGTAACTTCTAAGACACTCCTGGAGGGGAGTCAGCCTGGGACCTGGGGCAGGAAGCAAACCCACAGAAATGTCAGGGGGGCTATAGCCTGGGAAAAGAAACCGGAGTTTTCATCTACTCTCTGATGAGAAGTTCTGGGTTTTACTGTTCTTTTTTTATGAATAGTAATTTTAAGTATATATTACAGAAGCAATCTTTGTGGGAACCAGTAAATAGAAATTAAAAAAAAAATGGTAATTTTCCCCAAAGTCCGTGGTCTTTGCAGGACAAAACTTCTGCTAGTTTTGAGCCTTGTAAACAAAGCACCGTTGTAACTATAACCTTTCTGCTGTTGGCCACAGCATGGAGGGAATAACCAGGCCCCACAACATCAGATAAAGAGACATCAACAGGGCTTGCCCATCTTCAGTCACGGACAAGTTTCTTTAAAATCAAAATAGGTCTGCTTTCTGGATCTGCTTTTCTTGAGGCCTTTCTCAAGTCTTAGGACACACTGCCCTGCCTGGTCTTAAGAGTACTATGTGAAATGGAAGCTTTTCCTTACATTTGTTCTTAAAACGTATCCTTCAGTAACACTTCACAAGAGAAAGGCACTTAAGCTGGTATTTTCCAGCAGGTTAACATGACAGTTTCCAGGGACTGCTGGCAATTGCTTTCTTATAAAAGCTGTAACTTTTATCTAGGTCCACTGTGTTTTAAATGTTCATAAAGCTTAAGCATATATATGTATACATGTACGTGTATATGTACACACCCACACACACCAGAATGGCAGGGTCAGGGTCTGGGATCTGTTTTGTAATGTTCCCAAGGCATCTGAAACCAATAGAGGACACTCCTTGTGACAGAGATCACCTACTTGCTTTGTCTGCCTGCGTTTAGCAACTCAGAGGCTTAGCCCCTACAACCACAAATTTCCCCTCCCTTCCGGAACTGATTGGTGTTACTAAAAAATCAACGTGTAGTCTCATCAGCATCTTAGGAGTTCACCAGTGCAAGTCCTTGAGCTGCATGCTGACCCACCTCCGTAGGAGATCTGGAAATGATTGCGGTTTCAGGGATATGGGATTGAACCCGAAGTTTCAAGCACACTGTACATGAGCTGTCCCCCTGGCCCAGGCCCTTTGTGTTTTAAGGAGACATTCCAGAGTGTTTTACAGTAGCTTACATCTGAGAAATAATTCAGAAAAAGTACGACGACGTGATCCCATGTAAGGTAGAACCGAGTTTATTAATGGCAGCTTTTATTACAATCACTCTCGAGTGTAAAAAATAAAGGGTGATTAAAATTTAAAACTCGCTTGGGCTTGTGTTTTGGCTTTCACTGGATGTGCCACGGGGTGGGGATCTTGCCTGATTCTGAATCAATTGGCCGATGCAGTTCACTGGAGAATGAGGTAATAAAGAAGACAGAAGTGCCAATCTGAGAGCACAAGTGTCCACGTTGAAGGACATCACAAGCGACGGCTGTGGTATGGACAGGGGTGAAGTCACGTGACCTCACATCCATGTATGGAATGACTATCTCTACCTAAAACAGACACCAATACAAACATGCAGAGCCACGTACACCCAAACTGTGCAGATGAGACTTTTGAGGAGTGCCTGACCTCCCTCTGAGCAGACTGCGCCCATCAGCCACGGCAACGCACACGTGCTGCGGAAATGGAAAACCGGGCTGTATGGTGCAGACTGCTGGCTGGCCAATGGGGAGCTGTTTTCGCAGAGGCTGGGGTCTTCCCAGCAAACCCACAAACTAAAATCTGCTCCCCGTGAAAGCAACATCCAGGGGTTATCACAAGCTGGGGGGGGGGGGTCTGGGGCTAAAGTCCACCCTCCCAGTGGGCACGAGGCAGGAGAAGAACCTGAAGGTGGCTTCCCACCTAGCGTCACAGAACCCTGGCTGGGCTTCGGCGCAGCCCCTCAAATATTTGTGCTTTGTAACCACCCCGAGGCCACCTCAGCGAGCACATGCACTATACTAGGCTTGGTTTTTTATTTAATATACGACAAAACTAAAGTTGCAAAAAGGGAGGAAAAAGAAAAGAAAGAAAAACCTCATGAAATGCTTTTTGACTGTGTCAACCCTGCTTTGGAGCTGGGCTTTCCACCACTCGATGGGGAGGATGGGGAATGGACAGGAGCTGAATTGGATGCCGGGAGAGACAGAGAGCCTGAGGGGCATACAAAGATGCGGCTAGGACAACACTCCACCACCACCCAAGGCTGGATACCTATGATGTAAACACCAAGGAACACTCTCAAATGTCTCTCTGAAAAGAACATGGTGGATGGGGGGGAGGGGGGGCGGTTACGGTACATGCAGGTGACAAGTCTACAAAAACTTACTATTCAAGCTGAATAAGAAACCAAGAGGACTGTGTCATAGCCTTTGCCTTTGGGAGACAAAAAAAAAAAAAGAAAAAAAAAAAAGAACCAAAATAACGACCGATAAAAAAGAAATAAAACACAAAACATAGCCCAGAGTGTTCCAGACTATCAGAACAACCCAACTGGTTTGGTGCGGTGGGGTGAGGGAGTGTTTAATTAATGTCTCTCAGTAACCTCATTCTCTCCTTGGATGTCATGGACAGAGCTCAGGCTTGGGCTGGCCATTCAGAGGAAAGAGCAGTCCTGTGGAAACGTGGAGCTCAGTCTCTGCCACCCTAGTTTACTGCAAATGCCCAGTTCTCTTAAGGACAAACTCAGGATGAAGGGCATATGCTGTAGCGTGACCCACTCCACCTCTCTCAGAATCTGAACACAGGGGGCAGCTGGTTTCTTCTCTGGAGGACAGATGCAAAGGGTTTGAGAGATTTCAAGACACCTGGCCCTGGCGGGTAAGGGCCCAAGTTTTAGCCAAGATGTGTACAGCACTGTATTCTCCATAAATTCAAGTACATGGCGTGCCCAACCTCCCCGCTTCCCCCTTCTGGTAGCATCCATCCGACCACCAATCCACGGCTACAGTAGAGATTCACTGCACGTTGACTCAGCAAGTTGCGCACTTGTTTTGTTTTTCTTTTTCCAAGTTCCGTCTGTGAGCAGCATTTCCCAGTTCTACCCCCACAGAAAGTTAAGTTCTTGGCAGCTCCATCAGGTGAGACTGCAGGCCTGTGACCAGGCCTGTACAGCCCGCCATCAGCTGGCCGGCGCACAGAGGGTCAGTCAGTGAGAGGGGATCAGTCCAGTGTCTGACAGTAGTGGTCGCAGGGGTCTACCAGCTAGCCCTGACAGCTTCAATGTCACTCACCAAATTCTGTGCCAGGCATATCCCAAAAATCTAAAAAAAAAAAAAAAAAAAAAAAAAGGGAAAGAAAACCAAGTTAGACAGCAGAATTCAAATGCTATTGGCTTTTCCTTGGCCACTAGGTCTGCCCCCTCTGATTCTTAAATGGATATTCGGGGGGATGGAGATGTAGCTCAGTCAGCAGCGTGTTTGCCTCACATACATAAAATCGTGGGTTCTACCCCCCAGGGCCATAGAAAACCAGGCATGGTGGTACACATCTATAATCCCGACACTTGGGTGGGAAGAAGCAGGAGTGTAAAAAGCCATCCTTGGCTACAGAGCAAGTTTGAGGCCAGCTTGGGATACATGAGACCTGTCTTAAAAAAAAAAAAAGAGTGTCGAGAGAGAGATAGAAAATAAAAATCCAGCTGGGCAGTGGCGGCGCACGCCTTTAATCCTAGCACTTGGTTGGGAGGCTGAGGCAGGCGGATTTCTGAGTTCGAGGCCAGCCTGGTCTACAAAGTGAGTTCCAGGACAGCCGGAGCTATACAGAGAAACCCTGTCTCAAAAAACCAAAAACAAAAAAAAAAAAGGGAAAAGAAAAATCCAGAGATTTGGCATGACTTTATATTTTCAATACTAAATACAGGAGCCGCTCACTTCCCTAAGCTAACCCTATCCCACAGGAAGTCATTTCCCACCCTCCCTATGGCCTAGAAAGCTCTCATCTCCCTTCTCCCTCTGTGGATCTGCCCGATCTGCACATTTCATGAAAATGCCTTTGGACAACATGTGGTTCCTGTGTCTTCTCTCAAGGACCAAAACCATCTCTGAGTTCGTCCATTGCTATGGTGACCGCTCAAATGTGAAAAGCCCACGCAATCTCATGGTGTGCACGCTCAGTCTCCAGTGAGTGGCAATGTTTTGGGAGGTTGTAGGACATTTGAGACATGTGTGTTGCTAGGGACAGCTGTCAAAGGAGTTATCTGTCTCCGAGCTGCTATGGCCTCTATGCCTTCCCCCACCACGGGTCTGAACAAATCTCTCTTTCTTTCCTCTGCAAGGTATCAACAGTGCTATAAACCTTCAGGACCCAACTATGAGTTTTCTTTATTTACATGGTACAAATCAAAGAATTTTAGTGAACATTTTACACAAGCTAAGGAGAGCTGAGGTAACCTTAACATGCATGCGCTGCGTTCATGACCAGGGAAATCACATGTGCCTGTGGAAATGTCAGGCTGAAGCCCAGCTGGGCTCTTATCTTGCACAGGTAGATCACAACCCACTCCTTGTATGGATCTCATGGGCTCTGCCAGGTAATAAGCCTTAATAAAATCACACATGCAGGGAACATTTTTGTTGGTGACCAGCTTTTCTGGCTTGGGTTACCCAACTGATCCATTCAGCACCTGATGTACCTGCCCTGTTCTCCCTGCTGAGGTTGGGTCTATGACCTTCTGAGGGAAGGCTCCATCACTTCACTGGGTCTGCAGCTTCCTCCCTCTCCCCATGAGCAAGGTCACAGTGGGGGTTGGGGGGCAGAGCTCCAGGCTGACTCAGGCTGTGCTGAGAAGGGGAAACCCTCAGCGCACTGTGAAGAAATGGTGAGTGGTGTTTCAGAGTTCTGACTCAGATGGAAGTTGGGGAGATGTGGTGCAGGACGCCAGCAAGGGACACAAGTTCTGGGTTCTATACAAAAGCAGCTAAAGAAAGTAACTGTGGTGACTTGCAAACAAACATCTGGCCAGTCTGCTCTATTTGTGGTGTCTGCTTGCTTCTGAGGCAGGGTCTTCCCGTACAGTCTAAGTTCTTCCGCCACCTCTGCTTCTGCCTCCCTGGGGCTGAGACTGCAGGCATTTGCAGCACAGCTAGCCCATGCCTGCATTTTTGATAGCTGAGTACTGACTCTTCCATAAGGCAGTTCTATAGTCTTTAAAAATCCATGGATGGATTTTTTTAGTGTCTCCAGTTCTTGCTGCTATGTGCACGTGTGTGCCAATGTTTTGGTAAATGTCACTTTTCATTCCTTTGGCATTTGTGGAAAAACTGTAAGGTCACACGGTAACTATGTTATCTGGCAAAGAGCCGAGCCCTTTCTGTTCCCCCACTCTAGAAAGGTGAGGGTGATCCATCCTTCATCCTCGTGAACACCCACTGTCCGAGTGGGTGTACGTGTGCAATGGTTACCTCACTGCAGCTCTGACGAGCTCTCTGATGGCAAGTGATGCTGCATCTTTTCATGGGACATTCCTGTCTGTGCTGGAGAAATGTCTAAGTACTCTGTTCATTTTTTAAACTAGACCTTGGTAGATAGCCCAGGCTAGCCTTTTTTCTTGCTTCCTATAAGATATATATGTCTGTATGTATATATATTACATATATATATATATATACATATATATATATATATATATATTATGTATACATGCATACACACTACACACACACACACACGTAACTCCTCAAAAATACTTTCTGCTATTGTGGGTAACCTCAATGGCACCATTTTCAGTGTGGAAGTTTTATATTTTGATGAAGTGCCATTATCTCTCCTTCATCTGATGGTTTTATTTTTTTTTCCCCTGAAACTCTTTGTGCAAGACAAAACAAAAGAAATCACCAATTTATACCATGTTTTCTTCTAGAATGTCACAACTTGGCATTTTTTTAAAAAATATTTATTTATTTTTATGAATGTGAGTACACTATCACTATCTTCAGACACACCAGAAGAGGGCATCAGATCCCATTACAGATGGTTGTGAGCCACCATGTGGTTGCTGGGAATTGAACTCAGGACCTCTGGAAGAGCAGTCAGTGCTCTTAACCACTGAGCCATCTCTCCAGCCCACAGCTTTGGCTTTTTATTGAGAGAGCTTTAATTATTTTATACCAAGACAGGGTCTAAGTGTGAAGGCCAGGCTGGCTGTGCACTCTTAAGTGATGATCCTGCTATCCTGCTACAACCTTTTTGAATGGCTTACATTACAGGCATACAGAACCCCACACTTAGATTTGGGGCTTTGATCTAGTTTATGTTTATATACGGAATGGGATAGGTGTCTAAACACCTCTCTTTTCTAGACAGAAAAATCAGTATTCCTGCACCATCTGTCAAAACACTTTTTTAAAAGTTCTTTTCCCCCGTTTTGAAATGTGTGTAGGTGTTTTGCCTACAGGCATGACTGTGCACCACATGCATAAAGTGTGGATGGGGACCAGAAGGGGGCCAGATCCCTTGAAACTACAGTCACAGACAGTTGTTAATTATCATGTAGGGGTTGGGAATTGAACCCTGGTCCTCAGGAAGAACAGCCAGTGCTCTGAACCACTGAGCTGTTTTTTTTTTTTTTTTTTTTTTTTTAGTTTTTTTCTTAATCCTTGAAAGTTCTTTTGTCCTTCCCCATTGAAAAGTCTCAATCCCCTTATCAAAACAAAGCTCACAAAAGTTCTCTCTGTAATCCAATCTCATTTATCAAAATGGCTAACTTTATAACCTTACAAGACTGCCTTGAACCCTGTTACTTTGTAGTATGCTTTAATGTAGTATGCTTTAACTGGGAAACCAGAATTCTTCATCCTGCCATTCTCTTTCAGTGTGTTTGACTACTCTGGGCTCTTATTTTTCCCTGTGAACTCAGGCCCAGCTAGTTGATGACTGAATGAGGAGGCTGGACCCGAGACGGAGAGCACAGAATCTCTAGATCGAAGTGAGCCATGCTGATGCCACTTGAGCGACACTGAGTTTATAATCTGTGACAACAGCTTGCCTTCCTATTTACTTAAGACCTCTTCAATTTCCTTCAACCGTGTACCCATCCGTGGCCCTCCACAGAAAGCATCTTATCAACAGGAAGAGTCAGCTCCCGGGACTGTCCTCACCAGCACTTGGGTGAGCTGGTCTGGAGAGACAAAAGATATCGCATGTACTTGTGCAACTCCACAGAGCTTGGCCTTGCTGCTGGGGTCCCCACTCTGAGCAGCCTTGTCTGCCCCAAGTGTCACAACACAGTCCTTTAAGAATCCTTGAAACAATGGGATGCCAGATAAGAACCTGGGACCCGTCAACACCTCTGTGGTGAAAGGAGACAAGACTTCCTAAGGTATTTCTGTCTCTAGACTCAGGCCTTCAATAAACACAAACCCAATAGCTCCAGTCTGTTTCCAGGACCTACAGTGTGTCTCAGAAGCTAAGGCATGGAGGAGACAAAGCAAAGATCTTCGACTGGGGAGGTCTTTCTGGGCACCACCGTCTGAGCTAGCACCGAGGACCCACATCTTACCTGTAGCAATGCAATGCCTATGAAAATACCAGCCACGATGGTTAAATTGTCCTGTAGCCACTTCTCAAACTGGGGCACACAGCCTTTCGTGTAGATTACAATCTGTTGGTCAACTTCCTTTACAAGGGAAGAGAGCAGAATGTCATAGATACAGCCTTACGCATGCGCAAACGCTCCTCCAAAAATCCATACGTGCTATGACATGGGGCGGGTTTCACTTACTGGTTTCTGCCTGGCATCATAGCCACACTGAGTGTTGATGACATCTTCCTGGGGAAGAAAGGAAGAGAAAACTGAAGCTCATTCTTGTTCAGCAGAAAGCCCAGCTAAGAGTGGATGGGTACTGGAGCACAGTATTAAACATTATTTATTAAATTAATTATTAAATATTATTCAACAAATATTATTATTAAATGCCATGCGTTTACTAGAGCAGCTTCAAAAGTATATAGTAAAACATTTCCCGCCAGCAAGCACATTATGCTGGGTACCATGGCTTCCAGGCTGGACATCCTGCTGCCACTTGACCCGCCTCAGAGGAGGAAGGCAAGCTAGGAAGTCTAGGAAGGAGTCACAGGCAGGATGACAGAGTTCTCAGTGATGCTCAGCACAGGCTGCTGTGCCCTCCAGAAGAGCAGCCTGCACAGTCAGCAGCTCAACACCCTAAAACCCAAGCCTCGCGAGAGAGCCGCATAGCCCCCAACCTTGCAGGAGGGGGAGCCTGTGGGACTCGCCTGCATCCACTGTGCGCCACTGTGCGCAAGGGCAGGCTTGTCCCGGAAGGGCGCCACTCCCCACACGGGGCACACTACCACTCAGTTCTGGCTTTCCACTTACAATACAGACGGTTCACATTTTCATTCTATGAGCCATGCACACGATGTGAAGTGTAGAAAAGAGGAGTAGCTTGTGGCCGCACTCCATGTTTTCTTTCTAAAGTAAAACCGCAAACGGCAGCTGCTGCAGCCACCCCCACGCCACCCTCCGGGCCACTGTGGCTCCTCAAGCAGCGTCCCATCCTCATCTGCCTTCTTTCCTCCTGAGTCCCTTCCCAGAAACCAGAGGAGAAGAAAAGGCTTACTAAATCCAAGCTACTGCAGAGAGGTGGCTCATACATTATAAGGAGGGACAAGAGACACAGTCACCCGGCTCTGTCCCTTGTCAGCCCTGGTATTTGGAAGAAGTCATTTGTACTCCTTAGGCCTTGGTGGGTTTTATTTTCTTCCCCAGAAAGGGACTTCCCTTTCTCACCTCCCGTGAGTCAACACACCAGGGCTCAGAATAGGAGACAACAAGCACTGGCTAAATTAATTCCTGCCATCCTGTCCCGACTGGGAACACCGGAGCGTATCAGCCTACAGTCAGGTCTGAGCTTGTGAGAAGAGTTTTGAGACAGAAATGGCTCTGCCGTCACACGGGGCACACAGCGGGCGGGCAGCAGTGAGCTGTCGCTCTTACCGCAGGGTCTTTAGTGCAGCAGGAAAATGGCACACCGCATCGTTCTCGGCTTGCATTGGAATCTGTGCAATTGAAGTAAATATTTAGGTTCCAATCATCAGCTCCAAAAGCCCCACAGCACTGCCACTAGAGCAAACAGGAGAGAGTTAGAAAGGACATCTCTGGTGGGGTGACCAGCCACTTGCACCCCACCCCCATGACACCCATCCCCTGCCAGACAGCTCCGGGGCCTCAACATTTAGTTTTAAGTTAAAATTAACCTAAATAGGCCCTGGAAAGCCTTCCAAAGGAATGTAGGCTGAAGGTTCCTAGAGATGGTTTGGCATGGGACATTGTACAGCAGGGCTCATGATAAATTTGGCTCGGTCACGTTCTAGGATAAACCAGAACATTCTAGAAGGAAAAACAAGACACTAGCAACCATGGTAACGTATAAGGAGGCAACTCTGGTTGTGCTTAAGTTTTGATCTTATTTTAATGGTTCTTAAACAGTTCCACTGTGTTTAAGTGGCATCAGGTAAACAGTAGACACTTTGATGAGGTCTGGTCTGTGGGTAACACGGTAGAACAGTAGCCACTTCACAGGACAGTGAACGTCAGGGCAGATGTCCATTGCTACAGTGGTCAAACACAGATGAGGCAGACCCACCTCTCCATAATCCTAGAGGCCTAACTATTCATTATATTCGTCTCTACACTAAATTTTTAAAAAGAACTTATTTTTATGCTCAATTCAGTTCTTTTTAAAAATTTTTTAAAAAAAGATTTATTTATTTTATGTATGTGAGTACACTGTAGCTGCCTTCAGACACACCCGAAGAGGGCATTGGATCCCATTACAGATAGTTGTGAGCCACCAGGTGGTTGCTCAGAATTGAACTCAAGACCTCTGGAAGAACAGTCAGAGCTCTTAACCACTGAGCCATCTCTCCAGCCTATAGTTCAGTTCTTAAATTCAGTTCAATTCAAATCTTAAATGGGGACTGATTATGGCCTCCTTCTGTACTGGATTATCTTGGCTTCTTAAGTTAAATAAAACCAATTTGTAGCCATTTTAAGGCTTTCAGGACCAACAGCTACATCAAAATATTTTTAACTCCAGAACAGAAGACCAGAATCACATGAAAGAGCAGTGCTGCTAAGTAGAGCAGGCAGCTCTTAGGAACGAATGTGAACACAGGTTCTGCAGGCTCAGCTGCTCCTCTGGGCTTGGGCTGGACACCACAGGTTTCCTGTAAAGCCTTGTCGGCTCTGTCATGCCAGATAGTCAGGGAGAATACCCGGGAGGCTGAGAGCTTGCATCCATTATGACCTAACAGCACAGAGAAATCGCCTGAGCCCATGAGACAGGGCTCAATTTCACACCACCTCAGGATGCTTGCTCTAGACAGAAGCCACGAAGTGAAACTAAGACCTCAGCCCAGTGATGAGCACCTAGAGAAGACCTACCTCAACACCTACTCAATGCTGACGCAGTGTGGCCTTCTTGACTGAAGGTAAATGTGATCCCAGAGCAACCTACCCAACTCAGAGCTAAACCTTGGTCCACAAAGCCTCTGTGTAGTCTCCAATCTTGTTCTAAATATTAAAGCCATGGATATCACGGAACCAAGGTCGCTTGGCTTACTCATTTTTTTCCAGGGCAGGTGTGTGAGGACCTGCTAATCTTTAGTCTGGTAACATCCAGGGCTTAAGATGAGACCACGTGTATCACTAGACTGTCCTAATAGCCATACGTACTAGATAGTAACTCAGTTTTATTCTCCTTTTACTCTTGGGAAAGAGTTCAAGTTTCTGTCAGTCCATGGTCAATGAGGCAGTGTCTCTTGGCTCCTCGAGCACTTTGAGTGACATGACAGCTGCCTGTTTACAGTATGGGAACAGTCAGTCACACAGTCACATTCAGACACCTGTGTGGCAGGCGGGGTCTGCTTCTCTTCCACTTGTTAGAAGGCAGCAGGCTTTACGAATCTCTGAACTTTTGATTGGGACTACATGCATGTGGTATCTGAGGAACTTTACAAACTTTACAAACAAATCCCCTGATAATTTTATTATTGAGAGTACGGGAAGGAGCAAGGAAAACTCCTTTAATTTATTTAATCACACAAAACTCTTTAAACATATATAAAAGCAATTTTCTTCGAAGGCTGACAACAGGACGGCGCGGTAATCGCCTTTTTGCTTAAGAGTTATACCTTCCTCTAATTTAACACAAGTTGGAACAAGTGAACTCGGAACGTGTCTCCTTGAGATGAAACAGGAGCGGTGGAACATGGAAAAGGAAACAAACCAACAAGCAAACAGCCAGAAACTGGGCAGAAAACTCAGTTGGCCGTCTCCAGCTGGCAAAGGCACACAAGGCATTATGGGAGAAGATGCTCCTGCTTGGAACTTACGTATTCCTGGGTGAAGTCTATGAGGTTCTGTAGATCAATGTCATCTCTGTAGGCTCTGATGTTGTTGTTAATAAAGAAATACAGCTGGTCTTTGATCCAGTCTTTGAAAACAAATGCCAACACCCCAGCAGTGAGTTCCAGGAAGAAAATAATCCCCAGGAACACAGAAAACTAAGACAAAAGAGACACACAACAGGGAACGGGTTACAAGGCCTTAGATCACAGGGAGTGAGAGGCTTTTCTCTGAAAGGGGCTGTAATTACATTCAGTTGCTACACATCTCCAAACTGGGGCCTTCTGATTCTTAAGGTTTGTTAATGGAATATTACACCCCAAGAAAGGACTTTTAAAAATTAAAGATCACTTCATAATCACATTTTAGAGTCTCTGGTGTTCCATTTGATAATTAACCAACAAAGCCCAAATCAAACATTGAGTAATAGGAATTTCTCATTAGATCCACATTAAGGCCTAATGAATTGCTCGTGATTAATGCACTGCCAGACGTGTGAACAATGTTCGGCCTGACCTCCAGGAAGCCTCTTTCCTAACTTGAAAGGTAGATTATTAAGGTTTTATAATCACCTGTCCCTTGCAACCGTGGCTTGACTCCACACACACTACACGCACACACTACATTATCGTGTTGATGTTGGAGTCACTGTTTTAACACCTCCCTCCACCGCCCAGCCCTGTGAAATAGATCCGCTCATCTTAAAGAGGTCAGAGGGGGAAGTGGGAGGGGCTGTGACTGAGGCAAGAAAACCGTTTCCAATCATGGAAATGAAACTCTGGGCTCTCTCTTTCCTCCTGCCTGGGAAACACCAAGACCAGGAAACACTTTAAATCACACCACAGTGCAATCAGAAGCGACTTCTGGCTAAGGCAGATAACAAGGTATAGGGCTTCAGAGCATGAGGCCCTGGGGTAGCTCAGAACCCTGGGGAAATTTCCCTTCCACCCAGACACTTCAAAGAGACTCATTTTAGTCATCCTGGCTGCCGGCTGCACCCACCACCATTTCCACATCTCCTTCCTCCCACATCTTTACCCTCTGCAAACTGTTTTGTGATCTTGAGGTGCAAAAATGGGGGGCCATGGTGGGTGGACAGTGGGGTGTGGCCATTCACATGGCACTGAGTGATGGATGCGTCTTTGTGGGGGAGTGAGGGGAGAGAGCCAGAAGGACCAAACCAGTGCCTGACAGTCTAGGATACTGATGCTGAGACACAAACTCCACTTCCAAGCTCCCCTAGGGCTCCTGTTTATCTTTCCTCAGTGAGGACATAAATTGTAAAGTTCTTGTTTACTGACTGTACCAATTATTTGCAGCTGTAAATAAAATGTTAAGTTCTTAATTATGAGCGATACCAATAATTTCAAATTATGTTTTTCTTAGAAAAGAAAGGAGCACACTAGCATTTGTGCCCCCTGCAGCCCCTTTACCTGTACTGGGTACCTCCCCAAACATGGACACGTACGGTCCTCACACCTCAGAAAGAATAGACCCTGGACAGGTGGGCATGCATGTACGTGAAACAGCTGGACAGTCACACAGAGACTGTAGATTTCTGCTCTCCCCTCCACGAAGGATAGAGACGATCACTTCCCAGGTGCCCTCGGAAATTCTCTCAAGTTACATGATACACATCTCAAATATTGAGTCCAAACTCAATATCAAATATTTGGCAGAGGCCTACATGCCAGGCTCTGTGAGCTAACACCCCCATTTCCAAAGGTACAGAAAGTGACCCAAAGCTTTGTTCGATGGTATCGGTCAGCTAGGAAATGCCACTTCTATTCCACAGTCCTGCCTCTCGGACTTCCCCCAGAAACTCTCCTTGTCTTAGGACAATCTGATCTTTGAGGGTTTTTTTGGAGGCACAGTGACATTGTTTCCTCCTTACCTCACAGCCCCCATTCAGAGAGACTTCTAGGCCAGGTTCTATTGTTAGTTCTAAATAAAGAAAGGCCATTTAAATAGTCTCTAAGATAGAAAGCTAAGAACATGATTCTTTTCAAATCTGAGACCTTAGGAAGGGCATTACTATAATAAGTAAAACCATGTTCAAGAAAGCCATATTAAAGGGACCTCGTATTTGGAAGCATGGAGGTTTCAAACTGTTAGGTCACGCGGCAGATAATGGGTCACAGCAAAGCTGAGTGAAACCAAGTCCCCACTTCGAGATGCCTCATAAGACTGGCAGGTCACAATCAAGGACAAATATCCTTCTGAGGGATTCCATCTGTCTTTGACTCAGCGAAGAGAGGGAAGGGAAGAAGGGACAGATCACACAAGCTTGTGTAGAAAGGGGCAAATCTGGAAGATCAAGGCAGCTCTACACATGGGAAACTAGCCACTCCCATGCAGAGGAAAAGGGTGCTATCTGAGAGCAATGACCCCACCCCAGTCTTCCATATAGGTGTGAGCCACATGAAAAGATTTAGGATTACAGTCTCCAAGGCTCTCAGGGAGCCAGAGCTGGGCCAATTGGAAATGGGTTACCCTAGAACGGGCATGGGAGTATCTTCTTAGAGATGCTCATGAAAAAAACGCCAGCGAACATTCTAGAAGACATGGTGGGGGTCAGAGAATCACACACCGTGTGGCTGCTCAGACTTGTTCTAGGATGGGCTCTGGTGCGAATGGCTCTAATAAGAGGCACAGTCAACAAAGTTGTTCTCTAGGAATTCCCCTGTCCTCCCCCATCATGGGACAGTGGGTCCTTCTGATCCTTTCTCTGTATTTGGAGAGGAGAGTGAATACTTTTCCTACAGAAATCATTAAAATGCCAGCCTCCACACACAAGGAGGCCAAACTCAGTTCATACCAAGTATCTGGCAGAAACGGACAGGTTCGGGGCCCCTGTGAGCTAAGTCCTCTCTTTCCCAAGATACAGAAAGCAACCCGAAGTTACATTTGATGACATCGGCCATCACGGAAGCTGTATTTGCATTTCACATTGACCATTCTTCTGATTTCAGAAACAGATATGTGGCCCATGCCGCTGTCCTGTTGGAAAGGAGCCCCAAGGGAAGGCTTTCATTGCCCATTCTCTAGGATGGGCTCTGAATATTTCATACCTCCTGCTAAAGTCCCCCCTCTACAAATACAGCTGGTGAAGCTAAGAAGGACTTTCACCTTTACTGTATCACCATGTTTATTCAAACTGTGCAGGCTGCACAGGCTATAGAAGCTGGCTAGTGCCTTGTTACCCTAGGTTTTCTATTTACAATATTCACCACCAACACACCAACACATGCACATTCAACATCCAACAAACTACTCCCCCCGCCCCCAACATCTCATTCCTTCCTAAAACTACTTTAGGGATTGAAGTCAAGTTGTGTTGCATATATGTACAAAGTCTCCATGCATGGCAAGACTAGGTGGTATGTATACTGCCTAGGAGGCATGTCTAGAGCAAGGGAAGAGCGGGCAGGACTGAGGAACGTTCTTGAAATGAAAGTGGACTAGGCTGTATGTTTTGCCCAGGTCTTTGGTACGCTCACTGTCCTGGCTGCAGCTAAGACTGTTGTCTTGGTGTAAAACAAGAGTCTGGATCTCAGGCTGAGAGCAGAGTCTGCAATACTTACAAACTTGAGAAGGAAGGTGTTTTCCCGAAGTGCTCCGATGCACCCTGCAAACCCCAGAATGAACATCACTCCTCCCACCACAAGGAAAAGCCACACTGGGTCAAAGCCACCAAGGTCGGTGATGGACGAGATGTTGGAGAGGACACCCTGGAGATGGAAAAAACAAAAAACAAAAATCAGGACACCAGGCCAAGCTGCCAGCAAGTGCCATTCTCTCCCACAGGAGTTATCTGGCCATCTTCAGCAGTCATCTACTGGCAATCTGGGATGACTGTAGTCAAGAGACAAGGTAAGTGAAGGGAAAGGGGGAAAAGCAACAGGAAAAGGGGAAGTAGGAAGAGAAAGGCTAGAGGACCAGGATGGAGTCAGGGACAGAGGGAGGGGGAGAAAGAAAGGGAAGGAGAGAGAAAGAGAGGGAGGGAGAGAGAGAGAAAGAAGAGGGAGAGAAGGAGGGAAAAAGAGCAGGAAGGAGGGAGGAAAGGAGGAAGGAAGGGAGGGAGGGAAATAGATTTTGCAGGATCAACCATGCTTGTATTTTTGGTAAAATGATAAACTGCCAACCAACACTAATAAAAACACCATTATCAGGCTCTGGGTGGAGCAAATATAGATGGTATCTTTGCTTCAGTGCCCTCAAATACATACTGTTTTGAGTAAAAAGTAGATGTCACAACAAATACACTACCTTGGACAGAAAGAAGTCATTTTAAGTCCTCCAGGACCACTGGCAAGCAAGCCCCTTGGCATGTTTCCAGAAATATGGTGGGGTGGGGGAGCGAGGAGCTTGTGAATGAACTTTGCAGGCTTGTCTGCAAGCACTCACAGGCCTCCCAAGGTAAAGTGCTCTCCTAGACTCCACACTTGAGCCTCATGGGCAGCCCCGTCAGGTTCAGGTCCCAAGGATCCCACAGGTCCGCTCACGTGCTCAGCGGTGGAGACATTCGCCACACTTCAGGGGCTGAGATTCAAAACAAGCAAGTTGCTCCCTTACTTTCAATTCCTTTATTCTTCTACTACATAAGGAATCCTACGTGATTTTATTTCTCCACAAGCAATACCCATTTAAGAGAACTCCTTTCTGAAGTGTGAGAACATGCCAAAGTCTGCCAGGAATTATGATACTGTTTCTCTAAAATGCAGAGGACACCCTTGGATTTGGTCTCTGGAGACCAGTGACAGTGTTCTGGGAACTGAGAACCTGAAACACCCAGAATCATCACTATTTGATTTTCTTATTACATTTTTTTTTTTGAAACCTCAAATCAAATCAGTTAATTGAAGTATGGTTTACCATCCAATCTAAAAAAGATAGTGAATGTCTTTTTACACAGCACTGCCACCGACCTGGAACAGGGCTGACACATCTGATTTTGGATGAGGAAAATCGAATTTGGAGCAGTTTGGTGACCGGCTGAAGGTCATGGGTTATTTTAGAACTGGAGCAGATGTCTATCTCAGCACTTCCTGATCAAGCAGGCCAGGCAGTTGCTGCTGTGTGCTTCCCAGGCAGTGCCAATCAAACCAAAGTGTAGGAGTTTTAACTTTCAATCCATTGGAAAGTTGTTGAAACATTTGGGGAACAGCATTTTAGAGCTTTTGAGTTGTTTCTTTTTAGGAGTGTCAACTTAAAACCAACAAAATGTGTTTGACAAAAAAAAAAAAAAAAGCTACAACACTAAAGTATAACATTTTAATTTAGTAGAAATGATGGCGGCCTTAAATAAAGAAATAAAGTCAGAGAGGAAGGCTGGGCAGTTTCAAAGCAGGGAGGAGGGGAGTGGGCCCCAAGATGTGCTGCACCCTGCAGGGCACTGCAGGCACAGACCCAGGGCTAGGTCCAGTTTTGTGTTTAAGCTTAGAACTTGGACATTTATTTACCCTGGTTGGAGAAACTGAACAGAAAACACAGAAACAACCAAACAAGTCTACACCTACATAAACGCTGCAGAGAAAAAAATGTTGCCAAAGAAATCAGATAGAATGTAGCCAGTGGTTATCAAGGCTCAGCTGGAAGGAGGGCAGCCCCTCGGCTTGCCACAGGTGTGAAGTCTTCACACCTTGTTCTGTCAGTGGCCAAGCAGACTTTGAGTGCACATGATGCAATTTGAAAAGTTCATTATTGGAGAAGTATTGATTTGCTTGGTATGAAAGACAAAGAGGTGGAGGGGAGAGGAAAACATGTTTCTTTTTCCTCACAATTTTTGTTTGTTTTGTTTCATTTTTCGAGACAGGGTTTCTCTGTATATCTCTGGCTGTCATGGAACTCACTTTGTAGACCAGGCTGGCTTCGAACTCAGAAATCTGCCTGCCTCTGCCTCCTGAGTGCTGGGATTAAAGGCGTGCGCCACCACGCCCGGCTCTTTCCTCACAATTTTTAATTACATATTTTAAATCGATGCATCAGAATTGCACGTGGTACTGTGGAGGTATAATGTCGAATTTCAGTCGGTGGCTACATGCAGTGTGTGGTGTTCAGATTGAAGTAATTAGCATAACATCAACATTGGCTATTTGTCATTCCTTTTCAGCTGTCTTAAATGTATTAAGTGTTTACAGTGTCTCTGTGTGTGCATATGTGCATTATGTATGTATATATGAGTAGTGGTGTGTGTGTGTGTGTGTGCGCGCGTGTGTGTGTACACCAGAGGTAAACCAGAGGGTGTTTGTTATTCTTCAGGCACCATCCTCTTCACTTAGTTTTTAATTTTATTTATCTTTTTGAGACAAGGTTACCTCCCTGGAGCTTGGGGCTGGATGATTCGCCTGGCATGTCTGGGCCAAAGGCCCCAGAGTTCTGTTTGTCTCCAACTCCCCAGCTCTGGATTACAAACAAAAGGCACATGTTTGGCTTCTTACATGAACGTCAAGGGTGGAATGCTGAGGTCCGCATGCTTGTCCACCAAGCATCTTACTCACTGAGCTATCTCCAGCCTTATTAGATTCTTAAATTGTATTTGGTTACATCAGGCAAGTATAACTACATAATGTACGTTGAGCTAGAATTCCACCTCTGACTCCCAATCCTGCTAACGTCCTCTTCCTGGCTCTCCCCCATCCCTCTAGTCCACTCAGTTTCCCTAAACAGTTTGACCTTCACTTTCACATCGTCTGTACACACATGATTTTATGTATATGCAATGTCTAATACCCATAAGAGAGAGAAAACATTGGAATTCGTCATTCTGAGGCTGAACTCATCTGCCTAACTGGATGATTGCCGTCACTCATTTCCTGCAAATGACAATTTCATCATTCTTCATGGACAAAAGCAATCCATTGTGTGTATGCACTGCATTCTCTTTATCCATTTCTATACTGGTGAACTTAGCTCCGTGCCTTGGTTATGGAGAACAGTGCTGTAGTGAGCACTGCCGTGCAAGTGTCCTTGTCCTGTGTGGATTGGACAGGTAGTCAGCTAAGGCATATGGCAGTCTCATTTTTCTGTCTTTTGAGGAAACTCCACACTGAGTCTCAGTGGCCTGATTAGTTCATATCCCACTAGCATGGCATATGATCTCTCCTTTGTTTCCATACAAACCACTGTCTGGTATTGTTGTCTCAATGACTGCTACTCTGTCTCTCATAGGATCTCAATTTAGCTTTTATTTACAGTTCTCTGATGGACAGTTGAACAATTTTTCATGTTTATTGGCCATCTGTATTTCCTCTTTTGGTAACTGTCTGTCCACCAGCCCATTTATTGTTTGGTTCACTTGGCATTAAAGATTTTTTTATTATTATAGATAAGTACACTGTTGTTGTCTTCAGACACACCAGAAGAGGGCATCAGATCCCATTACAGATGGTTGTGAGCCACCATGTGGTTGCTGGGATTTGAACTCAGGACCTTCGGAAGAACAGTCAGTGCTCTTACCTGCTGAGCCATTTTCCATTTCTTTGTATATTCTAGAGCTTAGTCCTCTGTGGGACGGCAAAGATTCTCTCCCATGTTGCCCTGTCTTCACTCTGCTGTTTCCTTGGCTTGTAGAAGTTTGGTCATTTCATGAAATCCCATCTGTCAATTGCTTTCTGAGTCCTTACTGAGTGTTGGCAGATGTCAATATCTTTTTTTAAAGATTTTTTTTTAACTTTACATGTGTGTATACGCACACCAGTATACAGGCACCTGACGAGGCCAGAAGAGGATTCAGAACCCTTGGAGCTGGAGTTCCATGTGAGCTGCCAGATGTGTGTGCTGGGAACCAAACTCCAGTCCTTTGGAAGAACAGCAAGCACTCTCAACCATTAAGCTGTCTCCTTCCACCCCATGCCAATGTCTGGAAATGTTTTCTTCCCCATTGGTTTCCGAGTTTTCAGGGCTTACGCTAAGGTCTTGGATCCATTTGGAATGGATTTTTTTGTGCACAGCAAGAGATAAGGATCTAGCTTCGATCTTCCACCATTTGTTGAAAAGAGACTTTTCTCCACTATATTGTACTAAAATCTTGTCAAAAATGTTGGCAGCTGTAACTGCTTGACTCTGCTCCCAGCTCCTCTATTCTGTTCAACTGATATAGGTGTCTGTTTCTGTGCAGTACCATGCTGTTTTGTTACTACCACCCTGTTGTCCCTAAAATAGGCTATGAATCAACTTGAAATTCTTTTTTCCTGAAGATTCTATTGTCTATCTGAGATCTTTTGTGCTTCCAGATGACTTTAATCTTTTTTCTTCTATTTCTGTGAAAAAATAGTGTTGGAATTTTGACAGGTACTGAACTGAATTCTGGCGATTGCCTCTGGTAGCGTATTCGCAATATTAATGTTTCCAATCCAAGAGCATGGGAGGTCTCTCCATCTTTCTTTGGTGTGTTAAAGTTCTCATGGTAGAGGTCTTTCACCGCTGTGGTTACGTTTATTCTTGGTACTTGTTTGGGTGGCTGGGAATGAGGCTATTTCTCTGTCTACCCTCTCAGTACGTTTGCCATGGTATAGAGGAAGGCAGTTGATGTTGTATGTGAATTTTGTATCCTTTTACTTTGATGGAAGTGTTCATCGGCTCTGAGTTTCCTGGTGGAGTTTTCAGAGCCTCTCATGTGTAGATCGGATCAGCTGTAAATAAGGAAACTGATTTCTTGTTTGTATTTCCTTATCTTAATGTATTTATTGCTCTAGCTAAGACTTTTAAGTACTATATTTAACTGAGTGAGAAATGTGTGTGTTGGGGGTCGGGGCGGGGATGGAGTCTGAGGAGATAGCTCAGTGAACAAGTGCTCATTCTGCAAGCTGAAGGGTCTGGAGCTCTCTGGCATGCACATAAAAGCGAGTTGTGTGACTCTAACTCTAAAATGGGAGTTGGGTGGTGGGAACAAGTAGATCTGGCTTGGTGGCCAGATTGACTACAAAGATAAGCGGCCCATTTTGTTGGGTACCCTCTCTCGAAATCTAAGGGAAAATTAAGCTCTGTTCTCTGCATACACATACTGCACACGTGTGTGCACACTCTGTTCTCTGCATACGTATAAGGCACACGTGTGTGTGTGCTCACGCACTCCCAAACCGCAGGGTGGAGAAGGCAGGCGCTCCTGGTTTGTTCCTGATTTCAGTGGAAACGATTCAGCTTTTTTTCCATTTAGGACAATGCTAGCTATAGGTTTCTCACATACAGCCTTCATTGTTGAGCTACGTTCCTTCTACTGAGTTCCTTACGGACTTTATTTGGATTTATTTTCATTATTTTAAATCATGTGTATGTGTGTGTGTACAAGTGCGTGCAGGTGTCCACAGAGGCCACTCATGTCAGATTGCTCCAGAACTGGAGTTAGAGGCAGCAAGGCCTGATATGGGTATTAGGAACTGACCTGTCTTCAGTGGTTGAGCCATCTTTCCGGACTCCTCGAGAGCTTTTATCATGAAGGGATGGGGGCTTTGCCAATCTGTATGTACTGTGATGATCACGTGATTTCCGCCCTTGAGGCCATGCCTGTGATGACTACATTTATTGATGTATGTATGGTGAACCACCGTTGCATCTCTCAAATGAAGCCAACGTTGATTACGGTGGATGGCGGCCGTTCGGATGTGTTCTTAAGTTTGGTTTGTAAGTACTTCGTTGAGAAAGTGTTCATTAGGGAGATTAGTCTATGGTCTTTCTTTCTTTCTTCCCTTCTCGCTCCCTTTCTTTCTCTTTTTGTTTCTGTACCTTTATGAGGTTTTGGTCCCCGAGTAATGGGACTTCATGAAATAACAGTATTCCCTCCTCTTCTATGTTATGGAATAATTTGGAATACTGTGCTCATTTAAAGGTTTGGTAGAACGGAACGATCTCATCTGGGCCTGGCCTTTATTTTACTTTATTCAGAGTTGTTTTCTATTATTCATTATTATTATTATTATTATAATTCAGTTGTTTATTATTATTGTCATTGTTCTTGTTTGAATATTTAAAAAATAGATCTAAGTTATTTATCTAAACTTAGTTTAGTTTTGGAAGGTCCTACGTGTCTAGAAATTCATTTCCAAAAGTTTTAGGGCTGGGTCCTATTGATTTTCCGACTTTCATTTGGTGTCTTTTACAATGCCTCCCTTTTTATCTCTAATTTTATTAATTTGCATGGACTTCCTTTTGGTTTGGCTAAGAGCATGTAAATCTTATTTATTTTTTCCAAAGCTCTGTTTCACTGATTCTTTGTCATCTGAGTGTTTCATGACATTCATTTCTGCCCTGATCCTGAGTCTTTGTTCCCATCTATTGGTTTTATGTTTGGCTTGTTCTTGTTTTCCAAGGCCCTGACACGTATCACTAGCTGGTTTCTTCTTTAAAAATAACTTTTAAGTGTTTCTGATGTGTATGGGTGTTCTGTTTGAATGCTTGTCTGTGCCCTACATTTGTGCCACAGAGGCCAGAAGACGTGTCAGATCTCTCTAGACATGGAGTTACAGTTGCAGTGTACAGTTGCAGTCCGCCATGAGCGCGCTGGAAATCAAAACCCTGGTCCCTGGAAGAGCAGCCAGAGCTCTTCTCTTAGCTGCTGAGCGATCTCTTCAACCCTGAGCTCTAATTTCTAAGTGTACACACTTGTAGCTATGAACTAACCGCTTAGAACTGCTTTCATCCAGGAATGTGTCCTGTGTCCTCAGCTCTACACTCTGCAGTTCCTCTTGCTGTTCATCTCAAGGTTCACTCCACTGTCATCAGACAGTATACAATGGTTCCTTGAGCTTCGGAAAGAATGTGTACTCTACAGGGTTTAGGTGAACCATTCCACAGATGTCACTTAGGTCCATCTGACCTGTGTCATTTAACTTAGATGTTTCTAGGTTTTGTTGGACTGCCTATTGGCGAGAGTAGGGTGCTGACATTACTATTACTGGGTTGGAGTTAATCTGCCTCTTTGAATCCAACAGTGTTTATTTTATAAAATTAGATACACACATGTCTGGTATACACATGTTTCAAATTGTGATTTTCTTTTAATCAGTACTAAGTAACGTTTTTTTAAATCTCTTCCATCTAAGTGGTTTAAAGTCTATCTTGTCAGATATTTCTGATATACCCTGATTTCTTTCCAGTTCCACAGGGCTGAAAAACCTTTCATCTTCAGGTTTTTGTCTCTGATGATAAAGTGTGTTTCTTGGGACAACAAACAGATGCGCGCACATGCGAGCGAGAGTGTGTGTGTGTGTGTCTGTGTGAAATGTGTGTATGAGTCTGCAACTGTGTTTGTGGACTAGAGTGTTGAACTTCAATCACGATCCATCTTTGGTGAACTGCCTCTCAGTGAACTGGCTCATACATTCAGCTAGACTGGCTGGCCAACAAGCCCTAAGGTTATGTCATCTCTGCCTCCCTAGTATTAAGTACAGGCGTGTGCTGCTACATCCAGTTTTTCTATGTGACTTCTGGAACCATGAGGTGCTGGTTTAGCAAGGCCCTGAGTTTGCAGTCTCTACTGCCTACTTCCAAGCAGAGATCTCACACCTGGCTTGACAGGTATATAATTGCTGTCTTTTTAAGCTTTCTTTTATGATGTACACAAGTGTTTTGGCTGCATTTATGGGTAGCACATGCATGCCTAATGCCCATGGAGGTCAGAAGACAGTGTCAGAGCCCTGGAACTGGAGTCACAAGTGGTAGTGAGCTGCCGTGTTGGTGCTAGGAACTAAACACAGGAACTCTGGAAGAGCAACAAGTGCTCTCAACCACTGGGCCATCTCTCCAGCACTTACCATGAAACACACACACACACACACACACACACACACACAATGCTTTCCTTAGTAGTATAATGTGAGGGGACTGAAGAGATGGCTCAGTGGTTAGCACTTGCTGTTCTTGTAGAGAACCCAGCACCTATATAGTGCTCACAATCACCCATAATTCTACTTCCGGGAATCCAATGTCCTCTTTTGACTTCTGAGGACACCATGCATCATGCATGTGGCAAACAGACATACATGCATGTAACTCGCTCATACATTTAAAATAAATAAATTCTTTTTTGTTTGAACTAAACTGTGAACAATCTCTGTTACTGCACTCTAGCAAGGAATCCCAAATGGGTGGGAAGTTAGTTCTTAATGACCCACAGACTCTTTCCAACTTAGTATTCTTCTAGGATATCATTAATCTGTTTTTTTTTTAAAATGGGCTTTTTATCTGTGACTCATATTCATGTGTGAGCAAAGCTCAGACCGTTTTCAAACACTTCCGTGATCCATGGGCGAGCATAAAAAACTTAGTAGATAACAGGACAATTATCTAGGTGGCTCTGCCAAAGCCAACAAACATGCTACAAATGAAATACCAAGATAAAATTCTTCCCTGAATGGAAAAAAAAAAAAATAGAGATCGCAATTGGTGCGCTAGCAGACTCTTCCTGTTCCTCTGTCCTCTCTGGCTTCACTTTGAGGATAACTTGGCTTCTCAGAGCAGCTCATTTGAATACTCTCCCTAGCCTGCAGGGACACTTTTAATTGAGGGACTTTCAACTGTTTCCATGGAAACCGATGATAATTTGAGAGCCTAGTTTCCTTATCTAATTCTAAATTCCAGGAAAAGACAGTGCTGGAGACAGGTACCACCAAGTGCCAGGGGCTCTGTGCATGCAACACAGGGAGGACCCCTGAGGACTTTACTTTTGATGGGTTCAGAGCACACCCAAGTTGTCATCAGTTGTAAATTAATTCAGACTTCTTTTTTCCCCAGAGTGGGGGAAAAGAAAACCTTATACCATAGAAATAGATGAGCTTATGTACACTGCCATTGTGGTGGTACATGTCTATAGTCCCAGCATTCAGGGTGAAAGCAAGACATCTCAAGTTGGAGACCAGCCTAGGCTAGAGACATTGAAACTAGCCTGGGGCTACACACACACACAGCGAGAGCGAGAGCGAGAGCGAGAGCGAGAGCGAGAGCGAGAGCGAGAGAGAGAGAGAGAGAGAGAGAGAGAGGGACAGAGGGACAGAGAGAGAGAGAGAGAGAGAGAGAGAGACAGAGGGACAGAGAGAGAGAGAGAGACAATGAGGAGCATTCCCAAAATATAAACAGCAAATAAATATTACATTACCTAATAAGTTGGATCTGTGTGTGTGTGTGTGTGTGTGTGTTGAAATGAATAAATCCATATAGCACTCATTACCCCACAGTTATACTTTTTGCTGGGGAGAATATAGCACACCCACGCTCGGTACACTTCAAGCATACAGTATATTCAGTATGCTCTCTGTCACCTGGAATGAGGTTAGAATCTCGATGCAGAGGGAAAGCAGGCTGATGCTCCCATCTGTCAGTACTCCTTCAGAGAGCTGGTCTATTTCTGATTACACAGGACTTCAAAACAAACCGCATACATTCCTCATTTTTTAGATTACAAAAGTGATGGGAGCCAAGGCGTCATTTTTCTGGTGTCATAAGCGTGAGGCGCTCTCCCTGGACTTTTAATTCTGTGGAGCCGAATATGACAAATTAGGAAGAAGTGCTAGTCCATGCCTGCTGAATAATAATGATAATGCAAGCTAAAAAAAAAAAAAACCCCACAACTCTAAGGTCACAGGTAAGTCAACCAAGTGTGGAGAAGGTGCTTAGATCTGCAGTGAATCCTGAGGAGCCTGTGATGAGAAAACAGCAGCCACCTGGTTACCAGAAACCTGTGGAGCCCACCCTCTTCTGTGGGGACTCCTCCTCTTCATCCTCTTCATCCCTGTCAGTGCTCCCCAGCTTCTCCAGAGCCCCTCCCCACCCCAGAGAGCAGGAAGTCTCAAGCCTCCCGTTGGGATGCAGACATTTATGACAGGCTCTTCTCTCTGGGGACCAGAACTAGGAAAGTGCACACCGAGAGCCACAGAGCCATGAGCAACCATGTGTCGGGCTAATTTTTACCACATGGAGAAATACAAAGGTGGTGCTTAAGAAAAACACCACATGGGGGCTGGAGAGATGGCTCAGAGGTTAAGAGCACTGACTGCTCTTCCAGAGGTCCTGAGTTCAAATCCCAGCAACCACATGGTGGTTCACAAACATCTATCTGTAATGGGATCCGATGTTCTCTTCTGGTGTGTCTGTAGACAGTTACAGTGTACTCATATACATAAAATAAATAAATCTTAAAAAAGAAAAAGAAAAACAACATAAGAGCAGAGGGGATTCCAGCTATTTTCTGGGTATACAAGCTGGTGGCCCCAGCCCTTTGCGATGGAGGTGCAAGGAGTGGAAGTTCAAGGTCATCCTTAGCCATATAGTGAATTCAAGGCCAGGCCATACAGGAAACTCGAAACAAAATATCAAGGGGGAAAGAAAACTAACAAGGACTAAAAGAGAAAGTTCTACTTGAGTTTTTAATCTGGACCCAAAGAGTCTTGCTTTGATGCTCCTGAAGATTTTAAGGGAGCATGCACTGTCTAAAACTAAAGCTCACACTTTATGCTGGAAAGAGGGAAGGGTTGTTTAGGGACATCAGAGAAGAAGAGAGAAAGAAGTACTACGTCTCAACTGATGGCTTCTCCGGGCTCTGGTGACTCATGTCAGCAGCAATTAAGGCTGGTCCTGTCTCATTCATGAGAACTGGCTTTCAACTCAGCATTATCAAAGAGATGAGCAGTCTGGATGGAACCTGGGGACCCTGGTAGCTACATCACTGGCCAGCAATACTACCACGGCTTACGTCTTTATTCTGCATGTAAAGTTGACTATTTAGCTTTGGAGTTTAAACACTAGCTTTTAAATCTTGAAACTTGTTTTTTTAAAAACGAGCACAAACCACCCTCTCGAGACTGTCTCTCCATAGCCAGAGCTGACATTACAAGCACACACATGGCTTAGCACTGGAATGTGACAAGTTTTTATCCTTTTCCTACCTGTATGCTTCAGGCATGGAGGGGGTAGTGAGGCCAAAGATGTTGACCTTGGCAGAAGTCAGAAGATACCACCCTGAGATGCTGAGCCTAGGTGGAGGGAGAGTGGACTGACTGATCACCTGTGCTTAGCGATGTTAAGCCTGACAAGGAAGGAGAGTCTGACGCCCCTTGAGGGGGAAGCAGATGCAGAAAGAGAAGGGATGAGAATAAGGGAAAATAATGGTGGTCAGTGTGTGTGTGTGGTGTGTTTGTGTGCGTGTGATTAAGAATATTAAGATTATAATAATAGGAGCTGATGTAAATTAGCACACATTCCTAAACTTGCCTCATATTCATGCTGCAATCCAGCTCAGATTACAGCTGTCCCAGCAAGTAAGAGAGGAAAGCCGAATCACTCATAACATAAAGCGCTAGTCTAAACATGAGATACAGCTCAGTCCATTACAAACGTGAAAGCAACAAGTGTTTTCAACAAATCGCCATTCTAGAAACTGGACAACCAGCTTTTGTTGTCTTTTTTTTTTTCTTCAGAGCTATGTATACGTATGTATGTATGTGTGCCAACCTGATGTGTGGGAAGTACGTAGAAGCCAGGTGTTGACACTAGACTTTTTCTTGTCAACTGCTTCTCCATTATTTTTGTTGTTGTTGTTGTTTTTGAGACAGAGTCCTTTCCTGAACCTGGAGTTTACCATTTTGGCTATACTGTCTAGTGAGATCCTGGCATCTTGTCTCTGACCTCCCAGTGCCAGACTTAAAAGTGTGTGCCATCTTGTCCTGATCTTAACGGACGCTGGGGATCTGGATTTAGGTCCTTGCGTGTGCAGAGTAACCACTTTGCCCTCTGACCCACCTCCCTCCCCAGACACGGCAGTTCTGTTTTTAATTCTTCATTTGAAACAATCTCCGTATGTAGTTCAGCTTGGCCTCAAAGTCAATGTGCAATCCAGGCAGGGATTGAACTCAGTGTGATCCTCCTGCTGTAGCCTCTTAGATGTTTGGATTATCTGCATATACTATTTCACATGGCTCCTAGCTTTGTGGATTAATTCATTTTTTTGAGGGACCCCCCTATTCCTTTCTTCATAACGGCTCTTCTAATTTATATTTTTACCAACACTGTGCAAGGGTTCCCTTTCCACACCCTCATTAGCACTTGTTATTATCTTTCATCTGACAAAATTGTTTTGCATCTCAGTTTCTCTGCTTAGTGCCTATGTGATCGTAGGCAAGCTGCCTCACCTGCCTAAGCCTCAATTTACACATCTGTGAAATTATAGCATATGCCATAAGGTGATTATGAGAACGAGATAGATCAAGTAAATGCAAACACTCAGCGCGAAGTACCTGGCACAGAAAAGAATCCAGTGACAGCTTAGCTCTATCATCCACATCTCTATCACGTTAGGACAAGGGGACGCCACCACATCCACGGGTGCATCTGAGAGGGAAGGATGCTCTGGCTGGGTTTGTGTGTCAACTTGACACCAGCTGGAGTGAGGATAGAGGAAGGAGCCCAGTTAGCCAGCTGAGGAAATGACTCCAGGAGATCCAGCCGTAAGGCATTTTCTCCTTTAGTGATCAATGGGGGAGTTGGCATCCCCTGGGCTAGCGGTCCTGGGTTCTGTAAGAAAGCAGGGTGAGCAAGCCACAGCAAGGAAGCAAGGAAGCAGGAAGCCAGTAAGCGGCGCACCTCCATGGCCTCTGCATCGGCTCCTGCTTCCAAGATCCTGCTTCCGTTTCTGCCCTGACTTCCTTTGGTGATAAGTAGCAATGTGGAAGTGGAAGCTGAATAAACCCTTTCCCGCCCAACTTGCTTTTTGGTCATGGTATTTTGTCTCAGCAAAAGAAGCCCTAAGACGCTCGCTCTCACTCGCACGTATACATGTACGCACGCACGCACACGCTACCGGACAGGAATCTCTTGCTCCAAGTACTTCCCCTGCCTGGTGCCTAAGGAAATCTGAGGCCACTCTGTTGATTTCACAAAATGAGGCACCAGTATCTGGAGCTCGCTAATTGGATCTTTGCGGGACAGGGTAGGGGGTAAAAATAATAGAAACTTGTACAGAGGAGGGCAGAGGGGAAAACCAGGAGCGAGCAAAAGCAGGACTAGGTAAAAGTCTCTACGGGTACCCAGAAGCGGCACAGCGGGAGGAAGAAGACGGAGAAGTCACAGCCTCAAGGGGACCCTGCCCAAGCAGCAGCTGGATCCTTCTGCAGCCAGGGAGCTGACGGCACATGGTGGCTGTTGGACTCAGAACTCTGCAGTGACCTTCTTATGGTTGCTCAACTCCAGTCTGTCCGCATAAACTCCGGTAAGAGGGTGGAAACATCCGCCAACCTTCGTCCCCACCGCATCACCAGCACCTCATCCGCCCAGCTATCTCTGCTGCTGAAGCAGCATCGCCTTCACGGTTCCCGCAAGAGAGGAGTCTGTTCTGGGTAACAATTTCTTCTTCAAAGAAGTTGCTTTTTGCGAGCGCCAGAAACAAAAAAGGCAAACAAAGCTGCGGTGTGTTCCAAGCCAATACACTTCAGGAGTGTCTGTGGTTTTCCTCAGCGCCAGCACAGAGCAGCCTCTGTGTGCCACCTGGCAGGCTGCAGTTTCTTCTGTCAACCCACACAGAGAAGAACTGCAAAAAAAATAGCAGGAACGCACCCCGGGGTCTGGGGCTCTCCTGCCTTTTCATAAACAAGCTGATTCCTTCCAACGGCTGGACAAGAAACAGAGAGGCAGGCATATGAAACGTGTACAAACTCAGACCAGTTGAATTCCGCTGAGATATTTCTGACACTGGGTCCTGATTCACCTATGCCCCACACACTAGGCCTTACCGGAATGGTGGGCCTGAAAACCTCCCCAGGATACGAGGGAAAGAGCCATTTCCATTGCTGACAATGGTGGCTGCGACATTTCAAAGAACATGCAGCTACCCATAGAGGGGGTGGTCCTGGAGAATTGGAAATGTGTTTCTGAAGGATTTCCGCAGAAGGAACAGGCAGGGGACTATGGAAACACATCAAAGACCCTCCAAGAATGTGCCATGGCAAAGTCATTTTGTAAAAACCCAAGTCTCCATCTACCAGATGGATGGACTGCTGCAGAGGCCAGAGGGGGTAGGGGATGAACAGTGCCAGGAGAGCGTGTCAGGAGATATGATGGGGTGAGAGCAGCTTAGCTCACACCTAGTAGAAAAGCTCACAAGCAGGAAAGCCAAGTGCTTCAAAGGCACAAGATCCCTTCCATTTTACCTTGTCAAGCAAGTTCATCAGAGTGACTCGAGGAATCCTTTCTTGCAAAATTAAAAAAAAAAAATCGTCATGAGGTATCTTTGAAGAGATGAAGAGGGTTACGATCATCCTTTAAGCCTATTCAGAATCTAGCAGTCAAGCAGCTGTTGGGAGAACAGCTGGGCCAAGTTCCACAGGCTGGCATTGCTCACAGGTAGGGAAGACACAGTCCCCCGCCCACATGAGTGAGTGACTGTCCCACAGACACAGCTCCACACAGAAGTGTCCCCACATGCTAAGGTCTCTGTGTTCCTTGCCGCTTGCCGGATTCTTTCATGTATCTATTTAGAAGGCAGAAAATATACTTAGGAACATTCTAGTCTTAAACAGAATGTTTAAACAGAAATAGCAATAGAAGCTCTGTTTAGGACGGAACACCTCGCAGCCCATTAGTATGTTGAAACATAATCACCACCGATTGTTGAAGATGATATCTTGAAGGATATTAGGTTCGGAGAAGGTCATGAGACTAGAACCCCAATGCCCTGACAGGGGTCCTTGTAAGAAGAGGAAGAGAGCAGAGCCTGCCCTCTCTCATCCTGCCCTGTGCAGATGCAGTGAGGATTCACCCATCTGCAGACTAAGAAGACAGACAGTCTTCTCTTAGAATGGAACCGGCCAGCGCCTTCATGTAGACGGCCATCCTTCTCAGGGCTGTGAGGGACCAAGGGCTATCATTCGTCATTTAGTCCACAGTGTGGTATCTTGTCTTAGTCTGCAGTCTGAAGTTGAGATGCCAAGGACTCCATCAGTCTCAGCCATTTAGAGTAAGATCCAGTGACAGCCTACAGCCTGTCCACGGGGAGAGGCTATGGGCAGCTATCCAAGAGTGCTGCCATGTACTCGGAGATGGAAGGCCATGTCAGCAGACTGGAGACGCAGAAACAACTTGGTCAACAGGGTCTCTGGATGTGACAAATGACGAAGACAGAACAGGGTGTCTGGGTGGGACTGGACCTGCCCTGCAGATGCTCAGGAGAGGAGAGGCCAGGCACTTCTGTACCAGGAAGCCCCATGCAGGCAGTGGCACCACGGACGCAGCTGGTGGGCCGGTTGTGGAGAAGGCCCAGTCCTGAGAGCCACCCTGCTGAGACCTGCATTACTTTACCCTCATGACCTATAACCTGGGTACTCCAGGTGGGGAAACAGACAGAAAGTGAGAGAGGTCAACCTGCCAAATCACTGAAGGGAGAAACCTCCCTTCCCCTGTAGGGATGTCTATCTAGGTCATATGGTCACTGAACTGTAAGTCCTGTCCCCTTGGTACTCCTTACTGAAAAACAAGCACAGCCCCAGAAATTGTCTGCCTAGTAGCAGAGGCTGCATTAGAGAAGGCAGGGGAGACTGGAAATCCAAAAGGCACAGGCAGGATCAAGGAAGGGCTCTTTCCAATTCTGGGAAGTGGAGTCCTCTCATCCCCTGTTAACAGCCATAAAACTCTCCCTTTCAACAGTTAGGGAGGCCACTCCCCCCACCCTTGCCCTGCCTGCCGGGAACTAAGTAATAATGAGCAGAAAAGCAGACAAAAGCAGTCGAGGGAAAACACCTAATTCTCTAACAAAACAAGGTAATCATACGGAGTCCCGTTCTTAACAAGAGAGGCCATTTCCCAGAACTTCCAAGCCTGCTATTTCAAAGGCTGTGTCACTCACACCAGATATCAGAAACAAACCAGGTGTAATTTACCTCCTTTTATGTAGTAAGAAATGCGAAAGTAGTCCATTCGCGAGAGATCTTAGGGAACGACTGACTTCTGCTGCTCGATGAGAGAGGCCATGGAATAGCCAGGGCTTAAAATAATGTTCATCTCCTCACTGATGAATGGTTCCAAGATCATATTTCTTATCACTGCATTTAATACTGGGTCTTGCTATGTGGCCTCAGATGACCTCAAATTTATAACCATCTTTCTTACACTACCCTGCCAGGTGCTGGAATTACAGGCATCCACCACCCTGTGGATGCCCTGTGTAAACAACATGTTTTCTTTCTTGTGTCCCCATTTTCCACTTTTTCTTTCTTTGAGATGGGATTTCACGCAGCCTCAACTACAAAGCCAAGAACTGCCTTTAACTCATGGCCCTCCCGAATCCACCTCCAGAGTGATAGGAATAGAGGTGTAGATTACCATATCAAGATTATGTACCAGAGATGGCCCCCAGGGCCTTGAGAACCCCTAGGAACCACTATGCCAACCGAGCTACATCTCCAGCCCCTGGAGAGCATTTCTTGATCATCACACTAACACGTGCCATTCAGGGACAGGAGAGAGGCCTTGGCAGTAAAGAGCACAGACTGTTCTGCAGAGGACCTGGGTACAGTTCTCGGCACCCACGTCAAGCAGCTAATCCATACTCTAGTTCTAGGGCATCCGAGGGCCTCTTCTGGCCTCTGCAGATACCTGCAGTGGTGGTCTCAGGGCAGAGGTGAGGTGGAATTGGCAAGGCTGTGAGGGAAGAAAAGCAGCAGAGTATGAGCTCCTAGGATCGGGTGAGCAGAAGAGAGAGTGAGGCACCGCAACCCGGAGCGAGGATGGGTTTCTGAGAGCCCCATGGATGAAAAACCACACTGGGTTTATGCATGAGAATGAACTATGTGGGGACACCCAGCAAGGGCTCAGTAAGGAAACAGAAGGTCCAACTAAGCTCCCGGGCTGGCAAAGACATGGAGGGATGACAAAGGGAAGGAGGCTGCCTATGATGGCGAGGATGCCTGACCCAGGGTACACATCAACTGAACGAGTGTCTGTCGATCTCAAAGGAGAATTCTAACAATGGTGTGACTTTGAGCTGCGTCCTTCACCCAATCAACACTCCTCCAGTGGCCTTCATTAGTGACAGCCACTGGAACAATCGAGGCCTGTGCAGCCAGTGTTCACAGGACCACCCCGGCCCTTTTCAAGTTACAGCTTCATATTCACAGAGGGAGAAGGAAGGCTGAAGGAGGAAGGCTTGAGTGAGGAGGAGGAAGTGATGGGCACTGACCAGGTGTGCGGCCAAAGCCACACTGAGCGGAAGGGTGTCCCTCTAGAGGAGCGGTTTGGGCTCTAGAAGTAGAAAAGGTGGATGTGATAGTAGGCATGCCTAGAATTGTCCACTGAGCCCCAAACCCAGAGAGATGTGTAGGTTACATGGTAAGACAGCTGGGGCTGATAACAAGCTGGAACTATCAGCAAGCTGTGGACTCAGGGATGGACAGTGGATCTCAAACTCCATGGATACCCAAAAAGGGAAAAGGAACATAGTACATATTTCCTTTTTAATATATATGTATATATATATAATATAGTTGTATTAAATATATTATTATATAAAATTAATACTAAATATATAGATATTTTAAAATGTTAAAGGCTTATTTATTTATATTTTATGCCTGTGCATGTATGTACATATTGACCATGTATATCAAGTGATATACATCAGTGATAAGAAATATGTACATACATGATCTCCTGGAACTGTAGTTACAGAAAGACGTGAACTTCCTTGTAGGTGCTGAAAAAATGAACCCAGGCCTTCTGCAAGAACAGCAAGTGCTGTTAACTGCTAAGCCATCTCTCCAGCCCCTAGGCATACTTTGTATGGCTCCTCAATTGTCCCCTCAGTGGTGGAAAGGGTAGGCTATAGGGAGGCCAGGGGTGCATGACCAAGAGGATGGTGGTGGGATCCCAGCCCATAGCATGTGAGGACCACCCAGAGAAAGGATGCTATCGAGATTTGGGCTGTAAAGCGTGGCAGAGGCAAATTCCTCAAAACCCGGTGGAAAAGGTTTTAGTACTTTTATTTATTTGTAAATGTCAAAAAGCAAATAAATGGTAACAAGGGCCCACGTTCGTTCGTTAACATAAACACTCTCACACTAACCTTTCCAGTTTGGCAAGCGTATCCTTAGCTCCGATTGGCAGCGCGCAGGTAAGGCGCAACTCATGTTCCTTACTTTGGAGCCTCTGGAGCTGAGCTGAGTCCTGTAGGCTTTGCTCTCTAAGCAGCGGATGAACATGTCTGCGTGGGGTCCACCAGATTTATTTCTCGACTGGAAGTTTCTCCACTGGGCACTCAGGAGGTGTGTGATTTTGCCATGCCAGACCAGAGTTTTTAAGCTAAATTCAGCCAATTACAACTAGGTTGTTCCACACATTATTCTATGGGCTTCTTTATCATCTGCACACACACATGTGCTCTCTATGGCCTGGTTGTCATAGTTATCTAGGGCCATGGGCAGGTCCACGGCGTTGCCCACCGGGGACTAGGGAGTTGGGCGTGAGGTATTCTTTATCCATCGTGTCCTCCATAGTAATAATGAAGGCTTGGTTTTCATTACTATCTGTAGCCGCGGGAACACAGCCATGGTGGCCCCCGGCCTGGCAATTTCCACAGCTTTGGGAAAAATGCCCTCTGAGGCTATGTGTTCCTTACAGATGCTCTGCCTGCATACTCCAAAGGAAGCAGAGCTCTATCCTAAAAATCCCCAAGAGCTTAGAGGAGAGATCCAACACAGAGTATAAATCCATAGTGATTTGAATAGTAAGAGTATCCCAAATACAGAAACGGGGAGCGTAGGGCACTGTGGGAACTCTGAAGTGCACAACCACCCGAACCAGCACCGACTGCAGCATTCTCGTATGCATGGCTCTTATCTCTCCAATGCACAACCACTCCGACCCCCACTGAATGCAGTTATTCTCATATGCACGTCTTTTGTGAGTATACACACACCCTTCCTGCATCTGAGAACTCAAACTCTTTGCTTCAAATTCCTAGATTCAGCATCAGGGTCCGTCACAGGCTATGTGTTCAATAATGTTATCAGAAGTAATGAGTTCACTACGGCTACACATTGCCAAGGGTGTTGGAGACCTGATTCATGCTATGTAACTGCTACGTTTCCCTCTAAGCAACAGATCTTGTGATCTCAGAAAACAAAATGCAGACCAGCTTCCCCTGGAGAGGCAGCCATTCTTTGTATCTTCAAGGGCAACTGGAATTTACAAAAAAAAATTATTATTTCTAGCACTCACCTGCTATATTAACCCGGACTGAGAGATACTAACTTTGAAGGGTAGTTACTTTAGCCTCCACTGCTTCTGTGCTCCACGTAAGTGTGCTTCAAGTTTTTCACATTAAGGAAATCTGATCCCCACCGTGGATTTAACATCACTCCAGCTTTGACTCAGTTCAAAGTCCTTGCCTCCTCCTTTAAACTAAACGTCACAGCCTTGTCTGGGGTTTACTGACTAAAACTGATGTTAACCCAGCAGATTCAGCCACTTTCCACCCTCCACCTGACTAGGGTTCACTCAGAACCAGAGATCTGGCCTGGTGAAGACTCCAAGGTCTCAGACAAGGGGCGTCTGCGGTTAGGCAGGCGGAGTCGGCAAGGTCCTTGACATCCTCCTCCTGGAATGTCCTCAACCTGTTCCTGCAGATCTCTCTTACTCCATAAAGTCGAATGGCACTTCCTCAGGAAGGTTCTCAGCTCCAAAAGGGACATCTCAGGGCTAGGGCTCAGTAACAGAGCATTTGCCTAGCAGCCACAGGCCCTGGGTTCAGTCCTCACTAAAACAATCAAACTGTAGAATGCTAGACACTGGTCTCCTGCCACTCTCTAAATAGCCGGTACTCAATGCTTCTTGCTGCTGTTTGGATGCAGTTCCTGGCCAGTGATCTCCTTCCAGCAAGTGTCTCTCCTAGAATGTAAGCCGGCTGAGGTAGGGACTCTGCAGCACTCCTTGCCTATAGCAAGGCCAGAGGTCCATACCCATGAGCGGTGGGCCACGGGCTGGGCTACTGTATGGCTGGATACTTTTAGCCCCTCCTCCTCTTGCTCATCAAGTTCTGCTGAATGACTTGGGCCATGTAACTTCAGTTCTCAAGAAAAACATCCCACTTACTGGCAGGGGCCCTGACAAAGGACTGAGATGTCATCCTTTTCTGACATGGTGGCAGCCCGTGTATTTGGGAGCTGCTGCCAATGTTGAAATTTTTTTTAAATTTCATCAGAAAAGACATGTGAGGAGACCAATGAAATAGAAACATAACTCTATTTCATAAAGAGGAAAAAAATCTTCAAAATGACCAACTCCCTGTTTATTACAAGAATAGACAACTAGTTCATTTAATGCCCTCTGGTATCTCTGTCAAAACTGCCAGAAATGGACTCTTAATAAAGGAGTTGCAAGAAGCCGTGTTATCTGGCATTTAGCCAGACAGAGAGCTCTAAAAGGGGAATTTCTGAGATTCCACCAGGACAAATCCCAGGGCTTAACTGGGATGAAGAAGCAGCTAACCACAATCCAGGAGAAGATTGGTATTCAACAGAGCAGTTTCGCCGGATGAACCTATCTGTTCAGGGAACTTAAGCTGTCTTACTTTGTATAAGGAAGGCTTTGTTTCAAAAGGTTACTGTTTGCTGGGCAATGGTACATTTTCCATAATCTAGTCAATATATTATAGAAGCATTCCATAAATGTAAGGAGTGGTGCCTTTTTCTCCTTATTCTTTAATATATCATTACATTTGTGCATTGTGTGTGTGTGTGTGGTGTGCATTTGCATTCTCCTATTCAGCGTGCTGTGCAAGTTTGCATTCACATGCATCTGCATGCATGTGGAGCTCAGAGGTTACTCACGTGTCATTTCTTAGTTGCCATCCACTTCATGTTTTTCAGACAGGGCCTCTCACGGGTACCTGAAGCTCACTAGCCAGGCTCTGGGATCCTGTCACCATCTCTCCAGCATAGAATTAAAAATACGTGCCGCCACGCTTGGCTTTTTGCATCAGTGTGGGGATGGACTGAGGTCCACATGTTCATGTGGCAAGCATTTTACCAACGGAACCCATGTCCCCCTTTTATGCAGTGCTGGGGGCTGACTCCAGACAATGCTCTTCCACTGTATAACACACGCATGCTCTGAGGTTTCACTCCGAGTGTGTTTCCTGGGTCTGTCTGGAAGAGCCGCTACTGTCAAACTCTCATTGCCACCTCAACGTCTGTAATTTGGCTGAAGCCCTGGTTAGGTCTCCTTTCTATTTACTGGTAACAGCTCTCAATACATTTAACACTTCAAAAGAGCCTTTGCCTTGAAGTAAAGCCAGGCTCAGAAATACCCAGTAGATAAGAGAAAGCCCTTCCTGAAGAATAAGCCAACTCCTTCCTGGGTTTGCCAGACCACTGACCAAATTCCAACACGGCTCACTCTCACAAGGTAAGAGCACTGTGTAGCCAAAACATGCTTTGAGCGATTTCACTCCCTAACAGGGAGGAGAGAGGGGGTGATTCCCAATTTTGGATATCGGTGGTACACTGGGGGATTCAGAGAAAAATCAAAACATGCAGCTGAGAGCACCGCTTAGGACAGGAACTGCCCAGAACCCAGTCATCACTGAGACTCGGAATACGTAACGTGATGTGTCTAGATTTTCCTTTTTCTATGCAGTGCGTGACCACTGACTTGGAGCATTTCTTGATATTTATGACCAGTGGCTGCCTGTTCATGTTCCTCAGCATCAGTGATGAATTTATCTGATATCTACACATAAATTTATATTTGGCTTCCATCCCACCACAAGGCCTAATGAAAAGCCATTTTTTATCACTTAAGTCATCTTCCAAAAGGATTCAAAAGATGAGAGAGGGAAATGAAAGGTTACAGGTCACATGGTGACATTTATAAGCAGACTGAGGTCATCGTGGTTGGGTGAGGCTGTGCCTTGGAATCAAACCCCAGTCACGTCCTCCAAGGTCCACACTCACTACACTGTGGCTCTGCTGATTATTTTGATGTTGTGAGCACTTGAGACACCCAGTCGTGAAGAATGCTTCCTCTCATTAGACAACGGTTTGTTTGTCCCCTGTGCTGATCAAAGAGCAAGGGGAAACACTCGAGACGAGACACAGCCTTGAACCAAACCTGTTCCTCTCCAAGGAGTTCCACTTACTTTTTCATTCCACGCCCACAGTCCGATTCCAAGAAACGTTATTCCCAAAAACTGAAAGAGAAGAGGAGACGGGGTCAGCATTAGGGAGAGAGCACCATGTGTTTACTCTCGAAAATATGGTTTCAATTGGTTGTTTTATTACATTACTTGATCAGAAAAACAAGACAAAACAAAACAAAACAAAAACAAACAAAAAGCTTTCTTTAACATCTGCATTAACGAGGAAAAGAAATACCACTGCCAACTTGCTTAAAATATTGTAACATTGAGACAGGGTAGGAACCCTGAAAGTCATTCAAATGGTGACTTATAATCTTTAGGTAGACTCTTGAATGAGATGAACGAACGTTCAGAGTGGAGAGGCTGAGCCCAAGACACTGTTCATTAGATGTGAACATTTAGGGCACACATTACTGAGGCAGCGATCTCTGTCCCACTGAACCATTTCGAGTGTACCAGGTAAGAGAGAGAACACAGGAGCCCCATGTCCTCTGACCGACTCTTCACCTCTCCTTCAAAGGCAGCGAGAATCCTATTCTCCCTGTGATCCATGTGACCCAAATAATCCTCAGACTTTTTTTTTAAAGACACTAAAACTGTGGTTCCAAGGGCCCCCATTACTCTTCCTAGTCTACAGCATGTCCCACAGCTCCATGTAAAACTTGGCACACACATGACATGCACAGTGAATGAAGGCAGACTTCCTCAAAGAGCTGTCAGCCACACTGAGGATGGGGGGGGGGGTGATGCAAACAGCGATGGGACGGGCTTCTCACTTTAATTGGTTCTCACTAGACCCTGTCTGCTCTGAGACACACATTTCGCCCTTTACATTTTAACATCCCTGAAACTGAAATGTGGTTTAAAAGGCATGGTACCATCCCCCACCCCCCGCCCCCCAACAGTACTGAAAACACCAATGTGTCTCCTAACTGGGCCGCCGAAGATCGGGTGGCAAGCGGACAGTGCTGCCCACCCAGGAAGAAACCAGGGCCAGGACTGAGCGTGACTGGACTCACAGAGACTCTGAGTTTCCTTTCCAAACACTGAAGTGGTGGGAGGGGGTGGGGTGACAAGCGGTTTCTGTCTGCCGGTGTAAGAACACTGTTTATTTGACTAACATCTTGATTAAGTTAAATGTCAGAAGAGCTCTCTGCTGAGAGGGTGTCTGAAGAGCACAGCAGTGAGGGGTGGTTATGCCCCAGGTTCAGGGGAGTCTGAGGATGCTGTCCACCCAGCAAGATCTTGCCGTTCACAGCAGGGAGTTCTGACACTTTAGAGGCAGACAGTGCAAGATCAGTCACTCAGAAATGTAGTCCTATTTATAAGAAAAGAACTTCCCAGAGCTCAAATAATAATAATAATAAAATAAGATAAGCTTCAGTATGTCTTCAGTTTGAGAAAGAAAGAAAGAAAAAGAAAAAAAAAAAAAGAACCTCTATTCTCCCTACCCTTTCTCCTACCCTTCCTCCAAGGGAGCTACTTTAAAAGTTCTGTCATGGTTAGTTTACGATTGCTGTGACAGAAGACAGTGAGGAAAAATAACCTGGGGAGTAAGGGTTTATTTCCCTTGCACTTCCACATCACAGCCCATCACTGAAGACAGGGCAGGAACTCAGGGCAGGAACTGATGCAGAGGCCAAGGAGGGATGCTTTGTCTGCTCTTTATACAACCTAGGACCAACCACCTGCCCAGAGGCAGCAGCACCACCCACAGTGAGTGGACCCTCCCACAGCAATCATTAATTAAGAAAATGCCTCCCCAGACTTGTCTGCCTAAGTTTGCCCACAGACCAAACATGTAGACACAGAGTCCCAGAGTCCCCAGTCCCAAATGGCTCTAGCTTGTATCAAGCTGACATAAAACCTGCCAGCACACACTTAGAAAGATTTCTTGTGGGGCTGAGAGATGGCTCAGAGGTTAAGAGCACTGACTGCTCTTCCAGAGGTCCTGAGTTCAATTCCCAGCAACCACATGGTGGCTTACAACCATATGTAATGGGATCTGATGCCATCTTCTGGTCTGTCTGACAGCAACAGTGTACAGTGTAAGATACATATATCATTTTTAAAAAAAAAGAAAAAGAGAGCCGGGCTTGGTGGCACATGCCTTTAATCCCAGCACTCGGGAGGCAGAGGCAGACGGATTTCTGAGTTCGAGGCCAGCCTGGTCTACAAAGTGAGTTCCAGGACAGCCAGGGCTATACAGAGAAACCCTGTCTTGAAAAACCAAAAACCAAAAACCAAACAAAAAAGAAATTTCTTGTTTTCAATGCCTATGAAAAAACTATGGTCAGCCCTTCTACTTCCTTGGTCAGTGTGCTATTTCATTTTATGTTCCTGATAAAAAAACAAGAAAAAGGTCCAGGAACCAAACAACGTGGCGTATTAGTATTGTATTCATAGGTTCTAGACAAAATACAGTCACAGGAGACAGACAGAAAGGAAACACAGGACTCTGTCGGATCAGGGATGCTCTACAGGGCAGAGTTCAGGCTTCGCTGCATGCAACTAAAATCAAATGCACCGCGGGGGGAAATGTCCGACCTTCTAAGGCTAAAGCTCTCTGTGGACAACAGTCACGGCTCCTGACGCAGAGTTCAGCCACGGTATCACCGTCGGCAGTGGATGGCATGGAACAGATGGTATCATGGTCAAGTCCCTGTCTCACTGCTGACGAGTAGGCTGGGTGCATGCCTGTCCCTGCCAGCCGCTCCTGCAACTCTGCTTTCCATATTTGCCGGGCTCTCTGCTTCCTGAGTGGGAGGGAGTGTCTTCTCTGAGCCTCACTGCAGAGTTTAACTTTGAAACTGGCATTGTGATGGCCTCCTTTTTAGCAAAGGGGGACATAACTATGGGTAGGTTCTTTTGTAGAACTCACAGGTGCTATGAGGAGGAATGGAGATCTGATAAAGGGCAGGAGTCCTCACTGATGAATTTCCACCCCCAACCCGGGATGGCAAAGGGATGGCATTTGAGCCAGAATTCTGTGAGACATGACCAGGACATGGCATGGCTTGACGGCAGCAAGCAGAGAAGGTGAAGTAAGAGATGGGTGCCTACCTACAACCTCAACCCTTGAGAGGAAGACACAGAGGACCAGGAGTTCCGGTCCAGCCTTGGCTACAAGAGACTACCTCAAGAGAGGGACAAAATGTCGCCTTCGCTTAAGGACTGATTGTCAAAGGGACATTCTCTATGCTAGTGTTGACCGTGGAGAAAGTGAGAAACTTGGCTGGGAGTGTGGAGAAGACTCTCTTCCCTTTACATATACACAGTTCTCCTTTCTCCTCTTGGCACTTTGGGGGATTTTTTTTTTCTTTTAAGAATCAGAATAAAAAAAAATTGAAAGGATAAGATTTTCCACAGAGGAGAAAGAGGCAAGTGGGGGTTGGGGGAGAGAGAGGAGAGACTCACAGTGTTCTTTACAGTCTGCTTCAATGCTTCCTGCTTTGACTTGTGTCTTTCCAAAAGGGAGTTTAAGAATTTGGAGAAAGGGGCATGACTTGAAACTTACGGGAACCATTCCATACCTAAGCGAGTAACTACAACAGGGCGGGACCTCGGCTTGCTGCATAGCTTCTGCACTACATCAGCAGCAAATGTCTTCCCGACTGCTCTCAGCCCATATGTTTTGTTTTAAAATCAAGTTGTTCCAGCTCCAAATAATTAACAGTGAAGAGCCAAAACCCAGAGACAGGCACGCAGCACTTGAAGCAGTTTCCCCTTTCCCCTTCCCAAAGGAAAGACGCCCAGAAACCCCACATTGACCTTACTGTGAGACCCAGAGAGAGAGAAGGGGGGCACGCGGAGGAACGCTGGGAACTCGTCATGGTGACCAGTTACTCTACTGAGATGGAATCAAAACGGAACCCCACACTCTTCCCACACAGCAGTGTATGCAAATGTTGGCACGAATGTCAGTCCATCAAACTGTTGAAGTTGTAAAATGAGTAACAATACTTTAGTGGGATGCTAAATATGAGCTAAGTCGCTATTTTCATTTCTGGTTTTGGTACTAGGGCCAACTCTGGGCCTCTTACACAGCTAGGCAGGTGTCTATCACTAAGCTGTACTCTCAGCCCCGAGATACTAAATTTTTAAATTATCATACATATATACAATGATCTGTATCCATGAGGAACCCCCCTCTTCCTCCCATAGGCTCCCCTCAACATATGTCCCCCTCATCTCCACGTCCTCTCTCTTTCTTTCACTAACAATTACCTCAGTGAGTCCAGTTAGTGCTGTATGCATGAGGATGGGCCACATTCCCAAAGACAAACTGACTCTTCCTAAGCCAATAGCCCTCAGGTAGGGGTGGATCGTCATGAGCCCCTTCCCCACCCCTCCCCTCGCCCCTGCTGTAATTATAAGACTGGCATCATCTTGTGTACGTGTTAAGCAGGTAACCACTGGTGCCACTGGGGCTGGAGAGATGGCTTATTGGTTAAGAGCACTGACTGCTCTTTCAGAGGTCTTGAGTTCAATTCCCAGCAACCACATGGTGGCTCACAACCATCTCTAATGGGATCTGATGCCCTCTTCTGGTGTGTCTGAAGACAGCTACAGTGTACTCATATACATAAAATGAATAAATAATTCAAAAATAAATAAAACATTCTCCCCCCAAAAAAATAAGAATCTTTTTTTGTTTGTTTGTTTGTTTTGTTTTTGTTTTTCAAGACAGGGTTTCTCTGTGTAGCCCTGGCTGTCCTGGAACTCACTTTGTAGACCAGGCCTCGAACTCAGAAATCCGCCTGCCTCTGCCTCCCAAATGTTGGAATTAAAGGTGTGCGCCACCACCACCTGACTAAAAAATAAGAATCTTGACTGACCATTGCTTAATACAAAAAGATCAAGACTGAGAGTAACACTAACCTAGTGGAATAAAAATACATATTTAGAAGAAAGCCTGGTAACATGTCCGTTTCCCAGACAACAGGAGCATGTTTCCTCCAAGGACCTGTGACCATGTCAGCCACTGGCCTGTGACAAGCCATGACTTCTGGCTGGCACGTTTTCCCTCTAAGGTTGGTATTGCAGCATGCAGGGCTCACCACTGGGTAAGCTCATGGATGTCTTTTCCTCCTGGCAGCCCAGCTAGTACTTTGGTCACTATGAAAGCCAAGCATTAATGAGTAAAGACAGGTCAGTTCCAGTTTGGTTTCTGTGTCCTGCAACCAAAGTCATCTCCAGCAAGAGGGTCCTACTAAGGAAACTTGTTGTTTTGAGACATATCTCACCAGGTCTCATCTCCTGGTTGGCCTGGAACTTGCTTTGTAGACTTAGGCTGGCCTTGAATTCACAAAGGTCTATCCACCTCTACCTCCCAAGTACTGGGACTAAAGGCATGTGCCACCATGTCTGGCCCCATGATACAGTTTTTAATGTAAATTTCCCAAACCAATACTAACAGTGTGGTCAATCCTAGCCAGTGATCACCTGATAGGCAACTAGCTCAGACTGAGGCGCAAAGGCAAGAGTTACATGCACAGCAGGTTCCCAGATCTAGGAGGAATGAAAAGGATACAGACCATTCCATTAGCCGAGGCTTTGCTATTTATTCTGCTTTGAAATGTTAAGATTTTATTTGGCAAATTTCAACTTATAATTAATTTTATCTTTTTTTAAAGCATAACTCCTGGAAAATATAAGCTTGCATTAACTTGCATCTGTGCAGAATAATGTTCACCTGAAGCATCCCACAGCAATTCCATGCAGTAGATAGATACTTGACATCACTCTTATTTAACAGATAGCAGAATACATTTAGAAACATTGTTTCTCCCAGTGCTGCACAGGCCTGTGCTTGAGTTGCGTCACTCAGGGAACAGGTACTACTGAATATTCCCTTTTAAAGATTTTAAAAATATTTTACTTATTTTTATATGCATGGGCATTTTGCTTGCAGTGCCCATACAGGCCAGAAGAGACCATCCAATCCCCCGGAACTGAGTTATAGATATATACTGCCACATGGATGTATATATGGCAACTGAACCCACGTCCTCCTAACCACTGAGCCATCTCTCCAGTCCCTCCTAACCACTGAGCCATCTCTCCGGCCCCTCCTAACCACTGAGCCATCTCTCCAGCCCTGCATATTACCCTCACTAAAATGCTTGGAACTGGACGGAGTATTTCATATTTCAGAGTTTACCGAATTGGGGTATATTTGCATAGACTTTGCTGGTTACTACAGTTAAACAGCTTTAGCATGAAAATCCAAAACCTTTCAGCCATTAGAGTAGTACTTACAAACCTATGGTTTTTTCAGATTGAGCATGCTCATCCTGTGTGTCCCCTAATGTCTAAAACGCCCTCTCTCTACAGACCAGCTCACGGTGGAAACATTGGGAAGTGCTTGCCCTAATACTCTAAGTTGCTCCTCTGACGTCTAGGCATCCAAGGTGCATTCTTCTGCCAGAACTGAGAATGGCCCCATGGGAACTGAGAGTGGTACGGTGACGGAAGCTAGACCTGAATTCCAGAGCCAGCACAACTGATGCTTTGGCAAAACTGGAAAGGAAAATAGTCTCGGGTGTCACGGGGTGATTCCAGAAGGATGCATCTGCCCCACTGTCAAGTGGAAAAGCTCTTCTTCCATATCCAGTTATTTTCATCCTGGCAGACTCCATTGTTTTGGACTGGGACAGTGTCCCATCCCAACTGGCACGAAATGGACACTTCAAAAAGCCACCTTTCCAGTATTCCAAGTCGCTTTGAGTCCCAACTTTATACTTGACCTTACACGTCTCAAGATAAAAGGAGATAAGAAAAAACAGACATAAGCCGGGCGTGGTGGCGCACGCCTTTAATCCTAGCACTCGGGAGGCAGAGGCAGGCGGATTTCTGAGTTCGAGGCCAGCCTGGTCTACAAAGTGAGTGCCAGCACAGCCAGGGCTACACAGAGAAACCCTGTCTCGAAAAAAAAAAAAAAAAGAAAAAACAGACATAGCTCTTACAGTTCAGAGGACTTTCAGATCACAAAAGAATAAAACTGCCCCATGGTAAGGAGAGAATTACAAGTCACCAAGTCTGTAGGGATAGAGGTGTGGCTAACTACAGCAGATGGGAGGAGCTGGCATGCAATCAGAGACTGTGGCACAGCACTTTTGGACCTTGTAAGGCGCCCATTCATCACCCTGGTGACAGGAGGATCCTCAGGGACCATCTGTGAGACTGAGTGGTGGGTGGGAGTGGGTGGGACAGGCTGGCACTGAGGAGAAGAATCACCATGTGGGTTGCAGACGTCTGGATCCACAGGGATCCAAAGGAAGATGAGGAGCAGGCAGGAGCTGATCGTGTCCAGGGTATGGAGGAAACGTGGGTAGAACTGAGAACTACCGAGAAGTGTTTTCCAGTAATGACAGGATGGAAGTGTGAAGGGTAATTGGTCTTATACCTGGAAACTATGGCCCTTCAACATTCCAACGTGGGTCTGGGTTGCTGCTCAGTGGTTGGTGCTTTCCAAGCACACACTGGGCCCCGTCTTCAACTTCCCAGTACAGGGGAAATAAAACCTACTGTTCTGCAGACAGAATCAACTTTTGGGTGCTGTTCTCAGGGCTGGCTGGACCTAGCAGAAATTCTGAAGGATGTTTTTCTTATTTGAGTGCTTGGCTGCTAACTGAATTCTCTGAGAAGCAAATCTCGTGTTTTGTATTTTTGAAAACTAAATTATTTTATAACCATCATATATTTCTGTAACCTCTGCTACTTGTATTCCTAAAAAGAAGCAATGACATACCAGGGCCCAGCCATCCAAGTTCTTAAGCTGCTTCTAAACGAACACTCCTTACTCCTGTTTGCTTAAAATGTAGCAATTTCACCTGGGATCTGTCCAGACTGAAACAAAGTTCCTGATCAGCACTGCAGGAAGGCGAGCCTCACCAACAGCCTAAACAACAGTGGACTACCGTTCTGAGGCTGTAAACCTCCGCTGGAACAGGCAGGAGAGGTGCACCCACCGCCTTCCCTGGACAGAGCAATGAGTCAGCAAGGGAGCTCACTTTTTCTCGCTCTCCTTTTTTCTGAGTCAACACTCCAGCTCTGGCAGATGGGTAGCCAGCTTATACAGGTATCCTATGTACAGCCACTAATACAATACCTGTCTTGGTGGGGGGGGGGGAGTTATTTCAGGAGTAAAAAAAGTCCCTGAGTACAATTCCTGCCATAGCAAAGAAGGAAGTATTACGAGCTGGCAGAAAATTCAGCGAACAGAATGCCAATCCTACTCTTGCCACTGGGTTCTGATGTCCCAGTTTACAACCGTCCAGAATGGTCTTGATAAGATGGCATGACAGACAAAACTCAACTCTGTAAATAGGACAATTCCCATGGAGGCCAGGGCCAATGTCTCTCTCCCTTTACATTGTCACAAGGCCATCTAAGTGTGGCCCCAGTACATATTGCCTAGGGACCTCTAGCCCTGGTGCTGCACAGTGCCATAATACAACACGGGAAAGGCAGAGCCTGCTGGGCAACTACAACCGGCAATGCAGCCACTGGAGGGCTTCGGACAAGTCAGGGAACTGAGCGGACAAGTGCCTGCTTTGTAGCACTGACACGCTAGCCGGGCGGCGCAAGGAAAGACAAGCAATAGAAAGTCACAGATGAGCAGGTTGCTCAGGGCTGCTGCCAGGGAGGAGGGCAGAGTGAGGAGATGAAAGCCAAGTGGAAGGCAAGTGCAGGTACTGCAGAGTGACTAGAGCAAACCCACGAGAGGGGCAGGGATTAGTATCTGACGACTCCATTAGTTAAAGAGTCCTCTGCTGTTACAGAGGACTAGACATGGGGTCTGAGTACCCCCTGTTGGGCAGCTCACAACCACTACTTCAAGCCCCACTAGTTCAGGGGATTAAACATCCTCTTTGGGGCATACACACAGAGACGCATAAATACAAACAAAATAAATATTAAGGAAAAAAACCATGTTCATTGGACACCATGAAGGGAGGAAGGAGCTGACTGGCGGATGTCCGAACAGCACCCTAGCTGAAGCCAGACATCTGGACTAAGGCCCCGGACAGATGGCGACAAAGTGGGACACAAAGTGCCAGGAACGGAGAAGCACAGCTCAGAGGCTCACAGTAGCCAGGCTGTGTCAGGCTGCACAAGCCACTGAGAAGACTACAGTGTGTCCCCAGAGGGGGGCAGGAATCCCTGAAGGGTTCTTTGGCTTCCCAGAGCCTGCAGTCCTTGCCTGATCTAACCAATGACTGATGTTACTAACTGCTGCAAACTGTGGGGTCCACGAAACCACATGAAAGCCAACTGTAAGCAAGGAGTCCATGCAGATTATTCCCTGCCCCCCATCGCTCCTCGGACATTCCCCTGCCTGCTCCCCAACTCCTCCCACAGTGGCCACCCTAACAGGCAGCTCCCCTTTCAGAGTCAGAAAAGCCCTTGTAGAAGATGAACTCAGGCCCCCTTGTCCTCAGAGCTTCCCTGCCATACCAGGTATGGCCTTTGTCCTGCCTGCATGTGTACACAGGACTGGAAAGAATGACAATACCTCATGTCAGACAGTAGGACAGTCAGGGCCTATATTAATCACTGAGCACGTGTACAAGTAAAGCAAAGGTGACAGACGGCACCTGAGCGCTGTTTAATTCTCTTTCTTCTGTCACCAGCTTGAGCATCCTTCCAGAACTGTGCTCCAAAGAGTTATATATTTAAGAGACACTAACGAACTCTAGCTTGAGATCTATTCTGCTCCTTTTCATGAATGGCTATAAAATACCATCACCCACAGTTTTAGGGGATCCACATAATTCTCATGCTGTATGAGCAAAACATTCAGAGAAGCCTAGAACCATAGTGCCGGGGGCTTCCTCTGACTTGTACGAAGCTGTGATCTCTTTTCAGGGCAGCTAAATGAAAATTCCAGATGTTCTAAACCGTTGGGCCAGCTGTTGTGACCGGGCACGAGAAGGAAGAATACTTAATTCAGTCTCCACCATCCACCTGAAGGGCTAGTCCGCTGCTTGTTTATGGGATTGTGGACACAGACTGCTGGGGCTCGATGCCAAGAACAGGATCTGGAGCAGTCCATCACACAGAGCCTGGGAAAGGAAAAAGGGGCCAGGAGGGGGACTTCTTTGGAACTGCGTAGCACCAAGAGCCTGCAGTATCTTCCCAGAGACGATGAAAGGGCTTTTCCCCTTTGAATGCACACTGTTCCAGAAGGCCTTAAAGAAATGCCCACAGTGTGAGGCAGTCTGGTCTAGAGAGCTCTTTGTTAGAACTTGGACCTTGACATTTTGAGCAAGAGCTTGTAATCTGAGATGAGGAGGGGGATGGCTACGCAAGCAATAAAATCCATATTCTTGGAAATTACCCAGGCAATGCAAGCATATAAAAAAGGAACACGAGGGATTAGCTATCCACTTCTAGATAGAAACGTGGAGGTTGCAAAGCATACAGCTCACTAATCTTTGCTTGTCTTACAGTTAAAATAAATAAATAAATAAATAAATAAATTTTTAAAAAGGCTTGCCCTGATGGGCTGCTCATTGGTTACCCCTCCCCCCAGCCATTAGACAAAGCCAAGGCTGAAAACACACCAGAGGGGCGCACTGAAGGCTGGAATGGACTGGAAGTATGTCAGTCTACAGGCGCAAAAAGTAAGTTATCTGTAGGCAAGCACAAACCTCTGTGGGAAGAGGCTCTCACTGAGTTAAGCAGCAAGATGCACAGCACTCACCAACTTGGTCTAGAAGTTTAGTACTCTTAGGTGCACAGCTTTTGTGCTGAAAGATCTTGTTAACTTCAAAACAAAGTACCACAGACATGTTTTAAGAGCTAAAACAAACAAACAAACAAACAATTAACACAAATACAATTCAAAATAGGATTTCTCTTTGTAATGGTGGAAGAAGGATTAAATCATACAACACCTTTCATATGTTCAGTACTGAGCAGGCACCGAGCTAGGTGCCAGGGATAGAAAGGCGAATGAGAAAGCCGGGCAAGGGTGACACACACCTTTAATTCCAGCACTTAGAGGCAGGGGCAGATGAATCTCTGAGTTCCAGGCCAACCTGGTCTACAATGCCAGTTCCAGAACAGCCAAGGCTATACAGGGAAACCCTGTCTTGAACGCCATTCTCCTTACCCGCCCCTCTCCCAAAAGGAAAAAAAAAACAACAGATGATGTCTTTTATTAGAGAGCTAATGGGGGCACATAAATAAAATCACAACTTAGGTGCAGGGAATGGAGTCTTCCTGGAGGCATAGACAAGTTGCCATAGAAACAGAGGCATTGGGGTGGGGGTGGGGGTGCTGACAGAGGAAACTTCCTAGGAAGCTAGCTAGGAACATTCTAGCTGTGTTTGAAAGGGGAGACAAAGGGAGCCCCACTCCTGCAGAGGCAACAGTAGATGCAGAAGGATCAAAGTCTGGCATGGTGGGTCCCTTGAGGGGTCTGCAAGTATGCGCGTGTGCGACAAGGCTCAGGCCGGCAGTGGTCCTCACAGGATGGTTCTGCACCAGGGGACTTATCAGAAATGCACCATCTCAGGCATCCCTCATCCCACCCCATGGAAACTGGCTGAAGGCAGCCGGCTCTCTCCGTAACATGCCTGCACAGTCACCGAGATGCAGGCTCTCTCCGTAACATGCCTGCACAGTCACCGAGATGCATGGCTTTTTAAAGAAAAAGGTTGGTTTTTATTTTATGTGAATGAGTGCTTTGTCTACATGTACGAGCATGTCATATGTGTGCCTCGTGTCCACCAAGGGCAGAAGGAGGCACCTAGAACTGGGTTACAAGGTACTAGGAAGATACTGGAAAGCAAACCCGAGTCTTCTGTAAGAACAAGAGGTGCTGTTAACAGCTGAGCCATCTCTTCAGTCCCAGGCATGTGATGTTTTAAGCTTGAGAACCTAGAGCTAGGGCATGGTTAGCACACCATGTGTGGTGTGTATACCCAGGGACCACCAAGCCATGGGAGACCAAGTGAGAGCTCCAAGCAGGACTGGGGGGGGGGGGAGAGGCACGGGCGGGCGGGGACGGGGTTTGCAGCTTGGACAACTTATTCACTACAGTACAGAGAACAAAGAGAAAGAGGCCAAGCTGTTAGTAGTTAGGCTAGCTGGGAGGCCATTGCAGCCATCCTGGTGAGAAAGACACCAGCCAAAGCGGGAAGGGGCAGGAAAATCTGGGCGAAGACTATGAGAAGCCATAAGGCCAGAGGACTTTGTGACAACAAGCAGAAGGGTGAACGGTGACAGCTATGGACCCTTAGATAAATGTGCCTAGGTTTGTCGGTGGTGAAGGGGATTGAGACAGAGCTCCATGCCACCATACTCATGGTCTGGAGACTCTTTCCATGGGCCTCAAGTTTGGCTTCAAGGAAGAAAAGAATTTCAGGACTACCAGTTCATAAAGCAAAATTGGATTATTTTAAAATGGGCTCTAAAATAAGGATTAAAAGAAATGGGGGGGGCTCACAGGAAAATAAGACAGACCCAAGTGCATGACTGGGATTCATTAAGAGTCACAAAGGAAGAATATGAATATATATATATATATATATAATATGTGTGTGTGTGTGTGTGTGTGTGTGTATGTTGAGCTTTTCAAGGGAAGTCACAATTGTCTTGATATCAGCCATACACACCATTTTGGTGGCTCTCAAATTACATCTCAAAAGACTGCTAAGAAGATGCCTTCTTCTCCCTTCATTCTTTTGACATGTGAGATTATAGGGAGGCTCTGGAGATGCCTTGGCTGTATTATAATATGATAAACCAGGAGTCACTGGGGTTACACAAGGGTAGTAAGTTAGTATATGTTCTTTCCCTGTAAATGGGGTTCCTGGGGAAATTCCTAGCAAACTGTAGGTTTATAGCTGAGAAGGGAGGAAGGCCTTAAGCAGTTATTAATAGCTCTGAAATTCTTGCTTTGATGCCGCTGGGTGGCTGGCATCAACTAGACTCCTGGTGGAGAAGTGCTGTTTTCCCTTGTCGGGATCTCCAAATATTTCCCTGTCTTTCTATCTTGAGTTAGGTCTGAGTCACAAACATGTGAGCCCGGTCAAGTAATTCAACCTTCCTGTTCCTTAGTTTCCAAATACACAAAATGGGGGCACTTATGGTAGCATAAGCTCCGTAGATGGAGAGATTTTCATCTAGTTAGCTTACTCTGACACTCAAACGTAAAGCCACATGCATGCCTCACACATACACAACTGTATGCTCTGGCAAAGCTACGAAAGGAAACCCATGTTGAACACAGACTCACTTCTCATTAGAATTAGAATAAAATGAGAACACTTCAGAAATGAATTTATATAGCGCACCCCAAGTAGCCTCAAAGCACCTTGGGTCCCTCTCCTAACAGGGACTGAGTTTCCCCACAGCGGGCCTTTCTGAAATGGTCCTAAGAGAAGAACATCAGTGCCTAGGAACACCATGGAGTCTTTTCAACAGCTATTACAAGTTATAATTCTGTTCAAATCAATCACGAGAAAAGTGGTAGCAGGTGCCTTCCTTTCCGTGCCCACGTTTAAAATTCCCTTCATGCGTTTACTAGGCGGGCTTCATCTCTCTGATCCTTAACATTCAATCAAAACCTAAAAATAAATAAGGACGAGATGAACATAAGATAGGGAGAGGAGATCTAGATCCATTGATTATCATGTGAAAGGAGGCCCAGAAGCAATTAGCCCTTTGTTATGGATGACAAACAACTGCCATAAGAAGTGCTCTATACATCAGGCATCCCTGATGGCCTCCCTGGCTGGGTGACTCACAATGGGGGAGGGAGTGGATGTCTGAGAACAAAAGGCAGCCTGCCTGGCCTGCAGCGGTTACTTATTTATTCTGTATGTTCAGCTCAGTTTTCCCCCCTTTCCAACTTTTCATGACGCTCGCTATAAAAAGAAACGGGATGGATCCCTTTCAGCCAAGAACATCAGCTCAGCATACTAAGGAGACGGAAACCCGCATGTGCCACCAAGTACCGACCTGCTCTCTTAAGGAATGGGTTTTGACACGTCAGCCATTTATATGTTCTTTTATGTAAGAGTTTATTTCTCAGCCTCTTGGGAATTCATTTGCATACAGGACAAGCTGTCGCCATTGCACAGGCAGCTTGAAGATGGGAAGCTGAGCTCTCGGCAGGCACTGCCTTGGGAGCACTCCATGTGAACACACTCTGGAATTTTCCTTTTCTATTAGGATTTTTTTTTTTTTTTTTTTTTTGTCTTCTTCTTGAGGGCAATGAAGAACAGCATGAGGGAGATGAATAAGCTATGTTTATTTCTGGTTCAAGGATGCCGGTAACTTCTTGTTCTCTGAATAAGGCACCGTGAGGGTGAAGTGAGAGATGAAATAATGTACCCCAAATCAACATGCCTCAAAAATGACTCAAATGAATGTAATGAGTCAATGTGGAAATAGACATTTCATTACTGAAGATTAAGACCACTGAACCGTCCCAAGGTAAAATGACAGTATGGGGGAACTGTACAAATTATAAACAGTAACATGGCCCGATAAGGGAGAACTTGAACGGACAAGCTCTGGTTCAAACCTGGCTCCAGCATTTACCAAATGTGACCGTGGGCAGCCTGACAGACTAGGATTTGCATTGATACAGTTACTGTATTTGCAAAGGCACACATAAGAAGAAGTGGCTGTGTGCAGTAGATACTCAATAAGCACACACTGCTGCTGCAATTAAAATGTAATCGGGAAAGTTTCCTAGCTTAATATAAGGTCACTTCTCAGGTAATGGCAAGAAACCAACATGTCATGTGTGCCTTATTCAATTAATCTAGCAGATTTTTACTGGAACTGAAAGAGCATAGACTGTGGGAGAAAGAGACTACAAAGATGATTTTTTTAATCCCCTTTCCCTCATCTGAAAGAAAAGTTCTTTTCATACTTAATATAAAATTTCACTTAAAGCTGTTTAACCAGAGAAGATCGCCATGGGAGAATAAACCACTGACAGAATACATTAGGCTTGCATTAATTCATAGCAGTAGCAAAATGCCTATGAAAAATAAGCTGGCGGGTAGCCCAAGGTTTGCCCTTGAGCCTCGGCCAGCGGGGAAGTTTCATGCAATATGATTAGTGAATGGAGAGACCCTGGGTGATTAATTAGTGCCCCATGTCAATCCTATTAGAACAGCTTTCTGACAGTAATGTAAATAAGCCACCCGATTTTAACTTCCTGATCTTAAAACCAACTTCCATGTGAACATGACTTTGTCAAGCACTTTAAATATTGAAGGTAGATTTTCTCCAAATCTCCTTTAAGATGAGCCCTGCTTCCTTTGACATACATTTTAGCTTGGGTAAGTGGCAGGCGGGGTGGGAAGGAGTCCAAATAAGGCAAGTTGTCTGCAAATTCGCTGAGTGCAGAATTAAACTAAACCCAGTTCAAAGTCTCCGTGAGGGTTTGATGCTCAAAAACGAAATCTGCCTATGTATGAGCAGATTTGCTAAATATGCTGAGATGTCCACCAAGCCCAGAAAAGAAGCTATTATAAGAAGCACGAACCGTTTGGGCATAGTTGATGGTTGCCAGGAAAGGGAGAGAGATGAAAGTTATTGGGGGGGGGGGGGGCAGCTGGGAAGAGTTCAGAGGAGTAGCTGGGGTAGGAGAGACAGAGAGTGAACATGGAGAAAATACTCATGTATGAAAATGTCCTACTGAAATCCACTGTGAATAATGCAAACTGCCCAACCCCTAAAAGCATGCATCGCTGACTAGCTCTTTCTTCAGCAGCGACTTCCTAGGTATTTCTAGCAGACCATTTTTAAGAACTTTATAAACAGCATACATTTCTTTCTCAAATGTATAGAGTCTGGGAAGTCCAGGGATGGTATATATTTTAATCAAGCACTTCCCCAAGATGGATGGGGCTATGGCTACATCTGTTAGTCAAGATGGTACAGGGACAGGTCCTATTTTATCAGTCAAGTTTCTGAAATTAGATTGAATGGGGACAACCTTTCTAAATTGAATCACTTCCTTTAAATAAGGTCAGCCTTTGGGTAGATAACTTGTGTCAACATAAAATGGGTCCTGCTCTTCTCTGAACGCCATCAGTAGAAGCACAAAACTGAGCTCCAGATGTGAGAGACGGCGTATGATTAAGGTATCTGCATTCTTTTTCCTCTGTGTGAGGTTTTCACATTGTAGACAAATGGCTCCAATATAAATAAGTAAAATGCCCCATCTGCATACCATCCCGTCAAGGATCCACAAATCATCACAAAACACATGAAAAGTCACTTCTTGCTGTAAAAGGCAGGCCTTGTAGGCTGAAGTAATTACCTGTTACACTGCAAAGGTCAAAGGTTTAAAGATCTGTAACCCCAACCTAATCTCATTCTTTTTCAGATATGTAACAAATCAAGGCAGCCCAGCTGATAGCCAGGCCCCTGGAGCTGTAACAGTGGCAGTGTGATGTCGTGGCTTTCAAGTGTCAGCACAGAGCTAGAGGCACATCCAGGCACTGTGCACTTTCCAAGGGCTTAGGTGGCCAGGACACTCTACACTTTGGGGGGTGTGTGTGTGTGTGTGTTGATGGATGAGGTCAGCACGGAGCTCATGCCCTGACCAGGCACTCACCATCAAGCCACTGAGATAAGTTGTAAATCAGTAATTAGCATAAGAGCCAATTTGCAGTAAATGCTGTAAATGAGATTGAGAAAAGTGATAAGGTCAGAGGAGGCACCAGATGCTGAGAGGAGGGAGGATTTCAGGAAGGGGCCAAGTCTCCAGGGAGGGCAGAGGATGCTGAGAAGCAAAGATGGAGAGCCTCTGGACCACAGTTTTTCAAATAGCAGGTCACAACCCCCCTGCTGTCCCTTTAATAGGTCAGGACCAGCGCTTTCATCCTTAATGAAATGGAATACAATGTTACTGAGATTAAGGACGACTTCAAGATGCTTCCCCATTCACTGTTACAATGAAGCACAGAGGGGCCTTGGCTTGAAAAAATGAAAAGGGAAGTTATCTAGCTAGCTAGAAAAGAACGCGGTTATGAGGTCAATCCCGGCCCTTATGTGCAAAATAGCACCGAAGACTTCAGATTGGATAATCGGTGTGCAAAGAGGTCATGGGGGGCTTTTAGCTTTTCATCTCTTCCACCCTATGCTTCATTGACACCTGCAGTGCTTAGCGGTTCACCCCTGGGCTGCTTCTGCTTAATTGCAAGCTCCATCCTTCAACGTAGTACTGACAACATCCACGACAGTGTGACTGATCTAACAGCCAGCCCACACAATGAGGCCATGTCTCTGAATCCAAAGCTCAGAATAGCCAAAAGGACAAAATTAGGGAGTGACCAGAGCTGGGGCTTCAGGAATTTTAATCTTGCACCTTCAAAGGACTAATGCAAGTAGACGCTACCTGACTGCGTCACATGACTGCTCTTCTTGAGTTTCTTTTGATCACGCAATTTCAGAATATGAGATCAATTTAATATTCTCCAAATCCCAGCTCCCGCCCCCCAAAATTACATAAAAACTCGGGAGTTCAACTGTTCTTTCTTAGCAACTCCCCCAGAAAGGTTTGAATGGAGGTTCTCATTTCTCACTGGCTGCATTAAATCCCCTCTCAGTTCATTTGCCAGCAAAGAAGTTAATGACTGTTATCACTTCAAAACTGCTTTGAAGAGAATATAAAAATAGGTGAAAATGCAAAAGGCAGCCTGAAGCAGAAATCCTGGTATGAAAGAGGGAACCCACTGCCTTCCCAGATTCCCTCAGTGCAGCCTCTGTTCTTACCCTCGGACATCCTGTCTGAACCTGCCCACCCCAGGAACACCTGAGGGGCCACACAGAGCCTGGAAAAGCCAGGGCTATTGATAATCCAGACACCAGCACTCAGGATAGCTGGGAACATGCCAACACTCTCAACAGAAAAAAAAATGTAAAGGAAATATTGATAGATGATGGAACAACGGTGTATCTAATTTAAGGGAGAAAAAATTGGAAGTCATTATTTCTGATGAATAGCATGCGGGAGGTAAGGCTGCTGAGCAACAAAAGGGAATCAGTTTTCCCCCGTTTCTACCAAAAACAACACTTTGAAGAGTCAAAGCAGCACTTCCACATACCCAACAGCCAGAGGAGCCAGGACACCAGCTGGGTACCAGTTCTGCCACCAACCGGAAAAGCAGCTGTTTCTGCTATCCCCCACATTCTCAGCTATCCAGCCCAGGGCACCTCTTTACAAAGAAGAAAGAGAGCCATGATGTGGACATGTTGATAAAATAGCCCTTAAATGCGCAGATGCAGGGAGTGGTACAAAATCCCAGATGAATCCATCCATCAACTGCAAGGAACATTATCAAACCAACAGAGCTCACGCTAGCCCCAAGTAGAAGGAACAGATGATGTTTTCTCACTGTCGCTAAAACACTGCTGCAGTGTGCAGCCTGCTTCTGTATTTACTCTGTTTTGGGATTGTGACTTCCACAAATGTTTGAATAGAGAACACCTGTTTACATAAGCAAATTGAACAAAACAACCAAACCCAGGGGCCAGACTGGAGCAATTAGCCCTTGTACTTAACCCAAGCCAGCTAATTAAAACAAGGAGTCACGGGGCAAGTCTTGGATTCATCTGAAGACTGAGCATGGCAGCAGTCGTGAGATTCAGGCTGGCGTGGGTGTAATCCAATCTGAACAAGAAAGAAGCTTTCTCCTCGTCTATGTACCAGATGCATGGCGACTAACGGTCAGTTCTGTGATGCCTACCTACAAGGGTGTCCGCCATTCTGCTGGAAACAGAAGCATGCTACCCACTTAAGAGTGAGCATGTTGCAAATCAACCTTCAGTTCTCTCAGTCTTGGCAGTAGTCATGGGGGGAGGTAGGTCACACAGTGGTAAAGACCAGCGGCAAGACCCAGACCCAAAAGCCTGACTCTACCACCTAAGTTCCAAATCATAGAAGGCTCATGACTACTGCAATTCTTAACTGGTGTAGCATGCTACAATGTTACATCACTCACCCTACACACATACACTGAGAGCACACACAGAGATACGGAGCTGCCCTCTACCCAAATATTTACTTATAGTGAGCATGGCCCCAGATCCCAAAGACACTAGTATTTTTACCTGTCTACTAGAGAACCCCATACGTTCAATTAACACAAGTACCCACCACCCTCAAAGGTCAAAGAAATTGGGGACTGTCTCTTTCAATGTAGAGGATCAGATTCAAATTTGAAACCAATCACAGCTATTTCTAAAAGGCAAAACAACTGCAGGAAGCAGTCATGTAGTTCAAAACCAATACATTCCCTAGAAATAAAAACGAAAAAGATAGTAAGGAAAGGATGAAGGGAGGAAAAGGGGAGGGGAGAGGGAGGGGAGGGGAGAGGGAGGGGAGGAGAGAAAAAAAAGAAAAGAAAGAAGATAGCACTAGTCTTATTTATCATGACCTGGTCTACTTAAGCACCTGGCTTGATCATCTTCTCACTGGTCTCAAACATGGGTTTATGGCTGTAGCTCAGTGGTAGAGCACTTGCCTAGAAAGCATGAGGTCCCAAGTTCAAATCCCAGCCTTGAGAAAAGGTAAAAGTAAAAGAACCAGAATATAGCTCAGTGGCAGAGTACCTGCCTGTCATGCATGAGGCTACAGGTTCGGTCCCCAGTGCCACAGAAGAAAAGAAAAATATATTTCCTGAAAGTGAGGTAAACTCTACACCCACTGTCCGATTAGGGACGGCGAGCTTAAGAGGTGCCAGATGTTCTGTCCCAGCTGCCTATCCAGTGAGTAGAGAACCTATATTCTACCCAGCTCCAAGTCACATGACTCTTCAACCTCTCTAGCTTAGAGAAGATCCGTGAACATGATGCTTAGGGGTGGCTGTTAAAACACTTGTTGGTCTTCCAGGGGTCCAGAGATCTTTTCCAAGTACCTACGATATGTGGCTCATAGTTCCAGCTTTAGAAAACCCAACATCGTCTTCTGGCCTCTGTGGGTACCTCTGGTGCCCTGGGCTGGGTTGTTTGGATTCTTGCTAACAATGAGACAGGGAAAGATATGGTCCTTATGAGAGGCACTGTCTGGTGCTCCGAGATAGGAAGACCACCATCCAAGATGTTACCTTTTGTCATGTCGTGGCACCCTCTTCTACCTCCCCAGCAAGAGGCTCCAGTTTTCCACTCATGAGCAAAGAGAAGCATCCAGATCAGCATAGGAAACAGACTATGGGAGCCAGTCCTCAAAGACAAGGTTTTGTAATGGATGCTTATAAAGTGGTTCCACCCTGAAAATACGTAAGTGACTTGAACACTCTGCCAGGGACTGGGACCAGTACCTCTGTGGTCCCCCTGTCAGCTCTTCTATCTCCGTCATTAGTGGATCTTTTTAGAGCTGGAGAAATCTTTGGGTCTCTCTGGCTGAGGGAGCCAGGGCCAAAAAACGAGTGGCCACTCAGACACTAGTTTATCACACTGCCTCCTTAGTCTGAAAGAGAGTTCATGATACAGGCAGGTGCAGAGGACAGGGTCAGGATGTCTGGGATCTACTTGGTGAGTGACTCACAGGCAATAGCAGAGAGAGGATCATCAACTAGGGTGAGCCACCTAGTGAAAATGAGTTTTATTACCCCCTATTGCCTGATATGTGTATGCTATTTGGTGAAATATTATTGAAGGCAAAACACAGAAATTCCTTCAAAGTTAATATTTTATGATATACTTTGTATCAGTTTAGGCTGAAATATTTATCAACATGTTCTATGGCTGCCTGGGCAGGAATTTATTCAAATTTATTCCATTTTGCTATTTGTCTCATACCGATTGCTACTGATAAATTTCCTGACTGTATGAGCTAAAGAAGCATTCATTCAAATTTATTTCATATTACAATTTCCTTTTTATTACCATTATTCACCAAAGTATATGTTTGTTTTTAAAAGCTCGGAGGATGTTTGACAAAAAACATCGTCTACCTGTAAATGACATCCGTCACTGTCCACCCGTAAGTTTCCTCTACTGTCTACGACTTAAGAGTCGAGGGAGGGGACTGTAGCACAGTCACTGTGACTCCCCACCCTGGCCCAGGATACAGCATTTGCAAAAGCAAGATATTTCTCTCTCCACAAAGGGGGAGGGGAGGTTCTACTTTCAATACTTTCTTTTTTTGAAGTACATACATATTTTCCCTCAAAGAATTATCCTAAAATTGGGAATGGGGTTGGGGTTGGGGCTGGAGAGAGATCAGCAGAAAGAGCATTTGCTGTGCTGGCAGACATCATAGTTGGGTTCCCAGAACCCACGTTAGGTGGCTCACAGCCTCCTGTAATTCCAGTCCAGAGAATCTGGCCTCCATGGGCACTATACTTACGTGTAGTGTGATAAAAAAAAATACTAAAATAGATACAAATTTGGCACGCATTTTAGAAATCTATATCGAGTGTAGGTGTAGGTGAAGCGTTAGGGAACCTATCCAGGGCTCTGCGCATGCTAAGCAAACACAACACCAAAGTTCTGCGTATTATCCCCTCTAATTCATTTTTTTTTCATTGTTTGAAACTTGAAATACATGAAAATGAAATGTTTTGAGCAAATCCAACTTTATCCTCACATCTGCGACTTTCCCCACCCCTCCACTATTTCCCCCTCCCAACTCCCACGTGCTCTTTGCTGTGAACTCACCCCATCCACAGAGTGACGCCTGTTGGTGCACAGCGGTGGGCACATCTACTGGATGGAGCATAGTGTCAGATTCATGAAGAGAAATGACTCTCCTTCCCACCTGCAGCCACACTGCCAATTGTCATCCTCAGCCAGTGGATGGGACTTAATGAGCCCATCTCCCATCTATGTTGGGATATTGGCTGGCTTCATCTTCTGCAAGTCTGGTGCATGCCGTCACAGCTGCTGTGTGGTCATGTGTGTAGAGGACCTGTCATGTCTGGTAAATACTATTACACTACAGATGTCCAGTAATACTGCTCTTATAAAATAAACCCATTTCCCTTCTTCCAAGATGACTCCCGGGCCTTGGGAACACTAAGTATGATATAAATTTCCCATTGAATGTTTAACACTCTATAGTCTTATTCTCTGCACCGACCCGCTGTTGGTCTCTGCCTTAATCCCTATGCTATGCACTGCAAAGAAACGTCTATAATATAGGTTGAGAGATGCACTGATGTATGGTTATAAAGATAAGGGCTTAGGTGGAAGTTTAAAACTATGTCCTTTTAGCAGAATAAACAGTCTTAAGTTCTGTCCCTAGAGACTATGACCCAGCTGGCCACAGATTTTTGGCCAAATTAATGATACAAGGTATGGGTTCCATCTTGTGCAGCAGGCCTTTAATCAAAGCAGAAAGTGGTTGGTCATACCCTTAACACTGGTATCACTACAGCATCAGTGAGAATATCTTGCCAGGCTAGTTATTACTATGTAGCTTGCAGGGTTCATAGCTGGGCAACATGGTTAATTATTTTCTTCCCCAGTAGTATGTACAGAATCTTCCAGCAGTATAAAAGGTAGCTAGTAGGCGTGACATTTCCAATTGGGTAACAGCCTGATTTCTCCATACATGACTCACTTGTATGATGCCTTCTGCAATAGACTCTAACCATCAAGTCCTGGAGAATGACCAAACATAAGAGCACAATAATGTTTGGGTACACCTACAGGACTCCTACTGGCCAACAAGAGGCAACTGCAAAAGCAGGTCTCCATGTGCTTTTTCAAAGGTTTGTTGTACTCAGGGTTAGGGTTAAGTCATGTACGATGTCTTCCTTCACATACACACACACACACACACCACGCCCTGTACCCTGCCTTCCCATTCACCACCCAATTTGACCCCTCCTGCTCCATTATTCCCCTGTCCCCATTCATGTTCCTGCATTTTATCTCCCTTCCCCTGAAATCTTCTTTGTCTCTTACTAGTTTTATGATTTCTCTATGTATTCCAGTGTAAGGACACACACATCTTAGGATTCAATGTCAGCATTCACCCGTAAGAGAGAACATTCCGGGGCTGTTACCTTTCTTAGAATGTTCATTTCTAGCTTCGTCCATTTACCTGTCTTTATTTCATTCTCCTTAGCAGGTATATAATATTCCATTGTGGCTATGCACCACATTTTCCCTACCCGTTGGTGCTATCGAACTAAGCTCTTTTCATTTTCAGGCTACTGTGAGTAGAACAGCAATGAATGGATGAATCTGGATCTCTGTGGTAGGATACAGAGCCCTTGGGGATAAGCCCAGGAGTTTACAGTTGGCTCACACGATAGACCTGTTTCTAATTTCTTTAGGAACCTCTGCACTCATTTCCATATTGGTCAAACCAGTTTGCACTGCTATCAGCAATGGTTAAATGCTTCGTGCCCTTCACATCCGCTCCAGGGTTTGTTTTCTACATACATGTGATTCTGGCCATTCTGACTAAGAGGAAATCTCACCAGTTGTAATTTACATTTCTTTAATGGCTAAGAACACTGAATGCTTTAAGAATATTTCTCGGCAATTTGTATTTCTTCTCGCCCCAATTTGTAATTGTTTTTTTATTTATTTGTTTGTTTTCTTGGCCAAAAAAATATAATTTTGGGAAAAAACACAGCATCTTTACCCAACGGTGCTGATCTAATGGAATAGCTACACATGGAAGAATGAGGCTAGCTCCTAATACCACCCTGCCCAAAGTTCAGCTCTGAATGGATCAAGGACCTCAAAATAAAACTGAGTACCCTGAGTCTCTAGGAGAAGGTGGAAAATAGTCTTTAGCTTAGAGGCATAAGAAGGGGCTTTCTCAAGAAGATCCCAATAGCATAGGCATTAAGGTCAACAACTGACAAATGGGACCTCATGATACTGAAAAGCTTCTAGACAGCAAAGGATGGCATCATGATAGATGGCGAAGAGGCGGTGTGCTGAGAGCAAATAAAAATCTTTACCAGCTACAGCTCGAACAGAGGGTTGGGGTCTACCATATATAAAGAGCTCAAACAAACACAAAGAAAGTCTCTCTCCATCCAAGAAAGGGAGAGGTTAAGGAGTCACGAGCCTCTCACGAGTTTCCACTGAATCCCAAACACCCTGTGCCACCTCTGAGGCAGAGTGTGGGGTCCCTCACAGGACGGATGAAGGCAAAACCAAGGTGGACCCAGATCCGCTCATTCACTGGACTGCCGCTACTCTCCGCTTTCCTAAGCCACTCTCTTTGTACACCACAGACTTCAAAGGCAATCAGGGCTTCTCAGTTCTCAAGCACAGGAGAGCAGTCAGTAGTTCCTTGGAGGCACTGACCACTTATCATTGTGTTCCCATCATTGCGGTCTCCTGGTGGACTTTTACTGCTTGCAAAACTTTGGGAGGAAGAGGGAACTCTAGGAACAAAGCTAAGTTGCTATTGCAAAATTACAATTTGTACACTCTGGCTGGCAACCTTCACAAGAGGCACTGCTGATCACTGATAATGATGATATATGGTAGTAACACTCCACTTCCCGATGCCAAGATGACATACTCAGTCGAAGTGTGTGGCCAGCAGAACACCGAACATGGGAAGGACAGTCAATGTGTAATGAGCTTATCATGTCTCTTTTGGTCATTGTCACACGGCACTAAGGGAAGCCATGCTGTCCAACCCTTGGGCAAGGTCTACGTGTAAGAACAAATGTCCAGCCAGCATCTCTCAGAGCAACTCTGAAGGCAGATTTCCCCACACCCTAGGACTAGAGAGCCTCTGCCCACAGCCTGGCTACAGCTTTGTGAGACCAGCCCGCTAGGCCATTCCCTGACTTCTCATTCTCAAACCATGTGAGACCTTAAGTTTGCTTTACATTGCAAGGGTTTTGGGTGATCTGGAAGACAGTGATAGGTAACTAATACATATCAATATTCACATTCTTCTCTCGGCTTTCTCTAGCTAGGACAGCATGAGTTACATCTGCAAACAAGAAACCGGATGGAGTGGCTTTATAAACTTCATTCTCTGTGGACTTAGTCTTTGACCTCCCAGATGGGCTGCATTTTTCACACTGTAACAAGCATCTAAGAGAACCAGTGAGAGGGTGGGGCATTTGTCTTGGCTCCTTGTTTGAGGGGATGCTGTCCACTGAGGCAGAGAGCCACAGTAGCTGGAATCCTGTTGGCAGTGCAGGCAGCTCAGGGCTGGGTACACCAGGAAGCAGGAGTCAATTCTGAAGACAGATACAGCACCCAGCCGTCTACTTCCTCCAGCTAGGCCCCACCCTGGCCTACAAAACAGCACCCCAGCTGAGGACCAAGTGTTCCAACACAGCCTGTCCAGGACATGTCTAATCAAATCATGCTGCAGGCCAAGGAAGGGCTAAACTGTGAAAAGTGGTGACTTTCTCTTAATGTTGCTTTATTCCTGGGCTGAAAACTATGTCAATAGGGCTTTAGATGCTACAGAGCAGATGTGGACAAATAACAGCAAACTGAACATCGTTCTTTCTGAGGAATCCTTGATGTTACTGATGTCTAAACACAGCCAGCCTGGGTCTACCTTTCCCACTCAAATAAGTTGGTCCACTACAGCTTTTGTTGACTATAAAAGATCCCATGAAAACAGTCTGCCGTTGAATCAGGTGTGAGAGTCAACCATAAAGAACTAGAGGAAAATGCAGGGAAAATCTTCAGCTTATTGTAAAGGCTTCTTAGGTCTAGACCCACTTTGTAGACTTATAAATGGACAGTGTGGTGGATAAGATAGTGCTAAAGCTTATACAAGAAGCATCGACTGAATCAGAAGCCACACAGACCTACATCTAAACACTCCGGGTGCTTATAATTTTATAGCAAGTGGCGGATCACTGGGAGAAGGAACACCCAGGTCTCCATTTACAGGACAGTAATAGGGAAAACAAAATGCTAATCAACATGGAACTTTTAAAATAAACATGTATCATATGGCTTTGATTTTAAATGTGGCCTCACCACTTTAACTCACCCATTTCCTGTCGCAATTGCAGTGTAACAACAGTACTTCAACTCTAGCAGTCTAGAATGCTATTAGGCCCGCGAGCTCCCATAAGAAAACAAAGCATAACTGACACATGTGTCTCACCTGGCATTTTTCCCCCTGGTTGGTTGATTTTTCAAGACAGGGTTTCTCTGTATCGCTCTAGGTATCCTGAAACCTGCTCTGTAGGCCAAGCTGCTCGGACTCAGAGCTCCACCTGCCCGTGCCACCTGAGTGCTAGGATTAAAGGCATACACCCTCCCTGCCTGGCTCACCTGGCACTTCTTATGTGATGCATGTATATGCATGCGTGAACCTGACCATATAATATTTCCAGGACTTGAAACTTTTAATATCTTCAGAGAATTTTCAATATCTCCCCAAAATAACATAAACTTTGAAACTATCTGAATTCATAGCTTTGCTTACATATAACATTGCAATATTTGACTTATCAATTTTATACAGTTTTAAATAATGCAACATAATATTGTCTTAGGAATAAAGGTATGCTTGCTTTGTTCCAAATTTAATCTAATTAATTAATGATCTCACAGGGCAGATAAAAGGCTCTAGGGTGTTGTCAGAACTTTTCTGGCTCTACACTCATAATTCTCTTAAATTCCCTGTCAACCATATTGTACCATCTGCAGGCCCCACTAAACCCAAAGCACTCACTGTCGTGTGTGTGTGTGTGTGTGTGTGTGTGTGTGTGTGTGTGTGTGAGAGAGAGAGAGAGAGAGAGACAGAGAGAGAGAGAGAGACAGACAGACAGACAGAGAGAGAGAGACAGACAGACAGAGAGAGAGAGAGAGAGAGAGATGTATGGTCGCATGGGACACTAATAAATGAGAGACTACACTTATGCTCAGCCCACGGATGAAAGCAAAGCTACATAAAGCAGGGCTGGCCTGGGGCTAGCTGGATCACAAAATGAAAGGGAGCAACCACAAGGAGGTGGGGTAGTCCACCTCTGAGTTTTGTGGTTCATAATGAAAGCAACCACTATTAAAAGGATAACTTCTAAATCACGACGACACAAAGATGGGCTTTGTGTGAAGTTAAAGAAGGAATGACACATCTTCGGACACTATCTCAGTGGACATCAAGGATGAAAGTGAGGGTGGCTTGCAAGAAGGTCTCTGGTGTTAGTGTTGCCCAGTGGGGGTTATTCAAAGCTGATTATCTTATGAAGAAAGTTAAGCTTAACTGAAGGAGATGCCTGATGCACCACGGGTGTCTGCTGGGACATCCCCACAGAGTGGTGCGCCCCACTTGTACTCCGTGCTTCTGAGTATGGGCTGAGCCCCCAGGGTGGGATATATGCTGCATGGTGTCCAACAGCCACTGTCTCTCTTAGCCAAGTGTCTGAAAAGGCCAGCAGGGGTGGCCTTCATCTAGCTGATCACTCTGCCCATCAAAGGACTAAGCTAAAACTAGCATGTTGGGGCTTTGTTTTTCTGCTTGGAGAATGTAAAACTGAGTAGCTGAGAGCTGTTTCTAGTGCTACCTGGGGACAAGCTTGCCTAGAAATGAAGCCAACATAGAAAGGCAGCAAAAGAAATGATGAGAAAGATTTCTAACATTACCGAGGCACTTGAATAAGGCCAATAGCAAATGAAATGCTCACGGAATCTTCCATCATGGAACTAACAGATTTCTGTTAGTCTATAAATCCGTCAGTGTGCGGAATGTAACAGGGAGTTTCAACCAGCTTAGACTGTAAATACCTTGTGCAACTTATTGTTTCCATTTAATCACATTGATGAGAGTTGACGCTTTGGGACACAGGGATTATCCCTTCACGTAAGCCACCTACTCTTAATGAGTTGCAAATGCCACCCAACTAGAGATGTGTCTAAAATTAGGATACAGCATTAATCATTATAACAGCAAGTGTCTGCTAACCTAGAAAAGCTATACATGACTTTAAATACATGTTGACTATTAGTATTATAAATGCTGTTAATATCTGTGCATTAATATAGGAATGATTTATCAACCCTCCCAACATTTGAGAGTAAAAAGTTTTATGCCTTCATTGTACATGAGGGGGAAGTGACTCAGGGAGGTTGAGAGACTCACTCAGCACCACAGCAGATGGGAAGGTCAGGGCCCAGATGGAACAGAACACGACAGCCAGAACTTTTGCTCTTGGACACTCGATGCCACTCTTCCAGAACATTCGGCTGCCACTGAAAGGCCACACACTTGGCTCTGCCGTGCTCAGCCTTTAGCCCTAAGCCATCCTTTACTACAATGACCTAAAAGACCGCAGTGTACAGAGCATTTCTGGGGGGGATGGGGGGGAGCGCCTAGGGGGCAGTTTTCCCATTGCAGGTTGCAAACATGAGCTAGTCACAGAAGGAGATATATTCTCAGAATATGGTATGTATATTTCTTATAAGGGTACTTTGTGAGATGTACTTATGTCTATGCTTACTGAGTGCCATGCTATAAGGCATATTTCACTATAGATCATTGTCAGGAAGCATTTGAAGGCTACAAGGCAGAAGAGGAAGCTGTGTGAATTTTGGTTGTAAAACTGTCTAAACCATGGTTCCCGGGCACAGGGAGTGGATGCCAGAACAAACATCCTCCCAGGTAAGAGGAATGGCAGAACTGAGCCATGCTGCAACCCGCTTGCCAGGAGAAAGCCTCAAACTCACGCACCTAAGAATTTCCTGAGGGCCCTTTGCTGTAAGTAAACATTAGAGACCAAGGGTCCTTTAGGGTCCTTCCAGGTCCTTGGTATCTGCTGCTCATGGAGATCCTGAATGATAAATACTGCTTCACTCAAGGCTTAAAAAGAACCACGGGGCTGATAGTGAGACAGAGTGGGCTGGACACAAGCTAGACACGTGTCAGTTTGTATAAGAGTGGGGCTCTCATTAGCCCCCCTCCCACACCCATAAGGTTGAAGTCAGAACTCATCAGGAAGGCTTGAGTTCAGAGTGGGGAGGGGGTCAAGATGTATAAGCAGAACTGGAACCTTGACGCAGTTAAAAGTCTCAGCCCCACCCCCCACCCCACTCGTCCCTCCATCTTTTCCTGTGTAGCCAAGCAGGAAGTTGGGAAGGCTAGGGGCTGTGGAGGGCCTTCACACCTGACCTTAAGCTTAAGGTCCCACCCCTGGCTCTCCTCCTCGGAAGAAGAGGAAGCTCCTGAAATTTTTATTAAATGGCCGTCATAAATTGCTTCTGAGAGTAAAGCCACACATTTTATCACGTTTCCTTTCTCTTCCAAACGGCAAGAGGTGGGTCTGAGCCTGCGTCCGAGCTCTGAGCCAAGATCAACTGGCAGTGATTTTCCAGCCATTGCCCGTGAAACTGGAAGAGCCAAGGAAGCCCATTTCATTACAGCTTCATCCATAATACATTACGTTCTAATCTCGTATGAACCAAATTCATTAACAAAGCCAATAAATAGTATATCCTCGGGCTCAATCTCTTTCTAACTGGCATCACACCCACCTGAGAGTTATTTAACTCCCGGAAGATGGGGGAACCACTTCCTCTCTAGCGACAAAAGGCATTAGCCATCGGTGGTTGGATACCATTTGCGGGATGGCTAGGCCTCTTTATACATGTAATGACAGATCAGCACCTCTCTCAGGAAAGGTCCTCACAGGTATGAGCATGTGAGAGGGTCTTGGTAGGATTCCTAAGAGACACGTGGCCAGAAACCCTTCATAGCCCCTTAGAAAAGGGGTTCTAATCCATATCCCATTTCAGTTTTACTTGTGTATGTTTGTTAGATGGTGTGAAGGATGGATTGCAAGGCCTCATGAATAGCAGGCAGGTGCTCCCTCACTGGGCTGTATGCCCTGCTCTGTGTCATATATAACAATGTTAAACATACTCATGGGGGGGGAAAATCTTTCCACTTATGAAGTTATTTTCTCTCAGTGATACTAAAGCAAAACACACAAACAAAAGCTATTTAAGTCTATTACCCTTCAGAAATGACCAGTTAAGTATTTAAAGTCCAAATTATTTAGAATTTGGCATAGGATGGTGCCAAGAGGCATATATACTTCATATATACACATACATGTATATATGTGTATATATATACATATATACATACATACATATACATATGTATATATACACACGTATACATATGTAAGTATATATATACACAACTATGTGTGTGATATAGTATATATGCTATATTAAATGGTCCAGCTAATAATTTAATGAATCAGTTCTCATCCCTTGCCGATCCTCTCTCTGGACACTGGGGCTTGGTAGGTGCTGCAAGTCGGTTTCCCTTTTTCCTGTCTCTTGATGGGCAGCATGATGCTGGCAGCTCAGATGCAGCATGAAATGGCAGCTCTATGACCCAGACCTAGTGATCACAGCCTCTTACCTACCATGCTACAGGGATCGGCTTGGGAATACCAAGCCAGTGAGAGGCCAACCTGAGATTCTTGTAAGTGCAAATGCTTAAGTGTGTGTGTGTGTGGGGTGTGTGTGTGTGTGTGTGTGTTTGTGTGTGTGTGTGTGTAAGGGGTGGGTATGCATGTTTGTATGGGTCAAGAGGCAAAGGATCATCTCTGGAGTTCTTAGAAGGCATCTTCCAGGGTGTTTAGTTGAGATAGTACCTCTCACTGGCCTGGGGCTCTCCAAATAAGCTAAGGAGGCAGTGCCAGGACTCTACGTAGCTCCACCTCCCCACGCAGGCTTATAAGCTTGGCTTTTTCACATGAGTTCCAGGATTTTCCCCAAACCCAGAGATTCTTAGTCAAGTATTACACCTGCCTGTTAGAGATGTTAAACTGTCGGGATGCCAGGGGAGGCAAAGAAGGAAGCTAATCAGGAGAAAGCAAAGGCAAGGAATGGACAGAGCATTAGAACTCAGACAGACCACGGCATACGGCATTTCTAGCATGTGAGCCTGTATCCTCCATCTCTCAGAATGCACCGAGAACAGGGTCACCTCTGCTCTCTTGATTCCTCACCTCCCCAAGAGCAGCTGGAGCATGTGGCGTTCTCACGTATGCGGTGGGTGTAAAATGATCCCTGACCTGTCCACTACTACCTTTCCTGATGTACCCACATGCCGGTTAACCGACAACGGAGCCCATTTAATTAACACTACACATTTTCAGCATCTCATGTGAAAGATAAGTTCAAGGCTGTATTTTACGAACTAACATCTTAAAAAAGAACAGTAAGTAAAATAACTGCCAGATAACATTGTGAGTATTAAATCGCCTAATTTTCCATCTACACGTACTAGAGTAAATTAAATAAAAGCTGAACCGATAAAATAGCATTTTAGAGCCAACTCTTTCTCTCTCCAAGAAGCAAGAAAATTAAAGGTGAGGCCAAAAACACTAAAATGCATCTTAAATGTTAGGTGGCTTAAAACTCTTATCCCTAGGTGGCACTATTTCAAAAATTAGAAAAACAATTGAGAAGGCAGGGAGGGAGCTTTTTGAAATGGTCCATCTAAATTACATGATCTAGATAATGTGGGGGTGGGGGTTGGGAGTGGGGGGTGATGAGCAATCAGAAATAAGAAACAAGGTAATGATCTAGATTGAAATTGACATCCTTCCCCCTTTAAGACGTCATAAGAATAGACTCGCTCCATAAAAATTTATTCACACGCTTTTACGGGAGGAATGTCTCAGTGGCAAAATACACATCTTGGCATTTTCAGAGGCGGCCCCAAGCTGCTTCTAAGGACGATCAGTTCAGAAGGCCAAGATAAACAACAGCAGGGTAGGCAAGACAACATCAGATCCAATCTTCCAAAGGAAACGCCTAAAGCGTTCCTGGAGATACATTAAATACTAAAGGGGGCTCTGGATCAATGGGTTGGTCTCAAAATAGACCACTAGTTACACTTGATTTTTTTTTCTAGTACAAAATTCTTTTATAAAAAGAAGCACCTTGCCCCAACTCCCTAAAAAGATTTAAGGTATCTGGTTCCAAGCCAAGCATATAACATTTTAGTAACTTTTTTTTATTAGAAATTCATTTGGGCTGGCAGCATGAGCCTACCGAACCCAAAGTTCCACCTTGACTGAGCCAGGCTTCCAGCTGCACTTGCTTTGTTCCGGGTGTGAAACATCAGGGAGCAAGCAGACAGGAAAGTGCCCACTGCACAGCCTATACTCTCTCCCACACCAGCTACACAACCTGAGTTGCTGCCCCCAGGTAAATACCACTGTACAGGTCGTCATCATCATCGTCTCATTATCATCAGCATCAGCATCATCAAGGTTCACTCTTGGGCTGGGGAGTCAGCTTAGCCAGAAGATCACTTTCCAAGCAGTCATAAAGCCCTGGGCTTGGTCCCCAGCACTATGCGGGTGCCATGGTACTCAAGAGGGTAACAGCAGGGATCTGAAAGTCAAGCCTGGATGTCAAGATGCTGCAGTGCCCAGCCTGACAAATGGAGTTTCATCTCTGGGAAGAAGAGAACAGACTCCTGCAAGTTGTCCTCTGATACTTACTACACATAGACTGTGCATGCATGCATGCATACACACACAATCACACACACACACAAGCACACAAACAATTTTTTAAAGGACTTATTTATTTTATGTATGTGAATACATGGTAACTAACTGTCTTTAGACACACCAGAAGAGGGCATAGGATTCCATTATAGATGGTTGTGAACCACCATGTAGTTGTGGGGATTTGAACTCAGGACCTCTGGAAGAGCAATCAGTGTGCTTAACCACTGAGCCATCTCTCCAGCCCCAACAATTTTTTTTTTTTTTAAGTTTAAGGTTATCTTCAGTTATACAGTGAGTTTGAGATCTGCTTAAATTACATGAGACCCTATCTGGAAAAATAAGGAAAAAAAAAGATTCATTATGGACTACCTTTAAAAGTCCCATCTTGGGCTGATGAGATGGCTCAGTGGGTAAGAGCACCCGACTGCTCTTCCAAAGGTCCAGAGTTCAAATCCCAGCAACCACATGGTGGCTCACAACCATCCGTAACGACAGACACTCCTCTTCTGGAGTGTCTGAAGACAGCTACAGTGTACTTACATATAATAAATAAATAAATCTTTAAAAAAAAAAAGTCCCATCTTAAATACAAAGCTGCCTGAAATTGCTGTATAACCTCTAGTTTATTTACAGTTTAAATTTGGTTAGGTGCCTACAGACATTTTATACAAAATTCTGGATTTAATGAACGACACATCCTGAAGTATTCTGTTATCAAAGAGTAAATATAAACTGTGTCAAAAATGAGTATTAAATATGCATGAAAATGGAACAAAAGTTTTCGCTTAGACCTGAAGGATGGATACACAGGACAAGTCTTGCTTTCTAAGCAAGAGAAAACACACGAAAAACACATATAGAAACAAATAAACACATACCAAGACTTCCAGGCATTGGATTGAGGCGCAAGTTGGGGAAAAGACCACAGGAAATACCCTGCATGCTGCACTACGTTTTAGATCGTAGAGGTTGTAAGGAACAGACTGCAAACTCCAGAACTTTCCCTGAGGCAAGACTAGGATTGTAAGTGAACTTGACCTACAAAGACTGAAACAGGTGTGGCATCCAGCAAGGCCCCCATGGTAGCAAAAATGCTGCCTCCTGGCCTAGGTGTTGGCTTCATGGGTCTTTTCAGTGTGAGAAAACATGTCACACATGCTCTTTTCTGAGGAGACAACACACGGGCCCCTGGACCTCTGCCCTGCCACCTACACAGCCTCACATCCTGCTACTCTCTGTAGTCATACAGGTCTAGTCTTCATTCCTTCACTCTCCCACGTCTCATCCACTGATCGTCATCGTCCTTCTCCTAGATCGTCGTCCTTCTCCTAGAAGAACGGGCTATTCTCACTAATTGAGGTTCATTTCACGTAGTGCCTCAAATAAGCCTTTTCTGGCCACTGACGACACCTTATCCACCATGCTCAGTGGCACACAAGTCCTGTCCTACCTATTTGGGAACTGAGGTTGGAAGGCAATGGAGTAAGACCCTTGTCAAAACAAACACAAAACAGAAACCTAGCAAAAAAACCTTGGAAATCCGGTCTTCCCTTTTAAATAGAAAAGACCTACCACAGTGTTGGAGGATGGTGATTAATTATTCTAATTAATTCTATCATAAACAGAAATGCTATCAATTCATCCTTCCCATACAGGAAGACTGGTGACTTACTCTGGGCACAAGCACATCCATTTACAGCCACATGTGTGTCCTGCACACAGGATGCACACACAGACCTTGCTGGGAATGCTCTAGGACCCCATAATTGTTGCACAGTGTTGGCCTGAGATGCAGAGGAGTTGTGTGCCAATGCTGTGGGTGGAAAAGTGAACCCATCCTTCCTGCAGAAGGATGTACAGATGACAATTACATCACCGGTGGACGATGGCCTTCCTGTCTCAGGAAGCTGGGGGGGTTGGGGGGGTCCTAGCTGCCTTCCATTCAGCAGCGGTGGCGTTCAACCTTGCTCAGAGCATGAGTCACCTGGATACCAAGCCAACCTGGAGGAGGATCGAGGAACACTGGGAACACGGCGATAGTTCTGTGTCTGTCTATTAAATAGGATTCTTTCCCATAAATGACAGTATATGAAAAATATGTAAAGAGCAAAACCAAAACCCCCACAGTATAAACTTGTGTTCTCAAGAAGATAATGGAGTTATTGAATTACCTGCTGCCTTGGAATTCTTCTGCTAACCACTTTTACATTACTTCGCATTTGCTTTACTCATGTTCACCACCAGGGATGTAGGGTCAGATGCCAAGAGTTTAAAGAAAATTGATAGGAGAAAAATCTTAAAACTGGGAAATTTACTTCTATTAACCTCCGTTGCTTCTTGAGGCTGAGAACAATCACCACTCACATTCAGTGGCTGACGACAGGGTTAGAAGCACATCCATGAAACACTGAGCAAGGGCAAAACCGTGACTTCGCTACTAATTCTCTGCTGAAGCCAGTGGCAAAATACGTAGACTTCTATGCTTTCAAAAAATACCTAATTCTCACTGACTATATATGCTCACCAACAGTGAGTGAAACATAATCCTTAATTAATAAATTTGTAAAAAGTTATTGGAATATTTTCAAAAAAAAGAAAACAAAAAAGGAAAACAACCCAAGAACTGCACACACGGTGTTGAATATGAAGTAATTAAATATTTGACTACATTTGAAGATCTTTAATTATATCCTAATACTCTTATGAGGAGTAACTTCAAGTCAGAGGCAATTAATGGATATGAAAAGATACCCATTAACAACTATGTCCCTGCAATACCTAAACATGTCAAAATGGCATATGTTTTCCTACTAGCATTTGCTAAACAGGATACATATCCGCTGAAATGCAGATAGGACAAACAAGCTGTGGTCTCCAGAAATGCCAGTGAGCCTGCTGAAGCAGAAGAGAGCACACAAACAGATCTGGGTCTTGACCCAGAACAGGCGTGGGCAGCATCTGGCATGTTTGGCACAGTAAGACAATCCCTGGTAGAAGTTCTGCTTCCACGGTCTCTGCTCAGGGCTGGCTGGCTGCTACTTGTTCCCTTCAAATTAGAATAAAATGGCCACCGCAGTGAGTTTATAACTACAATAGTTACAGCAGCATTCTGCTGTCAAAGTTATTGTTAAAGCCACATACATAAAATATAACAGAATTCCAAGTAATTTATTGAGAACCCAAAGTTGGTTAGGGGGCAGTTCCCATTCATTAAGCATATGTGTGCACAGTGACTTCCCTCTAAGAACACAGTGCAGAAAGGAGGAGAGGACAAAAGAGGGACTTCGAGCCAAGAAACATGTTAGGTTCTACTAGACAGATGATTATACGGCGGTAACTCATGCCAACTAAATGTCATAAAAAGGACCAAAAAAAAAGGTACTTTGTCTGGGATTTTCTCCTGCTCCCAGTGGGGGTATGGCGGGGCAGGGATGCATGTTCCGGTATGTAAGTATGAATGTATGTGTGTCATGATACAAACCTGTGTGCAGACATGATGCAAACCATCATACAAACATGAGGCTCTGCAGAGCTGAAGTTTCACAACAGAGTTTTAGAAAAGGTCAGGATGCTGGCTCCCCACTCTCAGCGCTTGGAAGAAAACTACCTTTTCTATGTCACCCCCATCTGTGCAGGAGTATCAGGGTCTGTGATACTTGGTACTACCTACCGTAGTTGCCAAGTCGTGTTTAGTTACTGATACAGGAAGCAGGCGTCTCACACTAGAGTTGTTCAATGTTCTAAAAGAGAAGGTGAGGGTTGAAGGACGCGCAGTCAATGAAAAGGATGGGGGACTCAGACTCCAGAGAAGATACTTTCTCACTGCTCAGCACCCACTGTGCTTTGGTGGCTGGCTTTAATTTGTAAGGAAGAGGTACAGCATATTGGGGAAATTTCTTCAGAAACTGTGAATAGGATAATCAATGAAGACAGCACAAGTCCTGGGCAAACTCAGAGGACCTGGAACAGCCTTCGGACCGATCTTCATTAAAAAAATAATATTTATTTATTTATTTAATGTATATGTTTTTATTTTCTGCACATATGTCTAGGTACAATGTGTATGTCTGGCATTCATGGAGACTGTAAGAGAGCAATGGATTCCTTTGGGCTGCTGTTACTTCTGATAACTCAACCAGAGCAGGTAAAGGGACACAAACAAGGTCACGATGAACATAAAAGGTTTTCCAACTCAAACTTGCTCAGTCTGGGTCTGGAGAGAGAAATTCAGTAGTTCAAGTGCTTGCTACACAAGGAAGAGGACCATAAGCTGAACCCCTAGCACCACATAATGGGGGGTGGGCATGGTGACTCGCCTGTAATTCCAGTGCAGATGCAGAGGCCCATGGGAACAAGCTGGCTAGCAAGACTAGCTATACTGACAAACTCTGGGTTCCACTGAGGGACGCTACAGAAAGCAAATACCAACGGCAAACTTAGGGCCCTATATCCATGTCCATATGGAGGCACACTTACCCACATTCACACACCGGTGCCCATGTGTGTGCAAGCATGCATACAGATTAATACCCACACATGAGAAAAAATTACATTTCTTCACTTTTTAAATCTCGTCATTAAACACTCAAGCTTCGTTGCCTAAACCTTCAAGTATGCATGCTCGCAAGTGTAATATGTCCACAGCAGACCGAAAGTTTAAGTTGATTTTATACGAATGACGGCAAAAGATTCCCCAGTCCTACCCATGCTAGTTAGTGATGTTTGTTATAGTATAATATGTCAATCATCTAGGGGTGAGGATTTTATTGAATCAAAACTTAGTTGGCTGAAACGCACAGGAGGGCACAGAACCCTCCCTTAGAATCGTTTGGGATTGGGCCATTTTGTCAATCACTCAGATACTTACTTTCAACCACTGCGGTTAAGAGCAAGCTGACAAAGATAAAAGGTATATGCGTCTGAAGAACTTCCCATCCCAAATCCAAGAGAACAAATGGGCTGGGCTGGAGTTCACACAAAGAGCACTTGCCTACAATACATGAGGCCCTAGGCTCAACTGCAGAGCGATAAGGAATAAAATAAAACATTTCTCTATAATTTATAGTTGGGTGATAGTCTAACCTTCCGTTACCCAAGCTCCAGCTTTTTTTGTTTTTTTTTTTTTTGGTTTTTTGGGGGTTTTTTTTTTTGGTGTTTCGAGACAGGGTTTCTCTGTGTAGCCCTGGCTGTCCTGAAGCTCACTCTGTAGACCAGGCTGGCCTCGAACTCAGAAATCCTCCTGCCTCTGCCTCCCGACTGCTGGGATTAAAGGTGTGCGCCACCAAGCCCAGCTTCCAATCTTCTGCTTTAACAAGAGTTCAGAACTGAGATTAGTGTTAGGAAGCGGGAAGAGGCTCCAAGCAGCCAGTGGAAAGGGCTGCATGCAGACACCCTCTGCCCTCACTGGGGGTTTCAGTCCGCTGGCCCTTTATAGGTGAGCCGCTTTTGCAACTCCTGGTTGACACATCTACAGCATCAAAATGCTCTGAGAACTTCCTTCTACCAACTCCACATTCCAGCTGGCGGTTCCTCTGGTCTCTATTCTGCTTTTCTGGCTACTCCATCAGTCTCCCACATCCACAGGCACCTGCATATGTCAGAGAGTCTCAGCAAAGCAGAGATGCCCCAGTGCGGCAAGTCCATCAGACTGTTCAGGGGCCACAGTCCAAATGTGAGGCAGCAGGATTTCTGTGATTCCTAGACAACACATTCAAAATAATAATTTATCTGCAGCCGTGGGCAAAGTAGGGTAAACAGCCCTGCAAATACCCACACTTTAGTAAGAATGACACAGAATAAGCAAAGAGAAAGCACCAACTTCCCATTAGCGTGGAGCAGCAGAACCCTACCCACGGCTCTGCTCTCTTTATGGCTTGTATGATGTGTTTCCGAGTTTATCCTGCACCGCACCCATGCACACACGCACCTACCCACGCACGCACACTCGCACTCACGCACGCGCAGATGGAACCATCTGAGACCACAGAAAGTCAAGATCTCGTTTTAGTTTTCGCAGCAAAATGGCAGGGATGGGGCTAAGCCATCAGACTCTCTCTTTCCAACCTTCCAAACTTGGAAATCTTAAAGAATAATTTAAACTATAAAAATGGCTAAATAGGACTATATATTCACAGTGGATACTTCCAGCTAACTTTCCAGGGGGTGGGCAAGTTTCACTGTTGTCTAGTATGTATTGGGCCTGAGCTTCCAACCAGAACATCAGAAGAAGAAAAAAAAAAAAAAACCCAAAACAAACAAAGCAAAAGCCCACACGCAATAATTTAATGAGTTAGTTTTATTATGAGGTGGAAAATTGGTATTCTCCCTTATTCATCTATCTTTCTGCAAGCAGAAAAATTTATCAATGAGTAAGCATGGGATAATAAATTAGCAACTAGGAGATCCCAGAGGATTTATAACCCTTTATATATGCAAAAACGTTAAGTATGCACTCTATTTTCTTGAATGATATTTTAAGGCAGCTTTTTTTTTTCCCATTTTACTAACATTAGGCTCTGTTTTCTGCCTGAAACCCCTTTAAAAATCAGTCGATGGAAATACTTTACAACACAGGGAGATTCCTGACGGTCTTCTGCATCGGCAAACACCCCAAACACCAAACCAACCCATCTTCCAGCTGGGTCTGTCTTCAGACAGGGTCAGTCAGTCAGACTCTGCTCACACGAAGCCTCCACACTTGGTAGAAGCAGAAATTTCACTCGGCCAACCACCCCAGCCCCCAGAACACCAATATAGTGGTTTGAATAGGTTTGGCCCCCTTAGACTAATGTTTGAATGTTTGGTCCATGAGAAATGGCACTATGAGGAGGTGTGGCCTTGTGGAAGGAAGTGTTTCACTGTGGAGGCGTGGCTTTAAGGTCTTCTATGCTCAGGGCCACCCAGTGGGGATGATAATTTCTTCCTTTCTACCCATGGATCAAGATGTAGAACTCTTGGCTCCTGCAGTGCCATGCCAGCCGGCATGCTGCCATTCTCCCCTCCATGATGCTAAGGCACTGAACCTCTGAAATTGTAAGCCAGCCCCAATGAAATGTTTTATGTATAAGAGTTGCCTTGGTCATGGTGCCTCTTCACAGCAATAAGATCCTAAGATAACCACTGATCACTTTATTTCCCCTCAGTGTACTATGACCTCCCGAATGCATGGAGTAGTTCCATGTTTCCACCTCCAGAGAGGTTTTTTTCCCTGAGGAATTTCCACCAACATGCCACTGAATTTTTTCACAAAACAAGCTTAAGCTTTCTCCTCAAACAAGTTTTTGCTGTCTCAATCAGCAATACCCTGATATAGAAATGGTGGTTTTATTCTTTTTTTTTCCTCCCAAGAAGATCTTTAGATTGAGCTCTCTGCTCCCCAACGACTAGCGCTCCACCCAAACAACAAGACAAGCTGGTAACTTAGCATTGGATGACAAATGTCTCTTTCTTTCAGCTCCCCCAGTGCCATTATTATTAGCAATGAAGAGCCTGCTTTACTCATAAGCAGAGTTTTTCAAAGGCTACAGTGGAGTAGAGATTATTTTCTCAAAAACTTCCTCCATGATCTCAAAAAATATTTCACTTACATTATCATGATTTCCTATAACTGAATAATATATTTACTTACAAGGAGACTTTGAAGTATGCTACTTACTAGTTCTTTCACACTACAAACAAGCGGCACAGAAATACCATTGAATGAGTTACAGAACAGAGGTGCGTTTAAGGACAGCAAGGGTCTTCTCACCAGACCCAGCAGGTGGCTGTAACTTACCTATGACAAGGGCTGGGTAGCAAGGATTTACTGACACAGAGATGACAAATAAAATCTACCACTGGAAAATTCAAGAATCCTTGAAGACAAGTGCCAGACATGATTCGATTCTAGGCTCAACGTCAGACAATCAAATCTTGTCTGCTCGTATCAAGCTCTAGTCGAGTAGATAAAATAAAACTATATGACAGAGTGTGAGCTACAGCAGCTTTTGGAAAGGACGGTGCAATGGGGTCGAAAGCTCAGCAAACTCTCAGATAAGACAGGATTTAGGTCATGTGACAGTGCAAACTCTGCAAATGCCTTCGTGTGATGGAAATGTCTACACAGAGGTTCTTACTCATATGCTACAACTAGTTCAGAGGGTTGTATGGCTAAGCTGTCCACCAAAGTTGTTGGCCCCTTAGGGGGTACCCAGTGAACCCATGCCTCAGATCCTCTTGAAGTCTGAAAGGCCTTGTGACTGTTTTTGTCAATGGTCAGCAAGAGGCAAATAAATGTACACTCTCCTCTTCCCCCTTCTACAGAAAACAGAGCCCAACATTACTAACAGAACTACACCAGAGAAGTGCCTGGGTCCCTCAATCACAGCAGGGGAAACAGCTATTCTGCTGAGGTTTGGTCTTTTGCTATGTATTGTAATGTTAGACCCCAAAGCCTGGCTGCCCCAGGGACAGAGAACAAGTGATGTGCCACATAACTGCTCCTTAATTTAAAACTATTAGCTGAATAAAGATGCCAACAGCCTATAGCTGAGAGGTAGGTGGGGTTTCAGTTCCTAGGTTTGGGGTCTGAGGCAGACATTGAGGGGGAGAATGGAGAAAAGATAAGAGAGGAGAAGACCCCATGGGGTAGATGAGTCATGAAAGCATGGCCATGAGGGCTGGCCAACTGGAGTAAGAGCAGCCCAGGTGGAACATGGCTAGTCATATCTTGGGGTCATTGGCAGGGAAGTAGACATAATGGCATAGAAAAGGTAGACATCTGCCAAGCTTTAGTGCTGATTAAGGTTTATTCTAAATATAAAAGTTGTGTGTCTTTTATCTGGGAACAGAATGATCAAAGGCTGGGTAGAAACCCAGATTGAATTTAAATATTTACAAAAACACTATCCACTGACCAAACAGGCAGAAGACAGTAACAAAATGGGCTCCCTTGAGACAAGGGTTGGGTCTTTTCAATAGTCACAGCTTTAGAATCTAGCTAAATGCAGTTACAATCCGCACTTACTCGGTAATGCCACTGAAACAGCAACGAGCAGACAGATCTGTCAATAGGAACCCAAGGAAAGGGCAGGGGGCTGCAAGAGTGCATGATAAGGACTCTTTTTTTTTTTTTTTAAGTCAATGATCTCACTGAAGACAAATGGACTAACATTTACAATTGAATGAACCGAAGCTCTGCTGACAGCTTGCTGAAGTCCACAGTCAGAGCCTGTTTGAGGTCATGGCTGAGTAGGTTATAAAAACAGAGTCCAAGGTATCCCCTGGTAAGGATTTCTTACTAAACGTCATGTGACGGTGACCGCCCAACACAGTTTCACTGTCACAGTACAGATGACACTGAACCAACATACAGGGGGGCAATGCCATCGCAGTGTGCCACTGTCACTGTGGTCAGAGGACACAGAACTATGCGACCTTCTGTAAAGCGAGTCTCAACTAATGATCCTGACCCTATCTGCATGTATCCACAGGACATGGCTGGTCAATGTTGGTTTCCAGTAATGGCAGTTCTCACTAACAAACTTAACTAGAATGTGTCTGAATAGGGTCTGGCTTTGGTTTTTGTTTTTTGTTTTTCATCAAAATGCCTCCCTGTGTCCAATTGTCAAAATGCATGTATGATGACAGGGCTCTTTTTAAGAATGGAGTTAAGTCGGGCTGGTGAGATGGCTCAGTGGGTAAGAGCACCCGACTGTTCTTCCAAAGGTCTGGAGTTCAAATCCCAGCAACCACATGGTGGCTCACAACCATCCGCAACAAGATCTGACTCCCTCTTCTGGAGTGTCTGAAGACAGCTACAGTGTACTTACATATAATAAATAAATAAATAAATAAATAAATCTTTAAAAAAAAAAAAGAATGGAGTAAGTCACTTAGAAGCAACACGTAAAGTACTGGGGTGTGTATTCCCAGCAGGAGAAGAAGAAAACAAGGCACCTTTGATGGATAGCAACCTCAAGCCACTCCCATTGCCGCTAGGCATTTATGAGTGACCATTTAGCAGTGGGCATTACTTGGGTACTAAAAGGCAGCCTTAGAGACAGACACTTCACATAACAGACTCATTTAGGTCTGAGGGCAGACCTAAATGGTAAGCTGCACAGACACAAAACATGGAGAACTAATTCTATAGGGCCAGGACATCATTGCCCAGTCCTGACTTAAAACTCAAACAGACTCTGTGTGGGCAGGTCCCCAGGCTAAGGCAAGAAGAGCATTTGAGTTCAGGGAATGATGAGTCCAGCCCCCTGAAAGTGGCTCCAGGAAGGACAAGGACTCATGTCCTTCACCATTGATTCTTTCTGCCTAGACCAGGCCCTGGGCTCAGCAGACTGGGAATGTTCAGAGACTAAGGAAGAGTGGATAAAATCAGGCTGGAGAGGCACAAAGAGCACACAGCAGCAGAAGGCCTCTTATTCCTCCACTGGGGGAACAGGGAGGCTAGCTAGCTGCGCCTTCTTCTGTCTATTAAAAGCATTCTGGTCTCGTTTGTGTGTATGCTTGTATGTGCGTGCTTTGTGTGTGCAGGTGCCAGCAAAGGCATGAAGAGGGTATCAGTCCAGTGGAGACAGAGTTAGAAGCAGTTATGAGCCGTCTAATCTAATGAGGTGTTCTGATCTTGGATCCCTGGAAGAGCAGCAAATGCTCTTAATCACAGCCCCTTGTCTCCAGCTATAGAGACAAGGGGGCGTGGGGGTCAAGATAAGGTTTTTCTGTGTAGCCCTGGTTGCTCTGCCTCCTGTGCTGGGGTTAAAAGCATGTGCCATCACTGCCCAGCAAGATCTCATCCTTTCAAGGACACCTAGGTTGAAGAAGTGATGCACAGAAAGGGGGGAAGTACTTAAGAAACTGAAGCCTAGGCCCTAATGAACGAGGGGACAATCAATGAAATAGGACAAACTAGAGTGAGTGTGTGTGTGTGTGTGTGTGAGAGAGAGAGAGAGAGAGAGAGAGAGAGAGAGAGAGAGATACTGACCCCCGCAAGTTTCGTTAGGACTGTTTACTAGTAAATAGATACACCACTGAAGAAAATCCCATCCCCTCATCAAGTGCTAACTACCTGTAAATCCTGAGGGAGGGGTAGGGCTGCAAGCACCCCCACTCCCCGTTCCATGACAGAGTCAGTAGCCCCAATGTTGTTGACAGCTTGCACAGATAACCACAGCCACTCTGCATTCAAGGGTACAACTTAGTGCTTGCCTATGAAGCAAATTCTATCGTCTCTGTCAAATTCTCGTCCCGAAGACAGTCTTTAGGAAGAACAAAAGCTATTATTTCCAAGGATCACATAAACAATAGCAATGCCCACCGACTACTATGAGATATAAACAGGGCCGCTTTGATCATTGTTCTTCAGCCTATTAATATGTACATATTAATATTCTGCCAGTTCACTTGAGACTAATGAAGAGCTTCAACAGAACGAAGTGAGATCAGAAGCTAACAGAGCTGGGTCGACCTCCCTGGGTCCTCACGTCTTAGAATCAATTCCTGCTTCCCGTTCCTGACCCTGTCTGCCATTCATCCCTATTCTCAAAACCTTAACGAGGGTAAATACCTCGCACACATTTATTAATGAGGCATCCAGCTTCATGTTGTCACTTGCTCAGATCCCCACATTAAAATTAATGGTGCCTTAAAACTGTAAGGCTCTTTCATTTGTACTGTCACCACACTAAATACAACAAAAAAAAGTTTCTCTCAAAAGCCACAGACCTTCATCCTTCCACCTTCCCTGAGAAAAAAAAATGGGCTGTGTTTGCCCCCGACCGACCACCGCACCTCCATGCTGAATGAAGCCTTTCTGGCCTCGCACTGGACAGAGGCAATGCTACTACCCTAAGTGTCGGCAGCCCTGGAAGTGGGACAATGGCTGATGGATTTTCATGGGACATAAATCACAGCTCAATACCTGCCACCTCACAAAGCTGCGTCTCACAAACCCCAAACCCTGCACAATACAGCTTGTCATAGCATCTGTGACAGTTGTTGAGCAAGGGAACCATTGGTATGAGGAGATACACGGCACTTTCCTTTCAGAGATAGGCTGGTCCTTCTCCCTGCATGATGAAATTTATTTTATTAAAATCACAGTCGCATCCAATTCCCACATGTCAGCTGAAATGTAAAATACACTCGCATGCTTCGCGTAACCGTTGAGTGTTTTAGCGAGACTCTTGAAACCATACTTAGCTGATCACTGCTTAGTGCAGCCCCCAGCCTCTCAGCTCTCCTGCTGTCGGAATTTTATACACAATTTTTTGAACAACCTTTCAGTCCCCTTTGCAGGGGAGGGTGACTATGAAAATTTGAGGCTAGATGTGATGACACAGGAGGCTGAGGCAGGAGGATCGTGAATTCAAGGTTGGTCTGGACAACATGGTGAGACCCTATGAACACGTTTGCTAACTGGAAAATCCTACATAGAGTTTTTGGTTTGGTTTGGTTTGGTTTGGTTTGGTTTTTTGAGACAGGGTTTCTCTGTATAGCCTTGGCTGTCCTGGAGCTCACTTTATAGACCAGGCTGGCCTCAAGCTCAGAAATCCACCTGCCTCTGCCTCCCGAGTACTGGGATTAAAGGTGTGCGCCACCACACCCAGCTCTACACAGAGCTCTTAAACTCTTGAAGGAAATTTGTTGAGCGAACCACGATCAAGGCCCTGTTGCTGGTGGGACACTGTCTGCTCTAACTCTGCTGCTCTCTCACTCCCAAGTCTGCTGTGCTGTCACGTAGGAATTCCGCAGGCCTCTCTGAAAAGTCTGTCTGTCGACTGCACCTTTTGTCACAGGCAGCCATGATCCCCCAGCATGTGAAAAATGACATTCACAACAGGTTCCAGTTAAGAAAACCCCGAGATCTCTCAGCGACCTCATGCTCATACTCTCTCTCGGGTGGCCCAGGGCACCCATGTGTGTCCCTTGCAGACAGAAAGTAATTCAGTCAGACAGCAGTCCTGTCCCCAGATACTCACCAGACTATGAGCCCCACCTCCAAGGCTTTCCAGAAACCCACTATACGACTGAACACAGAGTCCTGGAGAGAAAGCAAGTGGGCTCCAGTGGCCGAAGGGAAACCCAGGAAAGCACTTAGGTTTCAGTGAGAAAGACAGGGCAGGGCCTGGGTCAAACAGAAAAGATGGAGAGTGGGGGGCTGGGGTCTGCTCTGGGGAAATGGAAAGAAAGCCTCACGGTTCAGGGAGCTGGCTGGAGGGTGGGGGGTGGAAAGACAAAAACACTCACTGACAGCCTGACCGGTACCCATGTATGATAACAGGGGACATGCTCTCATGCAAGTTGTCCTCTGACCTTTACAACCTTGCCATACATGCTAAATGTAATTTAAAAAAAAAAAATTAAGAGAAGCATCAGCCACACTCTGGTTCCTGAAATCTACGCTTGCAATGCGGAACTCTTTCTAGGGTCGGGGGGGCAGGTGGCTCTGACAGAACTGAAGCGAAGCGAGAGTTACAGATACTAACTGCATTCTGTGCTGAGTGGGCACTGCATGTTTCTCAAGTGGCTGGGCACAGTGGTGATGGAAGGGTGAGGATCAGCCCAAGCAAGCTTCCCAGGAGAACGACATGCTCAGCAGACAGACCTTGGCTTGGGAATAAGGCAGTAGCCACAACCCCATGGACAGACCACAGCAGAGGCTACAGCCACGTGTGGCTTCAGTGTCGGGCTAGAGCCCAGCTGCAGCAGGCCCTGGAAAGAAAGATGCCATAGAGGAGAGGAGGAGGTGAGGGCCAGAGCCAGTGAAGAGAGTGACAAATTGGTGCTCTGGTGTCACAAGCAGCAGGCTTGTTTCCTCCTGGGAGCTGAGGATGTTAGAGGCTTTTACAGGGGAAGCCCAGCTGCTGGGAGGCAGACAGGCAGCATGTGTGCACTGCACCTTCCTCTCAAAGCCTGGGATTCTGTTACTACCAGGCCAGCAGGGGCAGGGCAACGCAGACTAAGATGCTGTGGTATCAGGGACTGGAGGGAGGTATGACCTCTGTCAGGCCAGGAGCACACTGGATGGCAGACTCAAGCCTGAGGAATATAGTCCCTGAAGACCAATAAGCATGCCTTGGCTTCCATCAGAGGCCAAACTCTGCAGAGGGCTGCTGTGGAGACAGCTGTGTGCAGCCAGTACCAAGTGCAGGGAACCTGTGGGCTCCTGGCTGGGGCAGAAACAGTGTTGTCCCCAGGAGCTCCCTGACAAGCCCTTGAAAAAGGAGTGACTGGCAAATGATTTATGTATAATAGAAATCTGTCCTCTGAGTCTCTTCACTCCCAGACCAAAGTTCCAACAAGGAGAACCAGCTGAGTCTCCATCACTGGCTAGGGCCATGAGGGTACAGGAGAATGAAGAGGAGCCACCACTGCTCGGGTGTCCATCCACCGAGGAGTGAAAAATGACAACATGGTGCATAGAAACAATGGAATCTATGCAATCACCAGGAAGAAGAAATTATGGATGTGAAAGAGAAAATAGATGGAACTGGAAATTACTATATTAAATACTGTAACCCAGGCTCAGAAAGACAAAAACATGTTCCCATATGCAAATTCTAGCTTCATATGAGTGTGCACGTGCGCGTGTGTGTGTCTGTGTCTGTGTGTCTGTGTGTGTCTGTGTGGGAATGAGTAGAGATGGAGGCCAAGAAACTAGAAAGGGGTCCAGGAGAGAGGGAAGGAGGCTATGAGGGAAGGGGTGGAGGAGGAAAATAGAACATGTGATACTAAAGAGTGACGGGATGGAGAAAGGAGGGGCACCTAAAACTAATTATGTATGAAATTTTCATAAAGAATCCAGTTACTTTGTAAGCTAAAAAGCATGAAGGGCACTCTCAGTCCTCAAGGGGCTTAGTGCCATTCAGGTCACTGTGGGTGGCCTCTGACAGTGGCTAGTCATCCATCAATTAAACAGCACAAACCAGCATTGTTTATAGCAAACAGGCACACACATACACACACACACACACACACTAGAAGAAAATGTCCTGGCAAACTGGGCGTGCTCACAGCCTCTGAGTCACAATATTAAAGAGGAGTCATGTATTATATAATAACCTTTCTGTCAGCTGGCCAAATAAACAAAAGTAGTCTGAGAGGCCCACAGTCTAGTGGCAATGGGGCCATCTTGGTTTAGGTAAGTGCAGTGTGTTTAAACAACAGTGAACTCACGTAACTATACATTTCTCAGAACATCCATGCTGGTGGACCTTCCTATATATCCATCCTGCTGCTGTAAGACGTAGTAAGAAGTCTGGATAATAGCTGATGTGTTGGGAAAGGCAGGGGAGGGGGAACTGTTTACAAATAATTTTTTTATACAATCCTCTAGGAACCTTATGAAGCCTGTTTTGCAGGGAGCCAAAGAGTTTAGTCAACTTGTGCCAAGCAACACAGCATGGCTCTTGGGTTACAACAGATGGGTCTGCTTCTAGAATATCCTTGAGTACCTCGGGAGTTCAGAGATGACAGGCAAGGAAAGGGGGTGAAGGGAAGTACCGCCTGGGGCAGAGAGACAGAGATGCAGAAACGGGCTGGGCTCACACCAAGAGGACAGGCAGGTCAACCAGGAGTGTAGCTGGGTGCACTAGAGGGCACTGGGCATTCAGAGCAGAGGAAAAGGGTACCCAGGTGGTTCTAACCAGACTGAGATTCTGGGCTTCACCATCCACACCTGTAAAGCAGGGGTAACAACACAGCGTTGCATATGAAGCAGTTGAGACCAGTGGTAGCTTGAACTCAGAAATTCTTTTGGATTTCAGAATTCTTGCATAGACTTTATGGACTGAATAACCCTAACCTGAAAACCCAAGGAGCCTCAGATTTCAATTTTACGACTCCAAATGTCCCTCTCTTAAGATGACTAAATGAGGTGTATACAAAGTGCTCAGACTTCGGGATGAAGCTGTGACCCGGGAGCATCCTGTACCTTTAAGAAAGGTGGAAAGTGTCCAGATGGGTTTGTAGAACTCAGGACACCTCATCAGAGACATATGGTAGATTATGATGGGACCAGGACCCAGGCCCCTTTCTAAAATGGAGAAGAGTAGAAAAAAAAAAAAAAAAAGGCTGGCTGACTCTGAGAGGCTGACCAAGAAAATCAGGCAAAGAAAAATGGAATGCCATCTCTAAAATTATGGCCCTGACAGCTTTTAAGGAAAGAAGATAGGGGAACAGGCACAGTGGGGTTTTGAAATAAGAAAACAAAACAAAACAAAACAAAAAACAAACAAAAACCTTCTGCTTTCAGAGATGAACTCTGAGAACCAGATGTGCAACAACCCCTCTCAACACACCTATCAAGTTAAAAGTTCTAAGCCTAAGGGTAAGAAAGGGTCTTGGCCTTTCTTTTTTTTTTTTTTTTTTTTTTGGTTTTTCAAGACAGGGTTTCTCTGTGTAGCCCTGGCTGTCCTGGAACTCACTCTGTAGACCAGGCTGGCCTTGAACTCAGAAATTTGCCTGCCTCTGCCTCCCATGTGCTGGGATTAAAGGCGTGCGCCACCACTGCCTGGAGGCCTTTTTTAAGCAAAGAGAGACAGAGAAGAACAATGGCCTTACGCTCAGACTAGCATTCCTAGAGAAAGGGTTATGGGCAACATCAGGACTCACAGTGGACACTGACAGCAGCCAAAGCCAACTTGCACAGTAACACACTGGAGGCCTCCTGGCCATGAAGGAGACACTGTGGACTTAAGCTGGATGCCTACTGACCCTGGACTTCTCTATCTTTATTCTCAGGGGCCAACGGAGCATCTAACTATGATCTGGCTCCAGGGCCTGGCAAACAGTAGGAGACTGTGTACCAACTTGTCATTCCCGCACCAAGACTCCCAGGCCACAGAAGGGAACTAGAGAAAGCATGAGCCTGGCCTGAGTCAGGCTAGGATCTGGTTTTATGCAGCCATGTCCTGAGCGGGTTATCAGGATGGAGAAATCAGCCCTTTTTATGTTCAGAGTAGAGCTTAGACGGCTAAGGGGCGCAAGGCACCAAGGACAAGCAGTAATGGTAGGAACAGAGGAAAGAGAAGAAAACACAAGAGAAGCCTTAGGGAAGTGTATTCACTTCATTTCTTGTTGCTGTGACAAAATACCTGGATTTTTTGGCTGACAGAGGGCACCATCCATCATGGCGAGTTTGATAGGGCAGTAGGGGGAGGTGAGGCAGCTGACACCTCCAGGAAAAAGAGCGGGAAGACACTGGTGCTCAGTCGCTTTTCTCCTTTTGATTCAGTCTAGGACCCTGGCCCATAAAACAGTTCTGTCCAATTTATGGTCATTCTCCCCACCTCGAACCTAATCTAAAAAAAAAAAAAATTCCTTGTAGATGTGCCACCAGATCCTAGCACGTTGACCATCAGTATTAACCATCATGGGGATAAGAGATACAAAAATGACCCTGAGAGATTCAGGGTCTCAGAGACTCAGAGCAAGTTCCTGGCTATGCCACCTGGGGAGCTTTGCTGAACTTGGAGTTGATTTGCAAAGAGTCTGTTTGAGAGGCTACCCTCGGTAGCTGTCTACTCCAGTGGCTGGTGGAAAACAGGGTATTCTGTCATTCAGCAACGCCTTTCGTTCGTGCCAATGACTTTTTTTTTTTCTTTTCATCTTTTTGAGGTATATGTGAGCCACCTGTCATGTATCTATGTGCGTACATGTTTATGTGCATGAATCCTGCTGTGCACATGTCACCGAGCATGTGGGCAGGCCAGAGGACAACCTCCAGAGTTAGTCCTCACCTTTGGTCTCATTTGAGACAGGGTCTCTTGTCTAGCATATGCCATGTGAGCGAGCCAGAGTACTTCTGGGGTTTCTGTCCGTCCCCTCCCCCCGTCCCCCTCCCAGTCTCTCTAGGAATGATGGGATTAAGGAGGCATGCTACCTGGGTTCCTGAGGAATCCAACTTGAGTCCTAATGTTTGAATGTTTGAACAGTGAGCACTGAGACTACTGACTGATTGATGACTGACTGGCTATTGATCGACTGGCTGATTATATCAGTGTATTCTAGAGGGTATCTGTACCAGATGCAGATGTCAGAAGAGGGTTTTGGATTCTCTGAAACTGGAGGTTAGAGTAGTTGTGAGCTACCATGTAGGTGTTCTGGGGATCAAACCCCAGTCCTCTGCAAGAACAATGAGCATTCCTAACCTCTGAGCCATCTCTCCAGTCCCTGTCTTTGAAATGGTTATTTTTCAATTAGACATCAATCATATCTTAACTTTATGTCTTTTTGTCATAAAGGTGGTGACAAAGAAATGCCAAGAGATCTAGAAAAATCTGATCTCATTTGCTCAGCGACGGCAGCACGTGGAGAAGCTCCCAGGAATGAAACAGAGGCACATGTCAAACCTGTGACAGCACATGGCAGGCACACAGCTAATACTCGGCCACAACTCACACCCTCGGGCCGTGCCCACACCGAAACCACACATTCATTCAGCTTCATCAGCTGACACCAGATTTCCAAACTGCAATCCATGTGATCTGAGTTCTCTATTCACTGAAAGTTTAAGACAATTCCAGGACATGCCCAAATGCCCTTTCCAAGAATGAGGTCAAGTGAACAGATGACAGAGATGACATGAGACTGCCAAAACTGTGAATTCTTGATAGAGCATAATCTCCCCTCAATCACTGGGTAGGAGAAACAGTAGGGAAAATATAGCTGAGAGTACTGCATGGTGGGTATTTTAAAAATGCAGACAAACAGCAAGAAGTAGAAATACAGTCTTGATTGGAGAGCTATGTCTAGCCTACATCTTTCTCCCTCACCCTTATTCACCACTTATCTCAGTATAATTTCCCTGCTGTCTCCACAGAAAACTTGAAGATTGGAAGAAAATATTTCAACTATGCTCCTCAGACCCTTGGCCTCTGGCAGACTGCAGCTTGTTGAGCACACACTTCAGTGGTCCTTACTGAGGGTTATCATGGGTCTGCCTGAAACATTTTCTTACTATAGTTACTATGGGAATTTGGCTAAAGATGGTTCCTACTTTATTGTATTACATATATATTACAAAGCATCCACTTTATTCCATATATATTACAAAGTATCCACTTTATTCCACATATAATATATAAATATATTACAAAGTATTCACTTTATTCTATATATATTACAAAGTATCCACTTTACAAGGCCCTCTGACTCCCCTCAAAAGGATTTATTTTGTAGTAAGAACTTGACTGTGTATCCCTTTTTAAAAATGAATACAAAAAAAGTCTTTTTGCTATTCTACCTTCCCTTTTGGATTAACCCAATCTACTAAATACAATGAACCACCAACAACAAAACACCCAATCAGAGATGAGGATACAGGGAACAGCACCAAGGACTAATCTTTCTGTGAGTCCTTGGTGCTACTACCTGTGCCCTCAATCAGGTTTAAGACCCCTCACCAGGGCACCTTTGCTCTTGTATAGACCTCCCACCTTGTCACAGTCATACCCCACCTCCTAAGAACTGAGCCCAACTCCCCTGTGAGAGATACATGCACTTCCTCACCTGATGAATCCTTGAGAAGACCCAAGGACCTGGCCTCTCAAGGCCTGAAACCAAACCATCCAAACCAACCAACCAGCATACAGAAAGTTCCTGCAGCTCGGTCAGAATGCATCTGCCCACATCCCTTATTCTAACAGATTCTAGTCTGATGACTGCTTTCAAACCAGGGGCTCTTTATAAAGCAAGAAACTCAAGTATAAAAAGCGAGCTAGCCAGACAGTCCCAACAAAATCTAAGTTAGCCAGCTAACCAGGGGAGAGATGAGATAGCATATATTGCACAAAGAGGGGAAGTTTCCAGAGACGAAGGTTACAGTGTATTAGAGGTGGCCATGGGCCATCAGAGCCCGTGTAGGCTGGCAAATATGACTCCAGAGAAGGACTCCAACCCACTGTGCTGGGCTATTTCTCAAATTTATAATATTAGTAAAACTATTCTAAAAGCACTATTAAGCTATCAGTAGCACCTTTTCATAGTTTCTCAATCATATAAATAAAAACATACATGCACTGTGATTTTGTGAGATGTAAGAAAGTTAACACTGAAACAGGAATCCTGTGTGTAAAGCACTCCTGGTAGAGCCAAGCTGAACACCAATCGGACCTAAATTTAAACCATGGCCACACCCCTTAGGTTGAACCTATGTAACAGGATGGACAGGAAACCACCCACCATTCAGGCTGCTGGCCAGGAACAAGCCTGGCTCCTGACCATCTCCTCAGCTGAATGAGTTGGCTCATTCACTTCAAAAACAAAGTCTACATCAGAGAGTGGGACTGGACATTGCAAACATTACAATGAGCCCCTAATCTGTTCTCAAGGACAGGGTGGGACCAGCCATCAGAGCCCATGACCAATGCACACCAGGCCCACGTGGCATGCCTACAAACTGGGGAGGAAAAAGGTTGGGTTGCAGAGTTTTAATGGACCCCTCCCTTACCTCTGCAAACACAAAGCCCTGTCACAGGCAGAGAACAGACTGGGCCCCTCGGCCTTGTGAAGCAACCCTTGTGGAAGGAGACACTCAATAATGAAACTTAAAACAAAACCTGCGCCGCAGATAGTTAAAAGGCCAGTGAAGAAAAATTTAAATGAGGAAGAGGAAGCATGAAGGAGGAGTGGGTGACAGCGACCTTGAACATGCTGACACAGGATTGGGCAGGAAGGAGCCAGGGCAGAACTCTGAGGGGTGACCTGCCCACCTTGCTCATCCAAAGCCTGACACAGTGCTCTGACAACCTGCTTTATGATGGCAGAGACACTGGAAACATCCCATTCCAAATGAGTACAAGAAGGTTGACACAGGTCATCTCCTCCAAGGCAACAGCCCCTAGCATGATGGCTTTGGTGATCTGTTAGCTGCTAGGGGGCTGGATCCAGGGCCTTACACATACTAGCCCTCCAGTGTGCCACTGGGCTACACCCTACCCTGACCTGAAGGTTTGTCCTATTCTGTGAATTTCCTGCCTTTCTTTGTTCTTTTGGCCAGGAAGATCAAAATGCAAATGGAAACTCAACATAACTATGTTCCCTCGGGTAGCACCTTCCCTCATTCACCTGGCACATGTTTACCTGGTGTGACAATAAACAGTTCAGATTGTCACCTCGTGAGTAAGAACCATGCCACAAAAGCAGTGATTTGTTTAAAGAATGTCGTCCGCTGCATAATTAGCCTATAGGTTGCCATCTGTCTGCAAGTTCTCCTAAAACTAGCCATATGTTGTTTTTGTCTGGGCTGATCCAGTCACCCACCCTTCCCCCAGAGGAAAGGATACACATTCTTTCCTGTGAGGGAAGGAGTCTAGGAGGATACACACCAATGCGCCTCTACCCTCTTTCCTTTCAGATCAGAGATGTCTCTTTTGTTCTGTCCCTGGGTTGGCCATGGCTATCAACCCAAGCAACACTAACAATTTCTACAAAGTTCTGAAGGGGAACTGGAGACGCTGAGGAGTACGCAGACATTGTCCTCGTAAGGTCTGACCTGGAAGTACAAGGAAAAACACACTTAAGAAAATACATCTCACAAGGCAGTGGTGACGCACACCTTTAATCCCAGCACTTGGGAGGCAGAGGCAGGTGGATTTCTGAGTTTGAGGCCAGCCTGGTCTACAGCGGGAGTTCCAGGACAGCCAGGGCTACACAGAGAAATCCTGCCTCTTGTGGGGTGGGGGGAACCACTTGTTAAAAAAAGACAAGACAAGACAAGACATCGCAGGAACGCCTTTCCTCACCAACATCTACTGCAGTTTAAAAGGCCACATGGAGAAAGAGCAGCTTCCAAAGCCCAGGGCGTCCACTCTCACACAGCTCACAACTAGAAATGAATTTAAATCATCACTTCAAATGGTGTGGAAACACCCATGTAATACTGCTTTGATTGACAAGACTGAGAATTCTCCAACTGTTAAATACTGATCATATCTCCCACCAACGACCAAGAAGCAGCATCAGTACCAAGCGTTCTGGACCTCAGGCTGCCTTGTCTTACTCTTTTAAGCAAAATGTGAGTGGTGATTATCTTCAAAGTGCGCCTGTGATTTAAAATAATACCGCAGCAAACACAAAAGCACTTCGGTACCTTAAGAACACGGGCTCTCGGGGCATCAGTGGACCATTAGCACAGCTGTTGGGTGTGGAGATAGCAGTTCTTCAACAACTGGGTCCCTTAGGGCAGCACCGAATTAATCTGACCCACGGTGTACAGACTCGAGCATAAATCATAGTTACAGAACTGGCCCGATGTCATCATTTTAAAAGGCCGTGGGTTTCCGCCAAGGCAAATGGTCCACTCAGCCTGGGAAAGTATGCGTCCAATGGAACTGAATGGTGCAGAAAGGACGGCTTTAGCTTTCCACCTCTCTTAATTCATTAATCCCTAAGGTAATCCTTGTCACCCAGAACAGCCAACCTCTCAAACCTTTAAAGGTGTAGCCTGTATTTCTGCCTCCTCACTGAAGCTGAACTAACAGCTACCACGGCCATCCTGAGGTATCAACAGTTAACAATGGGCAGATTCCACCTTCCGGAGCTGAGTTCTGCTGCAGGGGATTCCCCTCTCTGCACCAGCAGCAATGGTCTCTCTGTGCAAAGAATAGGTTGGGCTCATTCCTGGCCAGTCTTAAATAGTCGTCCTTCATAGATCTTGAACCCTCTCCCAGGGGCCTTCCTAACGTCCAAGCGTTTCAGACTGGGTCTCCTGGGAACACTCCTGTCCACAGAGCGGTGACAGACACAGCTCAAAGGATGACAGGGACAGTCACTAATAGAGGCTTCTCAGGCATAGTGATACAGTGCAAATTAACCATGATAGCACACAGGCAGGGATACAAATATCCAGAAAACAAAAATCACAGAAAACACTTTTATAAAGCTTCGGAATAATCTTAAACTCTCAAACATTTCGCAGGCCTTTCTTGGACACATATGCAGATTTTCTAAAATGTCACTACAAACTTGATTGTATATCCACAGTTGGCTGGGGAGTTCATTTTTAGAGAAGAAACAGCTCGTCACTGTCAGTCCGTCCAAGGAGACACTATCACTGCTAATCCCTCAGTCCTGAGCCCCTGACAGATGCAGGTAGGGGCAGTGTGGGAGCCTTGGGGACCAGTCTCTCTAGCTCTCCTACTTGTTTTCTTATGCTAAGGTCTTTCCTGGCCAGTCAGGATCACAAGGGGATTGGGGGGCAGTAATTTCTTTGTTTCCTTAGATTGGTCCAGAGGATCAGGAATAGTATCTCATCAGTTTTCTTTCTTAATTCACAACAATAACAATCTCTCATAAAAAAAAAAAAAAGAAAGGAAAATAAAAGAAAACCATTAAAGCTAAATAAAAATCTCCTTAAAGGCTTCCCCCTCCCTTAAATAATCAACATTTTACACAGCTACACGATATTCTGAAAACTTTTTCTGTTTCCACAGAAACTAAAACACCCTGATACTCAATGCTACATTCAAGTATCAGCTTATTGTATTTCTTCTCCGTCTCAGAAGGGCTACAGTGTTTTATCACCTTCTGGATGCTCACATCATTTACAAGAGGATAAAAAAAACATCAGAAAGTATTGCTTTCTTCTTTGTTTCAAGACTTATAGGCACAATCGACTTTTCCAGTGTTATTAAGACTTCGACATCAAATCCATGTCATACACTTACCACTGAAAAGAAGAGAATCCACCACAGAATTAGGACTAGCAAAGCAATTAGCTTTGTATTCTCTTTTATAACTCACGTCGGTTACCTGCATTCCGTCCTTCCTCTGCCCCTAATACTTAGCCTTTCTTGTTACAATAGGAACACATTTTACTTTTTAATGAAAATAACCTAGGTGTGCATTAATCACAGTAGGCCATCCATGATGGCCACACAGTCATGTCTAATGATTTTTAACACCTGTTTATTCACTTACGACACCTCACTGGATCCTCCTCATTCATAAAGCTATAGAAAACCACTGCTTTGAAGTCTATTTGAAAGTAAAAATTAAAGTCCAATTTGAAAATCCATACCCCGTCTGCCTTTTTCGGATTTCTGCTCATTCAGAGGACAGCCGCCGGATCACCAGTTTTGGATTCTGGTGAAGACTTCACCTCTCCTTTGGAAGCTATGGGGTCATTTGCAATGTTTTCCGCTCTTCCAGTTTCCCAAGAGCCTGCCCACCAGAATCCTTAGCTGTGTTCTCCCTGTGAGGCTCCAATAACCTCCCTGCTTGGTTTTGTGGCTCTAGGTTTCTGCTTCTGTGAAACACACAGGCACAGAGTGATCCAGCATTGACTCGAAGTCATTACAGGGCTGTGACCTACCATTATACAAGCGATGTCATTTGCCAAAAGACTTTCTTAAATTGGGTTCTATATTAGGAGCCATTTATTTGGGACATTTCCAATACCAACAAACTCACCATGTTTAGCACATCTGACCAGACAGTCCACAGTGGACCTGAGAGAAGATGCTGCAGTAAAGACAACCTGAAGATACAAAGGGGGTAGGGGGTTGTAGCAGAGGGGAGTGGCCTGATTTGGAGGAACACTGTTTTGAGAGTCTAGCCTTGCAGATCCAATTCAGGGCTGCTAGACACCGGTAGCGTCAATATGGCAAACGGCTTCTCTGTGGAGATACGGATTATCACAAAGCTAATCTTAGAGTTGTATAATCCAGGCTGGCTGAGGATAGCCTTGAACCTCTGCTTCCAATCTTCCTGCTTCCGCTCCCACGAACTGGGTTCACAGGTGTGCACCACCATACCCAGTTCATGTAGCAGGTGTGTACCACGATGCGCCAGTTCCTGAGGTTCTGCGGATGGAACCCAACTCCCAATCCCAACCTATCCCTCGGTTATAGGCAAAGGCTCTGCCACTCCGATAGGTACTGGTTTTATATAAAGAGCTAACCAAAGGGAGTGGCTGAGATGCCCTAGGCATAGCATGGCGCTTGGCCCACACGAAGGCCAGCGGGCATTAACTCCTTTTAGAGAGCGGTTTACCAGCTCAGGAACTAAGAATACCTTCACGGATTCAAAATCATTCGTTAGACTTGTTTTCCCTGGGAGCTGCCTTCATCACATCGAATCACAAGATTCAACACACATCCTGCGTTTTTGGCACTTATTAATTCTGGAGAGTTAATTAAAAAGTGGAATTTATTTTAGGAAGGGAATGCAAACAGCGATACTTGGTTAATCAATTATGCAAAGCTGTACGGTCAGGAGGCAGACCAAGTCTCATAAAACCTCCTCCTGAGACGGGAACTTGCAACGTGAGTGGAAACCCCCACACTTTATCTCCGACAGCTGTGAAGGAGTTCACTCACATCCCACCCCCCAAATACTTACACTTCGATAAAAGGAAATAACCCTAAAGTGACTCTCGGCTCATCTAGTCTAAGGCGAAGTCTCCTCTCAGCTCTGTCCCAAGAAACCAGGCCTGAACTGCTTTTTTTTTTTCTTTTTCTTTTTTCTATTAGCATTTATAGTCTGCCAGCCCCTGTGCTGGGCTTCAGGGATAAGATGTTTAAAACAATAAATAATAAATAAAGTGAAATTTTTAAAAGGCAGTTCCAAGGCCTTTCCAGTCTTGGAACCAGAGAATGGTTCCTTTGTGCTTGGAAAGTTCCCTGAGCCTAATGCTGAGCAGATAAGACTGGTGAGCTACAGCAATGGGATGGGCCATCTGCGGCTGTCTCTTCCAAGGAAGAACAGAGTATGGCTGGCCCCCATAGCTGAACACTCTTCCCAAATTCTGCCCTTGAACCAGGAGCCACTTGACTACAGAAGAAAGGGAAAATGACGTCGCAGTTCTCCCTTAGGTAGTAACATCAGCCTGCCTTCCTGCCTCACCTCCCACCCAGACACCTGCTCAGGAATCCCTTCTGCTGAGCCAAAGGTCTGATGCTTCCTGAAGAAGTGCATGGACCCTCCATATGCTGGCTGGGACCCTCCATATGCCGGCTGGAAACTTCAGGCAGGTGGCAATGGCAGCTTCTCAGTTGTGGGTGCATCTGAAACACTGAATGTATCCTCTGTTCCAGCCTCGATATCATTATTGATGGCAAGGAAATAAAGACCAATGAGGCTTGGGCAGGGAGGAGAGAGTCCTCCACACTGGCACCTGCGCCCCGCCCCCACGCCCAACTCTCAATTACCAGGCCCCAAGCTGGCTATGCCATTCCCTTACTTCACTCTGGCCTCTTCCACCATCCTTAAGCCCTCTTCCCCTGCTTCAAGACCAACACAACGGCACTGCACACGAAAACCAGTTCCTGGCCTCCATGGCAAACCTGATGTAGGCACAGCACTTTCACACAGACCTCAGACCCTAGACTTGAGCTATCAAGGGCACTGGGTTAGCACCGAGCAGATCAGTTAAACAGAAAGGACTCATGGCTCTGTTTTCATAGAGACGTGACAGAAAGCAAGCCAAATAAATGGATGTTTAACAAAGGCGGGGGCTCCATTTTCAGTTAAGTTTGATTATTTTTTAACTGCTTCTTCGAACTAACATGTTATTGGTTTCCCCACTAAAACCATTAAGAAAACAAGGCAGCCAAGAAGACTGTTACGTGGGGTAGTTCAGCATGGCGGCTTTCACGCACAGCTCTCTCCCTATTAGGCTTCTCAGGGGCTGCTCTACACCCAGCTTTCTCTCGAGTTCAGGCCTATGAAGAAGCCAAAGGCTGCAGAGGTGTGTTTAGTCAACCCTGAGCTTTATCAGCAGTGTAAAGGGCGGCCATCTACAAATCAGAAAATGATGACGACACTCTCTGCAGGTCCGTGTTACTGGACAAACCCCAATCAAAATGAATGAAAGTTCCCACCCACCTTTACGAAAATCAGAGTATCCACGGTATGTGACAGTTGGCTAGGTAGGACACTGTGAGATTCTTTCATTAGTGATTTGTCTACGGAATGAATACACTTTCTTCGTATTTCTTTTTTTGGTTTTTTAAGACAGGGTTTCTCTGTATAGCCCTGGCTGCCTGGCTGTCCTGGAACTCACTTTGTAGACCAGGCTGGTCTCGAACTCAGAAATCTGCCTGCCTCTGCCTCCCGAGTGCTGGGATTAAAGGCGTGCGCTACCACGCTGGGCCACTTTCGTATTCTAGCCATGGTAGCAAACATAGCTATAATATCAGCATTTGAGAGGCAGAGGCAGAATAGTGTGTTCTAGGCCAGCTTGGGCCATGTAACAAACACCTGCAGACTTTTTAGGGCCAGGACTATAGCTCAGTTGGTAGAGTGCTTTCCCAGTACCTGTCCAATGCCATAGAGGCTGCATATGGAGGAGCTCTCCAGTCAGATCATCACTCACACAGGGGTAACAAACATTTCACAGTCATCTCTGTCTCATTAACGAGGCCAAGGACACCCTGGACTATCCAGGATCCTTTCTCAAAATAAAATTCTATCTGTTTATAGAAGAGATTAGACGTGTCAGTTGAAACTAAAATTTCAATTACCTTCTTTAAAAGAAAATAAGATCTTACTCATCATAATTACAATCATACTCATTTCTATGTAGGCTTCACATAGTCGAGTCTCTGAAAAACCATTTTAGAGTAGAACCATCCACTGTCACCAAGCTAGTGCCCATGTGCGTAGTGGTAGTGGTGCAAGTGAAACAGGTTTATCTGGTTCTGACAAAACATTCACATAGACATCACCTCAGCTAGACTGCAGATGCCAGCTGACCCTTGGGACTCTCTTGCAAACCAGAGAAAGGTTGTGTGGGTAAACTCACCTCAGGCTCACACTTCCCAAGCAGGCTAGGGCCCCCACCCCCACCCCCACGCACAACACTTCCAACAGAACTGGAATAGCAGAGCAACTCAATGTTCTAAAGGTGACCTGTGGTAAGTCTAGTATCGCTGCCAGCTGGACTCAAATGCCACGGTGGGGTGTCCTTGGCAGCAAGAAACCAAAAGACCAAAAGTATATCTGATTCATTTATGTTATTTGATTTTAAAGCTAATACACAAAAATGTTAAAAATAATTATACATTTTTAATTCCAGAATGGAACCTGACAACCTAAGAATATTCCCAATGCCAGCCAGAAGTGCAATGGTATAGGAAGAAGCCACTTTAATTAGAAAAGGGTGGGAAGGGCAGCGCCAATATATGGATTCCTGGAATGTTCCCTCTCTCTCGCTTGTTTCTATAGAAAACCAAAGATTCTGTCTAGCTCTGGATTTTCTTCTCTGTCCTTTGACTTCTCAAATCCCTCCTGTTTTGATCAAAGTTAATGACTTCAAGCTATAAGCACAGGCTGACCACTGAAAACCTCAGAGCCAATAAAGAAGGGCAAGAAAAATGAACCAGAATGACTTGTCGGCACTTCAAGACTAAACAGGCTATGACACAGACAGGAACTCAACGGCAGAGGGTCACATACTCCTCTGGCTTTCATCTTCTTTGGCGTGTGTTAGCACAAACAATGACCAAGACCTAGTAAGGTCTAGAAATAAGAAAGTCTTTTGAAAACACAGTAAAGCCGTGTGAGGCAGGGCTCGTGGCTTAGTTGGCAATCACGCTACTTACAGAGCAAGCGCAGGTCCATCTCAGATTGTGATCACTTCCAATTCGGGTCACCTGTGTAACCCAGGTGCTTAGCCCTCATAGATGTGAAATGTGCAGTCAGAGAAGCAAAATATCACCTCGGGGAACTGCATGCCTCAGCACTCTAGAAAGTCTCCTATCTTCTAGGCAGCTCCCCTGCCTCTTTTCTCTCCTTCTTGACTCCTAACCCTCTTGTAGGGTTTTAATTAATCTGCCACAATGACAGTTCTCCACAAACAAGAGCAACACAGTGGAGTCCAAAATGGATTAACTTTTTATTTATTGTATTATCATCTTGACATTTTATAACTGAGTCATTATATTTTGCTGTACATTAGACCATTCCTTTGTCTTCAGTTCAACCTTCTTAAAAACCTTTAAAAAAAATTAGAAATATTTCTAAATACTCTGTGGAGCCAGTGATTTGCCTTCAAGAGAGAGGTCATGGTAAGTAAAGGCAAGAGCTGGCTGACAGGCTTTCCTGCAGCTTGGAGACCAGGGTTAGACACTAGCTCATAGCTGGGTTATAGGAGTGCCCAGGAGCTCATCTCCACTGGTGACGAGAGAGACCACCACTAGATCACTCTCACATGGGACCTAGGGAATAATGGTGAAACTGTACACTGAATACCTGCTAGGAAACTCCAGTCACACATCTGTAGAATCTTCTACTCCCAGGTCACTGCTCCTCCAACCCTCTCTACTGTGCAGCCAGTACCAGCACGAGGTACTGGCTCGCACATTCCATGACTCGGCTCCACTCTGTCCAGCTCCTCGTCCCAGTGCCCAGAAACTGCCCCTATGCCAAAGTTCACGGATCCCTACTCTACCCTCAGACACAGCAGGGAGATGTCAGGAATTATTCTTACTATAAGAACAGTAGGACTAATGCCACTGTATGAAAAACCAATCATTCCCACTATATGCAAGCAACAAAAATGTTCCCCTCAGAGGCTGTGAGATGATGCAGTGAATACCATGAGTGCCGGAGGGCCTAAGTTCAGGTTCCAAGCATTCACGTAAAAAGCCTGGTTGTCGAGGTGCAGTGCTCTTATAATCCCCATGCTGGGAGGGGGAGACAAGAAGTTCAGGGGTTCACTGGCTGCTGAGTCTAACTGTGAGCTTAGGTGCCATCAGAGACCTTGTCTGCACAAATGGTGAACAATGATGGAGGAAGCCACCTGGCATTCACACACATGGCCACTTCCAGTGATACACACACCATGCATACATAAGCACACACACACCACATATATACACCCACACCACCCACACACATACTCACACACATATACACACACATATACACACACACCACACACATACACACATATATATACACCCACACCACACACATATATACTCCCACACATACACCTATCACACCCAACACACATACACATGACACCACATACATATACACACACATATACCATATACATATATACACACACACCACCTATACACCACACATACCACACACACATATACACACACATACACACATAAATACACCCACACATGCACCTACCACACCCAAACACACACACATACACACCTCTTTTTATCTAAAAATGTCCGGAAACCAATTCAACATGAATGTCCAAGCATTAGAGAGGTTATGAACAGTATCCAACTAAGATTCCCAGCACAGTGTATGGCAAGCGCTTAAGGTCAGCTAAGCAACTGCTGTATCACCGAATAAATAAATACACTGCCTGCCTATGCTGGAGCTGGGGGGTACGAAGATATATTTGTCAAGTTAGGATGAATACACAACAACATTCAGAAAGAAATTCTACACAGTCCCCACTACTACACCAAACATTTGCCTCAAAGGCACAACTGGAACACTGTACTGAGTTTAAAACTTACCGCTTTCTTCAAAACTGTTTCTAAGCTTCTGTACTTCCCTTGGGCTAACATGTTTCATATACATTTTTAAGAAGAAAACATATAAAAGTCGGTGTACTTCCTCATGTCCGTAGGTAGATCACTATAGAAAAGCAAAGTGAGAAGAACTTCACAAAACTAAAACCAAAAAGACAAAACAGTTACCAAGAGGACCGATCAGGCTTTGGATGGGAAGGCACTGTTTTTGACAATTTCCATGCACAGCATCCTTTTATTGCCAGGAACAGGGGACTGGAAACGTGAGGCCAGGTTGCTCTGTTTCTTCGCCAAGCAAGCAAGCTGACTGCTACTTGACTTCAAGACAGTAATATTCTCAGACAGCTGCCTCCCTCAGCCTTGACAGCATCTGACTACCGAGGGTGGGGATAGACATCGTGAATTCTAGAGCAGATTCTGAATGACCCTTGGGTGACTCATGTCACCTCTGGATGCCAGGCTCCTCACTCACGGAGCAAAGAACAACTTTCAGAACCATGGAAGCGTCCTCATTCCATCCAGATGCGAAGGCAACGTCCTCCGCTGAGAAGATGGGCCGCTAAAGCTCACTGGCTACCAACCAAGTCTTATCTCTAAAGGACTTCAGCTGAGTATTCTGCAAATGTTACCAGAAGAACACATCTCTCCCTTTCCTTCCCCACCCTGTTCTCCTAACCCCTGAAAATATTTTAGAAAAAAAAATATGTATATATATATATATATATATATATATATATATATATAAAACCTTTCCCCTGTTCCTCTGCTTTTCCTGTGGGGAGAAAAGCAAAAATACAAAAATACAAAAAAACAAAAAAAAAAAAAAAACAAAAAACAAAAAAAAAACCCCAGACAGCTAGCCTTATGTAATTTCTAAGCTGGGGCACTGTTTCCAAGGTAACAAGTTTTTCAAAAAAAAGCAGAGATAGGTGTAGGACACTGACTATGTAGATGAACGGGTGACCCTCTAGTTATTTCATAAGCAGGCAAGAAGGCAGATAGGTTCTCCTCCACTTACGCCAGGAGGAAGCTGAGGCTTTTACAACACTTGCCAATGATCCTCTTTGGGCAATGTGGGTTTCTAGAATATGAAACTCTAGAGGAGGCTGCTGAGACAGTTAATCCAGAGAGAAGCGGCTTCTATAGAGTCTCCAGGGTCTACACAGACTACATGGAAAGGGGCCCTTCAGCACGGGGTCTAACTATAGATGCTCTTTCTCCAGCTCCCTCATAGCCACAAGCAATGGCACTCCACACTCCCCTGCCAGTTCATCACACACCAAGCAGCAGCAACCCTTCCCATGGGCCACCTGCGTGCCTAGGCAACACAGTGCCCTGTCAGAGGAGCGACTTTGGCTTCCAAATGAAGATGGGGAGCCAAGGAGGTAGTGCTCCTCCCCCCCCCCCCCCACCGCATAGACAAAGGCAAGGAACTGAACCCCCTGGCAGCTGGAAGGGGGCACGGCCACCAGCCAAGGGTGAGGGGGCAGAGGGATAGCAGTTCTTCCTGTGGCGGATGTCCTGCCGTGGCTAGCACCCAGAGCACACCACTGTGTGCCAAGGGGCTGCTCCCAAGCCGTCCTCCAAGAAACGTGAAGAAGCCAGAAAAGGGAAAACGTGGTCCAATCCTGACATGGCAGACACAAAACCAAATGGAGCCGAGGATGCTGGGAAGGAGGTGGTATGCAGTGGGCACCAAGAATCCAATTATAGAGCCTGTCTGACACAAGCCGGTCAAATCTCCTGTGGCTACAGAATAATCTAGGAGCACCCAGACTCCATGGTTTCTAAAGGTCTGGGGTATAAACAAAGACCCATTTGTGTTCTCCTGGATATCCACACTGCCAATTTGTCTCTCACCTTCTAAATAAACCTAATTACTCAGTCTCTTCTTAAGCTGTCTGCCTTTTCCTTGGCTCCAGGAAAGCAAGCACATACTGCTGTACTCACATGTGAGTGAATCCTGACCAGGAACTCTGCAGTACGCAGGACAGGTACAGTACAGAAGCACCCCAGTGCTCTGACCTGGGCCATAAGCTTTCTAGTCCTCTGCAGTGTCCTCCTGCAGGTGATCCTATGCTCATACGGTGGGGATCCGATGCAAGGCCTCAAGGCATGCAGCACCACCACCATGCCCTCACCACGCCCTTTGCCGGCCATCCTGTCTTGTCCTGTCGCTCAGCCTGCTCCTGCCTACACTGCAGACTGGTTAGTCTATCTCAGTCCTTCGAGAGACCCTTCATTTTCCTGTTTTGTGAAACCAGTATGTCTCAAAAAGTTAAAAAGGAATTAACTTCCTTGTGGGCCCACAGAATGAAAGAGGTAAAGAGGCGTTCTGTCTCCTAAGACTTTGCCGAGCCTTTTTAAAAAAAACGAGCCAAATGCGCCAATGTCACACGACTGCAGAGGATCACAGAAATCTGTCCCTGCCATATGTCTCGCCGAGCAAATAAAGGGCAGCGTTGGTGTTAACTTTAATTTTCCAAAAATGCTACAGCCCCGTGCTTCACTCTCCAAGCCTGTCATTTCTTAAGACGAACCTTGGGGTCGCCGGCTGCCAACTTCCACAGACTCCCTTCTCCTGCCTCTTGCTTTGAATATGTTTAATATAATCTCTTCTCTCTTTCCACGGGCCTCCCATTTATTTCTCTTTACTGATATGAAAAATCTTACATATTTCCCATCCTTCCCAGTACTTGGAAATAAAGGACAGAGCAGACTAAACAAAGGAGAAGTGGAAGACAAATAAAATCCAGTTATGCCGCTTAGATTCAGTCCCCTGAGGCATCTTGATGTGCCCTAAAGGGTTTCAAGGAGGGAAGCCACGGCTCTACCTCGGTACATTGGCCCCTAAAAGATGCAAATACTGTCTCTCTAATATGAACTCTCAGATAATGTCACTGAGTGTGTCATCAGTCACAGTTTACCCTCGTGGAGAGCTTTGTTTTCTAAAGATGTCTTCATGTCTGTCACGTGCCATACCATTCTTCGGGTGAGAAGATAGATTACAAACTGTAGACGGTGCCTAGAAAGTACCGTGACAGGTGTTCCCGTGGGAAAGCAGATCCAGGACAGGTAAAGTGATGTAAGAAGGCAGTGCTGTTGAGACTAGAGCCACGCCCCAGGACCCTCTCAATGTTCCCAACGTAGGAAGAGAGTTTCCCAGGATCGATGTGGGCTGCAACCCAGACCCAAGTCATCTTTAACACCAGACAGCTGTACACCAGAACACCAAGTTCCCACACAGCAAGCAGAGTCAGCAAGCTGGAATAAACACACCTCGCTCGCTTCACTGTATTTTAGGGTCAACTAAGCTCCTGGAACTAAGCTCAATCCTGCTCCCAATGCGGCTGAGCCCCCAAAGGTGGGTGCTTACCGGCAGGATCACCACCTCAGCACAGAGGCCGGAAACACCCTGGCTTTCTTTCACGTATGGCTCTGACGATGGCTCTACCAGACAAAGGAAGAGAAAGCATCATTGCCAGACAACTTAATTCCCTATAAACACCAATTTTCTGTAATTGGCCAGGGGGTGAGAGGTGTCTTTCTTGCTCCTTGGCAGGATTTCTTTGCATTTGCTGGATAATTGTTTCCTTTCTCCCACTGCCTAGATCTGCACCCAGGGACCAGGCTGCTGGCCACTTATAGAGCACCAGAAATAAGTCTGAAGCTGAAACACCAATAATACAATTAAGCTTTTAAAAAATACTTATCATGATCCCCCAAAATTTCATTACTTTGTGATAAGTATAGGGGTTTGCTTATTTGTAGAGCAGAACAAAATACAGTGCATGTTTCATCAGATGGGACAATATTGCTTGCTACCGATGTGTGGAGGAGATATCACTGTGGGAGCCCCCCCCCCCACTTCTACTCCCCCCCACCCCCCGCCTTTCCTACCAACCTGCCAAGTTATTTCAATAGCACATCAAGCTCCATTTCCACAGTCAAATCTCCTCCCTGTGTCTGCAATCACAGGTAATGAGCCTCCAGTGAGCGCATTTACTCGGAGCCTGGCAGCCATGGTCTGTGATTCTAGTCACATGCCTGTGTATTAAACTGACGTGCAGAGCAAACCAGGAAATGAAGGGACACTGTCCCCATCTCAAAAAGGCTGTGCTGCTAACAAAGCAGCACCTGTGATTGCAAATTATTCTGGCCTTGTTCCCTCCCGGTCCCCTGGATTTACAAAATGAACAGGGCGTTACCAGACATCCCAAGGCGTTACCAGGCAGTCGGCTCCGCTCCATGGCAGCTGGTCCAGAGCCAGCTTCCCAACAGAGAAGGGTTTACAAAGGCCTACCACACTCCCTCATCACATCTAATGTTCTAGACATCCCTCTGCAGTGATTACTTGCCCTCTGGCTGTGACAAAGTACCTGATAAAGCAACTTAAGGAAGGGGGACCTTATTTTGGCTCACAGATACTGGGTGATGTCCATTCTATCAGAGAGTCACAGCGGCAGAAGCCCGAGGCAGCTGGCCTGGTTGCATCTGCTGTCAGGAAGCATAAAGAGACTTGCTCCCTCTCAGTTCACGGTCTCCTTTTTATTGACTGTTAGGTGGGTCTTCCCATCTTAGTAAACCTAACCCAGAAAATCCCTCACAGACACACCCAGAGATTTGTCGCCTGGGCGACCATACACCTCATGGAAGTTGACATGGCTAAGTATCACACCCTGTGAAATGGCATTCTCAACTCAGAGCTGAGTTCCTCAAGCTCACAAAATAAGCTATCTCCCCAAAGACAGAGGGTTCATCAGGGCCATGATGGGTAGAACACCCAAGCCTCCTGACCTACACCATGTCCCCAAGAGGGCCCGGGCTCCATCAGCCCAGATGTCAGTACTGAGAGGGGTTAAAGGTGATCTTCAAGAAGCTGGGCCAGAACTGCCTCTGTTCTTTCTGATCTGCTTTTTCTAGGAAAAGGGCAAGTCCAGGCCACCAACCGTAGTGTAGACCACATACAGCCTGGCCCTAGACCCGAACACACTATCACACCCCAGTTTCCTCCCCTCAAAAACGCATCCCACTTTAATGCACACTCAGTCCAGTCCTAAGCATGCAAAAGACTGGTACCTTCAGAAACATAATTACCTTTTATTATTTTAAGTTTGTTGTGATGACAGATCACTGTGAAATTTTGAGGTCTTACACCATGAGTTTAAGTAGCTGACTCCACAGGACCTGGAGGAGGAGGAGGAGGAGGAGGAGGAGGAGGAGGAGGAGGAGGAGAAGGAGGAGGAGAGGATAAAGAAGAGGCGCTACCACACAGGACACAGGTGGGTGACACCAGATTTCCAAACCCAAAGTGCTTATCAAGTAGCAATTTGCTCCCACACTTCACTACCCTCGCTCTGGGCAGGCAGGCTCCCAAATTCTGTCCTACCCAGCTTCTGCCAGGCACCGTACGTATGCTTTCTCTTCATTGGGTCAGTCTGCAAAGGATCGGGAGCCCATGTTCTAAGTTCAAAGGCAGAAGGGACGGGAACTGCAGGCTGATTTAACATAAAAGAATCAGGACAACAGGAAAGGACAAAGGAGTATGCCAAAAACAGAGCTCTCTTCTGCTGTTATTTATACTTTTGAAACAATGTAAGTATGAAGCTTGCCAAAGAGGTACAGGAAAATCCTGGGAAAACATGCACTTTAAAAAATGGTCTCCAAAGCCCTCTAAAAATAATAGAATCCAGAAGTCTGTTTAGAGAGAATTAAAATGGAGTAATAGCCTGAGCATATGAACAGTTCCCCGTTTTGCCAGATTATAACCTAAAACGTCACTTTTACATGCTTTCAAACTTGAACTCCTTCCTACCAATAAAAAAAAAAGCCATAATTGATAACAAAATTTATAAGGAGGTGCCTTACATTTAAACATGAGCCTTTAAAAAAATACTTTGATATACAACTCACTTAAAATCCACTCCTGTTGTATGTTAAGTGTGTTGACAAGTGTATACAACCAATTCAACCATCTCTACAGTCAAGGTCCGTACACGATCGCCACAAAGTTCCCTTGTTGACCCCTACATGCTGAGCCCCAGACACTCATCCATCTGCTTTGTATAAGCACAGACTACTTTTGTCTGCACTGGAGTATCATCTAATTGGATGTACACAATGCTTCTGAGTGTCCATGCCTGCTGCTATATACACTCAGAATTCCACTCCTTTTCTGTTGCTGAGTAGTATTCCATTGTATGGCTATACCACCATTCATCATGTGAGGGATGCTTGGATCAATTACAGGTATTTGTGATATTATAAATAATGTTTTTATTTATATTCACAAATGTGTTTCTTTGGATACGTGTTTTAAATGATTTGGAGTAATTCCTCCAATGCTTTTCAGAAGCTAATGTACTACTCCATACTGTGATTAACGTAATAATTAAAGGCTGACCTACAAGTGTCCTTTAGCCTACAGCGTGTCTGATATTCTCAACACTGGTGGGATAAGGGAGTGAGTTTATGGTACAGGAGACACTGAGAAAAGCTCCTTACCCATTTTGGCTGTGTCAAGGTTTCTTGTTGACAAAGCTCTATTCATACCTCTCTCCTTTCCCTGGCCTCTGTAAATGCCTGATACACAATGCTCACACCAGCCCAACCTTACCCAGATAAAGTCCCAGAATGTGGCCATTTTTGGTGTCCCAATCCCAAAACCACATTCTTCATGTTGTCTACCCTGCCCCAAATCAAAACACCTTCCCCTGCTGAACTACTTGCATGGATTGGGAAGGCCATCTGACCAGAGGGTACCCTATGCAAAGAACTGGTGGCCCCTCAACAACAGTGGCCCTGAGTTTTCAAGACAGGTGCCACTGATGTTCCACATGGATGCTCTTCTTCCAGATGAAGTGACAGGCGACACACAGCGACATATGGGTGCCTTGAAATCGCAGGAGGTGGGGATGCTTGTTGCAGGGTAACTTAGGTCAGTTCAGGGTGGGAAGTTCACTGGATTTACAGGCTAGACCTGCCTCGTCATAGCCTCTGCCCCTTCCCCCCCCATTAATGCTTCTTTAGTTTCTTTCCTCCTCCTGCACCTCAGAACTCACAGATTTTATACCATGTCATGGTTACTACCGTTGCACCACGGTAGTAACAGCAGGATGTGATGCATAAACTACAGGTTGTCATCACACCAAGACTGTTCCGTGCTATCTTGCAGTTCCTCCACACTGCACTCTACCTGGCTCTTTGTAGCATCCTCACTCCTAGGACTAAATATACACAGCTTGCTGCAGACGCTCCTCAGTGCCACATCTTCAGTACCACAGTGGCTGAAGGAGATTCACCCTGGACCTCTAGGAAAAACCACATTTCAGAAGCTCGAGTCACAGAATGATTCTGAGCGGCCAGAGAGACAACTCTGTGCTTTAAAGCATTAGCTGTTCTTCCAGAGGACCCAGGCTCAGTTCCCAGCACTGGCATTCTTGATGTACTACTCCATTCCCAGCACCAGAGTCTGTAACTCTGGTTTCGGGGGATCTGATATCTCTATCAGCACAGACACAAACGCAGGCAAAACACCCATACATAGAAAGAAGAAATTTTAAAACTTAAAATTACTTTAAAAGGAAGAAATTCTGGTACCATGGCAAGTATGTTGTCAATAGATCTGAACCCTAGCCCTGTTATTGGTTAGCCATCTCACACCAGGGTAAGGAACAGAAACAAAGTCAGAGCTCTGAACTAACCCACTGTGTTTTTCGTCTTCTGCTCTCTCAACCCCAAGCGTAACTCTTCTGGCTTGTACAAATTAAAAGTGTCTGTGCAGCAATGAACTGACATGACGTTCACAAGCCACCCTGGGTGGTGTCACCAGGTAGGCGGCCAGGCAGTGAGATGGCTCTTCAGGGAAGTGCTTGCATCACCTGCCCCACAATTCTAACTTCATCCCCACCCATGCACCTCCCCTTGAACGCTCTAATGTCTCTGCAACAGGAAGTGGCTCCAGCCCCCAGAGCATGGCAAAGCCAGCCACACAACCCCCACCCAGCCATGCACTCTCTGAGGTGGCCCAATCCCAAAAGGAACTTAAAAACCAGTTACTTTCCTGACCACCCACAATTACTTAGGTCATTTTGAACTGCCACTGTGTCTGCTACTTCTTGTCCCTGCCCGATGCTCACCTGAAGAGGTGTGAAAACACATTGAGTCTGGATTAAAAAGGGGGAGGTGACAGACAGACAGACAGATAGACAGAACACTAGGTAGGTAGGTGGATGGATGGATGGATGGATGGATGGATGGATGGATAGATAGATAGATAGATAGATAGATAGATAGATAGATAGATAGATAGATAGATAAATGGATAGGTGAGTGGGTGGGTGGGTAGATATGTACACACACACACACACACACACACACACACACACACGTCATCATTGAGCCTTACATTGAGGCCTTGCTCTTTTGTCAAAAAGCCATGGTGGGATATCATCCTGAAAGTCTGAGATTTACTTCTGGGAACCTTCCCAGTCCTAATCCCCCAGGCTTTGGCTATGTTTCATCTTGGTACCAAACAACAAAACAGGGATTTCTATGAGTTCTTGAGCTTTCTAAAGGCTTAGAAGGATGAATGTTTGATGATGCTGAGCAGACTCACACACAGAATGCTTTTCTACCCTGCCTTAACATGAGGACAGAGCCACTAAATCTCTGCCACCAAGTTGCTCTGAATCCAGGAACCGAGAGGAAGCAGCACAGACCTTCTTATCAAACGGCTCGCCCTGCATAGACCCATCCATGAGAAGAAGCCACAAAGCACTCCACAGCACAAAGTATAACTGTAATACTATATGCACTCCACAGTTCCATGTGTGAAAACACAAACTGGAATGAGCTGGAGTAGTTAGTGCTTGCTTACGAGACTTAGACAGAGCACAGTGTGGTTTTAAATTATATACACATATACATCATATATATATATATATATATATATATATATATATATATATATAAAATGTTTCCAACTACAAATTCCAAAGTAGGAGGAAAGGTAAAGAAACCATGTACTGAGCACATATTCCCTGCCCTTCGGGGTATCTGAGTTGTTCTTGCTGCTGTTTTTGAAACAGTATCTTATGTAGCCAAGGCTAGCTTTGCACTCTTGATCCTCCTTCTGCTGGGGTTGCCAGTGTGCGACACCCCTCTATGCTAATGCTGTGCTGTGTTAAGAGCCCATGGCTTCAGCATAGTAGCAAGCATACTCCCAACTGGGCTACATTCCTAGCCCCAGAGTCTTTAATTCCTTAAATCTTGCGAGTATTTTTAAAGGAAGAAAGAGAACTCTTCAGCTCGGTAAAGCAATCCAATTTGAAGCTCAAAAGCGTTACTGTGTTCTCATTCCAGTGTTAAAAATACACTTTCATCTTTCCAAGGCGTTTCTGAATAATCGTTGAGCAACTGATTTGGAGGAAACTGGAGCAAAGGCTTACCACCCTCAGCTCAGCTCCCTCAGGTAGAAAGGCTGGCCCATCCTTCACGGTCAGACCCATCACATGCTTCTGAGCTGCCATTTTCTGAGTAGAACTAACCATCACCCTCACCATCCCCAGCTCCCTGTATTTCCTCAGTGCAGCCTGTCCAGCTCCTGGCAGCCCCACAAGTAAGTCTGAAAACTAAGGGAAGAGAACTAAGCTCACTGAGGAGCCAGAGCTGAGGCCCAGGAGAGGAACCTCTCAGGACTCCCACGAAAACCCAACTGCAGCTGGAAAGCTGTCAGAGAATGTGATAACTCTGGATGTCTGGTAAAGCCAGCCAGAATGAAAGCATATCAGCGACAGGCTATAAAACCTCAGAGGTTAGCAACAGAGTTTCTCACCTCATGGCATGACATAGGTGTGTAGCGTTTTGTTTTGTTTTTTGAAGAAAGATTTCTAGGAAAGCTTAGTGGTACAGGCCTCTAATCTCAGCTAATGAGAAGGTTAGGATGAATTGGTGGGTGGATGGATGGATGGATGGGTGGATGGATGGATGGATGGATGGATGGGTGGGTGGGTGGGTGGAAGGATGGATGGATGGATGGATGGATGGATAGATAGATAGATAGATAGATAGATAGATAGATGGATGGAAGGATGGTCGGTCAGTTGGACAGATGGTAAGTTCAAATCCAGCCTAGGCTACAGAATACATCTGGGCCAACCTAAGGAATGTAACAAGATTCTCTGTCTTCTTTTTTTTTCAGTACAAAAAAAAAAAAAAGGAAAAAGAGGATGAAGATGAAGAAGGAGGAGGAGGAGGGAGACCTAGAGACCTATCATCCACCATGTTTTTCTTTTTGCCTCGGTTTCCAGGAGGCTCTCATGTAATTACCATGCTCATCTGTAATGGGTTTGATAGTCTAAGGCAGCTTCCCCTTTCCTGTATGCAGCGCTTTATCATTTACACATGTCCATCTTTATATATAATATATACGTCTCTGTGTGTTGTTTTAGTCCGACTTTCCTTAGACACTTTCCATCTGTAATTAGAGCGCATGGTTTTAAAAAAAGAAAACCATTTGGTATGCTCTACATGAAATCTATATACACCACACCTATCCATAAATTGACACTTTTCCCCACAGGATTTCACGAAAAACCGTTTTAACTTGGAACCTGATTCATTATAGCGTAACATGCGAGACACGCTGCAGGAGTGTGAATGAACCACGTCTGTTTGAACTCACAGGATTCTAGACTGTGGTGCAGACACACACCCACACCTACAGGATGCCTGTGACATGAATCCATGTAGTCCCCAAGGATCCCTGTAACAGGAACCCATATGTCTGCTCTCAAGGATACCTGTGCCAGAAACCAATGTGTCTCTCCCCAATACCTGTGACAGGAACCCATTTGTCTCTCCACTCGGCTATTTGTGACATGAATCCTTACACACACACACACACACAAGACTACCTGTAACAAGAACCTATATGTCCCCCATCACCAAATACCTGTGACAAGGACCCATGTACCCTCTCTCCGAGGATATCTGTGACAAGGAACCATATACCCTTTCTCCAAGGATATCTGTGACAGGGACCTATATTCCCTCTCTCCTAGGATACCTATGACAGGGACCTATATGGACCCATATAACAGGGACTATTTCCTTTCTTAAGCTCCTTGGATCTATGGTTTTTAAACACACTGAACTTCTCCCCTCAAGTTTAGTGCTTCTTGCCCTCCAGATACTAACACGTAAGCCTGCAGCATTCAGAGACCCCTGCTCCATCTAGGTTCCTCCCTGTTGCTACAGCAGCTCTTGGTAGAATAAGTTCACATTGAAATGGAGTCTTGGTGGCCCACAGTTCTCCCAGGCCCATGCTGTCTAGCTCTTTCCCTATCCCAGGGATCTGCTAAAAGCCCAGGCTTTATTACCAGGTCCCAACGCTGGCTGACAACAACAGCCAAATGAAGCCTAAATATCCTGTCTCCAAATGGGTCTCCAGCAATTTTTAGCCACTTTTTAAAAGTGGCATGTCTCTCTCCAAAAGAAATGAATGCAACACCTCCAGGCTGCTAGAGGAGAAACTGGCCATTTAGACCCACACCTTTGAACCACAGGTATGCATTCAGGGTGTACCTTATTCAGTATGCAGTGTTTTCTGGTTTTAATAGTTCGAGGACTTTTCCCTCTAAGTCCAAAACTTTAACATCATCAAAAACATTTTCTTTTCTTTCTCCCGCTCCTGAATCTAAATTGGTTTTTGGTTTGGTTTGGTTTGGTGCTTGGTTGGTTGGTTGGTTTTGGTTTCTTGGAGGTGTTGGTGGTGGTGGTGGTGGTGGTTTGATTTTTTGTTCCTCCAGGGAGAAAAAACACAGATATAGATAAACTGTGTGTATTTCTGTTTTTAAGAAAGCTCTCTATCACTGGAATGTTAGAGGGCTTTATACAGCAAGTCAGAATGAATTCAAGGTGGTCTACAGGCTGGTGACAGGAATGGAGAGGGGAAAAAAAAAACAGCAACAATGAACACAAGAGCAAGATGTTCAAGTCCAGGTGCCATATTGAATTCAACTAAAAAAACCACCCATTTAGTTAGAAATGCAGCTGACCGAGCCCCACAGATGACCACCACACAGAGTGGGACATAGCAGGGTGGGTTCAGGCTACAGGACATGAAAGCAGCCCTGCTCACTCCACTTGGAGCTGCAGAAGAGAAGAACAACCCAGACTAAAGCAGGGAGGGCCCGTTCAGCAGTGGAGGCAAACTAAGATGTGGTCTCTGTGTACCCCTTTCCACTGGTCCTTCCGGGTACAACCCAACATGGGTGTCTTTGAAATCCATTTTTAAGTAGCAATGGTGGACAGCTGGAGACAAGAGAGGTGGCCAAGGAAAGAAGATCCCGATTCCAATAGCAGCCACTCCTCCGTGGTTTTGGAGTCTGGGTACCAGTCCACTCCACACACCGAGCTTTGCTCACGGGGGATGTTAAAGGGGTGCTTCTGGCAACTTCTTCTCGATTCACCTTCACCTCTCAGAGTAGGGGACTAATGCCCCATGTACCTTTTGCCCTCAGAAAGGAGAATCTCCTCCAAACCCCAGGCTTGCGGGGAAGGAGAGCGGCCAGAGAGCTTGGGAGAGACGGCCAGCGTGGCTTCTTGGTATGCAGAGCAGGAGGGCCCTCTGTCCATGTGTACAGGCTAAAGAGACCTGCAGTCCTCAGCCCAGCTACAAGGAAGGACCTTGGGCTCAGACAGAAACTGTCTCCAGTCCTCCCAGTAGGAAAAACAATGAGATTTGACAATAGCGGAACCAGCCTCCCTCTTATTGAGCTTCACACCCGAGTTATAAAAGTAGGACTTTCATCATGAGCCAGGTTGGCTGAGGCCATCTGACAGACACTTCCAATTACTGGGCCCCTCGGTACTTACGGCATATTGGTGAACTGAATGAAGTAAATCCAAGAAGCACATTCGAACCAATGTGTGAAGAACAGGTTGGTTAATGAAGTAAGGTTGTCAACAAATGGCAGGCCTGTAACTCTGTGTCTTTATTGGCTAACACCTCACCGAGGGTCCCTCGCCACCCTGATGTCAGGTCAGGGAAGAGCAAGGACCCATATGGCAGCCCCCAGAGTTTCCTTGCCCCTTTTAGAACTATATCCCTCAGTGCTGCCTGGTATGGCTTCCAAGGCGGAGACAGGGGGACTGCTTTGGGCAAGGAGTTCAAGGTCAGCGCAAATTAATTAGCTCTTGAAACACCCATAGGTGAAGAAGCCTGGCATATAGCCCCGAGCCCTGGGGAGGAGCACTTTTGAGAAAACTCAGCTCCCACTCCAGTCCAGGTGACTCACTCTGCCATGATCTGAGTCTCCACTCTATTCAGGGATGCCTCTGTCACAGGAGGCAAAGACTGCTTGCCAGCCCCAACTCCACCAAGTAAGAATAGAACCTTCTTGGGATCCCCACTGCTTACTAAGTGAGGTTGTCTCCCAGGCAGAGAACTCTCCAGGCTGAGTGACTAGAGTGGTTTTCTAACAAATAGAAGACACCCGCTTCTTCTGGGCTGACCTAGCCCCAAGTCCTGGTCTGGACCTTTGGAGGGTGGTGAGTGGCTCCACTGTTGAGGATTCTACCTATGTTGTCTTCAGCTAAGAGCACTGGAACCTCCTGACCAGGTCACACACATACCTCTGTCCCATACTGCATGTGGCTGGACCCAATGATTCCCTAGGATCCTGATTCCAGACCAGGGAATAACCACAACCTACCAATAAATGCCCCAGAATTCCTTCCCTGGAAAGAGAGAATAGTTTGTTATAAAGAATTAACTGGGTGAGCTTTCTTTCCTGTCCCAGGAGGGGGAGAGGGAGGAGAAAGCCACCTCAAGGCTTCACAAAGACAAGCTGGAGGTGAAGGCTTTTACAGCCCAGCACTGCACGTAGCTGCCAATGAGCAAAATGAAAAGCCCACAAGACAATGGCCAAACATCAAAGGATTTGCAAGAACAAGATGCGGCCTTCAATCAAATTCTTTTGCTTAAACTAATCTTCCAGTGCCTGTAATGTTTTTCAGGTGAAGTCCATTTACAGCTCCTCAAACAAAGCCAACAGCCGGGAGATTTTCCTCACCAGGGAGAGAGCTAAAGCTGACAAGTCGCTATGAAAGCACAGGACCAAGGAAACAGGGGTGACACCAGCACAGAGTGACCATGGCTACCTCTCCCAGGGTCACAGTCCCTTCACACATGATACTCAAAGCCATAAGCCTAGCTCTTCAAGCACCCTGTCTCCACTTTCCTTCATCAGGCCCTCTGGGATACTGTCCCACGTAAAAGCAGCCTTGGCCTCCCCACGCCTAGTTCTTCTCTACCCCTAGCTCTTCTCCAGCACTCGGTTTATACTGCATCTTCTTCCTCACCTAGACTTCCTTCCTCTCACTCTCTCACCTTGCCCCACTCCCGTGCCCCAGTTTTCCTGGCACCAATAACTCTAATGTATAACTATGAGATTTTTCCTTCCCTCTGAAGTATTTACATATTTATTATCAAGCTCTAAGACAGATGGACAGATATCACCAAGCACACAAGAACTGGTGTCTTAGTTAGGGTTTTACAGCTGTGAGCAGACACCATGACCAATGCAACTCTTATAAAGGACAACATTCAACTGGGGCTGGCTTATAGGTTCAGAGGTTCAGTCCATTATCATCAAGGCGGAGTATAGCAGCATCCAGGCAGGCATGGTGCAGGAGGAGCTGAGAGTTCTACATCTTCATCTGAAGGCTGCTAGCAAAAAACTGGCTTCTGGGCAGCTGGGAAGAGGGTCTTAAAGCCCACCACCACAGTGCCACGCCTACTCCAACAGGGCCACACCTCCTAATAGTGCCACTCCCTGGGCCAAGCATATACAAACCATCACAACTGGTTTGTCTTTTTTTTGTTCCAACATTTTATTGACAGTGACAACCACCAACCTCAGGATTCAGTCACTTAAAGAACACAGGAAAATAGAAGAGACAAAAGAATTTGAGGTTTAGTACCCAGGGCTCAGGGTTTAGTCAAATGTTTGCTGTAATCATAAGGACCAGACTTCGAATCCCCAGTTTCCAGGTTTGAACAATCATGATAGATCCAAATGTTGTCATCCTAGCACTGGAAAGGTGGAGACAAGACCCTCTGGAGCTTGCTGACCAGTCAGCTAGTCTTGCAGAATTGTGAGCTTCAGGTTCAGTGAGAGACCCTTGTCTCCAAAAATATACAAGGAGTGACACAGGATGCTGCTCTGTGGCCTCCACAAATACGCACTGCATGCAGACACTGCAGCATAGGGCCTAGGCCCAGCACTGAGGGTTCAGTCTCAACTGGTCAGGAGGAGACCCAAAACCTGCTTTGTTTTGAGTTGCATGAGTGAGTCGATGCCCTTTGAGGAGGAATATATGGACTTGACATTTTCCTGGCAAAATAATATACTGAAATATAACAAGGTCCAGTAAATAGCTCAATAGGAAGGGTCTCAAGAAAAATTCACAATAATGTTACAATTTCTGGTGAGCACCGTCTGGACATGGAGAAGCAGGCTCTCAGGCCATGCCTGTGCTCCACCCTCCTGAGGCATCTCAAGGTGTCAGGGAGAAAGCCCCACCCACCAGGTGCGTTCTGGTCTCAGTAAGCACAAAGAGACTTTGTGAATGAACAAGAAAACCACATCGCCAGGCTATTGTAGCAGCTGCCAACATTTTATCCATGATGCTGAGTTTTCTAATAACGCAAATGTAGCCTCTGCAGAACACTGAGGTCCAAAATCCCTCCCTTCATTAACACAGCAGGGTCCAGGACTGCTTACTTCAACATCTGCCAACACGCCATGTTTTATTTATTTATTTATTTATTTTTCCCTATAAAAGCCTCTGGTCCCCTTCCGTAAACATCAAAGTTTTGGCCAAACAACAAACATGGTGTCGGATGCGGTCCAGCCCGGCCTAAGCTATCTTCTGAGGGTGGTTGTGGTATAAATTATTACAAGTTATAAAGAGAAACTTGGGGGAATAGAGCGCTGGAGGGTGCTGTGTCGATTTAAAATTGTGTGTCTGTAACTACCAAATATCAAGTGTTTACTTTGAACCCCCCCCCCCCCACACACACACACACACAGTGGCTTAAACTGCGTTTTCGAGTTGCTTTCCAATTTTAACCCTCCCTAAGCACCGCCAATTATCACTTCCAGTCTTCATCTAGCTGACTAAATGGCCCCTTGCATCTCTTTATCCGCTCCTCGTTTCTGGAATTGTTTTGCTTTTTTTTTTTTCTTCCCATATAGTTGTCTATTCTGTAGCTTTTCTGAGACAACAACCACTGCCTGAACAATCAGAACAATCACTTCACTCTAAGGAAGCAGCTTAGCAGTGGCTTGATCTCTCGGATGGACGTGATTTGCAGGCTCCCCAGGGTTTGCGTGATCTACCCGCACTTTTTAAGTACGCATGCATTAAAGAAACGGAGTTCGAAACTTCAGAGCCTCGGGACTGAATCAGAATTCTGCTGTAGTCTTCGGTTTTATTAGTCTTCTTCAACTCAGCCACAACTCTGTAACACCTGCCTGGCATGCTCCCCTCCTCGCGCACACACACACACCCTCCCTCCCTCCCTCCCTTCCTCCCTCTCTCCCTCCCTCTCCACACCCCTGTGCTCTTGGGCAGCATTTCCAGAAGGCAGAGGCTGATTCACACCCCTGAGTCAAAGGTTTCTATACACTGATGCCTCCATCCCAGCTGATTGGACCACAAGTGAGCACATGACCCGGGCCAGCCAATTGCAGAGGTGGCTCAGCAGGCCGCCCAGAGGTCAAGAGAGGCCAGGGCCACTCTCATCCTCTTAGAGTGCTCAGAGATGTTAAAATAAAGAAACGACACAATATTTCAATGCCTACATTGAACAGATTAACATTTCTAACACCCAAACACTCATGACTAATTATGCCCTCCACGAGACAGTTACAAGAGTTATAAAACATATTAATTCATGGTGCACTACAGGCAGAATGTCTGTTAATGAGAAACAAATTTAAATTTGGATGATGAATGCTACCATTCGTTTCATCCTGCCAGCTTGTCTCTGTGACTAAATGTGTAAGTTCGGGAGGATCATGGGAAAGCACGTGGGCGTGAGGTCTGAGCTCCAGCTTCCCCACAGCCCACTTCCACCTGTTCTCTCCGACCACAGGCATATGCAGACGACACCTTGATGCCCAACAGCCCGTAACCATGAACCTCAAGTTCCACTTACACAGAAATGATGGTTCCTGGCCCATCACTGTCAGCTTGGCAGAGACTTTGATAAATTATTAGTCATAAACTATTTCCCAGTATTGCTGTGGATCTAGAAACATCTGCCAGTCCAGTATCCATGAGACCTAGCCAAGGACCACCCTTCCTATCCTTAGCTACCCTCAAGGCTCCCATCCTTTGCCATGTGCAATCTGCAACAGCAGCATCCCTGCTGGGCAGTCTGTACCCCTTGAAACCTAGCTACTGTAGCAACTTTCTCGCCAATCTTTGAAAGGCTGCTGTTGAGTGAGTTACACCAGCCTGAAACCCTCAGGTCAATCGTCCCTGAACAGCTGTGAGGGTCTGACTCCAGTACCCTCTAGTGTTCAAGTCCTTTGAACGGAATGTCATGGTTTGCATATAAGCTCTACATATCCTCTGGTAGACTTGAAATCATCTCTAGGTTATTTACTCAATGAAGAGCCATCACTCCTGCAATAGCTGCAGTACAGTTCTGTATACTACAGGATCCAGAAAGAAGCTTATGTGTGTCCAGAACAGATACAAATTAAAAACAGAAATTAAAATAAAATCTGCAGCTATCAGGGATGTTATTATAGTATTATCAGAATGATCGCATTATCAGTATGATGGAATTATCAGAATACTCAGATGTGGACCCTGATAACACAGTGAGTCTCTCCCTCACTTAAATTGTCCTGTATGGCTAATACTGGCCTCTCTCTCCTCTCCCTCTCTGAATTCCTCACCTTCCACCTGTTGACAGAATCTCATCTTCAACCTATTGGTCTTTCAGATTTTCGGAAGGCTTCCTAACAGTGGTTTCAGTGAAAAGAAAATGACTACATCAAATGCACACACTAATTCTTAAATGTTAGTTTCCTTTCTGTTGTGGTGATAAAACAGAGTCAGACCAAAAAGCAACTGGGGAGGAAGGAATTTATTTCATCTTACACTTCCAGGTCAGGGTCCATCATGATGGAGATCCTGGCTGGAATCCAAGGCAGGTATCTGAAGCAGATTTCATGGCGGATGGTACTTACCAGCTTGTTCTCAGGCCCATGCTGTGCCAGCTCTACTCATGTCGGCAGGACCACCTGCCTAGGGATGGTGATGCTCATAGTGGGCTGGGCCCTCCCGAGCTCTCCCGAATTAATTAATAATCATGACACAAACCCTGACAGTCATGTCCACAAACCAAACTGACAAAGCCAGTTAGTGACTCAATTGACTCTGGACTGTGTCGAGTCTAGGCTAACGAGGGCACTGAGGTTAGCTGCAATTTCAGACATTTACATTTATTAATAAACTCATGTTTTAACATGAAGAAAATGTCCAGTGAGGAAGAAGAGGCTGAAGGAGAAACAACGGAATGGGGCTGGCTGTGGAGCTGTGTGAACTGTTATGGGGTGTTGGGAGGATGCAGGAAGGCTGAGAAGCAGAAGGGTTACTTGCAAGCAGGAACCCAGTTTCCGGGACTGACATCAACTTCTTCGAAGCTTTCTGTCTTAGTCGGGGTTTCTATTCCTGCAAAAACATCATGACCAAGAAGCAAGTTGGGGAGTAAAGGGTTTATTCGGCTTACATTTCCACACTGCTGTTCATCACTAAAGGAAGTCAGGACTGGAACTCAAGCAGATCAGAAAGCAGGAGCTGATGCAGAGGCCATGGAGGGATGTTCCTTACTGGCTTGCTTCCCCTGGCTTGCTCAGTCTGCTCTCTTATAGAACCCAAGACTGCCAGCACAGAGATGGTCCCACCCACAAGGGGCCTTTCCCCCTTGATCACTAATTGAGAAAATGCTCCACAGCTGGATCTCATGGAGGTACTTCCCCAACTGAAGTTCCTTTCTCTGTGATAACCCCAGCCTGTGCCAACGTTGACAGATGAAACCAGCCAGTACACTTTCCAACTCCACAGAACTTGGCCAGCAAGCCATCTACTGACACCAGTTATGTGAGCAAGGACTGCATCATGGTCTCTGAGCTCCATGTGAACACAAGTCCCTCAGCCTGGCTTTCTCACACCCCATAGAATGCCCCCTATTCCCCACTCACAGGTCAAGACACCGAAGCCCTGAGCTCGGTTCCTGAGAGGGAGCATGCTCAGGAGGAAACATGGAGCTCCTAAGTTGGTTCTACCTTAAAAAATGATGCTGCTGGACTTGGGTGAGGACCAGACAGCATCCCTCCCTGATGCTGCTGGACTTGGGTGAGGACCAGACAGCATCCCTCCCTGATGCTGCTGGACTCGGGTGAGGACCAGACAGCATCCCTCCCTGATGCTGCTGGACTTGGGTGAGGACCAGACAGCATCCCTCCCTGATGCTGCTGGACTCGGGTGAGGACCAGACAGCATCCCTCCCTGATGCTGCTGGACTTGGGTGAGGACCAGACAGCATCCCTCCCTGATGCTGCTGGACTTGGGTGAGGACCAGACAGCATTCCTACTGTCAGGTGAGAGCCGGTGTGAAAGATCGTTTTCAGATCACTCTGCCAAATGCCACGAAACGGCAGAGAAAAGCAAGCTAAAGAGACAAGATGTCAAGAAGTCTATGCTTCACAGTCTTGTTCAAAAAAAAAAAAAAAAAAAAACTTCTAGGGGCTCAGTATCCCCCTCTTCTCAGCATCACGACTGACCAGGTAGCCTCTATGTGCCAGTAAAAAGCCCTGGTGGTTCTCTAGCCTGCTTTCTGGGCCTTTGCTCTCCAAGAGGGATAGCAACTAGTATTATTCCCAACAATGAAAGGAAGAAGACAATATATAAGCAGAAACAGAGAAAATATAGATCCTTAACATGATGATAGTAAACTCTAATTCCCAAACACTTCCACACTAGTTATTGAAAAGCACTCTCTAAATCCTTAAGAAAGGAAAGAAATTAAGAAAGGTGTGTGTCTTAAACAAAATTCATGAAGCTCACATTTAAAGGAAAGAACTACAATATATTTTTTAAAAATCAAATATTATTAAATTATATTTGGACATAAGCAATCTATCATCCAGTCCAGGTTTTCATTTTATAGACAAAACTAGCCAGGCATAGAGAGATTAAATAATTTGCCTAAGGACATGCCGCTAATGAGAGGCAGGATAAATACTAGAATCCAGCCAAGAATGGTTTAACTACTCCAAGAGGGTATTAGAGGATGTTAGCAATGTCTGGGATAGGCTCCTAGTCTTTGGAGGCTAATGTCACGAGGACAGCCAAGCCCTCCCACAGAGCATCACTCTGTGCTCCACACAAGCCAGAACTCCAGGCTGATGAGCGTGGGATGCACGGATCTTTGGGTTTCTACCGTCACACCTTTCCATCTATGCCAACATCCGCAAAACTACCACATGGTGCCGCACCTGACACCTCTTCTAAATCAGTGGATAACCCCCACTCGGCCACAACCCTCTCAGATCCCAGGCTCAGCTTCCCATCTCGTTGTTGCTGCTGTAGCACGCACGCTCGCGCACACACACTCACCTCACTAAACCCCAGGAAGCCTATGCCAACTGTGCCAGCCCACCAGCTGAGCAGCAGCAGCTGTCCCAAAGACATCACTCTAGGACCTCACTTCCTGTTCTGGCAACGATGCCTGTGTTTGTGCCAGTTCAGGGTCTGGCCCATCGTTTTCAAAGCTTAGAACTGGACAAGCCCCAATATCCAAGAAACCATCTGTTATAAAGCCCTTGTCCCTCATCCCTCCTCCCTCCTCCCTCCTCTGACGTCATTTATCCACCAGCCACAGCATCTGCCGCCATCTTTGGTCTTCTGAGCAGAGGGCATGGGGCTCTCGTCCACAGGGCTCACTCAGACCTGGCCCTGAAGGAGAAGAGCCATCAACTTTAAATCCAATGTTAGGAAACAAACAAGTCCACACATTCTACCTGGCAGCATGAGCTAGCTGTCACCGATGGTAGAGAAATATAAGAAAGTACATTCGGGTTCCAAACGTCCTCATTCTGTGGTGTGCCTGTGTATATGGGCGGTGGGGTGGGAAGGGCGCACATATGTAGGCCCTACGTTGACATCCAGTGCCTTCCTCGATTGCTCTCCACTTTATATATTGAGGCAGGCTCTCTCAATCAAATGCAGAGCTCATGGATTTGACACGTCTCACTCACGGGTTTGCTCCAGGGAGCCCATCTCTGCCTACTGAGTGCTGGGATTATAGGCAGTGACCATGCCTATGGCTTTCTGTCATGGGTGCTAAGGATTTGAACTCTAGTCCTTACGGTCAAGCAGTACGTGCTTTAACCACTGAGCCATCATCCCCCGTCCCATGTTTATTCTTAAATAGAAGCTTTTCAAAGCAAAATCCTCAAGGAGCTCACTGCTATATACTAATATTCCAAACCTAAAACAGCATAAGCTTTTCCTTCTGATGAGAACAAAGCCAGAATAAGACCAGTGTTTAAAAGCCATTCAAGGACTCCCCCATTTAAGTTCCAAGTAGACCCCAAGCGATTATATCTACATAACTAGAAACATTCTCCACACGACAGGCTGCAGTTGGATCTTCACAGACATCCCCCTTCCTTGTCATGGAGGGCTCAGGGAAGACATATGGAAGGTGCCTAACTCGCTTGAGGTTACACCAATAAAAGGCGATAGGGTCGGAGTTCACACTTGGGATCAAGCAATTCTGTAGCCAGTGCTTTTTGTCTCTACTCTGCACTGCCTTGGGGAGTTGGTGGGCGTCTTTGCTGCATAGGAGAAAACAAAAACTGCACATTCGATCACAGAATCGCCTCGCCCTGCATGTTTAAGGGGTCCTGTGCAAGCCCTGCCTTGGAATTCTACAGGCAAAAAAAAAAAAAAAAAAAAAAAGGAGACTGGCACTCACCTAACAAGTCCAAGGCAGCTGTCAGGCAGCTGTGCAGAAACCGGGGAAGAAGCGGACGATGTCTAGCAGGGTTACCACTCGCCTCTACCTCCAAGTAGAATTTTTAAAAGAAATGAGAAGCCCAACAGATGAGAGACTCTCATGCTAAGCCCCACAGGGAGTGTTAAATAAACATGATCAGCCCCATAAAGCTCTGACAAAGGCAGGCTGTTAAAACTAAAGAACTGTACCACGTCCTACCTTCCCTCTACTCAATAAACACAAATCCATGAGCGCATGAGCCCTATTAGCGGTGGCCTATTTAAACCTTAAATTTTTAATTCTGTTTATCTGCTTTTGTAAAAAGCACTCAGCAAACAGCCGGCCTCACTTTTACTTACGTTGCTGTGTCTAATGGCGGGTGTCAACAAGACTCGGCAGCTCTCACGAGGCAGCCTCAGATTGACTGCAGAATCAAGACCAGGAAGATGATCCAACCAAGCCATGGGTCACACATACTGGGCCTGCCTTACAGGTCTATCATGCTTATGGCTTTCCTGGTTCTGTTTTTCAACTTCCATCAGTTCACCAAGCTCCTGCTCTCTGTGCCAGCCACCGAGAAGCTCAGGATCCAACAGAAAAAACAAAAAAACAAACAAACAAACAAACAAAAACCAGCTTACCCTCTCACTGGAAAAGCAAAAATCAATTAAATAATGATGCAAAGAAGTGAGCGGTTTACCAAGGAGAGACCTGACAGAGCACAGATTGATTAGCGGCTGTCTGTTCGGGCGACTGCTAAGTGAAATTACCAGGGAGGAGTAACTAAAAACCAACAGACATTTCGTCTCACAGTCTGGAGGCTGAGAGATCCAGGGTCACAGGACCTGAGGGTGTGAAACCGCTCGCAGCTTCTCAGATGGTACCTTGGGCTTCCTTTATAGGGGGCAGGCATCCCGTATCATCAAAGCCCCAGGGTGCAGAATTATAGGACTGGGGAATAGGTCTCAACATATGACTTCATGGGGGACGGGGAGGGGCTTCAGGCTCTGGGGCAAGGTAGCACTGAGTGTTAATGAACGCGGCCCTCAGACTCTCTGTTCACCGAGAACTGAGACCTAAGGCCATTCCTTGTGTGTCTGGGCAGGCCTATGGTGGAAATGATGTCATGTGACTTTGAGGCTAGGATTGAAGAGGCCATGCAGTTTCTTGCTTATTTTCGTGTCTGGAATTCTGGTTCTTGGAGCTCTAAAAGCCCTGGGAGAAGTATGAACACCCTGAAGTTCTACCGCTGTGAAGACATCTCAGCTACACGTAGGCCCCAGGGCAGAAGTGCTGAGTGTCACCTCAAGTCATGCCAGTGCAGAACACACCTGGAACTGCCTCCGCCCCCTCCCCAGTGTCCTCATCTTCCCATCACGGCTCTATACCAGAGGAGAGAGGGGTCACCCGATTGCCCTGCCTGGCCTCCTGGCTCACACAATCTGTAAAGGAGAGGTGGCTGTTTGACTGGTGCTTCGTCACATGGTGGCAGGTCACCCACATAGTGCTGCATGTGACCAAGAGGCAGCAGTCCTACACTGAGAGGTTGCACAGGGGACAGTATCCTGCAGTGTGACACTGGGCCTGCACTCTTAAGGATGAAGAGACTTCCATCAGTAGGAACAGCGAATCAGGCTGTGGACACAAACCAGCTGCCTGGCAGAGGAATCAGGCAAGCAGAGGCCATGATGTCAGATCATAAGGGGTTGAGCCGCTCAGATGTCTGAAGTTCACGGAGGGAGGGTTCAACTGTTTTCTATGTCTTTATGTCTTTCCGTCCTTCTTATTTTTGCTCTTTGACTTTGAACTTGCGCTGTCACTGTGTGTGTGTGTGTGTGTGTGTGTGTGTGTGTGTGTGTGTGTCTGGGGCTTTGCCCACATGTGTGATTGAGTATCACTTGCATGCTTGGGGCCCAGGAGGCCAGAGGAGAGTGCTGAATCCCCTGGGACTGGAGTTATATGCGCTGGGAATCAAATGTGGGCCCTCTGTAAGCAACGAGTTCTCTTTAACTGCCAAGCCATCTCTCCAGCCACTTTTCTTTTTTAAAAAATTGAAGTAAATCACACTAGATAATAGACACCATTAGAGAGTAAATTGAATACCCCCTCCCAAGTCATATGTTAAAGTGATACCGCAGCACTTCACAGTGCATTCGGGAACAGAGTCAATGCAGGTATAATTGGTTAAATTGAAGTCACCCAGGGTGAACACTATTCCACTATGACAATGTCCTAATGAGAAGGGGAATCTTGACAAACACACACAGGGAAAATGTCACATGACAATGAAGCCAGAGATGGGGTGAAGGGTCTCCAACCCACTGTCTGCCTGAGTGTTTGCACCAGGAGCAGCAGAGAGACCTGGAACAGGCTACCGTTAGTCCTTAAGGGGAATCTGGCCTTCCACCTCCACCTCCATCTTCCTGCCTCTCAAACTGGTAAGACACAGATTTCTGTTGTTCCTGCCTCACAGCGGGTGTCACTCTATTACAGCTGTCCCTGGGGACTCCTGTAATCAACACTTAGACTATTTTTAAGTGGCCAACTCATAGATTTTGGTAGCTTCACAATATAATACATCTTTCCAATGGTAAAACATTTTCAAATCCCTCCAAAGAACTCCCATTCCTCTCCCCTACACTCTGATATACTCTGTCTCTCTCTCCTGCCCCGAGACACTCTCCCTGTCTCTCTCCCCTGCACTCTGATACACTCTCCCTGTCTCTCTCCCCTGCACTCTGATATACACTCCCTGTCTCTCCCCTGCACACTGATACACTCTCCCTGTCTCTCTCCCCTGCACTCTGATACACTCTCCCTGTCTCTCTCCCCTGCACTCTGATACACTCTCCCTGTCTCTCTCCCCTGCACTCTGATATACACTCCCTGTCTCTCCCCTGCACACTGATATACTCTCCCTGTCTCTCTCCCCTGCACTCTGATATACACTCCCTGTCTCTCCCCTGCACTGATATGCCCCGTTTCTCTCACCTACATACTGATATGTTCCCTTGAAAGGAGAGTGGTTCTCAGGCTCTTGGACATCCAGGTGCCACGGACTGTGTCTAGCCCAGGGCCAGGGTGGGGTGGGGGATAGGGGATGAGGAGGTGGGAATTGGGGTGCAGGGAGAGTCTTTGGCTTGACTGTGACAGACTTGGTGGCTAGGAGTGCAGAGAGGCCTTCTAAGGGAGATTAGGCAATGGCTCTATAGGCGAAGGCCTTCTCTGTGACTCCCCATGGTGGATATGGATGAAAAGAGGCAGTCCATGGTTCTGAATCCTTTTTTGCCATGGTGCAAAGTGGGTGCATAAAACCATACCCCACTCACTTCTCAGGGAGGACTCAAGATTAAATACCTTTTGCAGGGAGGAAAGTCTGGGAAGGAAAGCTTATTGGCTAAGCCCTCCAGGCCTCTAGGCATTTCATTAGCATGGAGATCTCAGTCTTGAGCCTATGTGACCTGTGGTGACAGCTCTTTTCCTATTGTCTTGGTCTGAGATGTTAGGGATGCTTTATCTACAAGAGGAAGGGTTAGGGGCGTTATCCTTACATGACTGATGGCCACAAATCTATGGGGGCCTGTGGCTAGTGACAGGGCCTGGTGCCAGGGAGCGGGCTAAGCTCCTACTGACACTTCAGGGTCTCCAGGGCTACAAAGCCTTTAGCTCAACCAAAGACCAGGCTACCTCTATGGTCCACTGCCCCACACTCCCTGTCTCTCTCTCCCCTGCCCCCTGCCTGATATTCCCCCTGTTTCTATGGGTTTGCATCCTTTTGCAGATGGCTGCTATAATTTAGTATAACTTTTTCTAAGTACATTCATGTTGTGGCATACACCATTACTGTCTCCTTTTCATTGCACTGTACGAGAATATCACAATTTGTTTATGCAGACTCATCACTGATGGACAGCTGCGATTTTTTTTTCCTTTCCTTTTGCAATACTTGGAATAATGCTGACACTGAACACACGTGTATACATTTCATCTGAAGCCTGGTTTTTCCATTCTCTTGGGAATATACACATGGAGTGCTGGTTCCTACAGTAATTGTATGTCTGTCTAACTGTTCAGAAGCCTGTCTAAATGGACCTAGAATGACGGCACCTTTTCCATCCCCACCAGCACAGCTGTGCTTGTGTGAGGCCACAGGAGTCGGCTTTCATGAAGGAGCAAGTGGAGGGTTTTATATGGATGGATCTGAAAAGCCTTTTAAGACATTCAATGGGTGTGCTGGGTAAGACAGTTACTCTGGCTTAGAAATGAGGTCGTCTGGGATTCGGTAGCAAAAAAAAAAAACCAGATGTCTCAAACGAAAATAAGCATTGGGGTTGGTGGGCATGCCTGACCTAAGCATTTAGGAGCTCCAAAACGGAGTGCTGGAATAGAGGGAAACAGTCTGCAAAGAAGAGTATGGCAAGCCACCTCACAAAACTACAAACCAACAACGAGAGCCATGGAACTACTAAAAACCAGGCGATCTGAAACTGGTCTGAATTCCGATACCTGAAAGATAAGCGCCCTCCCATTCCTCTATGTTCCCCTGTCCCTTTTCAGAGGGAGGTCAGCGATGCCAGAATGGGAAGTGGTGCCTCTCACTGCTGTGTAAGAGGTTAAACTACTTTGACCTGCTATCAGAACTGGTGGACAAACACGCCTCCGTGCAGCTGCCAACCTTATCCACCCTCAAACTGTCTTTTCCTGGTGAGTCTGCGTGCACAGGATCCCCTCGTGTCCTTAGTGAGTTCTGTTGTTTCTCCCAAGGACCTGAAACCGGGAGGAGACAGCTGGACCCCATTCAAAGGATCACTGAGCTTAGCAGAGATTAGCACAGGTGAATATTATCACCCTCCCCGCTGATGAGCAGGTTATTTAATTACAGAGTCCAGTCGAAAGACGGGACTCTTAAGACCAAATCTATAATCACATCCTCTGTCCTTTCGCAAAATTACAGTTCAGAGGTCTTCCTTAGACACAGTTCCAGAAATTAGAAAACTTGTTTTATGCATCAATCAAGAGTAAACTAATCCTTTAGATTCAAGAGATTGAATTGTAATTTACTAATCATGGGAACATTGGGGATTAAACAAACACTGCTTCGAGAAGAAAGCAGGAATCAGCCTTAGTCCAGGGAGGGGGCCTCATGGGTTCCAGTCCTGGGACCTCTCAGGAACCAGACCCATCCAGAGCTACCCTGTACTTCCCTAGTGGTACAATGTCCATGCCAAACCGGGAAGAGTAAAACAGCATCCCGCTAAATTACCTAATTTGAATATCACACATACATTCACATTCTCTAAAAGATCTCATCAATGGGTGGAAGAGGTGTCCACTGGAAATCAGTTATTTAAGATAACTCTACGTTGGGCAAAAATCTCATTACAATACTAAGACCCAAAGAAACACCTTCTTTGGCTGCATAGATCATCAAATAGAGTCACACTAAGATAATAATAATAAAATCATTGTATTGGCTACATTTAATAATAGCTATCCCCAAATAGTAGATAATAACATCTCCTAATCTTGCCTCTACAGCACAAGCTTAATACAAAGACTTAATACGACAATACAAACTTAATAGGTGTACACACACACACACAAACACACAGAGTCTTGGCTACCCAAGACCATCATAAATCTGTGACAAGAAATTTACAAGGCTGTTGGGGAGTTCAGACACAAGCAGTTCACATCAGATGACCAAGTGTGAGTGTCAAAAGTGAAAGGCGCTGGTCCCCAAACATAATTAATTACTATGAGATAGCACTTTCTTACCAGAACCCTTGGAGAAGTTGCTCCACTAGAGTTCTTTCTTCTCTGGCAAGGGAGGTCTAGAATTTGGGGTATGGAGAACGGTGGTCACATAAAGACCTGGGACATGTTTTAAAAGCTTCCCCCACACCAGATAAAGGAAAGCCCTTTCAACCAATACCCCTGCTTCGGAGAGGAGTTCAATGCTAGCACTCAGAGACTGTCAGCATAGTAACGGATGCTCATTAGTACTTAATGGACTAGAGCCGCAAACATTAAGTTATTCATTAATTTTCACCACATGTCCCTGAAGGAAGTTGGAACATCCCTCTTTGACAGGGAGAGACAAAGGCAAAGACGCACTTGGGCAGCAGGCTGCTTCCAGCCACGGCTGACCGTAAACACGGGATTAACAACACCAAACACTGAACACCTCGTGTGACCAGAGGATGCAGGAATACACTTCCAGGCATGACCAACGCTAGCTACCCTTACCCCAAAGAGCAATAACTGAGAGTCGAGTGTTCTGTACTCCAGAAAGCAGACATAGACTTGAAATCACTGAAATGTGCTCATGACGGTAACAATGGTAATAGCAGGAAGGAGAGGAGAAAAGGCTAATTGCTGAGGATTTCTGTCAGACGCGACGGTGCCGCACGGATGTTAACTCAGTGAACTTAGGAAGCAGGTACTGATTGCTCCTTCCTTGGAGGCAGGCCACCAGAACAGGACTCAGACCCGGTTCGGTTCCAAAGGAAGTGTACACTTGACCTTAGCATCGCCCAGGTAAAGCGCAGCTCAGTTTTCTTAATTGATCCAACACTATTCAGGCAAAATGGAAGTTAATTCACAAAAGAACCAAACGTCCCTCAGAGCCTTTGGTCAGAGGGCCAAACCCTCTCCTTCCTTGAGGTTCTGATGTAATGCCAGGTTGCCTGCCCCACTGGGCCCAACATCATGTTCTCTCTCTTATCCATCTTTAATAGCTTCATTTAACCTACCCCGAGTCCGACTTTCCTACTGAAACATTTAATAGCTTCTCTGTGGGTGTATCCTGTTGGTAGCATTTATTCTTCCTGAAAACCAAGTGTTCAGGGGAAGAAAAAGAAAACAACGACGTCAGAGTCTTGTGTTCAGTTCATAAAATATGTAACTTCTCTCTCTCAAAAAAATAACCAAAAATGCTGGGCCTAGTGATAGCCTTCTGCACCAGATAAATATTGAGAGAAAATTCATACGACCACATTTTTTTAAGCTAAGTAATGTGTTCTTGGAAAACGAAAGCAGTAAGAGTGCAAACACTTCATAGCTAAGTGTCTCTAAAGAACTTTCCAGAACCCAATCACTCACTCATCCCAAAACAACTCGCTCCTGTGTCTATCAACATAAGCTTCAAGGACCGCTCTCACACTAACACAGGTGAGACCGAAAGACTTCCAGGTTCCTGGCAAAGCAGCCTGCAGCGCTGCTTACAGATAGCCCAGGAAAACCCGGTGTGCTCTGAAGTTTGAGAGAGGCAGGAAGAACTAGAGAGCCGCATGTTTGCCTGGTTCTAGGTTCGAGTCTCAGCCAAGGATGGTGGTGCACACTCAAAAAAGATGGTGGTGATGATGGTGATGGTGGTGATGGTGATGATGAAGAAGTCTGATGGCCCCTGAGTGCCTCAGATGTCCCAAGAGGACATGCCACTATGCAGTTTACCCCACCCTGCTTTAACTCTTCTCCCATCTGCCTTTAACCTTGCCCCTCACCAGCTCTGCTCTACATAACAAAAGGTGTTCTTGGTAAGGCACAACAAGTCAGATCTTACAGCTTCTGTGATCAAAACTCTCCCAGGGGCTCTCATCTCCCTTACACCAACACTGGAGCAACACCTTTCTCTTCCCTCCCTTCTCCAGCTACCAGGATGCCTCTCGACAAGCCTTCGCTCCAGAGGCTTCCCTGCCCAGGACCCTTAGGCCTTATCCCTGGGATCCTCGCTCCATAATCAAATTCATGGGAGACCTTCCCTGTCCTCTTATCAAGAACATGGGTCTTTGTCTGTTTCTCCCCTCCCTCCTCCCCTCCCTCCTCCCCTCCCTCCTCCCCTCCCTCCTCCCCTCCCTCCTCCCCTCCCTGACTTGACTCTCTTCCAGCATTTATCATCATCTACCTTATTTACTACTTATTCATTTGTTAGCCCCATTAAAACCTAAGCTGCACAAGGGCAGGATTTTATTAGTAACCAGCTTCCCTCCTGAGCATAGGCCACGTGGCCACAGGAGCTCCAGAGCACAGCTGTCCCTCAGCTTCCTCACGGGACCCCAGAACACCAAGTCCTTGGATAGCTACGCCTCTCCCATAAAGTGGTACCCTGTTTGCACAGGACCGGAGTGTATCCGCTATACGCTTTAGATCTTCTCTAGATGATGTATTATTCCCAGAAAATGTAAATTGGATGGAAATATCCACTACATCATGCTGTTTAGGAAATGATATAACACACGGTCTGTAAATAATCAATAAATATGAGTGTGCATTCTGAGACAGGGCCTTACTATGGAGTCCTGGGTGGCCAGGAGCTCAATATTTAGACCAGGCTGGCCTCAAAGTAATAGAGATCCAATGACCTCTGCCTCCCAGAGCTGGGACTAAAGGTACATGCCATTCACCCTGCTATAAACGTTTTTCAAAATATTTTGATCCATTAATTGAATCCATGAATTCAAAACTCGTGTGTCTCTGTGTGTGTGTGTGTGTGTTTTGACTGGGTGAAAGAATAAATATCACATAAATAAATACCCATATAAAGAATATTTGACTAAGGAATCACTGTAGTAATCCAGAGGCGAGAAACTCCAGGTCTTCATGGACACACCCTGCCTTTCCCACTGAACGGAACGCAAGCTCAGCCAGTAGTGAAGGACGGGATGAGAACAGAGAACATCCTCTGACGAAAGGAAGGATATTCTGTGCCATCAACTGACACCATAATCATCCAAAAGGAACAAACAAACAAAAAACAGATGTCACAACCAAGGCCAGGTATGGTGACTCATACCGTAAACCAGCAGTTAAGAGGCTGAGGAAGGCTGCAGGGAGCTGCAACCCAGCCTGAGCTAAGGACTAAGGCCTCGCCTCAGAAATCTAAACAGTCACTGGCATGAGAGATGAAGGAAGGAAGGATTCACAAAAACCAAGGTAAGGCAGGAGACTGGAGTGTGAGGTGCGCACTGGCCACCGTGAGGACATACCTGGGATGTCGAGTCATACGGAGGGACACAGAGCTCCGTTTCCTTCTGCAACTTCTCTCTCGGTTTGACATTGTTTCCAAAAGGGGGGGTAAAAAAAAAGGAGGCTAGAAAATTTGAGTCACGCATGAAATATTCTGAATGAAATGCAAAGAAAACAGGGGAACAAACTATTGCTTCCAAATGTTTCCATTCACCTTGCTCCCTGCCTCCCACCCCCGGCCTCCAAGAAAGACTTTGGGGCTTATATCATGTTGGCTTAGAGTCAGCCCAAATATGGTCATCTTTTTTCTTTCAGTGTAAATGCAAACAAACCCCCTGGATTACAGTGGGAACTCAGCACGTAGCAGAGCATTTCATCTGTATAAACTCTGTTGTAAATGACATCTCTCCTCTCCCCACAGAGCCCAAGCCTGATCCCCACCAATTGCTCTAACTCAAAACATACTTTTTACATAAAATTAATGATGGGGTTGGAAATAGAAAAAGTAAATCTTTGGACTGGTCTGGTGTTGCGAGCCGCAGAGAACGATTAAATATAAAACTGGGTGTTGGGGGGAGGGGGGAAGCAATTGCACTAGGTTATAAAAGAACAGATTGACATAGATTTTTTTTTTTGAAACTGGAAGTTGCAGGCAACATGCCTAGAATTTAGATGCCAATATTAAGGACTGAACACTCGCTCAAGCATCTACAGCTCCCCTGGCAGGTCAAATCTCATTACAACAAACACCACAGCTATAAGAATCCCTGTGTAATGTAGAGCAGGCCCAGATAACGACCCCTTAACTCAAGCTGTATGTGTTACCTAGCAGAACAGAAAAGCACAAACGCACGAGAGAAACATCCCGAGTGATTACTCACTTGAACTGAGACTCAGGAAAGGCCCCCAGTCTTCTATCCGGTGGAAGAGAACACTTACATTTTTCAGGGGGAAAAAAAATGAACTTGCAGGCCGCCATGGGAAGCCATAGCTGCACAGAGTATCGCCAAGTCTTCAAAGGACAAAGAAAGCAGGCACGTGACCATGGTGCCAACAGGACAGGCCACAGATCTGATACTGTAAGGTTCCAAAGTCGACCTCTACCCCCAGGGCTGTCTAATGTTGTTTGTTTTAATTTGAATTTTCTTTCTTCTTGAGATTTAAAATTAATAGATTCTGAACTCAAAGTATGTGGAGTTCCAGCTACTATTGGAAGATGGTTAGATTTGGCAACACATACATACATTTCCAGGTCAACTACCAACTAGACAGAAGTACCATCCCTCTACGAGGCAGAGGAGTTGTATGAACTCCAGAGCTCCACAATACATACCCAGCATTCCACACTGCATCCCCAAGACTGCCTACCCTCAGCAGCCTACAGCCCGAGATCTTACAAGGCCCTGACCAGCATCTGTATCTCACACATCCTGTCTTAGAGAGGCTTTGGAGAGCACACGTTGGCTGGTATTGAGTAGAAGCGACTTTAACATTCTGCACGTGACATTCTCCTCACCAATGGCAAAGGCAAAGCCCATCCTTTGCTTTGGAAATGATGATGCTTTGAATGTCTCTCAGCAATGAAAGCATGACAACATTGTTTTCAAATGGGTTCGAAATTAACTGTCACAGCTATGTACAGCTTAGCACACTAAGAAAGGCAATGCTAAATAATCATATATATATATATATATATATATATATATATATATATATATTGTTTAAAAGAAGCATTGAGCATCATCTGGCAAAAGAATATTTATTGTTTCTTAACAATTTCAAACTCTTCCAACTGTAAATCTATACGGTATAACCAGAACCTCCAGTTTTGGAGGGGTTATCTGTGGGCACGGAACCATGGCCATGGGCAAGCCCCACAACTTTTCCATACCCCAGCAGGCCCTCTCCATGCCACATGAAGAATACCGCAGGCACTTCATGGAGAGCTGTCCAAGTTGGCATGCACAAGCTTGTGCCCATCACCTCTTAGGTGCTACAAGAGAAAAATCAACAGAGACTACTGCCAGCCTTCTGTTATCTTGACACACTGGCCTAAATTAACAATCTGCACACATCTTCATCTCCACCTTGGTGTGTCAGCAAGAAGAATTTTTCTACCCAAAGCGCATTCCATTATTATCAATGTAAGTCGCTGCTAAGTCTCACAAGTCATTAATAAAATGTGGTGATTTCTCCAAAGGTTTATCTTCTAAAAAGTACTTAATAGAAAAGAATTAACTCTAAGCCACCATCTAAGTGATAAAGATTTACCAAAATAATTATCAAGTTCAAAGAAAATCCCCAGAGCAGTAAAAATATCCAAGATTCAAAAAATATCACTGAAGAGAAAAATCTGGTCTTATTAAAATAAAAAAAGGTATAGCCTGTGAATGAATGAACAAACGAATGAAGAATGAATGAATGGATGAATGAATGAACAGACATCAAGTAAATGATGATGGGCAGCCCACCACAAGTTTGTGCTCTTCTCAAACAAAAACAATGGTGTGTGTGCACATAAGGAGTGAGAGTGTGAGTGTGAGTGTGTGTGTGTGTGTGTGTGTGTGTGTGTGTAGAGACCAGGGGCTGAGGCTGGGTGCCTTACTCTTTTGCTTGACACCTATTCTCTGAGCTAAGTTCTCACACTGAACCTGGAGTTCATGATTTGGCTAGCGTGGCTGGCCACTACACTCCAGGGATCCCCCGTCTCTAATTCTTAGCACTGGGATAGCAGGGTCATGCCACCATACTGCGCCTTTCATGTGAGCAGCAGGAGCTTAACTCCCATCCTCTTGCTTGCTAGGCAAGTATTTTATCTCCCCAGGCCTACAGAATGAACCATGTTTTCAAAATCACACACACTGCTATATTTAAGAGTGGTGTTGAAGGTCTGTCACCGCGGTCTATCTGACCCTAATACTGCCCGAGCCTGCCATTTGTACTAACTGCATTTGATGTGACTGCCTGCCTTCAGTGAGTTACAGTCGAGGCTAGCAAGGAAAATAACCGTCGCTTCAGAGTATCTACACAGAACAGTGTCAGAGCTTCCGTAGGGGGCACGCCTAGGGTAGTCTGTAAAGGTTCTCAAAGGGACTGAAGGGGAAGAACGCTGAAGACAGAAACCAAGACCCTCAAGAGAAGGCCTGTAGCTATTAGAGGCCGCTGGAACACATGGGGAAATATGGCCAACGTTGTGTGCAGCAAATCCCAGAAGTCCTTCAACTGGCACAGCCTTAAAGGCTCACTTCTACCCCACCCTCAGGCTTACACACCACTTTCTTCTGTGTGTGTATTCACGTGTCTTTCCTCCCCTCCACATGGGCTCCCCCAGTAGAAGATGTAACCCAATTATCTCATGGCCCCAGACAAACGCATCTATAAACATCACTAAAGTGAATGCTTGCCTGGGGAGGGCGTGACACAGGGTGGGTCACAGCTAGAAAAACAGTGTTCATGGAGCACTGCAGTGTGTACTGTGCTGCCTACAGGAGGGAGTGCCTGTCTGTAACAAAGAAGGCTCACTTAGATGACTGTTCTCTTGAGAAGGCCTTTGACAGGCTCTACTCAGGTGGTCATTTGCTATTGGGAAAATGGCACCCTATACATTTGAAATTTAAGACCTGATGGCTTTTTATCTGTTTTTTTTTTTTTTTTTTTTTTTCCAGTGGGGACAAAATACCTCAATATGTTGCCTAGGCTGGCCTCGAACTGAGAATCTTCCTGCCTCAGCTTCCCAAATGCTGGAATAACAGTTGTGCACTACCACACCAGATCTCGTACAAGGCATTTGAAGAGACGCCGGCCTGTCCTGGCACCCTGTACAAACAGGGAACAAGAGTTCCCTGGGTCACACCGAGGAAAGAACTGAGATACCCCTGGGCTTCCAAAGCTCTCTTCTGCTCGCTGGCAGAGAAGCTGCCATCTGGAAGCCTGCAGATGAGAGGCATTACCACGATTCTGCCGGAATATTTCTGCTTGGCAGAGAACACAAGATGCCAGAACTTGAAGGAAAAAAAAAAATCATGTAACTATGATTACCTTATTTCACCTTGTCCCTCAGCCAATCCAAATTCAGCCTGCTGTAGATATTTAACCATTAGCAAAACCTTGCAAAGACTCTGCTGAATCATCTAGCTGGCAAATCATCATGAGGCCTGTGAATCCCCCACATTCGAACACTAGAGTGGCTCTATTCTCCACAGCAAGCGAAGCACACCCTGTCCCATGACTTTGATACTCAGAAGGGACCAAAGAAACAGAGCCCCTCCTCCTAAACCTTATTTGCATGTGTCCTGTCATGAGCACATTCCATCCTGATCCTGTGGAGAGACCTGCTGTGAGAACTGCACACACCTGCCCTTAGCAAGCACAGTCCACCTGCCAGTGCTCGCACGTTCATCTCAATTTCTGGCACCTCCTTCTGACTGTGCGGGTCTCTCAGGGGAACACTCCTGGGGTACCTGGGCCTGCTGCAGGGCCAGCATGAAGGAATCCGCTACTTCAATCAGGTCCAACCCCCACGGAAGCCAGGCCCTGGAAGGGCTTTTTGCTGTTATTGAGACCTCAGGCTACAGAATCTGATAAAAATTATCTTTAGACCAGTGTCACAAAAGGCTCTTTTCCCCCTGAAGGGACCCAGCAATTTGAAAGTGCCTTGCAAAGCATGCTGTGCCTCCTTTCTTCAGAGCCTTCCCTGAGGCAGGCCAATGTCAGCAGGAGTCTAAGGGAGGAACTGGGTCTCCGGGGATGTCCTGAGAGCAGGTCTTAGAAACCAGGGCCTCAAGTTCTTTCTGATTCATCAAGCTCGCTGGGCACTGTCCACCCTACCTTCTGTGAGTATATATGGGCACAGAAAAGGAAGCCCGAGTCCCCTTGGCACACCACTAACCACCTAGCTCCTACGGATCACGTGACCCACCCTCATCAATGGCCTCACGGACCAAACGGCTCCCCCACTCACCACATGGCCTTCATGATCAGTCTCTCTAATCGAGTGGCCCAGCTAGTCACAAGCCCCCACGGATCACATGCCACCCCCACTAATCACACACACACACACACACACACACACACACACACACACTATCAGCTGGCTCCATGAATCATGTGGCCCCACTGATCACATAACTCCCCTCACGAATGGCCACCTAGAGACCAAGTCCCTTTGGAATGAGAAAATCTACCCAAAATACAAGCAGCAGGCCTCCACCCCTTCTGATCAAATCTGTCAGCCTCTGACTGGCAGAAGGGCCTCCCTCACCACCCTCTGTTTATCTGCCATTTCTGTAACAGCCCAGGGCCCCTCGACATCACATTCCAAAATCCCAGGTGCACAGAGAACATTCTTCCCTCCTCAAAATGTAAAAAGCCTCTGCGTCTGCATACGAAGCCAGATTTTAGAACAAAATGTATCTTCAGTCAGGAGTGAAATAAAACCACATCACCTGGAAGCCTAAGAACTCCATCCTTTACTTCAACGGCTTCATACCTTGGGACTTTAAAAAAGATCACCATACATACTGTCACCTCAAATTACTAACTGTCAAAGTCAAAGGGGTCACTATTAAGAATTTTGCAGGGATGACGGCTGTAAACCACATGGTCATTGAAAACCAAATCTCCCAGAGCACTTATCTAAGGCCCTCTGTGGGCGTGGAATATAACTATCAATGGCTCCGTCTGCTTCGAACTGAACGCTTAGTTCCCAATTAATCACCAGAACAAGTAACAGTGATCTGACCCAGTTAGGATAAGATACTTGGAAGGAAATGGCATGCGAAGTATGACAGAATCCTCTAAGGGTTAACCTAACTAGGAGGCAGGGGAATTGCTGGAATGAGAAAGAAAGAAAGAAAGGCCTAAGACCTCAAGGTAACTCTGGGGAAGGGAGACAGGTCACTTTTGGGGCAAGGACAAACTGACACAGGTGTTAGTTATATGGACCACAGAAGAAAATCAGGATGTAGGTACCAGTTTCAGGGAGGAGGCTGGAAGCTGGACCAGGGTGGGGTCACTATAGAAGGACTAATAGACCCACGCCCAATCTGGAAGTGAGTGAGGTTACCAAGATTCTGGGTGGGCTAGAAAGACGGAGCCTGGGTGTGAGGGAGCGAAGAAGATTCCTTATATAATCCTAAACTGCCTGAGGGTGGCCTTGTAATCTTGTTCACGCAGCCTCAAAAGTCCCTGGAGATTGTGGTAAAATGAAATGTAAATGCTAAAAATTACCCTGCCACAGTTCTCCACATCCATAAATCACCGCAGTGTTCAGCGATCCTAACAAGACACGTCCCCCTAAACTACTCAGTAATTCTCCATGGATGTGGTGACCTGTTTAGAATGCCCCCCAGTAGCACTGCCAGGGACAAAGTTGCTAAGGGTTCCGAGTGACGCTGAGTGATGACATCAGCCTTCCTCTATAGACAGACGGAGCACCAGAATCCTGGGTGCTTTTCCAAATTGAAAAATCTTAAAATCACATCCACACTTACTTTCATCATTTTGAGGAAGAATTTTGTTTCTCAAATACAATTCACAATGATTGACAGTCATCCTTGCAGAGAAATCTGAGAAAGGGACCGCAAAGGTTACATGGGTGGAACCACCCTGAACCAGTGCCTCTGAAGTTATATGGTGCTATATATATGAAGACATACATCCTAACAGCATCTAGGCTCTCTGGTCTGCATAGAAAAGCAAGGATTCCCAGGCACTTACAGAACAATCAGAGCTGGTGACAGAACCCATCAGGTAAAGATACTTGTTGCAGAAACCTGACAGCCTGACTTCAATCCCTGGGACCACAGTGGAAGAAATGATCTGGCCTTTGGAAGCTATGCTCTGATCCTCCCACTAACATGTAGGCGCTCACACAAACACACTCAACAATTTGTTAATTAAAACGAAATCATTATGACAGTAGAAACTAATGACAACTTTTATTTCAAATATTATCAAGTGACATGCATGAAAATGTACCTTTCTCCTTTGTTATAAATTCCACTCATTAAATGAATGGTTTAACCTGTGCCGCTTGTAAATGTTTGCTACAGAAATTAAGCCCACACATGGAAGGAGTTCCTTCGTAGCTGCTCTGTCCCAAGGACAGACTCTAAAAGCACATAGTGACCTTGCCCTTATCTTACCAGATATATTCCAGCTCACTCAGCAGAGGATTCCAGAAAGCACCCAAGAATCATGAAAGGAGTCTATAGCTCTGGGAGAAAAGATATTTTGGACACAAGAAAATGGTGGCAGATAAAATCCCTACAGATGAAGACAGAAACGTGATGGGGTGAATTTGGTGGAAACAAAGTCTATAAGATGAAAGTGGTAGAAGAGATGAACGACGCCCATCCTTTAGAAAGATCTCTGGGGTTGTGATAAATGGATAACAGGAGCTGGGACCATCTGCTCCTTAGAAACTGTTCCACCTGGGGGGGCGGGGGGGGGTGACACATGCCATTGAAGACAGCACAGTGGAGACAGAGGCAGACAGATCTCTGTGAGCTGAGGCCAACCTGGTCTACAGAGTGAGTTCCAGGACAGCCAGGACTACACAGAAGGAAGGAAGGAGGGAGGGAAGGAGAGGGGAGGGGAGGAGAGGGAGGGAGGGAGGAAACTGCTTCACAGCCTAGCCTGTCAACCTTTCAGGAGAGGAAGGCAAGTGTGGAGGCCACTTTCCATCATCCCAGATCTCCTCCTTCAGCTCTCCTCTGCCACACCTGAGCATCGGTCTACTTTGCAGACAGGGATGGGGGGATAGTAATTCACATGCGACTAACACTTTACAGTTAACTAAGCACTTTCATGTTTTCTTAGTCACTCAAGCGTACAAAACAATTTATGGAATGCCTTCTGGGAGCCAAGCCTTGCCAAAGCCTAGGATGAAAGTCTCTCATCTAGATCTTCTCCCACACGGACCAGAAAGATCTAAGTGAGTCACCTCTGGGGAGTGGGGAGGCATCATGACAAGGAACTGTGATGGTGCCATCTACCACGGGACCCCTATGTGACACAATGGGTTGCTGATGGATGTATTCATCTTGGCACTGTCTTTTAAAACTGTAGTGACGGTATACCTAGCCAGACCACTGACTCCATCTCATCTGGAAGCCTGTAAAACTCGCTTTAACAGCCAGCTTGTAAGTCAACCATTTAAAGGCAACTTTGATACATCCCTTAAAAAACAATCTGCCGTGACTCAAAGATCATCAGGTAGAACATGGGGTTCAGGGAGAGAAAAGAAAGGGCAGGCTCCAAAACAACAAAGAAAGCTGCCCCGAGCCAGCCACACTAAAGAAATCATAGGGCCTCGAGTGGCACTTCTGACTGAGAGATCTTATCCACACTCCATGTGCCAAACTCACCAAAAGGAAAAGATACATTAACTGTCCCTTCGAATTTTACAACAAATTTAGAGTTTTGTTTTTGTGATGTTACATACTGGACCCATGGCTAAGCACACATTACACACTGACCCACATTCCTCAGTATTATATATGACAAGTGTGTGTGTGTGTGCAAGTGGGGGGGGGATGAGTTGTGTGACATATAGCAGTCAGAAAAACGTTTAGGCGTCAGTTCTCTCCTTCCACCTTACAGGATCCATAGTTCCCTGTCATAATGACCCCCAATGGCACTGACTCAGAGGCCCATTTTCCTATGACTGTCTGGGTCCTTGTAGGAAAAGACCTAAATGATAGGGTTTCATCCAGGGTTCAGGCAGGCCTTAGCTCCCAGAAGTCAAGTGCTGGTTCCCCAAGCCCAGACTGCCAGAAGACATTGCTGAGGGCTCACAGAGTAACTGAGGATTCCTGAGCTTAAGAAACCCAAACGTTATGTGACTGTCACCAACCTTACTAGGCTTCTTTTTATAGAGTCATCCTTCTGATCAAAAGCAACCAACCCCCTAACCAACCCCCATGCAAAACCACAAGAGACCTAAAAGAACTGTCTCCCAACACACCCTCGATCCTCAAGGAAACCAAGACTCGAACTCTCCTGTTAAATAGCCAACAGATATGATGGCTGGGAATCCCCAGCACCACCATCAGAGACAGACAGACAGACAGATTCAAACTCAAACCCTCTGATACCAAAACCTTCTGACTCCCACCATCAAATCTGTCAAATACAAGCCCTGTGTGTCTGTAGAGAGGCAGAGGGAAAGCGGGTGACAAACAGGACAGGTCCTCTAGGCTCCTAGGGAGGCGCCTGATGCACTGACACGGCTCCTTTGATGGGAGAAGTTAGCATGGGCAGTGTCACACGTCAAATGGTAACCCAGCAATAGGCTCTTACATCTTGCGCGTGTCCTACTCGACCAGCAAGAATGACGCTACAACAGGATCCTTCTGCACACGTTTATTGGGAGAGCTTGATTGTAGAGGCGAAAAGACCCTGAGCCCAGCCCTGGTGCTGCTTTATATAGGCCTAGGAGAGGCGTGTCTCACACCCGGATTGTGTTGTGCTTGGTTGATGCTTACCACCTCATTTGCATTCCTACATCTGATTGGTTACTTTCTCTCTCATCTGATTGGTTAACTTCTCTCTCATCTGATTGGTCAATTTCTCTCTCTTCTGATTGGTCAATTTTGGCTAATTCTCAAAACCTCATCTTGGCAAAAAACTTTCCTGCCTATGTATGCGTGGTGGCCAGCAGAAGCCTGTGCCACTCTGCAATGGCACATGTGGCTTCCCACACTTACAGTAGGCAACTATGGTACCTGGATGTGAAGTTCGGAACATCCCTACTTTAAGTGTCTTTTCAGTCCTCTCTAAACCCCTGGAAAAAAAACTTCAGCATTTTAGAATTTATGTTCAATGGCAATGAAAAGTGTGTTAATATTCAAGTCTTTCTTTCCTTTAATTATTTGCAATAAAATAGCTATATAAAAAATAGCTATATATAATTATCTTTCTCCGGGCATGGTTGCACATACCTATGTTCCCAGAACTTGGGAGGCAGAGGCAAGTGGAGCTCTGTGAGTTTGAGGCCAGCCTCATTGACATACTGAGTTCTAGGACAGCCAGGTCCATGTAGAGAGACTATGTATCTTTCCATTAGCATATGCATTTAAACTAGCTAATATTGCACATGCATAATTAAAAGAGAAATTGCTTTTTAAAATAATTGGTACGCCCTCTTCACTGTGATAACAGATATACTGTGCCCAGGAGTTGAGGTAATTTCAGACCACTAATCCACAAACAACACCATAAACATGTGAAAATTGACGTGTGGAGATTTTTTTTTTTTTTTAATTTTTAAAGAATGAAATCATTAACTAAAGATAAAAAGAGCCATGGCCAACGAATGGGAATTTTGTCCCTGAATGGCCACACCCACTCTGATTCACACTAGCATACAATGCTCCCTTGGCTTCAAGGGCACAGCTTCAGCAACCCCAGTGTTTGGTGTCCCCTGTGGGGACTGGCTGAGAAGTGCTCAGAGTGGGTGTTGTCTTGGGCCCTTCTGCAAAGTCCCCATGCCTCAGCCATCTTGCTGAGCTACCTCTCTCCTTTAGCAGGGGGCCCTATCACAAGAAGCCCCTCACTCCTACCACACCAAGATGCTCTTCAAAATGGGAGAGACAGGATGGAAATTACACCATCAGAAATGCCAGAAAGCATTTGGCTTTACAAGGACCGCCTGCTTTCTATGTCAGCTAAAGCTTGGAGAGTGGCAGTTTAGGAGCCCTGACTCCCCTTCCCCGCCCCTCCCACTTCCAAAGCACACAGCACAGCACCAGTGGAAATCATCATTATTTATCTAGCCCTCAGATAATAAGGGTCCCCCTCCCATGGATATCTTATTAAAATCCACTTCCTGATCCACAATTATTTTTTTACCCTGTTCCTGACTTCCTAAGTTCTAGCCTGACTCATGCTGGATCTCAATTAGCAGCCACAGCCAGTGAATAATTTTTCACATATCATTAAGTGAACGAAATGCCATTTCTGTTTATGGTCTGACTAGATGCCTGTAAGATTCATCCTGGAAATCATAGGACTAAGGCTCCACATCAGGTTTCCTACCTGGGCACCTCTTACCATCTAGCATCTAAAGTCTTCATTTTAAACCTGTTTGTTATATATTATTCTTCTCGGCAGGGGGGAGAAGTTCCAGAACAGATGGCAAGTGCGTGTAGAACTCACAAAGAAATGCACTCAAAATTGCTCTGAACCAAGGACTGGCCTTGGCTCCACCCAGCTGAGCGACTGCTAATCAATCATCAACTCGTCCCTAATGTGCCTCAGGTGAGCTCTGAGGTGAGCTCAGAGGCATTCTCCAACAGCATGGCTGAGCGCCTGAAAACAACTTACAAATACCAGACACAGATTTCGAGATCTCTCTGGCCCCGTTTCATCAGAGGCCCACTGCTGTCAAGACAGGCCGTTGCTGCCTCGTGGTAGGAGCACCTTGCTAGGACACTCCCATCTGTTCTTAAGGGTCAGGCATCTGGCCAACCCTGCATTTTTGCCTCAGTTGGGCTACAGCTTGTCCCTGAAGGGGCTGCCCACACTCCTGGTGTCAGACTCCTCTTCTACGACCAATAATCAATCACACTTGGGCTCAGCTTCAACCTCATCCAACACAGGACGAAATTCCTGAAGGTACTGTGGTCTGTCTCCTTTTCGTGCCTGGAGGCACACTGGCACAGAGAGAAGTATCTAAGAGGACATCCTTGCGGCTAAGAAACCAGACCAGCTATGAGGCACTACCAACCCTCGCCTTCCCAACCATGTTCTCTGTGGAGGAGGCCCATGTAATGCAGGACTTATGTGAGCACATCTAACTGGATATAAAAGTACACAGGATACCCAGTCAGGTCTAGATTTGACTTTACCCCATAGACAAGGTGATAAATTAACTGGCATCTGCTTTTTGAACCCTGAAAGCCGGGCGTGGTGGTGCACGCCTTTAATCCCAGCACTCGGGAGGCAGAGGCAGGCGGATTTCTGAGTTCGAGGCCAGCCTGGTCTACAAAGTGAGTTCCAGGACAGCCAGGGCTACACAGAGAAACCCTGTCTCGAAAAAAAAAAAAAAAAAAAAAAGAAGAAGAAGAAGAAGACAAAGATTTCTGTACCAGGCACTTAAGGACTTATCATACAGAGCACAGGAGGCAGCAGGAGCATCATTCTGGCCTGGGTTCTCTTTGCTCTAAAGGTCAAAGGTGGATACTGTACGTACAGTGGGTAAGCATCATAGCTGAGGAGCAATGTTTGGGATTCTGGGGCCCCACTGTCCACAGAGGCTGTTCTTTGTCTGAAGAAAGACATTACATCATGTCTGAAGGATGAAGGCTGCTCTCTGTGAACAACCAGAGCAATGGCCCAGGTAAAGTTCACTCTCACTACAACTGCCAGGAACGCTGTCCAAGAAATCACCCAATGCCTGTGTGGGCTTCCAAACATAGATGAGTATCCCTCTGCAGCTCCCAATCTCAGCCATTGCTTCCCACGAGCCTCGGTACACTCTTCCCATCACAGGTTACAACGGCGGCAAACAGTAAGGCCCTCCCTGGAAAGGGGCTTTGACATCCGCAAGACACAACTCCAAGAAGCCATTGGCCGAGCCAATGACGGGCAAGCACGTCCCTCGGTGCAGTAACCAACCTCAGCTTTGGCTTCTCATCTCCCTCCCCAGCCCACTTTTTCACCTTTAGAACCTTGTCCGTGCTTAGGGATGTGCCAAAAACCAAGAGCATGAACTACAACACCGTGAAGAGGCAGAGGATGGCCTCGGAGCTACAGGAACCTCCTATGTCAAGGAAGGACCAGATATCATCTGTGACAGCTTAGAAGGTGAGAATCAATCCACACTCTGCCTCAGATGCTCACAGCACAGAGCAGGACAGTTATCTTTCACTATAGCATCCATGTTTTCCCTTAAGACCTAGAATTTTACCTCTCAGACAACTAAAAATACCAGAGCCCCTTAATTTTCGGCAGCTCGCAGACACCTCTTGTTTAAAACTATTTTTAAAATTATAAGCATACAAGTGTAAATTCAATTAAGAGAATGTAATAATCTGGATGAATTATATGTTAATAAACTAAGTAATTTCATAAGCATACCTATTTGTGTATAGCAATTTTTTTTGTAGTGGGGGCCAAATGGATGCTTATTTTGTTCCTTAATGAAAAAAAAAATTACTTCAAATTTAATTAAATTATTTCAATGGATAATTATTACTCAGTATATTTTAAGCAGTTTTTAGGCATACTTATGTATATTTAATTGTAATTATAATGCGGATATAAATGGCCTCAAAAGGACCCCCTAGCTGGGAAAATAATTTAGTTGGTAAAACGCTTGCTACACAAACACAGGGAACCTAAGTTTGATTCCCTAAAAGCCACTTTAAAAAAAAAAACAGCTAAGTACAGTGGGTACACATTTGCAATCCCAGTACTCACAAGGCAGACAGGAGATGTCTTGTATGCCAGTGCAACCTAACTGGTGAGTTCCATACCAGGGAGAGACCCAGTCTCAGAAAACAAGGTGGACGGCATCTGAGATGTGACGTCCACATCACACCCATGCACGCCGGGGCACCTACACACACAATGCACACACGCAGGGTTCCCACGTAAGAGGAAAGCTCCATGACAGCACAGAAGCAGACCATCGCAACACATGGACACAGTGAGAGCATGTGGCAGCTGTCCCCAGGCCAAACCTTACCATCTACTAGCCAAGGAAAAGGATGGACTCCCAAGATCCTTCCGTGGGAGCAGGACAATGGAAAGCAAGCTTGAAAAGTGACAGATTCCATCCTTCAGGGAACACATCCTGAACCTGACAACACCCTTCTCAAGGGACAGAGACCCAGAGCACACCGTGACCGTGGGGTACTCTCTGGAAGTCCCTGTTCACGAGCACTCCTTAGCATGCAGGTGTCTGGGATGACCCTAAAGATGTTTTCTGTACATACTCACACAGGTAGGAGTGTCAGGGCCTACATCTGAGCCCAGGCTGTCTTTTACCTACTGCAACATTCTCTGCCTAGCCTGGGAGGGGGAGGGAACAATGGAAATAAAGAGATGTCTGTTTTTCACAGACTATGTTTTTAATCCTCTTTGGAGCTCAGCAGTACAAAACAAACAAACAACATTCCACAGATATTTGCACGCCATAATAAAAATACAAAACAGGACATATGTGAACTCAAGAGATGCTTTATCACCCCCACATCCTCAAACACCTAATAGCTTTCTTAAATATTGGAGACAACAATCTCAAACAACGCCTGTGCGATCCAGCCTAATCTACTCAATATGCAGCTTAGGCGCCAACTAATTGTGTTTCTGCTAACTTAACAGCTGCATATGGAGTCCATATGAGGCAGAAGTTCCTTGGCCGCTCATTCCAAAGCATGAGAGTAATACATAATAAATAGCCTGAATAGTTACTTAACATAAGCAAGGTTGATGTTAATCAAAATGACTGAGCCAAAACTGTCAAGTCGCGCCAAATGGAGTGAGAGAACAGGGACTTGGCAGCTCGGGTGATTCGGCGCTCAGGCATCCTACCAAGAGCACTGCCAAATGCCACCTTCACCCCAGATCAGTGTGTAAATGGTATACAGACATCCTCACCACTGGCCAGGCTAAAACCTGACCCGTGAGCGAACCCACAGGGACTCTGAATGTCCTTCTCTCTGCACACTGCCCCTACAAGTAAGGCTGAGGGCATCTCAGACCTATAAAATGAAAAGCTGCCAGAAAAAGAGCTCTGTCCCCTGTTTTATAACTTACAGCCGGAGAATGAAATCCACCCTTAAGAGGAGATTGCAGAAAGATGACTGGTAGGTAACAGAGACTAGAGGATTTTTCACGTCCTTTTCAACATGTAAGTCTGAAGGTTACATAATCAGGTCTGCAGAAGGCCAATTAAAGCACGGTTCCTTCCAGTACTCTGCCCTAAATAGACCAACTAAAGAACAACGGATTAAATATTTGCACAGCCATTTCTGTTCAAAAGAATCCCAACCCTCTATTCTGTCTGCAGCAGGCTAACCTTTTTATTTTGAAGACTAAGAGGGGTTTAGCCTCCCTTAAGAAGATTCCCTGCCTCCTCGATTCTGGAGTTCAAAGTCAAAGAAAGAAGGGGACAAGAGAAGGAAAATTCCATAGGAAGGAACTTCAAAATTAAAACTGTGTTTTGAAAGGTGCTCAGCAATAATGAATGAGCTGTTATCCCCAGCGGTGACGCAACAATCTCACACAGTTCAGGGTGAGATGATTATACATATCATACATATATTTTCTGACCCATCTACAAATCAGAAACACAACAGGATTCTTCCTGTGTGCACTGTAAATATCGAAGCTGATCTCTAGGCCTTATGTTGAACTTCAAAAGATTTCATTTCATCAAGTCTGGTAGCTCATGCCTATAATTCCAACACTGGGAAGGCTGAGACAGAAACATTGCCATGAGTTAGAGACCAGCCTGAGCTAGCTTGTCTCAAAAAATAAACAAAACGTCCCATATAGTTTGAAATGTTATAGTATTCTATGATAAAGACATTTTATTCTCTTAACATGGATAAAAATATTTAAAGGTCAGATATCAGTCATTCAGATCATTACTGTACATATCTACTAAAAGACAGCACATATCTATATTTAAGACAATCCAAATATTGAAATTGGTATTTAACAGCCATCAGTAACACATATCTGTATTTAAACTAAATAATCATATATTTTACAAAAGTGTAAGAGATATTTCCAGGTTGCTTTGGTGCCTTTCCACTCATTTGTACAATGTTGATTCTTCATCTTAAGGAAAAATAGAAGTAAAACACTATTTCAAGCTCTTATACAGCTGTTTCAAACTCTCACCAGATAGCAATTGAAAAACACTCTAAGCATGCAGCGAGAATACCAAGAATGGTTAAATTTTGCAGACTTAAGGAAAAATGACGATGCCATATACAGTTAGGTCACCCAGGCAGCTCTTCACTCTTGATTCTCAAGACCAGCAGGCAAAGCAAAAGGAGCCAGAACCAAAGGATTCCTTAGGATTCCTTCTATGACATTCAAAATCTAGGAAGGCTGCAGAGCTGCTCCCCTTGAGCTGTCACAGGGACAGTGGCTGTCGTTCCCCAGCTAAGTGGGACACAACCAACGCAACAGAGAACTAGGAAATCCCAGCTACAAGGTTCAGCACAGAAAGTCATAGTCAGAGGCTCAGAAAAGGAAGAGATGAGAGCTATTGTTTTGCAAAGTTCCTTATCACTGGTCATTCCTTCTCTTAAAAGTACACAGTTTCTCAAATGCCTGCAGGGGGCTTATTGATTTTACTTTTTTTTTTCCTCTTTCTGGTTGACTGAACCCAGTGTTTATTCACAAGGCATTGCTCTGTATGCTGAAAACACTTATTCTAAATGTTGTCCTGAGGGAGAAGACACTAGTAAAGGCAAAACAAACGCTTAAAGGGTAGTGATGTAACAGTATCCACTTCAAAGTGAGGCTAAAGTCATAGCCTCACAGATGACTAGAGAGAAACTCTAAGGTGGCTGGCTAGCTGGCTGGCTAGCTGGCTCGATGGATGGATGGATGGATGGATGGATGGATGGATGGATGGATGGATGGATCATAATTGTCTGGATGGATGGATAGAAGGTGGGTTGGCTGGACGGCTGGTTAGTTGGTTGGTTTTGTGCATTTGTTTGCTGCTTTCAGCATTTGGATAGAAGCTTCCAGTTCCAGTTGAACCCAATGAAAGTATTACTAGGATTATGAGCATCCTTACTTCAAAATTCTATCAATGTTTTTATATTGCTGTCCCAATAGAAAAGCACACAATAATTATCCTGTTCTTTAAAAGTGCATCAAATAACAACATTTAACCCATGTTGAACTCAACCATAAAGTAAACAGGAGAAGGTGGAGCCTCCTAAGATAGACTGCAGAAACATTTAAGGTTGACTTCCTGTGAGTCTGAGATACACCCCCAAATTATTTTCCCTTTGTACCTCAACTCTTAACTCCTCAGTGACCAAGGGTTCACAAGTTTTCAGAAGTCGAGGAGACTTCTGCTTCCGGAGCCCAGCACTCTAAAGAAACAGAATATGCGAAAGACGAACATGTTAACAATTCTACAAACAGGGCACCTCCAGAAACTGTGACTTTCAACTCATAAACACATATGGCCTTGCAAACTGCTTAAACATGGAATTTCCCAAAGGAAGATTCCGTGAGATGTGGGGTTCCAGAGGAGACAACTTCAAACCATGGCCATAAATTACCTTGAGTGGGGAAGCTCTTTCCTCTCCATTCTATTCATTCTTTGCTCTGGTAAAGCAACTGGTGCCAAACCACCAAATGCTCTTACACCTGTTAACCTCCTCTATAACAAAGGAAGCAAGCCTAGGGCTCGGCCTGCCAGCAGTTCCCAACAGCTTCCTACAAGTGAATAGGCCATGTTTTTGTCATTGTGTGCCTCTGAGTAGAGATATTTTTTAAACTTTCCCCTTCTTAAATAGTATATTTAATGTTTAAGCACAGAATTGACTTAAAAGAAAAAAAAAAACTTGAAATGGACGGATCCTTGTGACTCAAAATGTCATTATCAAACAGGAAGTGGGAGATTGCTCAAGGTACATGCCACATCACAGGCCCCTTTCTTGACTACCAAACCCAAGTATGGGTTATGGGAGTCTCATACAACATGCAGGCACCTGAAAGACTCTGCGAAGACACAAGTTTGTCCAAGGCCATGCTACTCTTGCAATGATTGGCCCTTGGAGGTTGCACTTGGAATCATAGGGAGTAAGATTCCTAGAGATGATAGGGTTCCAGAGGACAAAGTGCGGGGTCTTCAGCACACCTTCTACATGACAACCCAGAGCAAGGTTCTTTATGCCTCCAGCCTTGCATGAACTGTAGTGCCTTTTCTGCCAGGGATAAGGAAGACCGTGGTGAGCTGGTGAGCTACGACAGCCGGTGCCTTCCATGTCAGGCGGCCATATTGAAATATAAGTGCACAGCACATCTCATTTAGGTACCAGAGAAGCCTGTCAGTCCATCACTCATTCACAGAGATGAGTGGCCCAATCCTTCGGTGATCCGGGTGGTACAGGCCAAAGCCTAACTGGGTGTCACCTGAAAGGGCACATGAGGGTTAACTCACAAGTCATTGCTATCTCTGGCAGAGTGTTCATTCTCATGACGTGAAGAATGCAGTGTGTGTGTGTGTGTGTGTGATAAAACATGGCATTGAAATGTAGTGTTTACATTACAATAAAAAGCTAAAACTATAGTCAGGCCACCTAGAGAGCTTTAGAATACCCGCATGTAGCAGATGCTAATAAAGTACTTCCAATCCCCATCCTACACCCTGATACTAAATGTCAGACTTAGTAACAGAGCTGAGCTTCCAAAACCTGACTTCCTGGTATAAAATTCTAATATGGGGCAGTATGGTTTTGAAAAAAAAAAAATGAAGATTCACTCTAACCAGCTACGACGGTTCGTCTCGTTGTCAAGTTGACTGAACCACCTAGAAAACACAAGAGCCGGCATTCCACTTTCTCCACATCTTGGCCCATCAAAATGTGAGGAGCTCTAGCCATTCAACCACCCAGCCACAAACACAGCATCCCTTCCCCAACATGATGGGCTATACCTCTGAAAGGTGAGCAAAAGTAATCTCTCTCCCTTTCACTGTCTCTCACAGGTATTTGGTCACAGCACTGAACAAATCACTGGGTACTGGAAGTAAGATATTAACAATAAATAAACAATAGCTATGAATTCATGGCCTGGTCTTCATGGTAGGAATTCTGTTCTATCCAGGACAGTCTGAAGAGCGCTGAGAACAGTTGCTGGATCAACTTTTCTTCAGTTATTCTGAGAAAACACTTATACAGAGAACAAAAAGTGTATGTTACATGGTACCGTTATCTTAATGGTCCTGAAGAAGAAATGGAAAGCTAACGAAAGACATGATGGGGTTGAGAAACCAGTAGTAACTGCTAATACAGATAGGACATTCAGGCAGCTTACACATCTTTGCTCTCATCCTCACAACTGAGGTAGATTCTAGATTTTAATAGTCCCGTTAAGAATATTAATTAGGGCTGGAGAGATGGCTCAGTAGTTAAGAATACTGACGGCTCTTCCAGAGGTCCTGAGTTCAATTCCCAGCAACCACATGGTGGCTCACAACCATCTGTAATGGGATCAGATGCCCTCTTCTGGTGTGTCTTAACACACCTACAATGGACCCATATACATAAAATAAATCTTTAAAAAGAAAAACAGAATAGTAATTAACAGTGGTGGTCCATTCCTTTAACCCCAGCACACAGGAGGCAGAGGCAGGCAGATCTCTGACAGTTCAAGCCCAGTATGGTCTACATAGTAAGTTTCAAAATACACAGAGATACACAGTAAGACTGTGTCTCAAAAATAGAGGTGAAGGGGAGTATAAATTGCTGGGGATGTATCTTGATGGTAAGACTCTTGCTTGCTTGTTTGCTTGTTACTTGTAAAATACTGCGTTCAAATCCAGGTCCTAGCAAAATAAGAATATTAAAACTACCACTAAACGTACCATTTTGCAAAAGAAGACTTCACCATCAACTAAATAATTTGCCTAAGGTCCCAAGGCTAGGATGGTGTAGAAGAAGAATTGCCACACTCTTGAAGCCCAAATGCTTAACAGCAGACTCCACATCGCCCAAGAGCACCGGATGCCTAAGCCAAGCTGCACGATGGGTTACGGTGTAAAGCTCTGTCAGGTAAACCCTTCTCCCACGCTGGATGTGGTAGCACATGTCAGCCATCTCAGCACTTGGGATGCTAAGGCTGAAGAGTCATGAGTTCAAGGCCAGTCAGAAGGACAGTCAGAACAGACCATCTCAAAAAACAAAGCCCGAGAATTTCCCTAGAAAGTGAATGAGTGGCCTATGGTCGTCGTCAGTTAAAAGATATGGGCCAAGGAAGTGCAGACTTCAGGACTGATCCTCGTCACAAATGGGCAAAAGACCTACTGGATGCAACGAAGTTTTAAAGTTGCCTGGGAGAAATATTAACACTGGGAGAAAGTTTTTTTGTTAGAAGCAAAACATTATTCTTTGAGAAATGCTTAGGGCAAGGGCTCCTCTTTTATTAGGACTACTTAATTGAGTACAAAGCATTAAAATAGCTGGCCTGAATATTTATTAGAGCACCAGCTGTTCCCTCCAGATTTTTAGAAATTCAAGCCTTGGTGCCAAGAGTAATTTAGAAAGAACGTTGGGCAAGTAGATGAGCCTATGTCATGCAATCTACATCTAGACAGTAAACACTTGCTGGAAGCGGGCAGAGCATCGCCAAGCCTGCAGCGAGGTGGCAAACTGTCCTACCACGCACTCCTGAAACTACTCTGCTAATAAAATTGGTGATTATACATTTTTAAATTACACCTTACAATTCATAATTAGCAATCCTCTACACACATACGGATAGTACCACAGGGATAACATTGCTTTTGTATGCCACTCTGGTTTTAAGCTTTTTATTTGTTTTCGTTTTGTTTTCTATTCTAGGAGATAGATGGTCTAGCCCCAGTGAAATGTCTCGGATAATGGATATTTTTATTCAAAATTTCAACTTTTTCAAAATATCTCCACTTTGGGTACCTGGCTATAATCAAAATATGTAATTTTTAAGGGGCTGGGGGAAGGAAGGGAGAGACTAGGAGGTAGAAGAGTGGCAAAGAAAGAGGAGAGGAGAGGAGAGGAGAGGAGAGGAGAGGAGAGGAGAGGAGAGGAGAGGAGAGGAGAGGAGAGGAGAGGAGAGGAGAGGAGAGGAGAGGAGAGGAGAGGAGAGGAGAGGAGAGGAGAGGAGAGGAGAGGAGAGGAGAGGAGAGGAGAGGAGAGGAGAGGAGAGGAGAGGAGAGGAGAGGAGAGGAGAGGAGAGGAGAGGAGAGGAGAGGAGAGGAGAGGAGAGGAGAGGAGAGGAGAGAGGGGCAGGGAGGGAGGGAGCCTGCTCTATGCAGAATGCTTCGGATATTATACACTGAAACTTCTTTGCAAAGAAAACCGAGACATCCTATCTGTTTCCCACGTTTGTTTTGCTGTTACCTGTCCTGGCAGCTACACTGTTGACCGGGATCTGGGAGAAGGAATGTCCCTTCCCTGCTCTGCAGCTGTCACCTCTGTCAAGGCCTCCCTCTGAAGAGAGTGCCCAGGGTCAGAGGCCTGGGCAGCCCAGGATAGGGCAGTTGGCAGGAAGCACTGCTGTGGATAGGAGATGGGAGGTGTGTGGTAATCAGCTCACCATCTGCGGTGACACAGGCAGACCCCACAGGGGGGTGCAGAGCTTCCCACCCTGCCTGCTCTAACTGGCTTCCTTCCCTCTCTGGCCCTGCCTGTTGGCATACCCACTGTGGCACACGCTCTCTTTAAAGACATGCTCTCATTTTGTTTTTAGGGCCCACGGGTTTAAAAATAACCTGGCACTTTTGGATTAATAAGAAATTCCTTGCGGGATTAACTGGGCTACATTTTTTTTTATCCCCGTAAGTGAATAGCAGCAGCTTCCGGTGCTGGTGCAATCAATCACCCTTGGCAAGTATTTGCACACCGCCCATCTGCCTCCCTCAAAAACGGAAGGAAGGGTCAAGACACATCTCTCCCACCCTGAAAAAATAAACCACAGCCTGGGTTTTCGAGTCAGCTGTAAGACTTTTTTTTTTTAATATAACACTCATTCCACCAACTATACCCTATCTCGACCTACTGAACCAGATGGCCCCCAGACACATACACCTCAATGAAAAGTTTGAGGTTTTCTAGCTTGCTGCTGTCCAAGGGGAGGTAAAATTGCCAGTCATCATATCCTCCAGCAGTCTCCCCACCCATGGTGAACACGGCAAGAGGAAAGCCCATCTGAGCACTGCTGCTTAATTTATGTACGTACTTGCTAACTCCCTGTCATCTAACCATCTTCCACCTGCCAACCATTTTGATTTTTGTCACTGAAGGGGATACAAGCCGGGACCCTGTGCATACTGAGCAAGAATGCCAGCAGTGCGCTACAGCCTCAGCACCAGCAGCAAGTTTTCAAAACGTATCTTAGACATTTAGGCTTCCATGGCTGGAAAGATGAGTCCCTTGGACTTCTAAAGGCTATAATGCTTTCTCCCCCTCCTCCTCTCCCTCCTCCTCCTCCTCCTCCTCTTCTTATTCTACTTCTTCTTCTTCCTCCTGCTCTCCCTCCTCCTTCCTCCCCTCTCCCCCTTCCCCCTCCTCCTCCTCTTCTTCTTCTACTTCTTCTTCTTCCTCCTGCTCTCCCTCTTCCCTCCTCCTCCTCCTCCTCCTCTTCTTCTTCTTCTTCTTCTTCTCCCTCCTGCTCCCCCTCCTCCTCTCCTTCTTCTCCTCCTCTCCCTCCTCCTCCTCCTCCTCTTCTTCTTCTTCTCCCTCCTGCTCCCCCTCCTCCTCTCCTTCTTCTCCTCCTCTCCCTCCTCCTCCTCCTCCTCCTCTTCTTCTTCTCCCTCCTGCTCCCCCTCCTCCTCTCCTTCTTCTCCTGCTCTCCCTCCTCCTCCTCCTCCTCTTCTTCTTCTTCTCCCTCCTGCTCCCCCTCCTCCTCTCCTTCTTCTCCTCCTCTCCCTCCTCCTTCACCTCCTCCTCCTCCCTTTCTTCTAATCTAAGCAGGAACACTGCTGTGATCTGCACCGCATCATGTATGACAGTCTTCGGTGCAGCTTCTGTGCTCCTGAGGGGAGGTGGAGCCTTTCCATGGAGGCTTCCCTGGAGGAAGAGTCAGGTCATTGGAGGCATAACCTTGGAAGGAATCCCGGACCATGACCCTCTCTGTCCTCTACCTATGACTCAACTATCACGGCAGGAGTAGCTTCTTCCTCTACACTCCTACCATGATGAGGTACTGTGCTTTGTTAGACCAAAAACAACAGGACCACAGAACCATGGACACCTGAAACCATGAGCCAGAGCCCTTAGTCAGTTAGCTACCTCAAGCCAGAGTGATAGGAGACTGACTAAGGTCCACCCCAAGAAAAACACCCCATGGTATTTCAAAATAATAAAACTAACAGCCAAGCTTCTCTGGGGGAGAGAGGGAGGGAGGGAGGGAGGGAGGGGAAGGGAGGGGAAGGGAGGGAGGGAGGGGGAGAGAGAGAGAGAGAGACAGACAGACAGACAGACCTGCTTAGCCTCCCCCATGCAGAACACACATGCTCTTAAGGACGCTTGTGGGTGCTGCTAAGATTGAAAAGCAATGGGCCAGAATACCCATGCAAGCAGGAGATCTATGCAATGACAGGTCCGAACTGAAACCTGTAGGGTAAAAGTTAAAGGCTTCAGAGATTAGTGTCCACCCTGGATGGATAAACTTAGCCAAAGTTCATTTGAAGGAAGACAGAAGGTTTAACTTGCCAGAAATTCAACCTGAGCCAGCGACATTCCCTGGCTTTTGGGACATGCGTACAGCTTAGCCTCGGTTAATAACTAATGTGTACACAGGGAGATTTGCCTCTTACCAAGTGCTTTCACATGTATAATCTCATTTAATACAGGATGATGACTCTGGAAATGTGTTGCCCAGCCTTTCTGATGAGTAACTAAACATCACTCTCTAATGTGAGAGTAACTTCTTCCAGGCCAGACCAGCACAGCCTGGCTCAAGATGCAGCTCTGTGTAGAAGGGGAGAGCTCAAAGGTAACAGCCCTCTAGAGGGACTGAACAACTTGTGGAAAACGTGTTCCATTCTGGTGCCTACATTAAGGAAAGTGCATGCAAATGAGACCTTGGGCAGAACACTATGACCAGAGGCTATGATCAGGCCAGAGCACAGCCTATCCATGAGACACAAGGATGACCTGGGATCCTCCAGAGATGAGAAATGGTTTTAGAAATGGCATCATGGCTATTTTAAAATAGGGAAGGACCACGGGGGAGGAATATAAGTGTCTGGAGAGGACCAAGCAAGGCAGCAGAAGGATGCTGCAAGAACGTAGAACTCATACCATAGAAAGAGGGATGCCCCATAAGGATGAAGGGCTGTGGTCCAGGATGCCCGTGCACTGGCAAAGGGTTGAGGGGCAGGATCGGGTGTTGGGAGAGACAGGAGAGAGGGCCTGAGGGCCAGGAGAATAAATGTAAATCTGCAGCTGCTGGGGTTGAGGGCTGGGGAAATTTTCTAGGAAGTCCCACAGATCTGGGATGGGGGAGGCTCCCAGGAGTCAATCTGGATGACCTTAGCCAAGAGACACATAACAGCACAGCGGGATATGGAACCTGAAGAGGCCACCTCCTGTAGCCAGACAGGACCACCGGAGGAGGGATAAAGACACCAACCCAACCCACAAATGTTGGCCCAAAATTTGTCCTATCTAAAAGAAATTCAGGAACAAAGACGGAGCAGAGACTGAAGGAATGGCCAACCATTAACTGACCTAACTTGAGGCCCATTCCATTGGTAAGCACCAATTCCTGATACTATTAATGATACTCTGTTATGTCTGCAGACAGGAACCTAGCATAACTGTCCTCTGACTGAAACAGATACAGATATCCACAGCTAAACAAAGTTGTCCACTGGTGACTCTTGTAGAAGAGTTGGGGGAAGGATTGAAGGCCCTGAAGGGGATAGGAACTCCACAGGAAGACCAACAGAGTCAACTAACCTGGATCCTTAGGAGCTCTCAGAGACTGAGCCACAACCAAAGAGCATACATGGGCTAGACCAGGGCCCCCAGTACATATGTAGCAGATGTGCAGCTCAGTCTTCATGAGGATCCCCCAATAACTAGAGCAGGGGCTATCCCTAAAGCTGTTGCCTGGCTGTGGAGACCATTCCCTAACAGGGTTGCCTTGTTTGCCTCAGTGGGAGAGGATGTGCCTAACACCACAGAGACTTGATGTACCAGGGTCGGGAAGGGGGGGATTCCCAGGGGGGACCCCACCCTCTCAGAGGAGAAGGGGAGAAGGGAACCTGTGAAGGGGAGCTCTGGGGGCAGCAATTAGGATGTAATTAATAAATTAACTTTTTAAAGAGAGCAAAGGGTTTGCTTACTTTTCTTATCACTGTGACCCAAATGCCTTACAGAAGCAACTTTAAGAGAAGAGGGGTTAATTTGGGTTCGTTGTTGAAACATACAAAGATGGAAAAGGAGAAGCCATAAAACGCTGCTGACACACATTCATTACTGATAGGAAGTCAAGGAGAGACGGGCAGTTCTATAGCTTCAAAGTGGCTTGCCAAAAAGCAGTTACAAGTTGCCAAAGCAACAAAAGTAGTTAAGTGATTGGAGACACTTGGCAGACAAAGCGTCTAAAGCAACACCACTGCCACCGCGGCCACCACTGCCACCGTACGGGATTCGGATGAAAGCAAAGCTTCCCTTCTGGCTGCTGCCACCCCAGAACACACAGCCAGAACCTGCGCCTGAGGAGCCCACAGGCAACCCACACGGAGAGCAGCCAGCACTGCCAGTCACACGCTCTTGATAGTGAGGGACTAGACGAGCCGTAACAGAACCCAACATATTGTGCCATTCTGGCCTGAATTCCTTTGCTTTAAATGGGATTATTGAGATTGGGAGAGTGACGGGGACCCAAGGCCTGGGAAGTAGAGACGGTGGCACTGTGGCTATCAAGGAGAGAATCCCTCGAGATGAAATTCACACTGTGTTTGTGAGAGCCATCAGGCAGACACCTTTGTCCTTAACCATGATAAAAACAAGTTGGAAAACTTAAAGGTGTATGAATAACATGTCTGAAGTAGCAAGCTTTATCATGTGTTTCCTCTAACATTTCCTGTAGGTTTGAGATATATGTAAAAATTCAAGTGAGGCTGGGCAGTGGTGGTGAATGCCTTTAATCCCAGCACTCGGGAGGCAGAGGCAGGTGGATTTCTGAGTTTGAGGCCAGTCTGGTCTACAGAGTGAGTTGCTGGACAGCCAAGGCTACACAGAGAGAAACCCCATCTCAAAAAAGCAAAAATAAAAAAAGAAAGAAAAGAAAAGAAATTCAAGTGAGAAGTCAGCACCTGCAGGGCTGCAGAGGTGGCTCTGTGTTTCAGGGCACTGGCAGCCACACAGTGGCTCACAACCATCTGTAACTCTAGTTCCAGGGGATGCAGCATCCTCCTCTGGCTTCTGCAAGAACCAGGAATGCATGTGGTGCACAGACATACATGCAAGCAAAGCACCCATATACATAACATTTTAAAAATATTTTTAATTAAAAAAGAAAAATCAACAGTAAACTAGGAGGCTGAAATTTTCAGGGCGACATTACATCTGGTTTGAAGACAGACGCGACTCTCTAACTAAATGTTCCAAAGACAAATTCGCCTTAGATGCTAACTGCCTGTTGTGGAAGAAAAGGCTTCCTTGGCTCGAAGGATAAACCCCATGGGCTTTCTCCACATTCTGAAACTCATTCATTCAACAAGCAGTTATTAAATGCCTATGTGTTCCAGACAACACATGACACACGAGGCTTAAGGAAACGATTGAGAGATGGTTCCCACACAGGAGGCCCTTATCATCCCGTACTGAACAGTAAGTTAGAATCCTGAGGTTAGTCATCTTAAGGCAGTTGGTATTATGCGTAGAAATAAACATGTGACTCAAAAAAATACCCTCATTAATACTCTAATTGTCATTTATGAATTTCTCAACAGACTACATAATAATTAATTATCCTAGCATTCTCTTTAAGAACATTTCATCCTAAACTTTTTTTGTGGGTGCTTGTGGGTGGTGTTAATTGTGGCATATGCAAAAACTTTATCACTTTTCAATTATGAACAGATGTAAATGACTTACTTGATGTTTAATTTTAGAATAACAAGCATCTTCTAAAATAAGTTTCAGTCTGAGAAACTGGGACTCTAGCTACAGCATCGACTTAACACTCCCAAAGCGAACCCTGCAAGTGCTCCAACACCACTAGAGCCATTTCACATCTCTGTGCTCCAATTTCTTTTACTGGTCACAAAAATATCACCATATGTTTTTGTAAGATACTTTTACAGGCTTCTAAAAAGGACATCACAATGGTAAAGCTGTGGGGTTTTTGAAAACACACACGGTTCTAGGCACAGCAGATTATAGCTAAAAAGCCTCAGCTGCTAGTAAGAGTGGAGGAATAGCACAGGAGCCAAAATTAGAGACCACACTAGGTTAAAGAGCAAGGCCCCATGTAGAAATCAAAAGAACACATTGCTTTTCCCTGTTGTATGGAAAGGCATGCCAATATGAATGTTGGGACAGAGAGATCCAACTAAATGAGCTCCTAGTTGCAACTTTTTTTTTTTTTCTTAAAAAAAATCATTTATCAAATGCTAACTTCCAGATTAGCTGGAAAACTAAAGATGCAAGTTGCTAGAAATCTGGCATCCCAATTAAATTCTGATTTTTAAAAGCATATAAAATGTCCCTCAGAGCCGGGCGTGGTGGCACACGCCTTTAATCCCAGCACTCGGGAGGCAGAGGCAGGCGGATTTCTGAGTTCGAGGCCAGCCTGGTCTACAAAGTGAGTTCCAGGACAGCCAGGGCTATACAGAGAAACCCTGTCTCGAAAAACCAAAAAAAAAAAAAAAAAAAAAAAAAAAAAAAATGTCCCTCAGATTACTCCACATCCTACTGCAGACGTGTTTATTTCACCCTTTTCATAACTTCTATGCAGGGTGGAATGTTATCTGGTTTTCCAACTTTTGCTATTGGCTCCATTTCAACCTTCAAGAGCATCGTCCACTGAGAACACATCAGCCCCACAGTGAACTGCTGGAAGAGGCAAGACACTGGGTGCATCGTGACTCTCCCCTCTGAGGTCTGCACACATTCCCTACCTGACACCTCCATAGCCACATTTAGCTTTCTTCCAACCCTCTCCCTGAAATTCAAAAGGCAATTTAGACTCCCATATGGTTGCCATCGAAGCTAACAGATGTCTAGCAAATTAAAACAAAAATTATGACTTATAAACGGCTCATGTACCATCATTCCAGAACATCTAGAAATTTATACTGAATCATAAGATAAGACATCCTACTTGGTGCCCCACCCCACCACCCAAGATTCCTTGAATCTCCCTCCTCCTGGAATGCAAGTCTGTGGAAACAAACCATATACAACATTCCGCCATTTACTCTGGATAAACCTCCAACCTGCAACACAAAGCAATATCTGAAAACACACCAAAGAAACATCTGGCTTCAGCCAACAGCTGTTCTAGTCCTGGGACAGCACAGAGAACAAAATATCGAGTGGTCCCACCATCCAACGTGAGGCTTCTACTGACCAGCGCATCAATGGTTTCTAAGAAATCGTTTTCCAATGACGGCTGAAATCCGCCTGCCTTAGGGTTACTATTGCTGTGATAAAACACCATGACCAAAAGCAACTAGGGATAGAAGAGAAGAATTTACTTATCTTGCAGTTACATAAACCGTTCATCAAAAGCAGTGAAGACAGGAACTCAAGCAGGGCAGGAACCTGGAGGCGGGAGCTGATACAGAAACTATGGCTTGCTCATCATGGCTTGCTCATCATGGCTTGCTCAACCTGATTCGTATAGCACCCAGGACCACTAGCCCAAGAACAGCACCACCCACAGTGGGGCTGGTCCCTCCCATATCAATCACTAGTTAAGAAAATGCCCTCCAGCCGGACCTTATGGGGGCATTTCTTCAGTTGAGATGCTCTCCTTTAAGATAACTGTAGCTGTGTCAAGTGAATATAAAACTAGCCAGCCCATTTCTACAAAGTGACCCTGACACTTCCCTATCCAAAGATGGAACCTTCAATTGAGTAGACTCCATGAGGACTTAGACTAATGTGCCAAGTGACAGTACAGTTAAACTGCTTGGAAGCTGCTTGAATCTCAGAAAAATCCACGTGCTGTGCCACAGCTGACAGCCACACTGAGCCATCGGTAAGCATCACCAATCACAGGTGACCACCAGCCCAGGGTTCCCCCACCCAAAGGAGACAGCAAGAAACTCACAGCAACTGCACGGAGGTCCCACATTAGAAGTATCCCCCTAGGGAGTCAAATCACAGAATTATCAACTATCATGATGAGGTTTCATTTTGAAATTCTAAAGTTTGGGAGCTTGCTGTGCAGCAATAAGTAACCAGGATGTTGATGTTCACTTACTTTCTGAGAAACAGTTAAGTGTCAAGGACCGGAACAAAGCATCTACAAACGGTCAGTGACAGGACAGAGAAATTAACTCCCCAAAGGACTGACCTTAAAACAAACCTTCTCTTCTCTTCTCTCCTCCACCCCAAAGACAACTCAGTGTTTCTAATACATGTCTTCCTCTGGTGACACCCTCAATAAAATCAATTCCTGCTGGCTTGAGTTCTTCCAATATAGAGCAAGAAAAACAAGGCTCCCCCCCCCCCACCGCCCTGTGCTAACTAACAAGGAATCTGTACAAGATGTTGACTTTCTTACTCACAATATCAGCACTGCTGTTATATAAAAGAATTAGGATCCTCCACATGAAGCTGTAATTCTAATAATAAAAATACAGCTAATGACTCAGAGCGTCACACTTGAGATTCATGGGAGAGATAGGGAATATGTGTGCCATACCAATAACTCAACAAGCAAGGAAAATTCAGTGAAAGGTTTGTTGTTTTGGGGTTTTTTTTAAGTGAAAAAAAGATCATTGAGGAAAGAATGAAAAACAAGTTAGTCCGTGAGCATGTCTACTAAAGGACCATCTATAACTAGGCAAGTCTCCAGTCCATCCATGCCTTTTTCATTACAGCCTACTGCTCATCCCTGAGACTCGATCTTGCCTGGCTGGCGTACTAGAACTCAACAAAGTCTTTGTTAGAGACAGAGAAAACCTCACAATTCAACCAAATTCTTCATTCTAATAGCTGAGTAAGGAAGGCCCAGGGCAGATAACTGACTAACACAGTCAGAGTGCTGATTAGCAAGAGATCTGAGCTGTCACAGCTGCCACTGTGCGCTCCCTCTTATTTTACAAGAACTATTACGTTCAAATGTCTTCAATGAATTTCGAATTTAGTTTGGCACGTCAATGTGAAGATGAAAGACCGGGAGCCCATGGTCTCTGTTACCAATTCCTCCATCAGAACCATACAACTGAACTGAAGTGTTGACTCTGCTATCTCAGGCAGTCACTGGCAGGTTGGTGGCTGAAGACAGAAGTGTGCATGTTTTTGGCAGCTGCTGCCAGATCTCCGGTCACTAATATTTTGGTGTAGATTCCTTTTAATGGTAACGTGGATGTTTTCCTGCTAATATCTGCTAGAGCCCACTGGCCCTGATAAAATAGGACATTTAAATATGAGGTTATTTGGAGACAGGCGCAGTATAGAAAACGAACTAGAGGTGGCCCTCTGCACTGGAAGGACAGAGAGAGCAAAAGACTCTCTGAAGTAGGCACCTACTTAGCAATGCTGCCCAGGGCAGCTCCTTCAGTTTCAGGGCCTCAGACCGTTCTCTGACTTGCCACAAACCTACCTACTGCCCGCCCACAGTAATAACTTCAAAATCAGACAAGATGTAGGTCCTATTCTGAAACTCTCCATGCAGGCAATCTGCAATTTTGTTGAAGCTCTCCACAGTCCAGGGGGTTTGCTGCAGCCTAATCCAGACACAGGGCTAAATTTGCCTTTGTGCTCGCTACAAAATTACACCAAACTGCCAGGGAAACATTTCCCCAATCCTTTTTATTTCCCTCTCACTCCCCGTTCTGAAACTGCAGAGAAAGCCCCTGGGTGCTTTTTGTTGCCTGGTAGCTGAAATGTGCAACTTTTGGAAGTGTTGGAGCAGAAAGAGGCCCAGGCGAACCACCCCTGCAGCCCCATGTGACGGCCCTTGCCTCTCTTGCCTCTTGTAGTTCAAGGCAATCAGAATACCTCAATGGGAAACATGCCTACCCACCACTTTTAAACATTTCCAGAAAGGGTCCAGGAGAGAAGCAAAAAAAGAAAGAAAGAAAGAAAGAAAGAAAGAAAGAAAGAAAGAAAGAAAGAAAGAAAGAAAGAAAGAAAGGCAGGCATTTCCTCTTGCTCTGTTTGCAGCAGGGGGGCAGGGGTGGGGAGTTGCTCCCAGAAACCATATATTATCACTGACAGAAAAAAACAAAACTGCTCGTGAATGGCTGTATATGGTATTTATTCCCACACTCCCTCATCAATCTGGTCCAGTCCTGAGGACAGATGACATGCTGACACAAAGTCCATTTCCTTTCCTTTCACAAAACACACATAGCTACTCTGAGAGAAAATAAAATAAGCTGGTAAGTGAGGGGATGGGGGTGGGCAGAAGATCAGCATAACTACAACTATTCTCACAGATGTGTATGTCTACAGCAAACAGCCACGATGAAGGGGAGTCCAAATTAAAATGTCCTGGATTCAGACCACTGGATCATTGTTTACCTCGCAGAAACTTGGGGATATCCCTATGGTCCGCCACCATCTTTCCCTCCCATGGAGAGAGGGGTGCCAGGGAGGAAGGCGACCCCGGATGGAAATAGGTGGGCTGAAAAATAACACGGTCTGCCAACCAATGCCAACCAACCAACCAACAAACCATTTCCCCTCTTGTCCTAGAGAACTCTTTGTCTGGTTGCTGAACACGTTTGGAAGGTCTCAGAAAAGAATCACAACAAAAGAGTAGGGTCCCAGCCTGATTACAATAGGCACCCGGCACAAGGGAGTGTCACGCAGAGCACGGTTGGGAGCCGGTGTGCAAGCCGCGGCTCACCTGCTCAGCCAGCAAAACAGGTCTTACACACCTTCTCCTTTGCATGTCTCCGAGGGTTCCGAAAACCCGGCCCGCTGTATGTCACCCCTTTAAAAGGGGAAGACGCGAGGCACGCGCACACCGAAACATATGTTGACTGATGACTAGTTATTCCACAAGGATACACAGAGAAATAAATCCCTCCACCCTGCACGCCCACTTAGCCAGTCCATTATGCAAAGGAAGCGCTTTACTGCCGGAGAGGAGCATGCAGGACGTGTTATTTACGTGCACATTACAGAGCCACACACCACGGCATCTGCATCCTACACAAAGCCAGAGATGGTGCAAGGAGATACACGCTGAGCACGGCACAGACCAGCCGCGGCAACACCGAGCCAAGCCCTCGGCCAATCAGATCGGCGCTGGAAGGTGGATCTCGGGGTCGGCTCTGCCCGATTAGCCTGCCCCATTATGACACCACGCTCTACCCAACATCCAGATCCCACGGGAAGCAAATCTAATCCGTGTGCTCCCTCGTTTCTCAAACTGCCGAGCCGTCCTCCCATCCGTACCCCAGCTTTCGCGCCCCCTGCCCCCTAAAAAAAAAAAAAGAAAGAAAAGAAAGAAAAAAGCCACCCCGAGGCCTGGCTGCCCCCTGCCCGGCTCGGTTCCTCTTTTCACCTCCTCCGGGTCCTGGAAAGGATGAAGTGTTTCTCTCCCCCGCGCTCGAGCTGGGAAGGCGGAAGGTAGACGCCTCTCGCCGCGACTGGGGCAGGAGCCCCGGGGGCGGCGAAAAGTAAAGCAGCGACCACGGCGAGGGACCGTCGCCCACCCATCCGCCACAGCACTTGGAAACCCAGGAGCGCTCCAACTTACCCAAAATATGACATTGAAGCCAAAAATGAAGTATTTGATGCAACAACTGACTTCAGGACCCTTGTAGTGCTTCCCGGACATCCTCTGGGTTCATGAAGACACTTGCCCCGCCAGCCCGAGTTTGGAGCCCCGGAGCACCCAGGCTCGGAGCAGCCCGGCGAGCAGTGGGGCACGCGGGGCTCAGCCGCGCGGACCGAGCAGCTCCGGCACCTCCAGCCGCGGGCCTCCGAGGCCGCCGGGGCGCGGTGGCCGCAGCCTCCGGGAAGCCTCGTCGAACCGGCACGGAGCACAAAGCCGGAGCTCCGCGTCGGTGCGCCAGGCGGCGGGTCCGGCGCTCGGTCCCCGGGCTCCGAGCAGAGACGGCCGCGCAGATGCCGGCGGAGACGCTGCCCGCCGCCCGCTCGCGCGCCTCCCACCGCTCGCTCCGCCCGCCGCTCGCTCCGCCCGCCCCTGCCCGCAGCTCCGCCCGGCGCCTGGGTCGGCGAGGCGCGCGCGCGCTCGACTCGTGCTCGGGAGCTCCCGAGAGGCGGCCGAACGACGCAGCCGCGCCACCTCTGTCGCGGTCCGCGTGTCCCTCTGTTTCTTCGCCTCCTTGCTCCCCGCCCCTTCTTCCCGAGCCCCTTGCTGCCCAAAGAGACGAGGGAACACCCCGTAGCTCACAGATCTAAAGCAGCCAGGGCAGAGGGACCGGACCCTGGTGGATGAGCTGCGGGTCCTTCTCTTGGCCACCAGCAGCTCCGGAGGGACCCTGAAAAAGAGGGTGGCTTCGGGGAATGAAGGCTGGGTGAGAGCCCTCCTCCCAACACACACACACACACACACACACACACACACACGGTCCCCTTGCCACCTAACCACACCGACCTCCTCCTGCATTGCTATGAGGAAGAGCAGACACCTTGCCACCCAACAGCAGAACAGGCGGGCTTCGTTGAGGTGTTCAAGAGGGATCTAGGCCATTAAAGAGGAGAGAATGGGGGAGTGGGTATCTCAAAGGCTACTCTATCTCTCTGACTAATCCACTCTTCCCAACAGCCAAAGAAACCAATCATCCTGCAAATGGAGGCGAGCAAGGGAAGCTGGCCCAGAGGCGTCCTGACCCAGGTCCACTTCCACAGCACGAACTTTTTCCCACCTTTGATGAAACATTCTCAAAGGAACACACCTGCCTCCTAGCTCAGGAAGCGATGCAGGAGTTACATACAGGACTGTCTCCCTCTGGGAAATCCCAGTTGGGTTTATAGATGCAGGGCACTCCTGACCTCTGGGAGAGGACAGAACGGGAGAGTGGAAACTTTGAGGAGCACAGGTGAGCAGGTACCCGGCAGTTGTATATGTACACTCTTCGGGCACTTAGCACACGGGCAGGGAAACAGGTGCCAGGGGTTTGTGGGAAGAGAAGAAAAGAAAGGCGTGTGGCAACATCTAGGGGAACTGACTTAAGTCTTCAGACATCCATGGTAGAAAAAGATAAGAATTTCCAGAACCAGCCAGTGAGACTGGGCCCAGAACTTTGCATGTTTAAGAGGCTCTGCAGGTGATGCCTTCAGGGTGGTGGTGGAGAAGTTGACATCTCAAGTCTTCTGCCTAGGATTTTGCTGAGTAACTTCCTCTGCCTTTTGCTCAAAATCTGCAACCTGCAGTCAAGCTCTAATAAGGCAAGAAGTTTCCTTTTTACCTGCAGTAACCTCTTTCCAGATGGACCTGGCTTTCAGGAGGCTATGTTACAATCACAGTGGCAAATCTGGGTACCCAAAAGGCAAGAGGGCCAGGAACACTACTCATTCCTCCATGCCATGTCGCTGGCAAGCAGTGGATGAAATCACCCTAGCTCCCTCCACCCAGCCCAAGCAATGGCCCCCATCAGGCTCCTTATTAACAGGAGTGACCTGACAAGCTTTACCTAAGCCTACACGTGCTGCTGTGATGCTTTCTGTATATAAATAGATCCACTGCTGCAGAACACAGGAAAAGTCAGAGCAGAGGTCTCTCTTACGCTATGTGGCACCTTTCAAAACAGGACTAGAATTAAATCCAATTGATGGCTTAGCCTTATCCTTAAGTGATACCCCAAGTACCCTTGCCCTCACACAGACATGGTTTCTCCTTTCACCACCACTCCCCACCAACGTGACTCATTTGCTGCAATTGATGAACCTTCTCTGACACATAATTATCACTCAAAGTCCAGAGCTCAACTAGGGTCCACCTTTGGTGCTGCTTATCTGTAGCTTAGATGAACATCTAATGACATGCACCTATCATTAGAGCATCATACCATGTATTTTCTCTGTCCTAAAAACCTTCTGGGTTCTGCCCAGACATTTCTCATTCCCCTCCCCCACTCAAGCCACTGATGTTTTATATTTCCATAGTTTTGCCTTTGGGGGCATGTCATATAACAGAAATGCCATAGTATGACGTTTTCCTCCTCCTGCGCCATGAACCTAAAACATCTCTCAAAATAAAATCTTGAACATCAATAGTCCATGGTGCTGTGTGTCTGTATTGCCAGCACTTGGGAGGTAGGGGCAGGAGTGTCAGGGGTTCAAAGTCATCCTTGGTTACATATTAAATTCTGGACTACAGTGGGACGCCTGAGATCCTATCTCAGAACAAGAAGAGAAGATCAATGGAGAAGGTGCAATTCAGATCGCTCATCAGCAATTTTGGAGAATGGCTAAAAAACAAAAAACCACTAGTTGAATAGTCCCCTATCACTTCAGATAGCCAGTGTTACTTCTGTGAAGATTAATGCTTTCCGCATATTTTTAAGCAATGCAGAAAGTAGAATATTTGCTAAACTTCTTGACAGAAATATTCCTTGATGCTGGGCAGTGGTGACACATGCCTTTGATCCCAGGACTCAGAGGGCCGAGGCAGGGGGAATCTCTTGAGTTTGAGGCTAGCCATGGCTACACAAAGAATCCCTGTCTCAAAATAATAAATGAATAACAAAACACATCTTTTTAAGGCATCTAAATTAACATACTTGGAGTAATTTCACTTTCTGCTAATCATAGGAGCGCTGACTTACCCATAGCATTACAATGCATTGCAAGGCCTATGCACGTACAATGTATGAGAGATACGGTCCATTTGGAAAGCATTTTGGCTCTATGTCTCAGGTCAAACTATCACATTTTGACTCAGCAGCCCTGTGTCTGGGAATATAGCCAAAGAACTACTCTGAGATATGGGAAAGGCTATATACTGCAAGTTCTATGTGGTAGCATTATTTATACTGAACACTTGACCACAAGTTGATAGATCAAGTAGATGGGGCTATACCCAGCTCCTTACGGTCACCTGACTACAACCATCTTCCCCATATCTGTGCCTCTGCTCATGCCTCTGGTCTTTGTCTAGAGTCCTCTGTTTGTCTTTTGTCTCTGACTTGCCTCCCTTACCCTTCGACACCTTTGTGTAACATCTTGGAGGCTTTTTCCTATCCTGACACTTAGCAACAACTTGTAGTTACTTGTTTACCTAGCTGCTTCTCCACTCCTTTAAGGGTGCGGTTTATCTCTTCTTATCTCAGAATCACCTGGGCTCTGCAGGTGGCTGGTAAACATTTATTAAAAGATTGAATGAATCATCCGCTCAAGTTTTATAGCCATTAAGGATGATGATTATACAGAGCATGCCAATTATTGGCAAATTATAAAGTTTAAAGGCGTCATATATGCAAATATCTTCAAATACTATTGTTAAACGACAAAATGTAAGGGGCACAGCAACATAGACAGTGGGTTACCATGTTGTAGAAAGACAGCTCTGTTGGCAAAAGTGTACGTGTGCACATATTTCCTTGCTGAGTAAGATATCTTAGTTTGCTTTCTATTGCTGTGATAAAACACCGTGACTGAAAAGCACTGTGGGGAAAAGGGGTTTATTTGGCTTACAGGCTACAGTCCATCACTGAGGGAAGCCAAGGTAGGAACCTGGAGACGGAAACTGAAGCAGAGACCACAGAGGAATGTTTCTTACTGGCTTGCTCCCCATGGTCTGCTTTGTCAGTTGTCTTACACACCTGTGGACCACCTGCCCAGGGGTGGTACCACCATGGTCATCTGGACCCTCCCTCATCAGTCATTAATCAAGAAAATGCTCCACAGACTTGCCTACAGGCCAATCTGATACAGGCAATCCTCACGTGAGATTCCCTCTTCCCAAGTTGACGAAAATCAACCAACACACTCTCTATGGAAGAAAAATAAAAGAAAGTATAATAGTAGATGTAAACCAGGAGACTCAAAAATACCAGTGAGAGTGAGACCTGCTCTATCTGTGCACAAGTCTTGTCACGTAAGTGATATTTTGTTTATCATATTCTTGTACCATATATGTGATACGCTCTACAAGATGGATCGCAATCATATATAAAATGCTAAGGGTCTTTTCCTGAGAAATAATAGGGATTGGGTATGGGACATAGTTCTGCCTGCTGGCTGGCTGTGTGAAGCTGTTCTACCCTAAGAGTGCTCAGAGTGAGGCTCTGTTTGCCTCTGAGCAGGTCATCCACTCTGACTACGGCCACCGCTGCCTCTGAGCAGAAACTCTCTCCGGAATGAGTTAAGTATAGCAAGCCAAGCTGCAGTGGCCTGAAGAAATCCCAACACGACACGGGGGCAGAGAATTCCACATCTTCCTTAATGAGCAGGCGCAGAGCATCCGGTCTGAAACGGAGTCGCTCATGACATCTTACACTAATGGCTAGTCACAAGAAGGAACAAACTTACAATTTAAAATATCCTCAGCAAAATAATGAGGTGTCCACCTAGTCATCCAGATATATGCCCCCACTCCACCAGATAGCCATTTCCCTTTTGACTACAATAGAACTGGGCACATACTTTCCCTCCCAAACACAATCCCATCTCAAGGAGCCTCCACACATAGTGATGCCCACCATGACTGTGGAATCGTAGGCTATTTTGTTTTCGTGTTTCTGATGTCCAATTATATATATATATGTATATATATATGTATATATAATAATTAGAAAGCAAATTATAACTAAAGACATACATCAAAAGGCAGTCATATCTCAAACAGCTCTATCACAATCCAATAAAGTCTGACTTACTTTGAGGCGAAAAGAGATCTGTGGGGGATTTTGCTACAACCATCTCATTTATAATTCTGAGGTTGAAAACTGCTTAATAAGTTTAATTACTAAAGAGCTAATGGGTTTTTTAAGTGGCAGTGCAAACAGGTAAAGCATGTTCTAACAGTTGCGTTGATGAACAGCAAGATACGGCAATGGCAGACCCTGCATTTAGCAGCTTGCCCGCCTGCCTTGTTTCAGTCTTCCTGCCCTACCTTCAGGCCTCCCTCCACTCTGACTCCTTCCCTGAGGCCTCTGTATTTCCCTAAGCTCTGAATTTCCCACTGTCTACTTTGTAGCTCATGCTGCTAATGGCTTGCTATATTGCCTTCTTCTACCCAGAACCGTGTTTGCAGGTGCAGAGACCTCCATTTCTTTTCTCTCTGCCATGTAAGGAGAATTTGGGGGGAATCTCCCTGTATTTAAGAAATGACATCCCATTGCCCTTGAACCCCACTATGCCGCATGTGACAGCAGGTCCCTGGTAATAAAAACCACACTAAGGACAACAGAGAGAAAAATGAAGGAATCTAGGCTGTCACACTATAGTGCATGGCTGATCTACCCAATCCTGAAGGACACTCTACCCATGTCATCACTTTTTTAAGTTATGACACTTGGAGAGAAGGTGCCATTTCTACACATATGAAAGAAAGCCCCTTGACGTGACCATTTTCCTCTTGAAGTCCAGTGCTGGTTAGGTTCTGTCAGCTTGACACAGACTGAGAACAACTTCAGTTGAGGAATTGTCTCTGTCAAACTGTTCTACGAAAGTGTTTGTGGGGACACTTTCTTGATGAATGATCAATATGGGAAACCTGGCCAACTGTAGGTGGTGTAAAGGGCAGGTGGTTCTGGGTGCTTTAAGAAAGCAGGTGGGGTAACTGGTGGAGAGCAAGCCAATGAGCACTTCTCCGTGGTCTCTGCTTCAGTTCCTGGCCCCAGGTTCTTGCCTTGAGCTCCTCTCACCTCTGACTTCCACTTCCTTAGGTGATAGACTCTGTATGACCTTGGAATTATAAAATGAAACAACCCCTTAAATTTTCTTTTCTCCCTTAAGTTGGTTTTTTGGTCAGTGCATTGTCACAGCAACAGAGAAACCCAACTAGGTCAGTTTCTTATCTATCTTCTAGAATCTTCTAGATTCATCTTCTAGACTCTCCACCGAAGTCCTCCCAGTTTTCTCTCACAGCACCATCTCCATGCGTTCTCACCCCAGTTTCTGTCTCTGTTCAACATACACAGGGAACCTCTCAGCGGACCTATCAGCTCACACCCACTCCTTTCTCTCAGACTTTCACAGCCCAAGGACTGTATGTGGACCCTCACAGCAACTAACTCTCTCTCTCTCTCTCTCTCTCTCTCTCTCTCTCTCTCTCTCTCTCTCTCTCTCTGCTGGGATTCTAATTCAAGGGTATGTTTCCAGGCTTTTGTGCAAATAAGGAGAAAACAAGGTACCTCCCACAGCGTGGGCAGCCACACGCCACACAGGTTTTGTTCTCTGGAAGAGTGCCATCTCTAAGACTTTGCAACAGGGCTCCAGGCCTGAGATTTACAAACTCTTCACATCTCACCCTGGCTTTAGATACTTTGTAGTGAGCATCTCAAATTTGCTAAGCAACGAGCTGTGATCAAAACTGCAGTCACCCCACCTCAAATGCAATAAAATTAAACACCACTTTGGCCGTGTTCATGAATACTGTACTTCTTTTCCATTGCAAAGTAAACAAAATCCTCAAGAATTATTCCACCACGATGGCTCTCTGGTTCTGTGTCCCATCCATACCTATGAAATTGGATGTGTTTTCAGCATCCCAAGAGGAAGATAAAAAGAGGGAAAGGTGATTAAGCAATCCTATAGATGGCATGATTGTTACACTTTAGAATCGTTATAACTTGGGCTGGTGAGCTGGTTCAACAGGTGGGGATACTTGAAAAAACAGGCCTGACTACCTGAATTCAGTCCCCAGGACCCACAGGATGTAAGGAAGGTAGTCACGCCCACAGTTATTACAATTTGGTAATAAAATCAAAATACAACACACACACACACACACATGCCATTCCATTTTCCTTTAGTAACAGTCCCTCAGTTTCTTCTGGCTTTAGAAACAGCTTCCTGACACTTAGCAGGGTGACGGACCCACCAGGCACATCTGGACCTCTTCCTTGGCACCTGAAGACAAGCCTGAGGCCACCCTCTGCCTCCTTCAGCCCTGTTCTAGTTCCCTTCCTGGCTGCTGCTTCCATAAGCTAGCCTGTTTCTTTCCAATGGACTGATTTAGTTAAAGGCTCTTTCTGCAGCTTAGTCCAAAACATTCTAATCAATACAACATGATCTTTAAAAGCTTCACCTTACAGAGAAAAACAGTATATCCTCATTATCTAATATTTAGAAGACACCTTTAAAGGTTCATTCATGGAAACTGTACAAAGAAAGCTATTATGTATGTTTTGGCATATTTTTTCCCATTAGTAAATAATATGCTTGATCTTATTGTGCAGAGAAAAGTCTTGTTCATTAAATCTTCCATTTGTCAGTGCCCCAAACAGAGCAGAGAAACCCTTCATCCGATTGGGATCAACTTCCAGTTTCTTTTTGAGACTATGATTTTCAATCCAGAACCGGCCCTCATTGCTCAGTATATCCTGGAGCGAATGGCTTCTTTCTCAGTTGGCTTCATTCATTAAAGGCAAACTGCTTGCATATGCCCTTTATTTCCAACCTCATTCCAACTTCCAAATAGCTTTGAAATGCCATTCTCCACCACAAACTCCTCCTTCCTACCCATCACTAACACTTTCCCAGGTTAAATAGAATCCAACTCTTTCAGTATCCTGTTCCATTTAACTCTGGGCATGCTAATTGTATCCAGTAATTTCCTCTATTAACATTGATTTTTTTTTCTTTACCTCTAAAACCTTTCTTTCTGGGGCTGCAGATACAGCTCAGTGATTAAAAGCACTTGCTGCTCTTGCAGAGGACCCAATTCAGTTCCTAGCTCCTCTCCATGACAGCTAACAAGGGCCTCTAACTACAGTTCCAGATTAGATGCCCTCATCTGGCCTCTCTCACGTGTGGTTCACGTCCATGCAAACACCCATATAAAATAAGAATAAACAAAAATCTTTGTTTACTTTTTGAAAACAAAACTCTCCTTCTGCGGTACATCACTTTCCACTGTGACTGTACTTGGTGTCAAGAGACAGGAATGGGGATCGGCGGATGCATCAGAAGTTTATTCGGGTTTTATTATCCACAACTAATTGACTCTACAGCAAATATTTACTGAGCATAGACTTGTGCCCAGCCTGGTCTCGTGATGCATGGCGGGAATCCCAGTACTCGTATGTGAAGGTGAGGGAGGGGGTTAAAAATTAGATTCCGGCCTGAGCTATATAGTCAGATTCTGTTCCACCATCCCCACTCATGTAAACAAATAAACAAGCAAACATGTATCCATGGCTTCTGGTTAAGTCAGTAACTGGAAGCAATAAAAGTAAAAACATGGGTCAGAATAGATTAAATGAAGCATGCAAGAGGCATGTGCTTAATGTTCATGGTGGAGTTATTTTAAAACACACACACACCTAATTCTGTTTTTCTTCCTTCCCCTCCCCCACCCCCCCTTTTCTCTCTCCTCATAGCATTTACTGAATACAACTACCAGGAACAAGAATACATTAATCAAGGCTATCTTACCTCCGCGTTGTTGATTTGAATGAGGTCAAGACTGAAAGGATGAGATTTCATTTCTACATTTACCCACTAGGTTGTAGCTGCTCTAGAAAACCGATCAGTGCCCATAAGTCCCAGAAATTCCAGTCCTGTGCACACCTCAAAGAACTGAGGATAAGAAACAAACCAACACTCGACTTCAATGTTGATCTCTGGCCATGGGTCAAAGGGTAGAAACCAACTGGCTATCAATAGGTAAATAAAATGTTACATATTATCACATAGCAAAAGTATATGTCATATAATCATATATGTGTAGGCATAATGTTTTTGTGCACCATGTGGAGGTTATCCTTGTGTTGTTCAAATGCTGATTTCTCTGCCCGCTCATCTGGTTGCAATCCGGATATGGCATTGTAATGCTTATGTCGAGAATCTCCTGTCTCAAGTTTGTGGAAACAATGTTCCTCATTTATTCTCTGCCTTGTCAGTAAATGCTGGAAAAGCCAATAACGAGGCAATGGAGAGCATGAGGCGGGACTTCCTCCAGCCCGGGGAAAAGGGAGAGAAAGAGAGAAAAGGAAGAGTCCCCGTGAGGAAGGGGTCCAGAAGACATCAAGGCAGAACACACCTGAAGCCCAAAGGGCCGGACCAATACAAAAATGCAAGTGTCTTGGGGATTTTGGCTGGCCGGTAAACAGATTAGATTAGAGAATTAGAATAGAATTATAAGGCCTAGTTATTGTACTTTAGTTGAAAAATAAATCTTGCCGGGCGTGGTGGCGCACGCCTTTAATCCCAGCACTCGGGAGGCAGAGGCAGGCAGATTTCTGAGTTCGGGGCCAGCCTGGTCTACAAAGTGAGTGCCAGGACAGCCAGGGCTACACAGAGAAACCCTGTCTCGAAAAACCAAAAAAAAAAAAAAAAAAGAAAAATAAATCTTGGTCTCTCTGTGTCATTATTGGAGAACTAGCTAAGATAAACAGCTACTGTGCTAATTTACCGCATACATTTATAGTAAAATTACCATTCCATGTATGATGGTTAGTTTTAATGTCAACTTGCCACAAAGTTGCTGTGAAGAGGAACCATCAACTGACAAATTGGCCTATGGACTTATCTGTGGGACACTTTTTTTTTTTTCTGATAGCCAGATGATATAGGAGGGCCCAGGCTATCGTGGACAATACCACCTGTAGTCAGATAGGTCTGGACTGTGAAGAATAGTCGCTGGACCTAAGTCTGGAAGAACGCCAATAAGTAGCATTCATGGTCTTTGATTCTGGTTCAGCTCTTCCCTTGGCTTGGTGATGGGTTGAGACCTGTAAGCTAAAATAAACCCTTTTGGCCCCAGTTTACTTTTAAATCACGGCATTTAGCATAGCAATAAAAAGCACACTACACCAGCAACTACACTTAGTATGTTAAGTATACAGTATTTCCATCTTAACAAGGAATGAAATTCTTACAGCTTTTAAAAAAAATATTGTGTCTGTGTGTCTGTGTATGTCTGTATGTGTGTCTGTGTAAGTCTATGTGTCTCTCTGTGTGTGTGTCTGTGTGTCTGTATATGTGTCTGTGTATATCTGTCTGTGTGTGTGTGTCTGTGTATGTCTGTGTGTCTCTCTGTGTGTATGCATATGCGTTGTTTCTCTCCTTCCACCTTATTGAGGCTCTCTTGACATCTCTGGTATTCTGTATTCTCTAGGCTAGCTGGCCAGCAAGCTTTCAGGCTGTTCTCCTCTGCCTCTCATCTTGCCTGAGAGGTCCTGACTGAGAAGGCAGATGTCAGTGACCTCATCTTGGTTTCTTGTGGGTTCCAGGCACTAAACTCGGGCCATCAGTCTTGCATGGCAAACATTTTACCCACTGAGCCATCTCACAGGAGTGAAATTCTGATAGATGTTACAATATGAATGAACTTAGAAAGTATTAAGACCCTGCTGAAATAATCCAGGCACAAAATAATAAATGTCGTGTGATTCATTGTAAGAGGTACTTAGTATAGTCAAATTCATAGACGCAGAACTAGAACCGAGGTGTTAACAGAGATAGAGGAAAGAGGACAGGACCATTAATGTTTAATGAACATAGAGTTTCTGTTGGGGATTATAAAAAGCTCTAGAAACAGTTAGAGGTGGTGTTCACAAGGTTGCTGTGAATCTGTGACTGTGGAACTGCCTAACATGGTTAAGATCATAACTATGATGTCATGCATCGTTTACCATAGAAGCAAAATCCATGCTAACAAGGGACAAACTGAGGTACAGTTCAAGACAGAGAAGTAAGCTGCTCTGTCCAAATGTGATAGAATTAGATGTTCGTGATATGTATTCTACAGTTGAACTGTGTGTGTCCTCACTTTGGGAAATCTAATGGAACTGAAAATTAAGAGGCGGTTACATGAAAAATGCTGTTTTACCCCAGAGTTTACCCCAACATTCTTTTATAGAGAGAGTCACCCCTCTACTAAAGTTCATCAATTGCTAATTGGCCTTTAGACCCCCAAGGAAGGCTGCTGAGAAAAGCATTCTCTGGAAGGAGGATCCAGGAGTCCCAGAACAGGAGCCCCAGAACCTGGTTCCTTCTAGGCAGTGCCATACAGGCAGCCAGGCTCTTTGGCCCCTCTGCTCTATATAGAGGCACTGAGTACCCCAGGAGAGCTGAAATGAGCTGGTGACAGCAGAGCTACCGTGCTTGGGCTGTTCTCCTCGCAGTGACTCTTCAGCATCTTTTCCAGACGGCTGCCAGGACCAGGTGTAGCCTTGTGAGAGTTCTACAAATGCTCGCGCACAGTATTATTTACCAAATGAGGACATTACAGACTGGATTAAAGCTTTAATAGAAGTGTCAGTGGAGGGCCCGTTAAATGACTAGAAGTCTACTCCAAAATTCTATCTACTTAAAAATTCAAGTGATACAAACAATTTTATACTTATTTACTTGGTTGGTTTTTAGAAGCAGAGTCTCATGGATTAAGTAACTGAGGGTCATCTTGAACTAATGGCCCTCTACCTCCTGCCTCTTCCTTCCAAGAACAGAGATTACAGGGCTGTTCCACCACACCCAGCTGACATGTAATTTTAGAGGAGTACGCCACAGAGCATAAACTAGAAAATTTAAGTTGGCCCTCCTCTCACCTACTAAAAGGGACATATTTTCTTCTACGTTTGTAGCTCAGTCCTGGTCCCAGCTAAACCACATACACTGGATCCACAGTAAGTACAGCTGACAGCATGGACGACGAGGGAAAAAATAGCTTGCCACACTTTTCATTTTTTTACAAGTGTGGAAAGCACATTAAATCAGCTGCTGATTAAGAATGTACATGTTTTGACTTGCACATGAGTCAAATTAACATACATAAATCCAACATCTCCATACCGCTCATGCAATGGCAATACCTAATATTCAGTATCTTTTTTCCAAACCCATCAATTCTGCAGTGACACGCTTAAGTTACTATGCATAAAATACAAAGCAATGTATAATCAAAACTAACTTTTGTTTTATTTCAATTCAATTATCATTTATCTTCTATAGAAAAATTTAAAAGGATGAGTTTTTTTTTTTAAATCTCGTTTTTTGTTCAAATTCATTCTATAAATACTTAATATCACCTAGGGAGACTGAAGTTTGAGGTAGAGACTAAGAATTATCATCCCTCCGTATGATGAATTAATACTATAGCAAGTACCGTGTGTTCACCTAAGCACCTTCTTGTCTTAGAAAACCCCAGAAATGATCAGGCTTCCAACTTACAGCTTCTGCAATGTGACTTTCCACCTGCATCTCAGCGGTCCTGTCACTGCCTCCTCTCTAACAGTGTCTGGGCAGGGAAGTGTCTCTGGGAACTGAGGACACACTGTAGAATGTCACACTGATGGGCCAGGCCACCACTGGAGAGGAGGAACAGGTCCAGAGTGCATACCTGGGACAGAGCAGAACCTGGCTAGAGCCAAGGCAATCAGAAGGGAGTTATGAAAAGACAGCTTGTCCCTTCTCTTGACTCTTTCATCCCTCAGGACTCAGCAGGCCCCAGAACGTAGCCATGTGCACCAGTCTCTCCTTGCATCCTGCTATCTGTATACCTCTGACACTTTAAACCCGGCACTATACATATGCCAAGAACTTTGGTTCCTGCATCTTCTTAAACTGCTGGCATGGAGCCTCAGAAAGCAACAGAAATCTTTATAGAGTAGTGTTTCCTAACTTGGCATGATGGCAAGATTTTTATGAAAGATTGATAAAAACAGATTTTCAGGTCCTTTCTCTAGGTGCTTATATTTATGCATCTGTCTGGGATCCGGGAATCTGTTTAAAGAAATAAGTACCAATATGCTGCCTTTCCCTAGAGAACCCTGGGAAACCCTAAGCTTACTTAATCTTCAAAGTGCCCCCCAAGTGACCTCATGGAGGGAGCATCTAATCAGGGCAGGCTACTGGGCTAAAGGAAGGCTTTGTTGACAGGAAACAGAAACCTTTTTCCACAGGACATTCTATGTAGCTCCAGGGCCTGTGGTCATGACACGGTCATACACCTTTAGTCACAAGCCCCAGGTAATATGCAGAGCCTGCGTGAGCTGCTTCTCAGCACACAGGACTCAGTGAGCAGCCATAGTGCCCGGGATCCAGGAAGGTGGAGGGGTGTGAGGAGTGACCAAGGGTGGGGGTAAGAGGCGGGGATGATGGAGCCAAGCTGGAGGCCAGAAAGCAGTGCATATGCATTTCAATCCACAGCTGCTTCTGCTCCTGATATAAATCAGACAGAGAAGATGGGAGAGGCAGGGAGAAAATGTAAACAGCTGGGCAAATTCAATCCTGTGTTAAATATGAATTTTCAGATATTCCAGACTGAATATGTTAGTTGAATTATTCATTTTCTTGACTTCCAATTTTATTTTTAGTACTGCCGTGTGAACAAATCAGAGTCTGGAGACACAACTAGATGCTGAGATGGGCACCTGCGTGATGAGTTGCCACACAAAGTGGGGTGCCCATGTGTTCCCTCATTTATATGAGGACAGAGTTGGGAACAGTTTCTACCCTGGCAGGTTTGCTGTTGGATTCCTATAAATTAAAGATGGATGGCTGTCTTAGTTAGGGTTCCCATGGCTGTGATGAAGCACCATAACCAAAGTTTGCTCTTCCATATCACTGTTCATCATCAAAAGAAGTCAGAGCAAGAACTCAGGAACCTGGAGGCAGGAGCTGATGCAGAAGCCACGGAGGAGTGTTGCTTACTGAATTACTCCCCATGGCTTGTTCAGCCTGCTTTACTATATAGACTATATACAAATATATAAATATATTTATAATATGTATTTATTATAAATTATATAAATAGATTTATTATATATTTATTATAGAGTATATATATATTACACAAGGCTAGAGAGAGAGAAACTACTGGGCTAGGTAGCCCCACCCACAATGGGCTGGGCCCTCCCATATCAAACACTATTTAAGAAAATGCCCTACCTACTTCCCTACAGCCTGATCTTATGGAGGCATTTTCTCAATTAAGGATCCTTCCTCCCCAATGACTCTAGTTTGTGTCATTTAGACATATGATTAGGCAATGTTTCTTATGCCAGACATTCCCAAGGAGGTAAGTTGTAGCCAGGAGATGACTTTGATACCGTTAACAAGTATGCATGCAGGGCAGAAAGTTTATAGGTGGCAGATGACCTACTGTGGCTTCCTTTGACAGTTTCCTAGGACATGCAAAAGTCACTTAATGATTTTCTATTTCAATGGTAAGCGGCAAGTATTATTGCGGCTTTCCACACTTATAGGTCTCAGTTCTTTTTCTCAAAGTGGATACACACACACACACACAAATTTCCATGGCCATTCTGCCGATAAAATTTCAATCACTAAAACTTTCCCTTTAAAACCAACAAGGCTTTTTATCTCCCCGCAAGGGCCAGATAACGATTGTGCAGGCCACTCGGAATTACCAAAGAGACTGAAAGTGGAGCAGTGGAGAAAAATGAGATCACTGTGGAAAAGCTGCAGGATCCAGGGCAGTCCAGCCCTTCAGCTCTTTCCTCTCTTGACCTTGGGGTGAAGCTGCGGTGGGTAATTCCATTCCCTGTGTGTCTTTCTGTGGGGACAGACAGTGAATGACCAAGATGGACCCAGAGAGGAAGAGGCCACGCTATATGAAGAAGGAGGAACTGTGTGAAGATTTAGGAGACAGATCCTAACCACCTATACCGCCTTCATCGGTCAGTTCCCACTAAAAAAAAAACAAACAAAAAAAAAAAAAACAAAAAAAAAACAAAGCAACAACACTCTCCCTGATGTAAAGGATAAAGCTGGACTGAACCTGTAGGGAGAGATTCCGAAGGACCATCCAAAGTATCTTTGTGAAGCACGTGGGAAACAGTGTGTTCTGGGCTATGGGTCTTTAGAACGGTTCTTCTTTTGTCAGCTCATAGACTGGGACTTTGTCCTCTGGAATGTGCCTGATGCTAAGGGAAGTTGGAGAACCCCAGATGAAAACCTTTTCCATTTCCAGTTGTAACACCTCTCAAAAGGAAAAGATTGTCAGCTAAAGCAAACAGAAGATCTGTCAGAGCATTAACCAGAGAGCAATAGAGGCATCCAATGAAGAAATGTTTGGAATGTGCAAGTTATAGACACAGATGGGGCTCCAGCATAGGCATGGGGCACACTCACTCTGGCCTCATTCTTAAAGTGGTTCCAGCTCTTGTTGCCCAGCGGGACCACAGTGGAGCGGGACCACCAGTGCAGTGGAACCACAGTGTATTGGGACCACACCACAAGTGCATCGGGACCACAGTGCAGCAGGATTACAGTGCAGCAGGACCACCAGTGCAGTGGGACCACAGTGCTGCAGAACCACCAATGCAGCGGAACCACAGTGCATCGGGACCACAAATGCAGTGGGACCACAGTGCATCGGGACCACAAGTGCAGCAGGACCACCAGTGCAGCGGGACCACCAGTTCAGGTTTTGTTAAGAAGTAGCTTAATTTAGTTTTTAAAATTATTACACAAAAACTCAGAATTGTATATTAGATGAATGGGATTTTTGTTGACTCTTTCTCTTACATCCCTAATTCTATAAGAAGCTACCTTTTCCCCAGAAGCACGTTTAGTTGCCTTGAACCGCTTGCTGCTAAGTAGGACGAGAACTCGGGCTCATTTTGTCTTAGAACTCTATGCTTTGGCACAACAGCATGTGACCAGAGCCTCCGTCCTAATTAGGTCTCAATTGATGTGATTTAAAAAAAAAAATGACCAAAAGCGTCTTAGAGGAAAGGTTTGTTTTGCTTACCCATTGAGATTATGTTCCATCACTAAGGGAAGCCAAGGCAGAAACTTAAGCAGAGCAGAATCCTGAGCTGGAACTGAAGCAGAGGCCACGGAGGAGTTCTGCTTACTGGCTTGCTCTCCATGGCTTGCTCAGCCTGCTTTCTTTTACATCCCAGGACCACGTGCCCAAAGGTGGCACTGCCCATAGTAGGCTAGGTCCTCCTTCATCAACCATGAATCAAGAAAGTGCTTCATAGGTTTGCCTGCAGGTCAGTTGAATAGACATCTTCTCGTCTGAAGCTCTATCTATCCAGATGACCCTAGCTTGTGTGAAGTGGATACTAACCTAACCAACACAGCTTCTGTCGGTTAGTCCCCTTAAAGTCACTCACTCTGCCTCATCCTCTGCAATGAAGTCACTCACTCTACCTCATCTATGTAACATGTCTCTTGCTTCCATCACTGGTGTAATGTATCCAGTTTCTTCATTTCACTGTGTTTCTGCCCTCATTGTCTGATTCCCAGTCACAGTGAGACTGTGTTTTCTTCTCTCAGGAATTACAGGCACAAATGCAGTTGCAGGGACACAGACCTGCGTAGCAAGGTGGAAAGACCTCCAAGGAAGTAATGTTTAAATACTTAAATAAAATATAGCACAGAGTCAATAGCCTTCTCTAAAAGAACAGTGTTCTTGCAAAGGGGAACAGTAGAGTATAAAGATGCTGGCTGTCTTATTCAGGGTTTCTATTCCTGCACAAACATCATGACCAAGAAGCAAGTTGGGGAGGAAAGGGTTTATTCAGCTTACACTTCCATACTGCTGTTTATCACCAAGGAAGTCAGGACTGGAACTCAAACAGGTCAGGAAGCAGGAGCTGATGCAGAGGCCATGGAGGGATGTTCTTTACTGGCTTGCTTCCCCTGGCTTGCTCAGCCTGCTCTCTTATAGAACCCAAGACTGACAGCACAGAGATGGTCCCACCCACAAGGGGCCTTTCCCCCTTGATCACTAATTGAGAAAATGCCTTACAGTTAGACCTCATGGAGGCATTTCCTCAACTGAAGCTCCTTTCTCTGTGATAACTCCAGCTGTGTCAAGTTGACACAAAACTAGCCAGTACACTGGCATAGGGCTAGGATTACTGCCACCCAGAGCAAAGAATATATTGCTATTAGTACAGAGTAAGAGAATTAGGGACCAGATGGAGATGAAGGCAGGGGAGTGTGTGTCCGATCACGTAGAGGCCTAATGACCATAAAAGGACTTGCAGTTCTGTTTTCAGTCTGATACGTGAATTTGACCAGCCTAGGATGTACTCTTTTTGTTAAAAAAAAAAAGGTAATTTTTTTTTTGTAAAATGTTTTATTTGTAAAAACATCTGTCTGAAGCAAGTTGTATAGGCTGACACTATACTCTCAGTACTTGGAAGTAAAGACAGGAGGAACAGTAGCTCAAGGTCATCTTGGCTATATAACAGAGGCTAGCCTGGGCTACATGAAACCCTGATCCAAAAAGCGGGTGGTGGCTGGAGAGATGATTCTGTGCTCCTGGAGCAAATGTGAATACATGACTGTAAACCTTCAGAACTCACATAAAAAGCAGGGCACAGTCCTATTTGACCTAATGTGACCCCATGTGACTCCATGGGACCCCAAGTGACCTTATGGAACCCCATGGCTAGGTGAGGGGCAGTGCACTCCAGCTTCAGGCTCAGTGAGAGAGTTTGTCTTAAAGGAAGAGAGTGACAGAGTGATGCCTGATGCTGTCTTCTCACCTATAATTTATGACTGGATCCAGGTACATGTGTATACACACACACACACACACACACACACGCACACGCACACGCACACACACACACACACACACCTGTCTGATGGACAGGTCAGAGATGGTGAGAAAGGAATGAAATCAGAGAACTCCATTCAACAACTGAGGTCGGAGAAAATGTGATCATAGTAACCTGGGGATGAGGCCAAAAATCAGATTCGATGTTGCCAAATCTGGGCCTGGTAACGTGTACCTGTAACCCCAATACTCAGGAGTCTAAGACAGGAGGATCTGAGTTCAAGGCCAGTCTCTGATCTTCACAGTGAATTCCTGTTTCAGACACAACAAAACCAAACAAAATAAAAGTCTTACTGATGGGCCACATATGAGGATTGAGGAAGACAAAGGAATCAAATCTGTCTCCTAGGTCTCTGCTCTGAAGCACCTGTTTGCTAACCCCAGTGAGGAAGACTTGGGAAGGAACTAGGACAAGGGTTTGGGCCCTGATGAGTGGAACATGCATGACACTTCACGTGGAGATGGTGAGCAGGCAGCTGCTCTAGTCTTTTGACTCTCAGAGGAAGCATCTTTGGTCATCAGCAAAGAGAAAAGAGCAGAGCTGGAGTCTGGACAAGGTCATCTGTAGAGAGATGCACGTGGAGGCTCCAGAATCACCAGCATCAAATCCAAGATAAGAGAAAAGATCCAGCAAAGGAGACAGAGAGGATGCCTGATGAAACAGAAGACAACCCATGAGAGTTTGACATCCCGGAAGACAAGGAAGTGGTTTAATATAAATCCCATTAAAGTATCCATGGTTTATCTTTATTAACTGACAAAATGATTCTAAGCCATGCCAGAGAAGTGTAATGTGTGCCTGGGATAATGGACCATTCTACCACATCCTTTCCTTCTTAGCAATTGATATGGTTATGGTGCTTTTATGATCTTGAAAAAGGGAAACAAAAACGTTACTTTAGAAAAGAAAAGCTCCATTCGTTCTGTTTTCTACAACATAATACCTCCACTTTATTTATTTTCTTTTACACTAGCACATTTCTCTCTGTCACCTTGCTGGCACTCTTGAATAAAATTAATAAGATGCAATGTGTTCTTGAACGAAATTTGCTCTAATAAATTTGGAGTTTCAAATTCATGGATCGAATCCATCTTTGTTTTTGTTTTTGAAAGAGAATATGCTGTGCAATCTAGAAGATGATCTATGACAGCCATATTTTTTGGATTTGAATGGATAAATGTATTAAATACACAGCAAGCCAAAGTAAAAGACTAAGTAGCAGCAAGTAGACAGACAGCTAAACATGATCAGATTGGACGCTCAGCATATCCAGCCGTTTCCATAGTTCCAGAAGGAGCTATGCAGCATGCTGGGGAGGAAAAGACCTTAAGGGTCTTACCCAGCTCTGGAGCCTACGTGCTGTAGCACCAACCTGCCAGGCAAGATATGTTCCTTGGAGCAGCAGGTGTGTGACTTCTATGGGGTAACTAACTGGATTTGAGGCCTGTTCTACAAGAGAAAATTTCATGCCTAATATTGGAACCCTTGTCAAAAGTCATGGCTGAGGAAGTCATAAGGCCTAGGACAGAACATGTTATCATTATTCTTTTGTTAACTGGTCATGCTGTCAAATTATTTTCTTAATACTTCTGTCTGCACCCATAGACCTGAGCTACTCTCAACTTAGATCAGGGAAGTTTCTTTTTGCAATTGGCAGTAGTCAATGCAGAGACTCATAACTGGTCAAAATGTCAAGAATAATAGAGTTCTCAACCCTAAACGGAATACCTATATCATCCCACCACCACCACCACCACCACCGAAGCTCAGGAACATCACAGAAAGTTGGTAGAAGGAATGTAAGCACCAGAGTATATGTGACTATTGTATCCACAAACTTACAGCAGCTGCAGTTACCTGCACAAGACCTGCATAAGATCAAGCCAGCCGAAATTTCATCATAGCTGAGATAGATGGTCTGAAGCTCTGCCCCTAACTAAGGACCTATTGGAAGTTGAGAGTTGCCAATGAAGGGAGAATCATTGCTTTTGAAGGATATGCCCGGGTTGGAGAGATGGCTCAGTGGTTAAGAGCGCTGACTGCTCTTCCAAAGGTCCTGAGTTCAATTCCCAGCAGCCACATGGTGACTGGTGACCAACTCTAACAGGATCTGATGCTCTCTTCCCAATAGAGTCACAGCTCCTCAGGTGAAGCTTCCTTGTAAAAGAACAAAAGCAACAAGGGGTGACATCATCCAATTGGCAGCTTGTGAACATCTAGCAGAAAACAACTAAGGAGCGCCCTTCAGGCAGCCTGCTGGAGATCCCCGGCAATCAGCAGGAGCCGGGTGGGTGCGCAGGGTGTGTTCTTCCTAAATAGCAACAGGTGGTGGGGACAACATCCAACCCAGTGTTCCCAACAGTCAGCAGACACTGGCTGGAGCAGTTGAGGCTGACAGCTGGACCTGAGCTTTTTTTTTTTCCCCACGGCTGAATTCCTGGCTTTCCTCTCCCACCGCAGGCCCTTTCATATCCTAAGATAAACAGTCGTGGGGAGGCTGGTTGGAAACGGTTTACCTTCTAGCTGTTCTCAAGGACACCAAGTTCTGACTTTTGGGTTGTGCATTGCTGTTCTCTTCCCTCCCTGCCACAGAGTGAAGAGGAGCAGCTCATCTGCAGATAAGGGGCCTTGGAGGACACTTTGAGACCAACCGGTCTGAGTCTGAAATGGGGAGGTGGACAGCCCTGCTCTCAGAGTTAGCTCCTTAGAGGGTTCTGCCAGCACATGGCAGTTGACCAACCTAGTGTACATTACACCGGGTCTCTTCTTGGCTGGCCTTGAAACAACGACCCTCCTACCTCATCCTTCACTGGATGGTCCATCACACCAGACTGGGTGCAAAAATGAAAGTTCCTGTGGATAAAGAAATTACAAGGCAAGTGATTAAATGAGAAGCTGTTTCCAATAAAATATTAAAGTTGATACACTTTCTATACCAACAGCCCATGCAAATAGATATGACCATCACTAATTCCCCAACTAATAACTGGTCAATGGAATATTTGTGGTACCTTCAGTGATCATAAGAGAAATGTCAGCTTGTCAACTCGTGTTCATACACATGTTGAGTTTTTATGGTAATCAAAAAAGTAACACAAAAATGTGTGCTCAGCCAGGGCTGATGGCACACATGAAACCCACCCAACACCTGGAAGACAGAGGCAAGTGGATCTCTGTGAGTTTTAGAGCTGTCTAGTAACACAGTGACTTCTGGGCCATCCAAGGCTGCACAGTGAGACCTTGTCTAAAGCACACACACACACCACAAAAGTTCCCAAATCCCAAATGAAAAATTTGTGATTATCTTTCATTAACACTGTTAGTAAAGATTAGCTTTCAAGAGGCTCAGTAAAGAGAATCCTTGTCGTGATGATATGAATTCAGAGATGCAATTGGATCGGCACTAAAACCCTTTCCCACATAAACAACTATATTCAACTGGTGGCCCAGAATCAACCCTTACAGACTCTCTGAAGGAAGCACAAACCTGTGGGAACAGAATAAAGAGCATGTGACATTAAACCCATATAGTGTTATTTATCAGCGTCTCTAAGTGAAAATAATGTTAACACTTCTGCATAAACATTGGACATGTAATGGTTAAACTTTAAAAGTTTTTTTTGTTCTTGTCACAGCCAGAAATAATTGTTAATAATGTTTCAAAAAGCAGTGGCTTGTTGTGCTCATATTTCTACAGAGTGGGATCTCTCTGTAACCATGACCTTGGTCAGTATATTACTTTGTCAAACCAAAGAGAATTTAGCTTTCTAATCATACAATGCAGGCAGGACCTGGGGACTCAGATTGAATGGCCAGAGAACTGCAGGGCTGTGGGAACAGAAAGCAGAGCGTCTCCTAATAACACATAAGCAGGAGTAGGCAGGTTGTGGAGCTTATTGAAGGGAGCAAAGCTTCCTCCGTAATAAAATAGATAATGATTATTACTTTTAGACGAATTCAAAGCAAAGACGTCTGCAGGAAATAAGGGCATTTTGAAAAATGGAATTTCTGCAAATACTAGCACAGAATGAGATGACCGATGGGAAAGGTCCGTGAAGCTCGGGTGAGGGATAATCAGGGGGCTGTGGTCCACACTATCACGCAGGACTTTCTTCCATGAGGCCATTTCTTTATTCTATTTACTCATTCATCCATCAGTTTGACTGGTGTATGCCAGACACTAAGCAAGCCATGAGGGATACCTTAGCAAAAAATAGATCAGTCAAGGGAAGTGTGCCTTCAGAGAACGTATCATCGTGGCAAACTTCACACCAAAGTAATAATAATACCCACTATTGTTTAAATTCAAATGAACTAAGTACTGAACGATAAGTTTTGAGACCCACTAAAGTGAACACCAGAGGAATCTCAGAGATGGAATCCTTCTTTAGTTTTCCAGAAGAACTGGCATTTTTAACGAAATTTTAAAGGTAAAAAATTTATAGAACTAAGATGATCACTGTTTCCAGTTTCCTAGTTCAGAAGGAGCAGGGAACTGAATCATTTGTGGCTCAGTGAATATATAACAGATATTTGTTCTATATGCTTAATTTAAATATAAATGTAGTTTCATTTATTATTATTCATTATGTGAATTTCATCATAAATAGAATTAACACATTCTATTATTTTCATAAAGAGACATTTATTATTTTTATAAAGACCTAAGTTGTGCTGGATACTCGGGCTAGAAGAAATTTCTCATGTACTTAGTCCAGACCGTAGTGTTTAACAAAGCTTACCCCTGTCTGGGTATTTTAATCATTGCTACAACATCAGCATAGGTATAGGCATCTCCACACCATGCAATCCGTGTTTAGTACACGCTAATTTCTGGGTTTGCACCCGGGGAGAGGAAGCCAGACAAGGCCTTTAATTTTTATGGCATTTTAAAACATAGTATGAAGTTAACTTCTGTTTCAGGTGATCTAGACTAAAATCTCCATAACAATATATAAGAATTATCCCTTCAAAGCATGTATTTATTTTTTAACTTATGTGTGTGTGTGTGTGTGTGTGTGTGTGTAGTACAGGTGCCCATAGAAGCCAAAGGTGTCAGATGCCCTAGAATTGGAGTTACAAGCAGTTGTGAGCCCCCCAGTGTAGCTTCTGGGAACCAAACTTAGGTCCTCTGCAGAAGCAATGTGTACTCTAACCACTGACCCATTCCAGCCACAGAAATGATCATTTTACGGAGTTGTACACTCATCAACATTTGGTATTATCTTTGCATGCTTTTATAATGAAGAGGAAATTTTAATAGGCCATCAGACAATTCCGGGCTGAACTGTGTCTCCACAAGAAGACATATTGAGGTCTTAATCTTACTACTGTAGAACGAGAGCTTACCTGGAAATGGGGTTTATGTGGCTGTAGATAGGACAAGAGACCATTAGAGTGGGTGCTTCCCACAATGACTGACACACTTCAAAAGCAGGAAACTAGTTAAGCATGGAGGTTTGGGCCTCAGGAGGGTGAAACGGGAGGATGGACGGTTTGAAGCCATCCTGGGCCATAAAGTGAAGCTCTGTCTCAAAACTAAAGAACAAAGCAAAATAAAAACATGGGAAATTTGAAGCTCAGTGGTCAAGCTTGTTTGACAAGTTCAACTCCTCAGATTTGATATCCAAAATTGGGGGATGGAGGGTGCGGAAGAGAGGGGAGAGAGATAGGAGTGGGAGAACCAATGAATTCTGGGCCCAGAGCCACACACACAGGGAGAATGTCCTCTGCGGACAAAGGCACAAGGACAACCTCTGTAGCTAGAGGCCAAACAACATTGACTCCATCATCCACCAGAGGCTGAGAGAAAGATCAGAGAAGATTCTCCCTGGAGCCAGCACTGTGGATGCCTTTATCTGACACTCTGGCCTCTGGTACTGTGGGAAATTAATTCCTATTGGTTGAAGCCACACAGTTGGTGGTACTTTGTTACCTCAGCCTTAACAAGCTAGCTCTTAATCTGGGGCTCCCCTGAGAACAGAGACAGAGTAAAGAAAAAATGCAGGTGCTAGCTCATCTTATGTGACCCTTGTGCTCAGAATATCAACCTAGCTCCCGGAACTATCGTGATGAGCTGTTGGTTTCCTTCTCTGTATTGCCTTTGACACAGCAAAACCGAGAGAAATAAAGACTTTCAGTGGGCAATGAATTTGGGTAATGAACTATTTTTCAAAAAAATCATGCAGGCTGGGGATGTGACTCAGTCCTGTATATGCAAAGTCTTGGGTTCAATATTCAGCCAGTACCACCAAAAAAATGTGCCAAAGTAAATATGAATATAAATTTGTTTAGAATAAAATATGCAAATCATCAATATTACAATAAGAATAAATACTATAAAGTTCCTACTATGGTTTGATTGTGTTTACTGAGGTCCCTGTGTTGGGACCTGAATCCCCATGCCACACTGCTGAGAGGTATGACCTTGAAGTAGCAATTATTGTCACCATCAGAAGAGTGACCCCCACTAGCTCCCTTCCACTCTTCTCTCTGGTGTGTTCTCTTATCTGTCTACTTTCTACCATGAGATACTGCTGTGAGAAAACCTTGAGCAGATGGATCCAACAACCTTCAACTCCCCACCCTGTAGAAAGAAAAAAAAAAAAAAAAGACTCTATTCTTTATAAATTACACAGCCTCAGAAATTGTCATAGCAGCATAAAATGTATGGAGAGTACCCCTGAATTTACAAATATATATGATTATTTTTTAATTCTCTGGTTCTCTCTTATAATCCATCTTCTACATCTTTTGATGCATATTATTTTCTCGTCTCTTTAGATTCCATCAATTTTGTAACAAGACTTGCTATAGAATGAAAAAAAAAGAAATTCTCAACAGATGGTTTTGTATTGTCTTAAAATTAATTCTTATCTAGAATTGTTGGTCAAAATTTGTATCTTAGTATTGACAGAATGCATAAAGCATGTAATCTCACATAGATATTGTAACAGAACTGTGTCTAAATAAAATCTACTCTCAGTGATAGCCATAAAATATATTTGGGTTTATAATTGTACATAATACATGTTCCTGATAGGAAAATTTCTGTCTTGAGATCTTTGTCCTTTGCTTAGAGATGCTTCCCACTTTTGGCCACGTCCCTCCAAGCCAGGATGGGTAGGACATAATCTTACCCTCTTCCTTCAACATGATGCCAGCAGTTGGCCCTGGGAACAGAAGACATACTAGACCAGATCAGCCAGAACTATCTAACTTATAAGGAAGTGGCTATGTCTCCTGTAACTATGTCCCATTAAACCGAATCCTAATGTCCCAGTAGACAGCAGCACAGCAGATGGCCAAAGTGGAGAGACACAATGACCAGTTACAATCCAAGTATTTTACTTTGGGGACTGCTATAAAACTCTTAACTGTGCGAATGTGTCACATGGGGCCTCAGTGGCTGCAGCCACGTTATAAGAGGACCCATGATGAGAGAGGCACGAAGCCCAGGTCTCATTAGCTTCTTGTCAACCCTGCCCCTCACAAAGCTTACTGAATGGTCTCTGTGAATTTGCCACTAGTATATTCTACATATGTTAATTAAACTAATACATTAATTATGGAGCATTTAGCCTTTGGCAGCAAGGAACAAAGTTGAGTCCTATGGGGTAAGCAAGCTGTGGGGAGCAAGACAGAGAAGAAATGAGAGAAAATGACAGAGGATGGAAAAGAGGGAGTATAGTGGCTTTAGTAGTGTCTGAGTGGAGGGAGGCAATCCCTTCTTATATAGAGGCTAGCTTATTAAGCAGACGTCAGTCCACCGAGTCCAAATGCTCTGGGACCTGAGGTTTCAGCCACCAGCAGGAATTTGAGTAAGAGTTAGAGGCATTGTATTGCATGACTTCGACCAAATCCTTCTCCTTCGTGAGTTTGTATATGGAGATTATATAAAGTTTTGTTTTAGCAAGAATGCCAATAGACTGGAATATGACCAGATTAGCTACAGTGGTGATATTAGTTTGTGGGCCTGCAGGATTCCGTTTGGTTTGTATTATTTACTCCAAGCAAAGCCATCAGTATTAAGGGAAGGTGAATGAATAGCCATAGCTAGGCTTCACTCTGAGAAGAGGGTGGGCACTCTTGATAAATAATGAAAGGTTGGCGATGCAGCATCTCTCCGACTCTCCCATCACCACATGGTTTTCTAAAGCCAGTTGGCTCAGATTCCTCACTCTTCCAAAAGACGAGGTAAGTCAGGGTATTCCTGAACAACCCAAGACACTCTGCATCCCAGGGCCCTTAAATCACACCTTAAAATCTCTTTTAGCCACAGAGGGGAAGCTCTTCACAAGTTCTGGGGGTTAACGTGTGAACATCTTTGTGGTTCCAACTACAATCCCTACTGTAGAACCTTTCCAGAGTCAGCCACCTCCTCCAGCCCCTCCTTACTCTACTGCAAGCAGCAACTTAGAAAGCATCCCTGTTCCTAACCCTTGAAGACAAGTGCTTTCCCAACATGGTAGTCTAAGTGTGAGGGGCACGGGAAAGGTTTTTCTCAGGATGATGATGACGAAGATGAAGACGAAGATGATGACAATGAAGACAATGATAAACAAATGAACACTCGGGAGACCTCTCCTCAGGAGATGTCATGTTGATATTTTGTCTGAGTGACTGAATACCCCGACTAAAAGATGAATAACCGTCTTCTGACTGTTATTTGTCTTGGCCTGAATTGAATGCTGGTTTTACACGGAAACCAAGGGCATCCAAGTCCCCTTCCGGACTCCGAGGAGTCCATCCCCTTCATCGCTACTTTGCCATGTTGTGATTTCCTGATTTTATCCAAATATTTGGGATTTGGATGGAGGCCACAGTTTACCAACGAACCCAGAATTCTTTTCACCTGCATGCCATTATTCAACTTTTAGTCTAACAAAGTCACTTTGAACTTTACATATCAAAGAGAAATCATTCTTTTTTAGAGTAACTTCAAAAGCAGCCCAGCATACATAGAGGAAGATGTCACAGCTGCAAGTGAAATAGAGACCCAGGGGAACTCTTTTGGCAGGCTATCCCCACTGACTGGGGAGGCTGGTTTCAGAAAATTATTGTTTTCCAGATAGGTGTTGGCTTCTACTAACATTCTTTCATCCTTTGCCATCAGAATTATTTATATTCAATACACTAATCTCAAGTGTATTTCTCATTTCCTGTATTGTTCCAGGCCCACCACCCTGGGAAGCCTTTTGTTTATCACAGCCATTACTCAATAGGTAAGTGAATGAACAGAGGAGGTGAGGCTGTGTAACCAGGTAAGCCAGATCTATGACGGGGTGGTTTTATCGATGTGGAGTAGGGTAGTGCAGGCCTGTTGTTCTTAGCATGCGTGAGGCTGAAGCAGAAGGAAAACAAGTTTGATGCCAGGCTAGGCTTGCTTGTTGAGTTCCTTTCTCATGCCCCTCTTTCCTGCACTGGGGGGTGGGGGTGACAGTGGAGCGGGGGCATGGTCCTACCTGTAACATCTGCAGGGCCTTGACATATTGCTCAGGGATTCTACCCTTCTGCTTTCTCACCTGGAAATGTGAGTGATAATGCCAACCTTGTAACTTTATTGTAAGAACTTGAGATAATATATATAAAGTCCATAAAACACTGAAGTAAGTCTCTCTCTCTCTCTCTCTCTCTCTCTCTCTCTCTCTCTCTCTCTCTCTCTCTCTCTCTCTCTCTCTCAGCAGGAATAATTAACCAGTGCTTTGCTCTTTGGGGATTACACAGCTAACCATCCATAACCCACATGAGGTTGTTCTCTCTGCAAATCAGTTCCAGCACGATTTTTGAAAGTTAGTAGGTTTTTTTTTCCCGTGAGTCCTTTGCTTACTCCTGGCTGAGTTCCCACCCCCCAATCTTGTGTGTGTTTATAAAAATGCAAACAACTTAATATGAAGTCACATATTAAGTTAGTAGGGAAGGAGCTGAGCAGCCACATGCTAGATGCATTAAAAAAAACTAAACTCAGGAGACATGTGAGTTGCAGTTCCTTCCCAATTTGGAAGTTATGTCACCAACAAGTTGCTGAATTTGAAAGAGGTAAGCATTTTAATTTATTGCATTGATGGAGAAAAGAGTAAACTGTTGTGTGGTTTTGTCATCTTTAATTTCTTGACATAACTCTTTAATCATGCTTGCATATGAACACCAATAGTAATTTTCACCTTAGAGTCTTTCTTGACATCTAAAATATTTGGTGTCCCTGGTTCAGCTTTGGATTGTCAGATCATCCACAGCTGCCCTCAGTGCCTTGCCTCAACCCTGGGAGAGATGCACCAGTGGAATTGTGGCTAGCATCCACTCCAAGAGTCTGAACCATGAGATCCATGGAGACATGGCAAAGTTAGAGTCACGGAAGATCGTTGGATGTAAATATGAGGGAATGCTTAAAATGCAGTGGTGGGAATCTGAAAAAAGGGGTCTTGGGTTGTCACTGAGAAAAATAAAGCATAATAAATCCAGACCAAATTAAAAGTACAGGATTTCTAAACTAAGAGTAGTGCATGTTACAAAAGGCCTGGGCATGCAAATTTGTAAAGAAAAATAATGGTATTAAGCATTCCTGAGATTTGTTGAGGCAGAAAAAAAAATGGAGTGGGGGCACAAAAGAAAAAGGCTTCACTAAAGGGGCAAGACTATTTCAGCATCTTCCCTCCTGTTAGGAAGGTCGAGGGGCCTGGTGGTGTGGTTTCCTTCTTTGCTAATGGAATCTATCACTGGGACAAAGTACAGAGGTCACGACGGCCACTATTTAAAATGTATGAATCAATGAGTTTCTATTATTTGCAGTGTGTTAGTCTGCTTTTTCTCACGATCATGAAATACCTGAGGAAGTTAACTTATAAAGAGAAACGTGGATTTTGGCTCATGGCTCGCCTCACCCCCAGGGGGGGTTCGAAGAGGGCATCTCATGAAGGTGGTGTGGGAAAGATACCTACACCATAAGCCAGAAAGCAAGGAGAAGCATGAGCAGCAACCTTGTGATCCCTTTCGGGACATCCCCCGGTGGTTCTCCCACAAAGTCACACCTCCCTTGGTCTCCAAGTCTCCCAGCAGCCCCACCCTGAGAACTAACTTTTAAAAATTCTGTCAGGAAATCTGATCCAAACCATGAGATCTGGCTGTGCAGCCATCACAATTTCAGGACGTTTTCATCATCTTTAAGAGAAAACCTAGACCTTTTAGTGAGGACCCTCCTCATGTCTTGATACTCTTCACACATCCCTGTGCAATGCCTGATCTACTGCCTGGCTATAGGTTTCCTATTGTAGAGATTTCATTAAAATGGAATCACACAATCTGTCAGTATCCTGAGCCACATTGCTTTCCCTGTTAGGATGGTCTCAAGCCTCACCCACAGGGGGCGTGTATCACTACATCACGTTTTATATTAGCTTTAACCCTGCAAGGTCTTCTGAGATGGCATAAGACATAGACATTGAAAACGTGAAAAATCATAGTTTGTGGTACTTACAAAGTATCTTCTCAGGAACACAATTACATACACTGTCACTTAGACAATTCTAATAAAAATTACACAATTATGTGGATAAAAAGAAGCTTACTCATAAGCAGTCTTTCGGCTCTCAGATTAAATAAAACTAAGGACGAAAAGAGTGTGTCTGAAGTAAAGGCTACATATGTGTCCCTGTGGCTATCACACTGAGCATATGTGACAAGAGATTTGGGGTTAGAGCAACTGTCTTGTTGGCTAACAGTAACAAGAAAGCAGAAGCCAACAAAATAAGACAGCCGGCAGGTGGGTTAGGAGTCCGCACCGCAGAGCTGAGAATCTGCCAATGAACCAGTGCCTGCCATTGCCAACAACTAGCTATAATCCTTTCACTGAAAATGAGCATTTGCAAGCAATGATAAATAATGTTATATGTGTGTGCGTGTGTGCTGGGTCCTAACGCACAGGGAGAGGCACACCACCCAGAAACAACTCCAAAGTGAAAATAGAAGGCAGAAATGCAAAATGAACTCAAAGCTTTGTTTATTACCAGGGAAGGAGTGACTATGACAGAAGAGATGGAGTGGGTGGCGCTGAAGGGAAGGCGAGCAGGCATGCCGGTGTCGATAGAGGACATTCCACCACTGTAATAATTACCATGTTATGATTGGTCTACCTTTCATTTTGTATTCCTGGTTTTAATTTCTAGAGTACTTTTTCTTTCTTGTAAGCTATAATTTCCCCCTTGTGTGGAGGGTTTTTTCCAAAATATGTTCATGAAATTAGATTTTCATTTTTCTGCATACGTCATTCATACTCAATTTATTGAACAGTTTCTCCTTCTGTTCCAAAGATTTTTGTTTCAGTCTGATGTTTATGTAATATCTTGGTAATTTTCTCAAATTCTTGATGAATTAAAAAATGCTCCTATAGATAGGAGGATTCCTATCTATAAAATATGCTCAGAATTGCGCACTATCTGTTGCATGAGTTGGTTTCTCCACACGAGCCACGCTATTTATCTATTCACAGTGAACACAAGTAATGGTGGCAGGAGTCTGGGCATGGTGACTCAGAGCCACACTGGCCAGGTTTCAAGGTCTTTGCCCATGGTGGCACTTTACACCGCCCTGCATGATAAGGCTCCTGACTTTGATCCTTATGATTAGATGCCATTTGCCAAAATGCCCTTAGAGCTGTGCTTATAAGACTGAGTTTCCTTCCCACTTAGTTTGCTTTTTTTTTCCAGTACACATATTGATTTTAATATGCATGCCTTAATAGCCAAATGTATTCAAATAAATATAGGCACATATATTTGAGTAGAAGCAGACATTGGCACATGCCATCTCACTCTTGAACATCTCATATTGGACATACATACATACATAATACACAGTTTTAGAATGATAGGTGAGTGAACATGTATGCATCTTCATGCATGTAAATAAAATTCACACATTACACAGTACATCCATTTCTTTACTTTTTTTTTAAATATTTTTATTATGTATTTTCCTCAATTACACTTCCAATGCTATCCCAAAAGTCCCCTATACCCTCCCCCCAACTCCCCTACCCACCCATTCCCACTTTTGGCCCTGGCGTTCCCCTGTACTGGGGCATATAAAGTTTGCGTGTCCAATGGGCCTCTCTTTCCAGTGATGGCCTACTAGGCCATCTTTTGATACATATGCAGCTAGAGTCAATAGTTTGCTTTTTATACACATATACATTTTAAATCTAGGTCCCACCCATGAGAGAAAACATTGCTCTCCTTAGTCTGGCTTATTTCACGTAACGTGATGATTTCTAGTCATGTCCAAACATCATGACGTCATGATTCCTTTTTTGTTTTTTTCTAGATGTATATGATTATACTGTGACTGTCTTCAGACACACCAGAAGAGGGCAGGGGATCACATACAGATGGTTGTGAGCCACCAAGTGGTTGCTGAGAATTGAACTCAGGACCTCTGGAACAACAGTCAGTGCTCTAAACTGCTGAGCTATCTCTCCAGCCCCGATGCCATTTTTCCTTGTGGCTGTATAAAATCCCATTGTCTGCTGTATGATGTTTTCCTTGTCAGGTCATCTACTGACAGACATCTAGGTTGGTTCCTTTCCCTGGCCACCAAATAGCAATAAACAAGGCTATATGTTTAATAATAAACAATAAACAAGCATCATGGTAGCATGCTGAATCGTTCTTCATGTGTGTACCCAACAATGTTATGCTATTTTCAGGGTTTTGAGGATCCACCATACTGGTTTTTGTTGTTGTGTATGGACAAGTGGCATCCATTGTACTACTATATCCAATGAGTTTATTCTTTCACTTAAACTGTCTCCACTTCGTCACCATCACAAATATATTATGGATGAATGTGCATGTAGGTAGACATTTTGTGTGGACATGTGTTCCCATTTTTCTTGTCTACATACCATACCCAGCAGGGGAACTTCTGAGCCCTAGGTAACCCTGTGCTTAACTAATAAACTGCCAGCTTCTTCCGGGAGGAGTCACCACCTTTTACTTCACTGGCAGTCTGGAAGGTTCCCCACATCCGTGCTTTGTCTGTGCTCACCTTTTATGGCTTCTTCTGCGTGGCATCATAAGGGACAAAAGCACAGGTTTTGCTTTAGGGGCAAAGAGACTCATCACTGTTAATACTCAAAGAAAGGGTTCATACCTACTTTATGGTTCCTCTATGAATGTAAGATGACTTTCTTATTGAAGATGGACTAGAACAATTTGGATGGTGAAAGGGAACTCAATGTTGAGTGTGAATGTGATATATATATATTAGGAAATATATATTGTAGGATATATATATATATATATATATATATATATATATATATAGTCTACATTACCACTTAGTAAATAGTCTGAAGTCCTCAGCACCTTGTGGTTCTCTGAATGTCTTTTCTGAATGCCTTTTCAAGTCACTGGCTTGTGACAGGTCACTATAAGGTGAAGTTCCCATAGCTTGCTCCCACTAATTACATATCCAAGTTGTCTTATTCTTATTGGAAGAATACCTGTCTTGCCCGGCCCGGTAGCCTGCCAGGCATTGGGGCAGTGTAACACTTGGCTGTCTCCCACTGTGACTCCAGCCATGAACACATGTGTGTACCAGATGGATTTGCTGACTGAAGCAGTGAGGAGGATTTCCGTGAAGTTTTCTTGCTTACGGAGTCTTTCAGCAAGTGCGTATAAATTAGTTTTCACTGAGGTGTGTGTGCTGTGGATGAAAGCCCACGCTATATCCTCGCTCTCTGCCACACTTGAGAGCCAGCTTGTTTTTCCAGTACATTCCTCCGAGTCAGCTAATGCTCAGGTATTTGTCTGGAAACAGCTCCTAATCTTCCCTAACACGGGCCAGAGAGCAGCTGAGGCAGCTCTTCTGACATACGTGGAGCTCTGATCCTGTCAATAACTCTCTCTTCTTTATCGAGTCTCTCTAAAGCAAAACACTGTTTTTCTGTCGTATGAAGCATCGTCTCCTACCTAATAAGGCTCAATTGTCTTTCCGTTCCTTTAACAAGCAGGGAACTGCCTGTCCAATTGAAATCAGAGCTGTGGATGTCAATGTGTCTCTTTTTATATAGATGGGTAGCTGTCAGATCAGGGCTCAAAGGCTTGCCTTTAATGCAAACAAGTCATTTTCATCAATATGACTGCAGAGTTTATATGAATACAGATACCTGGGTAAAGTGATTGGCATTTCTAGTCTCAAGCTCCTGCTGTCGGAACAATGATTCGCTCAGCCTTACACCCACCTTCTCCAACATCAAGGCCTCTGCTCTCTACTCTCCAGTCCTGCCCCTTCCGCTAGGGCTCCCATGCCAGAAATCTCACAGCAGGTCTCATGACCTGCGCTTGGGATGTTTTATTTGACTAAAACCATATAACTTCTTTTTTTTATATAACTTAAGGGTCAATATTCACAAATTGGAAAATTTCCAATAAATTTGGATTTAAATTTTTTCCAATAAATTTGGACATAAACATTTGGATGAGGCTTGGGAGTACAACTCAGTTGGTGGAGTACTTCCCAGGCATTCATGAAGCTCTGGCTTTGAGCCTCAACCCTACATAAACTGGGCGTGTAGTCCATACCTGTAATCTAAGCACTTGGGAAGCAGACGCCAGAGAACAGAAATTCAAAGTATCCTTGGCTATGTAGTGAATCCACAGCTCGCCATCTAGTTCCAGTTTGAATGTGAAATGTTTTCCGACAGGTGATATGTTTGGTTCCCAGCCAGTGGTGCTTTTCTGAAAGGTTGGGGAATCTTCTCTAAGAGGTCACAACAGGAAGTAAATGATTGTGGTAACTTCAGGCAGCTGCCACAGAGACCCTTGATTAAATCTGCAAGTGGCCCTACCCTGGTAAGACCACAGACACCTGACTGTGGCCTTCTCCCAGACTCTAGACAAGAGAATCCTAGGCAGGATCCCTGACCCACAGACACCATAAGGAAATATGTGCTTGTTGTTTAATCCAGTAAGTTGGGGGTAATTTTTTACACAGCAATAGATAACCAACACAGTAGTCATTTGTCGCCCTTGCTCCACGCTGTGAAATGTTTTGGCATCTATTCGAGATCCCCATCAGTATCCAGCATCATCCCTCAGTCCACCTCTGGGCTGTAGGCAATGCCTCTGGATTCATCTCTCCTCATTCACTTTTGTTTTGATGGCTCAATCCCTCATGTTGTCACGCCTGGGCTTGAGCCACTGACTCCTAATTCTTCTGCCTTCTGCCTTACCTCCAATCCATCTCTTCACATTGAAACCAGACACACTTTCTCAGCTCTGTCCAGGAAAGCATCCCTGCCTCCCTTTACCCTCCTTTCCAAAGCCCTCTGGGAATATCCAGCTAGCCTCCCATTCCAGCTGCACCTCTCTGCCTGGCCCAGAAACCTTAAACTTCCTACCAATGCTAAACGTGCCTTGCTACCACTTTCTGTGCATCCTGGGCCCTGCCTACAGTAAAATGTCCTTCTGTCCCCCTACACTGCTTGGTAACAAGTACCTCATCTTCCCAGAGCCACCTGCTCCGTAAATCCATTAATAAGTCATGTCCTAGATAATTAGCCACTGCTTCCCTGTGGCTGGCAGCCTGGGCTCTTCTGCTTGCTCATGCTCCCTGCCTTTCTGCTCTCGCCCAGCAGGATCCTTGTGTGGGGGAAAGGCACAGAGATCAGCTCAGCGCTCCCACCCAGCACTGCACCCAAATGTGTATGGGGTTGGGGGTACAAACAGCAACACAACGCTATGCCAGCATTTTCCTCAAAGTTACCCTCTAGCCATTCTGCCACTTGGAATAGAAGCCTCTCCACTGTTCCCTTTCTTCTTATCCTTTAAGCTACAGCTTAAACAACACTCTTTAAGAGGTTATTCCCAGCCCCTGAGATGGCTGTGGTACCCTTTGGTAAGGCAGGGTGTGGTTGCCTTTACATGCCAGTCCAGTGGCTAGATTCTATTCTAGCTCATCATTCCTATTTTTTAGCCTTTCTTATTGTACTGGCTGGTTTTGTGTGTCAACTTGACACAAGCTGGAGTTATCACAGAGAGAGGAGCCTTCCTTGAGGAAATGCCTCCATGAGATCCAGCTGTAAGGCATTTTCTCAATTAGTGATCAAGGAGGGAGGGCCCATTGTGGGTGGTGCCATCCCTGGGCTGGTAGTCTTGGGTTCTATAAGAAAGCAAGCTGAGCAAGCCAGGGGAAGCAAGCCAGTAAGTAACATCCCTCCATGGCTTCTGCATCAGCTCCTGCTTCCTGACCTGCTTGAGTTCCAGCCCTGACTTCCTTTGGTGATGAACAGCAATGTGGAAGTGTAAGCTGAATAAACCCTTTCCTGCCCAACTTGCTTCTTGGTCATGACGTTTGTGCAGGAATAGAAACCCTGACTAAGACACTTATCTCTAGTTTATAGGTGGAGAAACTGAGGCATTTGATCCCAGGCAGTCTAACTTGGGATTTGTGAACCCGATCAATTTAATACCTCTGGCTACTCCCCTCACCCCACACAAGCGCACAAACATGCGACTAATATGAATTTTACAGAAGGTCCAAGTTGTGTTCCTGAGAACAGCCAAGCATGTGAATGCTGGAACCCCACTATTATACTGGGGTTCGTGGTCATGGGATGCAGCTCTGAGCATCTCACCTCAAATAGCCAGATGAGTTGGCATCCTTTGTGACAAGATCAGGTGTTTGCCAGTGCTGAGGCTTCTTGCCTAAACTCTTCTCTGTTTTTGATCAATTGTCCCATGCAACCCAGAACAGGGTTTGGTGCCTACCATAGGGCTTGAACCCAGGACGCTTGGATTAAGAGTCCAGTGCTCTACCGACTGAGCTAGCCTGATGTCAAATGTCAGTATTCACGTTACATAGATCGATAGAATGAAGAACGAGAGACTCTGCAGGATGAGTTTAGGCTTCTCAAGCAGCTTGGGTTCAGCCTCTCAAGGACTGAATGCTAGCAGCTTCCCAGAAGTCCTTTTTATTGTCACACAAAAGGCACTTTTATCAAGCCAATTTCCACATACCAAAACTTTTTACCTGATCTGGAGGTTATCTTGAAAGAACCATCACCTTAAGGAATTCCCAGCCATACAAGGCTTCCTGGTTTGCCAGGCATGTCTCAAGACTAAGTTATGCAAAGGCTCTGAGAATCCTTCAAAGGAACAATCGCATAAAATCCCAGATAGCAATCACTGACAAAAGGCTGCTTCAAAGCCTAGGTGGCATCGAATCTCTGCCAGATACATGGTTCTGCTAAAATTCTGTTATAGCAGCTGAGCTCTGTTACTGGACCTGTGTGCGCCCTCGCTGGCTGCTGAGTTGGATTCAGCAATGACCTTAAAAATGCATCAAGTTCTTTTAACAAGACCTCTGTTCTCCACTGAGTCTCCTAAAGGGTGCCACAAACTCCCCACACACCAGCCAAGACCTGTAATTATGAAACAAGCTTTGCTTGAAGGTTTGGGGTCACAGAGGCTGTTCTACGGGGGCAGGGCTCTGCGTTGTGGTGCTGAGAAGATCTTGCAGTGACGCAGTAGGCTGAAGGAGTGTTGAGTGAACTTGATAAATGAAGACAGGACACTCAGGTGACCTCTCTGTTGTCACAGAGCTGTGTGGTCAATGGAAAGCTCTCTGAGCCGCACTCTTAATTGTGGGAGGCTCGGATTCTGGAGTGCATAAAAAGGGGAGCACCAGCGGAGCACCCGCATTTACATCTCCATTCCTCTTAACTGTGGATGAAATGTGATCAGAGGCGCACACTCCTGCCCCCTTGTTTTCCCACGGTGGCAGACTGTACCTTCACACTGTGAGCTAAAACAGACCCTTCCTTCTTTTCCTTGTTTCTATCTGGTATTTTAAATCGCAAAACCAAGAAAAGGGACCAACAAGTCTACAGACTTTCCTATTCCTAAAACCTTCTCAATATTGAATGACTTTGAGGGCTCTCGGAGTGCAGCTCCTGAACACTGGACTCATGTGGCTTGGGCTGCTTTGCTGTTTGAGACCTTGGAGCGTCAGAATCCTAAAATGGTAGCTGTGTAGATCACGTGACTCCCACCACGGTCTTCAGGCCTGTCTTTCCCCTTCACTGCCATTGTCCTAGGGGGGTGGGGGAGGTGTGAATAACAAAGCCAAATAGGCTTTCTTTACGTACTCTTTTCCCTGAACATTCATGTCAGCACACTGTCTTCTTTTCCTGAACATTCCTGAACCTCTGATGTCCCCTGTCAAATGTGCTGCTTTCGGGGCTAACTCTCGGGCTGGATTAAAAGATACAGCCCTGAACTAGCGTTGACCTGTGGTCGTGTGCTGCATTTTTAAAGACCCAGAGAGCCCCTGAAGTATGAAATGGCCTATTTGACGTCCTTTCGATCTGTAAAAATGCTGACCTTATTACTTATGCGGGTTATCTTTACATATCTCTCTTTACAAATCTTGGAGAGGAATTTCCATCGTCCTTCTCTAATGTGACAGGCTTCTGAGATTCATGTTCCACTCTGCAAAAACCGTCGCTTCAGAAAGCATGACTTGACCCTGGAATCAGATGAATGAGTCCAGCGTTCTGTGTCCCTTGCTTACTCTACTCTCCCTCATTCCGCATGGAATCACCAGTGGTGGAGGGCAAAGCACAGGTGGACATGGGAGGAAGGTCAGTTGGCATCTGCTAGAGAAATCTCCTCACAGATGTACAGATGGGTGAGTTCAGGAAACCTGTGCTAGTGAGAAAATATGTACCTGGCCTTATATATTAGAAGTGATGCCATTGGTCTCTAAGTGGTTCATTTGAGGCTCACAAATAAAGTTTATCTGTTAATACAGTGAGGGCCAGATTTGCCGGGGCTGTTTGCCTGGCAGTTAAGAGGTTGTGGCTATAAAGCAGATCAGGGCTGAAGTGGGAGCAGGAGGCTGAGAATCTCAGTTCTGCCATTTGGCAATAACTTCACCCCCTCTGAGCCTCGTTTTCTTTCTTTTTTTTTAAAGAATTATTTATTATTATATTTAAGTACACTGTTGCTATCTTCAGATGCACAGAAGAGGGTGTCAGATCTCATGCTGGGTGGTTGTGAGCCACCATGTGGTTGCTGGGAATTGAACTCAGGACCTCTGGGAGAGCAGTCAGTGCTCTTACCTGCTGAGCCATCTCAACAGCCCTCGTTTTCTTTACCTCTAAAACAAATGCAACGATATTCACTCTGTGGTGTTATGAGAGTCACATGCACACTGATGTGTGGTTTCTAGGTGCATTAAACTTCAAGCTACCCTCTCCCCTCAGCATGTCTGAGGCTAGCCCACTATCAGCTTTCTGCCATCTTTCTCTCAGTTTGTAGTGCTGTCTCGTTCTCACTCTTCCTGAGTTCTCTTGTGATCGTCTGAGTGAAATGCTGGTACAGGCAGCTTCTTCAGCCATCCTCTGGTATATACTCATTAAGAGCTTAATGCAGCTTCTGACTTGCTGGGTTTGGGGAGCATGGAGACTTTACCCTCAGCACCCTGTGACATATTCCTCACAGAAAACTTGAAACCCTTCCTCCATTCCAGAGCCTGCAAGACCTGAGAAATGAAAGGCAGAACAGCACCCAGGGAAAGGCTTGTGGTCTGGACAGAGGCTGATCGCGTTTGACAGCCCCAGGACCACAGACCCACAAAACATCCTGTCCTTGGTTGCCTCGGGTATGATAGAGAGATGTGCAACATGTCCTTGGTGTGTCAGTGTTGATTAATGTCGGCATCTGTATCCCTTTAGCTTTGTCATGGAATATGAATTCATTCAGATCCCACTGTTTGCAAAGGGTTAGAAACCCCGCCTCCAACAGGGGCGTGTGGAAGGGAGCCGTGGAGAGATGAGAACATCTCTGAAAATATGGGAATGAGAAGGACAATGCAGTTGCCTCCCAGAAGTGGAGAATCTCCTGCCTTACCCGATGTGCACACACGTGTCCAGACACATACATGCACGTGCACACACGGGATCTTTCATTATTTTCCTCTGTCATTCTCCACTTGATGCAACATTGGCCTCATGGATTCTGTTTCTCCACACGACTTCAGTTTATATGTCATATTATCCTGTCACAGACAAAGTCTAGGCTTGACACTGCAGCTCCTTAAACATGAGACGAGACTTACAAACAGTCACTGGCTGGCTGTGAGCGCTGGCATGTGTTCAGCTGGGTTCTAGAGAGATGCTGACAAGTTTGAGCCAGATGGTGGATCTCTTCTCCTGGGCTCAGGTTTGGTGACCATAACTGAGCTGCTGATAGGTTACATGATACTAAATCCTGACCAAGGGGTGCACACAGGCTCCAAGCAGAAGATCCACTATAAACCAAACCTACAGGATACAAATCTTACTTTGAAAACTTTTCACTTTCTCTTCTATGATAATACATACTCTATTTAGGTCATTACCGTGGGCGAGTGGGCTAACTGCATGCTCATGAGCGTGGTGTTCCTGGTTAGAAAGGAGCCTGTGGAGGCCAAGGGAGAGCAGCACATAGTCTTATAGTCAGACCTGGCCAGAAGTCCAGCACCAAGGGCTGGCAGAGGCAATGTGTCTCACACTGGTGGCCGCCTTCCTATATCTGGATATACTGCACAACATGTCTCCCGAATGATATGACTTTGGCAAGGTGCGGGGACCAGATATCTAAGTAATGGAACTGTGTCCTGAGGCACCTTGGCTGCTGCTACTTGGGAACACTGAGTGACACTGTGCCCGTGACGGGTAAAGCATGTGCCCTGCGCCTCAGTGCCTCCCGGTCTGTGTTCATTCATCCGAGCTCCCACCTTTGACCCACATACCCTGATTTGGAATGTCTCACACCAAAAGCCTCTCACATGACCACAGCTCTTTCCAAAGCAGCAGCCTGGGCAGACAGTTTGAGACATGGACAAAAGGAAGCATGTCTGGATAGCTGTCCTCTGTCAAGATGCCTCGCTCCTCTGATGCCTCTCCCCCAACCCCCCCAAACACCGAGTGCGGTTTGGAAGCCTGATTTAGGAAGTGGAACACGTGAACAAAAATAGGAGACAAACTTCAGAAGGCTCTGAGGTGTGAGGGCTGGGTCAGACAGTGATAACGTTCACAGACAATCTTACATTGCTGGACAGGTCACTTTGGGAAACAGGCTGGAGTTCAAAGGTGATGGTGGACAAACTGCTGGGGAAATTCTGCACACAGGTAAGAGATGGTGAGAATCTGGCCTAAGTAGTCTACTTTCTGTAAAGAATGTCAAGTCAGAAAGGAGCCATTTATTTACGGCCATTTGCAGGCAGGGGAAGTCTGTCCAGGTGAGATAGGTTTGCATGACATTAACATTTGGCTGTTAAAGACCACCTTGGGTTCCATTTGGCATTTACTTGAATTTTGAAAACAATTTATTTATTCTTATTTTAGGTATATGAGTGGTTGCCTGCTTGCACGTATGTGCACCACATGTGAGAACACTGCCTGTGGGGGACAGAAAAGCACCTGAGATTTCCTGGAGACTGCGGTACAGAAGTTGTATGCGGCTGTGTCGGTGCTGGGAGTGAACTTAGGTCTTAAGCACTGAGACGTCTTTCCAGCCCTGAGCACCTATCTGTCAGGGATAGATTTCAGGACATTTTATTAAAGTAGAATCTTTGGCCATGGTCATAGTTCTATGGACGCTTTTTAAAGGAGTTCTTGTGGCTGTTAAAAATCACATGTTAACAAGTAACACACAACTGTAGGAAGGACCGGTCTTCATATCTAAGGTAAGAGCATGAATCCTTTACCAACATCTTAGACACAGCAAGAGTTGGTCATAATTTCAAGAAAGAGAGGGGTCTCGCACAGAAAACCAGGGGCACTGATTTCTGTTAGGGAGTATGTTCTTTCCGGAAGGTACACGTTGGAAATCTGATTTCCCAAAGGTTTGAACTGCAGTTCTGAAGACAATGCAGACAGCTGGGATAGCTAACTCAGAACAAATTGCCCTTCCTGGAACGGATAATGACAGTTCCTGCCAACATCCTGCCTGGATTCCAGCACTCGGGACTTTAAGAAGTCTTCTTGTTATCACTTCATTCATACTCTGTAACAGTACTAAGGAGAACCTGGGCAGGGCTGACCACACCTCTTATTTGTGGGCGCATTAGAACAAAGGCACATTTCCAACAAACTGGACTCAGGTGTGAACTTAAAAAAACAAATCTCACTTTAGAAATAATGGCAGGTGCCCAGGCATAGGTAGGTGGTAGGTACACTCTTTAACCTCAGCACTCACGAGGCAGAGGTGGGCAGATCTTCTTTCAGTAATGGGTGCCAGGTTCTCAATGCCTGGGTTTAGGGGAACATTTCACATATGAGCCATAATGTGCCTAATCTTTCCCCACCTCACATTTCCTGAGCTCCTGATGAGCACTGTTTTATCCCTGCTTTTATGAGATCAACTTTGTTATATTCCGCAGATGAGCAAGGCCGTGCAGTGCCTGTTCTGTGGGGCCTGGCTTATTTCACTTAGCATAGCATCCTCCAGGTCCACTAGCATTAAATTACACCATAAAGAAAGGAAACTGTTTGAGGTGACAGATAACACTGCTTACCTGCATATGTTCATCACACAATGTATATGTGTGTCAAAACCCTCCTTTGTGTCACAAGAATATGTACAATGGTTATCTGTCAGTTAAAAGTAAAATGAGAAGTAAATTACATATATTTGAATCTTTACATTAAAATTTGTTATTGGAAAAGCTGGACCATGAAACTCTCTCTGGTTCACAGCTCAGCAGTGAAGAGAGCTTATTAGGCTTGCAAAGGACCCGAGTTCAGCTGCCAGCACCCACATCTGGCCGGGCAGCTTTCAACCATCTTTATCTCCAGCTCTAGGAGATTCGAACCATTGCACACATGTGGTATACTCTCACAGACACATATGCATTGATAGCAATAAAAAATAAAATTTAGAAGAGAAACTATGTCACCAATTAGTGATTGTGCATAACCAAACCAGGAAATAAATACAAAGAGAAGACAAAATATATAATATGAAATTCTTCATCTAATCAGTATGGGAGTGTTAGTCCCATTAATGGGTTAATTCATATCGTAGTTTGTAGTTGACTAGGCTTTTAGGAGGTGAGGCCAATTAAGAAGCATTGCCCACTGGTCTATGCCTACCTGTTCTCTCTGCTCCTTGCTTGGTGTGAAGTGAGCATTTTTCCTCTGTTGTACACTTCTGCCTTGTCACAGACTTAAGAAGAATTGTTCCAGATAACGATACATTGAAACCACAGCCAACGTATTTTCTCATAGCAGTGAAGGCTGAGTAACACAGAACTTTATTTACTCATTCATCCATCCATCTATCCACCCATCCATCTACCCATCCATCCCTCCACTTATCTATCTATCCATCTATCCATTCTCCATCCATCCATCTATTGGAGCCTTGGCATCAGAAAAGATGGCCTTACACATGTTAGATGAAATGATCTACCATTGAAGTGTTTTCATACATAATTTACTTTTAAGGTGATGCCAGAAAACACACATAAGATACTGTGAAGACATACAGGGAGGGAAACATTTCCAGTCACTATTGTTATGTAAAATTATTTCTTGGTAGTACAAAACAACCAACATATATTATATAACATTTTCTTCAGCAGGAGCCGAGGAACTTAGCTTTGAGACATACGTGGGGCTTCAGGCATTGGAAGGCTCTTCTGGGCTATCAGGTGTTCCTGAGGGTCAAACAGGTTGACATGTGAGCTGCACAACACAAGGACTTCTGTGTTGTCAGACCTCTCACTGATGCATGAATTTTCAAAAGAGAGCCCAAGATTTGATCACAGAACAAATGGAAGGCAGTGGTCTTGTATTGTGCATCTTGAAAACCGTACAAGATCACTTCTGCCTTGGTCTTTTAGTTAAAGCAGCCATGTGCCCAACGGAGAGCGAATAGAGATGCAACCGCTGCATGAGAGGTACGCTGACTAACTTGACAAGAATCACAGCACAAAATCTATGTGATTAACCTAGGAAGTACCGTGTTAGACTCAGCACTGTGCTCTGATGGTGAAATCTTCACGCCCCGAGTGTGGAAAGCATCTCCCACAGCTGCCCGTGGGGAAACTGAGGAAGGTAAGGTTGCTAACTGCCAGCTTCCCCTCAGAGGTTGGTTAGGGCTGCAGAGGAGGAGGAGGGCTGAGCAGTCCCCTAGAGTAGACGTCCAGCCCATTCCTGGCCAGCGGAAAGCCTCAGGCAGAGTAGCTGATGTTCACCTCAGGCAGGCAGCCTCTCAGGGACAGAGCTGCACATGGAGCTGAATGCCAACGGATTCTCAGCAAAGAGCTCGGTCTCAGAAAGAGCCTTTTTTCCTTGTCATTAAATATTCATTGCGACAACTTCTGATGCTTAGGCAGATTCTTTACTTTGTTTAATTAACATCTTTTTTTCATAAAGAGGAGAAATAGGAAAAAAACCCACAGTATTGTCAATTAGTGCCACTAACCTAGACCAGCAAGAATGTATCTTCCTGCTCCTCCTTACAATGCTCCCCTCCCTTATTTATTTAGTTTTATAAGTAGGTATATAGTGAAACAAGGATAATATATATAACGAAACAAGATAAATGTCATTAGCATTTGCATGAATGAATATCTTGGACTTTGATCTTACCAGGTGTTTTAGTCAGGGTTTCTATTCCTGCACAAACATCATGACCAAGAAGCAAGTTGGGGAGGAAAGGGTTTATTTGGCTTACACTTCCATACTGCTGTTCATCACCAAAGGAAGTCAGGACTGGAACTCAAGCAGGTCATAAAGCAGGAGCTGATGCAGAGGCCATGGAGGGATGTTCTTTACTGGCTTGCCTCCCCTGGCTTGCTCAGCCTGCTCTCTTATAGAACCCAAGACTACCAGGCCAGAGATTGTCCCACCTACAAGGGGCCTTTCCCCCTTGATCACTAATTGAGAAAATGCCCCACAGCCAGATCTCGTGGAGGCATTTCCTCAACTGAAGCTCCTTTCTCTGTGATAACTCCAGCTGTGTCAAGTTGACACAAAACTAGCCAGTACACCAGGCTAATATCAGTCCCCTTCTTTCCCAAAGTCTCCCTTCATGTCTTTAAACAAACAAACAAACAAACAAACAAACAAATAAAAGATTCCATGTATTGTATGAGAGAAAACATGTAATCCTGAAGTCTTATTTTTTGTTGATTTTATAATAGAATTCCATCACTCTCTCCCTCCTCCCTCTAACCCCTCCCATATACTTCCCCTCTAACCCCTCCTATGCCCCATCTCTAACTCCTTCCATGCCCTCACCCTCACATTGATAGCCCCTTCTTCATTCACTATTATTGTTATGTACATATGTTTGTTTGTACACATATATACAGATACACAAGCACAACCTACTGAGTCCATTTTAGTCATTGTGTGCATATGGTTTCTGACAACTTTGTATTGGACAACCAAGATGGAGTCTCATCATTAGGAGAGGCCAGCTCTGCCTCTCTCAGCCATCACTAGTTGCCTATTGTGTTTCTTTCTTTGATTTGTTTTGTTTGTTTAGGGGTTGGATTCTATGGGTGATAGTTTTCCACCTCCACCTGAGCATATCTTTTGATATTGCTGTTGTTCTGGTCTTGTTTATGCAGCCATTTCTAGGAGAGACTGTCTCACAGCAGCAGACTTCCTGATATTCTGACTCTTAGCATCTTTATACCCACTCTTCCAAGATAGTGCCTGTGCCATAGACGCCGGAGCTATAACGTAGATGTATCCACTGGGGCTGGGCCCCTCACAATCATCTTTGTGTGTCCAAATCTGGCGTAGTTCACATCAGTGACAAAGTCCACCTGTCTTTCCATTGGCTCACTTGAAAGGTTCTAGACCCTTCAGGAGGACAGTGAGCCTTACTGGAGGAAGTGGGTCATTGTGGGTGGACTTTGAGAGCTTATGATTCACCCCACTTCCAGTGTATGTCTTATCTTTCTCATTGCCTCCATTTCCTTCTTCCACTCCCCCTTTCTCTCCTCCAAACTCCATCTTTAAATTAGTTCCTTGAAAATTTTTACACAATGTGTTTGGATCTTATTCACCCTCCCCATCTCCCCTACTCCTCCAAGATCCACCCCCTCCATAACCACCTAACTTTCCAGACTCGTTTTCCTATGAACACATCTAGTCTGATGTGTGTTGCCCATCTATTCTTAGCTGCGTGGTCTTCCCCTGGAGTACTGCCCACCTACCATGGACTGGACCCTTAGAGAATACAGACTCTCCCTCTCCCAGCAGCTGTCAACTGCCCGTAGCTCCTCAGATAGAGATGGGACGTTGTGCCCTAGCCTGTCCATGCTGGGTTTATGTCTAGGTTGAATTTGTGTAGGTCTTCTGCAAACATGACTCAGAGCTCTGAAACTGCAAAGAGTCTTAGGAAGACCATAGGTTAAACTGAGGCTTGGAAGTCAGAGGAGTCCAAAGTTGAGAGCATCCTATAGGCTACCTTCTATTCCTCAGTGACTTTTTACCCGACATGAAATAAAACCCCATTTGTGAATTAACATGACTAGAGCAAGTTAAGCGAAGAATGTTTACTGCGGCTCACAGTTCCAGGATACCACAGTCCATCACAGTGAGAGGACACTGTGACAAGGAGCCTGAGGCGGCTGGTCACACTGCATCTTCAGCCAGGAAGCAGAGAGCAAAGATCACTGCTGCAGGATTTGCTTTTTCTTAGTCTCTGTATCTAGCTCTAGGGCCCAGAGCATGGCTGGAGAGATGGTTCAGTGGCCAAGGGCCCTGGCTGCTGTTCCAGAGGTCCTGAGTTGTTCAATCCCCAGCAACCACTTGGTGGCTCATGATCATCTATATGTGATCTAATGTCTAATGCCCTCTTGTGGCATGCAGGTATACATGATATATATATGTGTGTGTATCTCCCAAAGTATGAAATTCATGCACATTCACAATAAAAATCCCTCACAGGCATGGCAGAGGCTAACCTAATCTAGACAACTCCTCACAGGCATGCCCAAAGGCTATCTTGATCTAGGTAAGCTCTCACAGATATGCTCAGAGGCTAACCTGATCTAGGTAACCCGTCACAGACTATGCTCAGAGGCTCCTTTCTTAGGTGGTTCTACTCGAGTCAATATAAACCTTCATACTCCAATCAGTCAAGTGGATAACAAGGCCTCAAACAATGAGACCCTTCTTTTTTCTCCATCTTTCTTTCCTTCCACTATACACCAGTCACACTGATTCTCTATACAACTTGAATAGCTCGAGCTCTTTCTAGACTCAAGGCCTTTGCCCATTCCATGCTTCTACCTGGTTCACTCTTCTGTACTCAGTTCTTCTACTTAACTAAAGTATGGCTCTGGGGGAAGCTTGAATCAAAATGGCCCCTATACATACATAGGGAGTGGCATTATTGGAGGTGTGGCCTTGTTGAAGTAGGTGTGGCCTTATTGGAAGAAGTGTGACACTTGAGGGTGGGCTTTGAAGTCTAAGAAGCTCAAGTCAGGCATAGTCTGTCTACACAAGACAGGCACACTGTCTCTTCCTGTTGCCTGCCAATCAGGGTGTAGAACTCTCAGTTACCTTTCCAACACAGTGTCTACCTGCATGTGGCCATGCTTCCCATCATGATGATAACAGATTAAACCTCTGAAACATAAGCCAGGCTCAATTAAATGGTTTCCTTTATGAGAGTTGCTGTGATCATGGTACGTCTCCATAGCAATAGAAGCCTAAGACAGCCTCTATTTGTATGTGACTTCATCATAAAAAATGTTTGCAAGTAAGTTTCCTTTAATAATGCCTCACGCATTGGTTTTTCTCACAGCATTTATCATGATTAGTGAAAGGTTTTGCTTTTGCCTCTTCTTCCACTAGAAGCAATTTGTTAAGACCTCAGTCTATTCAGTAAAGCGCATGATATGGAGAAGGGTCTGGATGTTCTTTCATCACACCACACATGAAGTTAGAAAGTGAAGGCAGGACCTGGAAAGATGCCTCAGCAGTGAAGAGCACTTCCGGAGAACCAGGGTTCATTTCCAAACACCCATCACGGGGTAGTTCACAACTGCCTATAACTCAAGTTCCAGAGGCTCCAATGTCCTCTCCAAGACTCTGCAGATATGGTACCTATGTGATGCACATACTTCCACTCAGGAACACACATTAAATACATAAATAATGAACCTATTTTTTAAAAAAGTGAAGGCACACAGACCCAACTATGTGTCCCATTGATAGATATGGACTGCCAATATTTCTGGGGAGATAGGATTTCCTTCCATCCACACAGTAGGAAGGAGGGGGAATATTGGTTTAAACTTGAAAAATGACAACATATTTAAAGAAAGTTTTATTTTCAAAAGAGAGCAACAACCAATATCTTTTTCAGAATTAATGTTCTCAAAGAGTCTTTATGCTGGAAGCTTTGCAAACCTAATTTATTACAAGTTATAGAAAAAAAACCCAACAAGATCTTTACTTTCATGAATTTTCTTTTGCTTCTGTACTGCTAATCCCACATTCTATGGGACATTTAGAGGAAGTCAAAACAGAGTGTTAAATAATATATGCTCCGTTAAATAAAACAAGATACCCAATTCAGAGAAGTGGGAGAGAGTCACATTATATTCTCAAACAAGGGTTTTTCTCAAATGTCATTGAGATTGTCACTGTGCTAGAATTTCCCTCTTTTCAAGGCTGAACAAGATGTCACTGCAAATCTCTCCCGCAGTTTGCTATTCATTCTAATCTCTCCCGCAGTTTGCTACGGACAGGCTCTTAGGTTGCACCCATAATTTAATTATTGTAAATAATTTTGAGTGTATGGATATTTCTCTATTACCCCGTTTTATTTGTTCTTTGGAGGAATAAAACCAAAATTAAAATGGCTGTATTGTGTAATGATAATTCTCTTTTGAGGATTTTGAGGGATGGCCATGCCGTTTCCCATAGCTGTAGACTGTTTTACATTCTCACTGGCAGTACATAAGGTTGCTGCCTACTGTCTGTAGTCTCACCAACATTCCTTCCTCCCTTCCTCTCCTCCTCTCCTCTCCTTTTTGCCTTTCCTGTTTATTTGCTTTTGACGTCATCCCTCATTTATGTAAGATGATATCTGTTTGCAGAGTTGATCATATTCTTATGTATGTAGTGGGTGATTATAGATCTTTGGAGGAATCTTTCTAACCCTTCTGGTCATTTATAAATTGAGTGACTTGTGATTTCGGAGTTCGCTACTTATTGCAGATAGGAAGCCCGTAACAGATATGCTGGCTAGTTTTAAGTCAATTTCACAACAAGATAAGAGTCATCTGAGAGGAGAGAACCTCAATTAAGAAAAGACCTTCCCATCTAGAGACGGCCATATCCGGGGATCCATCCCATAATCAGCTTCCAAACGCTGACACCATTGCATACATTAGCAAGATTTTGCTGAAAGGACCCTGATATAGCTGTCTCTTGTGAGACTATGCCGGGGCCTAGCAAACACAGAAGTGGATACTCACAGTCAGCTATTGGATGGATCACAGGGCCCCCAATGGAGGAGCTAGAGAAAGTACCCAAGGAGCTAAAGGGATCTGCAACCCTATAGGTGGAACAACATTATGAACTAACCAGTACCCCGGAGCTCTTGACTCTAGCTGCATATGTATCAAAAGATGGCCTAGTCGGCCATCACTGGAAAGAGAGGCCCATTGGACTTGCAAACTTTATATGCCCCAGTACAGGGGAACTCCAGGGCCAAAAGGAGTGGGTAGGTAGGGGAGGGGGGGGATGGTATGGGAGACTTTTGGAATAGCATTGGAAATGTAAATGAGGAAAATACCAAAAAAAAAAAAAAAAAAAAAACCAAACCAAAAAACTATGAACAACAACAACAAAAATACAAAACAAGAAAAGACCTTCACAAGACTGGCTGATAGGCAAGCCTGTAGGACATTTTCGTAGTGATTGAGATGGGAGGGCACAGCCCCCTCATTGGGGGGTAGAGGAGGCTACCAACCCTTGGCTGATTGTCCTGAATTCTATAAGAAAACAGGCTGAGCAAGCCAGAGGAACAAGTCAATAAGCAATATCCCTCCATGGCTTCTGCATCAGCTCCTACTTCCATGTACCTGCCCTGCTTGAGTTTCTGTCCCAATTGCCTCCATGTTGAAGTGTGATATGGAGGTGTAAGCTAAATAAACCCTTTCCTCCCCGGGTTGCTTTTGTTAAGTGTTTCATCACAACAATAGAAAGACCTAACTAAGGCATATACATACACACACAGACATATATGTATTATATAATTAATATATATGTATATATTATATTATATTATATTATATATTTTTTCTTTCTTTCATTTTGTGGGTTACCTTGCTATCATGTTGATTGTGGGGATTGATGCACAAAATGTTTACATTTTTTGTGCAGTTTAATTCATCTACTTTTTGTTACCTTTTTTTTTTAATCCAAGAAATCATTCCCAAATCTAATGGTGTATACCATAGACTTTTGCCTACATTTACTTCTGAGAGCTTTATAGTTTTAAGCGTTTGATTTGTGATGAGTTACCTTTTGGCTATTTCATATGGTTATTACAGATGGTATTGGTGGAGTCCAATTTCATTCTTTGCTCACTGGTGTCTAGTTTTGGGGTCTTATTTCAGAGACTTCTTCAAGGGACATTCTTGGCACACTTGCCAGAGAGCATTCGCTTACACATGCAAGGATCCCTGCTCTGCTCTGTTGGTCAATATGCATACCTTCTGCCAGTGTCCCAGTGTCTCTGTTACTGTGGTTTTGTAATAAATTTGAAAGCTAGAATGTGTGAGCTCCATTGCTCCTATGGATCTATTCTTTTTTTAAAGGTCACTGTGACTATTCAGAGTTCCATGAGATTTCATATAAATATTAGGATGGATCTTCTTTCTTCTACAAGGCCATAGGGAATTTGATGGGGATTACATTGAGCCTATAGATTGCCTTGGGTAGTGTTGTGGTCTGAAGTGAAGTCCTCCATAGCTTCATGTGTTTGAACACTTAGTCCCAGATAGTGACACTGTTCAGGGGGATTGTGGGATCTTTAGAGATGGAGTCTTACTGGAGAAAATAGGTCACTAGGGGTGGGCATTGAGGTTATATATGCCAACTCCCTTCCCTATCCATTACTTACTTCCTGAACACTGCCAATGCATTGTGACCAGCCAGCCTTCCACTCTGACCACTATGCTTTCTCTGTCATGATGTTATGTATCCCTTCAAAATGGAAGCCAGAATTTTTCCTTAAATTGCCTCTTGTCAGATGAAGAAAGTAACAAACACAAAGAGTATTGACATCTTAGCAATTTAAAGACTTCTAATCCACTAACATGAGATGCACTCCCGTTTATTTATGTTTTTATGATTTCTTCCAACAATTTTTAATATTTTTTCCTTATTAATTTATTAATTTAATCGCTTTGTGTCTCAGTTGCAGCCCCCTCTGAGGAAGCCCCCCTTGGGTACCATTCTGTCCTGGGACATTAAGTCACAGCAGGACTAAGTGCATCTCTCCCACGGAGGCACCACCACCAGGCAGTCCAGCTAGGAAAAAGGAGACCCAATGGCAGGCAGCAGAGTCAGACACAGTCCCATGCTCCAATTGCTATGGAACCCACAGGAAGATCAAGCTGCACATCTGCTACAAATGTGGGGGACCCTAGATCCAGCCCTGCATGCTCTTGGGTTGATGATTCAGTTTCTGTGTGTCCCCATGGACATGGGTTAGTTGAGTCTGTAGGTCTTCTTGTGATGCCCTTGCCCAAGCTAGCTCAATCCTATTTCACACTCTTCCACAAGACTCCCCAAGTTCTACCTGATGTTTGGCTATGGGTCTCTGTATCTGTTTTCATCAAATACTGCTGGATGAAGCCCCTCAGGAGACCTTTTTGCTAGGCTCCCATCTATAAGCATAGCAAAGTACCATTAATAGTGTCAGGGGTTGGCTCTCTCCCTTGGGATGAGTCTCAAACTAGGCCAGTCATTGGTTGGTCATTCCCTCAGTCTCTGCTCTGTCTTTATCCTTGCGTATCTTGGAGGCAGGACGAATTTTGAGTTGAAGGTTTTGTGGGTGGGTTGATGTCCCCCACCCTCCACTAGAAGTCCTGCTAAGGTACAGGAGGTGACCACTTCAGTCTCCATATCCCCAGCTGCTAGGAGTCTCAGCTAAGGTCATTCCCGCAGACTCTAGGGATCCTCCCCTGTCCTGGAATATTTTTAACTAGGCAAATCGTGCCTTGGAAAGCCCCTAAGTATTTTGTTACTCTTGATGCTCTAACAAGTTGAATTATTTCTGAAATTTCCTTTTCAAGTTGCTCATTCTTAGTATATAGAAATTCAACTAACTTTTGTCTACTGATGCGTATTTAGCAGCTTTGTGTGTGCATGTATATAAGCACTAGAATTTTCTATATGCAGCGTCTCTCATCTGTAAGGAGAAGCAATGCTACTTCTCTGATTTGCATTAAGAATTATGTATTGACTTTATTCCCCCTTTCTTTCTAACTGCTTTTCTTTTCTTTTGGCTATTATGTGTAAAACTTCCAGTACTATGTTGATTAAAAACAACAACAACAAAACGTTTGAACAAAGGCAGCCCTAATTGTCCATGCTTTTAGTGGAAAAGTTTTTGGCCTTTCACCATAACTTCCAATGTTCACTGTTGACTTTCCTATTTCCTATTATGATACGGTACCTTCTATTCCTGGTTGGTTGAGTATTTTTCATCATGAAATGTATTAAATTGTATTAAATGCTTTCTTTCTGAATCCACTGATATGATTATTCTATTTATTCTGCTAAAGTGTATTCATTAACTCATTTTAATGAGTTAAACTATCCTTGCATTGTGATAGTAAGTTCTTGTGGTGATTTGAATGAGAATGCACACCCCGCCCCCCAACAGGCTCATTTGCATGTAAATGTATGCAAGGTTAGTTGAACTGCTAGGAAGGATTAAGAGGTGTGGTCTTGTTGTAGGAGATAATTCACTGGGAGTGGGCTTTAAACTCTCTCTCTCTCTCTCTCTCTCTCTCTCTCTCTCTCTCTCTCTCTCTCTCTCTCATCTGCTCAAGATGTAAGCCCTCAGCCCCATGCCAGCCTGCTGCCATGTTTTCTGCCTTTTCTATTTTCTGCCTGGATAGGAACTAACCTCCTAAAACTCTAAAACTGTAAGCAAGTCCCCAGTTAAATACTTTCTTTTATAAGAGGTGCCTTAGTCTCCTCACAGAATAGAACAGTAATGAAGATAGATCTCCCTTGTTTATGGTGTACAGTCCTTCAAATAGGCAGTAAAATTCAGTTTGCTAGTATTTTGTTGAGGAATTTTACAACATAGTGCCTAAAGGATATTGATCTGTAGTTTTCCTTTCTTACAGTGATTTATCAGGACTTCAATCAGGGTAATGCTAGCCTCATAGAATGATCTAGTAAATGTTTCCTCCTCTTCAAGTTTTTGGAAATTTTTTGAGCAGAATTGACGTCATTTCCTCATTAAATATTTGGCAGAACTCAGTAGTGAAGCCACTTGGCCCAGGACTTTTGTAGAAAAGATTTTGATTACTGATTATGCAACTAATAACAGATCATCAAAACCCCTGAGCGCTGAAAGGAGAAACAGAGAGTCCTACAACAGCTGAAGACTTCAGTACCACACTCTCAACGATGGCTGTAACAACCAGACAATATAAATATGGATTTTAAATAATATATCGGCCGTAGGTCTCTTCCTATGCCGTTGTGATTTCTCCTTAGTGGATTTGATACTCAAGAATTGCTCCCTTTAGTTTTGGTTACCCAGTGTGTCAGCTTACAGTTGTTTACAGTTCTTACAGTACCTATAGAAATACTATAATTTTCTATAGTATTCATAGTAAAATTTCTAGTCTTATTTCTGATTTTAGTAGTTTGAATCTTTTCTCTCTTTTAGGGCATCTAGCTAAATAAAGGCTTCCTCAATCATTAATCTCTTCAAAGAAATTTCTCTTGGTCTCACTGATGGACCCATTGTTTTTCAATCTTCCACTTCACGTTCTAGTCTTTGCTATTTTCTTCCTGTGGATAGAGTTTAGAATTGGGTTGCCCTCTTTTCCCCAGTTCCTTAAGTTGGAAAGTTGGGTTGTTGATTTGAGATTTCAGTTTGGGGATTTGTTTGGTTTTGTTGATTGTTTTGTCTTTTTAACCTAAGCATTTGTAGCTGTAAATTTCCCTTCGGTTTGTATTGCTTTGAATGTGTATATAATCTACCTGCATTTTTTTTTTCATTTGCACCCAGCTCTAAATGCTTTTAAATTTCTCCTGTGATCACTGGTTGTTTGGAAACGTGGTGTTTAATTTCCATAAATTCGGGACTTTTCCAGTTTTACTCAGGGTACTGATCTCTAACTTCATCTTCCCCTGCTCTCTGGCCTTCCATATTCACTGAGACCTAATCTGCAGAATATCATATGGTCAGGTCAGTCCTGAGAGTGCTCTGTGAACCAGAGGAGACCATGCAACTGCTGTCCTTGGGTATGTGCTCTGCAGGCGGCTCTGGGCTCTAGTTGGCTCCCTGTAACTCCTGCTTCTTTCAGATGGCTGCTGTTGTATTCACTTCTGAGAGTGAGGTGGCTAAGGAGCCAACCACAGTTGGAAACCTATCTATGTTTCTTTCCATTCTGCTGTGCCTTGCTTCATATATTTTTAATGGCCTGGTGCATAAATATTTACAGTTGACATCTCTAAATTTATGTAACCATTTATTAGTATAAAATGCCGACCTTTATCTTTTGTTAACTTCATGAATTAAAGTCTGTGTTGTCAATGGCTCACCCCTGCTCTCTTTTGTTTAGTGTTAGCATTCTCTTTCCAGTCTTTCATGTTCAACTCACGCATCCGAGGCTCTAAAATCAGTCTCTATACACAGTGTGTTTTCCCTTATGTATTCACGCTGCCAATCTCCGCCTTTTAATTAAAGAGCTTCATACATTTCCATTGCAATCAATTATTAAAAAGGAACGTCTTCCAACGTCATCTTGCCGTTTGCTGTCTCTATGTTTTATAATTTGTTTGGCTCTTGGTGTCTTTTTGGTTGTTTTCCTCTTATTACTTTCTTTTGTATTTTTTTTTAATAACACATTTATACACTTTCTCAGTTATATCCAATAGCTACTTGCTGTAGCTCACATGTGAGTTCCACTTAACCATACACTTTATCCTGAAGCCACAGTAACCTACTGTCGATGAATAGAAGCTTCAATACTCTCTGGAGGCACAGCTCCTGGCTGGCCTCGTTCCTACTCATGGCTGCCGCTGACGTCACAGCCACAGCTCTACGTACGAGATGAAGCACCTATGGTCCTTTCAAGGGCATTAGCCTTTTAGATTACAAAGAAAATAGTATGTAAAATACCGACGAGCTTTAGAGGACATACCATCATCATTTTTATAAAGCTGCCTTCCCCTGGAGAGAGACAGTCTGATAGTTGTTTGTTTGTTTGTTTGTTTGTGTGCTTGCTTGCATTTTAAGTTACATTGACCTGTTTGTGATTTGAGAATCACTTGTGAGAGTCAGTTGTCTTTTTCCACCACATGGGGCCTGGGGGGGGGTCAAGCTCAAGTTATTAGGTTTGGGAGCAAATGACTTTGACCACTGAGCCATCTTGCTGGTCCATCCTTTTTGTTTGTTTTGGGTTTTTGTTGTTGTTGTTGTTGTTGTTTTGTTTTGTTTTTTGTTGTTGTTTTGTTTTGTTTTGCTATTAATGAGACAGAATCTCAGTTAGCAAAACTGACCTCAAACTTACTAAGTTAGCCAAGGCTGGCCTCAACCTCCTGTTCTTCCTGCCTCCACCTCTCAAATGCTCAGATTGTTAGGTGATTTCACACTCAGGCCTAGGCTGATTAATTTTAAATACCTTCATTTCTTCTTTTAAACAAAACAAAACAAAAATGCTTTATTGATTCTTAGTGAGTTTCACATCATGCACCCCGGTCCCGCTCATTTTTTCGTTCCTTCTCATGCACCCTTGACCTTGCAACCTCCCCACTACCCCTCAAATAAAACATACACATACAACAACAACAAAGGCCAAAGCATAGAAAATATTTCATTGTGGAGGCTGTAGTATGCCACAGTGTATCCCACAATAAATCCTTCTGTCCATACATCTAATCTTGAAAGTGTTCATTGCAGAGAGTCATTGGTCTGGTTTGAGGCCTCTGGCTTCTATGATACCATCAATTCTGGATCCTCACTGGGACTCTTGGTTATCCTGTTGTTGCCCTGTATCATGGACATCCTTCAGTTTTGGATCAGCAGGACTGGCCCTTTGGGGCACCCCAATTATTTGCAGATGATATGGATTTTTGGGGTGAGCCAATTCAGAGCCCTAGATCTGGGCCTAGGTGGTAACTGAGCTGGTCAGCCTGGAGGCTCTCCCTTATCTGCACAACCAGGGCAAGCTCTCCAGTACAGCTTCAGCAGAGTAGGCCACCCAATGGCACCATTGGCAAGAGGCAAGGTCGGCTCTCCTGCTCTCATGCCCTCAGGCAGGCTCACCCACACCTTTGCCATCTGGACAAACTCCGCTGAGCTGCCCAGGGAAGGTGCAGGTCCTGCTCACCAGCTCTTACAATGCCAGGGCCAGTTCTCCCGACTGCCACAGGCAGTGAAGGGCAGAGGGGTGGGGGTGGGGGATGGGGAAGGCATCACTTGCATTCATCTCTTACATCACTGGTCTTGCTTGATCAATCTTTTATCATCTATTCCTCTGAATTACTTCCATGTTGAATTTACTTAGACCCGTGTTCAGCTTGCTGGTGATCTCTTCGGCCTACTTAGGTATTCCTTTGACTCCTCCCACCGAAACATTTTTCATCTCAGTTACTGACTTGTCAACTCCAGAACTTCTTTTTTGGATCCTTTTTCAGATTTTTCTAGATTTTCTTTCTAAATGTGAATCTTTACCAGTAGGCATGAACAGTTACTTTCTAAATTTTCCCCAGATGTGCACATGTTCCTTACTTTTGTATTACTCAGAAACAGATTAAGAGAGGATAGATTAATTTTCTCACAATTTCAATCCCACATGGGAAGGAAGGCAGGAAGGAATGGCAGCAGCTCTTCAGATCACAGCAGAGCTGGTAGGAGACCTGCTCTTCGCCTTTAAAGACCCACTCTGGGCAGCATGCTAGGTAGACCACTTCTACTAAATGCTCCATAGACTGTACCACATGCTGAGGAACACACGTTTAGAACACAAGCTTGAAACAGCTGCTTTTAGATGTTGCAGAACAGCATGTCTCAACCTGGGGGTCACGACCCGTTTGAAGGTCGAATGATCCATTCTCAGGGGTCACCCTAGACCATTGGAAAACACAGAGATTTACATTGCAACTTGTAACAGTAGCAAAATTCCAGTTATGAAGTAACAACAAAAACAATTTTATGGTGGGGGGGGGGGGGTCACCACAACATGAGGAACTGTATGAAAAGGTCACCATCACTAGGAAGTTTTAACTGGCATAGGGTTTAATGCCTGATTATAGGTTGTGCATAGATGCTACACATGGTAAACACTGGAATTCACTTCCCTTTGCCACCTTGCCTTGCTGGTAGAAGTTGCCAGCTTTCAAGAAACGCCAGAGTTCCAAGACAGCCACAGCACAGATTCGGCAGGGCGGGCAGATTCCTTGGGCTGAGTGTAGGTCTTGATCCTCTCCTGAAAGTCACATGATGAGTTCACCTCCCTGAACCTACTAGCTAGGGAGTCTGAAGGCTGCGGATGAAATCAAGGCACTTTCAGCCTCAAAACGCACCATGGTTTCATGACATGTTATTACTCTTGTTGGATTTCCCTCTAATCCAATGTACTGGTACAGAGGACACAGGAAGCCAGCCACAAGCACTCAGCTCTGTTATTCTTTCCAGTGGGGGGGGGGGGTGGGGAAGGGATGCTTTGTTAACATAATTATGCCAAGAACAGAAAAGCTGGGCAGAGGGAACTAAGTGTTTGATGTATGGGCTCTAGAATAGAAATTAAATTGCTCAAGCCCTGTGTGACTATCATTACCCATGTCTAAAAGGAACTCTGACCTTGGTGACAAAAAAATGACTGGAAAACAATTAAATTTCTTATTCATAAAGCTACATGATGCCCTGTTTATGCCCCAGTTCCCCAGCGAAACAGAAGGAGGTCACCCTTGATCCTTGATCCCCTTAAATAATCAAACAAGGACAGATCCTGCCTTGGGTCGTCATGCACAGGCTCCAGATTCCTGTGTTTTGAACCACCCCTCTAAACTCTCCGTCCCTTCCTTTGCACCCGTTCTCTGTCACCACATGATGCTTGCTCCAAGAATTCATGATAATTATGGAAGTGAGATCTCTCCTCGTGGTTCTCGTGACTCTCACATGAGCATGTGGGCTCCTTTCTCCGGTGTTAGTTACATAAAGCCACTTAGCATCCCTCGGAGGAAGCCACTCTTATAAACAAACAATCTGAGCGCTAATGTGATCAAGGAGAAGCAATGTAAGCAGGGCAGCATGTCAGGGCTCTGCTGACTCATAACTGCTTCCCCTGTGGTGCTAGGGCCTCGTGTAGGCTAGGCAAGTGCTCTGTCACTAAGCGTCACCCTTAGCCTTGTTTAGTTTCTTAAAAATCTAGCAGGTTCTTGAAATTGGAAACCTCAATCAATGTATTTTATCTTTATATATATGAGTGTTTTGCCTACATATATGGTAACACATTATATATGCCATATATAGGTGGCAATATATATTATATATTATCATGTGTGTGTGTGTGTGTGTGTGTGTGTGTGGTGCCAGGAGAGGTCAGAAAAGAGCACTAGAGCCTTTAGAACTGGAGTTGTAGATGGTTGTGAGCCACCCTAAGGGTACTAGGAATCAAACCCAGCTCCTCTGTGAGAGCTCTTAACTGCTCATTTACCTCTCCAGACCACTTTTTAATTCATTTAAAAACAAAACACAAACAAACAAACAAACAACCATTACATGAAGCAAGCATCTAGTATTAGGTTCTCTTTTGCTTTAAATGATTTCCTGAAGTGATTTAACCACTAATGAAACAAAAGCTAAAAGACTGAGTTTACTTCTAATCTACAAACTGTGTTAAAGATCTGTCAGGCACATCTATATATACACAGGTACAGATGTGTATACTTGTGTCCATCAGGTATACATCTATAATCCCAGCCAGAGGTAAAAGGACTGCAAGTTTGGGACTAGCCTGGGCTAAACAGCTTGTGCCACAGCAAACAAAACACATCCTAGAAACATCGGAAGGTCAAGTCTCGTCACTTTAGTGATTGACAGCAAGGGGGAGGGGACAATAGGAAAGCATCTTCACACCGAAGGTGTGGACCACAAGGAGGGATGATGAGAGCATGCATCCTTTGAATGCCTGGTGTGTGACAGGACCCTCCCGATCGTTTCTTATGTGCTGCTGTCTTATATCATAGTGTTGAAATACTATGAGACATTCACCATTGCGACCTGTTTATAAAAAGGGAAACAGAGAGGATAAATAGCTTGTCCAAAGCCACGTGTCCAGGAAGTCATAGCACTGGGTGCTTAGAGGTCAAATTCCTAAGTTTATCTTTCTGCCACAAGACCCACATCTCCACCCCCACCCTCTGCTACGCGTGTGTGTATGTATATATAAAGTTAGGTTTTGCTTGTATTAGAACTTGCTTTGTATTGAAAATAGACAGCTCAATGTTAACATCGATTGGCTCTATTACTTTCTTTCTTTCGGGATACAGAGTTCACGTTAGGATTCTGTTAGAGGCATAAAGTGGGAGAGAAAGCATGCACTGTTCCTTCCTCACAGATGAACCCTGTCCCTGGGCTTTCCGGGCCATGGGTGGTTCATGAGTGAACAGACTTAAACAGTGTGTCTGTTCAGATTAGTCCTTGAGCTGAGTTAAAAATGAATACTAAAACACTTCTAAGTTGTTGTTATTCATGAAAATAACTGATGGGTTGCGGTGGCACATACCTTAACTCTTAGCACTTAGGAGGCAGAGGCAGGTAGATCTCTGTGAGTTCAAGGCCAGCCTGGCCTATAGAGCAAGTTCCAGGGCAGCAAATGCTACATAAAGAAACTCTGTCTCAAAAAAGCCAAACAAAGGGCTGGTGAGATGGCTCAGTGGGTAAGAGCACCCGACTGCTCTTCCGAAGGTCCAGAGTTCAAATCCCAGCAACCACATGGTGGCTCACAACCATCCGTAACAAGATCTGGCGCCCTCTTCTGGAGTGTCTGAAGACAGCTACAGTGTACTTACATATAATAAATAAATAAATCTTTAAAAAAAAAAAAAAAAAAAAAGCCAAACAAAAAAGAAGAGGAGGAGGAGAGGGGAGAGGAGAAGGGGGGGAGGAGAGGGAGGAGAGGAGAGGAAGAGGAGGAGGGGGTGGGAGAGGAGGAGGAGGGGGAGAGAAGGAGGAAGATGAGGAGGAAGAGGAGGAGGGGGAGGGGGAGGAAGAGGAGGAGGAGGGGAGGAAGAGGAGGAGGAGGGGGAGAGGAGGAGGAAGATGAGGAGGAAGAGGAAGAGGAAGAGGAGAAGGAGGGAGGAGGAGGGGGAGGAAGAGGAGGAGGGGGAGGGGGAGGAAGAGAAGGAGGGGGAGGAAGAGGAGGAGGAGGAGGGGGAGAGGAGGAGGAAGATGAGGAGGAAGAGGAAGATGAGGAGGAGGGAGGAAGAGGAGGGGGGAGGAAGAGGAGGAGGGGGGGAGAGGAGGAGGGGGAGGAAGAGGAGGGGGGAGAAAGAGGAGGAGGAGGGGGAGAGGAGGAGGGGGAGGAAGAGGAGGAGGAGGGGGAGGGGGAGAAGGAGGAGAAAGAAGAAGAAGAAGAAGAAGAAGAAGAAGAAGAAGAAGAAGAAGAAGAAGAAGAAGAAGAAGACAACTAATCACATTAGTGACATTATAGCAAGGCTATAAAAATCTTGGAATAATACAAATGGACACTTCTTTTAGAAGAGAGCCATATTAAAGGTGGGACTTGGATGCACTTCATGCTCCCAAAGAAATCTGTAGAAATCGTGAGACATGGGAAAATCACTGCAAGTCTCTGAGCCATATTCCTTTGTTAGTCTCTCCAGTATCTCCAACGATAGTCTAACAAACTCTCAGCTGCCATCTTCTACCCAGTCAGAGTGCACATCTGCGCTGCGTTTGCTCATGGATTGCTTCTAAATCCAAATGCCTAATTAATCCTGTGTCTGTACAGGTCACAGTGGGCAACACAGGAAGTGTCCTGATTCTGAGTGAACCTGAGCTGGAATCACCAGGACTTGACAAATTACATATACAGTGTGTTTTTAAAAGAAAAAAAATCACTTTATGGATGGAGAAATATTTCAGCAGGTAAAGACACTTTCTACCAGGCCAATGACTTGAAGTCGATCTTTGGGACCCACCTGGTGGAGGGAAACAACCCCTCCAAGTTGTTCTCAGAACCTGCTTTTGTACAGCCCCATCCATCTTAGAGTGAAGTGGCAAAGGATTTAGAAAGGTTTCTAATAGACCCAAAACAACAGACCTGACAGTATAATACTCTTGGCCTAAGGGAAAAGATTTGGTAAGAGGAGAAGGGCTAGGTAAGAAATCAATTCCAGTGTGAGAGCAAGCAACAAATCATATGTACCCTGATTTATGACACAGAAGGAAACAAACCAGTTGAGAAATTGTGTGTGCAAATCCCCAGTGTCCCAGAGCAGGGTTTTCCAACTATAGTCTATGACCCGCTTGTAGGTCACATAAACCATTTATTGGGTCTAAACTAGAATTCAAAAAGTGGAAAAGAACAGATAGGATATGATAGGCAGCCCAAAACAGTCTGAGGCCTGAGGTTCCTGGGCACTGTTCTTACAATAATGAGATTGGGGCGGGTAGACACACTACTCAGTCCCTGATCCTCCAGGGGACAGTCCCAGAGGGATTACAGCAAAGCTGAAGGGGCAACGAATGCATCTGGACCTTGGGAACATGTGACAGTGGTTGTACTCCAGCCCTGACTCCCTTTCCTTCCTGTCCTTCAGGACGACCATCAAACCACAGTGTGAGCACCAAGATCCGGTACAGGAAGGACTGTGACACCAGTGGAACTAGGAGTGAATCTGGATCAACAGAATTAAATTGACTTGGAGAAAAAAACATAACTAAAGATAGCATTTAATGAGCCCAAATAAAGCATCTGCAATGGTATGTATATAGATGTTTTTAAAAGGATAGGAGACTATTTTAAGTTGTTCATCATCACCATTATTATTAGCAGCAGCAGCAACAGCAGCATGGCTTTTTTTATTTTGGAGATAGCATCTCTCAATGTAGTCCTGGTTACCCTGGAACTTGCTACATACACAAGTCTGGCCTTGAGCTCACAGAGATCTTCCTGCCTGTGTCTCCTGAGTGCTGGGATTAAGGTGTGTGCCATCACACCAGTGTAGGAAGCAGTTTCAGTGTAGGAAGCAGTTTCAAAAAAAAAAAAAAAAGACTTAGGGGAACAAAGATGATCCTGGGAGGGATTAAAAAAATTGAGGTCAAAACATAAAGATTAGTGGCAAAATTTAGTAATTGTACAGAACAGAACTTTATGGTCTGCGGTGGTTTGCATGAGAATGGCCCCCATAGGCTTGTATACTTGATTATATGATTCCCAGTTAGTGGACTGTTTAGGAAGCATTAGAAGGTGTGGCCTTATTGGAGGAAGTGTGTCACTAGGGGCGGGGGTAGGCTTTGAGCTTTCTCTGTCTCCATCTCTCTCTGTCTCTTTGTGTGTCTGTCTGTCTGTCTCTCTCTGTGTATGTCTCTGTGTGTGTCTCTGTCTGTCTGTCTGTCCGTCTGTCTGTCTCTCTCTCTCTCTCTCTCTCTGTCCGCTGCCTTCAAATCAGGATTTAAACTCTCAGCTACTGCGCCAGCACTATGAATGCCTGCCTGCTTCTATGCTCCCTGCCTTGATGTTTACAGACAAACCCTCTGGAACTGTAAGCCAGCCCCCAGCTGAGTGCTTCCTGTTTTGTTTTGTTTTGTTTGTTTTTGTTTTTCGTTTTTGTTTTTGTTTTTCAAGACAGGGTTTCTCTGTATAGCTCTGGCTGTCCTGGAAATCACTTTGTAGGCCAGGCTGGCCTCGAACTCAGAAATCCGCCTGCCTCTGCCACCCTAGTGTTGGGATTAAAGGCATGCGTCACCACGCCCGGCTTCAAGTGCTTCCTTTTATAAATTGCCTTTGTCATAGTGCTTCGTCATAGCAAAAATACAGTAACTAAGACATGGCTTCAGGAGCCGTTTCTGATTTGCCAGGGAGCAGCGCAATAGTCCACAGGGACAGCCAGGAACCGAAAACCCGGATCGCCTGTGCTCTCCTTGAGAAGGGCTTACTTCATGTCTACACTGACGAGAATTCACAGAAAAACTGGAGAACGGAGAATATTTTTAACAATAATCCTAGAGAATGGTCTTTCACAAACATCTGAAAGGAAGAAAAAAATTAAGTCAATTGAAAAATATTATGTTCCAAATAGGGTATTATTGTCCTTAAGACATAAAATTGTCATCGCTCTTGAGAAAATTGGAAGGCAACTTCATTAATAAAAGCACTAATAAGCAAGATGTATTTGAATATCAAAATATGGCCTCATCTTCAGATGCTGAAAGACAAGCCACTTAGCTGAATGGTGCTTAGAGAGCCCTTTGGGCAAGTTGATCTAGTAAAAAGCTGCAGTCTCTAGTGTGTGATAGTTCCCACTTAATGTTTAAAATGTTTTTATCAGAAATGTGTTAAACATTTTTCTGTGTTTTCTTCTCTATATATTATTGAAGAAGAGGAAGAAGAAGAAAGAAGAAGAAGAAGAAGAAGAAGAAGAGGAGGAGGAGGAGGAGTAGGGGGAGGGGGAGGAGGAGGAGGAGGAAGATATTTTTAACATGTATGTGGTGTACATAAACTCTCATAGGCACAAACATCTAATGATTAAAATACCAAATGGATATTTTTAAAACAACAAAAAAAGATACTTTTAGCAGGGTGAGTTGCCATCCAACCTTGTTTTAGGACATCACAAATGGTGCTATGGTCTATGTTAACGGCATTCTTCTGCCTCGACATGCACTGTCAGAGTATGACCCACACAGTCTGAGAACCTATAATTTTTTCTATATTTAACCTTGGTCAGGCCCTCATTAGCACTGAGTCAAGCTTTGGTTTCTGAATTTCTAGAGAGCTAAAGAGGAGTTGGAAAAGAGCCAAAGGGAAGTGACAAAAACTATTCAGAGGATAGAGGCTGAAACCTGGGGAAAGATGGACAGATCTGAGTGGGGCTCACCTTGGAAGATGCAGGCTGAGGAGTGACACTGATTTAATAACTTTCCTCAAGAACTGTGGTTTGTTTGGAGGAAGATGCTAGCTGGATTTTCTCCATCTCTATAGAGATGAAAAAAATTAGATTAGGATGCAATGAGAGAGTTCTTTGACCCAAGGCAGAACTCAGCCATATAGGTGATTAAATTCTGTCATTACCATCACTGGGGAGCTTTGAAAATATGCTCAATGACCATTAGCCTGGAGAAGTTTGGGCAATTCACTGGGGGAGGAGATTCCTTTCAACTCTATGTCTTCATAAATTCTCAAAAGCCACAGAGAAGGCAGGCATGGCTCATCAGTTAAGAATGTACACTGCTCTTCCAGAGGATCAGAGTTCAGTTCCCAGCATCGCTGTCAGGCAGCTCACAGCTGCTTGTAACAACACCTACTGAGGTGTGTTATGTCTATTGAATACCTGCTACGCTTCAAAGAGTATGTTAGTCCTGGGGTTCCCATGTTAAGTAGAACAGCATCTTAGCCTCTAGCTAGGCAGGTAAGCAGGAGAATCACTGATCAATCCGGGTCTGTGCATGGCTTTGGCTATGTGCATACAATACACTCTGATTTTGTGTGTACTTTGTATACAGGACTCTTCTAACAATGTATTTAACAATCTAGAAAACCCCATACTTGCACTGTGCATACACCCCACTTTGAACAACAGATTAAGTTTTTCTTCCCCTAAGGTCTTTGGTTTTTTGTGGAGAGTTTCTCTTCTAGAGCATACATGGGTATGAAAGATAAGACTCCAATACAGCCTACAGTGGTTTATGATACACGCCCAGACGAAAATGTGTCCTTTGAGAGAACATATAGGAAAACTGCCTATTTACCATCTTATACCTAGCTATAATTGGGTCTGCATATGATTAAAATGCAGATGCAATATTGGAAGGCATATGCAATAGAAAATAGCTTATATTATGTAAACATATCAATCAAAATAAAAAAACCACCCAAATAGCAGCAAACCCCTCTGTTACAGGATATTTGAACCTGTTTTTTAGTTGTGGTGTGGCTCAGCCCTTAGCACACACCTTTAATTCCTCTGACTGGAATATAGACATGCCCTTAGTACTTACCTTTAACCCTACAAACTTTAAAGTTAGTTTGTAGAAGGAAGCATTCATGTTTGAAAGTGATGTCTAATTGAGTGGCAGAAAAAGTGACGAAACAGAGAAGGATTTGACAGAATAGGATCTGCCCAACTCTCAAGAGAAGAGAGAGGAAAGGGAAGCTATTTAAGGGATAGGCAGACAGCACAGGAAAGGAGAGTGCAGTCCAGAACACAGGAGAGTTCCTGGAGAGCAGCGCAGGAGAGTTGAGAAGGAGAGTAGGGCAGCCCAGAGAGGGAGAAGGAGGCAGGTTTACCAGGAGAGTTTCACAGAGACAGAAGACAGAACAAGCTAGACACAGGTAAAGATAGAACAAGCAAGAGAATGAGACAGAGCTGGGGGATTAGAAAAGATTGCTAGAGTTAGTTTGAGGCCATGAAGAGCAATTCAGAGGCCAAGAGAAAAGTCAGCTGGGAATAGAGATTGAGCCAGAACGGGTGAGTTGAACCAGCCAGCTAGAATTGAGAAAGAACAAGAAAGGGTGAGCTTATTCAGCACCAAGTCTCAAGGCTGAAAACATTCTAGACCTTGATAAGATTGTGTGGAGGGTAGAAGCTTCCAGGACTACACCTAGGTTAGCAGACAGAGATAGTAAGCCTTGGAGATAACAATTATTCAGGCAAACAAAAAGTACTTTTACACCCCTCCTTCCCCTTGACACCATGATAAGAAAGTCCCCTTGAGTACTCTATCACTCAGGTGGCCCGTTGGCCATGTGACCAAACCTTAAGCTTTCACTTAGTGCCTAAACTTCGTGTTGCGTTCCTTCTTGGGAGTGTGTTGTTTCCAACTCCTTGACTAAGACACTAAGATTCTGGAAGCACATGGTCCAGACAGCAGCCACCAGTAACACAAGAGTGACAATCTGGTAGGTTCTAGAGATACACTGCTGGATAGCACTGGACAGGTGTGTCAGGGACAGTACAATGGGGCCCCTAGAGTGGGACAGGTATCCAGGGAACATCTCCCAAAATAGAACTCTAAGGAGGAGCTCTGAAGACAGATCAGGTGTAAATTTACATGGGAGGAGAGAATAAAATGGTGTTAAAGAAAGCATACAAAGAATGACTTTCTGATAGGTGGTGGTGGCGACGCTGGCTGCACACACCTTTAATCCCAGTGTGCCCTTCCCCCAGCCTTGAAAAGGCTAAACAAACCTCAAGGGTTTTTCAATCTAGTTGGAGTTGCTGGGCCTGTATATATTTGCATTTTCCTGTCTGAGCTTTGAGGAGTTGACCACCTGCTGAGCTTGCTTTGCAACTCGACCCAGATGAAACAAAGGATGGGTCTGTGGGTTTTCCCTATATAAACGCAGAGCTGAAAATTAAACTTTGAGCCTTGATCAGAAATCTTTGTCTTGGCTTTATTCTTCTCTCGCCTGCCTGTCCTTTTTCATGTCTAGCCTCTCTTTCAGGTGTACCCAGTTCTCCGTGGGTGCTGGACAACTACATCCCAGCACCTGCCTCTGGGGAGGCAGAGGCAGGTGGATCTCTGAGTGGGAGGCCAGCCTAGTCTGCGGAGTGAGTTCCAGGACAGCCAGGGCTACATAGAGAAACCCTGTCTCAGCCCCTCTCCCTGAAGAAAAGACTTCCTGGTACTCCCTGTATCCAGGTGATGTACTGTTATCAAGTACTTAATTCTCATGAACCCTTTCCATCGCATGCCACACATCTCCTTTATTCTTCTGTCACACATGTGATGCTATGTTCCAGAAATAATGCACACCACAGTGAGCCAAACACCAAGCCTCTCTCTCATACATCCTAGTGCAATACAGAAAACTGTACAATAACTATGGAACCACTCTGGATATCTTACAGGGATTTTTAAATGACTTGCTGAAATTAGAACATGTTTAGATGAGACAGCAAGTATCCCCAAACTCTATATTTCTAATTAGACTTGCAAAAAAGTTAATGCATTTAAGAAAACACTCACTATTCAGCTTTTAAAGTTAGTAATACACAAAACCAGCATCCTGGTTAAAGCTTAGAAATGGGATGACAGAGCCCAGTGAACCATGTTCTGTGGAATGGTTTGTTGTGTTCAGTTTAATCCAGGACTAAAATGTCCTAATGCTAGACTGCATGACATTGTTCTTTTTCTTTGCCTTGTCAAAGATCTACAGAATGGCCACTGCTTAGATTCACGGTCCGGGTGCTATTGATTTGTTTGCTTCTGTGTAGAGACAGATTGCTCCAGAACAGCCTCAAATTTGCTACATAGTTAAAGATAACCTTGAACTCCCGATTCTCTTGCCTCTGCCTCCCTTCTCTTGCCTCTACCTCCTGTGTGCTTAATTTGAGGGGATACAGCACCCTGCTTTTACATAGTGCTGGGGACCAAACCCAGGACATGTTAGACACTCTGCCAACTGAGCCGTGCCACCAGCCATCATTCGTTTTGAAAAACAACACCTCATCTGACCAAAGCTCTTCTTTCATTAGCATAGCTCTACATGGTCCCGAAAAGAGGGAGGATTCCCAAAAGCCCGTTGCACTTGATTATAATAAGCATGTTTTCACATACTGACAGGGTAATTTTTAAACAGTCACATCAAAATATTCTGCTTTGGTGATATTGCATGAAATATATACAAGAATCTAACTCCATGTTTACAGCTCCGTCTGAGAGAAGGTCTTATTTGTCAGATCTGGTTAGAGGCATTTTGAAAAGGAACCGACTCTACTGTTAAATGGAGTCTTCCTTGTTTTTGTGTTATCAGGGCAAGGCAGCCCATATGCAGCCCAGGGAAGAGGGGAAGGTCTTTGCAAGGCAAACAGGACTTCAGACACATACTGACATGGTTTTATGAACACACACAACTTAAAAACTACTGAATTTTGCTTGGAAGTAGCATACCCATAATGACAGCAGACTGATCTGTGCATGCAGTTATACATATACATATTATATACACATACATATCAATTAAACTTAAGTGCAAATATTGAAAGTATAAGGAACAGGATTATAATAATGCCTGTTTGGGGCTTGATCAAGGAAACTTATTTTTTCAGTTTATGGAGATGTGAGTGTGAGATCAGGGTACGAACAGGGCTGGCTTTCCTGCTATCTACTGTTTTTCCTTGTCTGTGCTTCTTACAGTTCTGTGTGTGTGTGTGTGTGTGTGTGTGTGTGTGTGTATGTGAGAGAGAGAGAGAGCTTTCACCTTCTCTTCTTACAGGGACAATGGTCACATTCAGTTAGGGAACAGCCATGGGACCCTCATTAATTACCTGATTAAGGGTCCTATTTCTAAATAATGCCTGACATTTATTGTGCAACTATAGACAGAAAGTGCTTTGATGTGTGCATATATTGGACTGGAGAGATGACTCAGTGATTAAGAGCACTGGTTGTTGTTCTTCCCGAGGTCCAGAGTTCAAGTCCCAGCACCCACATGGTAGCTCATAACCATCATAGTCCCATGGGATCCAATGCCCTCTTCTGATGTGCAGATATACACACAAAGTACCCAAATACATAATATGTAAATAAATAAATAAATAAATCTTTCTTTTAAAAATGTATGCATATGTTAATTAGCTTGTCCTCCACCAATCACAGAAGATACACACACACACACACACGCACACATGCATACATATCAGGGTATGAATGAAAGAATGAATATACTGTTTCAGGATGTCAGCAAAAACGGGCTATTGTGGCTGCTGCCGCTGGGTTTATCCCACTTTGGTCCCAGAGGAGGTTTTCTGCTTTTGCTCTTTCTTCTTCCTGTATTCATTTCAAAAGCAGTTGGGGGAATGGCTGAACAATTGGAAATGCTGCGAATGGAAATAGAGGATCTAAGATGCAACTGGAGAGGTTATGGGTAGAGCTTGAAGCACTTGGGAAGCAAAAGGAACCAGAACATGGAGAACGAGAGGTTACCAATACCATTAGCTTCCCTGTGGTAGCACAAGGTCTTCAATATCAAATGCTTGATGCTGCTGGGTGTGGTGGCGCATGCCTTTAATCCCAGCACTCGGAAGGCAGAGGCAGGCAGATTTCTGAGTTCGAGGCCAGCCTGGTCTACAGAGTGAGTTCCAGGACAGCCAGGGCTATACAGAGAAACCCTGTCTCGAAAAACAAAAACAAACAAAAAAAATTAAAAACAAAAAAGATAAAAAGAAATGCACATTAGTAATTAGTCACCTAAAATGATCTTACTTGTAGTCTTATTTGGTACTGGTTTCAATTACTAGTTTAAATTAAGCTTTATTTATTCCCTAGCATCTGTTTTCAAAGTTAAGCAAAAATAAATAACTAGAAACAAGCAATGTTTGCCCACTTAGATAAACTGAGATAGCTGCATGGTCTTCAAACACTTCAGAGAGCTACAGATGCCTTAATAATAAAAGGCATTTTTGACAGAGAGACAGATCTGCTGCTGGCAACACAGCCAATCTACTTCAAAGAAGAGGATGGGCATGGAAGAACGTCCACCTGGAGTTTGCTTCATTTGTAGGGAAGATGGCCACTGGGCAAGAAACCGCCCTTACCTCTACTGCTGACAGCTGGCTGTCCAAACCGTGAACAAGAAGGACACTGGAGAGTTGACTGCCCAGCTTGCAGAGACAAGGTAGGCCAGCCCTTCAAAATTCCTGCTTCACAGATAGGTCTGTCAGATATTCTGGGCCGGTAGGCTGATAACTGAATTCCCCAACGGCACAGAAGAACTCTAGGTGACTATCCAGGCAGCCAGCAGTCTCTCTCATTTCTACAGCTTTGGAAACTGCTTGCTCTTCACTTCCTGTTTACTCTGGCAATATTTATCCTTCTCAGGTCTCTGGTGAGACTGGAGACTAGATAGTTATAGTCTCACAGTTTTCTTTATAAAAGATTAAAGACTTGAAAGCTTACGATGTTTAGGATCTAGGAAATGCTTTAGGGTTTAAAAAGATGTTTTAAAAGTGGCAAATGCAAGTTATGATAAGAAAGTGATTTAAATGCAAAACTTTGGACTCATGAGGATACACTAGATAGGGGAGTACTTTCTCCAAGCACACCAGTAACGTGGGGTAAGGAAGCCAAATACATGGACTGGACATTGTAAATATAATTATTACTTGATGATTCTCATAATTGTCCTTATTGTATATAGTTTACTGATATTAAAGGGAAAAGCCATTTTTGGACTAAAAGGAGGGAATGCAGTGAGAATTTTGGTTTCTTTAAAAACCCAGTTATGTTATATCAACATATTTTTGTTTTAATCCCAGGTGTGGGATAAGAGGTTGCTTCACAGCAGGTGATTACGATTTGCCTCATGCACTAGGAGGAGCGTGATCTTTGCCAGCTGCAGATCATTTAATTCTGGGGACTGTGGAGAGAGTATAAATGAGAGAGCCTCGAAAGGGTCCTTGGTGGCTGCTGCTCCTCCTGCTGTGTGGTCTCCCTTCCCCCCAGCTTGGAACCTGCCTGCTCTAGGGTGGAGCTACCGGCTCATTCGTCCTGCCACGCCCACTGCTGGAACCTGACTCTGCTGCCTGGAGGCACACACGTGTTCGTCCTGCTACTGGACCCTGGGTTACTTGGCGGGAAATTGGGTTCCCTCCCCCTTCCTTTATAAACTGAGTGTTTGGAAATATTAAATTGAGCCTCGATCAGAACTTGTTGTCCTGGCTTCATTCTTTTCTTCCGCCCCGTCTAGATTCCTCTCTTTGCAGGGAACTGCCATTCTCGGTGAACCGTTCGTGTTGTGGACCGCGGGCGGGCCGCAACAGTTGGCGCCAGAACTGGGACCTGAAGAATGGCAGAGAGATGCTAAGAGAAACGATTGCTGTGTGGAGCTCCACAAGAAAGGAAAGAATCTTCGTATCGGAGGAGGAGCATCGGAGCAACGGACAGGTACACATGCTAGCGCTAGCCCAAAAAAATTTCAGTTTGGAAAGTGTTGCGGGGATGCAGTAGGATACGAAGCAAGTTTGAAGCAGTGCTAACCCAACACTGGTTCTGCTTGGGTTCAGCAGTTCGTAAATCGGAACTAGATACGGAGACAGGCGGTGTGCCGCAGTTTTTTTTAGAAAGCTGCTTAGGTGGAAGAAAGAAGGGTTCTAAAATATGGATCAGGCAATTGTGTTTAGTTTTCAGGAGTTGCTTAAGGAAAAAGGAGTAAGGCTTGAAGTACAATTAGTAAGAAATTTTTTAGATAAGATAGATAGCTGTTGTCCATGGTTCAAAGAAGAAGAAACGATAGATTGTGGAACCTGGGAAAAAGTTGGTGAGGCCCTGAATATCGCTCAGACAGATAATTTTACCCTAGGTCTCTGGGCGCTTGTAAATGATGCTATGAAAAATGCAACTTCCCCAGGGCTAAATTGCCCTCAGGCGGAGCTTGTGGTATCTCAGGAGGAGTGCCTATCAGAGAAGGCCTCCTCAGGAAAAGATCTTCTTAACTCAAAAATTGATAATTGTGGAAACTCTGATGATGGACTGAATTTTAACAAAAATCACTCAGATAGAGGAATGGCCCATTACCCTAATGAGAATTGGTCCTCTTGCGAATCTCCCGCTCCACCCACAGTCACCACTTCGGGAGGTGCTACGCATAGGGACACACGGCTAATTGAGTTAGAATTTGAAATTAAGCTTCAGAGGCTGACTAATGAGCTTCGGGAACTAAAAAAGATCTCAGAAGCGGAGAAGAGTAACTCTTCTGTACTTCACCAGGTGCCGCTAGAAAGAGTTGTTAGTCAGACTCGTGGGAAAGGACAGAATTCGTCTAATACGCTGGCCTTTCCTGTGGTCGAGGCATTTGATCAGCAAGATGCTAGGACCAGACATTACCAGATCTTGGATTTCAAGTTGTTAAAAGAGTTAAAGGCAGCTGTTGTGCAATATGGTCCTTCAGCCCCATTCACTCAAGCATTACTGGACACAGTGGCGGAGTCAAACTTAACCCCCTCAGATTGGAAGACTCTGTCCAAGGCTACCCTGTCAGGAGGAGATTTCTTGCTTTGGGATTCTGAATGGCGAGACGCCAGTAAGAAAACTGCTGCTTCTAATGCTCACGCTGGTAACCCAGACTGGGATACCAACATGCTTTTAGGAGAGGGTCCATATGAGGGACAGACAAATCAGATTGATTTTCCCGTTGCAGTGTACGTGCAAGTTGCGACAGCCGCACGCCGTGCTTGGGGAAAGTTGCCAGTTAAAGGAGATGCTAGTGGAAGTTTAGCTAGCATTCGGCAGGGTTCTGATGAACCATATCAGGACTTTGTGGACAGGCTGTTGATTTCCGCTAGTAGAATCCTTGGAAGTCCAGACACAGGTAGTCCCTTTGTTATGCAGCTGGCTTATGAGAATGCTAACGCAGCTTGCCGAGCTGCAATTCAACCGCATAAGGGACAGACAGATTTGGCGGGATATGTCCGTCTTTGCGCAGACATCGGGCCTTCCTGCGAGTTCTCGCAGGGAACCCACGCGCAAGCAATGTTCTCGAGGAAACGAGAAAATAATGCATGCTTTAATTGTGGAGGTTTGGATCATTTTAGAAGTAATTGTCCTAAGAACAAGGGCGCCAAGGGTAGACAAACAGGCCGTACCCCAGGAATTTGTCCCAAGTGTGGGAAAGGCCGCCACTGGGCAAAAGATTGTAAGCATAAACCAAGGGTTTTGAGCCGCCCGGTGCCGGGAAACGAGGAAAGGGGTCAGCCCCAGGCCCCGAATTACTCAAAGAGGACAGCTTATGGGGCCATAAATCTGCTGCCCAGCCAACAAGATCAGTTCTTGAACTTGTCAGGTCAAACCCAGGAAATGCAAGACTGGACCTCTGTTCCACTGTCCACGCAGTATTAACCCCAGAAATGGGAGTCCAAACTCTGCCTACCGGAGTCTTTGGACCACTGCCCACAGAAACCTGTGGCTTTCTCTTGGGACGAAGCAGTTCTATTGTAGAAGGCCTGCAGATTTTTCCAGGTGTTATAAATAATGATTATGAGGGAGAACTTAAAATCATAGCCGCTTGCTCTCATGGTGTTATAACTATACCTGCTAATCAAAAAATTGCTCAACTTACTTTGATCCCTTTACGCCAGTTACTGTATAGATTCCTTAAAAGTGAGGAAGGACAAAATAATTTTGACTCCTCGGGCGTAAATTGGGTGAAATCCATCACAAATCAGAGACCTAACCTTAAATTGACTCTTGATGGAAAAGGCTTTGAAGGATTAATAGATACCGGGGCCGACGTAACAATTATTAGAGGGCAGGACTGGCCCTCAAACTGGCCCTTGACTGCTTCCTTGACTCATCTTCAAGGAATTGGGTACGCCAGTAACCCAAAACGTAGTTCCAAATTGCTAACCTGGAGAGATGAGGAAGGGAAATCAGGAAAGATTCAGCCGTATGTTATGTCAAATTTGCCTGTGACCCTGTGGGGAAGAGATCTGTTGTCACAGATGGGTGTTGTTCTGTGCAGTTCTAAGGAGATGGTGACTGGACAGACATTCAGGCAGGGACACCTGCCTGCTCGTGAACTAGTAAAAAAAGGACAAGGAATTGAGACCTTTAAGGATCTTAAACCCCACTCTAACATGAGAGGTTTAAAGTATTTTCAATAGCGACCACTATCTTGCCTGCATCCCACGCGGAAAAAATTCAATGGCGTAATGATATTCCGGTGTGGGTAGATCAGTGGTCTTTACCCAAAGAGAAAATAGAGGCCGCTTCTTTGCTAGTGCAGGAGCAGTTAGAAGCAGGACATTTGGTAGAGTCTCACTCTCCCTGGAATACACCCATTTTCATTATCAGAAAGAAATCTGGAAAATGGAGACTGTTACAAGATTTAAGAAAAGTTAATGAGACCATGGTACTTATGGGAACCTTACAACCAGGGCTCCCCTCCCCAGTGGCCATTCCTAAGGGATATTATAAGATTGTTATAGATTTGAAAGATTGTTTCTTTACCATCCCTTTGCATCCAAAGGATTGTGAGAGATTTGCTTTTAGTGTTCCTTCTGTAAATTTCAAGGAACCCATGAAAAGATATCAATGGACAGTCCTTCCGCAGGGGATGGCTAATAGTCCCACATTATGTCAAAGGTTTGTGGCGAAAGCAATTCAGCCTGTTAGACAACAATGGCCAAATATTTACATCGTTCATTTCACAGACGATGTCTTGATGGCGGGAAAGGACCCCCAAGAATTGCTTTTGTGTTATAAAGGTTTACAAAAAGCCCTAGCTGATAAGGGATTGCAAATTGCTTCTGAAAAGGTACAAACTCAGGATCCTTATAATTATTTGGGTTTTAGACTCACTGATCAAGCTGTTTTTCCCCAAAAGATCGTTATTCGTAGAGATAACTTAAAGACCTTAAATGATTTTCAAAAATTGTTGGGTGATATTAATTGGCTTCGCCCCTATTTAAAGCTTACTACAGGGGAGTTAAAACCTTTATTTGATATTCTTAAAGGGAGTTCTGATCCCACTTCCCCTAGATCCCTAACCTCAGAAGGATTGCTGGCCTTACAACTAGTGGAAAAGTCTATTGAAGAGCAATTCGTTACCTATATAGATTACTCCCTGCCGCTGCACCTGTTAATCTTTAATACAACTCATGTGCCTACGGGACTGCTATGGCAAAAATTTCCTATAATGTGGATACATTCAAGGATTTCTCCCAAACGTAATATCTTGCCATATCACGAAGCAGTGGCTCAGATGATTATCACTGGAAGAAGGCAGGCATTGACTTATTTCGGAAAAGAGCCAGATATCATTGTTCAGCCTTACAGCGTAAGTCAAGACACTTGGCTGAAACAGCAAAGTACAGATTGGTTGCTTGCACAAATAGGGTTTAGTGGAATTATAGACAACCACTACCCTCAAGATAGGTTAATAAAATTTTTAAATGTACATGATATGGTATTTCCTAAGATGACTTCTTTACAGCCTTTAAATAATGCTCTATTGATTTTTACTGATGGCTCCTCTAAAGGGCGAGCTGGATATCTTATTAATGATCAACAGGTTACTGTAGAGACTCCTGGTCTCTCGGCTCAGCTAGCCGAATTAACAGCAGTGCTAAAGGTCTTTCAGTCTGTACATGAGGCTTTTACTATTTTTACTGACAGTTTATATGTTGCTCAATCAGTACCCTTATTAGAAACCTGTGGCACGTTTAACTTCAATACGCCATCAGGATCCTTATTTTCAGAATTGCAAAACATCATTCTTGCCCGGAAAAATCCGTTTTATATTGGCCACATACGGTCTCACTCTGGTCTTCCTGGGCCTCTGGCCGAGGGTAATGATCGCATTGACAGGGCTCTAATAGGAGAAGCCTTAGTTTCAAATCCTGTGGCTCTGGCCCAACGTGATCATGAAAGGTTTCACCTCTCTAGCCACACCCTAAGGCTCCGACATAAAATCACTAAGGAGCAAGCAAGAATGATTGTAAAACAATGTCCTAAATGTATTACATTATCCCCAGTGCCACATCTAGGAGTCAATCCTAGAGGCCTTATGCCTAATCATATTTGGCAAATGGATATAACCCATTATGCAGAATTTGGAAAACTAAAATATATACATGTTTGCATTGATACCTGTTCAGGATTTCTCTTTGCTTCCCTGCATACAGGGGAGGCTTCAAAAAACGTAATTGATCATTGCCTACAAGCCTTTAATACCATGGGGTTGCCTAAGCTTATTAAGACAGATAACGGGCCATCTTATTCTAGTAAAAACTTTAGTACATTCTGTAAAGAATTCGGTATCAAACATAAAACTGGAATTCCTTACAACCCCATGGGACAAGGAATAGTTGAACGTGCTCATAGCACCTTAAAAAATTGGCTTTTTAAAACAAGAGGGGCATCTATATCCCCCAAGGTCACCAAAGGCTCACCTTGCCTTTACCTTATTTGTCCTAAACTTTTTGCAAACTGACATTAAAGGTCAGTCTGCAGCGGAACGCCACTGGCACCCAGTTACTTCTAATTCTTATGCATTGGCAAAATGGAAGGACCCCTTGACTAATAAATGGAAGGGTCCAGATCCAGTCCTAATTTGGGGAAGAGGCTCGGTTTGTGTTTTTTCACGAGATGAAGATGAAGCACGGTGGCTACCAGAGAGATTAATTCGTCAGGTAAACACAGATTCTGTCTCTCCTCGTAAGTATCACCTTGAGGACAAAAATTCCTCTTGAGCTGGGAGTGGAAGCTCTCAAAAAACACTGTTTCCTCTGAGCCAATTCCCCTACAAAAGGCCGGAGACAAACTTTAGCTTTACAATTTGCATCTAAATAAAGTACCTTGACTTCTCCAAACAGAAAATTTACATTACTACACTCTAACTGTTTAGTATTCTTCCTTCTCTCAAGCAGGTCAATCTACATTCTCCGGTTCTCCGCCCAGCCCCTAAGAGCAAACAGGTGGTTCTGCTAATCTCAGCATGTGGCCTTTCAGTCTAAGATAAGATTTAGATTTACCAGGAGAGCTAGGGAAGTAGAAATTTCATATATATTTACAAAGATTAGTTCTTATTTTGATAGATATAGGCTTAGTCCCTTAACTGGCCTCTGGCTTTTCACCCTTGCTGTTACTGCAAGGTGTCCTTAGTTCCTCAGGCTACTGGGAATAACAGAGATGAAGAGAAAAGACTTTTAGCTCCTATTTTAACCAAAATTAATGGTGTTAATAGTGACATAATTCTTGTCTAGGCCTTGCTAAATCTGAGGTTGACAAGTCTCACATAGAGGCCTCGCAATAACTCAGAATTGCGATACTGATTCATAATCATATGAATACTGTATGGGTACCGCTTGGCGCAGGAGATCACTGCGGAGGGAAGGTCCAATTTGACCGTTTCTGAGTTCCCTGTGCGACACACCTGATTTAAAAAGAGGTTGGTATCTGACTCCAGCTAAAAACCAAAATACTTACGGCTCTGCCTCCCCTCCCCAAAAGATACCAAGAGCCACAGATGTGAGTTGTTACGATACTCACAGGAGGAATCAGGTAAATGTCCACCCAAGTCAAGGTTAAGGCCCACTCATCTACGGATGAGAAAATCTTTTGATCACCTCTGTTAAGCATTGCCTATTTAAACTTAATTAACAGGGGGGAGAGAGATTGGAGACCTTGCTGTCGTAAGAGCAGGCCCTTCACTGCCTCCCACCCAAAAAATAAAAAAGCCAATTGGCCTTGTACTAGGAGCCAGCCAGTCTTAATCGCTTCTCACTGTTTCCCCTGCCTGTCACCCAAAATTGTGGTTAATTATCAGTTCAGTGTTATTCTAAAATTGTTTAGCTAAACTCAGCCAGGGTTCCAACGCCCTACTTAAAAGGCAAACAGGTAGCTACCTATTCAGCACTAATTAGCATTATAAAGTCAGAGCCTACAGCCTTAGCCAGATACAGTTTACCATTAGAATAGTTAAGAAATCCCACGGAAATAGGTTTTTTCTTTAGCCCTAGGAACTTAGGCAGAACTATTGAACATAGATAATTTTTCTGCAACAGGCCACCCCTTTTTTTATTTTTATTTTTGTTATCTAATGGGGGGAAATGTGGTCTCCCTTCCCCCCAGCTTGGAACCTGCCTGCTCTAGGGTGGAGCTACCGGCTCATTCGTCCTGCCACGCCCACTGCTGGAACCTGACTCTGCTGCCTGGAGGCACACACGTGTTTGTCCTGCTACTGGACCCTGGGTTACTTGGCGGGAAATTGGGTTCCCTCCCCCTTCCTTTATAAACTGAGTGTTTGGAAATATTAAATTGAGCCTCGATCAGAACTTGTTGTCCTGGCTTCATTCTTTTCTTCCGCCCCGTCTAGATTCCTCTCTTTGCAGGGAACTGCCATTCTCGGTGAACCGTTCGTGTTGTGGACCGCGGGCGGGCCGCAACACTGCTGCTGTCCCAGATGCCACTGATTCTGCAATTTGTCAAGTTGTCTGTGAGCCGAGAGTAACGAGAAAAAGGAGTTGGAGATACCCTGACAATGAAGACTGGACTTGCCCCAAGGAACTCAATGCCCCTAATCAGCAGGAAGTAGTCAAAAGAGATCTACATCCCTTTCCCCTTCTAATCTTCCTTCTCTCCTACCTAGTGTTAGGGGATTGGAAGAGATTAGTGTTAAACACAAGCACAGGCACACATACAGCACCAACAATGTTGTATCTCAGATCTGCCCTGTCACCTGTCTGTCCCAGCACAGATCTCTCTCCTAGTCTTACCTTTCTAAGTCTCACTCTGTAGTCCAGGCTGGCCTTAAGCCTGGGCTCCTCCTGCAACGTCTTCAATTGGATTACAGGCACGTGCCACCACCACCACGACTAGCTTTCACACTTGTCGTTTATGGCAGCTTCCCTACTCCCATTGTTCACATTAAAGACCTCAAAGTCTTCCATAATCCACCCCCTCTCCTTTTCTCGGGCATAACTCAAATGATGGCACAGGCTATACAGCATCCAAGATAAAAGAAAGGAGTTGTGGTTTCCGCTTCCAGACAGGCTTGTGTACTTAAGTACCATCGTCGAGTAGCAGGCGGTGGCGATTCTGGAAAGCACACACCCAATAACAGTCTTCTAAGAGATGGATGGAAAAGTGTCTTGATTGCGGGCTTAAAAGTGTGTTTACCTCCTACACTGAACTGTTCCAAGCCCTGGCCTCCACCCTTTGTGTTCAGCCAATCAGCATCGCAGCCAGTCTTGCTTTGTTCCCATCATGCCTCTGCTCTGAAGCCTCCAGAGAGTTTTCAGAGAAAGAAAGCCAGTCCCTACCACAGCCTCTGGACTCTGTCCCCGGTGGCGTTCTAGCCTCAACCTCTGTCCACCAGATTCCCTTCGTAGGGTTCTAACAAGCCCTTGGCCCTGTCCCCATCTCTCCTCGGTTCCTCTGCTTCTCTTCTGGTTTCCGGTTCTCCCTCAAATGCTATCTGCTGGGTGTGGCCTTTCCTGGGAACCCTGCTGAAAATCACAGCTCCGACCTATCTTATTTCCTTTGTGACTTTTAGATCACAGCACATCCGGCACTGAATTGTATGTATGAGTGGAGTGTGAGTGTCCATGTGTGTGTGTGCAGGGGGGGGGGGGGCAGGGGGCGGGGGGGGGGGCGCTGAAGTTGCTCTCAGCGGTCATTTCTTGGAGCCTCCACATTTTGTTATTTTAACAGGGTTTCTCACAGACCCAAGGCTCACTGACTAGGGTAGGCTCTTGGTCGATAAGCATAGTGCTCTGTCTGTCTCTCTCTGCCTTCCCATCCCATCCTCATGCCTGGCCTTGCACACGGAAACAGAGCTCTCACTCAGGACCCCATGCATGTGCAGCAGCACTTTGCCCACTGAGCCTTCTCTGCCCACAGCAAAGCACATGATGTCACATGATGACTAGGATGCCCCCATAAGGACAGTGCTTAGTCTACTTGATTTAGTGTGGACCTTAGCATTAGATCAGTCCCTGATAGAGGAAATGCTCAATAAATGCTTATTAGCTGCTTATACTGATTAGAAAATAGAAACCAGAAATGTTTTGGTTTGGGGGGAGCTCTTTTGCTGTTGTTTGTTTTTTGTTGTTATTTTGAGACAGAGTTTCTTTGTGTCGTACTAGCTGTCCTGGAACTTGCTCTACAGACCAGGCTGGCCTTGAACTCAAAGATCCTCCAGCCTCTGCCTCCCAAGGGCTACACACCACCCTGCCTAAGAATGCGTTAAAGCACTTTCAAGAAATCGGCTGCCAAATAGGATGCAGACCCAAAGAATTAAATTCAAAATTTGTGTTCTTGGCCTCCAGAATGGAGAATTGTAAGCTCTGCCAACCATACATCTTTCTACGGTAACTATGGCGAGCACAGTTGGAGCTGCTTTTACTGTAATATCCGTGATGCAGTTCATCGAGATCAGATTAGAAAGCTTCCCACTTTGGCTCCTCAACCCCACACCCTCAAAGGATTACTACAGACCAGAAATGTCTTGTCATAGCCCAGAGAACAACACAGACGTCACTTATCTGGTGAAAGGCAGATGCCTTAGTTAGGTTTCTATTGCAGTGAAATACATCATGACGAAAAGCAGTTCAGAAGAAGGTGGACTTACAGAGTCTGATCACAGTCCATCCTTGGGGAAATACGAGGCAGGACCTCAAGCAGGGCAGGAACTTGAGGCAAGAACTCAAGCAGAGGCCACGGAAGACTGCTGCTTCCTGGCTTGCTCCCCGTGGCTTCTTCAGCCCATTTTCTTACAGAACCCTGCCGGCTGGTGCCACTGCCCACACAGACCTGGGCCCTCCCACATCTATCAAGAAAATGCCCCGCCCCCTTGCCCCGCCCACTTGCCTACAGGTCAGTATAATGGGGGTATTCTCACACTTGGAAGTTCCTTCTTCCCAAATGACCCTGACTTGTGTCGTGACAGAAAACTCAGGGTACAGAGAACTAAAGCGTCTCACAGCAATGAACTGAGAAGTGTGTATCTTTGGAAAACACACCTAGCAGTATTAATCCTGGTGTGATTGATTTCTTTCGCCCAATTTATTGTTCTCCTGTTCATTCATGCACTTGTCCTTTCAGTTGACGTCTGTGGGACAATTGCTTGGTGATGGCCTACTCCGAGTTTAATGGCTATAAAGATAAAGATGTGTCCTGAACTGTGGTATCGAGAGGCATGCATGAACCAGCGAGAGAGACAAATAGGAAAAGAATTCCATTCAGTGAGTGTGAGGTTAAAGGACCAGAACTCTGGCCTTTCAGAACAGGAAACCCCTAACCAACTCCTTGTGGGCACTTGGGAGCTCTTCTGGAAGGTAACCACCCAAGGTGAGGTCTTCAGCCCACAGGATGGAGGAGGGCGGCTTCTTCTAAGCAAAGGAAAGGGCTTTCACTGGTGGGCAGGTATGATTCTCCGACTATGTGAGAGCTATCATCCTGGGAGCTATCATGACTGTACCTGGGAGTCTGGGAAGGTAGGAGCCGGAAAACTTCAAATGAGGTCCTTAGATCAGACCTGCATCTCACAGAAATCTCCCAGGAGGCCAGATGGAGCCTGAAGGGTGGAGGGGGTGGGGCGCGGAAGGACCGAGGCTGCTGAGGCCTGGCGTTGCAAGCTGCTGCTTCCATGCAGGTGTTCTGAATGGGGTATTTTGAATTGACCTAAGGGTGATTAAAATTTCAGCTTTCCCAAATTACCAAGTAATTATGCAAAACAGCTGTCTCACTTCAGCCCAGATTTACAGTCCCCCGTCATCCCCTGCATCCAGGATAAAGCTCAGGGGAGGGGTGGAGCTTGGGGCCATGAAGAAGGTGAGAACTAGACCTCTGACTAATGAAACCACGCATACCCCAAAGACTGTTCACAGCAGACTCCATCCCCATTAATATGCAGCAAGCACACGGTACTTTGAGGCCCCCTGTATTCTGTATGAGCTGCAGTTCAGGATCTCTGGTTCCGCCCTTGCTGTTACAGTAGTGGTGCTGGCTTATTGTTGGTCGATGAACGCTGTGTTTATCGCTTCCATTAAAAGCATTTAGAGAATGAATATCACTGCTTTTATGGCTTCTGTATAATATTCAATTTAACGCACGCTGGGAGGGGAGCTGAAGGGAAGGAGCGTCTATCAGGAGCTAGGATGATTTAAATTCTAAGGAATGTAAAAGTCACTGGTTTGAAGCAGCTCAGGAAAGCCTTTCTAAAGCATTGCAGGGTGCATGCTGGCAACCTTGAACTATGGGAACTTTGGAAACAATGGCTACAGGTTTGTTGTTGGTTTTGGGTTTTGGGTTTTTTGTTTGTTTTGGTTTTTGTTTGTTTTGTTTGTTTCTGAATTACAGTCTGCAAAGGTAGCCACAATTGTCAAGAATTGTAGCAAGCAGAGTATAGCAAGTAGGATCATAGGAGAGGAACTAGCAGTTGACACGGCCCAGGCTGTCATCTGTTCTCTGAGCCCATCCACCTTCCTTAAGGTCATTCCGTTTCCTCTGAGACTCTGCTTCTTCTCCCCTCTCACCTATGAGAAGGGTAAGTGGGCTGCTACAGCTCTCTAGGATTCTGAATGTGCGTTTCCGTACATGTGATATCCCCACCCATGTAATAAATGTCCATATTTTACTTGTTACTAGGTTTTGCATTACTGTAACAAAATACCTGAAATAATCAACCAAAGCAGCAGCAAAGGTTCGACCTGGAGAGGTGACTCGGCAGTTAAAAGTGATGGCTGTTCTTCCAGCAGACTGAAATTTGGCTCCTAGTACTTACATTAGGCAACTTACAACAGTCCAGCTTCGGGGGATCCAATTCCTTCTTCTGGCCTCTGCAGGCATCTACACGTATGCCACACACACACACACACACACACAGAGAGAGAGAGAGAGAGAGAGAGAAATTAATAATAATAATAGCAACAACAACAACAAAAACTAAACTATAAACAGGTGCTAGGCAACCTGCTCAGTCCTCACAACCACAGACCACATGTGCCCTATTCTTTGTCCATTCCTAACATAGGTTGCACATCCTGTTCTCTGGTCTAGATGGGTTATTTTGCCAAACTTTATCCTGCCTTCAGTTTCCCTGATCCCATACCTCACCTTAGTCTCACGTTCAGTGTACCTACTCAGTTTGGTGAGATCCATCTGTACCATTCCCAGACTCTGGTCTCACACCTTGTAGACCAGGCCAGTCTGGTAAGTCTGCTAGACCCTAGCCCACCCATGGCATATGCAACCTCCAGGATTAGTCCAGGTCACACATCCTATGTGCTGGTGAATTTCCTAGACCCTACCTCACCTGTGCCATATTCAACCCTGAGGCCCATTTTAGAATGCACATTTGTGTGTCAGCATTGCCTGATGAGTCCCTTGCTGGCCCATGTTGGTCTCAAACCTCAGGCCCAGCCTCAGTTGCACACCCTGTAAGCCAGCCTAGCCGGTGAGTGCCAAGACCCAGGCCACTCACCCCATCCCCACACTCCCAGGCACAGCTCAGGCGGCACAGCTGGCACACCAGCCCACGCAGATGGAGCTCTTTGTCCCAATTGGCATTTGTTCCTATTTCGCTCTGAGTTATAAGAACCCTTCTTCCTCCAATCCTAATGATCAATAAGTAACTGAAGGATTGACCTACCAACTCCTTGTACCTGATCTGACTCAGCCAAGCATGGCAACCAAAACCAGACTTCTACTCAACAGGGATAACCTAGAATCTCACATCAGACAAACACCAATGAATAAAGTCAGCATAGCAAGGTCTCATCACAAAAACACTAACAATATGAGAAGCCAAGGCAAGATCTTATAAGCTAATCCACCAATCTTATAAAAATATTCTCCTGTTCTCTACCAAGAATTATTTAGATGATTCCTCCCGCCCAGGATACAGAACTTAAAAGAACAATACAAACTTCATCAAAGAATTTAGAGAGCTTAAAAAGACATAGACAAATAAGAATAGCAAGAAAAGCCAGAGTGATGAGAGAAAGAAAGAAAGAAAGAAAGCTCACTGCATACAGCTGAAGGACACAATGGTGACAAATGAGAATTTAAAAACTGAATTCAATAAAGAGGTAAAATATTGCAGGCAACTCAAGCTGCAATAGATATAGAATTCAACAACAACAACAACAACAACAAAGCCCCCAATAACCTACATGGAAAACCCAAAGGGAGAGCCTTCTAAGAAGACTAGATCAAGTAGAAGACTTAAATATAAAGTAGAGGAATTAGACCACACAAGTAAGGAATTGGAACAGTCAGATATCATTAAAAATACCAAATCTTCAAATTATAGGCAAAATAGAGAAGAATCTCAGGTCAGTGGCATAGATCGAGTTTTCAATAAAATCAAAGAACAAAGTTTCTCAAATTTGAGTAAGGACATAAACAAACAGAAGATACATAAAGAACTCCAAATAGATAAGAAAAGAAATTTCAGCCACCAAACTGTAGTTAAAACACTAAACATTCAGAACAAAGAGAGAGTACTAAAAACTTCAAAAGAAAATACAAGCCACCTGCAAAGAAAAACAACCACACTAACCACCAATTTCTCGGTGGAAACTAAAAGCACGAGTTGCTTGGAGCAATGAACTTCAAGTTCTTAGAAACTATGGATCCCAACCTAGACTGCTTACTGTGCACAGCAAAACTATCTGATGGAGTTGAAGGAGAAAGGACCTTTTCCCATGATATGAGCAGACTGAAATAATTCATCCCCGCCACAGAGAACACTGGAAGCAAAACTTTGGACTCAGAGGAGTAGGATGGGTAAGAGACGATAGAGAGAAATCAGATGAAACTGCACTTGGAGAAACACAAAATAAGACCAAGTACACAAAGAGTTAAAAAAAAATACAAAATTATGGCAATCAATATGACTTTCAATAAATAACTGTAAACATTAATGTCCTCAAGTCCCCAGTCAAGGACAGTTTAGTTGGATGAACCAAGAAATAAAATCCATCTTTCTGTTGTTGAGAAACTACTTTAAAGTGAAAGGGTGCAGGGGAAATAAGCCAAGCAAATGGCACTACAAGCAAGCTGGTGTCACTAGCCTAATAGCTGACAAACAGACTTCACACTAATGGAAACCTCATCCTAATCAAGGGAACAATTAACCAACAAGACATTACACCCTAAACATAAACATGCCCAACACTGGAACATTCAATTTGATGAAAGCATTCTGTTGGAGAAAAATCATATGATCATCTCAGTAGGTGCAGAAAAGGCCTTTGACAGAATTCAGTATACCTTTAATATAAAGGCCTCAGAGAGAAAAGAAATAGAAGGATCATATCTCAACATAATAAAGGCTATATGTGGTTAATTTATTGCCAACATCATCCTAAATGGAAGGCAACTCTAAACAATCACATTAAAATCAGGAACATGATAGGGCTATGTAGGCTTATATTTTTCAAAACCTACTTTAATAAGTGTACTTAAATGCTTTAACTTCCCTTCTAGCCCAGCGCCCACCAGAGGTAGTGGAAAGAAAAAAGAAAAAGAAAAAGCTAATAGGGCAAATAGGTTAAAGGGTGTGGACCTGTTTAGAAATAGTTCTTTGGGGCAAATCCAATCTGCATCATCAGGATATCAGTGGTAGCTTGATCCAGAAGAAGCTATGTAGCTCTGTCAATCAGTCTGAGCCTGCAAAAGCAGCAAGAAGCTACCTGAACACCAGCAGAAGTTCTTGGTGTATTTCTCTCTACAAAGTCACAACAAACTATCAGCAAGGAAAGCAAGGCGAACCAATGCCACAGTGTCATCCGTCAAGACCAGCATCAGCAGAGCCCAGTGATGACCAGCAAAGCGTGCCAAGGTGAACCAATACCATACAGCATCGTTCACTGTCTGCTGGATTGTATTTATACCCTTTCCAAACATCGTGTGTTCTCTCAAACATATGCTCTAGACAAACAGTGCATGCCCTTTTACCAGGCTGCTTCCAGAAAAACACCACATGTCTGTTCTCAGCAAAGTATCCTCCCATGGTGTCTGCTTCAGCAAAAACATCCTTTCATAAGACAGTTTCCAGAAAAATATCACATAACTCAACTGAGTCTCCAAAGAAACCAGAAATTTACACTGTAGGGCTATCCACTATCCCAACTCCTTTTCAGTACAGTTCTTGAAGTACTAGCCAAAGCAGTAAAATAAGAGAAAAATATTAGGAGTATAAAGAAATCAAATAATTCCTATTTGCAGCTGATATTATAGTATACATGTATACATAAAAGATCCCAAAAATTACATCAAAAAAAATTCTAGGAATATCAACACTCTGAGCAATGTGCAACATAAAATATCAACTAAAAAACCCCAGTAGCTGTTCTATACCAATAATAAACACAGAGAAAGAGATGGCAAAAAAAAAAAAAACCTCTCATTCACAATAGCTTCAAAGAAAATAAATATCTAGGAATATACCTAACTGTTGCGGCCGGCCAGCAGCTCGCAACGAACGGTTCAACTGAGATGGCAACTCGAGCTGAAAGAGAGGAGCTAGACGGGGCGAAAGAAGAAACGGAGCCAAGACAATGGTCACTCTGATCAAAGCTCAATTTTACTTGTTCTGACACTCAGTTATAAAGGAAGGGGGAAGGGACCCGATTCCCGCCAAATGGTCTCGGGGTCCAGTAGCAGGGTGAGCACGTGTGTGGCTCCAAACAGCAAAGCGGCACGGTCCAGCAGCGGGCGTGGCAGAACGAATGAGCAGGAAACTCCACCCCTGAGCAAGCAGGTTCCAGGCTGGGGGAGGGGAGACTACACCTAACCAAGGAGGTGAACAACTTTTAAATAAAAACTTTAAATCTCTGAAGACAGAAGTTTAAAAAGAGACTGGGGAAGACACCAGAAAATGGAAAGATCTCCCATGCTCATGAATTGATAGAATTAATATTGTGATTAATATTGTGAAAATGACCCTTTTACAAAAAAAAATCAATTTACATATTCAACATAATTCCAATCAAAAATCTCTAAATCATTCATTCCAAAAATAGGGGGGAAAAAAAGTCCTAAAATTCATATGGAATCACAAAAGATCCAAGACAAACAAAGCAATCCTGAAAGGGGGGTGGGGTGGGGGACAGTGCTGGAAGGAAGGATTCCCATACCAGATTGTATGTTTGCCTTAGTTAGGGTTTTACTGCTGTAAACAGATACCATGACCAAGGCAACTCTTATAAGGACAACATTTAATTGTGGCTGGCTCATAGGTTTAGAGATTCAGTCCATTATCATCATGGCGGAAGCATGGCAGCATCCAGGCAGGCATGGTGCAGGAAGAGCTGAAAGTTCTACTTCTTCATCTGAAGGCTGCAACAGAATACTGGCTCCCAGGCAGCCAGAACAAAGGTATTAAAACCCACACCTACAAGACCACACCTTCCAACAGTGGCACTCCCTGAGCCAAGCATATATAAACCATCGCCATGCTGTGTCACTGGACTACAGCAATAAAAACAGCATGGCACTACACAAAAAGCAGACACGTAGTGTGGTTTCCCTTCCCCCATCTTCTTGAACCTGCTTGCTCAAGGGTGGAGCTTCCTGCTCATTCGTCCTGCCACGCCTACTGCTGGACCCTGTCGCTTTGTTGCCTGGAGGCACACACGTGTTCGTCCTGCTACTGGACCCTGAGTTACTTGGCGGGAAATCGGGTTCCCTCCCCCTTCCTTTATAACTGAGTGTCTGGAAATAGTAAAATTGAGCTTTGATCAGAATCTTGTCTTAGCTTCATTCCCTTCTCTCGCCGCCTAGCCCCTCTTCTCTTCCAGGTTTCCAAAATGCCTTTCCAGGCTAGAACCCAGGCTGTGATCTGCTGGCCGAACACAACAACGTAGATCATGGTTGGGAGAGGGGCTGGAAAAGGGGGGACATTAGGACAATGGTGCTATGAAGGAGAAAATGAGAATAATGAGAGGAAGTGTTTACAGAAGGAGAGGGGCAATACTAAAGGAAAGGGGAGAGGAGATGAAGAAAAGGTCACAGGGAGACATGATTGTATGTTCACTTAATATATATATATATATATATATATATATATATATATATATTGCCAAGTTCTGCATGTCTTCATGCAGTAACCTAACTAGCTGACAAGAGAATGAATGAAGGGTGCAGACATAGAAACATGTGCAGAGAAGCTGGGATGGTGGGCTGAGCTTGCTGTGAAGGAGGGCATCAACTGCAGCCAGGAGCCTCTGCACGCTTACTTAATAGGTCTGATTCAAGCAGGCAAGTTTACAGTATACAGGCTGAATAAGGCGGAGGGCTTATGGTGTACAGCTGAAAAGGGGGGCAACTTTAACGTTTGCATGGGGAGACCTTCGTAGGAAGCAGCCTCAGGCTGCAGCCATCCAGGAGGAGGAAGCTGTGGTTGATCGTTTCTACACACACTGGCAACAGCCACATTCAGAGCAGAGGAAGGCTCTACATCCTTCTGAGCATCAGTAAGGGAAGACTCGGCCACTCACATGGGTCTGAGGCACTGCCACCCTTGTATGTCTGTGACCATGACGATGACACTTCTTCTGCTGTTTACATTCACCTGAGACTTCCTTTGTTCCCCGCTATATATAATGTATATGCATATTTTAACTACATATAGGTATATACATAATTTAAATGAATTTAAATAAGGTGTGCATATACATAATTTAAATGAAATTGTGTTGCCAGCCTCCCGAGAGACATAGATGTCTTAACAAAGTCCCCAGTGCCAGGCATGGGAAATCTCCCTTCAAGTCATGTCAGAGGAGTCCAAGAGACTCCCCAAACAATACAGGCTATTCACGTTGTTCTTGCTTGCCTAGAACTTTAAGTACCTATTGCTAAACACACCATACACTTTGGACATAGGGAATTGAGCTGGAACTAGTCTGGAAGCTTCCTCCCTGGGGACTAGCTCTCATAGCATCCAAAAGTACTCATGCAAGCTGCCAGTGGAGAAAAGCTATGAAAAGTCTTGCCTAATGCCTTTAAACCCACAACCTTGCCATGATACACCAAGGATAATAGTGGCACTTACATTTCAGGGATAACCAACAGCCACTTAATTGGGCCTAAGGCCCTTTCAATAGGTGGGAATTCATACCTAGTACTGTAAACCAACTACTTGTGGCTGATGAGGTCCTGGACCCTAGAAGAGACTGTTATTGTCATGTTCCTAAACCAGTAAGATCCTCAACTGCATTCTAAATGCCTACCCACATATTACAGGAGTTCTCACCGCTACTTTCGGCAGCAGACTGCAGAGATCCACAACTGGTTCAAATGCACAGAACACCTGACTGTGGGATACTCATCTCCAGTTGATGCATCTACAACACCATAGTTACACCTAAGGCTCAGGGACTATCAAGGGGGCGGGGTGGTAGAAAGAGTGTAAGAGCCAGAGGCCTGGATATTTTCTAGGAGATTGTGTCTTTTCTATGTGACAGGATTTTGCACCTATGAATCTTAAGAATATGGTCACTTAACCAAGACCTGCACAATGATAATACCAGTTTATGTGTCAACACAGATGGGGTAAATCTCACAAGGCATTCATCTGCCTATGGAGGGTGGCAGGGTCAGGAGACTGAAAGTGTCTAACCTACTGGAATACTATAGGACATCTACAGCGTGAAGGGATTCTTATGCCTGTGAAAGAGGAGGGTATCGTAAGAAATGTCCATTCTAGATGTGAGGACTATGTAATTTGTTGTTCAACCCGAATAATAGACATTCAAGGACGACGGCACAGACCTAGGAAATCTCACCTTTCTGTCTACTAGAGGGAGGTTTCTTGGCCAATGAGCAATACTTTATTTTTACTTCCAGTTGCAGAAAAAAACAAATCTCAATTTAATACCTCCCTGCCCCCCCCTTTACTCTTAGGTAGCCCAAGTCAGTCCCAGACTCACCACGAAGCCAAGCTTGTCTTGTGTTGGATTCTTGGTCCTCCTGCTTCTCACTCCTAAGTGCTGCGATTCCAAGTGCACATCACCATAGCCAGCTACCCCCATGAGGTTTCTAATAGTTCTGATAGCTGTAGTTTTATAATATGTACACACCATATTCAATAACTTGTTCATGCTTTGATGGCTTTATAAGAGAACCTTAGCTTGTTAGAATCGGGATCACTTTTTTTTCCCTAATCATAAAGGTCATCTTTTAAAAAAGACCTCATTAAAAATAATACTGTACGATATAGAGATGACTAAAGGATAACGTGAGAGCCCGTGATGGAAGCAGCAGGGGAAACCCAGTAAGTACTACCAACGGTTTTCAGTGCTACCAAACAGTGAACTCACATACAACCAGGCTGACTGGGGTTTGGTTTGGTTTGGTTTGGTTTGGTTTGGTTTATTTTGTTTGAGACAGACTTTCAGATGTGATCCAGGTTAGCCTTGAACTCTTGCCTCAGCCTCTCCAGTGCTGAGATTACAGTCACATGGGGGGTGGGGTGGGTTATTGTTCCCCCGACCAGGCCATTCTTGTTGTTGTTTGTTTGTTTGTTTGTTTTTCATTAACTTATTTGTTTATTCACTTTGCATCCTGCTCAGAGCCCCCCTGTGTGGCACCCTGCTACTACCATGTCCAGACAGTTTTCCTGAGCTCAGCCCAAAATGGAAGACCCCCTCTTCTTAGTGGGCTTCCTCTTCTCCACCTGATCTGGGAAGCCCAACCCCCAATCTTCTACCTGAAGAATGTCACATAGTCCTTGGTGAAACTACAGATTCAACTTCCTGGTATGCTTCTGCATGGAAATGAGGTATTCCCCAGAACCTTAAACCTCAGCCAATGAAACTTCACCCTAAGAGCCCCTTCCTACTTTCCAAGGTTCATATACATAGATAGCACTTGATTCACCCTGAAAAAGTGTGTGCACACAAGCTGTTTCATTGAATGTCATCTAGGACAGCTATAATACTAAAATCCTTGGAGAAGCCCCACCTCCACTCCCTCACCACCCCTCCCTGCCCCCGAGCCCCAACTGGCATTCACTGCTGGACCAGGATCCTACCAACCAATCTGTTCTGGTCTTCACTCTGTCCTTCCCTGCCTGATGTACAGCAGTGCCTGGACACCCCCAAAAGTGGAACCACACCCCTCCCTCCTATCCTTCCACTCCCTTCCTCCCCTTCTCCTCAGACAAGAGGAGGCCAACCTCTGGGTACCAACTTACCCTGGCACATCAAGTCTCATCAGGATGAAGTGCATCCTCTCCCACTAAGGCTAGACAAGGCAGCCCAGCTACAGGAAAGGGATCCAAAGGCAGGCAATAGTGTCTGAGTCAGAGACAGGTCCTGCTCCAATTGTTAGGGGACCCACATGAAGACCAAGCTGCATATCTGATACATATGTATAGGGCACTTAGGTCTAGTCCATGCATTCTCTTTGGTTGGTGGTTCAATCTCTGTGAGCCCCCATGGGCCCAACTTAGTTGACTCTGAGGGTCTTCTTGTGGTGTCCTTGACCCCTCCAGCTCCCTCAATCCTTCCCCTCTTCCACAAGACTCCTGAGCTCCACCTAATGTTTGCCTGTGGGTTTCTGCACCTGTTTCCATCAGCTGCTGGATGAACCCTGACCAGCCCATTTTTATTTGAAGACTTAGAAAACTCTTAAGGAGTTAGTGTGAGAGTTGAAAGGTCAAGTGGAGCAGCAGCTTGGGGTTGGGCTGCACTTTGCTGCATCCTGGGGTTTCCCTACGAGCTAGAACCAGGGCTCGCTGACAGTACCTTAAGTGCAAGGCAGTGTTGAGCTTCCAGGTTTGGGGGCTAATAAGGAGTTGTAAGACCCCCAAAGCTGGGCCTCTGCTCAAGTCCCGGGATGAGCTTGCCAGCACCCAATGAGAAAACCACACCTGATGCAAACTGTAAGAGGTTTTATTATTAGCTAGCTGAGGACGAATTCCACCATGCAGGGCAGGGGAGTTCGACCCCCGAGTGGTGACAGTAGGGGGCTTTTAACAGCTAGCTGAGGAATTGGGAGGAGTTGGGAAGAGAGTTGGGAGGAGTTGGGAAGAGATGGGAGAAGTGTTCTTCTCTGCCCAGATGTCCTTGGTAAAATTACAATTATCGCATCTCTGGTTGTAAGGCTCAGAAACAAAAAGGCTTTTTGCTGGCTATAGAGAACAAAGAGCTTCTTTCTGGCTGTATTTTTAGAGATCAGGGAAAACAAGCTTGGGGAACGTCCAGGGGCTTTACCTTCCAGGGAGAAACGCTCTAAGTCGGGGTCTCACAACTCCAGTAGGGCTTCTCTTGTGCTCTCATCTGTCCTAATATTTTTTCAACCAATAGGCAAAGCATTTGGTTTGCCTATTGCATATCAGCAGAATACTAGCTTCCACCAACACAAGAGCTCAGCATGTCATCAGATAACATCTGAAACCCATGGCCCACATTGCCTCCCTCCTGTCTATAACCAGCCTGTCTGATGTACCCGTGAAGCATTTGGGAAAGTCCATGATGTGTGTGTGGGCTTGTTTTGTTGTGACTAGAAAAGCTGTAACTGCTTCCACACTGTATCATGTTGTATGCTGTAATCAGGTTACACCCATATTCCGTGCCATGGTCACGTTTGGCTCAGAATAAAATTTCTCTTTATCCCTTTGAAGTGAGAACTGCATGTCACATGAGCCCCATCTTTGAGCATTAGTTATTTTTTTTTTTCCCACCACAGCTTGTATTTACTTTCTGTGAATTTTGTTTCCAAAGTGTTAACACAGAGCTCTTGACCAGTTTTCTGTAGAGAGTTGCTTTTTCTAAGTTCTGTGGTTAAAACAATGTCTAATGTAAATATTTTAAGCCCCAGTCAGCTGATTTTTCGAGGAAGAGAGCTTGTTTTGTGGCCAGCTTCTCAGCTTCAAGCCGAGATCTTCAGCCTTTCCTCTGCAGCCTCCTGCAAATTCAGCTGGAGGCTAATTGTTACTGCGGGTGGCAGTGAGGGGCAGGCCTGCAGGTTCCAAACCCTAAGAGCTCAGCAGCACTTGCTCTGTAGGAAGGAGTCTAATGCACACATTTGCTAATAGCATGTTTACTCTGCGTTAACCATCCATCTGGATGGCGTCCAGACAATTGGCTCAGTGGGAGTGCTAGACTCCATGGCCCGGGGAGGAGACTGATAAGAAGAATAACATCACCAAGCCTCAAATCTCAGAGACAAGACTGGTCACCCGATCACGATCAGGAGGGCAAGACCAATGGTTGATCAACTGCCTTTGTTCCCCGACTTTATAATCTGCTGGCTAACGATGAGATGAAGACGGATCTAGCGCTGAGCTACTATCTTCTCAGATTGCTGGATCTCTGAACAAAACAACTTAAAAGATCCGGGTCCTGAGCTCCTCACGTGTGACAGGCAGCAGAGTCACGTACACTCCCCCAGCCGACAGTGAGTCAGCACTAGCACTGGCCAAAAGCTTCCGGAGAAAAGCCGGGGCTGTGGTCTGCTGCGGTCCCCAGGGACAGCAATGGTGACCCACTATGGGGAACAGACGCTTGATGGACAGTCATGCTGGGAAGACACGGGGATGATGACTGGGAGTCAATGAATTTGTTGTACATGTTATGTCATTTAAAATCTTAGTTGTAATTTTATGAGGTGACTACCAATATTGCCCCCCATTTCCCAAATGAGAAAACTGAGTCTATGAAGAAAGGTTAAAGAGCTCACTGAAGATCCCACAGCTAGAGTTAAGTTACGGTGCACTGCGCCTCAGCGTGTCAAACCTCAAGCCTTCAGCCCGGGCTCTCCAGAACTGTCCATCCCGAGAGGGGATTTTTTTTCCCCCGCATTAAAGCACAGATTCTTAACCTTCTGAAAAGTTCACTCTTAATGTGCGGTCGGAATATTTAGTTCTCCATGTTTTCTCGAAGAGAGTAAAAAGACCCTACAGGTGGGAAAATGCGAACGATGCGGAGTAACTAACACCACAATGCCACTCCCGAGAACACAAAACTGAAGCCCCGGTCCAAGGAATCCAGGCTCAATCTGCCAAGCCTTCGCAGCATCTCCCAATAAAATCTTGGTGTTCGATTCCCGCCAGCATTTGGTTCACACAAGCTAATTGAGAACACTTTCTGAGCTAGCTCTTTTTTCTCACTCCCTGTGTGTAACATCCCCTTGCAGTGGGTAGGTAGATCAGAGCTCCCTAATGGATTCCGACCAATTTAGATTGGATTCAGTTCACATCTGTGAGTGAACGGTGAACTTCAAATGTCTCTGGGGGAAGAAGTTGTCCTCTGCGGTGCGTCCCCTCCCTTCCCTGCTTACCCCTGGCCTGCTCCTGTGCTAAGGCAGAGGTGTCCACTCAGGGAGGCCGCCCTCTGCTTTGCTATGGAATGCTGTGATCTCTGCTCCACTCACAGAGAACTACAAAGGGCAGGCCAGACTAGATCTTCAAGTACAGTAAAAAAAAAAAAAAACTTCAGAAGCGTGGGCCCTTGGCAAGCATCCCACTTCAGGGATCTCTTTTTAATTCTTTTTGTCTGTTGCTGGTTGGTTAGGAAAAACATGTGTGCTCTTGTGGCAAGAACGTGACACCATGAATCAGAACATGTGTGACTTTTTCCTGTGTAGGTGTAAGACCCGAAAAGCCTCATGTCCAGGATGTCCCACTCACAAAGATGCAGAGATGGAGATTGATGCAAAAAGCAAGAGGTTTATTAATCCAGGATGCTGGTGTTGTTCTGAAATCGGAATAGAAGCGACCCCGAGTAGCTAAAGCACACACCTTTTATACATTTGGGGGGGGGGGCAGTTTATAGTTGGTTAACCTTTAGTGACATTAAGGGGCAGACTTAAGGACTGGAGACATTGTGTGGACTTTTCTATACAATCAGAGGACTATCTCTTAGCACACCTTGCAGTGAGGCAAATTCTGGGAAAAGAACACATTTACTTAACTTTTTACAACCGTGGTCATTTTGAGCTACCACAAATCTTACACAGGGCAGGGTAAGGCACTCCCAGGTCCGAGCCTCAGTTTCCTCCTCACTACAGATGTGTCTTCCCTCGAGGGCAAGTGTGAACAACAATTGAGAAGATGCTGTGTTTGAGAGCACACCACGGAACTGGAGATGTCATGAGTATTTCGTCATAATAATTTCAGTTTTACAGCTGAGGAGGCTGCAAACTCTCAGACAGGTTGAAGCCATATGTCCAGTAACACACAAAGCAAGGGGGCTAGGGTGAAGGCTGGCTCAGGGATTGAGTTCTGTTTCCAGCACGCCTGTGGAATAGTTCACCACAGCCTGTAACTCTAGCTCCGGGGGATCTGACACCTTCTCCTAGCCTCAAGGGCAGGAGCACATCTGCAAACATGATTTATATACCCACACACGGACATACACACAAATAAAAACAAGTTATGCATGTGTGTTTAAATTAGGCCTAACTTCAGAATTTCCTTTTTACATATTACGGTCAGATTTACTGTCAATATAGTATTATTGTCATAATGTATACTAGAAGTTTTAACCCTAATTGCGGAAGTCCCTCCCTCAAAGGATCCCAAATGACTTCAGCGCAGTACCTAGCAAGAATGAGCTAAGACTAGCACCTCACAGAAGTAAGAACCAGGAACAAGAGGACTGTTTCAATGCCAGGCCCTATGGCATCAACTGTTATTATTTGGTGGCTATTTTTACACAGAAGAGCTCAGAGTGCCGAAAACTTCCCCTGTACATTCTTTGTCTTTGAATCCCTGTGCCCTGTGAGTCATGGTGATATAACACTATATTACTGCTAGTGGCTTTCCATGGTGCTTTTGCCAATGGACACAGTTAGAGAGCAGAAATCTGCTGCCCCTAGCCAAGGACAGGATGTTGGTGGGCTGTCGGACAAAGTTGCTAGTTAAAAAGTAATACTTCATAGAAAAAAAATGTAAAAGCACTTCAAAAGGAAGAAAACTTGAGCTATTTTCCTGCTTTGTAATTCCTAAGGAATCCGGTCTAAAAGTTAGTGTACATTTTGAATTTGGGCCATCAGTTCGTCCTCAAGTAGCAACCATTTCTTTACTGATTTTCAGTTTCCGATTCAATATCTTTCTCGAAACTGGCTGTATAAACTCTACTCATTAGCCAATGCTAACCACTTTCGGGTTGCTGTGGTATGGAAGGTTCTGATTAGAATATCTATAAATAACAGACTGGCGGCCATCCTTCCTAAGGTGCAGTGTCTGCTGTGTGAACACCTATAGCAGTGAATTGTCATTTCTTGGCAGGTGTCTAAAAGTGGCTCCTTTCCTTGTCTGGTTATGTGATGAGACTGTAGCTCTCCGTTGGGTCAGATGATGACTGACCGGGCAAAGGAGAGTCTCCCACATCTCTTGGAAAGGGATCCAGAGATAAAAAACGAACAAACGAACAAACAAAAGCCCATGAAGCTCAAGGGGGAAAATGAGCCATCATGATCTGATTTGTCATTCTTTTCAAAGCAGAGAAAAAGCAAAAACGACCGGGCCTTCGATTTAGCATGATCCGATCTCTGGGTGTGCCCGGTGAGAGTGTTGGCAGAAATGATTAACCGAGCAGGGAAGGCCAACCCTGCATGTGGGTGGAACCAAGCCATGGGCTGGAGATTGAAACTTAAGACAAGGGGAAGAGGGAGAAACCCAGCAGAGTTCCAGAATCCCCTGCCCTCTGTGTCCTGACCCATGGAAGGGTCCCAGCCAGGCATTCTCACCAGCAGGAACCCTGCCATGCCTTCCCAGCTGTGACCCACTGTCTTATTGCTATGAACAGACACCATGACCAAGGCAACTCTTGGTTTTTTTGTTGTTGTTGTTTTTGTTTTTTTTTTTTTTTTTGGTTTTTCGAAACAGGGTTTCTCTGTGTAGCCCTGGCTGTCCTGGAACTCACTTTGTAGACCAGGCTGGCCTCGAACTCAGAAATCTGCCTGCCTCTGCCTCCCAAGTGCTGGGATTAAAGGCGTACGTGACCACGCCTGGCTGCAAGGCAACTCTTATAAGGACAGCATTTAACTGGGGCTGGCTTACAGGTTCAGACGTTCAGTTCATTATTGTCAAGGCAAGAGGATGGCAGCATCCAGGAGAGAGAGAGAGAGAGAGAGAGAGAGAGAGAGAGAGAGAGAGAGAGAGAGAGAGAGAGAGAGAGTACAATATTTGATCCAGTAGTCTTACTTCTGGGTATATATCCAAAAGAAATGAAATTTGTTTGTCAAGGGGCACCTCCAACCCAGGTTTATTTATTGCGTCATTAATTATAACCACCAAGATACGAGCTCAACCTAAATGTCCATCAGTATATGGATAGGTTATAAAATGGACGACCATTCCACCTTTAGAAGGAAATCTCGCAGCCGGGCGTGGTGGCGCACGCCTTTAGTCCCAGCACTCGGGAGGCAGAGGCAGGTGGATTTCTGAGTTCGAGGCCAGCCTGGTCTACAAAGTGAGTGCCAGGACAGCCAGGGCTACACAGAGAAACCCTGTCTCGAAAAAAAACCAAAAAAAAAAAAAAAAAAAAAAAAAAAAGAAGGAAATCTCGCCACTTACAACAACACACACAGATCCCAGAGGACCCTGTGTTAAGTGAAATAAGCCAGGCACAGCAATCAATATCTTATGTTCTCACTTCTCTCATGAAAACAAACTCACAGAGGTGGAAGGAGGTTACCAGGGCTGGAAGCAAAGAGGAAACTACAGACTTGTTAGCCTAAGGGACATGGTTCTAGTCAAGACATGAGTGAGTTCTAGAGGTATGTTATGCAACATGATGTCTACAGCAATATCACATGATTGACAGTTGCTAAGAGAGATCTTAAACATTTTCACCACATGAAAATATACATAGGTGGGGGGCAATGCTAGATTTAATAATTTAATAATCAATGCCTTTGACTTGATAATTTCACCGTGGACACACAGACCAGGACAACACATGGAACACGGTAAGAGCATGCAGAACTTCCCGTCAGTTAGAACATACACGTGATTGTGCTTTGATATTTCAGTCTCCCCTCCGCCTTTCTTTCCTGAGCACCGAAGCTTCTTGTTTATTTTCTGCCGGGGAGCCCCTCTCCCCTCACAAGCGTGGGGAAACCATTTTTATATCTAAATAAGCATTTTTCCCACGCATTGCAAATATTTTTCCTAGCATGTCATTTTTTTCTTTTACTTTGTATATTTCTATGTCTAATCTACATAAAAATTGCTGTAGTATTTTTTGACCTTATATATGTTAGACGTGTTCCTCGGCCCTGGACTGTACCATCACCAACCAGAGTTTAACACTTACCCTCTAAGTTTAATTAACCTTTTCTTCAACACCTCCCCTCTTTAGCACTATGTGTACAGTGGTCTTCTTCCCCCCTCCCCCCACCTCCCCACCCCTGGCTAAGACTGACCACACAACGTCACTAATCTTTCATATACTTAATAGAGGTGAACTCTCCTCTGCTTTTATATATTAAAATAAGGCTCTGACTTCATTCCTTTTTTCAAAATAGCCAATCACTTTCTCTAGGATTCTCTGTTGAAGAATCTAACTATAAATACTTAGAAAGGTTCTAATTACATAGGAATCCGTGAAAACAGAATCCGTGAAAACCATGGGTTTGTTGTTGTTGTTGTTTGTTTTGTTTTGTTTTTTCTTTTCAATGCAGAGGCAAAGCAAAGCAGGAGAAACCAGGCCTCAGGAACATGGCAAGGTCTGAAGTCATTGTCACACCGACCCTACCGAGCATGGTGATGGACTAGAACCTAAAAATGGCAATCCTTTCCAAGTGTGTACAAGATGCTGAGAGATGTTTTCCTCTCAATTTTCCTGGTTTTAAAAAATCTGAGCTCAGAGCCATGATTATACATAAATTATACATACACTTAAGAATTCATTTTCTATACTAGTCCATGATAGTTTGCCTCATAAATAATGTATTAGGAAGAAAGATTTTTCTAGTACAATCATTTGTCCCTAGTCACAAAAGCACAGCAGATTAAATGCTCAGTTTAGACAGAAATCACTGAGCCCAGGAACTTTTTATCCCCCTTGAGGTAAAAATAGAAGAGAAATGTCCCCTCCTCCTTCAATAAGGACCAGGGGCAGAACCAGCTAGTCACTGACGAGTTTTGTCTTAATGACCCTGAGAAAAGATTCTAGATTCTCCACGTGTAACTTGTTCCAAACTGTTAACGATCTCCATTAAAATAAAAATCTCCCAGGCAGCAAATGAAGTGGCTCATCGTCTGAAATCAGAGCATCTGATTACTTAATGGTGACTTTCTGCGGGCATCGCTGCTTAGTCTTGCCTCCAGACAATACAATCCCCACCATCCAGTCCTATGGTTCTTAATCTTCCTAATGCTGTGACACTTTAATACGGCTCCTTGTGTTGTGGTGACCCTCCAACCATAAAATTATTTTTGTTGCTACTTCATAACAGTAATTTTGCTACTGTTATGATTAGTAATGTATTTTTGGAGATAGAAGTTTGCCAACACAAACTTGTGTTGTGACACACAGCTTGAGAACCTCTGTGCTGCACAGATACAATCCTTTCTTTATGCCCACAAACTTCAAAGTAACTGCAGACACCAATTGAGGACCAAAGAAAGACACATAAACACATGAAAATCCACTCTCTCTCCAATCTTACAACTATATAAGACTAATCATAAGATTTCCATTTTAATTCTGAAATCTTGTCTCTTCATTTGCTTCTTGAAAGGTAATGAATCAATTTGCTTTTTATTTCAGTAAAAACTCAGAGAAAAGCCCAATATGATCTTCCCTCTCTGGGGGCAGGGAAATGAGACTGGTTACCGAGAGGCAGAGGTGTGAGCTTAAACATCAGATGTCCCTTGTGCAGACACTGTATAGGGCACAATGCTTTGAGTCTGAGCCTTGAGCCAAGAGTGTATACTTTCCTGGGGAGTGGGGCTAATAAATGACAGACCTTGTGGATACAGATGATAAAACCATTAAAGGGAGGGAGAAGAGAATGCCATAGGTGGAGTTAGGTCCTTGAACAGTATGAACAACACGAGACAGAGTTCACAACTTCTGAACTGAATTCATCCTAAATACCTACTAGAGTGTAGAGGTTTTTTTTGTTGTTGTTGTTTGTTTTGTTTTGTTTTCAGCCAAATTCTGGGTCAAGGGATTTCAACCAAATAACTGGTCTTAGCCTATTCAGGCTGCTGTGTCAAAAAATGCCTTAGACAATTTGTCCTCCTTATTCTATTGCTGTGAAGAGACACCATGACCATGGCAACTCTTATAAAGGAAAACATTTAATTAGGGATGGCTTACAGTTTAAGAGGTTTAGTCCATTATCAGCCCAGTGGGACAGTGGGAGCGTTGTGACAGGCAGGCAGACATACTGCTAAGAGTTCTGCATCCTGATTGGCAGGCAGCAGGAAGAGCGAGAAAGATGGTAGGCCTGGCTTGAGCTTCTGAAATCTCAAAGCCCACCCCCCAGTGACACACTTATTTCAACAAGGCCACGCCCACTCTGACAAGACCACACTTTCTGATTCTTTCAAATAGTGCTACTCCCTGGTGACCAACTATTCAAATCTATGAGCCTATGGGGGACATTTTCTTTCAAGCCATCACAACTATCAATTCATAATTAAAATGTATTGCTCATCCTTCTGAGGTCTGGAAGGTGCCCCTAGATTCTGTGACAAAGCACGTTCGCACGGTGGGAGAGACAGAAAAATGTACATCGAACTCTTCTTAAAGAAGGGCAACTACTTCCATCCATGTGGGGTTTGCTTTTGCAATCCATTTCCTCATGTCCGACACTGTTGCTTTGTCAACTAAATTTCAACACAGAAATGTGGTCCTACAGCCAAATGTATGGATTCTAGGAGAAACAAGGAGGCCAAAGAAATGCTAGCTTTCTATAGAGTGTCCCACTCACAGTCCAGAGGCTAGTTTTCCCCCACAACCCACTTCATCTAAGCCACCATCAATATCCCTCATTCTTGCTCACAGGGATATGATATGGCGCCACCAAGAGGTGGTTTCTTCAAGATGGCGAGAAGGTGTGGGTCTAACAAGACTAGGAAGTGCAGTTCCTGTTTCCGTGAGACTTGGCTAAGTTCCTGCTTCCTCTTTTTTAGCCCTAATGCACACGGCACTTTTACCATCTTGCACACTCAGCAAGGCACGTTTACCGTCTTTGCAACTGTCACCCACTCTCACAGGTGGCTGTAGAACCGGGTCACACTGAAATCACCTAGATTAAACACTCCGGGGCAAAGTGCAGAAATGATGCATGGATAAAATCCCCTAATTCCAGCAGTTAGGAGGCTGAGGCAGGAAGATCATGATGAGTTCAAGACCAGCCTGGGCTTTAAGTAGTGAGGCTTTATCTCAAAGCAAAACAGTAAACGCCATCTTTAGATAAGCAATGCCCTTTCTACAACCTGATCCCGTCAATGCTGCACAGTGGCAAACTGGGGGCTCAGGGTTGAGGGAACACCATGGCAAGCTAGCTCATTGCTGTCTTCAGACATATACTAAAAAAAGCTATCAAATTCAGCTTGGTATTTGAAGGACACATCAGTGTATGGGAAGCAGGAGAACATAGGCTATGGGGTACAAAGGGTGGTGGAAAGACGGGGGAGGCTGGAGAATAGGGGAAGGGGGGAAGGGGGAGTGGGGAAGGCAAAGAGGGGGTTAAGGGGGAAGGTGGGGAATGGGGAAGGCAAAGAGGGGGTTAAGGGGGAAGGTGGGGATGGGGACATGGGGGAAGATGGAGGATGGCGAGGCTGAAGGATAGGGGAAGGCAGGAGATGGGGAAGGCAAGGGATGGGGGAAGGTGGGGGATGGGGGAAGGTGGAGAATGGGGGACTATGGAACATGCAGAGGGCAGGACTCAGTGACTCCTCTGTTAAGCCACCAATTCTGTTCTGAGCTCTCCAAAGAAAGCAAAGGTTTGGTAACTGCTCTCATCTGCTTTAGACCACTTTGAGGTAACCAAGTCTTTTTATTCAAGGGTGCCTCTCGCAGGTTCTCAGCCCCAGCCCAAGCAGCTGTACCCTTGACCCATATACCTTATCCTGTGACCTGTATACATCACTTGCCCCGGAGACGAGTTTGTAGATGCAATCTTCACCATCTCACAATATCTATGAGGTTTCCCAGCGCATGTATTCACATGCACCTCTACATAGGTGCACACACATGTACACTCGCACACTGGCCTGAGACTGGGGCTCTTGGAAACTGTGTGAGTGGCCAGTGTCTAACCTGGTTGTTCACTCACCATCCTGTCATTTCTAGAGTTAGCCCAGTTAGCTCACTGCAAACAATACAAGACTAAAACCAACCCGGCTCCTTACCCAGGCAGAGTGATTCACAGAACACACCATAACAGGTTTGGTTCTCAAATTATACACACAGGCAGGAAGTGTTTCCCAGCAGGTGGCAGAGCCTCCGTGGGATTGTTTTGTTTAGGAAACAACCGTTCACATCAGCTCACTGGAGGCTCCAGAAAGCCTTTATTGTTTTAACCAGGCCCTTGGTGTTTGGCCAGCTGCTCTGACATTTCATGGTGTGAGTGACTCAGTGGAGGAAGCAAAAGGCAGCAAGCCTTGAAACCAAGCCTAGAGAACTTTCTGGAAAAGATACACAGCCTCCGGAGAGAACTGAGTGGATACATAAACCGCAGGCATTTTCATCTCCCCAAGCTCCGGACCCCTCGAGAGTGGTGACAGTGGGTGCCTGCACACTCACAGAAGTGGGGAGCATTCCTTCTATTTAAATTTTTTTTTCCATGCTGGGTGCGATGGCCCATGCTTTTAATCCCAGCACTCAGGAGGCAGAGGCAGGTGGCTCTTTGAGTTCGAGGCCAGCCTGATCTTCAGAGAGAGAGAGAGAGAGAGAGAGAGAGAGAGAGAGAGTTTCAGAGCAGCCAGCACTACACAAAGAAACCCTGTTTAGGAAAAAAAATTTTTTTTTCAATCCGTGCTTAGAGCAACAATTAAGGTAAGGTAGGATGGAGCTCATGAATTCTCTCTCTTGAGCGTCTTGCTTGAGCAGGCTCTCTGACAGGCTGTGACTTCACGCTCGTTCCTGCTGTGTTCAGTAATTATGAAATAAAACATATAGCCAGGAAAGGGTCCCACCTCCTGAGCAGGGACGCCTCTCCCGTCCTGAGTGCGGGTACCTTTCAACTGAAAGCAAGATTAGGAGAATCCAGTGTTGGCAAGAGATAAAGGGATCAGGGGAAGAAGGAGCAGCGAAGGCCCCAGGAAATTTACATAAGCCTGAAGCCGGAGTGGCGCAGACAGCCAGAAGAGCACGCCCCCACCCTCACCCCCACCCCCATCTCCCAGCCCCCGCCCCGGGGAGAAAGCCGACCAGAAGAAAACCTCTGTAATGAGCTGTGAAGCCCGTGGGCTGCAGAGGGTTAGTTAAAGTAGCCTCCCCTCCACCTATACGACAAGCAAGCAGCTGCCACAGCAAACCCGTCTGCAGCTGGCATTTCCTTTCTTGTCTTTCCCTCCCAAGGCGGCTGAGCCTTTGAAGTAATCCTGGGTGTGAAAAGCTGGGAGGAGGTGCACAGAAGACCCGCTTGGAAGCCACCTTCACGGAGCAGGCGGTGAGGCTCTGGAGACAGCAGCTACAGGATGGCGAGCTAGCAAGAGGCAAGGCGGACCGCCCAGCCTAATGGGCCTCCTCCAGCGCTGGAAACTCGCACCCCATTTCTCTTCGATAGCAGAGAGGGCAAAAGACAGTGATGCTAAAGAGCGGCCCTCTAAAGCCACAATGAATTCCCTAGGACAACAACTTTTGGGCCGTTGGATGGCTCAGTGAGTGCGTAAAGGTGCTCAGCGCCCTGCCAGACATCAGGGTGGGGGGAAAACATCATTTACAAGTTGTCCTCCGGGCGTCCCCAGGCCTCTGAGCTCTCTTCCGCCCATTCATACCCGTAGTCCGTGGGTCTTTGGAGCCTGAAATCCGTGAACAGCCGGACCAGAAGAGAGACTGCACCGCTAGGCTGAATGAAGCTCGTGAGATATTTGATGATATTGACTTATGAAAACTGTAACCGTTGAATGGAACACAGGTTGGTGGAACAATCACAGGTGTAGATGTCAGCGTGAATACGCACCTTAGAGCTGTGGAAATGACCCTGAAGAACAGAGAACCTGAATGGTTGGAAACATTGAGTACACCAGGCAGTAACATCCAGCTTACCCCTGGATACACATCTTGTCTTCTGACCTCTATATGTACGCCATGGCCTGTCACCACATACGTGTACAAATAAATAGATAAAGATTTAAAACTTAAAGAAAAACAGCTTTGTCAGGGTGACAACATGCCCACAATTCCAGCACTTCCAGGTGGAAGGAGAAGGACCAGCAGCTCAAGGCTAGCCTCAGCTACATAGTGAGCTTGAGGTAGGCCTGGGCTACATGCAAAAACAAAAAACACCAAAACCCAGAAAGAGAGCTTTCTTGATCTATGCTCAGGAATAAGGCAAAAACAATGACTTAAATATTTAACACATTACCTCTACCAAAAAAAAAAAAGGCAAAGAAAATGGAAAGAAAAGCAAAATCTAGTGACTTAAGTTGGGGCAGTAGAGAGTGGCAACTATACCTGCTCCAGGCAGACTTGTTGGAAGAGAATACAGATGCTAAAAGGAAAGGCTCTTTCCTCTACAGCAGGCGCGGTGGGCCCTGGAGCTGCACTGGAAAGGTCTGAGCAAGAGAGGGCAGAACCTGTCCTGGCTTTCTTATGACTTCCGAGTAGCCCAGAAGGGAATTTACTGGGGGGGCGGGGGGGGGGGGCGAAGGGAGAGAGAAAGAGAGGGGGGAGGGAAGGATGGAGGAAACATGCCCTACCCCCACTACCCACTCCCATCCCTCCCTACCCCCCCAAAAACCTCAACAGAACCTTTAGCTTAAGATTGCGGCTGAGGCCACCAGGGAAGCAAGACCTTGAGCCACACACTACCAGACCAACACTGGTCAGGGGCCCCAGGCAAAGTGGAGGAAGCAGTTAAGAAGGAGAAATAAACAAATTAACTTGTCAGAGCCATCCAATTAGACAGGCCTAATGAAATAGATTCTTGCATAATGAAGTAGCATCTAGAGGGAGTGGCCATGACCATGTTTGTGATTTTTTTTTCCTTTTTTTTAATTAGGTATTTTCCTCATTTACATTTCCAATGCTATCCAAAAAGTCCCCAATACACTCCCCCCCCACACTCCCCTACCCACCCACTCCCACTTTTTGGCCCTGGTGTTCCGTTCCCCTGTACTGGGGCATATAAAGTTTGCAAGTCCAATGGGCCTCTCTTTCCTTTGTGATTTGTATTCAGACTCCTGCTCAACGATGCGACAAAGGTGTTCACAGGCTCGCACAATACACACAACAGTGTCATGTTGGAATCATGTTGGAATATCCAACACATTACAGTAATCCCAAATATGTATTGTGCTGTTTAAACCAGTGGGTCCAGGTACTCAAGTCCCTTTCAGGGTCCCCCCCCCCATTAATAATATTAAATGCATTTTTGCCTATTTTAGTTCCATGGTTTTTGCATATAGAGTTCTCCAAAGGCAGCAAGTCTCTTAATGCCATCGTTGTTCCAAGAGCTGGTGGGAGCTACACTTACATATGTGTGTATACATACATACATACATGTATGTATGTGTATATGTAAGTATATATATATATATATATATGTATATATATATATGCATATATATATAAGTATACATATATATGCATGTATGCATGCATGATACATGTAGATGTATGTAAACAGTCCAGTGGGGGCTGAGGAGAGAGCTCAGCAGTTAACAGGGTTTGCTTTCAGTCTCTTTCAGAGGACTGAACTGCAATCTGCAGCACCAGCATCAGAAGGATCACAACTAGCTGTAACTCTAATTCCAAGGGATCTGTCTCCCTCTTCTGGCCTCTCTAGGCACTGCACTCACATGCACAAACCCAATCTCAGGCACCCATGCGCACACAATTTTTAAAAACTTAAAAACATTCCAGTGTTACTTATAATATGCAAGTATTGAGAGACCTTATCCCATGAACAAAGCCTTTGGAGTCCTCAATAATTTAATAGCTTAAGGGAGTCTTAAAACCAAAAAATTGTGAGAACTCAGGCCTGGGAAAACCTAAGTGAAATTGTACTACTTACTATACTCAGTAATAAACTTAGCATTGGAGTGCAGAGGACTTCATTTTTGTGAAAACGTTTAATGTAATTGGGTTAAGTTTACTTGAAAATTTAAAACTCAGTCATATTCAAATCTGATTTTGAAAGTTATCAATCATGTGTTATAATTTATAAGTATCTAAGAAGAAAACAACTTTCCAACTATAAAATAACCCAGTTTTTACATATTTAGTAATGCAGTATTAAAATTAAAATATGTGCAACTTCTGTATATTTTGAGTAAAATATTTAAATTTTAATCCAGAAGTATTTACTAACAATCAGCCATAATGAAGTTTAAAACATATTCCTTACAAGAGTTGTTATCTATAGAAATAAGCATGAAATGAAGACAAAAATTGTATGAAATAAATAGATAATTATTTGCTAATTATATTTTTTTACTTCATTATTCTTTTTCTGTTTTTCTTTTGTGTATGAATGCCTTGTCTCTGCTATGTCTATACAACATGTGCATTCCTGGTGCCGAGGAGTCCAGAAGAGAGTATTGAACCCCCGGAACTGGAGCCTAGGACAGTTGTGAGCCACCATGAGGGTGCTGGGAACCGAACCCAGATCCCATGCAAGAGCAGCAAGCGCTTAGCCGTCTCCACAGGCCCATTTTATCACTCCTATAAAACCGACTCACCCACCATTAGAATTGCTATAAATGTACAGTAATAAATTACACAGTTGCTTTTTGAAGTTTTATATACATATAAAACCCACAGCCCGACCTCAGGTTTCCAGTGTCACCAAAGGTGGACTTTGTACATGATCTACCTGTGAGGAGTAACTAGACATTCCTTCTAACACACAAGATCCTCATAGCACGTGCTTGCCTGGGCCTTGGAAGATAGGGGGGTCCATACACATTCAGAGTTTCACCTAATGATCTTCTAAAACAATTTTCATATTTCTACACGGCATGTAAGTTAATTGAACCATAGGGAGAATCAGTCTTAACCATCTACCCACTTAGGCTGGGCTTGGGCTCTGTCCCAGGCTGGGATGCATTAGAACCTGCAATGTCTGATAGACATGAAGTAAACAAGATGGGGATCTGAGATACCCCGGAGGGATGTGTGCATACAAGATCGGGGTTGGTTTTGTTATGGGTTAGTTTTTTGAGCATAAACTAAATATATGTTAATATATAGACTTTTTATTTTATGTGCATGTTTTGTCTACATGTATGTCTACATACCAGGCACATGTGTGGTACCCATATGGACTAGAAAAGGACATATGGATGTTGGATCCTATGGAGCTGGAATTACAGACTGTTATTAAGTCACTCTGTGAATGCTAGAACTTGAGTGTAGGCCTTAGAGAAGAGCATCCCATGTTCTTTACCAATGAGCCATCTCTCAAGCCCTTATATATCCACTTAAAAAATAAGGGAATTATAAAGAATAACATACCTTTAGGTCATCTACAGTCCACTGTCCAGCATGAGCTATCTTATGATGCAGAGGACATATCTTTGTGGTGTGGTTTGTTTTGTTTTGTTTGAAAATGCACACATGCCCAGTTACATACACTTCTAAGCTGGGATGGCAGCATAGATTCTGTTATACTCTGTGTTTCTGTTATCCTGTGACACCTTTGTACTTGAAGTAAAATCGGAGATAATTGCCTGAAATGAAACATTACTACAATTCTACAGATGTTTTTGCTTACTGAGCGCCTCCTCTGTGATGAACATTAGACAGTTGCTAATACTCACAAATTTTCAAAGTCTTGGTGCACTTATTTGATTATTTTCTTAGTGGTAAAACAATGATACAAAATATAGAAGACTTCTGATGCCTTTGGCAAACTCCCTAACAGTGGTTGTTACTTCTCGCGGCCCTGATTTCGCCATCTCTGAAGACCTCTGCCCGCACAACACACTTCTGCTCTTTCTCTTTGCTTTCATCTTTGCCAGTTTCCCTGGCTACTGTGATAGCTCATAATTATTTAATTTGTATTTCTCTAATTACCAGTGAAATAAAATATATTTTATTATGCCTTCTGGCTACTTCTACTTTTTTAATGAACTGGGTTTTTTTTTTTTAATATAGTGAGGCTCTTCACACCTGTTTTCAAATTGAGATGAGTGTCATATTTTTAAAGATGATTTTCCAGAGTTTTTTAGCCTACTTTAAAGTCTTTGAGTTACTTTCAAAAGTACACTTTCTTCCATGCTAAAGAGGACATGTATGTGTGGTGTGAGTGTATAAGTGTGTGTGTATTGTTGTGTGGGGATATGGTGTGTGCGTGTTGTCTGGGAGTATGGTGTCTGTGTATGTGTGTATGTGTGTGTTTTGTGGAGGGATGTAGGGTGTGTGTGAGTGTGTGTGTGAGGGGGTGCTGTAGTATGTGTATGTGTGGTGTCTATGGTGTGTGTGTGTGTGTGGTATATGTGTGTATATGCATGTGCACATGTGGTGTGTACATGTATGTGCAGGTGTGCCTGCATATATGCTTGCAGGCCAGAGGAGGGCACCGGCTAGCCTTCTCTATTGCCATCCACCTTATTCCTTTGAGGCAGGTCTCTCCCTGGTCCCGGAGGTCTTTCTTATTGAGAAGGCTGGCAGCCAGCCAGCCCCAGAGACTCTCTTGTCATCACCTCCCCTCCCCCCAGCAGTGCTGGGTTTACAGGCATGTGTGAGACCAGGCCTGGCTAGTTTTGTGGATGCTTGGCTCTGAACTCAAGTCTCCATCGTTGCAAGTAATTTAACCACTTTGCATGTATCCGTAAATAATCAAAATGTGACAAACACTGTAGAGAAAGGGTAAAATTGCCCATAATTGCACTATATTATCTTCTTAAGATGCATAAAGTAAATTCAAATCTTTCCCCTTCTTATTTCGACACCATAGCTCTTTCAGCTGGTCAGCTCTTTCAGGGAAAGACTTTCCCATATCAAGATCAACATCAGGAACCGTGAAGAAACTATGTAGAAATTTTAATTAAATGTTTTCCATTAAACTTTTCAATTTTTTCTTAGGAGATAAGTAAGCGTCCAGTTTTATATCCTTGTGATAATTATGTGCTTTCACTTTTGACAATTAGCCTCTTGATTCATCTGGAATCTATACTGGCATATGGTTTAAAGCAATGATCTAACTCAATATGGCTAAGCGACGATCCATAACAGATATTGAATTGTCCAATCTTTCGAATTGGCTTCAGGGGCTGGAGAGACAGCTCGGTGGATAAGAGGGCAAACTGCTCGCTCCTGCTGAGGACCAGAGTTTGTCTCCCACCACTCAGGGAGGCTCGTGGCTCGAGACTTGCTTCGCATTCCAGCTGCACACACATAAAAATAATAAATAAAAATTTTAAACTGGGTCTCAAAAGTGGCAGTCATCCGTTGGTCCTTTGTGCTGCCTACTTTTGTCATTTCCGTTTCACACCAGATCTTGCAGGACAGTTACAATGTATCAGTCTTAACTTTATAAGTCTTCTAGCTATTCAGTTTATTCTTCTGATGAACATTGGAATTACTTTGCCAAAATGTGTCAGGAGCCTGGGTAATTATGCCACGCATACATATTTTGTGGGGACAACTGATATTTCCTTTACGTTCTTGTTTATATTTTCAGGCAGAGTCTCTCTCGGTAGCCCAGGCTGAACTGGAATTTGTTAAGTAGCCCAGTTCAACCTCAAACTCAAGATCCTACTGGCTCTGTTTCCCCAGTGTCGGGATGACAGACATGTACCACCATGCCTGAGTGCAACCTACACTTTCAACAATGAGTTTTCATCCAGGACCACCTTGCCCTTTCTCTGTAATCATTAAATTCTTCCCTGTTCCTCAGTAGAGCTCATCTGGATTTTTTTTTATATAAAGCTCTTTATAGGGCTTTGTACTTTAATTATTGGGGAATACTTTTTATCCATCGGGATGTCTGACTTGTCATGACTAGGAAAAGATGAAAAGGTTTTTTCAAAAAGTACGTTTAGGATTGTTAGTCAAAGTCAGACAAGCAGAGCCAAGGACCATCAAGGGAAGATGGAACCCAGCCTGCTATTCAGGAAAGGCACATAGAAGTTCACTGGGAAATGAGGTTTCTGTCTCCTCAATATGGCCTATTAGTTTCCAAAGAAACACTGGTTTTTAAATGTTCTCTAGTGTCTAATATAACTCTCAAAGGAATCCATTCTCCTTCAGTGCCTGTCATTATATCTTCTGGCAATTCCCTTTCCTACAGGTGACAAAGAATGTGAGCAGAGCTCTCCACTGCCTTAGCTCCAGAGATTTTTGTCTGTGTGTATAATATTCCCAAAGGCCACTTACCTCAACGGTCTCCTAAAACTTTAGTTATCATCGTGTGTAATGAAATGAACAAAATGATTTAAAAATGGGGAATGTGCATCATTGGTGACCTTACCCCAAGTATCAGGTTGATAGCCCTTAAAATTCTAAGTGAGCAAAGACAGCACCAATACTTTTCTAAACAAGTCACAGTCGGAATATATTTAAGACTCACATGATTCAAAGTTGGATTACCAGAACTCTGAGGACCCTCAGACACAAACGGACAGGCGTGGTGGCGCACGCCTTTAATCCCAGCACTCGGGAGGCAGAGGCAGGCAGACTTCTGAGTTCGAGGCCAACCTGGTCTACAGAGTGAGTTCCAGGACAGCCAGGGCTACAAAGAGAAACCCTGTCTCTAAAAACAAACAAACAAACAAAACTCTTTTCATTTGTTCAGAGGAGTAAGATCACTCCTGACCGCCAAGAAATTCTTGAAAAGACAAATCCCTTCAACAACAATGCTGAGACAACAACTACCATCTCATACATGGCTTTTTCTTCTCCTTTTCTTCTTTAAAAAAAAAAAAGATTTATTTATTTATTTATTTATTTATTTATTTATTTATTTTATATGAGTACACCGTATCTGTCTTCAGGCACACTAGAAGAGGTCAACAGATCCCATTACAGATGGTTGCGGGTCACCATGTGGTTGCTGGGAATTGAACTCCGGACCTCTGGAAGAGCAGTCAGTGTTCTTAACTACTAAGCCATCTATCCAGCCCCATTACTTTTTTTTTAAAATGTGTTCTGGCACCAAATGTTAAAACATCCTGCTATTCTGTGGTGCTAGTGTGAATTAGTTCAATCAGTTTAAAGAGTAATTAAAACATTATTTAATAAGGCCGTTCGTCCTTCATAATCCAGCAGTTCTGTATCTGATTCTATTCCCTGTAGAGTTTGTTTGCATTCCTCTCAAGGAAATACATGTTAGGATGCCATGCAGTGTTGTTTATAGTAATGGGAAATTGGAAGCAACTTATAAGTTTGTTAACTGGAGATCAAAAAGGTACATCTATTACATTGGGGTGTGCTGTGTTGTGTTACATTGTGCTGCATTGCATTGTGTTGTGTTCTGTTGTGTTGCTTTGCATTTTACTGGTGAGCTTCCATCACTGTGATAAAATACCTGATGCTATCTACTTTTCAAAAAGTGGAATAGAAGCTGGAGAGGTGGCACAGTGCTTATGAGCACTGGCTGGTCTTCCAGGGGGCGAAAGTTTGGTTCCCAGCATATACAACTACTTGGTCTCACTGCTTCTGGTATATGATGAAGCATTAACGTGCCAGGGTGCAAAGTGGAAGAAACTGTCCTCATGTCAACTAGGAGGCAAAGAGAGAGAAGAAAATGGGCATGAGTTACGGGATGCCCTCCAAGGGCACTAGAATGGATCTAACTTCCCCTCACTGTTAAAGGTTACCCAGTCTCCCAGTGGTGCTCCAGGCTGGCAGCCAGACCTTCAACAAAGGAGCCTTTGGCAGGATGTTTCAGATATAAACTCAAGAATGTAGGTTCAGAAAAACCTTTCCTACTGATCCAAAGAAAACTTCAGACTCGGAGTTCTGGGGGCTGCAGTTGACAATGAGTCACCTGAAATGACTGTGGGAGGTTAGCTTTTCACTTCCTAAAAACTGGACATGAACAGAAAGTACATGTTATTTTTCCACTGAGCTCAAGGAAGGAAAAAGCCTGTTTTGCCAAAAGATACTAGGACTTTTATAGGTAATAAGAATTGCATAATTCATATTCACTTTATGTCTGTTTTCAGAAGGCTGAGGCAGTGTGGTAACTAGTTAGAGTCTGCATCGTACTTAAGACCCTAATCCGAGACAATCACCTTCTGATGTATGCTGTATGTTGTAACATTTTCACGGACCGTTCATCTGCTCCATGTGTGGATATGTTCTCTGTCTTCTTAGGTCTATGTGGAATGAAGTATGTGTGAATGTAAAAAGCATTTCATTGTTGAGTAGGTGGGTGGATAGATGGATTTAGGAAGCACAAAATTGTATTATTAATTTCTCCTGAGAAATATAACCACGGAGTAGACTGAGAAGTTTTTTCATCTGCTCAGTACCTTTACTTGACATATGAAATCATACTTAGGGGGAAAAAAAAGAAAAATCATCCCAGGGACTGAAGAGATGGCTTAGTGGTTTAGAACATGCAGTGTAGTCGCTGATGACCCAAGTGCAATTCCCAGTTCCCATGTGGGCATCCCACAACTCCTGTATCTCAGCCGCAGGGCATCTGACTTCCTTTACCGGCCTATAGAGATACACACACATTGTGGCACACACTCACACAGAAATGCTCATAGACATACATATTCATAAAAGTGAAAAATAATATTCTAATGTCATTGTATCACTGCCCCTACACCTTTAGAAGTTCCATCCACATTCTCTTTGAACTCATATGGACATTCCTTAGCTGGGTATCTACTCCAACGGAACTGGTTAGACTCCAATTGGACACTATAACTCATGTGTCCTTTGTGCCCAATGTTAGCTGTTTGTCTCAGCTCAACTGAAAAGCCCTTAGTTCTCTGAGTACAGCCCACCTTCCCAAATTCATCATTTAAAAATACAGCTTCCTATGTGCTTCCCCCACCATAGAGTGCTTTTGATGCCTCCCGGTCCCTCTCAGAAGTAATTTGGCAGTAACAGTAGATACACATGTTAATTTACTTAGCCCTATGTAACTTAAGTGTTAGTGACTCCATCTTACAGATGAGAAAAACAAGTCCAAACAGGCAGATAACTTTTTCAAAGGTAAACAACTCGTGAGAGATGGAGTTGAGATAAAACCCAGCCAACTTGGCCCCAGCATCCTGCTGTAGCTGGCCAGCACGTGTAAAGGATTTCCTGGCTTTCAGCCCTTAGGATGGAGCATAAGCATCTCATTCTCTGCATCCTTAGATAATGATGCCTGTCTCTCTTATCCTGTTGAATAGGAGTTGATACATCTCTAGCTGCTTAGGCAGTAGGTAAGATCTCCAGACTGGATGCCGGCTCAGCCACTTATCACACATGTAGCTTTAGATAAGATACTTAACTTCTTAGAGTCCTAAGACCCTCAACCAGAGTACCTTCGTCAGTGATCTATCGCTGTGAAAAGTCATCACAGCCACGGCAAATCTTATAGAGGAAAACGTTTATGTGGGGCTGGTTTACAGTTTCGGAGGCTTAGTCTGTTATCATCATGGCAGAAAGCATGGTGGCGTGCAGGCAGACATGGTGCTGGAGGAGGAGGTGAGAGTGAGATCTACAGGCAGCAGGGAAAAAGAGAGAGAGAGAGAGGAAGAAGAAGGAGGAGGAGGAGAGGAGGAGGAAGAGAGGAGAGGAGAGGAGAGGAGAGGAGAGGAGAGGAGAGGAGAGGAGAGGAGAGGAGAGGAGAGGAGAGGAGAGGAGAGGAGAGGAGAGGAGAGGAGAGGAGAGGAGAGGAGAGGAGAGGAGAGGAGAGGAGAGGAGAGGAGATTCTCTACTACATTCTAAAGCTCACTTCAGTCATCAGCTGTCTAAAGTTTCTCTCACATAGCTCATTCCCTTTTTCTTCTAGAACACGCCTCTTTTGACTTCTCCTCAGGAGTCTCCTTGGTGGGTTTGTCCCTCCTGTTCTCAGATCTTCTTCTACCTACCCCAAAGACTCAGTTACCATCTCTGTTCTCACGGATGTCACCTGAACACTTGAGTCCTCAGCACCTGTCCACTGCCAGACAGATTCAGGCTTCAAGCCATCTACTCCAGAGCCCCAAAAGAAATCTCAAAGTCAACACAATTAAAACAAACCCAACATTGTTATGACTTGAGTTTACTCCCCCCTCCAAAAAAAAAATACTAAATTCTTAATCTCCAGTAACTTTAAGGGGATAGATTGCACCCTTGTTTGGGAACAGTCTTTACAAGGTTATCAGGATAAAAAAAAAAAGATGAAGGTTCTCTGCCAATATGGTTGATGTCCTTATAAAAAGGAGATATTTCACAGTCGTGGTGGTTCACTCCTGTAGTCTGACACTTGCAGCTGAAAGCAGGAAGCATGTTGTAAACTTGAGACCAGACTGGGCTATAGAGTGAGACCCTATTTCAAGAAATCAAAAAGGTGGGGTGGCTGAGGGAGGGATAAGGAAGAATTTAAAACACTTTAGGAAGAACATAAGCAATATAAATGACAATGAAATAAATTCTTCTGATAATCTACAAGATAAAACAAAACCAATTGCCCATGTTTCCAGGTAACTCTAAAGGAAAGAAAGAAAGAAAGAAAGAAAGAAAGAAAGAAAGAAAGAAAGAAAGAAAGAAAGAAAGAAAGAGAGAGAGAGAGAGAGAGAGAGAGAGAGGTGGTTAGCTTGCTATGCTAACTTTTGTTATTAACTCTTTCTGGTTTATCTTTGCTTTCATAGCATATATATTTATTAACAATAAATATCTTTTTTATAAGAATTGGAATTCCATGTATGTATTGCCAGATGCATTCTTTTTATCAGGATATTTGTAAAGCAAATCCCTCTTATGGCTGGATGTACCACAGTGTTGGTTTAAAAGTATCTCTTTTTCACCCACTGGGCGCTATGGTGGTTTCTAACATTTAAGCTTCACAGATAATCCTATCATAGATGTTTTACCTCCTGGTGCACACTCTACAACTTGTACCAGTTCTGGGTGTGTGTTGAGGACAAAGCTGAGAGTAAAGTTACTGTGCCATAAAAAGCCATGTGTCTACAGGTGCCAAAAAATCCTTAAAATCTGACAAGGTCTTGACAAGGCAGTGAAATGACCATAACGTCTTCATAGTTCTGCTAGGTGTACAAATGGTCCTGGGCACAATGAATCTGTTAGAGGTCCGCTGCTCCCTGTGGGAGGTTCGATGAGGCAGCGTTGACAGCCCTCTGGACCACAGACAGGCCCTGAGGTCAGAAGAGCTTCCTGGTTGAGAAAAATTTACTTCATCAAGTCACCTTGCTCTAACACCTGGGAACAAGGTGACAATATTACTCCTCTGCACCTTCTTGCTGCGCACCTGCCTGGTCACACTGCAGCTCAGGATCACTGACCAGACCCAACCCCTCCCCACAAAGCCACCAGCTGGCTTGAGAAGGACAGTGCATTGTGACTAGAATACAATGCACTTTGCTATGACTAGACAGATATAACAAGACTGGCTTGCAAATATAACAAGACTGGCTTCTCCTTTCAACTTCCTTATGGTATTCTCAGTAGGTAGAAATCACTAAGCTGGGCGTGGTGGTGCACACCTTTCATCCCAGCTCTTGGGAGGCAGAGGCAGGTGGATTTCTGAGATCAAGGCTAGTCTGGTCTACAGAGTGAGTTCCAGGACAGCCAGGGCTATACAGAGAAATTCTGTCTCAAAAAAAAAAAAAAAAAAAAAAAAAAAGAAAGAAAGAAAGAAAGAAAGAAAAGAGAGAAAAAGAAAAAGAAAAAGAAATAACTAATTATGACAGTACAATTTTTTTTTTACCAGTAACTTTCTTTGTTATTTGTAACATGGGGACCCATTTAAGGAATCCTTTATTACCTAGAGGAAAAGAAACCATGTTTAGATTTCTTCTAATATTTTGTCTATCACATTTTGAGACAGACTTCCTGGTATGTATGTAATTCACACATGTAAAAACTTACAGCTCCTTCATATTTAAGTATATTCTCAAAGTTCTATCACAACCTAGTTCTACAATATTTGTTTCATCCATCCAACTATAAACTCCGACTCGTTACTCCTTCCTCCCTCTCTCTCCTTACTCCTTGTTCACAGTGGCATCGGAGAGACAGTGATCTACTTCCCGGCTCTGTAGCCTTGCCTGTTCTGAGTGTTGCATATGAATGGAACCACGAAGTGTGGGTCAGTTGTGGCTGGCTTCCCACAGCTGCATGTGGGGGGTGGGGCACACCCAGGTCACAGCATCTGCCAGCACTTCACACCCTTTCCTGCCACGTGCCACCCCGTGATGCGGATCATGGCTTCTCCTTTATCCATCCATCACTCACCTTTCTGGCTCTTTCGAATATTGCTGTTATAAATGCTCACGCACAAGCTTTGGCCGGGACTTAGATTTCCATTTGTCTCAGATGCACACACAGGCCAATGATAACTCCATGTTTAACTTTTTAAGCCCCTGTCAGGTTACTCTCTCCGCAGCTGCACCATGTTCGGTCTCCCTAGCAACAGACGAAGTCTTCAATTCCTCTACATTTTTATTATAATAATCCAGTGTGTAATGAGATGCATCTTACTGCAATTTTAATGTGTGTTTCTCTAAGGGTCAAACTCCATTGAGTACTTTCTCATATACCATTTGCTTATTTGTTTAATGAAACGGGGCCTTGTGTAACCTACGCTGACTTCAATGTATGTGGCTAAAGCTGACCTTAAATTTTGATCCTCCTGCCTCTTCCTACCTCCCAAATACTGGGGTTACAGGCAGTGTGTAACACTGCAAACCCCAACCCTTACTAGACATTTGTATGTCACCTTCAGAAAAATGTGTATTAAAATTATTTTCCCATTTTTAAAGCAGGTTGTGTTTTTATAACTGTTTCAAGAGTTCTTTATAGGGCTGGCAAGATGGCTCAGCGGGTAAGAGCACTGACTACTCTTCCGAAGGTCCTGAGTTCAAATCCCAGAAACCACATGGTGGCTCACAACCACCCGTAATGAGATCTGATGACCTTTTCTGGCACATCTAAAGACAGCTACAAGTGTGCTTAGGTATAATAATAAATAAATCTTTGGGCCTTAGTGAGCAGGGTTGACTGGAGTGAGCAGAGGTCCTAAAATTCATTTTCCAACAGCCACATGAAGGCTCACAACCATCTGTACAGTTACAGTGTACTCGTATACATAAAATAAATAAATAAATCTTAGAAAGAGTTCTTTATATGTTGTGAATGCACAACCCCATATCCTTAGTCCCTAACCGTTCACTTCTGAATAAATGCACATAATCCAGGTGACTTCCAAACACCTGCTAGTTCAGAACGTTTCTCGTCCGCTACATTGTTAATATGCTATTTAAGAACGAAAAACATGACCGTGTATTAAATGACTTAAGTGAGGGCATCTCATATCAAAGAAATAGTAATTACAATTTCAACATACAGTTCTCAAAACTACTTGAGTACATCTAAAATCTATACCTATGCTGTGATACCAGCACTTCTGCAAAAGACCCAAGCCTTACCAATTCATAGGTTACATTGTAACCTATGCCTGCAATACTGTAACCAAGAAGACAGAGAGATAGGATCATGAGATTAAGATGAACTACATAGTGAGACTCTGTCTCAAAATACAAGCAAACAAAAAGCATACAATTCTTTCAAGTCTTGGATTTTTAGTCCTATCCAGAATCTAGCCCAAAGATCTAACTGATGGGGTAAACAAGATGGAGGGAAAAGCAGATGTTGCCATAAGTTCAAAGTAAAGGGAAAATGATAATTCAATAAATTGTTCTCTCAGGGGTCCTTACCTGAATGAAGAAAAAATGAACAGGTTTATCTCATATGACTGATTTATTGTGAAACCAATGCCATTGTTGTGTAGAACAACTTTGTGGTGTTCTGAGCTTTACCTGGGCCTTCTGGTTGGTGGCCCACAGGGCTGATTGGTAGGGCTGCCTTTGTTTATGCACGGGACAGAGCTTCCAGGCAACAAGGACTAAGAAACACCACTGTGGTTACCAAGGAAACTTAGATGGTCTTAAAAAAAAAAAGGATTACACTTGAGAGCTGAGTTTTCTCTGGGCTAAAGTGATATTTTAGCATAATGCCCTCAAGAATAAATTTTAGTTTTTGAGTTTTGGGAAGAACATGTGCCTTTGATGATTAGAAATTGTGTTGACAACAAACCAAACTCCACTCAGAGTCCTACCCTAAGAATACTGACAGTGAGCGCATGTGTGGTGTGCCTGCTCTCATCTTAGTCCCTGGCAGCTCCCCAAGGGACAGCAAAAAGACTTGGGTTCAATAAAAGTGTTTTACACATTTGAAATATCATTGCCATTTTCACAGAAATGCTATTACAGCCTTAAAGCCAAATCCTTGCTAGAGCCTGTCCAGTAAAGATTCTTTACTAAACAAGGCAGCTCCCGTCTAACACGTCATCACTTGTTTGTATATCCCTCCCATTGATAAAATTGACCAGAATCAAAGTGACCAAAATCATTTTCCTAAAGAAAAATAATTATAAAATATGTCATAAATATGAACATTCTGAAAAATTTGTTTAGGCAGTGATCAAAAACAGAGCAAACAGATCAAGACTCTGTATGTGCTGGTTCAAGATGATATGCAAATCAGGTCCTTTCATACATATGACCCAGAGAAAAATGCAGAAGGGAGGCATACAGGATGAAAGTATTTATTCCAGTTGTTTGGGAACAATAAAGTGTCTATACAACTATTTATTCTTTGATACCAGGTTCTACATTTTTTTGCCCAGAAGTTATATGAAGTTAGCAGAGCTTCCTTGTAATTTTCAAAGAAAACTAATGAAGGTTTGGGGGGGGTTGTTTGTTTGTTCGTTCGTTCATTTGGAGTTTGTTTTGTTTTGTTTTATTTTTCAAGACAGGGTCTCTCTATGTAGCCTTGGCTGCCCTGGAACTCACTCTGTAGACCAGGCTGGCCTCAAATTCACAGAGATCTACCTGCCTCTGCCTCCCAAGTGCTAGGATTAAAGGGGTGCGCCACCACCCCGGCTCTCATGAAGATCTTTTTTAACACAAGTTCTAAATAATGACTTTTTGGAGGGAACAATGTATTTTGTCAGACACCAACATTGCTAAGACATCATTTATAGTTTCATTCCTTGATGCAATATTAAATCTAGGCATTACTACTGCCAAGTTTATGATACTTTTTTTTAGATACTAAAATATCGTGCTTGAAAGCAAACACTGAGTTATTAAGTATCCTTTTCTCAAATGGAGCCATAGTATATTCTCTGCTGTAGAAACATTGTCACACATTGGTGATAGATGCTCTTTAGGTTGGATGGACCCCCTGTTATGGTGACTAGGAGGCCCCTACGGACATGCATGCTGTCTACTTCTAAGGGAGAAGTGCTGGATGGCAGTTGTCACTCTCACTGTTGGAACCCTGTGATACTAAAGTGGAAACATTTTGCCGTGGTTATTGGTTCTTCTGTGAGAAGTGACATGGTCCTGGAGGCGCATTTGGGCCATTGCTAACAGATATGGACATCCAGGAAGGGGGGTTATAAAAACAAAAGAATTTGCTACTCAATACTGGGCTCTAACACTCCTTCATGTACAGAGCATTATCATTTATCATTGACTCTGCCGGTCTTGATTTAGGGTTAAATAGGAATAACGGAAATTATTAAGTGTGCTCACATGTGCTAATGATAACACTATGTTGCATGCGTATGTATTAATCTGTATTCAGTTACTTTAGCAAGTCCTTGGGGGTGGGGGATCAGCTTAAGAGAAGGATTTGGTTTTGCTCACTTTCCATGGTTATGGTCCACTCTGCACAGGTATTTACTAGACTGTGGTGAGGCAGAACATCAAAGGAGAAGAGGGGCTTGTCAGAGGAAACTGCTCACCTCATGGTGAGAGAAAAGCAAAGAATAAAAGAGACGAGATGTAGGGTCACAGCATCTCCTTCAAGGGCATGTTTCCAATGACGCAACTTCCCACCACCTCCCAATAGCATGACACCTCCAACATTCAACAACTGGGCGTTGGGGTACATTTAAGATTCATGCCACAGCAGCCTGATGCAGGGTAGGGGAGTGAGCAGTGACTAATATATTCACAGGAAAAAAAGGCCCATAGGAAACCACATATAGAAATGTAATTTATTCAAACATATTCACATAAGCTATATAGGGAAGCATGTCTACTTTATATAACACTGTGGGTGCCAGGAAGGATTAAGGGGATCCTTGAGTGATAGATCAAGGACACTTCTAAGAGAGAGAAGAGGCACTCGTAATAATTTTAGAAGCATAACAGATGAGCTGGGAATGTTTGGTTATCGGAGACAGCTCTAGTTTCAAATGAGTTGTTGAACTATTCTATATGATGCTAACAAGAGATGGTGTAGCATTTGGCTATCGTTCCTGGGCTGAAATCAATGATCCTAGGAACTGAGGGTAATCTATTAAGAGTTGTTAGAGACAGATAGCAGCATGGGGACTTGTTGATAGTTTGATTGACTAATTTTCCAGGGTGGGACAGGGGATTGAACTCAGAATCTCGTCCCGGCTAGAGAAGCACTCTAGCTACATCCCTAGCCAGAGACTTCTCTACGAGAAAAAGTCATGACATGCAGAGCTTGATTGCTGAGCATTTCGATCTTTTTCTAAGCCTAGTCCACCCTAAAGAGCTATAGGTACCATTCCCAAGGCTGCTGTGTATTCTATGAGATGCATTTGGGATGTCCTGTGTTCCCTGTGTGACATGGCCTGATTAGCTTCCTGCTGACTTTGTCCCATTGTGTGACAGGTTTCTGTTGACGCTGTCCAGTTTTCCCCCTGCACACTGTCTATAGCTGTTGTACTTCTTAAGCTTGCTTAGTGTATGATGAAGCTTCGGAAAGAGCTCCTGACCCTAACTTTCCTAGCTTACCTTCTCATCCCCAGTTTACTCTCAGGAACCTGTAACTGAAGAATGCGCTGCCAGCCCAGGTCAGGATCTCACTGGCTCAAGACTATAAGCAGACATTGCTGGTTGCTAACCGAACCCTCCCATCTCAGACCGGTTTTGTCAGGTCCTAGTCTTTGCTGTGGCTTGTTTGTTAGTGGAATCAGATCAAGCTTGTCAGACTAAGCTAATCAATAATCTCATATCATCACAAAGTGACTTGTTTTAGCAAATGAAATGATATAGAGTCCTGTAGTACAGTAGAGTTCTAGGGAAATCACTATAGCTCATTTAAAGAGATGAGGTTCCTTCTTCAGTTTCTACCAGGAGAGGATGCCTTTTGATCTTGCAGTTTTCTTGGGATTAAGAAAGACGTTTACCTTTTCTCTTTTAAAGATTATTCATATTTTACTTAGTATACACAATAACAGGTTTTATTATCACATGTTCATGCACATATACCAACCGCCATGCTTTATCAAGTGTTCACCCACATATATCAGTGGTCATGCTTTGCTCAAGGTCAGTCCTCTGCTTCATCCCTCCTCTGGCTCCTGCTGTGTGTGTGTGTGTGTGTGTGTGTGTGTGTGTGTGTGTGTGTGTGTGTGCTCACACATACATGCACAAAGATTTGTATATATATTTAAATATAGATGCAAAGAAAGTTCATGTTGTCTTTGAATTGTTTTGTGGTTTGCTTTTTGCAGTGCAGAAGATGGCCAAGGACAGATTGAGAAGAGCCCGGTGCTTGGTCAGCGTGGGACCTGCTTTGGCAGCTTTTCTCTGTCTGCTGATTCTCTTTGTGGTTTTAACCACTGTGAGTTCTTCTTCCGTTGCTCACACCAAATAAAGTCCTGTTGCAGTGGAGACTGTGGAGGTGGCCTAGGGACAGAAAGGAATGGTTCTAGACACTAGCTGCATGGCTGTGAGCTCTCCTTCCACCTTTTCCACACAGACTAATAAAGAATCAGTCTGGAAGCTGCCCTTAGGGGTAAATGGAGGGAAGAAACTAACAGATATTAATTTACTATTTTCCTGCCTTTGAATGTGTCATTGACCAACTATAGGAATGGCAGATACTCCTGGCTGGTAAAAAAAAAAAAAAAGAATGACTGTGAATACCTATTCTTTGAGCAAGTTGTAGAAAAAAAAAATCTTAATACAGGATCAGTTCATTTGCAAGGAGAGAGATAAAAATACAAAAATGCAAGGGAGCAAAAACCATCCAGTGGAAAAAAGACAGCATTTTCAACAAATGGTGCTGGCACAACTGGCTGTTATCATGTAGAAGAATGCGAATTGATCCATTCCTATCTCCTTGTACTAAGGTCAAATCTAAGTGGATTAAGGAACTCCACATAAAACCAGAGACACTGAAACTTATAGAGGAGAAAGTAGGGAAAAGCCTCGAAGATATGGGTACAGGGGAAAAATTCCTGAATAGAACAGCAAAGGCTTGTGCTGTAAGATCGAGAATCGATAAATGGGACCTCATAAAGTTGTAAAGCTTCTGCAAGGCAGAAGACACCGTCAATAAGACAAAAAGACCACCAACAGATTGGGAAAGGATCTTTACCTATCCTAAATCAGATAGGGGACTAATATCCAATATATATAAAGAACTCAAGAAGGTGGACTCCAGAAAATCAAATAACCCCGTTAAAAAATGGGGCTCAGAACTGAACAAAGAATTCTCACCTGAGGAATACCGAATGGCAGAGAAGCACCTGAAAAAATGTTCAACATCCTTAATCATCAGGGAAATGCAACTCAAAACAACCCTGAGATTCCACCTCACACCAGTCAGAATGGCTAAGATCAAAAATTCAGGTGACAGCAGATGCTGGCGAGGATGTGGAGAAAGAGGAACACTCCTTCATTGTTGGTGGGATTGCAAGCTGGTACAACCACTCTGGAAATCAGTTTGGCGGTTCCTCAGAAAATTGGACATAATACTACCAGAGGATCCAGCAATACCTCTCCTGGGCATATATCCAGAAGATGTTCCAACCGGTAAGAAGGACACATGCTCCACTATGTTCATAGCAGCCTTATTTATAATAGCCAGAAACTGGAAAGAACCCAGATGCCCCTCAACAGAGGAATGGATACAGAAAATGTGGTACATTTACACAATGGAGTACTACTCAGCTATTAAAAGGAATGGATTTATGAAATTCCTAGGCAAATGGATGGATCTGGAGGGCATCATCCTGAGTGAGGTAACATATTCACAAAGGAACTCACACAATATGTACTCACTGATAAGTGGATATTAGCCCAAAAACTTAGGATACCCAAGATATAAGATACAATTTGTTAAACGCATGAAACTCAAGAAGAACGAAGACCAAAGTGTGGACATTGTGCCCCTTCTTGGAATTGGGAACAAAACACCCATGGAAAGAGTTACAGAGATAAAGTTTGGAGCTGTGAAGAAAGGATGGACCATCAAAGACTGCCATATTCAGGGATCCATCCCATAATCAGCTTCCAAACGCTGACACCATTGCATACACTAGCAAGATTTTGCTGAAAGGACCCAGATATAGCTGTCTCTTGTGAGACAATGCCGGGGCCTAGCAAACACAGAAGTGGATGCTCACAGTCAGCTATTGGACAGATCACAGGGCCCCCAATGGAGGAGCTAGAGAAAGTACCCAAGGAGCTAAAGGGAACTGCAACCCCATAGGTGGAACATTATTATGAACTAACCAGTACCCCAGAGCTCTTGACTCTAGCTGCATTTGTATCAAAAGATGGCCTAGTAGGCCATCACTGGAAAGAGAGGCCCATTGGACTTGCCAACTTTATATGCCCCGGTACAGGGGAATGCCAGGGCCAAGGGGTGGGGGTGGGTGGGTGGGGGACTGGGGGGGGAGTGTATTGGGGACTTTTTGGATAGCATTGGAAATGTAATTGAGGAAAATACCTAATAAAATAAATTTAAAAAAAATACAAAAATGGCCCAGGCAAGATGGTGCACACCTTTAATATCAGCACTGGAAGGCAGAGGCAGGCAGATCTCTGAGTTAAAGGCTGCCCTGATCTACAGAGTGAGTTCCAGGACAGCCAGGGATACACAGTGCAAGCAAAAAACAAAAAGAAAGAAGAAAGAAAGAAAATATCAAAATGAGTCATTGAGAGCCTTGTTTCCCTTAATTGGGTGACACAACTCATTTGCAGCCTCCCATCTGCAAACAAAACTCACTCTTACAAGGGCATAAGAAACTTCCTCAGGGCTGGGGGCTGTTGGCCAGGACCCAAATTGATGACTGGGTCCCAGGGAAAATTTTCCAGAAAACAGTCCCTTGCCTCTTACTGCCCAGCAGGGACTCCAGCAAAGAAGGCTCCTTGTCAGTGCTTGGTTCCTGACCCATCTTTCTCCACACTGTAATTTCCTAAACTGAAAATATGTCTTAAAACCACTGCACTACATTTAATACTGTGTTATTTCATTTTTCACAAGCTGTCCTGAAACCGATTGTATCACCAGCAGTATGGTGATGATGCTTAAGAGAATGCTAGTCTTGGATGACAATCCTGTTGGTTAGCCAGTGGCTTCCACAGAGCCTTTACTTGTAAACAGTCTCTCCCAGATAGATGATATTCATTGAGTTGGGCGGTCCACAAAGCTTGCCCCAGAGTGGACAGGAGAAAGGTCCCCAGTAGCACGGAGGGGGCATACCATCTGTTCAGTGTAAAACTCCTGAATTTTAATGTCATTCCTTTAAGTCTTTAAATTCATCTTATCTTAAGAGTTTTCTAGCTGGCCTGCAGTGGCACCTGACTTTAATCCCAGCACTCAGGAAGCAGAGTCAGGCAGACCTCTTGTGAGTTTGAGGCCAATCTAGTCTACACAGCAGTGGTTCTCAACCTGTGGGTCAAGACCTTGACCCTTTGGCGATTGAATGACCCTTTCACGGGGCTTGCCTAAGACCATCAGGAAACACAGATGTTTACATATAGTTCATAACAGTAGCAAAATCATGGTTACAAATAACACTGAAAGTAATTGTATTGTTGACCAAATCAATGTGAGTGATATGGTTATGGCATAACTGTAGCCATTTTGTATGTCAGTCACCTCCATGTTGCTTACAAGGTGAGATTAAGTTCACCCACTTTTTAGGAGTTATCTTTAACTCACACTGGGAAATGTTACTCATGAGCCACAAAGTTACGGTGGAATCCCTTGTACTCCGTTATCTCAGTATGCTGGAGCTCCCAGTTCACTACCTGTTTACCTCCCTCTTACTTCCCCGGGGACCAATCAGCTCAAAGGATAGCTGATAATGCTTTGTCTAGTTAGCCAGAAATATGGTACCACTTCACAGCTTGCTTTCACATTTTTGAACCTATTTTTTTCCTACAAAAGAACAGGTACATTTAGGCTCTTGGGTCCTTTTTGTGGTCCTGAATAAGCGTTCAATAAATTTTCATCGCATCTGAGCTTGGCGTCTGAGTGGTCAGTACGTGGCTAATCCCAGGCTCCAACAATCAGGAACTGCATGAAAGGGTCACAGCTTCCGGAACCTCTGACATAGTGAGTTCCCGGACAGGTAGAGCTACATAGAGAGACTGTCTCAACAAACAAACAAAACACAAAACAAAACAAAAACAAAAACAAACTGGGTTTCTGTCGCATGGTTTTATGGTTTTCAAAGCGCACAGCAATAGAACTCTTTATTTTCAGGTGGAACCTCATTTCAAGTACCAGCGCGTAAATGCAGAGGCATCACCCTCACTTTGTAGTTTTGCTAAACCTCTTTGCTCCTGGCAGGTTTTGCATGCTTACCACACCCTCCCAGGAGCTATCTGGATTCATGAATGAAATACACTCACACATACATACTCACACACACACACACACACACACACACACACACACACACACCAGTTAATATTAAATGCCTTGACTAGCTCAAAGGCTGGGCCGTTCTAATCCTTCCTGCTGCTAGCAAACGCTTCCCCTCAGGTACTCCTGAGTTAACATCTTTTAAAATCTATATTTCATCTCTGCTTCCCAAACACAATTGGAAATGTGGCCTATATGGCCACTTTCCCTGATTCTCACATGTCGGCAGGTCTTTAGGTCTGGTGTTTCTTCTTCCCCATCCTGTAGATCTCTCCTTCCTCTCTTCTAGTTAGCTCCTAGCCACTGCAAATCCAAAGGTCCTGCCTTAGTCTGCCTGCCCAGCCATTGGCTGTTGGCTTTTTATTGATCAATCAAAAAACAATTATGGACAAGGACCTTCAGCGTTTGGACACGCAGACCGCTAATTTGGGGGGTCGGATTAATTCAAAGCATTAGAACCGATCCCCAACATTTGAAAACTTCTGAACTGTCTCCATAAAGCTGAGTTTGAAAATCACTTCTAAAATCAGCAGGCCCATGTGTGGCCATGCTAAACCCTGACAGAGAAGTCGGAATACCAGACATTTTCAAGTTCGCCTAATCTCATAGCCTCTTACAACGAAGGAAACTGAGTCCCAGAGAGGCACAAGGCTCAGTCAGCAGTGCCCAAGCTAGGATTCTAACCTGGCCTGAAACAGTGATTACCACCTTCTGGAACCGCAAAGGCCAGCTGCGGAGGGGTTTGTCAGCAGAAGTTCATCCCTGAGTCACACCGCCAACGCTTGTCTTGTCCCACTATCCTCAGGGGAAATACCTGTCTGGCACATTCCCTGGAGCTTACGTCTCTGTCTGATGACCCTCCTGTCTGTCCCCTCCCCAAGCATCTGTTGTCATCTCCCTACCGAAGCAGACCACTTCTCCACACACCCAAGAGAGCCTGCAGCTCTCCCATACAGCAAAGTTGCACAGCCTCGTGCCACTAAAGATGGATGCCCAGTTTCTCCTTCACCAGGGGCCCTGGAGGTGTCCACCCTGGAATGGCTGGTGAGTCCCTCCCATCATCCTTTATCCTTCATCCCCAAGAGTCACCCCCAAGGCACAGAAACTGGGAGCCTAGGTGTTCTCTAGCTCTGTGACTTGAGTACATCAAGCAGTATGGCACTGGTGGCTTCAGTTGTAAGAAGGGATGACTGGGATGACAGTGATGCTGAATATGGTGGGGACTGAGAGGACAATGCAGGTGGGACGCTTGACACAATCGGAACTTAAGTCTGCTGGTATTATTACTGTTTTATGTGGTGGTTATTGTTTTGATTTTTAAATTTTTATTTATTTACTTATCTATCTGCATGTACACTTGTGTGCCAGAAGAGGGCATCAGACCCCATTATGGATGGTGGTAAGCCATCTATACTCAGGACCTCCAGAAGAGCAGCCAGTGCTCTTACCTGCTGAGCCACCTCTCCAGCCCCGGTACTGTTATTGTTAACAAGCCTAGACGCTGTTGACTCTGGGAGGTCTCACTGTCAGTTGATACAAGCTAGAGTGATCTGAAAGGAGGAAATCTCATTGAAGAAAATGTCCTATAAGATGTAGCTGTGGGGCATATTCTTAATTAGGGACAGATCTGTTGCTGATACTCTGGTCTGGTCAGCGTTCTTTTCCTCCACATGTGCAACAATACTGCCCTGTTGGTATTACTGGAGTGCAATAAGTGACAATGTCAGTGTAGTATCTGGCTGTTTTTGTTTTTGTTTTCCTGGCTTTTCTTAGTTCTTCTTGGTCCTTTTCCTTTAAGGTCTCCGTGCTACAGTTTGTCTCTCAACAAAAGGGGATAAGGTAGCCCTGCAGAGATTTGACCAGCGTTGGATTGATCTAGGCTACTAACTTAGGGACTTTTGACAGCCTACAGACAATGAGCATCCCTATTCCAAAGCCTACGTAGGTCCCAGTTCTTTACAACAGCATGGTAATTGTTATCAAACCAGACCTGTACATCTTTTGAAAGATTTATTCTTACGTATCATAGCATTTTGTTGATATTAAGAATAGTAATTTTTCTTATGGTTTTAATGTATCTGTTGCTACTGTATAGGAATGCAATTCTCATAGACTACAGATTATTTTGGACTTTTTATGTAGAGTACTGGAGAGTGTCTTACAAGTCATAAGAATGTCTTTTTTAATTAATTTATTTATTTTTATTTATGTATGTATTTATCCCCTCTCCCCACTCATTCTGGCCCCACTTGCTCCGGCCTTATTTACTTATTTTATGTATATGAGTACACCATTGCTCTCTTCAGACATCAGAAGGTGAGTATCGGATTCCATTGCAGATGGTTGTGAGCCACCAAGTGGTCGCCAGGAATTGCACTCAGAACCTCTGGAAGAGCAGTCACTGCTCTTAACCGCTGAGCCATCTCTCAGCCCCCTAAGAATATCTTAATGGCGGTTTTACTTCTTGATGATCCACATGCCTTTCACCTTTTTCTTTTCTTGTTTTGTTTGTTTGTTTCTGTTTTGTTTCCTGATACTGGAGAGTACTCTGAACCAAGGGCCTTAAACATCTAGGCACGCACTCTATCACAAAGCTACACTCCCAGCCCATGTCTGGTACTTTTAACTTTCTGTATTTTTACAATTTATCCACTTTATGTGTATGAGACCTTATAAATGTCTATGGATGGTTATGAGACATTATGTAGGTGCCTATGGATGGTTATGAGACATTATGTAGGTGCCTATGGATGCTTATGAGACATTATGTAGGTGCCTATGGATGGTTATGAGACATTATGTAGGTGCCTATGGATGCTTATGAGACATTATGTAGGTGCCTATGGATGGTTATGAGACATTATGCAGGTGCCTATGGATGCTTATGAGACATTATGTAGGTGCCTATGGATGGTTATGAGACATTATGTAGGTGCCTATGGATGGTTATGAGACATTATGTAGGTGCCTATGGATGGTTATGAGACATTATGCAGGTGCCTATGGATGGTTATGAGACATTATGTAGGTGCCTATGGATGGTTATGAGACATTATGCAGGTGCCTATGGATGGTTATGAGACATTATGCAGGTGCCTATGGATGGTTATGAGACATTATGTAGGTGCCTATGGATGCTTATGAGAAATTATGTAGGTGCCTATGGATGCTTATGAGACATTATGCAGGTGCCTATGGATGCTTATGAGAAATTATGTAGGTGCCTATGGATGGTTATGAGACATTATGTAGGTGCCTATGGATGCTTATGAGACATTATGTAGGTGCCTATGGATGCTTATGAGACATTATGCAGGTGCCTATGGATGCTTATGAGACATTATGTAGGTGCCTATGGATGCTTATGAGACATTATGTAGGTGCCTATGGATGCTTATGAGACATTATGTAGGTGCCTATGGATGCTTATGAGACATTATGTAGGTGCCTATGGATGGTTATGAGACATTATGCAGGTGCTGAAAGCTGAATCCAGGTCTTCTGTAAGAACAGCCAGTGTTCTTAGCTGATGAGCCATTTCTCCAGCCCCCTAACTTAATACTTTCAAATTCACATTAAATTCTAAAAGTTTCCCTTCTATATTAAATAGATATAGTGATAGTGGATATTTTGTCCCACTTAATGGACTATTTTCATTCCTTGTGCTCATATATGATGTTTTGGGTGAATTTTAATAGAAACTATCGAGTTATGAAGGTTTCTTCTATTACTACTAGTTCAAAGATTTTTATCATGGTGTATTGAATTTTTATCAAATGCCTTTAAAATTAGGCACTAAGATGATCATGTGTTTCTTCTCATGAAATAATAATTTGGAAAATTAAAGTAATCAATTCTTATCAGAACTATACATGAATATGCTTTGGGGAGAACCAGTGCATTGGATCGTATTCTGCACCGTGTAAGAGCCCAGACACACTACCTCTTCATCCATACTTGGCATTTTCAGCAATATATTTCATTTTAACTTTTATGGAGTATGAAGAGGCAATGTTCATTCATAAAATTATGAACTTTGTAATTCCTGCTGGGAATAAAATTTTAAAAATCCAACCAACATAGTGTGAGTATAATGGTTTGTATATACTTGGCTCAGGAAGTGGCACTATTAGAGGGTGTGGCCCTGTTGGAGTGGATATGTCTCTGTGGGTGTGGGCTTTAAGACTCTCACCCTAGCTGCCTGGAATTGAGTCTCCTCATAGCAGCCTTCAGATGAAGATGTAGAACTCTCAGCTCTGTCTGCACCATGCCTGCCTGGATGCTGCCATGCTCCCACCTTGATGATAATGGACTGAACCTCTGAACCTGTAAACCAGCCCCAATTCAATGTTGTCCTTTATAAGACTTGCCTTGGTCATGGTGTCTCTTCACAGCATTGAAACCCTAACTGAGAGAGTGAGCTTCGTCAAGATTTCTGGAAGCTGGATTAACTTGCACAATGATTAGTCCGGAGACTGATTTCCAAGTCAGCCTGGCCATTCCAAGCAGGTGGATCTCTGTGAGTTCAAGGCTAGTCTGGTCTATATAGCAAACAATATCAGTAATGATTTTTATTTTGTTGTCTTTAATTAACGTTAATAGTGACTTCATGTGGTTTTGAATTTCTTTTTAACCTTTTAAAGTTTTTCTAGTGATAGGAAGGAACATGGGCCAATGCCTGGGTTTGAACCTTGCTTCTGGCAACTGTTATGTGTCTGACTTTGGAGAAACTGAAACTTAACATCTTCACACTGTAAAATGAGAACCTTGGTAGGGCCACAGAACAGGATTATTTTTATAATAAAATTAGACAACCCATACAGAGTTGAAGATGGAAAATACATGCTCATTAAAAGTTTGGCTGTCAGGCTGGTGGTGGTGCGTGACTTCAACTCTAGAGGTTAAGAGGCAGAAGCAGGAGGGGGGGGGGTGTCTCTGTGAGTTCAAGACTAGCCTGGTCTATATAGCAAGTCCAGGCCAGTTAGGGTTACAAAGCAGGATCCTGTCCCAAGAGAAAAATAATGACAGTTTGGTTGATATTATTTTTCATAAACTTTGGGCACTGGCTGCTTCCATTAGTAGAGAAGAAATAAAATAACCAAGCATATCCCAGGTGATCTGGATAACATTTGGAAAAAATGAAAACAAAATTTTAGAAACTGTAGTGTAGTGCATATCAAAACAGACCAAAATAAGATGTTTAGTCTAAAGAAACGGAGAAAGGAGGTGTAGTTCCCACAATGAAGGCTGCACAAAAATCACCAAATTACAGAAAACTGTTAATCAATGGCCTAGAAATAGCCTAAAGCAATATGTATAGGTAAGGTGTTGAGGTAAATAGAATAGAGGGGTGGGAAAGATGACTAGTATTTACCCAGAATCCCACACAGGCCAAAGCTGACATGGTGGCAGAGGAATTGGTGAGGAAAGCCTGAGCAGACAGGGATATTTCATCACTATTAATTCATTCGTTCGTTCATTCATTTATTTACCTGACCTTTATTCAACTATCTACTATTGATTGAATTGTTAGCCAAAAAAAGACCTTTCTGGAATTCACCACTCACTAAAGGAAGCATTTCCCAACTCCTGTGATTGTCTTCAAACTGTCTTGGGACCCAGTACCCACCCATCTCCATCATCTCCTCAACACAGTGTAGGACAGAACCTAAGTACCCGTCTTGAGTCACCATCTATTCTCACATGCCTAATGGAGGAGGCACATCTATTGATCTTAACTTCAGCAACATGGCAGGACCATCTCAAGAGCTTTAAAGACTGTATGGCCCATTAGTGGGGGTGCAGTGAGGTGACCAATCTAGACCACTCCATGGGTAGAAGAAAAGCATATTATAATATGAAACTGCCTTGGGACTCTCTCTCAGGTGGACAGAAAATAGCAAGAGGGGGAGTCCAACGCTGCCATGACTGACTCTCAAGAGACCGAGAGTGTAGCAAAAGATGGCAGGAAAGTCTTGCCAGTTTTAAAGAGAGCACATGGCTGCAGGGTTGGGGAGGTGTGCAAGTCAGCATGCTGGGAGCTGGTGTTGGAGCTTAGATACGTGTACAGGCATGTGCTACTAGGGACCTAATGCCTCGTTGTCAGAGGTAGAGAGATAAGGGGTGTAATGACCATTCCTGACAACAGAGACCCTACTCACAGGCTCCTAGGGAACGCTGAGGGTACGCTTTTATCTACCCCAGAAATGCTTCTATTTATCCTGTTAGAGTCCAGCCTGAGCTAAGCCCACACTGTCATTTTGGACACTGTAATGTGGTACTGACATTTTAGGGACTGGGAGTAGACCCGATGGCCCAGACTGCTTCCCAGAATAAAGGAATTAGGATCCCTGAAGGCATGACACAGCAGTGATCTAGTTATGACGCTGTCTAGAGACACAGGCCCAGATTTGTTTTCTCTACCAATTAAAAGCCAAGGGGGGAAAATGTGTTACCAGAAATCCTGAGACATCCTAGCAGAGCCATCATATGATACCTGAGAAATTGGGACCCCTCTTGGGGTTCTTTTGCATAAAATGTTTTATTGGTTGGTTTGGGGTTTTGCGAGAGTTTCTCCGAGTAGCCCTGGCTGTCCTAGAACTAGCTTTGTTGACCAGGCTGGCCTTGAACTCAAAGATCCACCTGGCTTTGCCTCCGGAGTGCTGGGATTAAAGGCTTACACTACCACCACCCAGAGAAATTCATAAAATAATTTATGAATGGATACAAACAGAAGCTCAAGGACAATTTATTAGAGTTTAAAAAGACCGCCCCCTCCCCCAGGGCAGGCAAGCTGTAATCTCATAGCTGTCTGGAAGGGAGGGAAAGGGGAGGGGGATGAAGGGGAGAATGAACAAAAGCTGTGTTTCTTGGCATAAGGTGCAGCAAGGGCAGCCACCTGGCCACAGGTTTCATAAAGTCAGGGCTCCAAAAGGCCTGTCCACAAGGCTTGTAAGATAACACTAGGGAGTGAGAATTCTGGGAAGGGAAATGCAAATATAATTACATTATTGTTGTAAGGTGAACCCACCTTCATAAGAGTGGCCCTCTAGACAGGTCCCTGACCTGCCCCAACTGGGTCAGCCTTGAAGGGAGGAGACAAGTGCTTGTCTCCATCTAGAGGAAGACTCGACTCTTTACAGTGGATGGGAACCAGAGAGGGCTACTTACTGTCTGAACAACCCTGGGAAGGAGTGTTGAATATAACTAGACAGGGCAGACTGGAGGCAGGAATAAGGCCTTTTGGTAAACATCCTTTGATGACCACACATTGCCAGGATCTAGCACCTACAAGGCAGCGCTATGCACCAACTATGTCTCTTTGACATCTTTGACTTTCACATACAGGAATTCTCACCTCCAGCACCTCGGGACGAGATCAGGTTTTTTTTTTTTTTTTTTTGGTTTTTTTCGAGACAGGGTTTCTCTGTATAGCCCTGGCTGTCCTGGAACTCACTTTGTAGACCAGGCTGGCCTCGAACTCAGAAATCCACCTGCCTCTTCCTCCCGAGTGCTGGGATTAAAGGTGTGCTCCACCACGCCCGGCTGAGACCAATTTTTGAAGACAGGGTCTTTAAAGAGTTCACTAGAATAGGCATGGGCTTATGGTGTACAAATGGGCCAAATGGGCCAGTGTGCCCATTAAAGAAGCAGTCAGGACAAGATACATAGAAGGGAGAAATACTGTGTGAACACAGGAAAAGACAGCCATCAAGAGCGAAGGAGAGAAATCAGAAGCCACTAACCCTGCCAGCATCTTAATGTTGGACTTCTGGCCTCTGGACCAGTGGGTCTCCAGCTTCCTAATACTGTGACTCTTTAATACAGTTCCTCATGTTGTGGTGACCCCCAACCATAAATTATTTCATTGCTACTTCATGACTATAATTTTGCTACTGTTATGAATTGTAATGTAGATATCAGATATGCAGGATAGTCTTGGGTGACCTCTGTGAAAAGGTCATCTGACTACAGAAGGAGTTGCAACCCCGACCCACAGATTCTAGCCTGTGAGAAGATATATTTCTGTGACTTAAGCCCCAATATGTAGTACTCTGTCATGACAGTTGTAATGAATGAATGAATTGCAAGCACTGTGCTGACAATTTGGTTGTCAGAACGTCTCTTATTACTGTTGTTATTACTAAAACGTTTTACACAATAGATACTGGTAGGGCCAGATTCAAATGAGCACTGTAGTTGCCTGGACAAACCAAATGCAACCACCATCAATGCACAAGCTCCTGGTACAGGGCACTAAATACTGTGCTTAGCCCTAGAGGGAAGCCCTAGGGTAGGAACCTGAAACATCCTCCAAGAAATCACATTCTGATTGGTCCCAAGCTTGTGGCGCCATTTTCAGGGGGCAGGCCCTTGGGAGTATATTATCCTTGCTTGCTCTGTCACTCTACAGTGATATAGACACAGAGGAGCCAATAGGAAACAGCACCTTAATGCAAAACCAAGGTGTTGGGAGGGCCAGGGACAGAGAGCAGCCTGCTGCACGTCCTTCAGGGCTATGAGAAGAGACTGGACAGGGCACAGTGCCAGCTGACTTCAGGCTGTCTTCTCCTATCTCCTGCAGAGTCTGGATCCAGAGAGATGCTCTCAGAGTTGAGCTGTGGACCTAAGTCCCTCTGGTCCTACTCGGGGCATTGAGGCAAACAGGTCCTTCATGGGAAGAACACATTAGTGCTAATGCCTGGCTCTCATGAGCTTGCCTTGCCCTTCTTCGGAGAGCCCTTCCCATGGTTGCTCTTTCCATGCAGAAAGTTATTTGTGAACCATGCAAGTATGTCCGTAGGTCACAGCGCCCCTGAGGAATGCCTGGCAGAGACCACCCACCACAAGGCACTTATGCCTCCAAGTTCCTGAACAGCTGCAGCCTGGCTCCTGGCTGTGAGCCCTGTCAGTAACTGTGGAGGGGAGCTGGTCTGTCCCACACATCCTACGAACGGGCTCCCTCAGCACTAAAGTGGTACCCACCCAGTATAGCTTCCAACATGCCTTTCTCTGTGTGGGAGGGAAGCTCTTCTCTCTGGAGGAGCCTGTAATGTCGTTTCCCTTAGGACGTTTCCAACATGGACATAAAAATCCAAGGCTATCTCCAGCCAAGGATTGAACAGCTGTATCCCCACTGTCTAAACGAGGAAAAAGAAAGAAAGAAAAGCTCTTTGATCAAAGCCATGCAGATATAGTCATCCAAAGATAAGCGTGGGATCTGAGCTCTGGGAGGCACTGTTATCTGGAATGCTCTGCCTTACCCAGGAGAGAAAGCCTTATCTGAGAGGCACTGGAAACATGTTTTATAGTTTCAGATAACAAAATTTCCTAGAGAATCCTCCATATCAGCAATGACTCTCCATCCATGGGACATATGAGGGGTCAGGGGCACAGTATGTATTTCTTTGCTTTCTGTGGCTCAGAGGACAGGTTTGAGTGGTGGTGGAGGGAAAATTTGAGAAGCTCTTACAGGACAGTGTGTGCTCAGCCCTGCCCTTATCAAGGTGAATTGTAGTAAGCGGTGGGTGGGGACTGTCTCCCAGGAGGAGAAGAGGGGCATAGATGAAGAATGTCTTCCCTGATCTTTACCCCTCCTCTGGTATACAGCTTCAATTCTTTCAGTAGTTTTCAGTATTGGCTGTGTCTCTAGGGAAGATAGAGTAGAGACATGGGATTCTACCCCTCTTGTAAGCAGGAAATGCTAGCAGGCACTGAGTCTGGCCTGAGGCTTTGATGACAAGCACTAGACTTGGGTGGTCCGGACATCTCTCCACAAAGACTGTTCCTTAGTTCAAAAATATTGGTGGGAAAAATATTCAGAGATCAAATGTACATTCAAGGTGGGTTCCCTGTGCCTCCTAGTGTGGGTCCCACTGACACACACAGCAACTCCTCTGCAGCTTAATGGAAAAGAACATAACACACACACACACACAAAGAAACACAGGTCACAAAGAAACAGTCCAAAAGACTGTTGTGTTTTCTAAAGGAATGGTACACGTGTAAGGAGAGGGGATTCTGTCTTCAAAAATGTCAAGGTCACTCTGGTGGAAGATATCGATCACGGGAAATGCAAACTTGCGGGAGGAGTAAGGGCATATTTTTTGAGTCTTTTCAATCTTGTCATGAATTAGAACTCTATGATTTTTAAGTCTTCATGTGCAGGTACGGACTTCAATAGGAAGTTGGAATGTGGAACCCAGTTTTCTTCTTTTTTTGAGCTGAGTGTCATTTTTTTTTTTATTGAACACAATGTGTTTTCATACACTATATTCTAATCACTCTCTCCCTTCTCCTGACTCCTCCCAGCTCCTCCCCATCTCTCTATCCACTCAACTCCATGTCCTCTTTTCTGTCTCTTTTTTTAAAAAAAATAAGCAATCAAAAATCAAACAAATAAGAAACACACATACATCCCCACAGAAGACCTATAAGACAAAAAAAAAAAAAAAAAAAAAAAGAGGCAACATGAGACAAAAGGTCTACAACAATGCCATTGAGGTCCTTTTGTGTTGGCTGTCTACTGCTGGGCATGGAGCTCACACTGAAGTGCGGCTAACACACCTAGTGAGACACCATTGGAGAATGTCTCCTTTACAGACAGATGAGCATAGCTTTTTGGTTAGGGGTGGGTACCTGGGTCAACACCCTCCTCAGCACTGGAACCCCATCTGGCTCAAACCCGCCTGGGCTTGTGCGTGCTGCCACAGTCTCTGTGAGTTCACGTGTGCATCAGTCCTGTTGTGTATGGAGGATACTGTTTCCTTCAGTCATCCATCACCTCTGGCTTCTGCCATCTTTCCACCTCCTTCTGCATGGGTCCCTGAACCCTGAAAGGGAAGGTTCGATGAAGACATCCCATTTAGGACAGAAAAGTATAGCTTTCTTAATTATTGAAATGGTAATTCTATTTATCCATTTTTGAGACAGGATTTCACTCTGTAACTCTGGCTATCCTAGAATTCACTCTGTAGACTAGGCTAGACTTGAACTTTCAGGAATTTTCCTGTCTCTGCCTCCCAAGTGCAGGGATTAAAAACATGTCTGGCCCCTGAAGTAGAATTTTTAAAGACTCCTTAGTTTTTAAAAATAATTTGCTTTCCATAAGATAAAAGTAAAGTATAGAGGTACCAGGGGTCCCCTTAGTGGTTGGAGGTTTGTGTAGCATTCATGAGGCCCTAGCTTCAATCACTAGTAACACAAAAGTAACTAGAAACGATAAGAGGAAGGACAGTGGATCACAGGGAGGTTAGAAAATTAGACATGGTACACCAGTGTCTTTGGGAAAATTCAATTATCCTTCTGGAAATAAAACAGTTGTCAGATTTAGTCAAAAGGTTGTACATTCTTGAATGTCCCTAGAAAACTGCAGTGCACATTGTATGGGGACCCAGGGAAACAACACACACACACACACACACACATGCACGCATGCTCATTGAAGAAAGGGGTGCTGCATATGATAATACATGGCTCATTATTCAAACCCAGGCTGTTAGATGCAGGTGTACAAGTATTGTGAGCTGTTTGCTTCAGGTTAGGATGAGCAGGTAGACATGAAGGAGGCAGATCATAGTTCAGGCATTCTAAGACTGAGGCTCTCTCTGCATAGTTCACTGCTGCCACTATTGCCCAAACACAAACTCAATCCTGGATTCAGAAACTGCACCCATCACTGCGCCTGGGCTGTACAGCACCTTTCCCATCACGTGGTCATGCTGTGCCCACAAGGACTTCTCCAGGAAACCATGCCCTTTCCCACCCTGAGCCTTTGAGTACAGGCAGACTGCAGACAGGTCATGTTCCATAACACAAGGACAAGATTGTCACTATGGTTTCTTTCTTTGTCCGAGAGCAGTCCAGAACCTCAGGGGCATAGCTGTCAGGACAGCGCTGTACCATGTGGGGACCCAGGCTCCCAACATTCTGCTTCTTCCCCCATCTCCTGGGATGAAGGATCCTTGTCTGGCAGACAGATGCCAGGGTCAGTGTCTTTATCTATAAGGAGACTCAGAAGTTGCACACATAACTGCCCCTTACTCCCCTGTGACATAGACCTGGTCATGTGTCTCCTTCCCAGGGGGTTCCAAAGGAGGGATTCTGGGTAGGGGCTGTGTAGTCCACCTGATGTCATGTTCTTCAGGACATGGGGCTGATTAGAAGTTTCTGCCCCTTTCAGTGATTGTCAGCCTGGACTTGCCTCGTCTGACCTTGGGCACTTACCCCCTACCCTTGGTGACTTAATGAAAACCAGCCTCCTCGATGCCTCTGCCTGGCATTTTGTTAAGTACTTTGTGTTGTAATTATCTGTGTACAGCTTGGGCTGTGAGCTGAAGCAGAAGCCAGCAATAAATTACTGAAATCACTACTGCAGTTTAACACCTTTTATGGCGTCCATAAAACCTCTCAGTTATTACAGCCTTCACTTGGTCACTCTGCAGAAAGGCATCACTGGTGAAGGGAAGCTCTGGACAGCCCTGGCCAAAGACAAAGAAAAGGTTCTCATGACCAGGAACTACTTTGCTGCCATACCTAGCTGTGCCCCCTGCACACAGTCAACACGGAGTGGACATCTCTGCAGCTGGTACTGCTGTCATCTGTACCAAAGTGAAATCTGTACCCTGACCGAATGCTGGCAGCTCGTTTGTGAATTCTATGGTGGGGAGAGCTTACTCCCTTTACCAAGGACCACGGATGGAGATGTTCGCTGAGTATGGAGAGAATGTAGGATTCATTTGCTTGGCAACTGGATGAACTGATAAGTGAAGGGATGTAAGAGATTTTGATTATTTAGTTGTTGGAATCAGCCAGCAGCACCTGCAGCATCCTGAGTTCATTCCTGTATGAGATGAAACAACAAATCTGCTGACCTGCTAATTAATCCCTAAAGAAACCTGCATCTTATTACCAAATCGCAAATCTGGTGGGTGTAGGCGTGTGTGTGCATTTTCCTCAGAGTGATGTGATGTTTTAGGACCACCCTAACAAAGTGAATCAGTTTGAAAAACTCCAAAATAGCAAATGGCAATAGAATTACAGTAATTTACGCCATGCTTTTAACTAGAGGAGAAAATACCGTTGCTGAATGCAGCTGGGGACTCTCCTATTCATAGAAGCATCCTGCCTTTTAGTTAGTGAGTGAAAATGAGTGAACAGAAGGGAAGAGGAAGGAAGGCCCGGGCTCTGCTGTGCGGAGACTCCAAGCTGATAAAATATGACACAGAATATTTCTGCTGTGAGTGAGTTTGGGCCTAAACAGGCTTTAAACACATCTGAGTGGATCTGGTGAGGAGAGACATATCTTGGAGTTCACATTTGTGAGAAAACAGCAAGTTACAGCAGAGGAAAGGTCAGCGGGAGGGAGAGAGAGAAAGTCCAGCATTAATGTCCCTGCCCCAACAGCTGGTGTTGGGTGAGCAACTCAGAGGACACCTGATGTTTGGTGAAATGGCCTTGCCACACGGAGAAGTGATAGGACACACAAGACTGGAAGCAAAGCCTGGCGCGTTCCCTAGACTCCACTCTTCCGGTTCATTTTTCGCAGGTCTGGAGCCGGATCCCTCTTGGGGATTTCCTAGCCGTAGTATTCTCAAGCTCTAAGAGAACCGTGGCCCAGACCAAGTCATCATCACATGATAGCGTAGCAGAACCAGCAAGTGGGAGCAGAGGATAAATGCCGGAGCCTGCCGTCCCTCCTCACCCCAGAGGGAAGTGTGGGAGCCTGCTGTCCCTCACCCTTTCTCCATGGGGGTGAAGGGACCTTCCTTCCCTCTGTGCTTTGGAAGGACTGAGGGAAATAGTTCTTCTGGTTCTGCCAGGATGTGACAGATGAAGAACCAGGACAATAAAACCCAACAGAAACAACAGCAAAATACTGAAACCCCATGGCTCTCACATTCCACCCAAGTCTGCAAACTTGTTCTAACGGGCACCAAAACATCGTTGGCATCTCCCTCCCCTTCTTCTAGTGCCCACTCACTTCCTGCCTTTCAGCTTTGAATTTGGTTTTTGTCTTGTTTGCATCCTGTTCTTATCCCTTTTCTCTGTTTCCCTTTGGCCTACAAGTAACCCGAGTGGTACATCTTGCTGTGCAAGAGAAGCCAGACTCCAGAACACTCTAGCTAATAAGAAATTGGGGAAGAAAAGGAGAGGAGAGAAAACAAAATAGACTTTTCCCCTTTTAATGAGTGACTGGTTCGTCACTATTAGGTGATTCAACACTTTTAAGAAAATGATCTATAAAACTCTTCTGCCATCTGAGATTGTTTTGTTCTAAGGTGACTGGCATACTCTAAAAGTAAGTAGATGTGGTAGAAGCTTGTTATGTGAACTACTGCTGAGTGGGTTGCAAGATTAAGTGGCAATAGTCATCAGGGCAGGACTCATTGATGATAACAATGAGCCATCGATCAATGCCTTCCTACATCCAAGTACTGTGCAGTGCCCTCTGCGGCCATGTGATTTCTCTGAGATTGTATCCAATGCTGTTAAAAATAAGACTTCGCAACAATCTTACCTGACTCATATGGCCATTATGGAAAAGAGTATAGACATTTCCAATAAATAAATAAATAAATAAATAAATAAATAAATAAATAAGAGCCAGATGCTCTAGCTACTCCACTCCTGGGAATATAGACAAAACAAACAAACTGTGTATCAATAAGACTGTTCATGCCGGGCGTAGTGGTGCACGCCTTTAATCCCAGCACTCGGGAGGCAGAAGTAGGCAGATTTCTGAGTTCGAGGCCAGCCTGGTTTACAAAGTGAGTTCCAGGACAGCCAGGGCTATACAGAGAAACACTGTCTTAAGAAAAAACAAAAAACAAAAAACAAAAAACCAACCAACCAAACAAACAAACAAACAAAAAGACTGTTCATGTTCCTTGCATTCCTCATAGTAGCTAAGACACAGAACCCACCCACATGTCTGTCAATGAATGAATAGATAAAGGAAATGTGGTGTTTTATACAGTGGGATACTATTTGCCCTTAAAGAAGAAAATCCTGATTATTAAGACATTGTGCTAAGTGAAATGGGCTAGGCACAGATCACACTTGATCACACTGATATGTGGATTTTTAAGATCCCAAACTCAAACAAGCAGAGAGTGAAAGGTTAGACAATGAGTGTGATGCTTCAGCTAAACCAGAGGAATAACTGTAACCTCTCCACCTGCAACATGGAGGAAGTAATATTGTCTCTATCTGTGGCCCAGGGTATTTGTGATGTTAAAGGAATGTGAAAACAAAAAACAACAACAAAAAAAAAAAAAACAAAAAAATGTCAATGCTTTGTACTTTAGCCTCAGTTTTAAAATGGAGTTTGTCATAGAATAATTAAATAACTTTTTAAAGAAATAGGAAGAACTAGTGAATACTCAGTAAACTATTAATCTGTATCAGCTATTGCTACATAATAGGTCACCTCATGTAACAGAATGACAGAAAATAAGCCTCATTTTTCTATGAGACTAAATGTTGTCTGGAAGCTCTTCTCACTGGGTTGGACTCACCTGTCCTGTGGTGAGGCAGTGACTGAAGGAGGGGCTTCTGATGTGAAGTGACAGGTCTTTGTAGAGCACAGTAGGACATAAGAGGTATTCAGAACCCAGGGAAATGTCACCATACCAAGCTTTATAATTGTATTCCCCTTGTGTCACTTTCTGAGTGACACATTGTCCTGGAGTGGACTCCTTAAGGTTGACCTCGATGCAAAGGGGAAATTGTTCTTGTCCCTATTTTCTTCAAAGTTTGGCAAAAGAATTTTGACACTTTCATGGGAACCATTTCTTTATTTGATGTAATTCCAGTTCTCTCCAGGGGACCATGGCATTTATGCTTTAAATAAAGAGCTGCAGGGGCATCTTGTTTCTTTATTCCTTCAGGACATGACATAGTAGTGTTCATAACAGCTTTGAACTAATTTCTTTCTATTTATTTATTTAATGTATATGAGTACACTGTTGTTGTTTTCAGACACACCAGAAGAGGGCATCAGATCCCATTACAGATGGTTCTGAGCCACCACGTGGTTGCTGGGAATTGAACTCAGGACTCTGGAAGAACAGTCAGTGCTCTTAACCACTGAGCCATCTCTCCAGCTCCTAATTTCTATTTTATTATGTTTAATTGTAGGAGTGTATGAATGCATGCATGTGTGTTTATGTGTCTCTGTGTATATATGTATAAGAGAGAGAGAGAGAGAGAGAGAGAGAGAGAGAGAGAGAGAGAGAGAGAGAGAGAGAGAGAGAATATGTACACACATAAGTACAGGTACCTGTGGAGACTTGAGGCATCAGATCTTCCTGGAACTGGAGGCAGTTGTGAGCCTCGTGACAGGAGTGCTGGAACTTTAATCCTCTGGAAGAGCAGGAAGTGCTCTTAACAGCAGAGTCATCTCTCTACTTACACACACACACACACACACACACACACACATACACACACCTTTTAAAACAGGGTCTAATTATGTAGCCTAGGCTGGCCTCAAGCTGGATGTATAGACCAGGCTGTCACTGCCTCTGTGCCTCTGCTCTGGGATTAAAGCTGCATACCACTATGCCCAGCCTCATGACATCTGACTCCTGCTTCGCTATACTGGAATAATTGTTATTAGTCTGACCCTCCTACTGCAAATAGCCATAAAGTTTGGTAAACTATTCGTGGTGTATGTTGACAGGCCAGGGGGGGTGGGGGGAGTACAAATTAGCAAAAGACAGAGTCCTTAAGACTAAGAAATACACGAAAAGCCAACCAGGCTCACAGCTGCTTTCTGCCTGGCCACACTTTCCGAACCAAAGCACAGAGTGGACCCATAGGAAGACTGGTGACTCTGCAGAGGGAAAGATCAGTGTGCTGGTTGTAAATGCCGCTGGCGTTGGCATCTGCTGATGGAACCACTGGACCGAAAGGAGCAGCCCATGGAAGCCTGTGTGACCACGGGCTTCTCCTGTCTTGTGGCTGCATCAGCAAACACGTGGGTAGCTTTGAGATCACCCAGACAGAAAGCGGGTGTGAACAGTATGCTCAGATACCCCAAGATCTGCTGTGTAAACAGTAGTTTGGCTACACTTCGCTTACTCTTTCTGTTTGAAACAATCCTACGGAAATTGTTTCTATTTCTGTTTCTTCCTTAAGTTTCATTTTTAAGGACAATTTGACAAAGACAGATGTTCAAATAAAAGAGGAAATCGAAGCTCTGCAGCTGCATCTGTCCACTATTACTGCTTGCTGCAGTGATGCTCAAGCCCACTGAGTTATTCGACATCTTGGCTGATGGCGAGCCTTTGGACCGCATCTCTTTCGAATCTCCTTCGAGCTGTTTGCAAAGTTCCAAAGACAGCAGAAAACTTTCATGCTCTGAGCATTGGGAGAAAGGACTTGAATAGAAGGGTTCCTCCTTTCGCAGAATTAGTCCAGGATTCATATGCGAGAGTGGCGACTTCACACGCCATGATGGCCCTGGAGGCAAGTCCATCTACGGGGAGAAATTTAAGAATAAAGACTTCATTCTGAAGCATACAGGTCCTGGCATCTTGCCCATGGAAAGTGCTGGACCAAACACAGTTTCCAGTTTTTCATATGTACTGCCAAGACTCAGTAGCTGCATGGTGTAATGGTTTGTATATGCCTGGCCCAGGGAATGGCGCGGTTAGAAGGTGTGGCCCTGTTGGAGTAGGTGTGTCACTGTGGATGTGGGCTATAAGACCCTCATCCTAGCTGCCCAGAAGCCAGTCTTCTCAGTAGCTACCTTCAAACGAAGACCTCTCAGCTCCTCCTGCACCATGCCTGCCTGCATGCTCCCATGCTCTCACCTTGATGATAATGGACTGAACCTCTGAGCGTGTAAGCCAGTCCCAATTAAATGTTGTCCTTTATAAGAGCTGCCTTGGTCGTGCTGTCTGTTCACAGCAGTAGAACCATAACCAAGACAGATGGCGAGCATGTTGTCTTTGGGAAGGTGAAAGAAGGCGTGAGCATTATGGAAGCCATGGAGCATTTGTGTTAGAGGAATGGCAAGAAGATCACCATTGCCAGCTTGAGCACTCTAATTCTTCAGGCATATTACCTAGGGCAGACCATGCCTTCTATAGCTCAGGAGAGGGCGGGGACTCTATCTGCAACCATAACCATGGCTCTCCCTGAAGTTCTTTGGGTTCCATATTTTCCTAATTCCCCTCAAAGTCTAGTTAGATTGCAGAGTTAAGTTTATGATCGTGAAGAAGATTAAAGGGGACAAAGAGAAGAAATCTAAAATTTTACTTGTTAGTATTGAATGTTAAATAGCTCAATATCGCTAAGCAGTGGTCTCTTGGAGGGAGTCTTTACAGAAATTCTTTAAAGGAGTCTTCCCCCTTCCCAGTGAACATACTCACATAGGCACGCACACACCGCCACCTGCCACGAGCACTAATTTAAAACTGGTAACACGATTACCTTTAAAGATGAAGTAAATTATCATCTGTCAAGCTAGATGTTAACTGTCCCTGCTACTGAAAATTATGACTTGAAAGTCAAGTATGGTGGCACAGGCCTTTAATCTCAACTCTTAGGGAAAAGGCAGGTGGATCTCTGAGTTCAAGGCTAGCCTGGTCTACACCGTAAGGTCCAGAACAACAAGCTCCATAGAGAAATACAGTATTAAAAATCAACCAAACAAACAAATAAACAAAAACCACGAGAAAAGCACCTGGGAAGCTAGGGCAGCAGGGTCCGCAGATACTCGCCAGCTACCCACAACACCCGCCACAGGATCTTAAGACTTCTGGTGAGTGGAACACAGCTTCTGCTCCAATCCAATTGCGCGCGGGACCTGAGACTGCATTAGTTAGGGAAGCAGAAACCGGCCTAAGTAGGGCCACAGGCCTCATCCGGCTGGATCAGCACCAGGGGAGCTAGAGCGCAGGGTCAGCTGACACCCGCCAGCTACCCACGAACCCCGCCACAGGATTTTGAGACTGCTGGTGAGTGGAACACAGCTTCTGCTCCAGTCCAATCACACGGGACCCGAGACTGCTCTGGTTGGGGAGGCAGAAATCCGGCCTACATAGGGCCACAAGCCTCTTCCGGTCAGAAAAGCACCTGGGTAGCTAGGGCGCAGGGTTGGCTGACACTCGCCAGCTACCCACAACACCCGCCAAAGGATCTTAAGACTTCTGGAGAGTGGAACACAGCTTCTGCTCCAATCCAACTGCGCGCGGGACCTGAGACTGCATTAGTTAGGGAAGCAGAAAACCGGCCTGAGTAGGACCACAGGCCTCTTCCTGCTGGACCAGCACTGGGTACCGCCAGCTACCCACGACCCCAGCCACAGGATTTTGAGACTGCTGGTGAGTGGAACACAGCTTCTGCTCCAATCTTTAAACAGTGACAACGACAACAACTAACCCCAGAGATTACCAGATGGCGAAAGGTAAACGTAATAATCTTACTAACAGAAACCAAGAACACTCACCATCATCAGAACCCAGCACTCCCACTTCGCCCAGTCCAGGGCACCCCAACACACCGGAAAAGCTAGACACGGATCTAAAAGCATATCTCCTGATGATGATAGAGGACTTCAAGAAGGACTTTAATAACACACTTAAAGAAATACAAAGGAACGCTGGTAAACAGGTAGAAGACAATAAAGAGGAAGCACAAAAATCCCTTAAAGAATTGCAGGAGAACACTGCTAAAGAGTTACAAATCCTTAAAGAAAAACAGGATAACCTAATCAAACAGGTAGAAGTCCTTAATGAAAAACAGGAAAACACATCCAAACAGATGATGGAAATGAACAAAACCATACTAGACCTAAAAAGGGAAGTAGACACAATAAAGAAAACCCAAAATGAGGCAACACTGGAGATAGAAACCCTAGGAAAGAAATCTGGAACCATAGATACCAGCATCAGCAACAGAATACAAGAGATGGAAGAGAGAATCTCAGGTGCAGAAGATTCCATAGAGAACATCGGCACAACAATCAAGGAAAATGTAAAATGCAAAAAGATCCTAACTCAAAACATCCAAGAAATACAGGACACAATGAGAAGACCAAACCTACGGATAATAGGAGTGGATGAGAATGAAGATTTTCAACTCAAAGGACCAGCAAACATCTTCAACAAAATTATAGAAGAAAACTTCCCAAATCTAAAGAAAGAGATGCCCATGAACATACAAGAAGCCTACAGAACTCCAAATAGACTGGACCAGAAAAGAAATACCTCCCGACACATAATAATCAGAACAACAAATGCTCTAAATAAAGATAGAATACTAAAAGCAGTAAGAGAAAAAGGCCAAGTAACATATAAAGGCAAGCCTATCAGAATTACACCAGATTTTTCACCAGAGACTATGAGAGCCAGAAGATCCTGGACGGATGTTATACAGACACTAAAAGAACACAAATTCCAGCCCAGGCTACTGTACCCAGCCAAACTCTCAATTAACATAGATGGAGAAACCAAAGTATTCCATGACAAAACCAAATTCACGAATTATCTCTCCACGAATCCAGCCCTTCAAAGGATAATAACAGAAAAAAACCAATACAAGGACAGGAACCACGCCCTAGAAACAACAAGAAGGTAATCCCTCAACAAACCTAAAAGAAGACAACCACAAGAACAGAATGCCAACTTTAACAACAAAAATAACAGGAAACAACAATTACTTTTCCTTAATATCTCTTAATATCAATGGACTCAACTCCCCGATAAAAAGACATAGACTAACAAACTGGCTACACAAACAAGACCCAACATTTTGCTGCTTACAGGAAACTCATCTCAGAGAAAAAGATAGACACTACCTCAGAATGAAAGGCTGGAAAACAATTTTCCAAGCAAATGGTATGAAGAAACAAGCTGGAGTAGCCATTCTAATATCTGATAAGATTGACTTCCAACCCAAAGTCATCAAAAAAGACAGGGAGGGACACTTCATACTCATCAAAGGTAAAATCCTCCAAGAGGAACTATCAATCCTGAATATCTATGCTCCAAATACAAAGGCAGCCACATTCATTAAAGAAACTTTAGTAAATCTCAAAGCACACATTGCACCTCATACAATAATAGTGGGAGACTTCAACACACCACTTTCACCAATGGACAGATCATGGAAACAGAAACTAAACAGGGACACAGTGAAACTAACAGAAATTATGAATCAAATGGATCTGGCAGATATCTACAGAACATTCTATCCTAAAACAAAAGGATATACCTTCTTCTCAGCACCTCATGGTACCTTCTCCAAAATTGACCACATAATTGGTCACAAAACAGGCCTCAACAGATACAAAAATATTGAAATTGTCCCATGCATCCTATCAGATCACCATGGACTAAGGCTGATCTTCAATAACAAAATAAATAATAGAAAGCCAACCTTCACGTGGAAACTGAACAACACTCTTCTCAATGATACCTTGGTCAAGGAAGGAATAAAGAAAGAAATTAAGGACTTTTTAGAGTTCAATGAAAATGAAGCCACAACATACCCAAACTTATGGGACGCAATGAAAGCATTTCTAAGAGGAAAACTCATAGCTCTGAGTGCCTCCAAAAGGAAACTAGAGAGAGCACACATTAGCAGCTTGACAACATACCTAAAAGCACTAGAACAAAAGGAAGCAAATTCGCCCAAGAGGAGTAGACGGCAGGAAATAATCAAACTCAGGGGCGAAATCAACCAAGTGGAAACAAGAAAAACTATTCAAAGAATCAACCAATCAAGGAGCTGGTTCTTTGAGAAAATCAACAAGATAGATAAACCCTTAGCCAGACTCACTAGAGGGCACAGGGAAAGCATCCTAATTAACAAAATCAGAAATGAAAAAGGAGACATAACAACAGATCCTGAAGACATCCAAAACACCATCAGATCCTTCTACCAAAGGCTATACTCAACAAAACTGGAGAACCTGGATGAAATGGAGAAGTTCCTAGACAGATACCAGGTACCAAAGTTGAATCAAGATCAGGTTAATGATCTAAACAACCCTATATCCCCCAAAGAAATAGGAGCAGTCATTAATAGTCTCCCAACTAAAAAAAGCCCAGGACCAGATGGGTTTAGTGCAGAGTTCTATCAGACCTTCAAAGATCTAATCCCAGTTCTTCACAAACTATTCCACAAAATAGAAACAGAAGGTACTTTACCCAACTCATTCTATGAAGCCACAATTACTCTGATACCTAAACCACAAAAAGACCCAACAAAGATAGAAAACTTCAGACCAATATCCCTTATGAATATTGATGCAAAAATACTCAATAAAGTTCTTGCTAACCGAATCCAAGAACACATCAAAACAATCATCCATCCTGACCAAGTAGGTTTCATCCCAGGGATGCAGGGATGGTTCAATATACGGAAATCCATCAACGTAATCCAGTATATAAACAAACTCAAAGACAAAAACCACATGGTCATCTCGTTAGATGCGGAAAAAGCATTTGACAAGATCCAACACCCATTCATGATAAAAGTCTTGGAAAGATCAGGAATTCAAGGCCCATACCTAAACATGATAAAAGCAATCTACAGCAAACCAGTAGCCAACATCAAAGTAAATGGTGAGAAGCTTGAAGCAATCCCTCTAAAATCAGGGACTAGACAAGGCTGTCCACTTTCTCCATACCTATTCAACATTGTACTTGAAGTCCTAGCCAGAGCAATTCGACAACAAAAGGAGATCAAAGGGATACAAATTGGAAAAGATGAAGTCAAAATATCACTCTTTGCAGATGATATGATAGTATATATAAGTGACCCTAAAAATTCCACCAGAGAACTCCTAAGCCTGATAAACAGCTTCAGTGAAGTAGCTGGATATAAAATTAACTCAAACAAATCAATGGCCTTTCTCTACACAAAGAATAAACAGGCTGAGAAAGAAATTAGGGAAACAACACCCTTCTCAATAGTCACAAATAATATAAAATATCTTGGCGTGACTCTAACTAAGGAAGTGAAAGATCTGTATAATAAAAACTTCAAGTCTCTGAAGAAAGAAATTATCGAAGATCTCAGAAGATGGAAAGATCTCCCATGCTCATGGATTGGCAGGATCAACATTGTAAAAATGGCTATCTTGCCAAAAGCAATCTACAGATTCAATGCAATCCCCATCAAAATTCCAAATCAATTCTTCAACGAATTAGAAAGTGCAATCTGCAAATTCATCTGGAATAACAAAAAACCTAGGATAGCAAAAACTCTTCTCAAGGATAAAAGAACCTCTGGTGGAATCACCATGCCGGACCTAAAGCTCTACTACAGAGCAATTGTGATAAAAACTGCATGGTACTGGTATAGTGACAGACAAATAGACCAATGGAATAGAATTGAAGACCCAGAAATGAACCCACACACCTACGGTCACTTGATCTTCGACAAGGGAGCTAAAAACATCCAGTGGAAGAAAGACAGCATTTTCAACAAATGGTGCTGGCACAACTGGTTGTTAACATGTAGAAGAATGCGAATTGATCCATTCCTATCTCCTTGTACTAAGGTCAAGTCTAAGTGGATCAAGGAACTTCACATAAAACCAGAGACACTGAAACTTATAGAGGAGAAAGTGGGGAAAAGCCTTGAAGATATGGGCACAGGGGAAAAATTCCTGAATAGAACAGTAATGGCTTGTGCTGTAAGATCGAGAATTGACAAGTGGGACCTCATGAAACTACAAAGCTTCTGCAAGGCTAAAGACACCATCAATAAGACAAAAAGACCACCAACAGATTGGGAAAGGATCTTCACCTATCCTAAATCAGATAAGGGACTAATATCCAATATATATAAAGAACTCAAGAAGGTGGACTCCAGAAAGTCAAATAACCCCATTAAAAAATGGGGCTCAGAACTGAACAAAGAATTCTCACCTGAGGAATACCGAATGGCAGAGAAGCACCTGAAAAAATGTTCAACATCCTTAATCATCAGGGAAATGCAAATCAAAACAACCCTGAGATTCCACCTCACACCAGTCAGAATGGCTAAGATCAAAAATTCAGGTGACAGCAGATGCTGGCGAGGATGTGGAGAAAGAGGAACACTTCTCCATTGTTGGTGGGATTGCAAGCTTGTACAACCACTCTGGAAATCAGTCTGGCGGTTCCTCAGAAAATTGGACATAGTACTACTGGAGGATCCAGCAATACCTCTCCTGGGCATATATCCAGAAGATGTCCCAACTGGTAAAAAGGACACATGCTCCACTATGTTCATAGCAGCCCTATTTATAATAGCCAGAAGCTGGAAAGAACCCAGATGTCCCTCAACAGAGGAATGGATACAGAAATTATGGTACATTTACACAATGGAGTACTACTCAGCTATTAAAAAGAATGAATTTATGAAATTCCTAGCCAAATGGATGGACCTGGAGGGCATCATCTTGAGTGAAGTAACACAATCACAAAAGAACTCACACAATATGTATTCACTGATAAGTGGATATTAGCCCAAAACTTAGGATACCCAAGATATAAGATACAATTTGCTAAACGCATGAAACTCAAGAAGAATGAAGACCAAAGTGTGGACACTGTGCACCTTCTTAGAATTGGGAACAAAACACCCAGGGAAGGAGTTACAGAGACAAAGTTCGTAGCTGTGATGAAAGGATGGACCATTTAGAGACTGCTGTATCCAGGGATCCATCCCATAATCAGCTTCTAAACGCTGACACCATTGCATACACTAGCAAGATTTTGCTGAAAGGACCCAAATATAGCTGTCTCTTGTGAGACGATGCCGGGGCCTAGCAAACACAGGAGTGGATGTTCACAGTCAGCTATTGGATGTATCACAGGGCTCCCAATGGAGAAGCTAGAGAAAGTAACCAAGGAGCTAAAGGGATCTGCAGCCCTATTGTTGGAACAACATGATGTACTAACCAGAACCCCGGAGCTCTTGTCTCTAGCGGCATATGTATCGAAAGATGGCCTAGTCGGCCATCAATGGAAAGAGAGGCCCATTGGACTTGCAAACTTTATATGCCCCAATATAGGGGAATGCCAGGGCCAAAAGAATGGGAATGGGTGTGTAGGGAAGTGGGGGGCGCTATGGGGGACTTTTGGGATAGCATTGGAAATGTAATTGAGGAAAATATGTAATAAAAATATTAAAAATTTAAAAAAAAGAAATATATTAAACTAACATTAATGGAAAAAAAAACAAAAACCACAAGTATAATTAAGAATGTGTAATTTTTTTGCTCAAAAAGGAGGAATGCCAGCATTCCTGTTTTCATTGTACCCTGTTTTTGTTTGTTTTTTGTGTCGTTTTTGCTTTTAGATAATGATCTGAAAGTTACTTTTATTTCTATTTCCTTCTTTCTTTTCTTTTAAAGAATTATTTATTTATTTATTTTATGTATGTAAGTACACTGTCACTGTCTCTAGGCACACCAGAAGAGGGCATCAAATCCCATTACAGATTGTTATGAACCACCAAAAAAATGAATGAACAAACAAAACAAAACAAAAACAAAACAAAACAGGGGCTGCAGAGATGGCTCAGCAGATAAGAGCACTGACTGCTTTTCCAGACGTCCTGAGTTCAATTCCCAGCTTGGGGAGTTCTAGTTCAGTGTCTCAAAAAAATCATAATAAGCTGCTATGCCTACCTCTCCGCTATGGATTCCCCCTCTGGAACTATAAGCCAAAATAAATTGTTTATTCCAGTAGACAGAGAGAGACAGAGACATGGAGAGATGGGGAGGTGGTGGGGGAGGGGAAGAGGGAGAGACCTGGTGGTGCTCTGGCCTCCATCATCCATGTACACACAGCAACACACAAATGCATCTACAGACCTGGGTGGTGTGGCTGAGGAGACTTCCTGGCAGAGCATTAGACAGGCTGTTTGGATTCTCTTTGCTCCTCTCAGTAAGTGAGAGGGGGTGGGGGTGGGGTGGGGGTAAACTTCAGAAGAACTGAAGACTATCTGATTCTGAAATTATCCAGGTGATAGGAATATTAATGAGGGACGGCTTTCAGTCAAAGATCAACTCCTAGAAACCTAGGCTGGACATGAAGTGGAAGGAACTAACTTCAAAATCTGTTTTCATAATTTAGAAAACATTTAGCAAATACTCCAGAGAACCCCGGGGCTCCTACAAAACCCAACAGCATTGCCCCTCAGCTGTTTCAACAACACCCCCCCTCCCCCCCCCACCCCCCCACCCCCCACCCCCCCACCCCCACCCCCACCCCCCCCCCACCCCCGCTGTAAAGAGACTTATCTTAAGGAGGTTTATTAGCATAGCTTTTGCCTAAAGGAACAAATCATGCCTACAAGCCTTGTGCGGGTAATATACAAAGTTCGAGGCGCACACGTTGCCGGAAACACTATAGGGTTGAAACGAAGAGACAGAAACCATAAGGCATTAAAACAAAAACCTACCTTGAGATACACACACTTTAATAGTGGCTTCTCCAGCAAAGCAACTTCTGGCGGGATAGGAACAGGAATGGGAGGAGCTTTGGCAACACAGGGTAAATGGTGCCGGGAGGTGGGGGGTGGGGGGATGGGTTTAGGGGCCGGCCCGGCATTCCGCAGTGAGCAGACAGACTATCAGGCCCACTACAATGACTGTGGTGGAGTTGTGCGCACTGTACATAGGACAGGGAACAGAACTGCTGCAGTCCTGTGGGCTTGGACAGGGTAGAAGGCATCAGGGTGGTCACAGTGGAGACAGATTGCTGGGCAGGAAGGAGCTGGATCCATTAAGGGGAGGGGATGGCGCAGCAGAACTCATCCTGCTTACTGTGCTCCCACTGCCGATCCAGAAGGCCATGGTGCATCCTGTCAACAGGCCCACAATGGCACCAAGAGGGGTGGCACATGAAACGAACATCCCAAGGCCGAAGAGTCCCAACAGTGGCCCTCCAACCATGCCAGAGATACTGAGTGCTGCCCGGAGCACTGATCCCTGATGAGAAGAAATAGAGGCCATTCCCAGGCCAACTAGCCCATAGGCAAAGGCAAGGCTTCGAGAAAGCATGATGGCCCGGGTTTCAGTCAACTGAGGGAACCAGGTCTGGGTCAGGTCTTCCATCGTGACAGTTGCCAGTGAAGTGAGTGCAAAGAGAGCCACTGAAGAGGCAGGCAACAAAGAGCCCAGGCAGCCCTGGCGTGTCTTTCAGGAGCTCCATCCCAAAATAGAGGACAAACTAGAGGTCAAAGGCTGCTTGCTCTTGCTGCGGCCTATGCTATACTCCTTATGATAGGCAAACATGACCAGACCATTGAGGCAGCTCACACAGAGGGCCACTAGCCAGCAAGGGAAGCCTGCATAGCAGGAGAGCACAGCAGCTGTCTCTGAGTGGGAACCGAGGTAGCGCTGCACCTGAGCCTGATTCAGTCCATAGGAGGAGAGCATCAGGAATACTCCTCCAAAGGCCAAAGTCCTGAAAGTGTGACGCACAAAGGGGTCAGGATCCAGCTCAATCCCAGGGATGAGGCCATGCTGTGGAGCCACTTCCCATACATGCCCCAAGCCACCCACTCTGGCTGCTCCTACAATGATAACCACCAGCTGCCCTAGGAACACAACCAGCGTTTGGAACACATCTGTCACAGCCTGATGACACAGATGACAGCCTCCAGCCCACCCAGTGCTGTGTAGATGTTGCAGACAATCCCTAGGGCCAGCACTGACAGCCATAAATCAAATCCAGTCACTGCACTAAGGGCCAAGGATGGTGCAGAGAGAGCAACTCCCACATAGATTACCATCTGAAAGATGAAGGTCACAGTCCCACAGATCCGAACCGATTGTGTGTGTGTGTGTGTGTGTGTGTGTATGTGTGTGCTTTGTTTTGTTTTGTTTTTCGAGACAGGATTTCTCTGTGTAGCCCTCGCTGTCCTGGAACTCACTCTATAGACTAGGCTGGCCTTGAACTCAGAAATTCACCTGCCCCTGCTTCCCAAATGCTGGGATTAAAGGTGAGCGCCACCACGCCCAGTTTCCGAACTGCTTTATAGGCTTTATAGGCTTCATAGGTGCCAGTCAGATGCAGGCGGTAGAAGACAGGGATGAAGATGAGAGCAGGGATTGGGAGCTCCAGGAAGTAGGAGCACCCCAGGAACCAATACTGGGTTCTAACTCAGTAGATCTCAGCTGGTGCCCCCAGAATGGCCACGGCTGACTGGAAGGTGGTCAGCAAGGACGGTGCCACAGGAAGGCAGCCCATTTTGCGGTCTGCCATCAGCAATTCACCAACACTATGGCAGCCTCAGCCACGGCAAACATGATTGAGCCCTGTGACAAGGGAGAGGACCAGCAACAGGCCAAATACCACAGTCCACAACAGAAAAGGTGGAAATAGCCCTGTTGGCATCTGAGGTGGTATGGAAGGGAGCGGCAGTGCTCACCACTCTCATCCTCACGGTGCGGTGCCTACGCTTTGCAGCGACTTGGTATTCCTGGGCTCTGAGCTGTCACTTAGCTGGTTCCTCGCTTTGTCTCACAGCGTTCCTCTTCTACCCACTGACATGGTCCAGGGGCAGCTGGGGAAGCAATCCCTGTTCTGAGACAGAGCTGCCTGGGGCAGGACAGAGGTAGAGGCACCGATTCTGTGAATAGCTTTTGAGGAGTCGTCACCCAGAGCAATAGCCGTCCCCTTAGGTGTGATGGGTCTCTCCCAGCATCCTTCCTGTCAGAACTGCTGCCACTCTGCGGAAGCACTTCCTTGCCTTGCGTCAGTAGTTCGGCCAGGGCTACCAAAGTTGCTTCATTCTTTCCGAAACCAGCATTGTTCCTCCCCCCACCCCCAGCTCAGTTTTCCCGCTCTCTCCACACGTCCATAAACTGGTTTTTAATTGATGGGTAGGTAATATGGCCTTATTTCAATTCCCAACACCTAAATAAAAAGCTGAGACCAGAGGCATGTAGCTCTAACCCCAGAGCTTGGGCAGCAGAGACAGTATCTCTGCTGGTCAACCAGTCAAGCCAATTAGTGAGCTTCAGAGAGAGATCTTATCTCAAAAACTAAGAGAGGGGCCAGAGAGATGGCTCCGTAGTTAGGATCACTCATTCCTCTTCCATGGTTTCATCTCCCAGTGCCCACAATGTGGTTTACAACCATTCATACCTCCAGTTTCAGGGGATCCAATGCCCAAGTCTGATCTCTGCAGACATTAGGCACACATGTAGTACACATGCATACACACAGGCAAAACCTCATACACATAAAATGAAAAATAAACAACCTTTTTAAAAGGTAGAGATCAATTAAGAAAGACATCCAACACACACACATACACACACACACACACACACACACACACACACACACACACACACACACACACACACGAGAGTCAAGTGTGCTTTCAGACAGTGATGGAGAAACCCTGAAGCTATTTTTTGATTGCATTCTACCTAATTCAGCTCTTGCAACAAAGAAGTTATACAATTGACCGCAGAGCACTTGAGCGCCTGAGCAGCACCTGTGTGGCTCTCAAATGTGAATTTGCGCTTGTAATTGCTAGTTATGGCAAGGGAAGCTGCTGCTGAATTTAAAACCACAATCAGCAGGATAGAGAATAAAGATGATGATGATGATGGAAACAGTGTCTCAACCTGAACCAGTTCACTTATGACCTTGGTCCTACAGCCTCACCCGCTCCCCCAGACATGTCCTCCAAGACAGTTAACCAGTTCTCTGCCAGTCAGCATCCTGCTCTCTGGGGCTGTCGTTGAGTCACTTTATCCAACATTGCATTACAAAGTCCTGCTTGTGAGGTGGTTCCTGACCCAACTGTTGGATCCAGCTTCACAGCCTGGTTGGGTTGCTTCTAGATGTTTGTCTTTGTTAGGGTTTCCATTGCTGAGAAGAGACACCATGACCAAGGCAAGTCTTATAAAGGACAACATTTCTCTCTCTCTCTCTCTCTCTCTCTCTCTCTCTCTCTCTCTCTCTCTCTCTCTCTCTTTATTGGATATTTTATTTATTTATATTTCAAATGTTTTCCCCCTTCCAGGTCTCCCCTTTAGAAACCCCCTATCCTATACCCCCTCCCCTGCCTCTATGAGAGTGCTCTCTCACCCACCCACCCACTCCTGTCCTTCCATCCTGGCTTTCCCCTACACTAGGGCATCAAACACCCTCAGACCCAAGGGCCTCTCCTCCCACTAATGTCCAACAAGGCCATCATCCTCTACTACATAGGTGGCAGGAGCCATGGGTCCCTCCATGCGTATTCTTTGGTTGGTGGTCCAGTAACTAGGAGCTGGGGGGGTCTAGCCTGTTGACACTGTTGCTCCCTCCATGGGGCTGCAAACCCTTCAGCTCCTTCAGTCCCTTCTCCAAATCCTCCATCAGGGACCTCCGAGATCAGTCCAATGGTTGGCTTCAAGCTTCTGCCTCTGTCTTTGTCAGGCTCTGGCAAAGCCTCTTAGGAGACAGCCATATCAGGCTTCTATTAGCAAGCACTTCCCGGCCTCCACAATAACATCTGGGTTTGGTGGTTGTATATGGGATGGCACCCCAGGTGGGACAGTCTCTGGATGGCCTTCCCTCCAGTCTCTGTTCCACACTTTGTCTCCATATTTCCTCCTGTGGGTATTTTGTTTGCCCTTCTGAGAGGCACTGAAGCATCTACATTTTGATCTTCCTTCTTAGGCTTCATATGGTCTGTGAATTGAATTTTGGGTATTCCGAACTTTTGGACTAATATCCACTTATCAGTGAGTACATACCATGTGTGTTCTTTTGTTACTGAGTTACCTCACTCAGGATGATATTTTCAAGTTCCATCCATTTGCCTGTGAATTTCATGAAGTCGCTGTTGTTAATAGCTAAATAGTACTCCATTGTGTAGATATACCACATTTTCTGTATCCATTACTCCGTTGAGGAACATCTGGGTTCTTTCCAGCTTCTGGTTACTATAAATAAGGCTGCTATGAACATAGTGGAGCATGTGTCCTTATTACCGGTTGGGACATCTTCTGGATATATGCCCAGGAGAGGTATTGCTGGATCCTCAGGTAGTACTATGTCCAATTTTCTGAGGAACCCCCAGACTGATTTCCAAAATGGTTGTACCAGCTTGCAATCCCACCAGCAATGGACTAGTGTTTCTCTTTCTAAAGGACAACATTTAATTGGGGCTGGCTTACGGGTTCAGAGGTTCAGTCCATTATCATCATGCAGGAACTGTGACAGTATGCAGGCAGGCATGGTGCTGGAGAAGGACCTGAGAGTTCTTGACCTGACTGCAGCCAGGAAAGGCCATCTCACAGGCAGCTAGGAGGAGGGTCTCCAAGCCCACTCCCACAGTGATACACTTCCTCCAACAATGCCATGCCTACTCCAAGAAGGCCATGCCTCCTGATAGTGTCACTCCCTGGGCCAAGCATATTCAAAGCACCACAATGCTTAAGCCAGAAGATTGCATGTAGTTAATATGTCAACTCTCCATGATTGCAAGGCTTAGGAACAGGCATATCCCATGTGAAGCACAGGTTCACTGTGGAATGTGGTGTCCTTGGTCAGTTGCCTTAGCCCATGATGGATTTCATCAGTGTCAGGTCCAAAGGACACACCCCTAAAAGGGAAGTCCCAGCTAACTCATCAAATAGGCCCAGCTCAACCTGGACTACAGGAGGATTTCTGATGGTTAGATAAAAGCCAGCATCCCTTGGGAACTTATGAGTCCTAATCCTGCCTATCAAAAGGAGTCATTGCCTTACCTCTAGCTAAAGGGCCATGTTGCTCTCCATTAACCTGTGTATTTGGTGACTCTCAGCCCTTCAAAAGTCCATGCTAGCATCATGGCTTTTCTTCCCTCCTCCTCAACCCAAACTGCCCCAGCTACTCTTCTTAAAATCCATCTGTTCGTCCTACTTCTCCCCTTTCGGCTCCTGCTTCTGCTGAATGCAGCCACGCTTCCTCGAGTCTCTCCCTTCTTTTCCCCTCTCTTGCAGCTAACCCCTAGCTAGGCCCAGTCTGCCAGCCATGTTCAGTTTACTTGCTTCTCTTTCTACTCTGGACAATGCAGACACCTCTGGCTGTTCTCTCTCATATCTGCGATAAAACCTTCCCCATAACCATACCATTGAGTGGCCTTGTTGTCAGGTTATACAATCTGCTGTGTGCCTCTGCCCACTTGATCTTCCAGAACATCAAGGCAGAGCAGAAGGGATGCACCAGGGGAAGAGACTAAGGGAGATGACAGGGCTGACAGTGAACAGCACCTCTGGAACTGCAGGACCATGTGCATCTCAATCTGACCTTTAGACTCTGTCTCCAGGTAACAAGAGCTGGCAGTAATGTCTCATGACCTCTGACCTTCCAGCCACGTGAGAAAGAAATCCCTAGGGCTACTGTGTATTAAAGTATGAGGCTGTTTGTGGCATCTCTTGGGTAAAATATCACAAAGAGCTTTTACAATTGGTTGTGGTGAATCGTGTGGAGATTTTATAAAGCTCCTTTCAAATAAAACAGTGACACTCCATGCCTATTTGGGTGTTCATCCCTGCAGGGTTTTCAACTATGGGAAGGTGAGTGCCAGGGACAGTGAGTGGCATTAAGAGGAGACCCTGTAAGCACTGTAGATGGTAGACTGGTTCAGGAAGACAGAAAGGCGGACAGACAGACACATAGATAGAGAGACAGAGACAGAGACAGAGACAGAGACAGACAGGCAGGCAGAGGAAAGAGTAGCTTGGTACCTTTCCTCTGTGCGCTTTCTCTAATGTGAATGAGAACTCTAAGCCAAAGCATGTCACACGTACTTGGAGAAAACAGCAGCCTGACCTTGCAAGAAGCAGAACAACTGAGTTCTCAGAGTTACAGAGAAACATGAGAATGTTATTCTCAGCATTCCTCCAACCAGCAATCAGGAAAATGTCACTTCCTGGAACCTCCAGAGTGTGCCTTTTCTATCTCAGATTTACAATTCTTTGCGGCCACTCCACTTGTCTCATGAGATATTAAAGACTTTGCAAGACAGATCTACAATCGACTCTACTGCAAATTAATGCATATCATTGCTAGTATAATGAGTCAAAGGGAAGGCGTTTTAAGTGAAATGAAATAAAAAATATATTATGATCTAAAAAAGATTTGGATAACAAGTGGGGATGGATAAGAGAGAGTGGATCAGCATCTTTTAGGGAGGTCAGAGTTCACAAGTCTCGAGAGTTTCGCCTTGCACTGGGGCTGGGGTGTTGCTTAGTTGGTAGTGTGCCGGCTGGCATGCACGAGACCCTGGGTTTGACGGCAGACAGGTGTGGTGGCCTATGCCTATAGTCCTAGCACTTGGTAGAAGGCTCATGAGTTCAAGCTCATATTCTGTTACAGAGGAAGCTTTAGGCCAGCCTGGGCTATATGAGTTCAACAAACAAACAAACACAACAAAAAACCATCAGCCTGAAATGCTGAGTCTATACGTTACATTCAGATTCTCTGTGTGGCTCGCACTGAGCAGCCAATGGGTAAACAGCAAAAGAACACACATCAGCCCAGAGAAGAGCCTAGAAGATGACACTTTTGTGGTCTTCTTAGCAAACACAAACAAGGTGAGTCGGATCAGCAAACACTGTGGAGAGCTGACTGCAGGCCCTGATGACCCCCAAATAATGCCAAGCTGCAAACAACGTCTCAAAGCCACTTTACGGACTGACGCTGAAATGAACGAGGCACGTCTGGGCACAGGAGATTTACCTCCTTAATTATGTTTTGCTTGTGGATATTAAAACTTGCCTGCCTTCCCCGGTCACCTCTGGAAGAGAAAATGGCTGTGGGAACCTCTCGGGCAATGAGAAAAAAAAAAAAAAAAAAAAGGATTGATGTTGCCCACGTGTGACGAGTTTAATAATGAAAAGATTAGTATCTGTGAGTTTCAGGTTAGAATGTGACGTCTCTTCCAACCCTCCACACCTTCCTCTCTGCTCAATGCTTTCTTTTTCTTCCCGAGGATGCGTTGATGGCGTATTTAAAGCATAGAAATGGGGCAGGTGGGCTTCAGTGACTAAGTGTACTTTTTCCATAAGCGTGAAGACCTGAGTTTGGATCCCAGCATTCAGATGAAAACCGGGCATGGTCTTGTGCACTTTAACATTGAGTGGCAGAGACAGGAGGCTTGCTGGCCAGCCACCCTAGCTAAAAAACACTGAGGCCCAGGCTCAGTGCAAGAGACCTACCTCAAGGGAACCAAGTAGAAAGGGACCAAGCTAGATACCTCTTGCATTCTTGGGGCATACACACATCTGTACAAAATAAACATAGAACGCACACACATTATGGAAAATGTGTATTATAATCTATGAAATAATGATTTGTGGAAAAGAGAAAATATTGTAATTTATTGAGCCCATTCAAAAGGCTGTATCACATAAATTGTCTATTTTAATCTTCCCTAAAATTATATATATATGTGTGTGTGTGTGTGTGTGTATATATATATATATATATATATATAGGCTGGAGAGATGGCTCAGTGGTTAATAGCATTGACTGCTCTTCCAGAGGTTCTGAGTTCAAATCCCAGCAACCACATGGTGGCTCACAACCATCTGTAATGGGATCTGATGCCCTCTTCTGATGTGTCAAAGACAGCTACAGTGTTCTCATATACTTAAAATAAATGGATAAAATATTTTTTTAAAAAAATAGATGTGTTGTCAGTGTAGTCATGAAGAATCTCATACTTGGAAATATTTACATAATGAACAAAAGTTCAGCTTTTCCATTGAACATTGACCTACCAACATTCAGACCTATGGCCTTCCCACTCTATAATAAGGTCTGGCCTTTACCATTCCAATCTGTCAACCACCAGTGAATGTTTCACAGAAATCAGGGGAGGCCACTGCTTTTGAGCTGATTCCTGCATTTGGCCCCAACAGATTGGACCAAACCAGAATGTAGCTGCTTGTTAAATGATGTAGAATCAAAGTTAAACCTTAAAGAAAGAGACCAGATTTTCCCGAGAGCAAGAAATTCCTGTCTACCCGAATCAGCAATAAGCAAGTGCCCTGGCTTCAACACTCTCTCAAAGCAGCAGCCGGATGGGGCTCTTTCTACTGTTCCGCTTTCTGGTTCTGCTATTACGGACCCTACGGTTCCACCACTGCCCGGTGGGAGATTTTATCCTATTTGTAGAATGGAGGTGGCCTGATCTATGAGTAGCATCTGTAATCCAGTCAGATCTGAAACCAAATTCCCTCTAACTTTGTCTTTTGACTGAGCTCAAAAGTTGCACAGTGGGTTGAAAGTCAGCGCAGTTTGTACGCAGCAACTTCGGGAAGGCTTGGAGCTTTCCTCTCTCATTTAACCACCACGATCACTTCCTCTGCGGGGATTATGAGCCCACGGAAGGGCGAGAAGACGGTGACTTAGATGACTCAGTGTTTTCTGTTTTAATTGCTTTCCAAGGAGTGGGAAACAATTGTTTTCCAACAGGAGTGACTTTGAATCGAAAGAAACTTGTGGGGGCAGGGGAACCAGGTTAAAAACCCACCATGCCACACAGATAAAAAGACAGATACTGACATAAAATGTATCTTACAGAGAGGACTCAAAAGTTCTCTGTACACTCAAGTGCTACTCTGCAAAACAGCCTATGAGAGAGAGGCTGCTATTTCCAGGTAGGAAAGAGTGCCCCAAAAATGCTATAGGCATAAAGTTCTACCCTATGACTCCACTCCTGGATTCTTCCTCAAGCATTTCTTTCTTTCTTTCTTTTTTTTTTTTAAGATTTATTTATTCATTATATGTAAGTACACTGTAGCTGTCTTCAGACACTCCAGAAGAGGGAGTCAGATCTCATTACAGATGGTTGTGAGCCACCATGTGGTTGCTGGAATTTGAACTCCGGACCTTCGGAAGAGCAGTCGGGTGCTCTTACCCACTGAGCCATCTCACATTTAAGTCATCCTAAAATGTATAGCAAAAACTTTCCAGCTCAGAACACACAGGTTTGTCATGCAGAAGTAAATCAACCATCCAGCCTTGGGCGCTTCCTCCATCACCGCTTAGAAGGCTTGACTTGAATTACTTACAAAGCTGACCTTCAGTTCCCCAGTGCCACAGTTGATATCTTCATCCTCCTTGAATTCCAGCCTCTCTCTCTCTCTCTCTCTCTTTCCCTCTCCCTCCCTCTCCCCCTCCCCTCCTCCTCCCCTCCCCCTTCCCCTCCCCTCCCTCCCCCCCCCCTCCATGGAAAAGCCTTTACCTCCTCACTCAGGATCTCCTAAAAGGACTACTGGGGTCTCAAAACCAAGGGAAACTAAAAACAGATTTCCCACAAAGTGCATTAGAATTCTTGCCTGCAACTTGATATTAATATTGGTGAATTGTGTGACTGAATATCCCGCTGAGGGAGGATATGGTGTGTGGCACCCAGCATAGACCCAATGGATTTTATTTTTCTGTGTAATTCGATGCCACGGGACGTGTTATTGTTACAACTTGACTAGGGCACAATGAAGGAAAACACAACACTAAGTCCTGGTCCTTGAGGAGTCCGATGATGATGTAATGAATGATACAGCACATATGTAAGTAATTACATACAGCTACTCAGGCGAGTGACCTATGGCATGGCTAGTAATTATACTGAACATCTTGATGTGGTTTCTGAGATAGAGGAACCTGGATCGAGGAAACGCTTCTATCAGAGTACGTGTAGGCAAGTCCACAGATTAACCTGATTACGTGAGAGGTCCAACTCACTGTGAACAGAGCCACTCCTGGGCAGGAGCTTCTGAGCACCCCTGGTCTTGAGTGGCAGACTCAGCGGGCCAATGGGAAGCCAGCCATTAGGCAGCACTCATCTGCGGTTTCTGCTTCAGTTCCTGCCTCCAGGCTCCTGCCCTGTTTGTGTTTCTCATTGGCTTCCTTCAGTTTTGGATTATGATCAGACACACAAGCTTTTTAAGTCCTTTCTTCCCCAAGGCCACATGTCTATCGCAGTAGTATATCGCTAACTGAGGTGCTGAGTAAACAAGAAACCTGGAGGGGAGGGGTTGGGGGAGGATGAGGACGGGGTGGGGATGGTTTTCAACTGGCAGAAAGTACCTCTGAGGAGACGTGGCTCACACAGAGACCGGAGTGAAGCCCACCGCATCCCAGGGTCTGCGTCTCCAGAGCACAGGAGCAGAAGTTTAAGGTCCTGAGAGGGAAGGGTTTGGCTCCAATAGCAAAGGCCTGTAACAGTTGTTCTCTCACAGTCTTCTCTGGAACATACCAGGTCCTTGAGAGGGAGGGAGCCACCTCTCCTGCAAACTTCCAGAAGCAGTAAGCTTGGCCCCAGTTGTAAAGCACCAGGCCTGAAGGCACTTGACCAGTTGGCTACAGGTTTGGGTTGTGATGTCAGGGAGATCAGCACAGGAACCCAGCCCCTCCGCTGATTGTCCTGTGACTTCAGTGTGTGCTTGGGAGATAGATAGCAAGCGTGTCTGCTTCCCACAGCACAGGGCCTGGAACACACTAAGCTTAGTAGAGGGACTTTAAGCTGCCACCATGAGGACTCTCACCTACTGTGCCCTTCTGCCCTTCTGAGAAACATGCAAGGTGACTGAGAGAGGGCGCTGCTGAGATTACTGAGGAACACCCAGCATCCTGCACCCCATTTTTCTAGGAAGAACTTCGAGCAAGCGCCCCCTGCACCCCATTGGTGGACACAGCTGTTGATCCCTGGCTCTCTTCCCACCCTTGATAACGGAGCCTTTAAAGTGACCTAAGTAAGTCCTGCCTCAGAGCTGAAGGAGATCTGAATGGGGATAGGGCCATTCACTGGAGAAACAATACCCCACAGAGCATCCCTCCTCCCAACCACACCACACAAGCTATGCCCCTGCAGCTGCTGCCCTGCTATTGGCTTCTGACCCACTGCAATACAGAACCGACCCACAAGGGAGGTTGACTGGTGGGCCACTGCAAGACAAGGTGCGGACTAAAGCCAGAGTTCAGCTATGGCGCCACAGCGAGGATGCCCTGTCCAGCTATGGCGCCTCAGCGAGGATGCCCTCCTGCTCAGCATTGCCAGTATTTGGGACCTCACCACTGCTTGCTGACATGAGGCCTTAAAAGCCAACCTGGACCCGCAGCAGAAAGCCGCCATGCAACTCTACTAGAAGAACATTCACCTTCATGGAAGATAACGTCAAAAGTCAATGTCAGCAAGAATACCAGGAACAATGCTATCAGCAAGTCAGAGATAGGGGAGTGTGCGTGGGGGCACGATACGAGTTCTCATTAAAATGATGGCACGGCCATGGCTGGCAGGATCACGGTATCTTACTGGATTTTGTTCTTCCATTATTTATCCACTTTACATCCTGATCACTGGCACCCCTCCTTTTGGCCTTCCCCTCACACAGTCCCTTCACCCATCTCCCTCCCCTTCTCCTCTATATGTAGAGGCTCCCTCTGAGTATCCCCTGAGCCTGGAGCATCAAGTCTCTGCAGGGCTAGGCACATCTTCTCCCACTGAGACCAGACAAGGCAGTCCTCTTAGGGGAGCAGATTACACGGACAGGCAACAAGTTTAGGAACAGCTTCCGTTCCAGTTATTGGGAAGAAGGACATTATTTTGAGGTCACTTTGTATTATGTAGTAAGACCCTGTGTCAATATTAACACACACGTGTGTACATATATACACACATACAAATGCACATGCATATATACGTACATACATACACACATACACCCACCCCACACACATACCACACACACACACACACACACACACACACACACACACCTCTGAATCCAGTAAGATACCATAACCTTGGCTTCCTGATCGAAACTTCTGAAATCCAAACCTATAGATCCAGGTGTGTTTGCTTAGGTCTATAATTAAGACACAGCCTCCTGCAAACACCCACAAGCCACCGTGTTTACAAAGAGAAGCAAGGAAAGTTACAGTTTGCAAATCTCTTTAAGATCTCTCCAGGCTGTCTGCCAGCATCCTGCCATTGAGTCTATAGAGTCAACAGTGACAGCGACGCTAAACAAGAGCTGGCTGTGGCAGGGAAAGTAGCCAGTGTATCAATCCACCTGCATCTTGCTCACACACTCAGTGTTGGTTATTAATATTTTCTCGGGTCAAATTGCCACCATCATTGACACCATTAGTGCCTGAGAGTATGTGATGTATTTGGAGAGTCGGGCTTTGGGCGGCTGGCGCCCAAGGATAATCAAAATTCTCATAAACCCACATTTGGTCTCAGCAGCGTCCTCCTCATGACAACAAATAATTAGTCCAATGCAGAGAAACCACAGGCCAAACCCTGATTCATGACTTTCATAATGACACTTTGGGGCTCTAGCCATTAGCTTTTGTACAAAGTGTCTCCAATTGTTACTTGAAGGATCTTTTTTAAAATGAGCATTCAGTTACAGACAGTTTCTGATTTGTGATGGTTCAACTCGATGTTTCGACTTTACAGTGGTATGAAGAGGGGAGCATGCATTCAACAGAAACCACTGGGTTTTTTTAAATGGTGGAATCCCCCTGCCTCCGTGGGTCCTGGGTAGCAGCCCCAGCTCCCAGTCAGCCGTGTGCTCATGAGGGTATAGAGTGCTTCTGAATGCATTTTTAAATAGCAAGAATTGAAACTTCTGCTTCCAGTGGGTTTCCTAGAAGTCAGTTAAAACAAACAGTGACTGGAGAGACGGCTCAGCGGTTAAGAGCATTGATGCTCTTTCAGAGGACTCAGGTTCAGTTCCCAGCACCCACACGGCAGCTCACAACTGTCTACAACTCCAAGATCTGACACCCTCACATATAGTCATACAAGCAGGCAAAACATCAATGCACATACGATTTTTAAAGATGAAAAAAAATACCCACAAACAAGTGAAAACCCAACAGTTATTGCTTACTGAGATATGAAAACACAACACATGCCACCACTGCTCACAAAAGACATGGGAGATAAGACTGCAGAACCTGTTTTTAACCACCAGCCTGGCGGGAAATCCAATATAAATTGCAGGCTAGTCATTTATCCATACAGTCCAGTAACGGTGGCTTCCTTCTTCTTCTGTTACAAATAAATTTTTTTAAAGATTTTATTTATTATTTATTTTATATGTAAGTACACTGTAGCTGTCTTCAGACACATCAGGAAAGGGAGTCAGATCTCATTACGGATGGTTGTGAGCCACCATGTGGTTGCTGGGATTTGAACTCAGAACCTTCGGAAGAGCAGTCAGTGCTCTTAACTGCTGAGCCATCTCTCCAGTCCCACAAATAAATTGTTACTCTAAAAAAAATGCCACTCTGAGAGTCCACCTCTGGGAAATGACCCTGATACAATTCTACAAAGCCCTTTAGAGTGGAGTGGGAGAGGGCTGTGCAAACCTCTGTTATTAGTCTTGGCTTTTGCCTCTGTGGGAAGGTTTTGTGCTTCTAATGTTGCTCCTTCCCTTAGGAAGAGCCAGCTGCTCCCATTGGTCCTTTGTCTGACCCCAGCAGGAGTCTTTATTGTCAACTTTTTCTATTTTTTCACCCAAAACCTTTCTCTCTGCAAGACCCCAAAATACCCTCCTGGTTTAAGAACTACACCTCCGCCATGTTTTCTTTCCCACCTCACTACCAGGCAGCGTTAGAGGGGACAGGCACTTTCTTCTACCACAGTGTCAAGTGTCCATGTCTCTGTTTCCTTCAGGGAAGGCAATGTGTTTTTTTCTGTGCGTCCTTCCTCTCTCTGTAGAAGCATCCACTTCTTCACCGTAGTGGTGTCAAGTTTGGTCACTAACACTCGAGTGTCATTGGTCACTCCCAGTCAGAAGCTTGGCCGTCGTGTCAAACACCACCACAGCCATCCACAAAGTTAGTGCATACCAGCAAGAATTTGTTCCTTCAGCCTGGGTCGTGGTGTAAGGAAAATCCTACAGCAGAGACATGAAGAGCTAAATGTGACCAAGAGAACCAAGCCTTTCTGGTCTGAGCCTCTGATGTTTGCAGGGTATCCCCAAGCTGTCTGCGGCAGTCCTTAAGTTCTGATTCACATCCTTTCCCTTCTGGCCCAAATATCACTTTTGATACAATAGAGTCCTTTGGCTAAATAGAAAATTTTCTCTTCTCTTTCTACTTACTTCTGAGAAAGCACTTTGGGATATTTTATTCATTTGGGTGGGGGGAATGCACGCATGTGGAGATCAGAGAACAACTTGTGAAAGTCACCTCTTGTCTCCCACCATGGCGGTCCTGGGAACTGAACTCGGGTTTGGCAGCAGACACCTTTAACCACTGATCAATTTTGTTGGCCCCTCTATTCTCTTGCTGAATCATTCAGCACAAAATCAATTATGTAAAGTCAAGGAAGGTGGTTGTTTGGTGAATAGTGGAGAAATGTGGTGACCCAGAGTAGGGTGGCAGTACCTGAAGATGGTCTAAGCATTTGATCAGATATTTGACTATAGTAAAGATTGCGAAGATAAGTGCCTCTTACCTGAGAAGAGGCTTACAATAATGGAAAAGGAAGATGATAATGGCCCCAGTTTAATGGGACTGGAATTGGAGATGTACTATGATAGTAGCTTGCCAAAAACTAGATGTTGCTTTTTTTCTTAGCCGACTCTGCATGGCCAACAAACTGAAGCAAGACTGTGGATATTCAACATGTGCTATGACTCTACAGTCTAAGTAGCTGCCCCACCTCTACATTCACACATTGAAATTCTAACCACCAAGATGCTGGTGTCGTCAAGCCAGAGCTTTGGGTAGGTGATATATCATGAGGGCAGAATCGTCATGATTTGGGGTTTGGGACCTTAAACAAGAGATACTGAGAGATTGCTTGTCCTTCATCAAGGTAAGGGCTCAGACCCTTGATCTTGTACTGCTCAGCCCCTCAGAACTGTGAGAAATAAATTTCTCTTGTTAGAAGGCACCCAGATCCTGATGTTTGTTACAGCAGCTACAACAGGCTAAGACAACAAGCTTAAAAGTCCAACGAAAAGCAGAACTCACAGCCTGATTCCCTGTTGAGTGACTTCATTTCAGACAGGTTAGCAACGCATTGCTTATTCCTGAGCAGGTGGAGTTAAGATTAAGATTTCACTTTCCTGTCATCCACAGCTCAGAAGGGTTTTAGACATCTTTATTAAACTGATCTCCCCACAGCTGGAGGCCACAGGGGTATCACTTGATGTAATAATTCTCCTAGAGCAAGAAGACATGAACATCTAGACCCTAGGATGTTCATGCATAGAGAACACAGACCTCATCCCTGCGCTGTCCTGTCATTTGGTGGATTGGATACATTTGTTTCATCATTTTTTCCAATTGAGTTTTAATTTTTTTTTATAGGAGGAAAATAGAAGCTTTGAGTATCAAAGTTTGGAGCTCATCTTGCCACAGTGACTAATACACTTTTACATTATTTTAGCTATCTCATTAAGATAAATGAATTTCTTTCTTTCTTTCTTTCTTTCTTTCTTTCTTTCTTTCTTTCTTTCTTTCTTTCTTTCTTTCTTCCTTCCTTCCTTCCTTCCTTCCTTCCTTTCTTTCTTTCTTTCTTTCTTTCTTTCTTTCTTTCTCTCTCTCTCTTTCTTTCTTTCTTTTCTCCCTCCCTCCCTTCCTTCCTTCATCCCTTCCTTCCTTCCTTCCTTCCTCCCTCCCTTCCTTCCTCCCTTCCTCCCTCCCTTCCTCCCTTCCTTCCTTCATCCCTCCCTTCCTTCCTTCCTTCCTTCCTTCCTTCCTTCCTTCCTTCCTCCCTCCCTTCCTTCCTCCCTCCCTTCCATCCTCCCTTCCTTCCTCCCTTCCTCCCTCCCTTCCTTCCTTCCTTCCTTCCTTTGTTCCTTCCTTCCTTTCCTCCCTTTCCACTTCCTTTCTCTATTTCTTCCTTCTCTTCCTTCCTTTCTTTCTTAGACAGGTCTTACTATAGACCCCTAGCTGGCCTGGAATTTGCTGTGTAGACCAGATTGGCCTCATGCTTGATCTCCCAGAGATTTACTTCCTCTGCTTCCTAAGTCACCATACCTGGCTTAGGAATTCGCTATCCATGGAGAAAAATAAAATGAAATCCAGACCATCATCTTTTATAGATCTGCACAGAGGACCAGAGCCTAAGGGAGCTAGACAGAAAAATGCCACAGTGTGAGGGTCCTGCCACCAAGGTCATTAAGTACCATGAATCTATTCCTTATAACATGCAAAGAGAAATGAAAGCTGGTGACAGAAGTGTCCGTCACAAACTATTACAGAGGATATTGTTTTTTCCAGGGACAGAGAGGACACTCCCAGCTTGGACTTGACTCCCGACCACTTGATTCAGAGCAGAAACGTGCGAGTCAGTGCTTGAAGGCTCCAGAAGTTTCCTGGCCCCACAGAAGCTTCATTTGTTGATTGTCAAGAACATCATCTGTCAGAGGGTACGTGTTCCAAGAGAGAATGGGGGACAGAGAACGAGCTGTCTGTGGCTGCTGTAACTAGGCACTGGACACCTGTTTGATATCAGATGCTTCTCTGAGAGCCTGAAAGGTCAAGATGACAAGACATGGCTCTCTGATCTTTAGGCTGGAGGACAGAGAAATGGGTCAGGATCTGGGAAGTGAGTGAGCTACAGAGATAGAAAAACAAAGGAGGCGCTGACAAAAACTGAAGGTCTCAGGGAGGGTGTTCTCAGAGGATGCAGCCCCGAACCTGCACCACAGAAATCACTCAAGATGGGTGACACTGACATCCCAGAAGTTAGGAATTTGTTGTTGTTGTTGTTGTTACTATTCTTCACCATTTTTTATATTGTTCTGAGCAGTGAAATAATAAAGTTTTTTAATGGAAATGGTAAAAAAAAAATCAAGTAAAAATATACCCCTTCTTAAAATATCCAATGGCCCTTAGTCTAGAAGCAATAGTTTACAGGGATGGACACTTTGCCATAATTCCTTGCTTTCTGTATCAGTTACTTTTATCATCAATATCCTAGCATACCGATCATGGCTTATGCCACCAATACCTAGCCGAAGTAACTTCATGTTGCAAAGACTGATTTTGGCTTATGGTTTTTCAGGAAGTTCGTGCATCGTGGCAGGGAAAGCAAACCCAAGAACTTTGTATATAGCAGTAGAATCATGGACACCCACAGGGTAGTAGAACAGCAAAGAAATGGGTGTAACCACCCTTAAGGGCCTATTTCTGCCACCGAACTCCCAGAGCGGCACAGCAGCTGGGGACCAAGTGTTCAGACACATGAGCTGTGGTGCCATTTAGATTCAGATATTAACATTCCCTTCTCCTCTGAGTCTTAATATAGAATGGTACTCATACTACATATTTACAACGTTGCACATTATCCCTTCTCCAAATGATTCCTATCATTAATTAACTTAGGAAATCAATTATTTGATAGCATCTTAGTGTTCCATCAAACAGACTTCTTTGTAAGCTTTATCTAGTATGGATTTTGCTCCATGTTTTTAGACATCAAAGGATGACTCTGTGTGTAACCTTTTTTTTTTTGTGTTTTAGAAGTTGACATCCTGGGTTAAAGTTTATGAAAATTATTAGTGTGTTTGATAACTATCTATATTGCTTTCTAGAAAGGTTGTGCCAATTTAAATTACCCTTAGTGATGTATGGCAGTGCCTTTGTTACTAAACTCGTATCAACGTGGCAGAAAAACATTTAAAAATAGTTTTCATAAAATATATTTTTGCTAAAATGAACTAATATTAGATGTACCTCTCATTGAAAACACTATCACTTTTCAGTTTAACAGGTAAAACTTCTTCCTAGTTAAAAAAAAAAAAAAAAAGAGGAAGAAAGAAAGGAAAACACACTTAGCAGATGTTCCAGTTTGTCTTTGGGGTCTATGGGCTCTAACCAACTGTCTGGGGAGAACAATTGGTCTTTAAATGTATTTGATTGATAACTTGCCTTATTAGCTGAAAACATTTCTCCCCAGTTCATTGTTTCTTCCCATTTTCTTTGTGATACGGTTGTACAGTCAGGGCTTTCACTTTTCGTGTTTAATGTTTTCAGTCTTTTTCTTTGTGTGTTTATTCAATTAGAGTCTGAAGCAGTCTGAGGCTGGACTTGTAACCCCAGCTGCCCAGGAGGCTCCTACAAGAGAATCACAAGCTTAAGTCTTTCCCGCCTGGGCTATGGAGTAAGCTCAAGCCAGCCTAGTGAGGCCCTGTCTCTAAAAGCTTTCTAAAACGATCGGGGCTTTAGTTAGTGGTAGAGAGTTTCTATAGTTTAGCTAGAAGTATGATGTTCAGTTGGAGATTTTCCAACTATCTTTGTTCTTGATTTCTATTTTAATTCTGTCATGGTTAAAGAATATTATTAATGTGATTTCCATAGCCCTAAATTTGTTAAGTTTTTTCTTTGTTTGTTTTTTGTTTGTTTGTTTGTTTGTTTGTTTGTTTTATAGATTAGACCTGCTTTGCTGAGTAAAGTATCCTAACCAATGAGAGCCAGGTGGGTCTCCATGCTCACCACCTCACTTGCAGCTCGTGCAGTCGAGCCATTGTGAACAGGGAGGTGTAGAACTCTCCAGCAGTAACAGTGGATTTGTCTTTTGGTCCTGATCCTTTCAGCCTTACTATATTTGCCACTTTATCTAAAAACATTTCCATATCTATCTATTTCCCTTGCGCGTGGAAATAGATGTTTTTGTTTGCTTCTTTGGTTTGGGGTTGGGTTTTTTGTTGGCTTTTGTTTTTTGTTTTTGTTTTTGTTTTTTCAAGATATATTTTCACTATGTAGCTCTGGCTGTCCTGAAACTCACAATATAGACTAGGCTGGTCTCGAACTTACAGAGATATTCCTGCCTCTGCCTCCCGAGTGCTACGATTAAAGGTGTGCACCACCACTACCTTGTTGTACCAATGTGTTTGATATTCATTGCTAGCTCCATATGCTTTTAGAATTACTACGCATTATTGGAGAAATTACCCTTTTATCAGGCCTCCTATATCATCCATTCTTCCTCAGTCCCCTCTTACCAAAAGACAGAGCAGGGCTTCAGGCATGCCAGGCAGGCAGTCTACAGTTGACCTACATCCCCAACCCCTCATTTTATTCTTAATGAACTTGTGTGTTCAGCAGCCAACATAAATCTGGACTAGGAAGATGGCTACGCAAACCTGAGACCCTGAGTTTGGATCCCCATCATGCACATAAAAACGAAACAAAACAAAAAACAAAACAAACAAAAACAGGTGTGGTAGCACATCTTTTTAATCCCAGACCTGGAAAGACTGAAATAGAAGGCTCCCTGAGGCTTGTGGGCCAGCCAAGTCTAGCTTCAGGTTCAACTGGAAACCCTGTCTCAAAAACTAAGATGACCCAGGTGGGTGGTATATACCTTTAATCTCAGCACTTGGAAGGCAGAGTCAGAAGGAGTTCTGTGAGCTCTAGGCCAGCCTAGTGTAGCTAGGGAGAGCACGTCTCAAACAACAACAAAGGAGAGCAATTGAGGAAGCCAGATGTCAATCGATGCCCTCCATTCCCACACATGCACTTGCTCCACCTCCTCCCACACACACGTAAATACACATGAACATACACACAGAAGGAAACTGGTATTATCTGAAACTAACATAGGTACCACATAGTTTTAAATTTAATATTAGCGTGATAGTTCCTTTTCCATTCTTCTCTGTAGAAACATGAACTGAGTTTGGGTAGACGTGTATGGTTAAGGTTTAAAAATAAAAACCTTCTCCTCCTGATCTTTCATTGGTACGCATTCACCATAAAACCTACTATGAAAATCTCAAGGGACTCCTGGAATAGTGCCCAATGCAGAATCTCCCCTCAACATCAGGACCTGAAGGAGCATCTCATTCTAGCCTGCACTCAGCCTACAGAACCATTCAAAATTACCACTGAAGTGGGAATACATGTGTGTGCTATGGTGTGTGTGCAGAAGGCAGATGACAGACCTTCGAACTTGGTTCTCTGCTTGAAACATGTGGATCCCAGACCAAGGGATTGAACTGAGGTCATTGGGCTTCACAACAAGTTCTTTACCTACTGAGCCATCTCTCCAGCCTTCCACCTAACATTTTCACATAGCATCTCCTACTGAGCCCGAATCTGTAGCTCAGCGATTCAGCTAGGCTGGCTGGCTAGGGAGTTCCAGAGATCTGCCCACCCCTGCCTTCCAAATGCCAAGATTGCAGACACATGCTGCTGTGCTTGGCATGGTGCTTGGGATCCAAAGCCAGGTTCTGATGTCTTTATGGTAAGAGCTTTGCAGGCCAACTCATCTCTCCAGTCACTCAAAGCTTAATTCTTCAAAACAATTGTTATATTTACTTATTGTTTGTGTGAACATGTGCACATAGGTGAAGGTCAGAGGGCAACGTACAGGAGTTGGTTGTTTCCTTGTACCATGTGGGATATGAGTCTTGAAGATCAAACTCAGGTTACCAGGCATAATGACAAACACCTTTGTAGAGAGGATCTTGTATAAGCATCACCTATCGATAAAAAATACAATGGCCAATGAGCCGAGGCAGGAAATAAGCGGTGGCACACTGGCAGGAAGAGAAAGGATTCTGGAAATAGCACAAGAATAAAAGGAGACACACAGAGAAAAGAGAGACAGACTACGTGGATGAACTCAAGGAGACGCTGAGAGGTCTGGGACTGAAGAGAGGTAACTAACACCATGGTTGCATAGAAAAGTTTGAATGGCATAAATAAGTTATGAGCTACTCAGGAAATGAGCCAATGCTTATGACCTAGGCACTTAATAATAAATAATTAGTCTCAAAGTTGTCATTCTGGGAGTAGGACTGGGAAGGAAAAATGGAATTTAACATTTTGTAGCACACCTTTACCCACCGAGCTCACTCACCAGCCCATCCAATCAGGCATCTTAACGGATGGCAGTGGCAGTACAGCCTAGGGAGATAATGATTTAACATGTCTAAAGGGACTCATTGTTTTTCGATGTGCAATCATAGCTTTAGCATTCTGCCTAAAGACCATTATTTCAATGAACAAATAAAGATCCTTTCAAAAATGCATTTGTTGGGGCTAGAGAGATGGCTCAGCAATTGAAAGTGCACACTGTTCTTCCAGAGGGCTCAAGTTTGGTTTCTATACCTATGGCTGGCAGCTCCAGGGAATCTATTGCTCTCTTCTGGCCTCTACAGGTACTGCACACAGACACACACACACACACACACACACACACACACACTGCTACACCCACAAATAAAAAATATATAAAAATAGTTAGGCACCGAGAGCATACAGTCGCTTTGTTCACTGAGGAGCTTCCATGGAGCCAAGTATAAGGAGTAGAGGTGACAGGAAATGGCTCAGGAGGCAGAGTGTTTCCAGACCTTCTCAGAAACTTAACAGGATTTTCATGTCTTTCACCCAAGCACCCTCCCTTTATCCTGCTGGTGACTGTCACTTAAAGTTCCTAGGCTGACAGGTCTGGACAATGTCATTAAGTCCTAAAGGCACTCACAATTCCGTCATACCTCACATCCTCCTACTTCAGGATGTGAATAAAGATTCCAGTCCAAATTCAGACTGTAACGACTCTCTGGGCAGCTCTGGGAGAGTCTTCTACAAGACACACAGAACTTCATAAATGGAAGATGTTGCTTATAGTACTGCAAACTTCAATCTCCAACAAAACTGTGCTAATCAAAACTTAGGTGCCCTCTCTTATGGCCAGATGTATCAATCAATGGAATGGAATTGAGAATGTAGACATAGAAATGTTTTTTTTTTAATGGAAAAACTGGAGCTGGAGATGTGGCTCAGTAGTTAGGGACATGTACGGCTCTTCCAGAGGACATGAATTTGGTCCCCAGCACCCTTATTGGGCAGCTTATACTACTTATTAACTCCAGTGTCAGAAAGATCAGACACCTCTAAGAATCGCATGTGAGAGCACACATGCACACACACACACACACACACACACACACACACACACGCGCTCTATAGTGAGTACAATTAAGTCCATGTGCTCAGAGTCATTTTCATACAAACAGAATCCCAGTCTACAGCCTTCTGCTCCTAGTTTCTCTAACTCAGCACAACATCTCCACGTCCACATTATTTCTCCATATTTTAAAACATTTTTATTCCTCAATTTATTCACATAAGGCAATGCTTGGCGGCCTCTTTGACATTGACCTCCACATTAGAAGACTATACACTCATTACCATTGTTGTGTCTGAACCGGAAGTTACACTGAAAAACCACGCAGCCTACTACACGTTTCTTCTCATTTCCGCCGCTGTAGAGAGCAGCAACCGTCAGTGAGTTTAACAGAGTATGCCAGCCAAGTTTGAGCCACAAGCTCCAACCTACTTCAAGCACTGATGTTCATTTTGTTGCAAGGACGAAGAGCCAATGCTTTAGAATGGCTGTCTGCGGAGAGGGGTCCAGGGCACAGAGCAGCTGTTGCACAGAGTTTTGGAAGAAAGTACGCAGTCTCAAGAAGTCCCAGGCATGGAGCTGTGGGGACCTAGAAACATAAGGATCCTCCCTGCATGTATGGTACAGAAGGGAAGAGCCCCCGTGGAAGGCAGTGGTGTTCATGGGGAAGGGAATAAAGATCAGGCCAGGAAGGCTAATGGGAGTGACAGTAGGGAAGGTGTCTTGGAGTCTAACCAGCACTGAGCTGAGACAGAAATGCTTCGGGCCCCATGGTCACTGCCAGAGGAAGGGGCTAGGCTGTTGGTGACTATGGAAATCATAAACCATGTTCTACTTGTTTACTTTCTATTAATTTTCATAACCTTTTCTATCCAGATTGCCACAGTTCTAATAGTTTATCTAAAGTGTCAAACCAAGTATATTTTTAAAACAGGTCCTATAAATAGGTCATGAGAAGCAGCCAAGGGAAATGTCACCAAGTCACAGTGGCACAGAAGGAACATTCTAAGGATAATTGACTTGAAGTGCTTCCTTGATGGACTGAGGCAACAGCAAGAGGAGCTTAATGTCCTGGATCCAAACCATCAGCAGGACACGCGCCCCTCACCTGCCCTTCCCCCCTTGCTCCTTCCCAGGGAAGCCAGCTCCTCCCTCACTGGCATGGTCTCTTCGAAAGGATTTTATGTGATTTGGATTCTGGCTTTCCCTGTAGGATATGATATTCAAGGGAATAAATTGTGTATCAATGAAGGGAGAAAGGAAAAGGAACCAGTAAGGTGGAAAAAGAATGAAAAATGTCAAATAAATAGCAATACTTAAAAGAAAGCTTACAAAGACCAGCCAGAAGAACCCTTTCCTTGAGCTAGTTGGCCATGTGCCTACCAGGGTCCTGGCTGTCCGAGAAGGGTGGCCCTTCACCCATCTCCTACCTTGAAATAGCGGCTGGCTCTTGGGCCAAGTGGAATTTTGTGATATCCGTCTTGATCCACGCGAGCTGATGGGGGAAGGAGCAGTGCAGGTTGTTTTACAGACCTGGAATTCAACCAACTCTTTTCCTCGGGACTTTCCTAAACGTGTGGCTCTAAGCCCTTCCGATTTTATCTTATGATCATGATCTGGGGTAGTTGCTTTCAAATACGTTCTATTTAACAAAGTTAAATGGTGAGGAACCCTCCCTCCATGACCAGTTTTACACATGTGTCTTATTGAGCCGGCAAACACAAAACCTCAGACAACGTTGGGCTGAAATACTTGTTAAAGGGGTACCTCACATGGAAAAATAGGTTCCGAAGATTCTGTTATGGTCCAGTGTGCTTCAGATGAATAGCAAAAGCATCAGTGGACTGGCTTACTGGATGTACAAGTGGTTCTTTCTTTCTTTCTTTCTTTCTTTCTTTCTTTCTTTCTTTCTTTCTTTCTTTCGTCATTCATTCATTCATTCATTTATTTTCATTGTTTATGCATGTTGTATGTGCCTGTTTAGAGACCAAAGGTCGACATCAGGTGCCTTTCTCAATCATTTTGGTTTTTATTTGTTTTTAATCTTTTAAAACCAGTAATTGATCCACAATTCCCTTTTCTTTCTTTAGCAAGATGCCAGAAGGCCAAGGGGAAGAAGGTGGCCCTGGCCCCAGCCATTGTAACAGGAGGCCAAAAAGGTGGCCAATCCTTTGAGAAAAGGCCCAAGAACTTCAGCATTGGGCAGGACATCCACCCCAAAGAGATCTCACACGCTTCGTCAAATGGTCCTGCTACATCAGGCCGCAGCGGCAAAGGATCATCCTCTATAAGCGGCTCAAAGTTCCCCTCGCCATTAACCAGTTCACCCAAACCCTAGACCGGCAAGCAGGTACCCGGTTGCTTAAGCCGTCCCACAGTACAGGCCAGAGACAGAGCAGAAGCAGCAAAGACTACTGGCCCGTGCTGAGAAGAAAGCTGCTGGCAAAGGGGACGTCCCAACTAAGAGACCACCTGTCCTTCGAGCAGGAGTCAATACAGTCAACACCTTGGTGGAGGACAAGAAGGCTCAGCTGGTGGTGACTGCCCGTGATGTAGACCCCACTGAGCTGGTGGTTTTCTTGCCTGCCCTGTGTCGAAAGATGGGGGTGCCCTACTGCATCATCAAGGGAAAGGCCAGGCTGGGGCACCTGGTCCACAGGAAGAGATGCACCACTGGTGCCTTCACACAGGTTAACTCCAAAGACAAGGGTGCTCTGGCTAAGCTGCTGGAAGATATTAAGAGCAATTATAATGGCAGATATGACGAGATCTGTCGCCGCAGGAGAGTCTGTGTGAGTCTGTGGCTCACACTGCCAAGCTAGAAAGGCAAAGGCTAAAGAACTTGCCACTAAACTGGGTTTAATGTGCACTGCTAAGTTCTCTGTACATAAATACAGTTACAAAATTTAAAAAAAACAAACAAAAGAACAACAACAACAAAAACAACAAAACCCCTCCATTAATCCCTTTCCTAATTAACTCTTTTTTTTTCTTAATGGGTAATTTTTAATCAAGCAACAACAAAGAAGTTTCTGAAATTTCCATTTATGATTCTCCTTTTCTTTTTTTCTTTTTTTTTATTTTATGTGTGTGCATGCATGCACAGAAGTCAGATAATACTTTATTTCTTTTTTTATTAAGAATTATTTATTTATTCTATATGAGTCCACTGTTGCTGTCTTCAGACACACCAGAAGAGGGCATCGGACCCCATTACAGATGGTTGTGAGCCACCATGTGGTTGCTGGGAATTGAACTCAGGACCTCTGGAAGAGCAGCCAGTGCTCTTAACCGCTGAGCCATCTCTCCAGCCCTGATTCGCCTTTTCTTTTCTTTTTGTTTTGTTTTCTTTTGGTTTGGTTTTGGTTTTTTCGAGACAGGGTTTCTCTGTATAGCCCTGGCTGTCCTGGAACTCACCCTGTAGACCAGGCTGGCCTCAAACTCAGAAATCAGCCTGCTTCTGCCTACCGAGTGCTGGGATTAAAGGTGTGCCTCACCACTGCCTGGCTATTAGCTCCCTTTCTATTTTTCTGTCTCTCTGTCTCTGTTTCTCCCTCCCTCTCATCTGTCTCTCTCTGTCTTTCTCTTTCTTTATCTCCGTCTCTCTCTCCCTTTGTGCGTGTGTGTGCGAATGTGTGCGAGTGTGTGCGTGTGTGTGTATGTGTGTGTACACATGAGTGCAAGTACCCTTGGAGTCCTGAAAATGACATCAAGTGCCCTGAAGCTGAAGTTACAGGTTTGACACTTATGCTAGATTACAGCCACTTGATCCGTGTGCTGGAAACCAAACTCCCATCCCGTGTGAGGGAAGTACACATTTGGCGGTCTGTTTAATAAGAATGCAACCCTATTGTTGGAACAACATGATGTACTAACCAGAACCCCGGAGCTCTTGTCTCTAGCTGCATATGTATCGAAAGATGGCCTAGTCGGCCATCACTGGAAAGAGAGGCCCATTGGACTTGCAAACTTTATATGCCCCAATATAGGGGAATGCCAGGGCCAAAAGAATGGGAATGGGTGGGTAGGGAAGTGGGGGGCGCTATGGGGGACTTTTGGGATAGCATTGGAAATGTAACTGAGGAAAATATGTAATAAAAATATTAAAAAAAAAAAAGAATGCTCCCCCACCCCCACCCCCCAGGTTCATGCTTTTGAACACTTGATCCTCAGTAGGTGGTAATGTTAGGAGAGTTGTGGAGCCTTTAGGAGGTGGAGCCTCGCTGGAGGAAGTTCATCACTGGGGCCAGGCTTGGAGAGTTGGTAGCCTTGCCCCTCTCCCAGTTTGGTCTCTCAGCTTTGTGAATGACCGCGTGTTCTCTCTGCTTTCTGCCCCCACTGCCATGCCTTCCTGCTACTAGGGACTCTCTCTAGAACCATAAACCAAAAGTAACTTTTCATAAGTTACTCTTCTAGGTCAGGGTATTTATCACGACAAGAGAAAAAGAATACAAACTCTTAGTCACTGAAGCCATGTCTCCAGACCCTAGTTTTGCTGTTGTAATTTGTTTTAAGACAAAGTCTTGATATGCAATCCCAGGTCTTGAACTCGTGACCTCCCTGCTTCAGCCTCCCTGGCTAAAGGATTACCCGTGTGCACCACTGTCCTCAGAAGTCCCCTTCAACTCTTTGAGGACACTATATTGATTGTGGGGTACCACGCACCTCACTGTTGATACATTTTTCTACAAGCCAATGAGATTCATCACTTCTTCACTGATGCGGGACCTGTATGAACATCCTCTTTATGAAGACGCTCAGGCCTTTTGCCCATGTTTCTGTCCAGCGTGTGTGTGTGTGTGTGTGTGTGTGTGTGTGTGTGTGTGTGTGTGTGTTTGTGCGCGTGCGCACATGCCAATGGATGAATGCAGGAATTACAGGAGAACGTCTGGTGTCCTACTCCCTCATTCCCCACCATCACCAAGCCTGGAGCAACACCAGCAGCCAGCAAACCTCAGAGATCCTCCTGTCTCTGCACCTCACAGCTCTGGGGTGACAGGCACTCTGGGCCACACCCAGCTTTTCCCATGGGTTCCAAAGGATTTGAACTCAAGTTTTCATAGCAAGCGCTTACCCACTGAGATATCTCCTCAGCCTTCCACCCTGACTTTTTGAGGTTGGATCTCATGAGTACCAGCGTAACTCAAACTTGCTACGTAGCTTAGGGTGACCTCAAACTCCTCATTCTCCGTATCCTCCCACCTCTTTCTCCCAAGTGTTGGTGTACCAGGCGCGTGCCGCCATGCTGGGCCCTTTGCCTGATTGACTTAGTTCTCCGTTTTGTTGATTTGCAAGAGGAGCCGCTTTTCTCTGCCTCCAGAGTGCTTGGATTTAAAGGCATGTGCTACCTCACCAGGCTTTCTTAGCATTCTTTTGTTTGTCTCTTTGTTTTACTTGGTTTGGTTTTGGTTTTTGAGTCATGATGTAGTGCTTTGTATATGCTTGGCCCAGGGAGTGGCACTATTAGGAGGTGTGGCCTTGTTGGAGTAGGTGTGTCACTGTGGGCATGGGCTATAAGACCTTCATCCTAGCTGCCTGGAAGTGAGTCTTCTAGCTAGCTGCCTTCAGATGAAGATGTAGAACTCTCAGTTTGGGGCTGGAGAGATGCCTCAGCGGTTAAGAGCACTGACTGCTCTTCCAGAGGTCCTGAGTTCAATACCCAGCAACCACATGTTGGCTCACAACCATCCGTAATGGGATACGATGCCCTCTTCTGGTGTGTCTGAAGATAGTGACAGTATACACATATATATATACAGTAAATAAATATTTAAAAAAAAAAAAAGAGTTCTCAGATCCTTCAGCCCTACACCTGCCTGTACACTGTCCTGCTCCCCCTTAATGATAATGGCCTGAATCTCTGAACCTATAAAGCCAGCCACAATTAAATGGTGTCCTTTATAAGACTTGTCTTGGTTATGGTGTCTGTTCATAGCAGGAAAACCCTAACTAAGACAGAAGTTGGTACCAGGGACTGGGGTACTTTTGTGATGGTCCTAACCATGCCTTTGTTTGGAAGAATGTGGATGTGGGGACTTTGGATTTGGAATGCAATGGAATGCTTTAAGTGGGGCTTAGTGGGCCATCCTAGTCGGAATATAGAAGACTTTGTTGTTGAAGGTAGTTTGAACTGTGGAAGCCTGGTTCTAGAGGTTTCAGAGGAAAAGAAGTTCACGGTGTGGCTGAGAGACTGCTCTTGGGATTATTTTTAGTGAAGGCTATGGCTGCTTTCTGCCCTTGTCTGAAGAGTCTACCTAAGGCTAAGGTAAAGAGATTTATATTAATTATATTAACAAAGGAAGTCACAAAAGGAATCCACAAAAAAACAGAGACTTCATTCTCTGGTTAAGTCTCATGAAGAGTGTTTTGAACTGAAGGAGGAAAATTACTGAACTCTTCCTGAACTCTTCAACTCAGAGTCCTCCTACCCCTCCCATCTGGAGATTGTTCCCGGAACACTCCTGAACTTCTCACCCCAGAGTACATTCCTAAACTCTTCACCCCAGAGTCCGACCCCCTCCCAAATGAAAACTGTTCCAAGAACATTTTTTAGATAAGGGTCTCCTGGAACAAACCTAGTCCAACCCCTCCCAACTGAGGACTGTGCCAGGAACATTTTTGAGATAAGGGTTTGAACAAACCTCAGAATGTTCCAATAGATCGGGTACATTGCCAAATATAGGACACGACCCCTTGGTTATGGAAAGCCCCTTGGAAAAACCCTTGGCAAAACCCCTTAGTGACGCAAACTTGTACTTTCCCTGCCCTGCTCCCCCCACTGGCTTTTTCCTATATAAGCCTGTGAAAAATTTGGGTCGGGGTCGATTCTCCTCTACACCAAGCTTGGTGTATGAGTTTCGGCCCCAGAGCTCTGGTTCATGTGCTTGCTTGTTGTTGCTTTATTAAATCTTACTCTCTACATCTTAGGTTCGGTCTCAGTGTCTTCTTGGGTTCGCGGCTGTCCCGAGACTTGAGTGAGGGTCTCCCTTCGGGGGTCTTTCATTTGGGGGCTCGTCCGGGATTTGCGCGACCACCCAGAAGTCCTAGACCCACTTGAAGGTAAGATTTTCTGTCCTGTCTTGGTCTGGTGTCTGTGTTCTGTTTCTGGAGGCCAGGAAGGTCTCGATCTGTGGGCCTTTGAGAGGCCATCTGAATCTGTATCTGGTGCGATCGCAGTTTTGGTTTTGCGCGATGCTCTGTGCTCGGTATGAGCACCTGAGACCGTGCTCCGGGAGAGAGCGTGGGGTGGATAGGGATAGACGTGTCCGTGTCCACCGTCCGCTCGCCCTGGGGGACGCCCCAGGAGGAACAGGGGAGGACCGGGGACGCCTGGTGGACCCCTCTGAAGGCCAAGAGACCATCACTTTGGTGGAAGGTCTAAATCGGCCAGCCTTGGAGAGGCCATCTGATTCTGTAGACGCGAAGTCGCTGCTGTTTTTGGTTTCTTTTTTGTCTCAGTCTCGTGTCTGCTCTTGTTGTGTCTGCTATTATTCTAGAAATGGGACAATCTGCCTCCTCTCCCCTGTCTCTAACCCTGGAGCATTGGAGAGAGGTGAGGGTCAGAGCTCACAACCAGTCGGTGGAGGTTAGAAAGGGTCCTTGGCAGACCTTCTGCACCTCCGAGTGGCCGACATTTGGAGTGGGCTGGCCACCAGAAGGTGCTTTTGACTTGTCACTAATCGCCGCCGTCAGGCAAATTGTTTTCCAGGAAGAAGGAGGTCACCCTGATCAGATCCCCTACATTGTGACCTGGCAGAATCTTGTTCAGTTCCCACCTCCGTGGGTCAAGCCTTGGATTCCAAATCCTTCGAAACTGACGAAACTGACGGTTGTCCAGTCCGATGCAGCCGAAAAATCCAGTCCCTCAGCACCCCCCAAGATTTATCCAGAGGTTGACGACCTCCTCTGGATGGACTCCCAACCTCCCCCTTACCCCCTGCCCCAGCAGCCGCCTGCGGCCGCCCTGCCACAGGGACCAATAGCGAGAGGGGCTCAGGGACCGGCGGGGGGGACTAGGAGCCACTGAGGCCGAAGCCCTGGGGAGGAAGGGGGGCCGGATTCAACAGTTGCCTTGCCACTTAGAGCACATGTGGGAGGGCCAGCGCCAGGACCTAATGATCTCATTCCTTTGCAGTACTGGCCTTTTTCCTCTTCTGATTTATATAATTGGAAAACTAACCACTCTCCTTTCTCAGAAAACCCCTCTGGGCTTATTGGGCTCCTTGAATCACTTATGTTCTCCCATCAACCCACTTGGGATGATTGCCAATAACTTTTGCAGGTCCTCTTCACCACAGAGGAGAGAGAAAGGATCCTGCTGGAAGCCAGGAAGAATGTCCTGGGACAAGATGGGACCCCTACTAATCTCCCCAATCTTATAAATGAATCCTTCCCCTTGACTCGTCCTAATTGGGACTACAACACTGCGGAAGGTAGGGAGCGTCTCACGGTCTACCGCCGGACTCTAGTGGCGGGGCTCAAAGGGGCCGCACGGCGACCTACTAATTTGGCCAAGGTAAGAGAGGTCCTTCAGGGTCCAGTGGAGCCGCCCTCTGTTTTCTTAGAACGACTAATGGAGGCTTACAGGAGGTATACACCGTTTGATCCCTCTTCAGAGGGTCAAAAAGCAGCCGTGGCTATGGCTTTCATTGGTCAGTCTGCCTCTGACATCAAGAAAAGGTTACAGAGACTAGAGGGGCTCCAAGATTATACTTTACAGGATTTAGTGAGAGAAGCTGAGAGAGTGTATCACAAGAGGGAGACAGAGGAAGAAAAGCAGGAGAGAGAAAAGAGAGAGCTCGAAGCGAGAGAAAATCGGCGTGATCGCCGCCAAGAGAGAAACTTAACTAAGATTTTGGCCATAGTAGTAGGTGCAAAAAGGGCAGAAAAAGAACAGTCAGGGTACCTGGGCAACAGGGCGAGAAGACCTCCAGGAGAACAGAAACTTCCACTTGAAAGAGACCAGTGTGCATACTGTAAAGAGAAAGGACATTGGGCCAGAAATTGCCCCAAAAGGAAGCCAAGAGGACCCAAGGTGTTGACTATGAAGGAAGATTAGGGAAGTCGGGGCTTGGACCCCCTCCCTGAGCCTAGGGTAACACTTTCTGTGGAGGGGACTCCTGTTAATTTTTTAATAGACACAGGAGCAGAACATTCAGTCTTGACTAAACCGTTAGGACAATTAGGAAGTAAGAAGACTATGGTAATAGGAGCTACTGGCAGTAAATTTTACCCCTGGACTACTAAGAGAGTTTTGGAAATAGGAAAAAATCAAGTAACTCACTCTTTTCTTGTGATTCCTGAGTGCCCTGCGCCCCTTCTGGGACGAGACTTGTTGACCAAACTTAAAGCTCAAGTTCAGTTCACCTCAAAGGGACCAGAAGTTACCTGGGGAGAGACCCCTATAGCGTGTTTGGTTTTAAATTTAGAAGAAGAGTATCGCCTCCATGAGCAGGGTCCCAAACAATTGCCAGACCCTGAATGGCTATCCGCTTTTTCTGGAGTCTGGGCTGAGCAAGCAGGAATGGGATTAGCTAAACAAGTACCACCGGTCGTGGTAGAGTTAAAAGCCGATGCCTCCCCCGTCTCGGTCAGACAGTACCCTATGAGTAAGGAAGCTAAAGAAGGCATCCGGCCACATATTCAGAGACTGATAGAGCAAGGAATTCTAGTGCCTTGCCAATCACCTTGGAACACACCTCTCCTGCCAGTACGAAAGCCTGGGACTAATGATTATCAACCAGTGCAAGATTTAAGAGAAGTTAACAAGAGGGTGCAGGACATTCACCCTACCGTTCCAAATCCTTACAACCTACTAAGTTCCCTCCCGCCAGAGTGGACTTGGTACACTGTTCTAGACTTAAAAGATGCCTTTTTCTGCCTTCGATTACACCCTAATAGCCAGCCACTGTTTGCTTTTGAGTGGAGGGACCCAGAAGGAGGACACACGGGCCAGCTAACCTGGACAAGGTTGCCCCAGGGATTCAAGAACTCCCCTACTCTTTTTGATGAAGCGCTCCACCGTGACCTTGCGCCTTTTAGAGCACAAAATATTGCCCGCACTTTTTTGTTCCCCTGGTAAGAACACGCTCAGGGCAACCGGAATCTTCTGCAGCACAAACTTTATTGCTTACCCCATCAGGAGCCAGTGGAGAAGAGAGCCAGAGAGAGAGCCAGAGAGAGAGAGATATGGCAGAGCCCCCTCCCTTTTATGGAGGACTGTCCTCCGCCTCGGACGTGTCACTCCCTGATTGGCTGCAGCCCATCAGCCGGAGTTGTCGTCACGGGAAAGGCAGAGCACATGGCGTGGAAAGCTACCCCGGCACATGCGCAGCTTGCTTGTTTACTACTTAGAACACGGGTGTCAGTGCCATCAGCGCCATCTTGTAATGGCAAATGTGAAGGCGGCTCCTTACATCTCCCCCTTTTCTTTTATATAAGAGCAATAGGCCACCCATAATAATGAGAGTGGAGATAGAGGTCAAATCCCCAGTGTGCAGGTAAAGGAGCCGTACACAAAACCTCCTCCCAGGCTCATCACCCGGAGGGGTCCTGGTCTGGTCCCATGTCGTTTTTCCTGGGGGAAGGACACTTGGACACTCAACCTTCTTGAAAGATGACATGTCTCCCTAGAATAGGCTCATATATGCCACAGAGCCCTTCTACTGCAGTGCTTAGCCGTGCAACTCTCTCGGGCTGCTGAAGCACACTCACTCTATCCCGTACAATGAGACTAGCCTCGTGGGGTGCAAGAGCTGAGTGGCCAGCGACCTATTGCTTAAGCATAGATAACCATATATCAGGGAAGCACCATGTTCTAGTGCTGCAAGCGCCTGGGAAATAATCACCATGTCTCTCCTAGTTTGGGCCTTAAGCTTACAGACCAATCAAAGAAGCAACACTAATCCACAGCAAAGAACAGCTCCAAATAATTCCACCCCCACCCATTCTTTAAAGAAGGAAAATGTTGAAAAGATAGTCCTTAGGTCAGGGACAGGTCCAAGTGCGTGGGGCAAGTCTCAATTTTCAAAGGGTCTGTTCAAATTTAGCCGTCCAATTCTGTATCTCCCAACGCTGCTTTCCCTTTGTTGTTGTCGCACTGGACATCACCAAGACGAGGGACATCAGTTTTCCCTTGGTCAGTCTGGATTTTTCGGGTGAGTCTTTCTGGTATCCAAAAATGGGTTGTCTTCATTCTGTGGAAAAACACAAACAGCTCCCCTGGATCTTATCAAAATAGGATCCGGGCTTTTCCATTTGTTATTTAAAACATCTTTCCATTTAACCATCTCATTGGGCCTATCTGGCTCTGAACAATGTCGTTCAGCCGCGGTATGGCCATGAGAATCAAGATTTAAAAAATTGAGTGTAAAGAGTGCCATAGACACAGACACTCTTGGTACTCGGGGTAGAGCCTCCTTGACTCCCCCTTTCTGTTTTATTAGATGGAAGTCCAGTCAGGTGGGTCACGTCCATCTGACGGCAGAACTGTTGGAATTTTTGAGATGTATAAGCTGGTCCATTATCAGTCTTAAGTAGTTTAGGTTTTCCCCAAGCACTCCATGCCTTAAGGCAATGTTGAATCACACGTGAGGCCTTTTCTCCAGTTAAAGGAGAGGCAAACATGATGCCAGAGCATGTGTCAATGGACACATGGAGATATTGAAATTTTCCAAAGGAAGAAACATGTGTAACATCCATTTGCCAGACCTGTAGAGGTCGAATACCGTGTGGGTTAATTCCCACATGAGGAACTGGCAAGAACTCACAGCAGCTTTGACATTGAGTAACAATGTCACGGGCTTCTTTTCTCGTCAAGGAGAAACAGCGGCGTAATGTTTCAGCCGTCACATGAAAATTGTTATGAAAATTTCTTGCAGCCTCTACCGGGGATGTTAGGGCAGCAGCCACCACTTTAGTGGCTTTATCTGCCAAATCATTCCCCAGAGCCATGGGGCCAGGTAGGCCTGAATGGGCTCTAACATGAGTAATATAAACAGGAAATCTTCTAGATAACAAAACTAATTGTATCTGCTGAAAAATATTGGCAACTTTACTGGAAGGCTTAATCACTCCAGCCACTTCTAAAAAATTGAGGGGTTCTAAAAAGGTTTTTAAAACTTCTAAAACCACTAAACATTCTACCACTTGAGGTGAATTTTTATTATATTGTTTGGATACTACTTTACCACTAGCCACATAGGCACCTATGCCAGTTTTTGATCCATCAGTATATACCACAATCCCATTTTTAAGTGGGTTTCTTACTGTTATTTGTGGAAACACAACAGATTGATTTTGGGCAAACTGTAAAATTGGATGTTTTGGATAATGGTTATCTATTTGTCCTGAAAAGGAGGTAACTAAAACTACCCAATCATTGGATGTGGCTGCCAAGGTTTGAACCTGTCAAAAGTCCAATCTCTCTGCTCTGGAGTCAAAGCAGCAGCGTTTGCTCGGGCCTGCGTTTGTGCAGCCTCTTGCCATAGAGCTCTCCATTCCATATATTTGCCCATATTGGGGAGAGCGGCTTTTGCAATCATTTGCCAGTCGGCAGGAGTTAGTGCCATGCCAGCAAGCCTGTCTAACTGCACCAAGGTAAAATTAGCATTGGTTCCATATTTACGGACCAATTCAGCAAGCTCTTTAATCTGTGTATAATCTACCGGAGCGTGAACACACCCACCCTCGGCTCCTTCAAAGACCGGAAATGCCTGTTGCATCTTCCTTTGTTCCTCTCTTGGAATGAACGAGTCTGCGCACTGCCTCTCTGCGCAGGGCTGACGCACTACGCAGGGCGGGGGCTCCACATAGGGCGGAGGTGCACTATGACCTTGAAGCCAACTGCCCTGAGGCCAAGCAGCAAGCTGGCCTTTGCCAGCCGCTTTTGGCTTTTTTCTTGACTTAAAAGCTCGAATTTCTCTCTCATAATGAGCTGCTCCCTCCTCCAAGTCTGTTTTCTCAGAAGGGCTAATTTTTTCATCTGATTCACAGCTACTAAGAACTGGCTCTTTAAACTCGTCTCTTTTCTCCTCTTTCCTTCCAATCTCTCCCCAGGTATTTTTCCCTGACATTAACTTTTCTTTTTTCCTTTGTTTTTTCTCCTCTTTCCTTCTAATCTCTCCCCAGGTATTCTTCCCTGACATTAACTTTTCCTTGGGTTCAAGACCCGTGGAAAGGCCTGTATACTTATTTGGCGCGCCATGCTTTCTCTTTTTTCCTGCTCTCTCTCCCCGCTTTACTTCTGATAGACTGTCTTGAATTTTGTCCAGAATTCTCCACCCTGTCTTAACTGCTTGTTGACATATGAAAAGAAATAAAAGGGCTTTTAACACTAGAGAAAGTTCAAGACCAGACATACCTTGTAAAGCTGTAACGAACGCGCATCCGTTCCCCAGCTGAAGAGTTCTGAATCTACGTCAGATCCTTCTCAACAGTCTGTTTCCGGGAACACTTCATTACCACAGTTCCCCAGCTGTAGAGTTCTGAACCCACACCGGATTCTTCTCAACAGTCTGTTTCCGGGAACACTTCATTAACCGCTCCTTCTCCGTGATGTAGTAGCTCGCGGGTTCCGGCACCATTTATTGCCCGCGCTTTTTTGTTCCCCTGGTAAGAACACGCTCAGGGCAACCGGAATCTTCTGCAGCACAAACTTTATTGCTTACCCCATCAGGAGCCAGTGGAGAAGAGAGCCAGAGAGAGAGCCAGAGAGAGAGAGATATGGCGGAGCCCCCTCCCTTTTATGGAGGACTGTCCTCCGCCTCGGACGTGTCACTCCCTGATTGGCTGCAGCCCATCAGCCGGAGTTGTCGTCACGGGAAAGGCAGAGCACATGGCGTGGAAAGCTACCCCGGCACATGCGTGGCTTGCTTGTTTACTACTTAGAACACGGGTGTCAGTGCCATCAGCGCCATCTTGTAATGGCAAATGTGAAGGCGGCTCCTTACAGCAAAACCCTCAGATTTCTCTCTTACAGTATGTAGATGACTTACTGGTGGCAGCCTCAACCCAGGAACTGTGCCTTGAAGGAACCAAGAAGCTCCTGAATGAACTGGGTGAGTTGGGGTACCGGGTATCGGCCAAGAAAGCTCAGCTATGTCGTACCGAGGTGACCTACCTAGGATACACCCTCCGAGACGGAAAGCGGTGGCTCACCGAGGCCAGAAAAAAGACTGTGATGATGATCCCAACCCCTACCACCCCGCGCCAAGTACGTGAGTTTCTGGGGACGGCGGGCTTTTGCAGACTCTGGATACCAGGGTTCGCAACACTGGCGGCCCCTCTATATCCACTTACTAAAGAAAAAGTCCCATTCACCTGGACTGAGGAACACCAAAAAGCCTTTGACAGCATAAAGGCAGCCCTGCTTGCAGCCCCCGCTCTGGCCTTGCCAGATTTGACTAAGCCTTTTACCTTATATGTTGATGAGCGGGCTGGAGTAGCCCGCGGGGTTTTAACTCAGACTCTGGGGCCCTGGAAGCAGCCAGTGGCCTACCTATCTAAAAAGCTTGACCCAGTCGCCAGCGGTTGGCCCTCCTGCCTGAAAGCCATTGCTGCAGTAGCCCTGCTTGTTAAAGACGCTGACAAGCTTACTCTGGGTCAGCATGTGACTATAATCGCCCCCCATGCTCTGGAGAGTATTGTACGACAGCCCCCTGACCGGTGGATGACTAATGCCCGGATGACCCACTACCAGAGTTTGTTGCTAAATGATCGAGTAACTTTTGCTCCACCTGCCATCCTCAATTCTGCCACCCTCCTCCCCTTGGCGGATGACTCCACTCCTGTACATCAATGTGCTGATGTCCTGGCTGAAGAAACTGGAACGAGGAGGGATCTGACTGATCAGCCTTGGCCAGGTGTGCCTGCCTGGTACACAGATGGTAGCAGCTTTGTGGTGGAAGGAAAAAGAAGAGCAGGAGCGGCAGTGGTAGATGGAAAACAGGTAATTTGGGCAAGTGGTCTTCCAGAAGGAACTTCGGCTCAGAAGGCTGAACTCCTGGCGCTAACTCAAGCCCTGCGGTTGGCTGAAGGTAAGGCGATCAACATTTACACTGACAGCCGCTATGCTTTCGCTACAACCCATATCCATGGGGCCATCTACCAACAGAGGGGGCTACTTACCTCGGTAGGAAGAGACATTAAAAACAAAGAAGAAATTCTGGCCCTCCTAGAGGCTATACATATGCCAAAGAAAGTGGCTATTATCCATTATCCTGGCCACCAAAAAGGACAGGATCCTGTGGCCCGAGGAAACCAGATGGCTGATGTAGCAGCAAGGCAGGCAGCTCAAGGGGTAACAATCATGGCAGAAAGAGGCAGGCCCCTGCCAGAGCCCTCACCGGCAACCAGTCCTAATTATACTTACTCTGATGAAGATTTTAAACTATTAGATTCCATGGTTTGTCGCAAACAGGCGCAGGAATTCAATTTTAGGGGGCTAGCGCGGACTGTAGATGGGCGTATTATTTTACCTACAAAAGAAGGAAGAAACTATGTCCAAAAATTACATCAACTGACTCATCTGGGATCTGATAAACTCCTACAGCTGATCAAGAGTTCCGATTATTATATTTTAAAGCTCAACTCGGTGGTACAACAGGTAATTGACTCCTGCCAGGCTTGTGCTCTCACCAATGCTGCCCGACCTTACAAAGAACAAGGAAAGAGACAACGAGGAGATCGCCCCGGAGTTTACTGGGAAGTGGACTTCACTGAAATTAAACCAGGGATGTATGGCAACAAGTACCTGCTGGTATTTATAGACACCTTTTCTGGATGGGTAGAGGCTTTTCCCACTAAGTCTGAAACTGCTCAGGTGGTAACCAAGAAGATCCTTGAAGAGATCCTACCCCGGTTTGGGATCCCCAAGGTAATTGGCTCAGACAACGGGCCCGCATTTGTTGCCCAGGTAAGTCAGGGATTGGCCTCACAATTGGGGACTGATTGGAAGTTACATTGTGCTTATAGACCCCAAAGCTCAGGGCAGGTAGAAAGAATGAACAGGACTCTAAAAGAGACCCTAACTAAATTAGCTATTGAGACCGGCGGTAAAGACTGGGTGACCCTTCTTCCCTTTGCGCTTCTTAGAGTCCGAAACACACCTGGACGTTTCGGCCTTACCCCTTATAAAATTCTACATGGGGGACCGCCCCCCTTGACCGAGTCTGGTGGGATATTGGATCCCTGTGTTGACTCTTCCTCACCCTCTGCTCTGTTTACCCATTTAAAGGCCTTAGAAGTTGTCAGAACACAGATCTGGGACCAGATCAAAGAAGCTTATGCACCGGGGACTACAACAGTGCCCCACGGGTTCCAGGTTGGAGATTCGGTCCTTGTCAGACGACATCGCACTGGCACTCTTGAGCCTCGGTGGAAAGGACCATATCTGGTGCTGTTAACAACTCCCATGGCAGTAAAAGTAGACGGAATCGCCGCCTGGATCCACGCCTCCCACGTCAAGAAGGCTCCTAGCCAGAGTAGAAGCAACCATGAAGACAACTGGACGGTGGCAGCTACTGACAATCCTCTTAAAATTCGCTTGTGTCGCGGGTGCCACCCTAAGCCTAGGGAACCACAACCCTCATGCTCCAATTCAACAGTCTTGGGAAGTGCTTAATGAGGAGGGAAACATTGTATGGGCAGTCACTGCAGTCCATCCCCCTTGGACTTGGTGGCCTGATCTCACCCCTGACATCTGTAAGTTGGCAGCAGGATCTCCCAATTGGGACCTCCCCGATCATACTGATCTTAGTAACCCACCCCCTGAACAGCGGTGCGTTCCGAGTGGGATAGGGAACACGTATGGATGTTCGGGGCAGTTCTACCGAGCTAATCTTAGAGCTGCACAGTTCTATGTTTGCCCTGGTCAGGGTCAAAGCAAAAAGCTTCAACAAGAATGTGGAGGGGCATCAGATTATTTTTGTGGTAAATGGACATGTGAAACGACAGGGGAAGCCTACTGGAAGCCTTCCTCTGATTGGGACCTAATCACGGTAAAAAGAGGTAGTGTTTATGACAGGCCAAACCAAGGAGAGAGAAACCCCTATAAATATCCAGAAAATGGGTGCGCTCTTAAAAACAGCCCACCAGGGCCATGCAAAGGTAAATACTGCAACCCCCTACTTATAAAATTCACTGGGAAAGGGAAACAAAATCGTTTGAGTTGGCTTAAAGGAAATAGGTGGGGTTGGCGTGTATACATTCCACCAAGAGACCCTGGGTTCATTTTCACGATCAGACTAACGATGGGAGACCTGGCAGTAACACCCATAGGGCCCAACAAAGTCCTTACGGAACAGGGCCCCCCAGTTGCACCGGCTCCCCCACAAGTCCCGGCCGTACCAGCTCCACCAACTCCACAGCTCAACACAGTGGGACCCTCCCTAGGGACTAATACTTCCCTCATGAAGCCAACCTTAGTTTCCCCACCGCCCCTAGACACAGAGAGCCGTCTGGTCAGTCTAGTCCAAGGAGCTTTTTTAGTTTTAAATAGGACTAATCCTAATATGACTCAATCATGTTGGTTATGCTATGCCTCTAGGCCCCCTTATTATGAAGGAATTGCTCAGATCAGGACTTATAATACTACTTCAGATCATTCTCAATGCCTTTGGGGAGAAAACAGAAAGTTGACTCTGGCAGCAGTTTCAGGGAGTGGGCTTTGTTTAGGCCAGGTACCTCAGGATAAAGGGCACCTTTGTAATCAGACCCAGAACATCCAGCCTAACAAAAGTGGTCAGTATCTAGTGCCCCCCATAGACACAGTATGGGCTTGCAATACCGGTCTCACTCCTTGTGTATCTATGTCTGTTTTTAATAGTTCCAAAGATTTCTGCATTTTAGTTCAACTTATTCCTAGACTCCTGTATCATGATGATAGCTCCTTTTTAGACAAGTTTGATCACCGGGTCCGCTGGAAAAGAGAACCCGTTACCTTAACTCTGGCAGTACTTTTAGGATTGGGAGTAGCAGCAGGAGTAGGTACAGGGACCGCTGCCTTAATTAAGACTCCCCAATACTATAAAGAATTACGTACAGCTATGGATGTTGATCTTAGAACTATAGAACAGTCTATAACCAAATTAGAAGAATCTTTAACTTCCCTGTCCGAAGTAGTGTTACAAAACAGAAGGGGATTAGACTTATTATTCCTTAAAGAAGGAGGACTTTGTGCTGCCCTAAAAAAGAAGAATGTTGTTTTTATGTTGACCATTCAGGAGTAATCAAAGATTCTATGACCAAACTTAGAGAACGCCTAGATATACATAAAAGAAAAAGAGAAAGCCAACAAAGATGGTTCGATAGCTGGTTTAATAAGTCCCCTTGGCTCACCACCCTCCTCTCCACCATAGCAGGACCCTTAATTACACTTATGCTTTTGCTTACTTTTGGCCCCTGCATTCTCAATAAGTTAGTAGCTTTTATTAGAGAAAGAATAAATGCAGTGCAAGTTATGGTACTAAGACAACAATATCGGGTCCTCCAAGAGACTGAAAACTCGCTCTAAGATTAGAGCTACTTACTAAAAAGGAGTGGGGAATGAAGGAGGAAAATTACTGAACTCTTCCTGAACTCTTCAACTCAGAGTCCTCCTACCCCTCCCATCTGGAGATTGTTCCCGGAACACTCCTGAACTTCTCACCCCAGAGTACATTCCTAAACTCTTCACCCCAGAGTCCGACCCCCTCCCAAATGAAAACTGTTCCAAGAACATTTTTTAGATAAGGGTCTCCTGGAACAAACCTAGTCCAACCCCTCCCAACTGAGGACTGTGCCAGGAACATTTTTGAGATAAGGGTTTGAACAAACCTCAGAATGTTCCAATAGATCGGGTACATTGCCAAATATAGGACACGACCCCTTGGTTATGGAAAGCCCCTTGGAAAAACCCTTGGCAAAACCCCTTAGTGACGCAAACTTGTACTTTCCCTGCCCTGCTCCCCCCACTGGCTTTTTCCTATATAAGCCTGTGAAAAATTTGGGTCGGGGTCGATTCTCCTCTACACCAAGCTTGGTGTATGAGTTTCGGCCCCAGAGCTCTGGTTCATGTGCTTGCTTGTTGTTGCTTTATTAAATCTTACTCTCTACATCTTAGGTTCGGTCTCAGTGTCTTCTTGGGTTCGCGGCTGTCCCGAGACTTGAGTGAGGGTCTCCCTTCGGGGGTCTTTCAGAACAAGTATAGCAAGTTTAGAAAGAAAAAACATAAAATGTATGGTTCAAGTAATTTAGGGACACCAGGAACTGAAATGGAGCTGAATCCTGTGTTCAAGGAGATAAAAAGATTAAGGGAGTGGTGATCTCAGGGTGGGATCCCACCTAGCTAAGTTTACTGTTTGTATTTGCAGTTGAACAAGGAATAATCTGGATTTTTAATCTGGAATGAACTACAACCCAGAAATGGAGGGCACACTTGTGATCCAGATCTCGAGGCTGGAAGACATAGACTTTTGATCTGGGATCTTGTGGAACAGTGACCATAAAAACGTAGGTCCAGGCATGGTGGTACATACTTTTAATCCCAGAAGAATAAAGCCAAGCAGATCTCTAAGTTCAAAATCAGCCTGGGACAGAGAAAGTTCTAGATGAAGAAAAGCTTAAATCCAGGCGTGGTGGTACATACCTTAATCCCAGCATTCAGGAAACAAAGCCATGTAGATCTTTGAGTTAGAAGTCAATCTACAGAGCAAGTTCCAGGACAGCCAAGCTTAGGCAGTGATGGTGTTGGAAAACAGAAAGCTGGTAATAGAATAAGGTGGGCCATGGTCACCCCCAGCAAGCACCAGAACATGGCAGCTTTGGTCATGTGAATTTGGCTTAAGAGTCAAGAATAGAAGGGACTCTGGGCATAGTGGCACACGCCTTTAATCCCAGCACTCGGGAGGCAGGGGCAGGCAGATTTCTGAGTTCGAGGCCAGCCTGGTCTACAAAGTGAGTTCCAGGACAGCCAGGGCTATACAGAGAAATCCTGTCTTGAAAAAAACAAAACAAAACAAAACAAAACAAAACAAAACAAAACAAAACAAAACAAAACAAAACAAAAACAAACAAACAAAAAAGAGAAGGGACTACTGAGACAACTGATGCTGGTTAGCTGGAGCTAAGAAATTAGTTGTGATTAAGAAGAGACCAGCATCACTGAGGTGAAATATTCTGGGAATTGTTTTCTGAGACCACAGAGAAGCTGTGCTCCAGAGATAGCCAAGGTTGTACCTTGTGCTGCAGCTGTACTTGGCAATGGGTAAGAATCACCCAGGTGGTACCAGTTTTGAAAGTCTGAAGAGATCATGGAGAGAAGCTGAGCCTTGGCACTGTGAGAGTCCAGGGAAGGCCATTGGTGAAGTTGCAGCCTCAGGTGCAGTTGATGGCCCAGGACTAAAGGGGTCATGCAAAGAAGTTGAGGCTTGGCACCATGAAAGAGCCTATGAGAAGCTATTGGTGAAGCCTAGTTGTAGTTGAATACCCCAGCTTATTGGAGATGCCAGTACCATGGGATGATCACCAAGAGCAGCAGCAGCAGTAGAGTAGAATTAGCCAGAGCCTAGAGGACTACAGAGGGCAGAGCTGGAGAAGTGATGCCAGCCCTTTGGAGGAGCCCAGAAGATCATGTGTGGATCACAGACAATGGGATAAGAAGCTGTGAAGCTGAAGTTGCCTTGGAGATCTCAAGATATTAAAGATCCCAGAGCCATGGGATACCTGCTAAGGATGTTGCTAACAGGGAGTAGAACCAGACCAGTAGAAAGAAGTTTGTTGTATTAAAAAAAAAAATGAAAAAGGAGTTAGAGATGTGAAGACCACTTTGACATCAGACATGGAGATGCAGAGTTTGGGGTTTGCCCAGCTGGTTTCCTGTCTTGCCTTGGGATTACAATTAAATTATTGGATGGATCTATCTCAGAAGAGACTTTGAACTTTGGACTTTTAACATTTTGAGACTGCTATAGACTATGGAGACTTTAAAAGTTGAACTAAATGTACATTTTTATTATGCTGTGGCTAGGTCTCCCTGCATAGACTTATGTATTTGAACAAGCCCATGGGGGCCAGGGAGTGGAATGTGATGGTTTGAACATGCTTGGCCCAAGGAGTGACACTATTAGGAGGTGTGGCCTTGTTGGAGTAGGTGTGTCACTGTGGGCATAGGCTTTAATACCCTTGTCCTAACTGCTTAGAAGCCAGTCTTCTCCTAGCTGCCTTCAGATCGAACTCTCAGCTCCTCCAGCCCCACATCTGTCTGTATGCTGCCATGTTTCCACCTTGATGATAATGGACTGAACCTCTGAACCTGTAAGCCAGCCCCAATTAAATGTTGTCCCTATAAAGATTTTTCTTGTGTCTGGAGATATGGCTCAGTGGTTAAGAGCGTTGACTAGTTTTCCAGAGGTCCTGAGTTCAATCCCAGCAACCACATGGTGGCTGACAACCATCTATAAAAGGGCTCTGATGCCCTCTTCCCATGTGTCTGAAGACATTGACAGTGTACTCATATACATACAATAAATAAAAATCTTTAAAAAAGAGAAAAAAATAATTGCCTTGGTCATGGTGTCTGTGTACAGCAGTAAAACCCTAACTAAGGCACAGGGTTTCTCTTTGGCCCTGGCTGTCTTGGAACTCGGTCTGCAGACCACGCTGGCCTTGAACTCAGTTGAGTGCTGGGATTAAAGGCAAGAGCCGCCACCACCCAATCTGTAAGAGTTCTTCTTAGGGTCTGGCTCTATGTCTTTGGTTGGGTATATGGTTTTCTTTTGCTTACCTTTTACTTATCTTGGTGGCCTTTTATAAAATGAACACTGAATTTTAATATTTACAAATTATTACTTTTAACATCAGTGTTTCTGTCTCTTAAAACGTTTGCGCTGCCAGCAGACATGAAGAATCATCTTCTCGAGGCCCCCACTGCTTGCCCTTCCTTTTTCAAGCGGAGTTGCCTTTTGTTTGTGACCATTATCAGTTTAGGCTCAACTTTTTGCACACAGTATCACATCTTGCCCAAACCATTTGCTGAGAAAGCGGTCTTTCCCCAACTCATGCAATGTTATTTTAGTCAAAAATCAAGTGTTCATAAATACATCAGTCTACTTCTGGGTTTTGCATTCTGTTCTATTAGTTTGTTTTCTGGTTTTTGTACCCAAAACTCACCATTTTAAAATTCCCGATATGCAAAAATAAATCTCAATGCTTGACCAAACAAGTTCACTTCAGAAGTTCCTTTTCCTGATTATCTTGTCTGTCCTTAAATTTTTATTTCCATACATAATTAAGTCACTGTTACTTTGCACAATTTCCATTTTAATTAATATTGCATTGAATTTTATATTTTAAAGTAAGAGAATTTAGCCAGTGCCTTTTAAGCTCAGTAGGCAGTACTTCAGACTCATGGCCCTGACGATCCCCAGGGGGGCGGGGTAAAGGGAATTTTATATTGAGAAAAAAGGATTAAGGATAAAACAGCTCAGCGCAAATCTTCAGAAGTTATGAACTAAAAGGAAGGAAATGGTAAAGATAAAAAAAAATGGGCTCAGACAAATATACAAGAATGTTGATGAAGCAAGTGTTGGCTCTTTGTAAAGATTAATAAAATTGATGAATCTGTTGGATCAAATCAAGATGAAAGCATGATAAGATCGAGACTTTCGGATGATCTCACATCATAGTCTGAAACATTAAAAGAGATGAGCAGATGTGCTTGAAGTTTATGCAAATGTGTCAGAAACTCTGATTTCAATGAACAAACTTCAAGAGAAAAAAAAAATACAGTTTAACGACTGTGTAAAGCAAAGGTCCGGTTCCCGTGGAGTAAGAGTCCATCGCTATGAATCTATCACATCTAGAAAAGGAATCCAAACACAGAGGGAGCAAAATGAATTGTTTTAAACACTCAGGCAGAAATAATTCTAACCTTCCAAACTCTTCCAGAGAATAGAAATTAAGGGGGCGGGCGGTTGCTACTGTGTGGTGGTTTGAATGAGAACAGCCCCCATAGGTTCAAATACTTCAATGCTTGTTCCCAGTTGGTGGGGCTGTTGGGGAAGGATTAGGAGGTGTGGCCTTGTTGGAGAAGGTGTGTTACTGGGGGCTGGCTGGGGAACTTCAAAAGACTACACCATTACTCTCTTCCTCCTGCTTACAGACAAAGTTGTAAGCTCTCACCCACCGCTCTAAAGCCTGCCTGCCCGCCTGCCTGCCATGATGGTCATGGAATGTAACTCCCTGAAACTATAAGCTCCAAATAAACTCTTTAATTTGCCTTGGTCATCATGCCTTATTACAGCAAAAGAAGATAACAGAGATAAACTCATTCTATAAGCAAAGCAAAATTGGGCAAAAATCTAACAAGGGTCCAGTGAGATGGTTTAGCACATGAAGCATTTGCCACCAACCTGATGACCTGAGTTTGTTCCTTGGTCCAATATGGTGGAAGGAAAGAACTAACTCCCCAAAGTTGTGCTCTGACCTCAACATGGGCCCCAAGGTACATGTATAAACACAATCACCACCACCACCATCTTTATCATCAAAGCATGCATATGATATATAGACATACATGCAGACAAAACACCCATATGCATAAATAAATAAATTAAATAGTTAAAGTTGATCTTGACTTTAGGGAAGAATTTTAAGTTTTCAGTATTAATGAAGGAAAATTCTCTGTAGAAAAATGTCATCTAAGAAACACAGAGGGAATGATTTGTTTGAAGTCTCTTATACAAGTCTCCATGATAGAATTCAAACAAGAATGTCCAAGCAGTAGGTAAAAAGTTATTGGAGAAGACAGACATATAACAAAGAGCTACCCTACAAATTGCCTGCAAGGTGCATAGAAAAGTACAAGGTCACAATGCAGTCCATCCAACTCCATTGTCCCAAGGCTTCAGAGTATGAGCTTGCTGGTGATACACTATGTGACAGGCAGCACCTACTAAGCAGCTTAATGGGACCCTTTCCAAGCCTTAGGCTATACATGTGACCTGTGGAAATGCATTTGGAATGATTGAGCAACAAGTTGGTGAATCAGGAAGATGCTAGGTAATATGAGATGGAGGAGCTGCTGCGGCTTAAAGAGACCAGAGGAAAGGAGATTCTGAAAACATAGCGTGAACTGCCAATAGCAGCCACACCGAGTGACCTTGGCAAGATTCATGGCTACTCTTATTTGTTTCTAAATAGTTTTGGAATGTGTGTCTGAACATGGTGGAAGATGCCTGTAATCCCAGCAGTCAAGAGACTGGAGCAGGGGGAGCATGAGTTTGAGTCGTTTGGGCTAAATAGTGAATTTCAAGGTCTCGAAACCACAATCTAGGACTGTATCAAAACCAAAAACAAACAAACAAAAAACATGGTTTGAAGATAAAGGTCAGTGGTAGACTTGCCTGGCATGAATAAAGCCCTGCGTTTGGTCACCAGCAGAAAGGGAAGGAATTTAGGAGTGGACGGAGGGAGGGAGATAAAGGGGGCTGGAGGAGGAGTATGGTGATTTGTCCCCAGAGTCTCTATGGAGTGGATTATTGGAGGAGTGGCCTTGTTGAAGGAAGTGTGTCACTGGGGCAAGCTTTGAGGTCTCAGGAGCTCAAGGAAGGCCTAGAGGGCCTATAGTCCCTTTCTCCTGCAGAAGGATCCAGATGAAAAACTCTCGGCTTCTTCTCCAGCTCCCCCTGCATACCACTATGCTTCCCACCATAATAGTAAACTAAACCTCTAAACTGTAAGCTAGCCCCCAATTAAATGTTTTTCTTTATGAGTTGCCATGGCCATGCTATCTATTCAGAGCCATAAAACCCCAAGAGGGAGGGAGGGAACTAAGAAGAAAAGGAATATATAAACTATACTGCTGATCCTTTATATTAGCAACAAGATAAACACCCAACACTCAGATTGAATCGTTTTATTTATATGAACCATGTAATGACACTTAGGAGTTTAGAGAAACTAGAGTTTCAAGAAGTTAAATGTTTACTTAAATTTTACTTAAAGCTAAAACATTCATTATATTCATGATGTATCTTAACTTTAACAAATAATTTAAAAGACAACTTTTAGAAGGGCCTGGAGAGATGGCTCAGTGGTTAAGAGCACCGGTCGCTTTTCCAGAGGGCCTGGTTGAATTCCCAGCACTCATATCGGGACCCATAGCCAGCTGTAATCCTAGACTCATGCGATCCAATGCCCTTCTTTAGTGTGCAAACATACATGCAAACAAAACACCTAATTTTTTGAAAAGCCAACTTTTTGAATACATGACAATAATTTTAATACTCAATATAAAAATTTCTAAAGATATAAAAAAAACCATAGGATGGCTGAATAAATAAAAAGTAGAATCAAAATAAATAAGGATCCTGAGAGGCCGGGCGTGGTGGCACACGCCTTTAATCCCAGCACTCTTGAGTTTGAGGCCAGCCTGGTCTACAAAGTGAGTTCCAGGACAGCCAGGGCTATACAGAGAAACCCTGTCTCGGGGGGAAAAAAAAAAAATCCTGAGAGAACTGTACCAAAGAGACAAACATTAAACAAAGCCATGTGTCTTTCTTGCTCACCCAACCACCACAGGTATGATTCAGACATGTCACCAGCAAAGTCAGTCTTCTACTGACATTTATAGTTCATCACACAAAACCCAAATATCTTTCCTAAAGAAAATGAAATGTTTTAGATTTGTTAGCTTTATTAAAACGTTTTACAATTGAACATACGGGTCTTCATTTGAGCTTGTCTTGAACCCTAGGTAGGCCTGACTGAAACTTAAAGTTAAATGTATTGTGTGTGTGTGTGTGTGTGTGTATATGCATTGTGCTGGGGATTAAACCGAGGGCCTTGTCTATGTCGTGCGAGGCCCTTCCACTTAGCTATATCCTAGCATGAAGGTAATTTTAAATGACAGGTATCACCAAGTAGTATTTATTGTTCTTGATGTATTTTTGTTTGTTTTTCAATACAGGATTTGTCTGTGTATTCTTGGTTGTCTTGAACTTGCTCTGTAGACCAGGGTGACCTTGAACGCAAGAGATCCATCTGCCTCTGCCTCCCAACTTCTAGGGTTAAGGCATATGCCACCACGGTTGTCTATTTTCTTGTTTTTCAATTATTAAATTTAATTAATTTAATGTGTGTGACTATTTGGCCTGTGTGTATGTCTTTGTGCTACATGCTTGAGTGCCTGTAGAGGTTGTTTTATGTCCTGGAACTGGGGTTACAGGCAGTAATGAAGTGCCATACAGATGCCAAGAACCAAACCCGCCCAAAGCTTCACACAGCCTCACAGTCCAAAGATTACGGCACACAAGCTTTGCTGCACGGATGGTACACACCTCTACTCCAGCACTGGAGATGCAGAGGCAGGAGGATCACTAGGAAAGCCAGGTCAGCCAGGACTAATTACTGAGACCTGTATCACCAAAAAAAAAAAAAAAAAAAAAAGCAGAAACCACAAAGAAAAAGACAAAGAGAAGAGGGAGGGAGGGAGGGAGGGAGGGAGAGAGAGAGAGAGAGAGAGAGAGGTGTCTGATTTTTTTTTTTTTAAATCAAACATGTTTTGTTGAGCTTGAGTTCTTTCCTGTCTCTTGAGGACTCTATCTGGCTAAGATGGGGTCAGTGACTGCCATGGCCTCTAAACATTTTCATTTCTCAATTTTTTTTTTTTCACTCAGCAAGTAGATATTATCTTGGCTTGGTAGCAGACCCTGCGAGACTAAAATGTTGCCGGTAATGTAGCGGTCTCCTCCAGCTACATCATCAGCTGGTGATCTACATTTTAGAATGCTAACTCCCACACACATGCTTTCTACAATTCCACCGTATTCTTTCTGTAATCACGTTCTATAGACGAGTAATCGAAGTGCAAAAGTTAAGAGCTTTTCTTTACCTGGGTGTAGTGGCACACGCTTTTAATTCCAGCACTCAGGAGGCAGAGGCAGGTAGAAACCAGCCTGGTCTACACAGTGAGTTCCAGGACAGCCAGGGCTATACAGAGAAACTCTGTCTCAAAAACCAAAAAAACCAAAAAAAAAAAACCCTTTTGATTCTTCAAGTATAAGGTGGTTTTTGCTGCCCTCAGGCAATGTGTGTATCATATTCAAAAGTCATAGAGGAGAAGCTTTATACACAGAAAGATGGACATACATGGAGACACAGTGGTCATAAATCTGTATTCTCTGCTGACATGGAAATATATTTAACTTCACACAGTCCACAACTTGTGAGTGAAAACCCCCCTAACAAAAGTTAATGTGATATTTATCTGTAAAAGTATAATGCTAAATATATATCAAATTAGCTCTTAATCGTAACAGAAAGGGAGTGATCTGCAGTGCTGAGGAAACAGATGGGCAGGGAGGTGACTGCTGTGCAAACGTGAGGATCTGCGTTCAGATCCTGGCACTCATGAGAGAAAGCAGGCAGTGCCGGTTCGCCGCTGCAACAACAGCTCTGCAGATTTGGGGGAAGGCAGGTTTAGAAACAACCAGTCCCTAGAACTCTGGCCAGCTAGAGTAGCAGAATTAGTAAGCTGCAGATTCAGAGAGAGAGATCCCACTTCAATCCTGACCCTGGCCTGAGCACTGTTGTGTCAATGCCTCAGACCCATGGGAGTAACAGCCTAACAAAGTCTTCCCTAGTCCACGAGGACACTGAGTCCACAGATGTAGTCTGCAGCTGCCTCCTGGGTGCTTATGTCCTGAGACTGCTCCGCAGCAGAACTCCCCCACCGAGATTAGCCAAACCTGCTTCCTCCTTTGCCTATATGCAATAAAAACCTATATAAAATAAACATTTCTGGGCTTCTCCTGGTTCATTTCCATCAGAGAGCATGGTCCATTCAATCCCAGCTTTTCTGTCCAGGTGTCTGTCTGTCCTTTCTTCATTTCCTCATATTCTCTGTCAGTTCAAGTCCAAAGCTATGCAGGTCGATGAGGAGAAAGATTCAGAAAGACTCAACAGCAACCTCTGACCTCCATAAGCACGTGCATTCATGGACACACTCACATGTATACACACGAATACATACATATAACACATACATGGATAACCAAAGCCCAACAGAAAAATGGGTCAAGAATATAAATGTGCAAGAAAATTAAGTACTAATAGGCAGAAGTGGAAATCTATTCACCCTTATGCAAGTATGTTCAAAAGGCTACCACACACAGAACTATAAATTAGCATATACATGTTAGCTGACGACAGCTCACCATTCTCAGGTTTATCCTTTAGTTATGGATGCCCACACATGTGTGGGCATCCAGAGGCTAGAAAAGGAAGCCCTGCAGCTGGAGTTGCAGGGGGTTGTGGGCCACCTGGTGTGGGCTGCTGGGAACCTATCACAGATCCTCTGGAGCCTCTCCAGCCAGCAAACCATTCTTCATCCATCTGACTTGAGGAACTAAGAGCATCAGTTAACACCTCATCACGGTTCTTATTACAGCTGCATGGGCTTAATGCTGAAATCTGCCTATACCCAGCTGAGAAGAGATCCCTTTCCATGGCGCTCCCACTGCTTCCCGCGCTCTGGATATCTTTACAGCATGGACCTTTATCTTACTGTGTGCATTTATGGACAGTTTCCCTGGCAGGCCCTAAACTTCGTGACGTGCAGGCACCTGCTAACTCTAGCATATGTCTTATACATACATGCACGTGGCATGTTTTTGCTGACTGAGTAAACAGGCAATGAGCAAACACACAGAACCAGTGAAGCTAAGAATAAAATGGAACTCCTCTCTACTCTTGGGGCCATGTGCAGATTGGTAATGGCATTTGTGAATCTGTGTGAAGTTACACATGTATGACAATATCCCCGTTAGCCTGGTGATGAATCACTGCCTGCATTTATGGAGTCTTTAAATCGCAGAGGCTGGAGAGAGGACTCAGTTGTTAGGGGCACTGGCTGCTCTTCCAGAACTCAGGATCCATTTCCAGTATCTACAAGACACCTCACAACTGTTTGTAACTCCATTCCTAGGGGATCCCATGGCCTCTTCTGACCTCCATTGGCACTGCATACATGTGGGGTACATGCCCTTAAATACCAGCACTGTGGAGGCAAAGGCAGGTGGATCTGTGAGTTCAAGACTAGCCTGGTGAGGTTGAGAGATGGCTCAGTGGTTAAGAGCACTGACTGTTCTTCCAGAGGTCCTGAGTTCAATTTCCAACAACTACACGGTAGGTAGCTCACAACCATCTGTAATGGGATCTGATGCCCTCTTCTGGTGTACCTGAAGGCAGTGACAGCATATTTATATAGAAAATAAATCATTAAAAAACAAAACAAAACAAAAAAAAAAAAAAACAAACAACCACCTAGCCTGGTCTATATGAGCTCCAGAACAGCTCAATTTAATTAAAATAGAAAAATTAAAAATGCCTCTGAAGATTTAAATTACTCAGAGAAAAGTATGATGAATCCAAATAGTTTTAAGCAAAATACAGACAAAGTGAAATAGAAATGATGTAAAAGCATAGCCATGCACTGTGGCACAGTTGATCTCAGTGCTGGTAGCCAGAGGGATCTGTGAGGAAAGCCAACCTGGTCTACAGTGGGTTCCAGTGTTCCAGAAGAAGATTCTACAAAAGAAGATTCTGTCTCACCTGTGTGGAAGGGCACAGCAAGAGGCCCATATACAGAACAACAGAGGCAAACTAAATCGTCTTGGGTAGTAGAGACAGATGACCTTAGAAGAGGTTAAAAATGACAACCGAGGCTGAGGGTAGAATGCTTGCCTAGTGTGGGGTCCCATGTTTAGAACCTGAGGTTGCCAAAAATATTCGTTTCTTAAAGAACACTGATCTCCAATGGAACCTTCAGTCCACTAACTGCAAAGTAAGCCCCTTCCTCAAGCCATAATGCAATGGAAGGGGAAAGAGCTGTGCAATTCACCGCTCCATTTCTCCTCTGGAAACTGGACAGACAAGACCTAAAAAAGCGTCATCTGGACCTAAACATCTTAATGCATAGTAGAATTGTCACAATACATCTTCAGAATTCATAAATATTCCTAACCTAACCTAACCAACCACCATATTTCAGCGGACCCTACCTTAAACCAGCTCAAAGCAAATAAGCCAACGGTAGGGAAAAACTTTTAACACAAAGCATACTTTACAATGAAGTGTAGGACCTCTCTCTCACACAGGTGGGTGTTTTGTGGTTAATGGCATTTTCACACACACACACACACACACACTCAAAAAGCAATGAAAGCCCGCCCACACAGAAGAGTGCATCCCTCGCTGTCAGCAGTGACAGTGGCTGATCGTGAGGGCTGCTCACTGCAGTTCACTAGCCCAGGTAAGAATTCCAAGAGGCTCCCAAGAGTATGCATTACCTTCCCCACATAAAGTCAAAACCTCCCAAGTGGAAGCAGCATGGGCTGGGAATGGTCTAAACTACTCACAGCATCTCAGACTGTGCACAGAGAACGAGCTGAGACAGCCCAGCAACAGACTTCAGAGAAGAACACGTATGATTGCTATGGTGCACAAGTCTAGCAACAGCAAAGTTGAAAAATGCATGAAACCAAATGAAATCAGTCATCAAATGAAAAAGCAAAGAAAACTTAACAGATGAACACTCAAGAGATGAAATTCTTATTTTTTTCAAACTAGTGTTAACAGTTGATAAAAAAAGGGGGGGGAAGAGGAAAGAATTCTTTGGTCATATAAAGCAGGATCTGAGAAATGGAAGCAGAAAAAGGATACAGAAAAGGAGGGGGGCAGAGAGGAAGAGAAAAATAATAAAGGGGGAGGGGGGGTTAAGGGATGCAGTCATGGGCCCTGCACAAGGTAGAAATGAATCACGTGACACTTTGCATTAATGAGTTGGAGACAGGAGTAGGTGCCAACATGTATTAAGGCTTATACAAACAGTAGTGTATATGGGTACGTACAAATATATACTTCAATCTAGCTCCATCTGCAGAGAAAACGTAACCAGCAATGACACTTAGCTTAGGAACATCAATGGCCTACATTCTGTACACTCAAGGCATGAGACCTCCATGGAGAAAATGTCAGGACTGGAGTAGGCAAGGCATAAGATGAGCCCCGGTGAACCTAGGAAACCCATTTGGACCCCGAAAGTAAATCCAAAGAATGATTACAAACATGCTGAAAGGGAAGCCAGCCAGCTTGAAGGCTCTCCTACTGGACAGTGCAATGATCAAAGTAGGCAGTGACAATTGAAGATTATCATCAGTTTGGCAAAATAAAAACGTCTGTTCTGAAATAAATGGAACAAAATGTTTATTAAAAGTGTTATGTGGCCGGGCGGTGGTGGCACACGCCTTTAATCCTAGCACTTAGGAAGCAGAGGCAGGCTGTCACTCTGTAGACAGCCTGGTCTACAGAGTGAGTTCCAGGACAGCCAGGGCTACACAGAGAAACCCTGTCTTGAAAAACCAAAAAAAGAAAGAGAGAGAGAGAGAGAGAGAGAGAGAGAGAGAGAGAGAGAGAGAGAGAGAGAAAGTGTTATCTGCATATATGTACATGCACCAAACACTAGGATGCTTTGTTATGGTAGGATGCTAAGGTAAAGAAGGAATGGAGAAAATGGATACACCATTTTCTACACAACTGATTCAGCCAAGTCCTTCCTTCACAATAGCTTCAAATTCTCATTATAAGAGAGTCCTTTTAAAAATACTTTGTATTTGTGTAAATGCAGGCCTGGGGGTGGGGTGGGGGTCAGAGGTCAGCTCCCGGAAGGTTCTTTCCCACAGCCTTTTATGAGGTCTTATTTCTTGACATAGGGTCTTTTTCAGCTAGACCAGCTGGCCAGCACAAAGGGATTACAAGTGTGTTTGTACATTGCCACACTTAGCTTTTAGGTGAGCGCTTGGAATCTAAGTGTCTCTTCCTGCATGCAGCCATGTTCCCTGCACGATGATGAAATAAACCTCTGAAACTATAAGCAAGTCCCATGAAATGCCTTGCCATGGTCATGGAGTTCCTTCACCACAATAAAACACTAATAAGGCAGACTTCCTTAGAACTTCCACAGCCCCATTACCGCATGGATACCTTTTATGGTATACTCCATGGATATCAATGGCAACAGAGAAGAGAGAAAGACTGGCACAGAAAACATCTCGTCACATGTGATACCCTTTTAGTATATACACGTATACAAATGGGGTCATGAAACAAAACGTACTTTTTATTGTAACTTTTAAGAAAAACTTTGCAAAACAATGCTTTATGCTTTCATCTCTGCAGACAGGCAACACTCAGGTGCATCTCACTACCTGATTCAAAAGGAACAGTAACTCTTAACTGCTGTCAAACAACTGCTCTTCAGATACTTGTCTGAAAGGAACTCCATCATGTCATTCAAGACCTTAAAAGCCCACTTGAGAAACAATGTAGCCAAAAAAAAAAAAAGAAACAATGTAGCAACAGTTGTGGAAAAGAACTCTGGGAGATGGTGGAATGTGCTGCCTGTGTGTGCAGGACTGCCGCTACCCACCAAGAGCAAACAGGCACTTGAGATGTGGCTGTGGAGGAACTGGCAGAAAATAGCCACCCACAGTCAGTGACTCCCATGCTCGACCCCACTGACTCACACATACTTCACAACCTATCACAGCTTCAGAAAGCAGTACCTGGATCCCAAGGATCCCAAATCATCCGGCATCACCTTAGACAGTCACAGGTGAAGCTGCCAGGGGATTTGTGTCCACAGTAAGCTCTAAAAGGCAGATTTATTAGAAGTCACTGACAGACTCATTTTCTAATATTTAGGCAAATTTAAATGGCAAAAGACAAATGGCATTTAAGTACTGTCTCAAAATGTAGGATGTAAGTGGCCTTTAAAGAATCCGAACCTAAACTCCATTCTGAGACAGGAGCTATGTATAGTACACATTATGTAAGTATGTAGCCGAGTTAGCTATGTGCTGGAAATATCCATCTTCCAGCCTCGGCCTCTTCAGTGCTTCACACATATACTAAGTATTTTCTGCACAACTGTTCCCTTAAGTCGAGAAGAGGTATACCACTGCACATGTTCTAAATGCCTGTTTGCCATTTTAGAGTAGCCTACTTTACTCCCATCACCAGGAGACTCCCATTAAGTACTTGCCAGAACTAAAAATCTTCTTAAAGCCCTATTTTGTCAATTAGAGAATCCCCCCGTGCCCCAAAAAAGCAAGCAAGGTTGGTAGTGAATGCCATTTAATTCCAATCCTCTGCCAATAAGATGATCTGACTTCCATGACAGCCAGAGATATGAAATGACACCAGGTCTCAAAAGGAACAAACAAGATCAAGGCAGGCACACAGCTGTAACCCCAACATTTGGGAGGCTGAGGCAGGTTCAAAGCCATTCTGGGCTGTGTAGAACCTAAGCTCAAAAGAAAAGAAAGAAAACCCACAAAAAAATACAGGTAATAAGCATTCTCCCATTTAAGTTTTAAGATAGTGTTTTTCATTTTTTCTACAAGTGATTTTTACATTGATTTAAATATTTATTGCCATCTAGACCATGGAGTCTTAATTTGAGAATACAAAGCTGGGTGGTGGTAGTGGTGGTGAACACCTTTAATCCCAGCACTCTGGAGGCAGAGGCAGAGGCAGGTGGCCAGCCTGGTCTACAGAATGAGTTCCAGAACAGCCAAGACTACAGAGAAAACCTGTCTCAAAATAACAATATATATATATATATATATATATATGTATATATATATATATATATATATATAATCTGTGTGTAGCCCTGGCTGTTCTAGATATAGTTCTGTAGATCAAGCTACCCTCTGTAGATAAGGCTGTGCCTGTTTCTACCTCCTGAGTGCTGGGATTAAAGGCAGGCACCACCACACCAAGCTCCCCTCTCCCCCAAAGAAAGAAAATCCAAAGTACAGTGTTGGGGGCACAACCTTAATCATAGCACTTATTCTGGTGGCCAGCCTAGTCTACAGTGAGTTCCAGGACAGCCTGGACTTATAGAAGGCCTGTCATGAAAAACAAATGAACATACCATCACATAAACAAAAGCCATGGGGCTGGAGTAATGGCTCTGCAGTGAGTAAGCAGAGTCATTGGTTTTGTGTAAGATGCAGTTGATTCCCAGTACTCACATGGTGGCTCACAACTGTGCTAATTAACTTCAGTTGCAGGGATTTCATGCCCTCTGCTGACCACCTCAGGCACCACACATGATATAAAACATGCATACACATCAAAAAACCAAACCAAACCCACGACTGGAATGACCAGAGCTTAGGGTTAGTAATTCACAGCTAGAGGGGAGGGGGTGTTACAAACTGGCATTTGTATGCGCTGGCTTTTAGGGATCCTCCCACAGTGGGATTCATTTGGATTCAATGTTTCGAGACAGGGTTTGTGTAGCCTTGGTTGTCTTAGAACTAGCACTATGGACCAGGCTGGCCTCAAGGTATACTCATCAATCTGATGTGTATTTAGAGGGCTGGTGCCAAATGAGAGTATCTATCCACTTGCCCCATAATACTCCACACTGAAGAGTCATGAGATACATGATACACAGAGACCCAACACTCACCTCATCTTCCTGACAGTGCTGGCAATCACACACAACATAGTACATGCTTGGCAAACACTCTCAAGGAAGCACATTCCTGGTCCTTGCCTTTTTGATAAAGGGTTTATGTAACCCAGGTTGGCCTTATGGTCATTCCATCTCAGCACTGTGATTACAGATATGTACCCACCATACAGGCCATGTACTAAATTTAACCTTGTAAATGCAACTCCAGCAGCACTCAAGAGCTTCTATTCCTGTCAAGTTGAACACTATCATCTATCTTAGATGGTGATTTAGAGCACCTATAAAAACATTTATACTTTAACGCTGTACCTTAGTCTCCATGGTTATTTGTGACTAGCTTTGCTGGCTATTTATATGCCTAGCTTACTAGCTGAATCTACCTGGAAGTAATTTACTACAACCTATTAGGTCTTACATCTTCAGGAAGTATGTGATTAAGAATTATTCACAAGGACGTAAGTGCTGTAGTTATTTAATTCCTATATCGTATATACTAAATCCTTCTGTCCAGTTTTTCATTTTTCCGTTATAATTATTCATCCATTACAAATTATTTCAACTTTCTGTAACAAAGATACATCCTACTCAAAGTTTTTAACTTTAAAAACTGTATGATTCTTTTTTCACTTCTAAAGTTGATACTTCTTACAAATGAATTAAAAGGAATATGAGCATTAATCTCTAATTGATACAACTACTAGAATCCCACATGTTGGTAACAAAGTCTCATCACCAGCCACTTTCATGCCTGTACACTGTATCAATCAGCTTCAGGGATCCAACCTGGGTCTCATACAAGACAGCCAGGAATGCAGCCCAACATAGACCATATCATGTTGCAATGTCAAAAGATGGAACATATCTGAATGATCCACACAGTAGACGTTAGGTACAGAATGCTGAGATTGTGAGCATCGCTATTTCCAAAGCACTGAACAGGGAGTCATCTGTGACGACAAGAGCAGTCAGTTATACATTCTTGAAGTACATAATAAGAGCAACGCTATTCCGTATGTATTTTATAAGGATCTTTATCAAGTTATCAGTGTGAATTCATAACAACCACCACTTAAAGAGCATTTTTCTCTCAGCCAATGATTTCCACTGTGCTATCCACAGTTCAGCTTACCCTTCGGCGTTAGCAGCCACACCTCATCTCACAGGATCTGAACTATACAATTATGTGCTGCAGACAAAATGTCTTCATGTTTGCTTTAAATGATACAAAGAATAGATCAAGGTTTCAAGTTTACAGAAAACCATACTGCAACAATTGACCAATATAAGTAGTTCTTAATACTTGTTTATTGTGTTTTATTCAGATAGTAACACTAATGTTCCTAACGCATTTCCTTATGCTAATTTTCTGGCCATTAAGTAAAAACATCTTAACCCAACAATCAGTTTCTAGCCGCTGTTCCTATCAAATGGTGATACACCAAAACCCCAATCCTCATGAACTTTAACATAGTCAAAGTACATTATTTAACCTAAGGCTGAGAAACTGTGCCTTAACTTTATTAAAAAAGATAGCCACATCAGTTTAATTACATATGTGATACTACCTATTCAATTTATTAAAAATTGTAATAAACATAATAATAAACTAGTGCTCCAAACTGAGGCTGTGCATGGGGAAGACACTCTAAGAAGACACAAGAGACTGCCTTGCAATACGAAGTACAGATTCCTTCTAGAGATGGAGAAATAAAGGACAAATCTAGTTGTCTAAAAGACAATTCACTGTACACATTTTATTTACAGTTTTGTACACTGTCTTAATATGGATGGGACCGCTTTTCTACTTGAGCCATTGTAACCAAAGCAAAATAACCTAAGGAATACAAAGTGTTAAAGTACAGCATAGAGATACAAAGGCAGACCTACGAATTCTAGTTAGGAATGTAATTTTGGTGTTACATTTTTATAGTCCACAATTATGTTTAGGGTCACACAGACATAGATCACTGATTTGAATGAAATGCATAAATTTGTAGCAAAGCTTTGTAGTTACAAAAAACAAAAAAATTACCAAAGAATGCACAAATTTAATGTTTATTCCACCTTTCTGTCATATTCCTGGATCCTTCACCAATGTTACACGAGGAAAAAAACAAAAGCAAAACAAATGAAAAACTGAAATCAGAATCACTAATGTTATCAAGGAGGGAAGCAAATAAATTAAATCTAGCAGCCATCAGCAAGAGGACAGCAAGGACAATGCTGTGAAAGGAAACAGAAGGTTGCTAGAAAGCTGTACTCAGACTCTCACACCAGCAAAGTCCGCTCCTGCATGGAGTGGAGCAAAACCAGATCTTTCCTGCTAAGGTAATAGAAATGCAAGTTCTTTTTCGAATACTGTGGAAAGGCAAATGTGTGTGTCATGGTAATTCTAACCGGCTGTTACAGAGCGGCCAGGAACACATCTGCGGGTTCTGGGGTGACGTATACTGTAATTCTTTGATTGGGATAGTGGACACACTAGCAAAAATTGGGGGTGGGGGAGGAGAACGAACACAGAAGTACAAGACAAAGGCGAATGAGACTTCTCTTATATCTTAGCAACACTTGGATGGAATCAACTTCAGTGCAGTCCACTCTGCTTTGATGAGGCTTTGGTTCAGCTCCCAATCTCGATTGCGTGACGCAGTCTCCTGTGAGAATACTCAGAAGGTGTCTTCTTAAACAACAAACCTATTTTTAGTGGTGGAGCCGCTCTTTGTAGCTGTGTCTGCGTGGGACTGATAACCAATCACTATCTTCGGAGGAAGTCCTAACCTTTCCTTGTATACCCTCCTACAAGACATGGGAGACAAGAAACATTAATATTTTGTTAAAAAAGAAAAAGTATATGTATTCTATAAATCCATCATAAATTAGTCTTTACATTAGCAATGCAAGTCGAAATGTGTTAATTTTCTTTCAGTATTAACTAGCAAAATTAAAAATTAGTCTTTACTTTCACAGCCAGACTTTAATCACATTACAGATACCTATAATCCCACCAGGTTTGTTTTTATAAAAAGATACCATTATTACTAAATCAGTAACAAGCAAATCAGGATCAGTCCATGGGCTCACAGCAATTGCTTGGTTAACATAGCAAGAGCCTATCTCAAAAACTAAAATAAAAATTGTATTTACATATGAATTCTATTTTGCTTTATGTACCAACTTCACAAACCAATTTTCAAATTAGTTGTGATTACTTTAAAAATAAAATGTGATGTATACTAACTAAATATGGTTTAACTATATGACTATCAACTAAATTCAGAGAGTCTAAAGCTTATCTGCAGTATTAGAGAAATCTCTCCTTAAAAGACCAAAAAAGGGAATAGGCATTGTGGCACACGCCTTTAATCCCAGCACTTGGGGAGCAGAGGCAGATATCTCTAGTGAGTTCTGAGACAGCCAGGGCTAGGTATGCAAAGATCCTGCCTCAAGTGGGTTGGAGGCGTGGATAGGTGAATGGATGGATAGAGGGATGTCGAGGTATTAACAGTTTAATCTTCAGGGAATGAAGCACATCTAAAGGTTGAAAAAAAAAACCAAGAGCTATAAAAAATGAAAATTGTGAGGCTAGGTTGTGAGTATGAAATAAGGCTAACAAGCACCTCAGAAGAGAGCAGAGAACTTAATTTTTAATCTTTGGAAGAAGTCTGAATGTTTAATTCTCAGGAAACAATATGAACATTTTAAAAACGAACAGTAAAACTAAAAGACCCACTTTCACCGAGCTTTACCCCCGGCAGAATCACAGTTCTTCTAAACAGGTATTTTTTAAGTATGAGATGATATCATAACAGGTTTTTTAAAAAAACTCTTTATTAAAAAATGTATTCACATACACACAAAGCAATGAGAAGTTCTTTTTTTTTTTTTTTTTTTTTGGTTTTTCGAGACAGGGTTTCTCTGTATAGCCCTGGCTGTCCTGGAGCTCACTTCGAACTCAGAAATCCGCCTACCTCTGCCTCCCGAGTGCTGGGATTAAAGGCGTGTGCCACCACGCCCGGCTAGCAATGAGAAGTTAAAGTGTATCAACTGGAAGCAATAAAAAAATATTTCCTTGAATAACTGAGGTTAAAATGTTTTAAAGATTTCAAAACATCTAATATTGACACAAAAAGTTCTATAACAAATTAATTTCTGTTTTTTTTTTTTTTAAAAAAAATACAACATTGCTACAAGGTCGATGTTTATACTACAAGATGAAAAATGACAAGCTAACAATGAATGAATCCCTGTAATCCCACTTAGAATCTAGCTTGGTTTTTCTTACTGATTTGCATGTAATCAAAGAGAATTCTAACAAAATTGATGTGTGTGAATTGTAAAAAAAAAAAAAAAAACAGAGAAACTTCTAAACACATGGGCTCTAAATATGGACAGGAACTAAGGCATGCTACTTTTCATGGAAATTCACCTGCTGTAGACAGTTCCCACACAATCCTGCTGCAAAAACCATTTTACAGAAATGAAAAACAAACACATTCAACATTAACAGAATCCAAACTTTTGTTTGTGAAAACATATAAAGAAAATAACAGTTTATAAACGCCAAGTGTCTAAAGCTGCACATAAAAGACGTCTACACGTAAGTTAACAGAGGGTCAAGGAAGCAGGAGGAGAGCACAGCGTACCCTATGTGTGTGACCGCATCTCTGTTTTCACACTCAGTAGTCCATATTGCTATCTTATCACCTTTAGCTCTAACATTAACAACAGCTCCACACACATCATCACTGTAGTCATCGAAAGACTCTCCAATAAGGCACAGCAGCTAAAAATAAAACAAAAAATAACGAATTACATTGAATATATATATCATCAACAACTTAGAAGAAAGCACCAGGACTCTTCTATGTATAGTTATAAAACTAAATCGGATTCTAAGTCAAGAACTGACATCTTAAGTTGGTCAGGCAGAGGCAGTATTGCCAAATTTGTAGTCATCCTGATCTAGAGACAAAAAAGAAAGCAAATGAGTAAGATTCAACTCAGTTTTGACTCAGTTTTGTTGTTGCTGCTGTTCTGTTGTGAATGGAGACAAGACACACATGCTGTGGCAAATCAATGCAAGAAGAGTGAGTTCTGGGAATTAAACTCAGGTACTCGGACTCGGAAGCAAGCACCCTTACCTGCAGAATCACAGAGCAGCTTAAGAACTGATAAAAAACAACAAAAACTCCAATCTATTTATTTTTATGAATATTGGTATTCTGCCTGCACGTTTGTCTGTGTGAGGGTGTCAGATCACCCAGAACTGGAATCAGACAGTTGTGAGCCAAGTGGGAAATGAGGATTGAATATTAATCACCTCCTTGGTTAGGAACAGCCAGTGCTCTTAACTATTTAGCCATCTCTTCAGTCCCAAAAACCAATTTTAAAATGCCTATATTTTACTCGTTTACATTGTTTTTTCTCTTGGCTTAAAAAAAATTCAGCCGGGCAGTGGTGGCGCGCACGCCTTTGATCCAGGCACTCGAGAGGCAGAGGCAGGTGGATTTCTGAGTTCAAGGCCAGCCTGGTCTACAAAGTGAGTTCCAGGACAGCCAGGGCTACACAGAGAGACCCTGTCAACTGTTTTACCTCTTTCTATGCATTAGGCGCACACAGAGGTGACCTCATCAACATCGTCTGCTCAGCTGCTTAGTTAGCTTGCCAGCAGTAATCGCAATGACAGCAATATATCTATGCTTCCATTAATTGCCATTTCCTACCAGTTTCAAAGTAGAGTTCAGTGGCATTAAATACACTGAGCAACTGTAACTCAATCCATCACATTATTTTTCAACCTATAAAACTGAAATGTCCTTTTTCCTACAGCAACAGCAGCAGCACCCCAACCTGTAGGTCACAACCCCTTTGGGGGTTAAACGATCCTTTTAAAGGGGGTGCTTAGGACCATTAGAAAGCACAGACATATATATTACAATTCATAAAAGCAGCAAAATTTATGTTATGAAATAATGTTCTGGTTGAAGGTCCCCACAACCTGGGGAGCTGTTTTAAAGGGTTGCAACACTAGGAAGATTGAGACCCACTGACTGGCCTACGGCATTCCACAATGGTATTATTTACTCACACTCTCCTCCAAAACCATGATTAAATCTTTGCTTTAATAAAATGTTACTGATCCATGTAAGTACTTATTCACTTAGTCAGGGCTAACTGTAAATCAGAACTGTGTATAAGTGGTTAAAAAAAAGCCTTAACTATGAACTTCAGTCCCAAAATTACAATCTAGAACTTGACCACAGAAAATGCCGATAGTTTCATAGTGTAGCTCATAAAACCAAAGTGCTAAAATATATCATAACACGTTATTTAGTTTTAAATATTAACCAACAATTTCATCACTTGCTTCACTAATTTCAAATTTTCAGAATTTTTAATTACAGTAAAACTATAAATGGGTTGTAAAAAGTCTACATTAATCACAAAATATAAAGTCCTTTTATTTTTGACTAATGAAATAAGAGGGGGGACCTGATTGCAGAGGTAAAGTGAATGTCATTCATATTTTACTTTATTTGCTTATTTTTTTGGTTTTGAGACAGGGTTTCTCTGTACCCCTGGGTGTCTTGGAAATCTCTAGACTAGGCTGGCCTCGATCTCAGAGATCTGCCTACTTCTGCCTGTCAAGTTCTGGGATAAAAATACTGCACCACTGCACCTAGTTTGTCAATCATTATGACTTGTGGAATGATAGAAATCATTCACTGGACTCACATGTTTGAGATACGCACAGGATGGATAAAAAGTCTTTGCCAACTAGCACATGCCTAGAATCAAAAAGTTGGAGGCAGCAGGACCCTGAGTTGCAACAGCAGCCTAGCTGGGTAGTAAAACCCTGTCCTCAAAGAGCAAGGGCTGTGACTGTTATTCAACAGGAAAGGTCACACTGAGACCCTCCCCCTCATATTTGTACGTGTAATTGCATTCTATGGTAGTTTCAGGTTAGTATAAAGGTGTGGGTTTCCTCACAGCATCTCTGCTAGCTTGTTCTCACCCCCCCCCCCATATCTGACCCCCAGCCTCCGGTGCTTCACTCTGTCTTATCCTAGTACGTGTCTTCACTGTCCTGCAAATACAGATTATATAACACACTCGTGTATTTAAAACCTAAGTTCCACATGAGAGAAGACATGCCATATTCTTCCCAAATCTGGCTTATTTTCCTTAACATACTTTCCAGCTATGTCCAAATACCAAAACGCTTCAGGGATTTATATGTCATCCTTGCACAAGCGTGGTACCAATTTCTACTCGTTCTGGTTTTAATAAATGTGATGCCACGTGAGCACAAGGGCTTCTTTAGAACAGGGGCTGTAAGCAGAGAAAGGCAAACATATCCTAAAGCCTTACTGTCTCTAGCCAGAAGCGATCGAGGTCACTCCGTCTCTGCTGCTTGTTCAGTGTGATCAGCCACCGTCCTCCTCGTTTGTTTTTCTCATCTTCCCACATAGGCTCAATACCATCCTGCAGGAGAAGAAGGCAGCATTAGACAGCACTGGTACTTTGAGAGACAGTATCAGACTCAGCAAGCAACACTGACAACTTTTCTTTTGTTCCCTGTACCCCGGCCACTGGCACAGCTTTTAAACATACACAAGAACTACACGCCAGAGGCATGCAACTGCGCAAGCGTCCCACCTCCTCGTGAATTCTCCAACTGCAAGGCTTCATGTCACCTAAAGGTTCTGAAAATTCCCGAGCAGAAACCTTTTAGAAGCTACATTAAAAACTGTGTAATTTGAGCTAACTAATGTCCATCCTAGCACCTGACAAAGGTCTGTTTATAAATATCTCATGGGTTTAAAATTAGCTGACGAAGTCAGTCTATTCAAGTATATCCAGGAAGGGCTGCACAGAATTAGCAAGGCTCGAGTCAATCCCAGGATGTTCCCATGAGTAACTAAATCATACCACAGAGCACTGTACTCAAGCCTGGTAAAGCCAACTGCCTGAATTTGTGGCCAGTTTTTACAAATACCTGAATGGTCTGGTCCTGTAATAAATATAAACAATCATTGATTAGGCATACCTTAAAAAGTGAGTAGTCACAGCCAGGCATTAAATTACTAGACAACTGGATATGGTTGTATAGACTAGGTAAAAGAAAATAATAATTAAAAACATAATATGTAATGCAGGGTTTGGGTGCTTACACAGACACACACACATTTGGAAAATACGAAAAACATAAAAGTATGTAGATTTGTTTTTCTTTTTTTGACTCTGTAGTTAATTTCTGAAATGGACAAAACAGGTCTAAATAATGATTACACTCAAAGAAATTTATAATGTAAACTAATACAAACAACTATCTCAAATGACTACTCTAAAAATATTTGATACATTTGTTAACTCAATGCAGCCATGTGCACTTAAGAAAATTAAAACAAGCCATCAGTACTGCATGGCTCAGTAAATCAACATTATTACCTCTGCAAGTGTCCAAGTATAAACACGGCAGTGGTTCTCTGAAAATGGTTCCTATCAGTCAGCACCCCAGTATGGGGAGCTCAGGCACAGGAAGGATCAAAGGCATTACCAACAGGTAGACCTGCAGTTCTGAGCTATTTCCCAAATACTTAAACCACAGAATGGTTTGAGGTATTTCATATATACTTCTTAAAGGCAGAAGGGCTGTGTCACTGATCTCTTGTGTAAAACTGAAGTACACATCGGTGACTGTATTTGCTCTTCTCCAATAGACAGCAGAGTTTATCTTAGTTAAAAACCTTGAATGACATTACATGAGGGATGTTCTATGCTGACCTTAACTTTGTCTAGAAATATTTCAGACAATTTTAAGAAAGATGTCTACATCTTTCTTACCACATTGCACAGTATAATCCACCTCGAATACGACAGTGTTAAGTGTCTAATGACTGACAGTTCCCAAACCACAACCTAAGAATCTTAAGATTACATGGATGAGACTAAAGCAAAAGGACTGAAGAAATGTTTCTGTAAAACCTTCTAAAAAGTAGTGAGAAATCAAGAGGTGGCCTAATCCATCCAGAAAGGTAAAGGCTCCGTCCTTCTTGGCCAATCTCTCAGCTCCGGTTCCCAGGGCATTTGCTTACACTAAGTACCATGTGGGGCTGTGCTCCACTAAAGGAATCCTGGAACCAGGCTTATATAAACAGGTAAAAGCCAAGAATGCAGTCCAAGAGCACATGCGAGTGGGCATGGGATTCAAGCCTTTCCTCTTTCCTTATTAAGAAACTGGAGAACTTTTTGTGTGTGTAAAGAAGGCTTCAGAGTTATTCAAAAGTCTTGCAGTAAACATAGTGAGTACAAAAACCATTTGACCCTTTCAAGAACTCCAATTTAGACAGCCACCTCTAGTAATTAGAAGAGCTGAAATATACTTGTTTCATTTAAAAAAAAAAAAACAAACCCAAAACAAAACCATAATGTTCTTAGAAAAAACTGAATTCAGCAGTTTTATGTATTCTACATGTTGCCTTTCTCAATGATGCAATGAATACCTAATATCTGTTGCAGAGAAATATCAGTACAGGCATTGGAAACACACTGAATACTGATTGTGGCCTTAAAAAAATACAGCTATGAACTTAATGACTACAGTCTATTCTTTTGTGTGAAGTTACATGAAAATGTTAGTCACTAAACTCAGCACCTACGAGCCTAATATAAGCATATAGAACAGTAACTGTGAGGTAACTAAACTCTTCTCCAACTTTTGCCTCTCATAGTCTCAAAAAGTATTTCCCTCTATGTTCTCTAAAAACATCTAGACAATTCAACTTTGGGTGAACCAGGATGCATCTCAATAGTAAAGCACTTGCCTATCATGTTCAAGGTTCAAATTTGATCCTCAGAAAACAAAAACTACTGTTTTAAGATAAATTTCAAAACATCTAAGGCATGAGCCCCTAGGGTTGGGGGATTCCAAGTTCTACAATGTTAGGACATCCTCAAAAACTCAGCTACATCCTATCTCAAACAAACACACACTTTCAGTTTATATTCTATTTGTAAGTCTTGAAAAGTTTATGATCCAAGTTAACTTCTCTAAAAAACATTTTGATTACTCTTTGATAAATTACAATAAAATTAATGACCTAAGATTACAGACATATCATTGTCTTGCTATTCCTGAGTTTACAGCTCTGAAAGTTAAATTTTATGAGCTTCATCTTTTGATAGCAAAATTCCAGATATGATAATAAAAGCTGTCTGCAGAAATGGGGATGTTTAATAAGGCCTTTTAGCATCCAGTTATGACATAAATATATGTAGGTGACTGCACAGGAGACGGACAGCCAAAAGGCTATCAAAAAATTCTAGGACAATAATAGAGGATTCTCATGGGAAGATGAGGAATACAGAGTAATCAAACCGAAATATAATGATGTGTTTGCTGTTTGTAAGAGTGCTGAAACATAGGGCTTTCGTACGTACTCAACAATGTAAAATAAAGCATAACTACCAATTCAAACATTTGTGAAGAGATATTCATCTTTCATTTTGTGAATGATATAAGAAGAAAATTATACAACTTAAAAGTATATTTAAGTATCTTAAAGTTACTTACGCCCAGAAGTCTTCAACAGTATCAAACTTAGAGATCAATCGGAGGTTTGCTTGCCAAGTTTTGCTTTTATCATTTTTAAAAAACCAGAGTGCCCACCTGAAAATAAAAGCCAGTATATGAAGTTGTTTACCCATATTCATAGCTGATTTATTTACCAGTCAAAGAGTAGAAGTAGAATGATGTAAAATGTAGAACTGATAGACAATGGAAAACTAACCAACCTTAAAGAGGGAATCTGACACAGTATAACAAGGACAAAGTCTAAACGGAATGGTTTTTGAGGTATTTGATATATACTTCTTAAAGGCAGAAGGGCTGTGTCACTGATCTCTTGTGTAAGCCTATGTGAATTACCCCACACATGCACATGGTCTACTTACATGAGGTACCTAAGGTCATCAGGTTTGGAGAGGTCAAAAGTGGTGCTGAGGACTGAACAGCTGGTGATAGCAACTTACTTAATAAACTAATTTTAGTTTAAAAGATGAAAATGGTACCAAGGAAACTGCACAGGACAGGCAAAGGTGGTTGCAGGGAGGGCCTAGAACCTCTGTAAAAGCCAGCTGTGACCTCAAATTTGTGCTATGCCACATGAAACATTGTTTATACACATACACACAAAAATAATGTTTTTATAAAATACATTGGGGGAGGAGGGGCTTCCAAGGGGTTTCTCTTTGTAGCCCTGGCTGTCCTGGACCTCTCTACAGAGCAGGCTGGACTTTAAAGACCACCCCTCCCCCAGTGCTAGGATTAAGGCATGTGCTGCCACAGCAGGCTCTAAAATGCATATGTTTTTAAAGATGAAATAGGTTTGTTATACAACAATGTAAATGTAATTAACATTACTAAGCTGTAAAGATTTTAAGAAAAGCAAGAAGGGCTGGACTGGTGACTCAGTGGTTGAAAGCTCTGACTACTCTTGCAGAGAACCCATATATAGTTCCCTACACCTACATGGTGGCTCAGACAATTATTTTAACTAGTTCCAGAGGAGCTAATGCTCTCTCCTGGCCTCCACAGCCACTATACACATTCGCTGCACATCACAGATGCAGGCCAAGCACCACTCATACACATAAAAACAAATCTAAAAAAATAAATAACACAAAAAAGGTAAGATAAATTGATATTTGTATTTTATGACATGCATTTGAAACCTTGAATAAGCCATGTTCCCAGAGGCCTCCGCTTTGTCCTGTGTGTATGTCTATCTCCTTCAGAGGCCTTCCTTCTCCTTTAACAAGAATCCTCTACAGGCTGACAACTGAGCGCATCTAAAACCAGTCATACCGAACTTTTCTCTGTAAACCTATCTTGTTCACCACACCCTTCTTACCTAAGTCAGAAAAACTCCTCAGCAGAAAGCTTACCTGTTCTGTAGAGGATGTTTAATATAGTGCTCTGGGTTAGCAACCTCCTGATTAGACTCTGGTTTTTCCTCTTCTGCAGGTGGGGGATTAGTGGTAGGGGTGGTTTCCTAATGGGAAATAATATTAAGTAGGATTTTAAGTTTTTAACTATAACTATGACAACAATACCATAAACAAACCTGATCCAGCGACTGAGAACAGCTGACTTCTAAGACAAATGACAGACCCTCTCTAGCAGAATCTGGCTACTCTATTGCTTCATGACAAAGTTTCTCAAGCTTAAGTGATTTTATAAAATGTACAGCGCCCTCCTAGTTGCACGTTTTTAAAATCATCAAAGAGTATGCATAAAGTTCAATGATCCGACGTTCTTACCGATGTTAAAGTATTACATAAGAGCTGATGGCACAGGCAACAGACAAGCGTATGTCTAGCATGCAGGGAGCAGAGGGTTCTATTCCCAGGTCTACCAACAATAAAGACATACTCTACGTTACTGAGGTAGAAAGGCTTAAAGCTATACTCTGACAAGTTTAACAAATACATGGAAATGGTGAAAAATAAAAGAGATCGAGCCAGTAATACAGAAGTCCTTGGTAACTTCATGTCAGACTCATTGCTTGAAAGAACAGCTGTCTGGAATTCTCAACAGGCAATAATGAAAGAAGGTGGACACTGACTTAACTTCAGTCTTCTTTTAGGCTATGCATAATAGTCACCTAAACTATGTAAAAGGAGTCTGGGAATAATTTAAGTGTTTCCCATTTGTCCCCTTGTTGTTTCCTCAGCCTGCTATAAACTGATCTTAACTAATAGCCAAGGAAGCCACCAGAAGCTAAAGCAAAGGCTAGAACACAGAGTGCGGGAACACTCCCCCACCCCCATACACACAACTATATTTGGTTATCAGATTTAAAAAAAAAAAAAGACTTTTTAAAGATGTATTCTTACATGTGTGGGTGCTCTGCCTGGAGTGTATCTGTGTATTCCCAGAGTGCAATGTTTACCAAAGGCCAGAACAGGCTGTTATTTCCAGCCATGTGAGAGCTGGAGATTGAACCAGGGTCCTTATAGAAGAGCAGCAGCCAGAGCTCTTAAATGCTCAGTCATCTCTCAGCTTCCATTTTTAGTATTTTTATTTAATTTATATATTCCTCGGCTCTAGGCATCAAACCTAAAGCCTTTTCTTGTATGTCTTAGATAACACATGAATTATACTCCCAGTGCAACTATCAGCTTTAAACTGACCCATGACAAGGCTGTATGTGCTAAAAGACTTCAACTAGAAATGATAACTACTCAATTTAAAACATACTTTATGGGCTGGTGAGATGGCTCAGTGGGTAAGAGCACCCGACTGCTCTTCCAAAGGTTCGGAGTTCAAATCCCAGCAACCACATGGTGGCTCACAACCATCCGAAACGAGATCTGACTCCCTCTTCTGGAGTGTCTGAAGACAGCTACAGTGTACTTACATATAATCAATAAATAAATCTTAAAAAAAAAAAGTAACAAATAAAACATACTTTATAAAGCAGCCTGTAATATGTTCAGAAGCTTTATTCTCTGCACCCATAAAAATTATTCAGGGATCAGATACTACAAACCCAAACCTGATGTTCAAAGTTCTATCCCTGGAACTTACATAACGTCCAGCACGGTGGCAAGCATCTCTGAGTCCAGTATTTCTCAGATGAGATGAGAAACAGAGGCAGAAGAACCACTCAGTCTCAAAGCTAGCTGGCCTGTAAGCAGCTAGCTTTGAGACTACGTTAAACAGGTATGGGTCCAGACAGCATTACATGCATACACCACAATAAACACACTAAGACAGATACCATTTTAAAAATAAATAGAGGCTGGTCAGAGAGCTTGGCAGGTCAAGTGCTCCCTACCAAGTCTGTGAACCGATTTCAACCCCTGGGCTCCCACAAGTTCTCTTGACATTCACCCCACCCTCACATACAAACACATTAACTATGCTTGATTTTGCTCACTAGATTATCAGAGGCCATGGTACTTAAGCATACATTATGAACTTAGTAACTGAACAAATGTAAACATTTATATAGACTAACCAAGACCCTAAAATTTACATATGGTCAACCCCTTAATAAGTAAAATCACTAACATGCCCTCAGTAGCCAACTTAAGTATGCAAAGAGAGCAGAGTCACAGAGCAGCATGCTCTCCCTGACTAGCTTAGAATCACAGTGCTGTACAGACACACACTGGGTGGGGGGGCTCCATGGTTTTGGAGAAGGTAATAGTGGTGATGGACTTGCCAACAATGCACTAGACAGAATGAGGGGCAGAAAAGTGAGCCACAAAGTCATGCATAGATAGATCCTCGGTCCTATGGGCGTGTCATAGTATGACTGCGCAGTTTACAGAGAACACAGTCAAATTCTCTGGGGCACAGTGTTGAGGAAATTCAAGTCCTTGTCAGCTTTCAGATTAAACCAGAAGAAAGTCATATCCTAGGAATAAAAGTCATGGCATTATGGGCAAGGTATAAGTCTTAAATATAAAACAAATCTTGATAGTGTCAAGACTTCTATCGATAGACTAACAGCCTCCAGAAATAAAATTTCACTCTTCAGAGAGAACACAATCTTGAGCCTACGTATTAAGCTCACAATCTACCAATTAATCAAATATTGCATGGTAAAGAATTTAAGTGACTAAATACTCAAAAGATTTTTAAGTCTAAAGACAATTCAGGTAACAGTTACCAGGCAAAGACTTAACCACAATTAGCATTGAGATAAAAATTATCCCATCTAAAGTTTTTAGATTTACTTTATATGTATGAGTGTTTTGCTGCACATATGTATGTGCACTATATTTATGTGCACAATAGACACATCAGATCCCCTAGAACTAAAATTACAGATGGCAGTGTGGGTGCTGGGAACCAAACCAAGGTTGTCTGGCAGAACTGCCAGTGCTCCTAACCACAAAAGCATCATTCCAGCCCTTAATTTTTTTATTTTATTTATTTATTTTTTTTTTTGAGACAGGGTAGCCCTGGCTGGACTGGAAGACGTGCCTACTACTGCATTGTGCATGCTGGAATTAAAATTATATGCTACGACATGCAGCTAAATACAAACTTATTTTTAAGGTTGTTTCCTACAGAGTACAGATGATAGGACTGTAATACAATTATAAAATGTTTAAAAACAAACTTCAAACTTCATGGATGTATGTATCCAAGGCTGGATTGTGTTTACTCTAGAAGATCAAAACCAAAGTCCCTGAAAGTGGGGTGAGTCTGGATGGTACACTGCAGTGACTGTGAAGGCCTCGGATGTCAAGCTAAGAAAGTACACCTCAGTTGTTGGGTAAGCAGTGGAAGCCACTAACTAGCAGATCAAAGAGATTAAATATCAGTGGCAAGTAAGGGAAGAGAAAAATATCGACAGTTCAAATGCAAAGGGTAGCCTGGTTTTCGATCAGCTGAGTTTATGTGGGTCAAATACAATGTTCAGTAATGTACTTGAGTAAGCTGCTGTACCAACAGCAGAAAGTTGTAAAAAATAAAAAAATAAATAAAAAAGGTAAAAGCCTTGCAAGAAGAGCAGGACAAATCCAACAGCTAGCTGCAAAACCTCAAGCCTTCTCAACATTCTGTAAAAAACTATCACACCAACAAGTTAATACTACCAATGTGTCACAGTCCTAATGTTATTTGGCTAAGTGTTTCCTGCAGCTGTTTTCTCTAATAAATGTGATGAAGTTTTAGTCTCACTTTCATCATATCAATTTTGTGTTGGTTCACAAAATCCTGGTATGCTTCAAAGCTGGTGCACGGTTTTACTGTCCAAACTGTCACTAACTTGCAGTGTGGATACGCATTTAAACCATCTCTTCTGGAAATGCCCCTGATCTGTGTCTACTACCTCCACCCCACCAAGAACTGAGGCTTTCTCTTTCCTTTTAGGGAAGATCACACAACTCTTAATCTTCATTTGAAGTATACAAAATCGCTCCGTTCAGTCCATGGCTTTCCTAGATTCAAAGCAGTAACTCCAAGTGCGACCTGCACACTATATTTACTGCTGGTCTACATACTTGTGATGGTCGACAGGGAAGTTAAGCTATTGAAATGTAAAACGAACATTTGGAAACATTTACTGCATTTTACAGTAATTACATATCTACTAAAATCAGTCACATACATTTTTCAGAGTATGTTGTCATTTGTAAAAGCAGTACCTTTTTTAGAGCCAAGGTCTCAAAAAAGCTGGCCTCAAAAAGGTTAGGTAGCAGAGGTCAGATGAGACTCTACCATCCAAGTGCCAGAGATATGCTTCACTAAACCTGACTTCTATCAACAACACAAGTTTTTCACCACTATGTAGAATATGCTGGGCTCAATTCAGATCTACAGCCATCTGGAACCCCAGCTCTGCCATTCATTTTGTGTAATTCTGAGTATGTAACATTTTCTGAACCTTCTTTTTCTCTTCATCAGATGGGTATTGCAGCACCTATCACTGCTGGGCCTAGATGAACCAATAGCTGCAAAGCCTTCCTTCCACTGTCAGATCTCAATGAATGTACCAGGGTCAAATCTTTGGGCATTTCTATTACAGACCTTGCATGTCCTTGTATCTGGAATGGTTCCAGAATTATAAACTTTAATCCTCTTTAAAAACAAAACATGTGGGTTATGTGCACATGAATACAGTGCCCAAAGTCAGAGGCATTGGATCCCTCCTGGAGCTGGCGTTACAAACTGTATCAATGTGAATGCTGGGAACTGAACTCAAGTACTATAGAAGAAGTCTATACCACCAAACCACCTTTCCACCCCTTCCTTTACCATTTCTTAAACAAACAAACAAACAAAACTAATTGTATGGTTTCATGGTGTGATGGTTTGTATCTGCTTGGCCAAGGAGTGGCACTATTAGGAGGTGTGGCCTTGTTGGAACAGGTGTGTCGTCGTGGGTGTAGGCTCTAAGACCCTCATCCTAGCTGCCTGGAAGCGCATCTCCTCATAGTAGCCTTCAGATAAAGATGTAGAACTCTCAGCTTCTCCTGCACCATGCCTGCCTGGATGCTGCCATGCTCCCATCTTGATGATAATGGACTGAGCCTTCAAACCTGTGAGCCAGCCACAATTAAATGTTGTCCTTACAAGAGTTGCATTGGTCATGGTGTCTGTTCACAGCAGTAAAACCCTAAGGCTTTCTATTCTGAGAATATTTGAGGTATTGCTATATGTGTAGAGATTGTACTGAGTATGTTATGATTTTGAAAAGAGGAAAGAACTAGGATATATCCTGCTCACCTCTCCTCTCTGAATAATGTGTACTTAATACCTCTGGGTAGCCAGCCACTAGAAGGAATCACTTTATCCCTCCCAGAGCAAAAGCCCAACACTCGAGTCACTCTACTATGGCAATCCTGCTCCCTTCTTCCCTGTTCTGCAGCTTCCATACTTCTGGCCTGAATTCTGTATTTTTCTGCCTTGATAAAACTAGTGAATGGCTAGAACATAATATGGAGCGGAACTATTTATTGATGAGGAATATAATGGATAATGAAGTCAAGCACCACACTAAAGATCGAAAAGAGAAAACAAAGAAATAGTGTTTGATGTATATAATGCTCATCCAACTTTCTGTGGCTATAAGCAAAGCTCCATCTGACAACTTTTGTTTTCCAAGCCCTGCCCTCACTACAGCTTTCCTAATAGCATCACATGCAATCCAAGATCTACCTATTTCTGACGGACTAGGAGGAAATATTACAAAGTGTGCATAGAGGGAATCTATTGTCCAAATCCAGTTTTAGTCCCTATGTGACAATTCCTTTCATTTAAATTAGTGTGAAACTTTTCTAGAACAGGGATTTAAGTGATTAAAACTCTCTATAAGCATCAATTTCCTTAATTGCAAAATAAAGAGGGGTCTGGCATGCAAGTGATGGACAGCTGACAACTACAGTTAGTCATGGGCAGTTTCAGTGCTGTGAATTGGGAAGAGGCACAGATGAGTAAGGGAGGCATATCAAACAAGATTCCCAAGATCTGGGGTGGTCTGACTGACTAGTCCTTCTAATCTTACCATAAGGAAAAATAAATTTAAACTACAGAAGCTGAATCATTATCATTCATATCTCAGTAACTCATCACAGGAGTAATGACCTAACCTGCCTGGAGCCTGTGCTCTATAACTCAATAGTTTCTGTCTACCCTCAATTCTTTGACCAACTCTTCCAGCTCAATCAGGCATACACCAAGTGTGGCTACATAAAGAAAAAAAAAAAAAGAAACTGGTGACTTGTTTGGAACTAGCTACCTGCATGATCACTATACTCAAATGACTCTGGTGCTAACTCTTCCCTACCAGCAGAACCTTGAGGAAAAGCAAGTTCAACGCCACTAGTAACTAATGGACAAAGCATGACGGATAGCCTAGCTCCCGTCCCCCTTCATCCCATCCCCTCTTCATTCTCTACTTCAAGTGCCATGATAGAAAGGAAACACTATTACAACAGACAGAAGTGCACACCTAAGTTACAAATTCAACATCCCAACAGGCGAATGAGGACAGGTGAACACCAAAGAAACCACACTTTGATTTTAAAAATGAGAACTTCAACCTCACATCTCATGAAAACTATGAGTTTTCACTTTCTGCTGTTTCTTGTTTGAAATAGGGCCTCACTGTGTACCTGCCTCAGCCTCTGGAATGCTGGAATTACAAATATAAGCCATCATATCTAGCCTCCTGAAAACTTTTTACTTAATCATTATTAAGTAGTTACTACCAGGCAATGTGCTATCTCCATGTGTTTTATCTCTTTATATTCAACCTTCACAATGCTGAAGAGGTGGCCAGCAAATAAGAGCATTTATTACCTTCCAAAGGACTGAAATTTGGTACCCAGCACCTACGTAGGGTGGTTTACAACCACCTGTAATTCCAGCTTCAGGGGATCCAAAGCCCTCTTCTAGCTTCTGTAGTCAGCTGCACTCATGTCTGTACACACTCATTTAAATTTATTTATTAAATTATTTAACGAAATCTGATGCCCTCTTCTGGAGTATCTGAGGACAGTACAGTGTACTTACATATAATAAATAAATAAATCTTAAAAAAAATTATTTAAAACTATAGTACAAAGTGATCAAAATGCACTAGTATAAAAAGAACAAAGAGATCAATGCAGATCAAGCTGGCATTCATTAGAACTGTGGTAAAGAGGAGGTAAGTTAAAGATTAAAGAAGCTAGATTCCTCAATTTCCTTCCCTACTTCAAGCTACTGGAACTGCTATCCTGAGTTCAAAAATAAAACAATCTTAGAGGAAACAGGCTGAGAAGTGTGCGCAGGCTTGCTCTCTCTCCCGCAGCCACCCTCCCTCCCCACCACACCTAAAGAGATGTTATGAATGTACATGGACATAAAACAATTACAGGAAGCTATAAGAAAAAGATCATTCAGCCAGGTGGCAGTGGTACACACCTTTAACCTAACCCTTGGAAGACAGAGGCAGGCAGATCTGTGTTCAAGGCCAGCCTGGTCTACGGAACAAGTCCTAGGACAGCCAGAACTACACAACACAAAACAAAAACATTCAAAGGACAAAAAGAGGAGAAGAAAAATAACACCTTCTAACTAAAATTAATATCTAAAAGACTAGAAATAGATAATTTCCCCCCAAAAAATAATTAGCCTAGTAAATCCCAATGAAGCATAAAGAGAAAAAAGAAAAAAAATGAATGAATACTAATAGAAATGATGGATTTGAGCTGTCATGATCCCAGTCTTCCCCAGGTTGGCTTGAGATGGCCTAAGTTTAACTTTCTCCTTCTGTCCTCCATCTCTCAGCTCAGACACCACCTCCACCATGCCACCCAGTTCAAGCTAAGTCCTGTGTCTCAAGTACACCGGAGGCCAATATCAGTCTACTCTGCCCCTGGGCCCGTATCAAAACTAAAAATAAATAAAAATATAGAAGAGTTATGAGCACTACAGTGAAACTGACCAAGATAAAGGGGGTTTTGGTTTTGCCTGGATCACCAAACCCCTCAAAAGAATTGCCAAAAGAAAAACACCACAGGAGACTAACTCTTATTAACAAAGTTATCCCAGAGAACTTTCTGGAGTCACTACAAGTCTGTGGCTGCAATGCTGTTGGCTACCACCCTCATGAGACCAACAGTGGCCAAGTTAAATAGTTGACAATTACAAGGGAAAAGGATTATGGGACAACATAAGTAACCGAGGTTGTAAGAAGCTCATGAAGCACCAGCATGGTGATGAAAACACTTACCCGAGGGGAAAGAGCCGGGACAGTAACTGCGTGGATTTACAGATACTTTCTCAAAAATACCAAACGACAGGTATACTACTGCTTAGTTACCAAGGTCTCAAAAGCCTTTCCTTCCGCACACGTATTTATTCACTTACTCTGACATTTTCACCCCACTGCCCTCTCTTATCTCCCACTCCCAGTGAGTAAGCGGTTCTTCCCAATCTCCCTCCTATTTTCTGTCTAATGTTTTGTGGCACACTGAGTTTAATTAGAACTGTTTGCATGATCATGGAGGGTGGGTGGGTGGGGTGATTTGCTGGAACAAATAAAACCTCCAGTGACAGGAATGGGTTACATCTTGTTGAGCCACTGGCCAAAGGGATCCTAACGACACCCAACCCCCACCCCAAATCACAGGCTATTGCCAAGGCTCTCTCCTTGGTTGCTCTCCACACCTGATTGCTCTATTGCTGAAGAAAGCACTTGGAAGTCACTGAACACAGTCCAGCAGGTGCCTAACTAAAAGCCTCACCCCAACTGACCAGCATCAGGGTACAGGAAGGTACGCTGCATGCTATCAAGAGATCAGTACCTCACTCAATCCATATCAGAGAATTAACAGAGACCCACAACTAGACAATTTGCAGAATCCTGAATGGGATTTCTTCATTAAATCCTTCCTTCATTAAGGGCTCAGGGATCTATGTGGAAGAGGCAGAAAAACTTTAAGATCCAGAGGTGAAGAGTGTCTTCGGCAGGATCGACGCACGTATGAACCCACAAAGACTGTGGCGGCAAGTACTAGGCCTGCACAGGTTCAAGCTAGACAGGGTGCCCCAGCACTAAGATGGAGAAGCAGACATTGGCTCTTACTACTAACCAAGAAGCTATCCGCAATCGATACCGGTCGGCAATGGGAAAATCCTTTTTCTCCAAATGAATGTCAAGGACGGATGGAGAATACACATACACACAGTTGCTACTCTTCCAGAAGACCCAGGTTCAATTCCCAGCACACACGGTGGCTCACAACCTGACCTGCACTTGCAGCCACAGGGGATCCGATGCCTTTGTCTGGCCTCCTCTGGCACCCACACATATATACACACATATACCCACACATATATACACAAACATTCACATGAATAATAAAAACCACGAAGAAGGCCTTTCTTTAAAAAGTGTTAGAATATGACAATAGATTAAAAATAATTTCCTTAGTGATAGGCACTTATACAAATTCCATTAATATGTGCATAAACACTTTGTACACATACACACAAACACACACACAGGTGTGTGTACCACATGAGTGCATGGTGCCTGTGGAGAGCAGGTGTTGTATACCCTAAACTGTTGTGAGCTGCCATGCTTGGAACCACATCCAGGTCCTCTGAAAAACAGCAAGTGCTCTTAAGCTCTGAGCCGCCTCTCTAGCCCTTCATTTCCATGTGAAGCGTTAACGTTTTGAACGAGAGCTAAATGATTTTAGGTAACAACCAACTATCACATAGTTCACTTAACCAGCAACATTTTAACTTTTCAATTTGTTGTTAAAACACTAAGTACTTTACATAAAACCTCATATATTCATCACAGCAACATTTGAAATCCTAAATAGTTGTAGATCCCTGTACAAAATCTGGATTTTTAACTGCCCATTTGGTTAAAAAGAGAAGAAAAATATTAACTCAGAAAACAACATCATTTTCATACAACACTAAATGATTAATTTTAATCTTCCACCCACTTTTAATCTTAGCACTCAAGAGGCAAAGGCAGGTGGATCTCTTGAGTTTTAGGTCAGTCAGAGATACAGTGAGACTTTGTCTCAATAACAGAAATAAGGCCAGGACTAGGCATTTTACAGCAACTTATACAACGAAATAATTTTTTTTTCTGTAACTATGTGCATTTTATATAATGCATTTAAAAACATTGAGATGGGCCGGGCGTGGTGGCTCACGCCTTTAATCCCAACACTAGGGAGGCAGAGGCAGGCGGATTTCTGAGTTCGAAGCCAGCCTGGTCTACAGAGTGAGTTCTAGGACAGCCAGGGCTACACAGAGAAACCCTGTCCCCCCCCCCAAAAAAAAACCCCAAAACCAAAAAATATATAGAGAGATGGATTATATCCATATGAATGCAAAAAGAAAACAAATCTAGAGAATCTAACCACAGACTTCATCAGAAGGCTAAAGGAATTTATTTGAATTTTGGACCATGAGCATGGATTAATAATTTAAGAAAAAGTATAAAAGCAAAATAAAAGCTAAATACTATTAGAGTTCACAAGCCAGAATGATAAGAAAATAAACTATAGAAGTTCAAAAGAAAAATATATACCTGTGTATATCTGTCTATATTTACTATATGCATTAAATGCATTATATGTACATATAATTCATAACCTTTCTACTATGTATGTTGCAATAACATGCTTAAATAAATGTTAATATGCACTATGGATGGAACTTTCCCAAATATAGCTGTTTCACCCTAGCAAACGTCTCACTAAAATTGCTTAGTTTACAAGTAAATTGCAGTTTGTGGGTTGGTTTCTTTTTTATAATTCACCGAAATTGGCTCCACTAGTAAAATATTCTAAGAAGTAAACAAGAAGTCAGGAGAAGGGAAGCAGTCACTTGCTATCTTTTAAAATCTACCTACAAAGCTCTAGACCAAGTACTAAAACTAAAACATGCCTATTATACAAGGAGCTCTCCATGTCTGTGGGTTTGTTATCAACAAATTCAACAAACATCAAACTGAGGATACTGAAGGTAAAGCCCATTCTAAAACTGTACATATTTCTGTCATTACTCCCTAAATAACACGTGACATATCCTTCTGAGCCGTCTGTATTGTACTGGATAGTATCCCAAGTATCCAGCAGAATGTGCAGTTACACAACTCTGAGGCCTGAGCTGTCTCCAGCTATTTTCTTAGACCCTATGCTTTGTTTGATTCAACATGCTGTAAATGTTGGCTACACAACGTTCAGTTCAGAGCTGCAGCTAAGTCCCTATAAGTTTGTTGATATCAAGCTCCATTTCTGAAGGTATCCTGTATCCCCAGGAGACAGATGGTGATGTGGTGCTTAAGGGGACGGATGGACACACACACTCAGGAAGTGGCTGCCTTAAAGTCAAGTCATTCTGATCCCTTGGTTTCCTCATCTGTGAAATAAGAACACTTGCTTATAAAACTACATTAAATGAATATAGTACCCACTGGGATGTCTGACACACACTAAGTTAGCAGTTAATAAAGACCTGCCTACATTAAAACTTAAACCGTAAACTTAAAACTTAAACATTAAAACTGTTTACTACAAAAGTAAACAGTTGTTACAAACAGTAATTAACACCCCCCCACACACACACACTTAAGTTATTTGCTTAGAACACTAAATCCATACTACTGGAAACAGTAGTCAGGCTTGTCATGATTAGACTAAATTCACTCAACACAGTGTGACTACGCTTCCCACCAGTTTCCATGGAATATATAAACATTTAAATTACAATATAGGTGGAAAAGAAACACAAAGAGACACAGACACACCATCACATACCAACAACTACTTACTTCTGACTGTAAGACAAAAATGATTATTTTTGAGATGAAAGGCAATCTTTTCTTCTCTAGATTGACTAGACTCTTTAGAAGTGATTTTTATGATAAGGACAGGAAAGGAGACAGTACCTGAGGCTGTGATCACAGGCTTCCCATTGCTTATTAATAGCCAACAACTTACAAGACAGTCATGAATTTCCCAGCAGTAAAGATCAGTGCGTGCAGAAGTGCCTACTCTGCAGAACCTTCATTGTATAAACAGTAAGTCCACACAGTGAAAACAATCATCTATAAATGCTACATTTAAAAATCAGGATCACTTTAGGATATTTGATTCCTACTTTTCAGGACTGAGAAATTTCAATGTTCTCCATCACGGGGAAATTTAAATGAAACTATATAAGCCAAGCTCATTTCCACTTCTGAGCCATTTCCTGAGAAAGTCGGCGCAACTCACACTGTCACAGAAGAGCCATCTCCAGTGTGACGGGCATGAAAAGGAGAAAGGCCAGATCAGCTACTGCACATGTGCTTCCCCTCCAGGGCTGCTGGTGCTGCTGCTGAGCTTCAGATCCTTAGTCTACGGTGGCCTGCAGCCTTCCTAAGACCGTGACCCTTTAACACAGCCCCTCATGTTGTGGTGACCCCAACCATAACATTATTTTGTTGCTACTTCATAACTGTGATTTTGCTACTGTTATGAATAATGTAAACGTGTTTCCAATGGTCCTAGGTGACCTCTGTGAAAGGGTTATGTTCAACCCCCAGTTTGAGAACTGCTGTTCTAGAAATTGTTTCATGAAAGTGTAATTTGCTTGGGACTTTCTATGTTCAATCTGGATTAAGCCAACCTGACTCATTTTACATGATTCTAGATAACTGTGTAAACTGTACATTCAGATTTAATTTCTCTAAGTCAAGCAATCATACAGATTCAGAGTATAAACTGAAGTGAAATTTGGAACAAACACCCAAAGTTTGGTTTATTAATAAACTAAGAAAATGGGTTCCTCACTAAAGAAAAAGAAATTGTCAAAGTTGGCTTACCAACCCATCTGCTTTTCATTGATAAGCACATTACATTTTATTCTTTTCCTGTTTTCTTTCAAAGCTTTCCCCCCATGTGTATGGGCACAGTGTGCCTGCATGCACAGATATGTGCAACACATGCACGCCTGGTGTGAGAGCTCTCCTGAAACTCGAGCTGGAACGCATGTCAGACAGCTGTGAGCTGCCATGTGCATGCTGGGAATTGAACCTGGGTCCTCTAGAGTTGCTTTTAACTGATGAGCTCACCTCTCTAGCCCTTTTTAAAGAGCTTTTAGTATATATTTACTTACTCATTTTTCTATGTGTGCGCTTGCTTTGGTGTGGACCTGGAGGTGGGAGAACGACTTTGTAAGAGGTCCTCCTCTGTTTGCACTTGAGGGTTCTAGCTCTGAGTCAGATCCTCAGGCTTGGCAGCAAGCACCTTTACCCCAAAGCCATCTATCTCACTGGACCTTTTTTTCTTGGATTTTATTTTGCTTTGAGATAAGACCTTGATATGTAGGCCAAGCTAAATTCAAAATTCTGTTGCCTCCACTTCTGAGTGCTCGAATTACAGCAGGCTTCTGTGTTTTTAAGTCTTATTTTAAAAGCAAGTTTCTAAGCATAAAGGAACTGGACTAGGTGTGATGGTGTACACCTGTAAATCCCAACACTGGGAAGACAGGAAGAACTCCCACCCCCACCTCAAGTTTTTGGTTAACCAGTCTGGCCTAAATAGTAAGTTCCAAGCCAACAATGGCTACACAAAAACCAAAAATGAAAACTACAAGAAATTATTCTCTAATGAAAGAATTCTCTAATGAATAACAAGAAAAAAGTAGAGCAGCATAGGAACAAGCTATCTGAAAGGAGACCAAGCCACTAGGAGCAGTGGGGACACTGTCCTGCCTGCCGTCCTTACTCAGCCTAATTTTGACATTGCCACAATTCCAGGAGAGCAGCCTTTGTCCACAAGTTCTGTGAAGCAATACAATATAATGTTCCCCTTTGAACTTCTCAATTTATACTTGTAAGCCATTACTAAGCTCAAATAATTAAAACCATGTAGCATCAAATTGAAAATGACTATGAAAATTCCATAGACTAAAAATCTGGCCAATGCTTATAAAAGGTTGGGTATGTATATAGGGGGAGAAAAACCAACAGCTCATGACTCTATGGCAGTGTGCTCAACCTTCCTAATGCTGTGACCCTTTAATGCAGTTCCTCAGAGTGTAGTCGCCCCATACCGTAACAGCATTTTCATTGCTACTTCCTAATTTTGCTACAGTTATAAGTCATAATATAAACATGCACACTACCGAAACAAACAAAAAAACTCACAAGCTAAATGAAAGTAGCAATGACCAAATAAGATTTTTAATTTTTACAAGCTTCAACTGTAATCCAATAGTAGAATAAGTCATCTTTTTTTTAATTACGTAAAACTGAAAAAGTACTAATGTAGTTTAGTGGTAGAATGAAATTAGTAAATGTACCAGGCCCTAAAACTCAAGCTAAAATCAAGCACCCAAACAAATCGGTTACTTTGGAGGAAATCCTAGAGCTAGGTGTGTAGAACAGACTGTTTCTGCTTCCTGAGTGCTGGGATTAAAGAAGGCCACAGCAACCACTCAACTCCAAAAGGAAATCTTACAAATGTTACAAAGAGCACTGTATGACTAGCAAGGGTGTACTGACAGAGAAAATTAGCTCCTCAATGTCATTTCGCATACTGTCTCCAACTAGTTTCCATCCAAGTTTCATCCTTCACACTTGTTCGGTTTCTAGGTTTCTCTTGTCCTTAAATTTACACACACTATCCACAATCAACCCGGCCATCACTAGGAAGTTTCATCCTTCACACTTGTTCGGTTTCTAGGTTTCTCTTGTCCTTAAATTTACACACACTATCCACAATCAACCCGGCCATCACTAGGAGGAGTATTTCACCTCTGACCCAGACACTGACCAGGGACAAAAGCACAGACCACATTTAATATAACTTTGTATCCTAGATATCCCTTTTGTACCCACCCAAAACTAGTACTGACTCAGAACAAAATCCAATGACTACATTGTGGCTTTAGCACAATCCAAGGCTTAAGTGGAACTGAGATGTCATACAACACACTTGCTGTTTTATTGCTTAGCTTTGCCTCTATTATCATCTGTAATATTTCCCTCTAACACTGGTAGAGAACGGTAGAAGATTCAATCAGGAGAACTTGTCAAGAGTTTAGGTCACATTTAAATGCTTCCCCTCTTGCTCTTACATTGATATTCTAAAGTTAATTTCACCAACAACTTATGATGCAGTTTTGCAAAATGCCAGGAAAACTGACGTCAATAAAGAACAAGTAAATCATGTCTCCACTCCCAAAAAAGTTGTCTTGAATTCTGCCAAGATAAGGCCATTTTGCAAACATATCAAATTATTCATATTCAGTCTATCGCTGAGTTTTAAAACATCTGGCAAAGGTGTTCTACAGAGGTTTCTGGTTGCTAGTCTATGCCTTTATGCGCCTGAGACTTTATCACACAGGTGTGACATTCCTTAAAAAACCTGGGATGGATGGCCAGTGAGCCAGCTGCTGGCAAACCCAAACCATGACAGGAAAAACAAAAACAAACAAAAAAAACCCACCACCTTAGGGCTACCGGAGTTACCGCCGTGATGCTTGCTTCAATTAATTTCAAAATAGCGCTTTAAAAGAGGGAAGCAGTATAAAGTTAAGAAGGAAACATCAAATGGAAAAGCAAATGCTGATGAGCCTAAGTGATGGTTCGAGAAAAGCGCCTGAATCTCAATCCTCGGGACTCCAAAAGCTGTCCTCTGACCTCCACACGCAACTCGCGGCTCGCGCTGCTGCCCCCACCATGCTTTAATTTTTTTTTTTTTTAATTTAAGAAAAGGTAATCTTGAAAGTTCCTATTTCCAAAATTAAGTGTTCGTTGGCTCTCTCCCAGACGATCTCGTGGCGTAAGAGCGGAAGAATCTACCCGGTCCTCGGAGGCGTGCGCGCTGCGCCGGGAGGATGAATGAATGGAAAGCCCGGCGCGTGTGAAATGCAGGTCTCCGGCCAGCCGACCCGCGGCCGCGATCTGTAGGCCTCGCTCCTCCCCCTTCCCTCCTCCATGACAGCCCAGTCCCGGCATGGAGGGGCCAGGACAATGTGATCCCCACCTCAGCCGGCCCCTGTCCCCGGCGCCGGGAGGTGCGCGACACGACCCGAGCGTGCTCCCCTACTCAACGCCACGCCGGCCCCCGGCTCCCCGCGGGACGCGCTCGCCGCGCCCCGCCCGCCCAGCTCCCGCGCGCCCATCGGTGGGCTCTGCCAGCCCACCCTCCTCCGCAGCTCCAGAGCGCGGCCCGCACGAGGACCCCCGGCGGCGGGTCGCCGGCGATGGCGAGGCGCCGCTGCCCCGGGCTCTCTCTCCGGTTCTCTCGGGCCGGCTCGCCGCCCACCCGCCCCACCAGCCACGGTGCCCGCTAGGAGCTGCCCACCCCACGCCCCCCCGAGACCCCACGCCGATCCCCGCGCCCGCGTCCCGAGCCGCTCTCCGCCCGCCGCATCGCGGCCCCGCGCGGCGCCCCTCCCCCCACCGCCCCGGTGCCCGGGCCCCCACACGGCGTGTGCGCTCCACGCTGCCGCCGCCAGCCTCCCGGCGCCGAGGCTGCCCGCGGAAGGTCAGGCCGGGGGCGGGCAGGGACCGGACGCGGCCGGAGGCGCCGTGCGCGCCGGGAACGCCGTCCTGCGGGAGTCCCTGAGCGGAGGAAGCCGGAGCGCGGGGAGCTCGGGGGTGGGGGCCGAAGGCAATACTCACCGGTTCCACAGTCGCCATCTTAGATCGATCTGATCGCACAACCGCTCCTGAAGGGGGGGCGAGAGGAAAAAAATGAGATTCAAACCGGATTGGCCGGCTCCTGCCCACGTGACGGACGTGTCCGTTTGGCCCTAGCGGCGCCTGCGCAAGACTGCAGCTGCTTGGGGAAGGAGAGGCTTCTGGGAAGTGGAGTCTTTTTTTTTTTTTCTTAAGGCAAAGAAGTTTTTTTTTCTTCCAAAAAAAAAAAAAAAAGTGATCACGTGGTCGCTGGCGAGGGTGCGCGGCTCCCGGCGCCGCGGGCGCTTCCTGCAGAGTTGGTTTTAGGCCTCTGCGGGGCAGCGGGCAGAGCTCCGGTTGCACTCACTGCGGGGCATTCCTGCTGTGCCTTCTGTCGCCCAGTCCTCCCATCTTTCCTAGAAGGTTTGAGAACTGCAGGCTCAGCAACACGCAAGAAGGCTTCATTTGCTTAGCTGAGGTCCTAAGACAAGTTGCTTTTTATTTAGTTTTTCTTTTCGCCTCCCACCATTTTCTCTTGGTTTCCGAAAGAGGCGGCGATGGAGAGTCGTTGATGCGGTCTGCGTTTCCCCCGTCCCCGGTCCACTAACGCGGGTGGTCCCTTGCTACCATCGCTGCCCAAGCGGGTGGGCGGGCTTGCCCCACGGTACCCACTCACACGCTTGGGGAAGGGGAGTGCACGCGTCGGCTTTTCCTGTTCCCAGTCCTGAGATGAAGGCGTCAGGGGTGAATCTTGCTGGACGTGAAAGTTTGGAAGTTCTGTCCAATCGGTTCCAGTATTCTGCTTGGACGTGGACGGAAATAGCCTACGTCCAGGTGCCAGCCAGGGAAGCCACTCGGGGCTCCGCTGACTCAGCCCTGGACTGAAGGTCAGGAGTCGTTAAACCGGGTCAACTATGACTCTTGACGTTGACTCATACTCCTTAGGCGAGTGACTTAATCGCTCAGTGCCTCAACTTTTTCATTTATGAACCCAAGATGATAATACACTTACCTCACAAGGGTGTGCTGTGGTAAGGACTGTAACCAGCTTTGAAAACGCTTCGGAATCTAGAAGCAAGCGCGCGCCTTCCTTAAGGACCAGGTCCCTCCGCCTCCGCTGCTGTTTTAACAATCTTGCTTCTTGACCCTGGGTCTTTTGAAGCGCAGGGTGGGCCTTGAACTTGAGGTGTAGGGGAGGATGGCCTTGAACTGTCGATCCTCCTGCTTCCACCTCCCTCCACAAAGTATCGGGATTACTGGCGTGTGCTGGGCGTGGTGGGTGGGTTGGGAGAGCGCTTTTTTTTTTTTTTTTTTTTTTTTTTTTTTTTTTGCTGAGATAGGGATGGAACTCAGGGCTTCCTGAGCACATGGCAAGCACTCTACCAACTGAGCTATATCCCCAAGCCTTAACAGTGTCTTAAATTTTTCTTTTGTTTACTTTGTTGCGTACACCGATGCAGTTTTAAAGGGAATGTAGCTGCTCTCAACAGAAACTTCGTGTTCATGAACTTATGTTCATAACAACTACTAACAAACAGAACTGGCATGCTACATTTTCTTCTAAGTTACCAGGCCGTCAAGGCACTGTTGGGTAAAGTTCCTAATGAGGGAGCCAGGATCTCTTGGCTTCCACGCAGCTTAAAAATGTTACCGCCAGGAAAAGCAGTGTAAGCAGGCTATCTCGTGCCTGCCTCTCCATGGCATTGCTGTTGTCCAGAGCTGTGTCATAGCTATTATTGAGTACATAATGGATGCTTGGGTTGACTAACACATAATTGAGGCTGTGTAAGAAGAACTCAAAGCCAGTGCCTGCTCGTGTTTTTGTTTACCAGGATGGCAGAAGTGATTTTAAATGAAAACTGCTGTTTAAGTCGGTGTGAGTAGATTCTCAAGTAGACATAGTTCTACGAACTAAACACATAGGTGAATTTCTATGTACAAATCTGTTAATACTAACTAAAGTAATTACAATTGACCCCTTATTTTCTGTTGTCTGTAAAGTGATGTCTGGTTAATTTCTATGAGAAGACAGCATTAGGTGCTGGGTTGTAGCTCAGTTGATAGAGTACTCATCCACCCTAGATTCCCCCAACACCACATAAACCCAGCATGCTGGAGGATCAGGAGTTTAAATTCAGTGGCATGGCAAGTTCTAGGCCAGCCAAAGAAACAGGAGAATTTCTATCCAAAGAAAGGAAAAAGACAACCTAAATGTCCTGTTTTGAGCTGCAGGGTTACAGCACAAACCAATCCATTGGCAAGAAAATATCCTGACAAGCCTGAAAATCACCAATATAAAATTATTGTTTAAAATAACATTTGATTGTATTTTTTTTAACCTTCTTCCTCTGTTGTCAGTGAAGACTCATATTTTGGGCTACAGGTATAACTCAGGGGTAGAATGTTTGCCTAGCTTGCTTAAGATTCAGGATCCAGCTGGGCGTGGTGGTGCACGCCTTTAATCCCAGCACTCAGGAGGCAGAGGCAGAGGCAGGTGGATTTCTGAGTTCCAGGACAGCCAGGGCTACACAGAGAAACCCTGTCTCAAAAAAAAAAAAAAAAAAAAGAAAGAAAGAAAAGGACTTGCGTTTTTACAGTACATTTTTTTTTTTGGTTTTTCGAGACAGGGTTTCTTTCTGTAGCCCTGGCTGTCCTGGAACTCACTCTGTAGACCACGCTGGCCTCGAACTCAGAAATTCATCTGCCTCTGCCTCCCAAGTGCTGGGACTAAAGGCGTGTGCCACCACTGCCTGGCTTGCCCCATTCTTTATAGTTTAATTCATCTCCATATCTGTATATGATTTATTGACTATTTATACATTTCAGATGTGTTTGCCTAGTGTAAACACTTAAGATTTCATCTTGTCAAATATATGGAGGCTAGATTTTTATGTGTTGTGTCTGCCTGTATACAATCACTTTCATTTTGCTTATTTATTCATTTGCTTGTGGACCCAGAGTCTTGCTATGCTGTCCAAGGTGGTCTTGAACTCATACACTCATAGGATCCTCCCATCTAGTCTTCCAAAGAAGCTGCAGCTGAAGCCACAGGCAGCTGTGCCCAGCCATCACCTTACTACCACACCCATGCTTGTGCATGTGGTGGCGCACACCTTTCGTCCCAGCACTTAGGAGGCAAATGCAGGCAGCTCTCAGAGTTTTAGGCCAGCCTGATCTACAAACCAAGTCCAGGACAACCAAGGCTCTGTTACACAAGGAAACCTGATCTCAGAAAGCCTAAGGAAAAAGAAAAAGAAAGCAAAAGTTTAATTTAAAACCAGGGAGATGGTTGAGAGATGCTATAATGCTGGCCTGTATGATGGGGTTGTCTAGATCACACAGAACTACTTTGGCCCAGTGTAGTGTCGCTATAACTAGTCCTTATAATCCTGGCCTGGTCGAATGTTACTGAGCTTTAGTAAATAATGAAGATAGCTTCTCAATATAATACATTCCTCAGTCTGGTATGTTACCATTTTAACTTGTGTTAAGACTTCAAATAAGAGCCAGGTAGTGGTGGTGCACACCTTTAATCCCAGCCCTTGGGAGGCAGAGGCAGGAGGGAGTTCAAGGCCAGCCAGGGCTATACAGAGAAACCGTGTCTCGAAAAAACAAAAAACAAACAAACAAAAAGACTTCACATAATTTGACAGAACACACGGGTTGTTTCTGTCGTATGCTTTTCTTTGGGGTTCCCTGACTTAGATGACTGACGTCATTGTTTTGCTAGACTTTTCAACTATGGTTGAAACTCATCATACCTGCTATGGTCTATTTAAAAATATTTCTGCTTGCTAACTAGGGTTTTCATTGTTGTTTTTACTTAAGCAAGCTTCAAAACTTTAGACATCCATAGCTCCTGATAAGTCCTAAGCAGATGTTGAGATACAAGAAATTGTATAACCAAATAAATGACCTCAATATTGTATGCTGAGTAATGTCTAGAAATAATCTAAGCCAACTTCTAGTTTATACATCTCTTTGTTCACTCTCCCTCGAGATGTGACTGCCTGTACTATAATTTATGATCTACTTTTATGAGGGTAATTTTCCTTTAGGAAAGATTCAAGATCGTGTCTTCAACATAAAAAATAGTCTTAGAAATTACTTCTATAGCTAAGAACATCTAGGGTGGTGTCAGTTCTCACACTACAAATCCACTGCTTACTGTCTTGGCTAGATGGTTTAAGTCAATTTACGCTTTGGTTTTCTCAAGAGTTACATGGGGAAATAGTATTGTTTTATTTGGTTACAGTGAAGAATACTGACTGTTTCATGTGTTTTGTTTAGAATAGATTTCGAACACCACATTCAACATTACTGATCATTAGATTGATAAGATATTACATTGATATAAATATTTTCCATTTAATTCTCTTTGTCATATGCTGTCATTCCTTCTCCGCTTGCCCAACCATAATGTCTTCTTGTGATCATGACTGGTGGCCTGAGAGGAAGAGTAAGGCAGGTGAGAGTGAGGCGAGGGTCATCTGGGGTAATCAGACAGACCCCAGGTGTCAGGGAGGCACCAGAGACAGGCTGCAATGAGACAGCTCTTCTAATTTCAGGGGGAGGAGGAGACAATGGCTATTTAAACCTTTAGAGGTGAGTAGGGGCTATCAGGGTGGGTGTACACCATTGGTCAGGACCAGGGTGCTGGCTGAGGACGCCTCATTTGCATAAGGAGGAGTTCCAGGTGCTTAGTGGATATGACCTTACATGAAGATGGGTCATTTAACCTGGCTGCAGCTATGTGACTTCCTCTGGTGTGGCAAAGGTGTGGGGCAAGGGAGGGAGGGCCCACTCTTCTTGAGGCAGGACTTCTAGGTTTTGACACAACTGAACCTTCATTCCTGCTCTGAGTTGGCTCCTTCGGGTTCCACAGTTCCCCAGCCTCACAATATGCTAGACAAGAGTCCTACCACTGAGCTACCATCGACCCTCGTTTTACTCTTTATTCTAAGAAGGGTCTCACTAAGTTGCCCAGACTGACCCTGAATTCATTCTGTAACCCAGGCTAGCCTTAAATTTGCACTATTCTATATCAGTCTCTCCCACATAGGTGGCATTACAGACCTTTGCCACCAGGCCAGACTCACTGTGTAGCCCGGCCCAAAACTGCCTAGTCCTCTTTCATCTGTTTCTTGAGTACTGAGACTGTGTGCCAGCACATGTGGCAACATAAATTTCTTGTTTCTCCTTTTAGTAAAATGCAGTATGTTGATCAGCTAACGTGAATTGGGCTCCTATACCATGCCAAGGATTTCTCATATGCATTATTTCATGTGACTTTTAAATCTGTGAACCACTGTCATTCCCATTTATTTGTTGGTGTTTAAATATGTGCAGGGTACTACTATGGAGTGACATGTTGAAGCCCACACAGGCAGTGATGCAACCAAATCATTTTTCCCAACTTCCAGATTCATACTTTCACAGTGTAGTTGCTGTCTTCCAACTCGGTCTTCCAGATAGTGCCAATTATTCTTTGAAATTTTTAAAATTTATTTTTGATGTGTCTGTGTGTGATAGGCTGGGTGGCAGAGTTGGGTGACAGGGAGTGAGTGTGGAGATCAGAAGACACTGGAATCAAACCCAGAGTCATCGGGCTCACCCAGCAAGCACCTTCACCCACTGAACCGTCTCCTTGGCTCTCTTCAAAGCCCTTCTGATTACAAGTTCATTTTCAGGCCTGACAAGAAAGCCTCCAAGGGGTACTAAGGGATAGGAGCTATGTAATCAGCTAAAAGCTGCTTAAAGACACAGGAAGTATAGGCATTTCCTGGATTTTTAAAATCTGGTTGGTATACTAAGTTACAGAAGTAGAACTAATTCAGTACCCTTATAAGAAGGGTGACTAAGAACCATGATGGTGCAGCGACAAACACTGCAGGCATCCTGATGGTGATGGAGGGATGCTGATGGTGAGGGAGGCATCCTGATGGTGAGGGAGGCATCCCGATGTTGTTGGAGGCATCCTGATGGCAACTCAAGGCATCCTGATGGTGATTTGAGGAATCCTGGTGATCAGTGACACAGTCATGTAATTGCTTCCCTCATTTCATTTAAGCCTCTGTCCTGTGTCATCAGAGAGATGCCATCCTTGCTCACCCCTGTAAATTAGCTTCCCCATTGCTCTGTCCCAACCCTGCTTTATTTTGCCCTTACTCTAAGCTTGACATCATACCAAACATTCTTTAATTGTTGATCACCTCTGCTCCTAAAGATACTAGCTCTTTAATGATCTGTGGGCATCATGTAATATTTAGGGGAAACCCAAACGTCATTTTTCTTAAAAAGCTTAGCCTTAGGGTCAATTAAGTAACGATCAGATGCCAAAAGAATCGCTTGCTGACAGGAGTTTGGTATGGCTGTTCCCTAAGAGATTCTACCCGCACCGCACCTGACCAATACTGATGCAGATGCTCACAGCCAACCATTGAACTGAGCCTAGGAACCCCAGTGGAAGAGCTAGGGGAAGGACTGAAGGAACTGAAGGCGATTGCAACCCCATAGGAAGAACAGTATCAACTAACAGGACTCCCTCGAGCTCCCAGAGGCTAAACCACCAACCAAAGAATATATATGCATGGAGGGACCCATGACTCCAGCCACATATGTAACAGAGGATGGCCTTATCTGGCATCAGTGGGAGGGGAGGCCCTTGGTCCTGTGGAGGCTTGATGCTCCAGGGTAGGGTCATGCTAGAGCAGTAAGGTGGGTGAGTGGGTGGAGGACCACTCTCATAGAAGCAAAGGGGATGGGGGGATGGGATGGGGGGGTTGTGGAGGGGTAACCAGGAAGGTGGATATCATTTGAGATGTAAACAGATAAAATGATCAATAGAAAAAGTATCAGAACAATCCTACTAGGTATGCTAGCTGTTTTGCTAATGCATTTGTGTGGTCTTAGAGGACCTCATTCAAAACAGCAGTCTAAGGTGGGCATGTCTGGTTTCCAGGTGAGGGAGAGTTATGAGCTATAGGGCTACAGATAACCAGTCTATGAGGCTGACCAGAGTATAACTGCACTGCATAGTGATGACTATGCTCCAAAATAGTGAGAAAAAGAATCTCTGGGCAACAGGAAAGATCCATGTAAGTAGCTATAGTATTAGCCCAACAATAAGGTTAGGTAAATGTAATTTATACGATTGGAACATGGAAGGAATTAAAAATACACGGGCTAAATCAGTAACCTTTGGAAAGAAACCAAGATTGCAAACACTTGTCAAGGGGCAAAATAAAACAGTTGGATTTCAGGTCTTGATTGAGTCCCTTTTCAATGCTAGCATCAAATAACAGTTCATTCTATAAAACAGGACTGCTCCAATGAATGAGACAAGTGATTCATAGACATGGGCCGATGAAAGCAGAAACAGGGCAGAAGCAGATGGGTTATTCAGAGTTATTCTCCACGTGAGACAGGAAATGGCAATAGGAACTGACAAGCATCAGTCCATTTCAGTGGAAGGATTAAAGTAGAAAGATCTCACTATTGTCCTACCTCAGTCTGGTCTTTTGGAAATTGGGCCCTTATCTCTCAGGTCCTGATTCCTCTAGAGATTAGATAAACAGCTTAGATTCATTAGGGTGACTCGGAACCTTGGCATGATGGACTGTTGCTGGGGTCCAGAGTAGGAAATTGGTCCAAAACAATAGCCATCTTTAATTTTCATTTTGGGTACCCAGAATGTAATCTAGGTGTGGAAGACACAAGTCTTCATTGTTCCGTACACTGCCTTCATAACACAGCTCTCGAATTGTGCGTGTTCATTAGGAACAGCTGCCTGACATCCATAAGAAGTGTAGACTGGCAATACTTGGACTGTGACCAACTGTTCCAGGGACAAGATCTCCTGGTGTGGAAGCAGAAATCCAGTCCTTGGAGATATTGCCTCAGGACCCAACTAATTCACCCTGTCGTTTCAGGCTCCATTAGCAACCATAATGATAAACCTATATTCCCGTATTTATTTGAATGCAGGCCTCATCAGGAAAATCAAATATATATACACACATTAGTTGAATTTTTTTGGCATGTTCTAAAAGGGTACTTGGCTTCTGGGGTAGAGACTAAAAAGACTACCCATTGGACTGCATGTCCTCTGTATCCCAAGACTGGGCTGCCTGTCTTAGGAAATACCATTCTTTGGGAATTGTCTGGGTGACTATGGTCCTTTACCAAGACTTTCTATATGCTATATTGTCTACTCCAGCTACTTCACTAGACACCTACGAGTTAGCAATTCTTTTTTTATAGTGGTTTAGTGTTTTCTAGTAGCAACTTTACAGAAAGAACACAGAAGACAAGCCGAGCAGTGGTGGTGCACGCCTTTAATCCCAGCACTTGGGAGGCAGAGGCAGGTGGATCTCTGAGTTCAAGGCCAGCCTGGTCTACAGAGTGAGTTCCAGGACAGCCAACAGCCAGGGCTACACAGAGAAACTCTGTCTCGAAAAACCAAAAGAGAGAGCGAGAGAGAGAGAGCGAGAGGGAGAGGGAGGGAGAGAGGGAGAAGAGAGGGAGGGGAGAGAGAGAGAGAGAGAGAGAGAACAGAAAGCAATCAAAAACATGTCCTTGCATGCAGGACAACTCATGTTTGAACTTACATACGTGCAAAGAAAGCACTCATATATATAACAACCTTTTTTTTTTCATTTTGGTTTCTCAAGACAAGGTTTCTCTGTGTAGCCTTGACTGCCCTGTAACTTGCTCTGTAGACCAGGCTGCCTTTTAACTCACAGAGATGCCCCTGCCTCTGCCTCTTGAATGCTAGGATTAAAGGTGTGTTGTGCCGTCACTGCCCCGCATAAAACCTTTTTAAAAGAATTCAGAAAAAAAGTAACACATTTTTTAATAATTATGATAAACTACCAAGCTGGTAAGTTGACTCAGCCGTTAAGAGCACTGGCTGCTCTTCCAAAGGTCCTGAGTTCAGTTCCCAGCAACCACAGAGTAGTGCACAACCATCTGTAATAGGATCTGATGCCCTCTTCTGGTGTGTGTGAAGAGAGCTACAGTGTACCCATATAAATAAACAATCTTTTTTTAAAAAACTGCTAAAATTTGCTCAGTGACTCCTGTTGAATTGTATTAATATTTGCTTCACAAGTGTCCACATTTCATTTCTATCGTGATGATGAAATGCCCTAACAAAAACAACTTTAAGGGAGAATCGATTTACTTGGCTTATGATTCTTGATTCTCAGTACTAGTCAAGCACTGAATTTAAGGAAAGAATTTGAAGCAACGAAGTCATGTCTGCAGTCAAGAGCAGGAAGAGAAGGAGGGGTGTGTGCTCAGCCCTTCTCTACCATTATACAGTCCAAAATCCCTGCTTAGGGAATGCTGCTGCCCACAGTGGACTAGAGAGTCCCATTTTTACTTTAGTAATCAAGGCAGTCCCTCACAAATGCCCAGAGACCAACCAGATATAGAAAATCTCTCATCAGCCAGGCGTGGTGGCACACGCCTTTAGTCCCAGCACTCGGGAGGCAGAGGCAGGAGGATTTCTGAGTTCGAGGCCAGCCTGGTCTACAGAGTGAGTTCCAGGACAGCCAGGGCTACACAGAGAAACCCTGTCTCGAAAAAGAGAGAGAGAGAGAGAGAGAAAGAAAATCCTTCATCAAGACTCTTCCCAGGTGACTCTAAAATGTGTCAAGATGACAAGTGAAACCATCCATCACAATGAGTGAGCGTCACTTTTTTTTATGTATTCATAACATTGCTTACATGCAACATAGCAAGATCGTGTTTTTTGAGGGTGTCACAAAAACTAAACAACCACAACAAAAAAATTAATGTTGACGTTAAACTTTCTCGAAGTTTTTTGGTGTAAAAACAAAATCAGTACTCTGGATTGTAATTAGTTTGACTTAGAGCTTACCAAGAGAATGCAAGCAGAACTGATGGAAGATGTATTTTAAGCTGTAAAAATATGGGCATCATACAAGAAGGAGGGACTATGTGTTACTCTGTTTCATTGAAAATAGAAATTTTTGAAGCCTGCACACTGTCTATTAGCCCTGTTTCCTTGGTTGGGTCTAACCTGCCTGATTGTGCATGAGTAACCCCTGAATAAGCCCCACTCCGGGTTTACAGCTTTTGAGGGTCAAATGGGAAACACAAAGCTCTGAACAGTCAGGGAAACTGAAGGACAAGCCGCACATTTTTTGTTACTGGGCCAGCAGCGTGACTGAGCGGATGAAAGCATGTGTTGTGCAAGCTGGGTTAGATCCTTAGACCCACAGAAAGCCAGGATGTGGTAGGTCAATCTGTAGTTCCAGCATTCCTATGGAGAGATGGGAGCTAGAGATAAGAGAATGGCCCAGAGTCTTCTGGCCAGCTAGCCTGGAGGACACAAAGTCACAGAAACAAAAGGCACTCTTCAACAAGGGTCGAGGAGAGAACTGGCATCCAAAAGTTGTTTTCTGTCCCCCACGTGTACACACTGGGATGTGAGCACACACACGTGTGCACAGACACACACTGAAGTAGAAGAAGCTAGAAAGCCCTTAGTTACTGATTTATTCATTTCTTTAGTGATTCACTCAAAGCACTGCCTGTACTGTGTGTTTGCCAAGCATGGCTTCACTCGCTACCTGGAACACAATGACCTGGAGACACCGCTGAAACAATGGTGGTTGCCCCTAACAACCTGCTGAGGGCCGGGAAGCCTCTGTAAAATCTTTCTTGCTTATCCCTCCCCCCAACCTTATATCATGTAAGGATACAAACTGGACCCAGAATGGAAGCCTTTCAGGATCTGTCCTGGTTCCTGACGCGGCTCCACTGGTGACATCTCCTCTCTTCCATTCGTGTTGAATATGCTTATTCCAGAAAGATTCCTGATTCCGACAGCAGCATAAAATAATAAAATTAAAAATATCTTGTTACCACGACTAAGCAAAGCAGTGTTTCAAAGACGAGAGAGGAGTAAATGGTCGGTCTCCCTAAAGTGAAGATGTCTTCCTCAGAGGCACAGCAGAGGCAGAAGAGTCACTCCGTCTGTTAGTGGGAATAACTAAAACAAACAAACAAACACAGTAGTGGAAATAGAGGCAGAGAACTCGAATGGCTACACAACATCCCCTCTTCCCTGGGCACTGCGTGTCTTTCCCTCACTGAAAACTGGCTTTCTCCAAACTGGAAGAAACCTTGACCGCCAAGGATTTTGAATCTCACTTATACATCGCGACAACTTTGCCACAACATTTATGCCGATTCCCATTGTCTGTAAATCCTTAGAGCCATCCAAAGAAAGGAATAGTTCAGGGTGCTCACACCTGGACCAATCAATGATGGGTGGCAGGAATGGGTGGCAGGACCAGCCAAACTTTTGGCCCAGGCAACTCTACCTAAAAGTGAGATGTGACATTTGCAATAACCAAAAGCCTTCTCTCTGAGTCAGAGAGTTGGAAGGGGGAGGAACTGGTTACAGGAAAGTGGAGGAGTGACACACTGCCAGCAAAGCAGTGTCTGCTACACAAGATGACCCCAGACAAGAGCTTAACATCATGCAGAGAGGAGTAATTAGCCAGAGTGACCAAGTAAGACATTGTAAAATGAATGATCTCAGATGACAACAACAGAGTGAAGGAGAAGGCTGTTTTCCAGGGGTAATGTGAGAACACAGGAAAGATATGCATCAATGTATCATCAACAGTAATGTGTGAGAGACGAGCAGGCCAAGGGGTCACGGAAAGATGCTGGCATTCTGTGCTTGGGTAGGTGCTTGAAATTTTTAGAAATATGTGGCTAGATGCATTTGTAGTATTTCAAAACAAGTAAACAGCAAGGCCCAATTTTCTTTCAAAGTTTTTTAAGCAGTAGTAACAGGAACGTGGTGTCCTGAGAGCAAAACAGATATCATGTGTAATTAATGAACAGCACACCAGAATCTACAGAATGTAATGTCATGCATTCTATGTCTTTGAAATTGAGGTGGTGGTGGTGGTGGTGGGGTTCTACTCTTTAAAGAAGACAACACACAAATAACATCGAAGCAGAAATACTAGGTAAGGTGGTTCTATGTGATATCCCTCCGAGAAAAATATACCATGAGAGGAATTCCAGTCAGTAAAAATTTTGACCAGAAAACAGTAAAAGTATTTCTTTTCTTTGAATAATGTATTCATTTTTATCTTATGTGCATTGGTGTTTTGCCTGCACGTATGTCTGTGTGAAGGTTTTGGATCCCCTGGATCCCCTGGAACTGGAGTTACAGACGGTTGTGAGCTGCCGTGTGGGTTCTGGGAACTGAATCCGGGTTCTTCAGAAGAGCAGCTGGGGCTCTTGAACCACTGAGTCCTCAACTCTCCAGCCTGTAAAAATATTACTGTGGCCCCGATCCTGAGATAGACCTATAGCAAATGATTTAAGTCATTGTCACAGGAATGTTGAGAGTGGAGATTTAGCATTTATAGAGCTACAGAACAAGGCATGTTGCAAAGAGACAGGGGCACGTAGGCAATGTGTTGCCTGGTTTCTAGGAAGTGACCTTTGTTTTACAAGCCTGTAGCCAGCCTATCAGTTGCTACTCCAACTTGAGACAAAATTTCACTTCAGAGTGACTCCCTCCTTCCTTTTTGGTAAGAATCACTAAAGGGATTGCTTTTCATAAAGTGAGGGTAAGAGCCCTAGTGCCCCTTGCTCCTTATTATGTGCCTGGCAAAGACTGCACCTCCTGGTATCTCCCCGCATGCAAATGTTATAGAAAACACAGAGACCCCCGGGTGAAAAGGAACCAAGACCTTGACCCCTTCCTTTCTGCACATGGAATTACCTTTCTGGTAATTCCAATTTATTAGATCTATCTGAGTGGATGGACCTAAAAGATGTGACGGGGCAGAAGAGAGCAGTAAATCTTCAGGAATTCATCACTTAAGGAACAGCCGGAGAGGCGTGGCAAGGCGGAGTGATTTAGCACTCGGAGGACCAAAAGCCTACGAGTTCACCACTTCACATCTTACTTGCCCTCTGGGATTTGTTCCCCAATATAAGTCAGGATGCTACAGCTTTCCACATCCCCCAGGATGTCAAGACTGAATCTGGCACAAAGGCAGACAACAGTCTGGGGTGCTACTGAACGACTCTGCTTCCCGAGTTCTCTCTGAGCAGCGAGTATCCTGGAATTAAAGCAGCCTTGTTTGTACTCGTAAGTCTGTAGGCTTTTAATAATTCATGGGAAATTTAAAAAAAAAAAAAAACAGTCTCCTCCCGAATTATAAGTAGAAATTATCAAAGTTCGCTTAAAAATAACTGTACTTTTTGGTAGACACAATTGAATTGTGATTTTTTTTTTTAAAACCTAAGGTCAAAACCATATTTTATTTCTAAAAATTCTTGTCATTCCAACAGTAAAGGTCTTTCTTAATATTACTTGTCAAAGAGCAAACAAGTGAGCAAGACAGAGAGAGAGAGAGAGAGTGAGTATTGTGTGTGTGTGTGTGTTGAGAGAGAGAGAGAACTAGAGAGAGAAAGCAAAAAAGAAGGAGGGAGAGAGAGAGAGACAGAGACAGAGAGATCAGAGGACACTGTAAGGAAGTCAGTCCCCTTCCTCCGTTTGGGTCACGGGGATGGACCTCAGATCTCCAAGTTTCGTGTTGCTGGCAAATGCCTTTATAGACAGAGACTGGGTCATCTCACCGGTGTTCTTACTCTTTTTAATTGCCCTTTTACAATTGTGTGTATACACAGTTGCATTTTTACTCATGTGCAAGCTGAGAAGCACTGGTTCTGAGTCAGTGCCTTACACTTCCTTCTCTGGGTTCAGATGTTTCTTCCTTGGCATGCAATTATCTTCATTGTCAATTTAACAGGATTTAGAGTGACCTAGGAGACTCTTGTCTAAAAAGGCTTACTTGAGGAGGAAAGGCCAACCCTAGTGTGCAAAGCACTGTTCTATTACCATCCATGATCCTGGACTGAATAAAAAGAAACAAAGAAGAGCTGTTGAGATGACTCAGCACTGGCCATCAAACTGGGAACCTGAACTCAAGGCTGTGGAGGGAGAGAATGGACTTCCTCAAGTTGTCCTCTGACCTACACAAAAGTGTGCCTAGTGTGTGTGCATGAGAGCATGCATGCAAACATGCATGTGCCCTCATATACAAACCCTTAAATATATGTAATTTAAGAAAAAAAGGAAGAAACGAGAAAAAGAAAGACTAGGAAAAAAAAAGAAAAGCTGGAGAAATGATGGCTCAATGGTTAAGAGTGAAAGACTCTGAGAGGAGCCCCTTGCTCAGGCCTCAGGACAATAGCGGACACCCAAGAACTCACGATAGACCAAGCTTGTTGCAAACCACATGAGGCTTTATTGGGGAAAGCCAGAGCTCTGGGGACGACTCATATCCCACGCAGGGGTAGAAGAGTCGACCTCGAGGAAAAAGAGGTCCCAGTTTTTATAGGCCCTCAGGGGGGAAAGGAGAAGAGGGAGAGTAGGGGATTTCCAGATCTAAACAATGTCTATTCTCAAGAAATGGGTATGGGAGAGGTACAAGGAAAGAGTCTGGTGCAGGTGTAGCAACTCAGGATTGGCCGGGCTGTGGTTGCTGGGGAGATTTTCCGACTCTTTCTCAGCAACCAATATCACAAACACCTGGCAATGGGCTTCATCAGTGGGCACACACATGGGTCAAGAAACGGTCAAAACATTGGCAGACACACAGGTTCAAGGACTGGCCAGGGCATTGTGCACCTCTATTTTTCTAAATCAGTGAAGCTAGTTCTGCTAACACTGACGTCTATCTTGCCAATTTCAGGGCTTCTGTGTCCTTTTACATTCTGTCAGGATCTTTCAAGAGCACTGACTGCTCCTCCAGAAGTCCTGAGTTCAAATCCCAGCAACCACGTAGTGGCTCACAACCATGTGTAATGGATCTGATGCCCTCTCCTGGTGTGTCTGAAGACTGCTACAGTGTACTCATATGCATATAATAAATAAATAAATCTATAGAAAAGAAAAGGAAAGGAAAGGAAAGGAAAGGAAAGGAAAGGAAAGATAGATAAAGAGAGCACCATACGGCATTCAGTTCTCTGTGCGAACAGGAGAACTGACTAAGAGGGTCTCAAAGCCCACCCCTACAGTGACACACTTCCTCCAACAAGGCCACTTTAACCAGACCACACCTCCTAACAGTGCCACTCTCTGGAGCAGGCATATTCAAACCATCACACCTTCTTTACCCTGATGGGTTGCGTCCATCCAAATCCAACCTTCCTAACGCTTTAATAGAGCTCCTCCCTCAGGTTGTGGTGATCCGCCCCTCCCCCAGTGATAAGACTATTTTCCTTGTTACTATCATAAATTGTGATAGAGATATCTGATATGCGGCCCCTGAAGGGATCACAACCCACAGTTGCGACTGAGAACCTCCAGTGTAAATGGTGAGACAAAATGAACCACTCCTACCCTAAGTGGGCTTTGCTGGGTAGTTTGGTGCAGCAATGACACAGAGGCTGTCCTACACCCCCATTTCTCCAAAGCCAGCCTCGCCACTTGCTTGCTAAGCTTTGCTTGTGTCTGTAAATAATCCCCTTATTATTTTCTCCCCCAATTACTCAGGTTACCATGCCACCCATTTCTTATTACCCTGATACTGTCCTGTAGTGGTGACTGTAAGTATCAGGTGATTTATAGCTTTACTGTTTAATAATTGTGAAATCACAACGTATCTTTTTTTCATATCTGTAGGTAGGTTCCATCCTGTCTCTTGGTCGCTGACCCAAAATTGCTTGTTAAGCCAATATTACGTTCACAATCGGTGGCATGTAGCATGTAGTAAAGGATACTCTGGCGAGAAAACCCGGGTACCTTGGATTCTGTAGGAAATAGGCAATTTGAATTTTATTCTATAGTCCACGGAGAGCAATCGCTGAGCCTATGAAGAGTGTCATAATTAGGCTTGTGCTATAAGAACACACTTTCCAGCAGTGTGGAGGAAGGACTGAACGCAGGAAGGCCAATTAGGCTGCTGTTGCTATAATTTAGATGAACAAAGCGATGAAGGTCCCGAAGTGCAATTAGAGAAGAAATAAAGAGGACAGGGCAGGTATCATAGGCTGTTATTGCTGCAATAAAAAAAAAGCTGAGTCAGAACAGCCCGGGAGCTGCTTCAGGGTTACAGGGACGGAGCAGTGCTGGCCCCACACCTCCCTTCTGCTTCCCAGAGATTTCAGCAACCTCCTCCAAGGGCTATGAAGGAGGAGCTGGACAGGTGACTTGGCGGTTAGGAGCACATACTGCCCTTCCAGAGGTCCAGAGCTGGGTTCCCGCTGCCTACACCGGAGGCTCACAGAAATCCCAGCTGCAGGGGATCTGGTGCCCTTCTCTGGAGTCTACAGGCACCTGAACTCAACAGTGCGAAGGAACCCACGCATTCTCTCTCTGTGTCTCTCTGTCTCTCCCCCCCCCACACACACACAAACACACCATTTTAAAATAATAAAAACAGGGATCAAAGAGATGGCTCAGAAGTTAAGATCCCTTACTGCTCTTACAATGGCCCCGGATTTGATTCCCAGCACACACCTGGGGGCTCATTACCCTCTGTAATTCTAGTTCCAGGGCATCTGATGCCCTCATCTCACCTGCAGCATCAGGCAAGCACACATACTGAGCATGTATTCATGGAGGCCAAACACTCCTACACATAAATAAAAATAATAAAGTAAATAAACCTTCAAAAATCCGCGATTGACATAAGAACATAATAGTTACACCACTGGGGTATGGTAAACATAATTTATTGTTTTATAGATGCTCTTATGATATTTAGATAATTTTCCACATTAAAAATAATATCTTTAACTTTAAACATATTTCTCAAATATAGACTAAACTGGAGAAAAAGTAAGAAAAAGCATTAGCGGTGAATTCAATCTCTCAGCAAGACTGAGATGATTTCTAAATGACATGCCAAGGCCTACAGAATTGCCAAACGGGATAGAGTCTCATCACTTTGTCGCTTCCAGTCTCACAGAGGCAATTATGCTAACAGCCCAGGGTTGCAGAGCCTTGGCTGGATGACAAGCTCCACTGTAAGCCTGCTACAAGGATTAACTCATTCAGTCCTAAAACCCCCACTTTACAGATAAGGAAACTGAGCCTCACAGAGACATTAGTAAGCCCAAGGGCATACAGCTAACAGACGACAGAATAACCGGACATTCTTGTTTTAGAAGTTGGTTTTGTGCACCATGTGTTGCAATATGCTGCAGTTGGCCATTCTGAGAAAGCAAGCATCTATCCTTGATAATATGGATCTTGAAGCGATGGTGGGAAGTCAAGAATTCTTCAGCATTATTCACCAGCAATGTTGGTGTGTGTGTGTGTGTGTGTGTGTAAAACTCAGACTTGTATAGAATTGCCCAGGTGCAACAAAACTAAGTTTGATGCCCAGAACAGAGTGAGAAGGAGAGGACTGGTTCCTTCAAATTGTCCTTTGACTAACACATAACACCACTGTAGCACACACCAACAACCTACAGAATAAACAAATAAGAGGTTTTTAAAAATAGAAGGTACAATTTATAGCACAAAAAATAATTCCCTAAGACACACACACACACACACACACACACACACACACACAGCAACTAATGCAAACTGCTGTAGGTAGTTTCCAACATGCAACAAGTTTCCAACGTCATAAACAAATGACCATTAGTCATAGAAAAATGGGCAAAGAAATGAAATACTCAAAAGTAAATAGACCAAGGCATTGGGTTGGCGAGATGGCTTCAAGGGGAAAGGTGCTTGCTGCCAGTCCTTAGGACCTCAGTTTGATCCCTGGGACCCACTTGGCAGAAGGAAAGAACCAAGTCTTGAAAGTTGCCCGACGGCCTCCTTTTGGACACTGTGATACCACAATGCACACATACTGAAAATAGATAAATGAATGTAATCTTAAAAACTAGAACAAGACACGGAGAGAAAAGGAAAGTAAGAAGGGGAGGGGAGAAATTACACAGTCTTAAACACTGTGAAGGACTGAACCTCATTCATCAAAAATACAAAAGCTAAAATGACATTATAGTTCGTGAAATTACTGCAGTACAAAGAGGTTGACAACTAACTGTTTGACAGAGAATGGAGGCAGGGAGTATGCTGATGGGTATGGTATCTGTCCAGGATGTTTCACAGTCTCTGAGAATTGTATGCACACTGACACGTATACCTAACAAGTCTTCTTATGGAATCTATTCAACACACCCACGTGTAAGATGATTTGTGTATATCGAACCATTCTACCTGTTAAAAATGTTCCCATCCTTTCTTTATCTCTCATTCTTTCATTTTTGTTGTCACAGAGTTTCTCTGTGTAGGCCTGGATGTCCTGGAACTTGCTCTGCAGAACAGGCTGGTCTTGAATCTGGCGATCCCCCTACCTCTGCCCGACAAGTGCTGGAATTAAAAGCATGAGCCTAGGCCCCGCAGTGGTGGTGCACTCCTTTAATCCCAGCACTTGGGAGGCAGAGGCAGGTGGATTTCTGAGTTTGAGGCCAACCTGGTCTACAGAGTGAGTTCCAGGACAGCCAGGGCTATATAGAGAAACCCTGTCTTGAAAAACAAAACAAAACCAAATAAAAAAAAAAAACACCCAAAAACCTAAAACCCAAAAATAAAAACCAACCAACCAAACAAACAAACAAACAAAAACAGGTACAGCTTTCGGCTGGTGAGATGGCTCAGCAGGTAAGAGCACTGACTGATCTTCTGAAGGTCCTGAGTTCAAATCCCAGCAACCACATGGTGGCTCACAACCACCCGTAATGGGATCTGACACCCTCTTCTGGTGCATCTGAAGTCAGCTACAATGTACTTACATATAATAATAAATAAATCTTTGGGCTGGAGCAAGCAGGGACTGAAAGAGTGGGGCCAACTGGGAGTGAGCAGAGCTGACCAGAGCGAGCAGAGGTCCTAAAATTCAATTCCCAACAACCACATGAAGGCTCACAACCATCTGTACAGCTACAGTGTATTCACATACAATAAATAAATAAACCTTTTAAAAAAAGCATGAGCCACCACTGCCCAGCTTAAAATATGCTTTTTAAGCACATTGAAGACTCCGAAGTACTGGTCATAAATTATTCTTTATCTACAAAACAGAATTATTTGTAGTCAATACAAAATGAGATAGCCCTCAGCTGGCAAGATGGTTCTGTGTGTGAAGCCAATCTCTGTCAACCTCATCCTCAGGACCCATCTGGTGGGAGGAGAGAAACGACTCTCACGAGCTGCTGTCTGACCGCTACATTCTAAATAAATACATAATAAAGATGTAAAATAAATAGAGATTGTAAAGAAGACAGCTGATAGTGTTTGGTGTTATTTCTTATAAATATTATGCAAAAAGCATTATAACCTAAAATGTGTACAGTATATTTGAGTATATGTATATATTGGATGCATGCACTAGCACACACACACACACACACACACACACACACACACACACACACGTGCGCACACACAAAGCTGTTAGTGCACATTGCTGTAGATGCATGCAAGAACCTCAGTTCAGCATGTAAAGAGCACACATTCCTTGTGTCTCCCACCTTAAATGCATTTCTCCACCCCACCCCCACCGCCACCCCCACCCCCACTCCATGCTCTTCATCCTGAAGCTTGTGTACACTGACTGGAGCAGTTAAGTACTTACACCCCATGCTAGTCAGAAAAAGATGCTCTTACTCTAACCTTGGAATAAGGGGTTCTTCCCGGTGGCCCTCTAGTGGACATCCACTTAAGGCTACTTGGGGCTGTTCATTCTTAAATTCACACTAGAAGGAAGATTAGCAAAAGTACCAGGCTAGCAGGTTTCAACCTGGGGTGGGTTTTGCTTTTGTTTGATTTATTTATTTATTTATTTATTTGTTTGTTTGTTTGTTTATTTATTTATTTATTTATTTATTTATTTGTCTTCTCTAGAGAGCAATTGAGAGATTCTGTCAGCTGTTAGCACTCAGGGGAAGGCTGTCCCTGGCATCTTCGGAATGGACTGTCCAGATGCTATTAAACACCCTACTATGTACAGTTCAGTCCCTACGTTCAAATGCCAACAGTCTGTTGGTCATTGGGGGAGCAGCTCCCGCGGGATCATCAGTCACTAGGGTGACTTTGACTGGCATAAGGTCAGTTTTCTATGCCCACAGTGTCACTGACGCTTCCCTTTCTACCTCCCTGTGTCTCTCCCTGTCTGAGGCCAGGATAAGGGTCCTGTGAGAAGATCCCATGCTTAGAAGAAGAGGGGAGGGAGTAGGTCCTCAAAAGATGAGAATCACTGTTACAGGGAGAAAGCTAAATTTATGACTACAGGACTGAGAGGAGAAAATGAAAAGAAATACTGAAAATTTCTGATTTATGAGGTATGAAGGAGACCCAGCGCTTGGAAAGAGTCCAAGTGAAGCCATACTCCTTTTTAAAACATAGCTCCTCTCTAAAAGGTAGTAGATTTCTGCTGATCTCGATATTAATCCTAGATGCTTCTGACTACAGTGGGTAACAGATAATGTAGACTCATACCTGTTCAGACTGCTGAGACTAGGGCTACATGCCGTGTCATCCCCCCATCTCATCATAGTGCAGGGAGCACCATGGGAGAGGACTGAGAAGAATTAAGAGCCAGATGATAAGGACAAGTGCTGTGGAATACTGTCCTCTGGACAGGACATGGCTGTTACATACGGCCTCCTAGCAGCTGTGGCTACCTGCCCAAGACCAACCCAAGAGCAAGGCAGTTACAAATTCCAGCATAGGTGCTAAAGAGATGGCTCAGTGGTTAAGAGAAATGGCTGCTCTTCCAGAGGTCCTGAGTTCAATTCCCAGCAACTGCATGGTGGCTCACTACCATCTATAATGGGATTTGATTCCCTCTTCTGGTGTGCATGAAGACATATATATATGTATGTATATGTGTATATATGTATATACATATATATATATATAATGAAATTTAAAAATAATTTTAAAATCTTTAAAAATGTTCTTCTAGCTGGGCAGTGGTGGCACATGCCTTTAATCCCAGCACTCGGGAGGCAGAGGCAGGAGGATTTCTGAGTTCGAGGCCAGCCTGGTTTACAGAGTGAGTTCCAGGACAGTCGGGGCTAAACAGAGAAACCCTGTCTTGAAAAAAACCAAAAAAAAAAAATTTTAAAAATTAAAAATAAATAAATAAATAAGACAAAAACCAAACAAACAGTCTGGAACTCACTTTGTAAACCTGACTGGCCTACCTGCCTCTTACCCCTAGGCACTAAGATTAAAGGCATGCACCATGAGGTTCTGCTGCAACAAGTACTCTTTTTTTTTATTTATTTATTTTTGCATTTTACATTTTTTTAATTAGGTATTTTCTTCATTTACATTTCCAATGCTATCCCAAAAGTCCCCCAAACCCTCCCCCTCCACTCCCCTCCCCCTCACCCCCCCCCAACTCCAACTTCTTGGCCCTGGCGTTCCCCTGTACTGAGGCATATAAAGTTTGCAAGACCAAAGGGTCTCTCTTTCCACTGATGGCTGACTAGGTCATCTTCTGATACACATATGTAGCTAGAGACACGAGCTCTGGGGGTACTGGTTAGTTCATATTGTTGTTCCACCTATAGAGCTGCAGACCCCTTTAACTCCTTGGGTATTTTCTCTAGCTCCTCCATTGGGGGTCCTGTGATCCATCCAATAGCTGACTGTGAGCATCCACTCCTGTGTTTGCTAGGCCCTGGCATAGCCTCACAAGAGACAGCTATATCAGGGTCCTTTCAGCAAAATCTTGCTAGTGTGTGCAATGGTGTCAGTGTTTGGAGGCTGATTATGGGATGGATCCCCAGGTATGGCAGTCTCTAGATGGTCCATCCTTTTGTCTCAGCTCCAAACTTTGTAACTCCTTCCATGGGTGTTTTGTTCCCAATTCTAAGAAGGGGCAAAGTGTTCACACTTTGGTTTTCATTTTTCTTGAATTTCATGTGTTTTGCAGATTGTATCTTGTATCTTGGGTATTCTAAGTTTCTGGGCTAATATCCACTTATCAGTGAGTACATATTGTGTGAGTTCCTTTGTGATTGGGTTACTTCACTCAGGATGATGTCCTCCAGGTCCATCCATTTGCCTAGGAATTTCATAAATTCATTCTTTTTAATAGCTGAGTAGTACTCCATTGTGTAAATGAACCACATTTTCTGTGTCCATTCCTCTGTTGAGGGGCATCTGGGTTCTTTCCAGCTTCTGGCTATTAGAAATAAGGCTCCTATGAACATAGTTGAGCATGTGTCCTTCTTACCAGTTGGAACATCTTCTGGATATATGCCCAGGAGAGGTATTGTGGGATCCTCTGGTAGTATTATGTCCAATTTTCTGAGGGCAATGAGTACTCTTAACCATGATCCCTTTCTCCAGCCCTCAAAGGATGCATATTTTTGAGACAGACAAAAGCACAGAGCGGGCTGGAGAGATGGCTCAGTGGTTAAGAGCACTGACTGCTCTTCCAGAGGTCCTGAGTTCAATTCTCAGCAACCACATAGTGGCTCACAACCATCTGTAATGGAATCCAATGTCCTCTTCTGGTGGGTCTGAAGATAGCAACAGTATATTCATATACATAAAATAAATAAATCTTTTAAAAAACCAACAAACACCAACTATAATAGGTGATATTTTACAAGAATACTTGTGTGGGAAAGCTCTCTTGTGTGTTTGATGCCAGAACAACTATCTGTGTTTATGAACAAGATACTGGCAGTAGTCCTCATAAGAGGTTGGTTGTAGCTTGTGCACAACTGTGTATCACCATTAGGGTAATAATCAGGACAACCAGGCATGCTTGTGGAGAATATACATGCAGATAAAACACTTCTATAATACATAAGATAAAATAAATAAATCTTTTAAAAAGTGAGCAGGAACATTTTTAAAATCTTATAGGCATTTTAGAAAGCAAACTGTGACATCACCTAGATATGTGAGTTTATCTGTGGCTCTTGATTGTAGTAATTCACTACTCAAGGCAAAATAAATTAGATTTTTTTCCTCAAAGCAGACCATATAAGCTATAATCTTCCCTCCTGCAATGATGTTTCCCAAGGAGGGAAAAATGGAATAACTTTCTCCAGCCTCTCCTTCTTCTCCTCCTCCCCTGTCTCCACCACTAAGGTCTCATTGTGTAGCTCTGGTTGGCCTGAAACTCACTATAGAACACAGGATAAACATGAACTTATATGGCTCCTCCTCACCTCTGGCATCTGAATGATGGGATTACAGGCATACGCCCCCGTGCCAGGGTAAACGTATCTTATATTATTTTCTCAGGTGTTAGACACATATGGTCTCATGTAGCCCAGGATGTCCCAAAACTCATTAGGTAGCCAGGGATGGCTTTGAGCTCTTGATCCTCTGCCCTCTTCCCCCTGACTGAAGGGATGCACTACCACGACCAGCCCTACGACTGTTTTGATAGTAGATGTTCAAAGCTTCCTTTGAAAGCTGGGTAGTGGTGGCACACACACAACTTTAATCCCAGCACTTGGGAGGCAAAGACAGGTGCATCTCTGAGTTTGAAGACAGCTTGGCCTACGAGCAAGTTCCAGGATCCAGGGCTGTCCAGAGAAGCTCTGGTATTTCAGAGGCCGGAGAGAAGGCATATGGGAGAATCTGCACAGGTAAACCTCGCTAGGCCACTCAGACTTGTCAGCACTAGCTTTTTTGGGTTCAGGAAATTGCCACACAAACCTTACATACATACACCAGTCTCCATTAAGCAAGAATAATCTATTGAGTGCACACCATAATACTGGACCACAAGAAGGAAAAACCTAACCATGGCACTAGTCTGTCCTTGGGGCAGGCTTTTTATATGAGCAACCAGGTCCAAGGAGGGGACAGTTGGCTTATTAAGCAAAGTATTATCAGCTAACTTTCATGCTGATTGGTCCTAGTTAAGGTAAGGGGTGTGGTGAATGGGTGGTGAACTGGGGAATTTCAGAACATTGAGATAACAGAGCATGAGTATTATAATCATACCTTTTTGGCTTAATAGTAGCATTCTTCAGTGTCAGCCACAAAAACCATAGCGAGCTCCTATGTAGGTGCAGGAAGGGCTGCCCAGTGGTCTGCTCAGACCTAAGCTGTTTTAGGCATAACACTTCAATATCGACCAGTTCATCGATCGATTCGATGGTCACACATAAAGCTTTGTGGAATTCCTTAAGATTAGCAAACCTCATACAGGACATTCAGAACATACAGAACAAAACAGGGTATGTGGTCAGCATGTCCTTGAGCCAAGTCACTTGTCTGTGTCAATGACTGGCAGGTCTGTTACAGAGAGACTATGAAATCGCTGGCAGGCATGGAACAAGGTGGCTACAGCTATTCTGGGGGAAAGGGTCAGAATAAGAGCTCATATCTCTGTGCCTGGTTGTCTTCTACATGGCTGTTTAAACTTCAGTCAGTCAGGACTCTGAGACTTCGGATTGCTAATACACGGAGTGATGTGCCGGGGTGACATGCCAGGAGCTCTCGTGAGGAAGCTTCACAATTCTCCTGCAACCACCCAGCCCTGTGCAAGTATTCTGTTTCATTTCAATAAACCTATAGATATCAAGTGTTTTTCTGAGTTCTGTGAGACCCTTGAGCAAACAATTTGATATCTCAAGGAACCCCAATTTATGATCTGCCAGAAGCACACATAACAAAACCCAGGGCTGTGACTTGCCTTGGAAGTTGTGGGGACAACACGCCTTGGGGACTGGCTCCCTTCACTGTACGGTAGGCCACTTTCCCAGCACAGTGTCAGAACTAAATCAGATGAGAGGATTGGAGACTTACCAGGGGGTTGCTCACCCATTCTAGCTACTTAGTCTTGCTTCAAGCTAAATGACGAGGTGTCATGGGATTGGCTGCCTGAGGCTGTAGCTGGTTGACTACAGGTTTCTGGATTCAGGTTCTCATTTCTGGGAAACAGAAACTTAGGTCTAGTCTCCCAGACTGCCAGTTTGTAGCCTGTCATGGAGTCAGCCTGGCCTTGGCACACACCTTTAATCTTAAATTTTTCTGTTTATTGTAAACAAGATCGAGTAAAGTCAAACACAGGCCAAGAGGCCGAACAAATGACCAATTGACAGGGAGCGAACATAGGAAAAAACCATAGAGATGAGAGGAAGTCAGGAGGATGGATAGAAAGGAGGGACTACCAGTTGGAAGAGTTTCTCTGCCTCTCTGAGCAAGCAGGTTTTCACCACATCTGGCACCTCAAGTCTTCATTTGGTCAAACTGAACATTTGGGATTTTGTTTTAAACACAACATATACGTATTTCTCTATAGCTCAGGGCCTGAGGCCAGATGTCTCAGCTGGTTTTCAGTGCACCAGAATCCCACAGAAGTAGGCTCTAATGCCTGAAGGAATGGACTTTGCAGAGAGACTGAGAACAAGCAGGAAAAAAGAGGAAGCTTCCTTCTTCCGTGATTTTTATGTAAGCTGCCAGCAGATGTGGTCCACGTTAAAGGTGAATTTCCCAGCCTCAAAAGATCTTTATTAAAGGTGGATCTTCCCACTGCAGAGCTCTGGATTGGAAGTGGGGCTTCCCACTTCAGATCACTTAATTAAGAAAAAAACCCCTCACAAGTGTGTCTAGCTGCATGGGTTTTATTAATTCTACATAGCCATTATGCCTTCCTAATATAGTCAGAGGTGGTCTTTGTAATAGAACATAGATGAAGAAACTGAGATTAAGTCTGGGTTTGTTTTTCCTACATACAAATAAAAAATGCTTTACTGTAGAGGAATTTTAACTTAGCAATGTGGCTGCTCTGGCAAGTGATCATATCCCAAGCCCCTCTAGGTCTGTGTGATCTCCCTGGAATGACACACACACACACACACACACACACACACACACACACACCCCTTTAATCCCTCTGGCTGGAATACATACATGACCCTCAGTACAGACCTTTAATCTCAAACATTGTCAGTAAGGTTAGCTTGTAGAAGGAAGCAGTCATGTTTGAAAGTGATGTCTGACCGAGGGGCAGATACAGTGGCAAACCAGAGAAAGCTTTTGACAGAATGAGTCAGGAGAGAGGGAAGGCAGTTTTACTGGGAGAGTTTCACAGAGGCAGGTTGCAGGTGAAGACAGAACAAGCCAGAGAATGAAAAGGACCCAGAAGATTAACAAACGGCCAGAGTTCTGTAACTCTGCTCTCAGGCAGAGCAATTCAGTGGGAAGCTGAGAGAAGATTGAGTCGGTCAGCCAGCCAGAGTTCAGAAAGAACTAGGAAGGGTAAGCTTATTTAGCAAATAATGTTACTTTTACATTTTACAGACAATAAGTATTTAATTAGTATACAATAAAACAATCTAATCAATTGGGTTAGCTAGTTATTTTAATCAGACTTACGGTTAACTTTCACTTAGTTTGTAATAAATTGTTCTTCACTCCTCAGTGAGTACTTTTGGTAATTTCATCCAAACTTCCCCACTGCCCTATTTAATCTTGTTTAGTTTGGATAAAATATTCTAGGAAAATCTAGTTTAGTCAGTTTTCATAGGTTGTCATGATTGGCATAGTCTTTCTTTTCCCTTTTCTTTTCTTTTCTTTTCTTTTTTCTTTTCTTTTCTCTTCTCTTCTCTTCTTTTCTTTTCTTTTGTCTCCCTTCTTTCTTTCTTTTCTCTCTCTTCTTTCTCTCTCTCTCTTTCTTTCTTCTTTTTTCTTCCTTCCTTCCTTCTTCCCCCCTTTCTTTTTTTCTTGTTCCATTAACTACTGACAGCTTTCTAAGTTATTCTAACATTCCAGATGGCAGTGATTTTTGTTGTGAGGAATCCACCATAGAAGAGGACTTGAACATGGGTTAAGTCCATAGAAGGTCTTTACTAGCCAGCCAGCAATTACATGGAGTGTTCAGGACTCCAGTGCAGTCCTGAGTCTTCTACAAGGTTAGCTTTTAAGCCAAAACCCCTCATCCTGTGTTGACACATCAGTTAGCAAGAGCAGTGAGCTACAAGCAGAACTAAAGAAGACAAAAGGCAAGGTGAGTACAGTTAGGGACTTCCCAGGAGCTATGGACTGTGATGGATTAGGTCTTTGTTTTCGTTTGGGCAGGTGCTGCTGCTCCTGTGCTGGGTTCCCAGGCCTAGATGATACTTCTATCCTGGCATTAGTCACACTAAGGTCTGGGGTCTTTTAAGGTTGGGGACCCTGTAACAATTTATTATTTGTGACAGAACTTGTACAAATTTGCTGAGAATGGGCAAGTCTATAATAATCTCACATACTGGACTGAGTAGGTAATCTAACACATCGAGGCTGGAAAAAAGTGTTGAAATCCCTGATTCTGGAGCTATAGACAATTGTCTGTATGGGTGCTGTCACATGCATACTGGGACTTTAACTCAGGTCCTCTGAGAGAGCAGCCAGAGCTCTTGACTGCTGAACCTTGACTCCAGCCATCATCCTTGAGATATTCTTTTAATTTATATTATCACTTGCTAATTGGATATTCTGGCTCTGTTTTAGTGGTGGAAACATGTTTTTGCAGCATTTCCTTTATCTTTGTTCTTTTTTTAAAAATTATTTATTTCATTTATGAGTACACTCTAGCTGTCTTCAGACTCATCAGAAGAGGGCATCGGATCCCATTAGAGATGGTTGTGGGCCACCATGTGGTTGCTGGGATTTGAACTCAGGACCTCTGGAAGAGCAAGCAGCCAGTGCTCTTAACCGCTGAGCCATCTCTCCAGCCCCTTATTTTTGTTCTTACTAATCTATATAATGCAGATTTCTCGAAGATCTTCTAATCTTCCACATATAACCAGAAAGACCTCGAGGTCTGATGGTATCTAAAGACAATAGAAAATGCCTACTTGAAGTTAGTTGAGTTTCAGACACGAACAGGAGTGTCTGGCAAATGGACAGGGCAACCAACAGGAACAGTATGTACTAGGACAGCTGCCTCGCAAATGAAGCATCACGCTGGGAATGGCAGGTTGCACTGGGAAGAATGCCTTCGTAGTAGGAAAACAGACCCCGTATTCCGTTCATTCTTATTTTTAAGTTTGCAGAGGGGGTGTCTGAGACCCAGGAGGGGGTGAGCTGTGATATAAACTGAAAATGCTTAGATTTATCCTATCAGAAGGGAATCCCAGAAGAGAAGCCTCCATCTCCGGAACCTTTGTAGCAGTAATTGGAGCAATAAGGCGCTGAAGGAATTTGTAGAAGATAGAGGCAGAGGTGGGTGCCCGTGGAGGGATCCCTGGCTCCCCTGGATGTCAGTGGAACCCAGCAGAAATTCCAATGGAGCAGGAAGGCATGGTGCTGGCAGGTGCTGGTGAGTGGGGAGGCAGTGTTTGTGAGATACCACTAAAGGTGTCTCAGACACTGAGACACTGAGATTGAAAAAGGGAACCGCGTTGTGAAGGTGATGTCATGAGCCGGCGTTCTTTCACTTTCTGTGACCTAATTTATATCCACAAGGCAGAGGAAGCTGGGCAAATAGATAAGATAATCTCGAGATCCGAGATCATCTTTGGAATCTTGGAAGATTTATGGGGCCACCTGGGAGCTCCTGTCATAATTAGATATACGTTGGAAAAATGATCTTTCTCTGTGTTCACAACCTCCTGTGTTGCGTGTGTTCTTGTTGAAGACTTGTCCAGAGTTTGGGAAATCTACCAACTTGGGCTCTGATGATTGTCTTAGAGGAGTCATTGGGCTTTATCAATCTGTGAATTTCATTCCAAAAGGATCCCTCTGCCCTGTGTATGAGAGAGAGAGAGAGAGAGAGAGACTCTGTGTGTGTGTGTGTTTACACACTTGCGTGGGTGTGCATGCTAAAGTCAGTGTGATCAGTGCTTTCCTTAACTGCTCTCCACTTCTCCACTTTATTTTTGGAGACAGTGTCTCAATAAACTTGGATCTCACAGACTGGGCTAGACTGCCTAGCCAGGAAACACCAGGGATCCCCCTTGCTTTGCCTTCCCAGTGCAGGGATTCTAAGTGTGTACTGCTCCATTGACTTTGTAATGTGGAAGACTGCATTTTTTACTTTATTATTATTATTTTTATTATTTGGTTCTTTGGGACAGGGTTTCTCTGTGTAGTCCTGGCTGTTCTAGAACTCACTCTCTAAGACCAGGCTGGCCTTGAACACACAGAGATGTACCTGCCTCTGTCTCCCGAGTGCTGGGATTAAAGGCGTGCCCACCACTACCTGGAATCAGATTCATTTTCTATGCTCAGAATCCAGAACCTGAATATTTACCACTAATTTATCTGTCTTAAAACTTGAAAAGATGACCAGTAACCTGTGGGGCTTTTTGTTACCCATCTCAATTTAATTACCTGAGTCCAGGGCCATGAGGGATCCTAAAGAGGTCTCAGTCCCGCTGTAAGAATAAGGTATCTGGCAGATAGAGGGTGGACAGTACTCGGGTGTCGCACTGAAGTAGAACATCTTTTGTATGTCTATATCTGAGCTCCGAGGCTCCCATCCTCTGTATTCACGCTATCAATACTAACTAAGAAAAGAACCAAGCTCACTTCTGAGTTCCCAATGATGACAAATATCTGTGTTAGAGCCTGACCCTTCCCCGACTGGAGCTGATGCAGATCATTCCAGTCATTACCAGTGCTAGCCACTGTGCTCTCTTGCTGCTGTGAGTTTCCGATGCCATCCTATACCATTCTGGCAACTCAGCTACTCTCTATAGCTGCTGTGCAGAGAACTGGCTTCTGTCCATTGTCTTTCTTAGCTCTGGCCATTCATAGTTTCTGACGACTCTTGACTTTCATTGTCCTGTAGCTTCTGATCACTGCCTTTTCTCTGGCTTTGTCCTGTTCACTCTGTGAGCTCTACTCAGCGAGCTGCTGCCTTTCTTTGTGTTACCTACTCAGCTTTCTAAGAGTGAATAGTGATGTGGTTGTTTCACTATGGCCACCTCTGCTAGACAGAGATATTATCCCAAATCATACGCTTGTCCTAAAAACTAAGTTGTGGCCAGGGTTGGGGCTTTCAGGAATCTCACAAAGGGATGTTTGTAGTTGACTCTACAGCTGTGTGATGATGATGATGATGATGAAGAAGAGGAAGAGGGGGAAGAAGAAGAAGAAGAAGAAGAAGAAGAAGAAGAAGAAGAAGAAGAAGAAGAAGAAGAAGAAGAAGAAGAAGAAGAAGAAGAAGAAAACAGAAAACAGAGCTTTTACAGTATGGTAATTGTGGACCAGCATTGTTTCAAGTATGTAATCTTTAGTCTCTTTAAATTTTGAAATAATAATATTCCCATTTCACAGACGACGAGGAGGGCAAGCTGATTAGCATGGAGCAATGTTTCTGGGATTATGTACCCAGTAGTACAACCCTAGGATTTTAGCCCATTAGTCTAGCTTTTAACCGCTGCATTTCTGATGCAAGTAAACTTCCCAAAAACCTCTGTTGGAGCTTCTGTGTGTGGCAGAGAATAGTGGGAAGAGAACACCAAAGATTCCAGTTCTGTGTTGGTTGTGTCCAGTTATAACTGGAAAGTAGGGCTGGAGAGATGGCTCAGCAGTTAAAAGCACTGACTGCTCTTCCAAAGGTCCTGAGTTCAAATCCCAGCAACCACATGGTGGTTCACAATCATCTGTAATGAGGTCTGGTGCCCTCTTCTGGGGTGTCTGAAGACAGCTACAGTGTACTTATATATAATAAATAAATCTTAAAGAAAAAAAATAAGTGGGAAGCATTTACCCAGCTGAGGACCCTAAATGAGGCCAGCAGATTTTACTCCCCTGCAAGGAGGGTGGGGTGGGGTAAATAGACCTGTCTGATATCTATTGCTACTGATGACAGTGGGCACATGAGTATTTATTGAGCACTTATTACGTGTTAGATTAAGTGCTTGAGAGTCTCCCACTAGCAGCCTCTGGATGAAGATGTAGAACTCTCAGCTCTGCCTGCGCCATGACTTCCTGGATGCTGCCACGCTCCCACCTTGATGATGATGGACTGAACCTCTGAAACTGTCAACCCTTTCAGAGACCGCATCTGCAGGGTATTCTCCCACAACAACGTGCTCGCCTTTGAAGATGTACTGGGCATGGCATCTTTATTCAGTGAGCAGGCCTGCCCCAGCCTGAAGATTGAGTATGCCTTTTGTATCTATGATTTTAACGAGAATGGTGTCATTGATGAGGAGGACCTCCAGAAGATAGTGCTAAGACTACTGAAGAGTGATGACGTGTCTGAGGGCCTGCTGATGGACGTCATGCACCACGTCCTGGGTGAGTCAGATCCGGACAATGCCAGTATGCTTTCCGTCTCCGAGTTCGAATGCACCATGGCCAAATCTCCAGATTTTATGAACTCCTTTCGGATTCACTTCTGGGGCTGCTGATGTGGAGGTCACCGACTTGTTCGGCAGGTTCAGTGAAGACTACTGGAACACCCCTTGCATCCAGGCACTGTAGAATCTGATTTGAATTATGACTCAGCTCTGTCCCTCCTCCACCTTTATAGTATTGTTTGCTAAGTAAATATGTGTCCCCCCACCACCACCACCAAAAAAAAAAGTGCTTGGCACTTTACCTTATTTTTACTGAATTTTCTCTGCATGAAGTAGGCATTAATTTTTCAGTCTTTCTCTCTCTTCCTTTCTCCCTCCCTTCCTCCCTCCCTTTCTTCCTTCCTTTCTTTTTTTTTTTTTCTTTTTGGTTTTTCGAGACAGGGTTTCTCTGTATAGCTCTGGCTGTCCTGGAACTCACTTTGTAGACCAGGCTGGCCTTGAACTCAGAAATCCGCCTGCCCCTGCCTCTGGAGTGCTGGGATTAAAGGTGTGTGGCCACCACGCCTGTCTTAAAATAATTTTTTTCCCATGTGGTTGCTGGGATTTGAACTCAGGACCTTCGGAAGAGCAATCAGCTGGAGCCATCCCTCCAGCCCCCTTTCTTCCTTTCTTTCCTTCTTATTCTAATACTGAGAACAAAGTCTAGGGCCTCCCATATTGGAGGCAAGCACCCTGCTTCTGAGCTAATCCCAGCTGTTCTTGGTTTTGTTTTCTTTTCTTTTCTTTAAAGAGAGAAGCTGAGCACTGACAGACTCATCACCAGGTTCTCTTAGGATCTAACGGGAGGAGTATCGGTACTAGCCCAGGGGAACAGGCTGGTGTGCCCTACCTGCAAGCCAAGACTGTGATTTGTTCCTGCTCTGTTCTCCCACAGAAACCTTGTATGTAGCCCATCGGATGAAGATTGCAATTCCATAGAATTCAAAGGGCCTGCTACTGAAATGACCACCCTAAAGACCTGCCCAGAAGGACAGGCCAAGCAGCCATCTGCTAGTCTTTGAGTAAGGAAGAAGTCAACTTTTAAAATTTTATTAGTATTGCTTTTATGGGACAGCCTCTCTATTGTGTAGCCCTGGAACTCTCCTGTGGACCAAGATGGTCTCCAACTCACAGAGATGCACCTGTCTCTGCCTTTCGAGTGCTGGGCTTAAAGGTGCATACTACCATGTCCAGCATAATTAAAGTACTAAGACTTGAAGACAGTATAAACGGCGATGCGGGGGGGGGGGGGGGCAAGTGGACTATGCCATCAGACAGAAGAATTAGTAAGGCTGTCTGAGCCCAAACTCCATGAAACTCAGAATTGAGATTGGTAGGTGTGGGGCCAGCTCCCTGCCAAAGTCTCCTGCTCTGGAATAGGTAACCATGACAACCCACTGAGAGGACCATGGCAATCATCTGAAGTCCTTTCCCATGCAAACAGTGCATCTCTAGCATCTCAGACTGAGCCAATAGGAAGCATCGACACCCCGGCCCCATCTCACCCTACTCCTCAGTGTTTATAGAGACCCTATCCATAGAATAAACTGCACAAGTTATTTCTCCAAGAATTGTCTAAGAGTGTCTGTTTTATCGACTGTAAACGCTTGGGGGAGAGTTTTCTCTCCCTAAGCTTTCATCGATGGACTTTGACCCACCTGGCTGGTCAGGCTCACATCACTCCTGTTCCTGCTGCCCGGAGTTACCTGCTGCCAACCACCGCTGCTGCTGCCCCTGCTGCTCGCATTGGTACTGCCATGGTAGCAGGCTAGACCTGGGACCCAGGCTACCTATCTGTCCTGCATCAGTTTCTCTTCTGAGAGCTGTAATACTTAGGCCATTTCTTGCCAGACCAGAGACCCACTGAACCCCTGGTTCCACAGAGGATGACAATAAACCAAAAAAATATACAATGAAAACATTCATTTTATGAGTAATATAATAGTTTGTTGACAAAGAGAGAAGTTGTAATTGTGTAACTGTTATAGACACTGAAACACCTTCAACAACTTTGACAAAAACTCTGGGAAGGACACATTATAAATGCTCATGGGTCTCCACTAAAGATTAATATATTATAACAATAATGGGCTCCTCTGTTCCAGATAGCTATATGAGTAAGTATGTCATATGCTGGAAAAAGTACTAGAGGAGCTTCCTTTAAATCTCACAGTATTTTGTCTGACTAATAAGGATTGTTCATTGGGAAATACTGTGAACAACTTCCACATTTCCTGGTCCCAATTCTGATAGATCTAGATAGTGTATCTTCTACTGTTATAGGCTGGATTGTGCAGCAGTGAAAATTCATGCATTGGATCCTTAGTCTCCAGCACCTCACAGTATGGCTACACTTAAATATATGGCCTCGGAAGAAGTAAAGGAGGGTAAGATGGAGTCCTAGAAACAGGTCTTCATGTCATATGCCTGGTTCTCTTATAGATTCAAACAGAGACAGTACAGACTTAGGAATGACTCTGGAAGGACTTAGCAAAAAGGTGGTCGTCTACCAGCTCAAAGGAAAGGCCTCCAAAGAAACCAAACTTGTCAACACCATAATTGTGGATCCCTAGCCTCTCTGACTATGAGAAGTAACCTTGTGTCGGTTAAACACCCAAGTCAGTAGTATTTCAGTATGGCTTTGTTTTATGTTTTAAGTATGACTTTATTCTGGGCATTCTATGCTTGCCTTCCAGGAATCCATTTACAGTAGACACTGCTGCTTGATTTTGTGAGTTTAGTTAAGTCAGTCCCGCCCCCTCGCCCGCACCCTCCCTCCCCCGCACTCCTCTGACTGTTCCAGTCTTTGCCTGTTGCTGACAATGCTCTCAGGAAGGCTTTGCTAATAACCGACAGATTCATCAAAGGCTTTCTTCTTGAGAGAAATAGAAGATGAAAATTTGATTCTTCTAAATATTTTCATCTTACCATACTGTCAGGAGCACGTCACTCCTCTGGTTCAGCGACATCTGTTTTTATTTCTTCTCAAGTAGCATGGAAGCCTTGGAAGGCTGTTTCATTAATATTGGACTTTTCAGAGTTTCGCAGAAGCATTTTATCTTGTCCTATTTAGTTTATAGAAATACAGGATCAAGTGCTTATAAATAATGCCAATGGTTTAAATTAAAAATGATGCCAGAGCTTAGAATCCAATCTTGTTCATTGTTATAAAAGACATCAGAATCCAGGGATTCAACAACCACGGACACAGAATCACTCGAGAATCCCTAGAGATGCATTACGGATATTCTCGTTACATAGACTATTACTGAAAAAGAACTTCCTAAATATAGCTAGTGTTTTGAAGAGAAATACGATTTTATTGTAAGATAGAAAAGGAAGCTGGAGTTGTATTATTCATTGTGATGTTGATGAGGCTGGGCTAAAACAAAGCAATATGGATGGCTTGGACAAGCCAGGGCTGCCCGTTGCTAGCTTGTGAATTACCAAGAGGATTTGGTTAAACAGCATGGTATAGTCACCAAGGCCATTCTCACAGGAGCATCTGTACTCACAGGGAAGAAGTTGTGTTCGCACAAAGGCATCCTGACCTTGCTGCTACGCTTGACCTCTTTCTTCTTTGAGCCCTCTTTGCCAGTTCCCCATGGATTTCAACTCTTGGGTTGCTTTTAGACAGGCCCAGAATAAAGCTGAAATACAATCCTGCCATAAATCAATTCCCATGAATGCCTACTATAAAATTCCTAATTGATATGCTCCGTGGTATGTGTTCTTTTGAGAGATGTAAAGCTATGCAAATACTAGCCAGAAAGCAATGACTGAAGAGAACCACTTTGCTAAGACAGGGACCCACAGAACGCAGCAAGTTCAGAGCTACCACACAGAGGAGGGCTGCCACAGAGGTGTCTGTGGGAAGTTGGTAAATGTATTTGCCAAATAGATGCTTGCCCTTTATTTCCAAACCCATTCAGTATTGTGTAGTTATCTCGTCTGTCTACTTGGAAAACATAACAAATCCTTATTGCAATTTGCAGCCAAATTGGAAGTATGAAAAGGTGTACTGCTTCCTCTGTCCTTGCTAAGTGATATATATATATATATATATATATATATATATATATATATATGCCGACTGTAAAAGGCTATTTCCTCACACATAAATGCTATGATTCTGGGTAATCAAGGGCCACCTCCTGGCAGTATCTCCTACCCCTTAGATGATGTATATTTTCCCACAGTCATAATGAGAAAGTTTGAAGTTTGCATTGAAGTTATGATGTTAATGTATATGTAAAATGTGCTACAATTTTGCTTAATTCCAGTGATGCAGAGGTTCCCATCTTTATTGCAAGCACTCAAGACAGAAAACCAGAGTGGAGCTGATTCTATACCTCAGCTACAAACACACTTGAAAAATTTCTTTTTAGTCCAACTTGTCTGTAATCAGTCTTGGAATTATGTTGTGATACACTGTAGTCTGTGTCAGGGAGAGGAGACAAGTCCTCTGGGCCTCCTGCTAACCCCACAGGGGCCAGATGATGCTACCTGCTCTTCTAATTGGCTTCATGGCGGTGAGGGAAACTAGATGTGAACCACATATTTCCAATGAAACTTCGCTGTGTTTGAATGACGGTTACCTTCAGCATTGCATTTCAGTTGACAGAGTTATAGTTGACACAAAATTTGAGTCAATGCATTTCAAGACTGAATTGCAGAATAAAGCCTTTCTTTCTTTCTTTCTTTCTTTCTTTCTTTCTTTCTTTCTTTCTTTCTTTCTTCCTTTCTTTCAAGAAAAAGAGGTGACTGTTGCAGGTACTTTTTTTTTTTGGCTTGTGTGGTGCTTTGAATATGCTTGGCCTGTGGAAGTGGCACTATTTGGAGGTGTGGCCTTGATGGAGGAGGTATGGCCTTGAGAGAGGAAGTGCTTTCCAGTGCGGGTGGGCTGTGAAGCTCTGCCAGTGCTGAAGAGTCAGTTTCTTTCTGGTTACCTTTGGGTCAAGATGTAGAACTCTCGGCTCCTCCAGCACCATGCCTGCCTGCACTCTGCCTTGCTTCCTGCCATGATGATAATGGACTGAATCTCTGAAACTGTAAGCCAGTCCCAATAGCGGAGGTAACCCAATCACAAAACAACACACATGGTGTGCACTCACTGATTAATGGATATTAGCCCCAAAGCTCGGAATACCCAAGACACAATTCACAGACCACATGAAGCTCAAGAGGAAGGAAGACCAAAGCATGGATGCTTTGGTCCTTCTTAGAAGGGGCAACAAAATAATCACAGGAGAAAATACAGAGACAAAGTGTGGATCAGAGACTGAAGGAAAGGGCATCCAGAGACTGCCCCACCTGGGGATCCATCTAATATACAGTCACCAAATCCAATCACTATTGTGGATGCCAAGAAGTACATACTGACAGAAGCCTGATATAGCTGTCTCCTGAGAGGCTCTGCCAAGCCTGACAAATACAGAGGCTGATATTCACAGCCAACCATTGGACTGAGCATGGGGTCCCCAATGGTGTAGTTAGAGAAAGAACTGAAGGAGCTGAAGGGGTTTGCAGCTCCATAGGAAGAAAAACAATATCAACCAACCAGATCCCCCAGAGTTCCCAGTGACTAAACCACCAACCAAAGACTACACATGGAGGGACCCATGGCTCCAGCCTCATATGAAGCAGAGGATGGCTTTGCCTGGCTTCAGTGAGAGGAGAGGCCCTAGTTCCTGTGAAGGCTCCATGCCCCAGTGTAGGCGAATGCCAGGGTGGGGAGACAGGAATGGTTGGGTGGGTGGGGGAACACCCTCATAGAAGCAGGGGGAAGGGGGATGGGATAGGGGTTTTCCGGGGGAGGGGAAACGTAAGTAAAGAAAATATCCAAAAAACAAACAAACAACAACAAAAAAGAGTTGCTTTGGTCATGTTGTCTTTTCATAGTAACTGAAACTGTAACAAAGACAACTGTGAGTCCAGAACTTTGTCTTAGACCTTTGCAAAAATTGTACGATGCAAAATTTTTTATAACAGTTGAAATCTGAAACTTATGAATTAAAAAGAAATAAGAAATTTTGGATAAATAATGTAGATTTTATATCGGTAGTAGTAGTTGTGGTAGTTTGAATATGCTTGGCCCAGGGAGTGGTACTATTTGGAGATGTGTCCTTGTTGGAGTAGGTGGGCATGGGCTTTAAGACCCTCCTCCTAGTCACATGAGAGCCAGTCTTCTCCTGTTTGCCTTCAGAACAAGATGTAGAACTCTCAGCTCCTCCAGTGTTCAGTGACAGTCATGCTCCTGCCTTGATGATAATGAATGGCACTTCTGAACCTATAATATAAGCCAGCCCCAATTAAATGTTTTCCTTTGTAGGAGTTGCCTTGGTCATGGTGTCTGTTTACAGCAATGAAATCCTAACTAAGACAGTAGTATATTACCTAAGTTAAACCCTATCTTTTTTTTTGTAGTTTCCTTCTTTGTTGTAAGACAGCACCTACAGTCAAGAATAGGCTACGTAGAGCTGGAGGAGAACATGCTACCAGAGGAGAAAAGCAATCAGCAGTCTCACCCAGCTGTGAATCCCGCAAGCTACAGTAACAACCTGCCTGCAATGTCCACCCGCTGGGCAATAGTGGCACAGATGTTATGGGAGAAATGAACTACTCTTTGATTGGAGTTGAGGCCTGCTCCATGAGACAGAACTCATACATGACACTGTTAATGAGTACAAGAGCCGGGTGTGGTGGCGTATGCCTTTAACCCCAGCACTCGAGAGGCAGAGACAGGTGGATTTCTGAGTTCGAGGCCAGCCTGGTCTACAAAGTGAGTTTCAGGACAGCCAGGGCTACACAGAGAAACCCTGTCTCGAAAAACCAATAAATAAATAAATAAATAAATACCCCCAAAAAGAACAAGGACTTGAGATAGGCCTGCGTGCGTGCCTGTGTGTGTGTGTGTGTGTGTGTGTGTGTGTGTGTGTGTTGTGTGTGGGGGTGTGTATTGGGAGGAGGGTGTAAGGGAGAGGTTTGTACCAAGTTGTCAAAAACCAACCACTTGACCAAATTGACCACTTGTCAACCTGACACACTAACATATCATATTTAAATCCATAAGAGTTTCTTTCTTGTTCACCCCCACGGTCTCAATATCAATACCAAGGCAGGCTGGAGAGATGGCTCGGAAGTTGAGAGCACTAGCTGCTCTTGCAGAGGTCTAGGATTCAATCTCCAGCCTCCATGCGGTAGTTCACTACCATCTGTAACTCCAGTTCCAGGGGATCTAATCCCCTCTCCTGACCCCTGAGAACACAAACTACCCACATATAATAAAATACTATATCACAATATGAAACATAAGCCACTTTAAAAGTCCCCCAGTCTTTAAATGTTTAGTCTGGGATCACTTACTGCCTGCTCTGAGCTTGTACCATTTTTCTTGGGTCTAAAGTTACTTCACTGTCACACGTCAGGCTGAATCTGACCAAACCCCAGAGGAGGTGAAGTACCTCAAGATGAAACCAACGGACGAAGAGATGCTGCTCATTTACAGCCATTTCAACCACGCCATGAATGACACAAACACAGATTTGCCAGGGTTGTGTAATCTCAGAGGCGAGGCCAAGTGGGATGGGTGGACTCATCGGGAAGGGATTTCCAAACTCAGTGCCGTGAAAACCTATGTGAGCAAAATAAAAGCTAAAGACGAAATCCAGAGTGGAAAGACCAGCTCTGATACTTTTTCAACCCATGATGCCGCTGCTAGCTTACTGGTTACAGCTGTTTATCTTTATAACTCTGTCCTCTTTTCTGAATATTTCAGATCCAACCAAAGGGGAAAAGAATTTTCCAGGAAAATGTAACTTGTCTTTTTCTTCTCTCTCTTTTGAAAACGCCTTCACTAAGACGCAGGATTTTCTAATACGTTGGGTTTCCTTACTCTCTCTCTAAAGCCCCACCCCCACCCTCACCTTGGCTGCTTGCTGGTCTGACTTGCCAGTATAAATATCATGGTTTCTTCCTTCTCTCCTATCTCGTATGGGCAGCTGTAGAAATTTACATCCTGCTTGCTCTGAGGTTTTTCTCTTTTAAACTCTAATTGCCCTTGAGCTCCTATTTGATTCTATTATTAAATTATTTTGTTAATGAGACTGAGAACTCCGAGAGTACCCAGATTTTACCTGTATCAGGAAGCTAGAGCTGGAGTTACAGGCAATGCTGAGTCACCTAATGTGGGTGTCGGGGAACAGTCTTCTGCAAGATTAGTAAGTCTTGTAGCGCTGCAGTCATCTCCTCAGCCCCCGACTAAGTAAATGTAGCCTAAAATTGTTGCTAATTGTAACAACAGCACTGTGTCCTAGGTTTAGAAGTAGCAGAGTAGACATTGTTAGAGATTGATTAACTAGAACTCAGAAGGTCAGCAAATGTTCATCTGGTTAGCTAGTATTGGGGCTGGATCTTAAAGAAATAGAATCAGGCGTGGGTCTCATGTTGAAGCACTAACATTTGGGAGGCCGAGGTAGGGCTGGTATAACCCAAGGCCAGCCTGGGCTAGAGTTAGAACATATCTAAAAAAAAAAAAAAGAAGAAGAAGAAGAAGAAGAAGAAGAAGAAGAAGAAGAAGAAGGAGAAGGAGAAGGAGAAGGAGAAGGAGAAGGAGAAGGAGAAGGAGAAGGAGAAGGAGAAGGAGAAGGAGAAGGAGAAGGAGAAGGAGAAGATGAAGAAAAGAAAAAAGAAAATCTATCTATCAACCATGTCATAAAAGGACCAAAGGGGCAGCTACCTGCAAGAGATCATTACAGTGCGGCTTCCCTGAGTCCTGACTCAGAAGAACGTAATTTTTTGTGTAATCTCTCTCTCTCTCTCTCTCTCTCTCTCTCTCTCTCTCTCTCTCTCTCTCTCTCTCTCTCTCTCTCTCTTTCTCTCTCTCTTATGGAGTACACTGTAGCTGCCTTCAGACACATCAGAAGAAGGCGCTGGATTCCATTACAGATGGTTGTGAGCCACCCTGTGGTTGCTTAGAATTGAACTCAGGCTCTCTGGAAGAGCAGTCAATGCTCTTAACTGCTGAGCCATCTCTCTAGCCTCTATGTTACATTTCTTTATGCCCCTCTCTCCCCAGTACTGACTAAAGGCTAAGCATGCTTTTCCTGGCACTCGGAGTTTTGTCACTAGTTCTCCCATGCCCTTTATCCTTTTGCCAGTAGACACGAAGCCTCACTCGCCAATGGCGTGGCTGTCTTCCCCCTCCCCTCCCCACACCCCGCGCTCCCGGCTCCTTTCTCTTCTAGCAGCTGCCCACATTTACAGCTTTCCTGCCTTGTTTTTCTCTAAACTCTAATAAAGTTGTTCTCAAGTTTCCCTTTCAGTCAATTTCTAAATTCTTTTATTAATAAGAGTGAGGTAGCCAGGCAGTGGTGGCACACACCTTTAATCCCAGCACTTGGGAGGCAGAGGCAGGCGGATTTCTGAGTTCAAGGCCAGCCTGGTCTACAGAGTGAGTTCCAGGACAGCCAGGGCTATACAGAGAAACCCTGTCTTGAAAGAAAAATAAAAAATAAAAAGTGAGGTTAGGAGAAGTAATCTAAATATTTCCTATCAAAAGTGAACTCTAGTACCTTAACCCTTGGAAAGCTCTTCTGGAACCTTCACCACGTTGTAAAAGGGTGTCTCCACAAAGGTCTCGCTGCATTCCTGAAACTTGTGTGGCCTGGAGTGGCTGACCTGGTTTCTTATTTTCTTCATTTCCTTCCCTCTGAGTTTTTGAAAATTAGGCACTTTCCAAAGCGTATGTGATTGGACTCCACCCAGTGGGGGAAAAGACACAGTACTCTGGAGTTAGGATAGAAACCCATCGTATTTCCTACTATGTGCTTGCTGCTTGAATGAAGTAACACACTCTTTTGCAAAAGTAAATGCTGTCGTGCCGATGATGATGATGATGATGATGATGATGATAAAGAAGAAAAAGGCACTTCAGGTCAGGGGAATAGAATGATAAGAAACTATAAAAATGAAATTGCAGGGTTCAGCTGGCAACCAGGCAGTTAGCTATTGCAAGAGGGCCAAGGCCCAACGTAAGGAATCATGACAGAAGGGGCTCATAAATTGAGCCAGAGCCACACATAAACAACATGTCTTGAACATTGCAGGTGATATATATATATATATATATATATATATATATATATATATATAACAGGGATATATATATATATATATATATATATATATATATATATATCTCATAGGGATATATATATATATATCCCAGTTTGGGTTTGTTTGATATAGGATCGGTTATGTAGATATGCCAACTTCTTCATGGTTCATATAAGGAAATATACAAAATTGATTTGTACTTTCCTGTATATTTTCTGTTTCTCCATTGTAAGGTTACTGTCTTTCCTTTTAAATGTTTTATAGGGAATTATATAATGAGCTATGTAAAGATATGGTGAACTACAAAAGCCCTTTGATTCAGCAAGTGAAAGAGGAGACACACAAAGTCTTAGGGTGCTTACTGATACCTTTATAGTAAATGACAATTAAAAATAGCCTGTATTCCTATTATTAGTGTCTTTGGTTTAGTAAATTATTCATACAATAGAATATAGGCAGTCACTAAAGTCTGAGAGAAAAGTGTATTAGTAACAATAAAATTAAGTCTACAATACAGTAATGAAAGCAAGTAAATACATTGCATTATATGGTCCAGTTAAAAGTATATTTTATAAATTTGTGTGGTATATGTGTGCATTTGCACCTGGGCTGTGTGGTGGTCTGAATAGGTTTGACCACCATAGATCCATGTGTTTGACTGCTTGGCTCCTAGGGAGTGGCACTATTAGGAGGTGTGGTCTTGGAGGAAGTACATCACTGTGTAGGCGGGCTTTGAGGTCTCCTATGCTCAAGCTTCACCCAGTGTGGAACAGTTTCTTTTTGGCTGCTTTCTGATCAAGATAAGAACACTCAGTTCCTCCAGTATCCTACCTGCCTGCAGGCTGCCAGGCTTCCTGCCATGATGGTAATGGACTAAGCCTCTGGAACTGTAAGCCAGCCCCAGAGAAGTGTTTTCTCTTATAAAGGTTGCCTTGGTCATGGTGTCTCTTCACAGCTATAACACTGACTAAGACAGGATGCATGTTGGGAATCAGAGGACAACTTTGTGCAGTTACCTCTTCCCTTCCACCTCTACATACGTTCTGGGACTGAGGTCACTATGTTTGAAGGGCAAGAGCTTTTACCACTGAGCCATCTTGCCAGTCTTCTCAATATATTTTATATGTATTAGGACTTGATGAGCCTTTCAGTTGTGACCTTTCGCCTGTTTACCCAACCTTAAGTACAGAGGTATATACAACCGTATACAAACCAGACATTCACTGACAGTCAATTCTAAAACCTTTACCTTGGTTCTTTAGGGCCAGTAAGATGGCTCAGCTGGTAAAGGCACTTGATGCCAGGTCAGCCTGTGTGTATTCCGTCATTGGGAGTCACATGGTAAAAAGAGAGAAACAACCCTCCAACTTGTCCCCCGACCTCCAAATGCCTGCCACCGTGTGGGTCAACACAACAAACACTATTTTTTTTTCATGTGTAGAATAATTTTTAAAGGATATTAAAATATATTTTAATTCATGTGTATGTATCTGTGTGAGTATATGTGTGTGTAGAGATGATCATGGGCAGCAGAAGAGGGAGAAGGACCCCCAGGGGCTACAGTCACAGTGGTTGTGAGCTACCTGACACAGGTGCTGAGAACTGAACTCAGGTCCTCTGCAAGAGCAGGAAGCGCTCTTAAGTGCTGAGCCATCTCTCCAGCCCCTAGACAAATTTAACATAATACTTTTTATTAAAGATAAGAGCAAATTTGCTCTATTGAGATATGTGTGCTTGTTTATTCTACATAAAGAAATCTAGACCTGGGTGTAGTGGGTCTTGCCTTTAATCCCAGCACTCAGGAGGCAGAGGTGGATCTCTGTGAGTTGGAGGCCAACCTGGTCTACAGACCAACTTACAGGACAGCCAGGACCAGGACTACAGAGAGGAAACCCTGTCTAGAAAAACCAAAGAACAACAATGGAAGAGAGAGAGAGAGAGAGTCGGGGAGAGGGAGGGAAGCTTGGTAGAATATTTGACACTATAGGTCATAAAGTATCTTTAGTTTTTCATAGTTGATTAGTATCTTTTTTTTTTTTTTTTTTTTGGTTTTTCGAGACAGGGTTCCTCTGTGTAGCCCTGGCTGTCCTGGAACTCACTCTGTAGACCAGGCTGGCCTTGAACTCAGAGATCCGCCTGCCTCTGCCTCCCGAGTGCTGGGATTAAAGGCGTGCACCACCACGCCCGGCCTGATTAGTATCTTGATTTATAATTGTCAATGTTGAGAACGCTGTTTCTCATGGTACAAATAGCAGAAGTCTCTTTTGGTCTGTTTTAAAAATTGTTGGAAATTCTGTTCAATCCAAACCAAAGTCCACTTAATAACTTTTTCAAAATGAAATTAAAGTCAGTAACTCAATATTTGCCTGGAAGCAAATATTCAATTCTCTATGCAGAGCTCTAGCCACCATAGGATTGCTGCTATTGAGGCTAACTCAATCCAAAGATAACTTGATTGGATACACGATGAAGAATGACAGAAGAATACTAGATGTCTCTTGTTTTCTGTAAAGAAACCACGATGTGTTTGTCGCTGCCTATGTGACAGCACGTGCAATACAGAGTGTACGTGCAGTGGATGCAGGATCAGGCTGCAGATAAGTCCGATGCACATGCTGAGTGTTGTGTTTAATTCTGAAATAACTTTTGGTTGTTAGGCTGTCAAAAACCGCTTACTATTGCCAAAAATTTTGTTACTCCATATTTAGAAGTTGAGAGCCACAGTTTAGGAAGCTGGGATTTATACAGTTAGATGTCATATACAAACAAATACACATATGCAGTCACTAATTTTCTTAAATGTATACATTTTTATTAAAAGTTTACAGTGGTTATACAACAAAAGTTATCCAAGAAAACATGAGCTTTTCTGGTGTATTAAGGTGGAAGATTTTTAAAAAAAGTCACAGCATTCCTATAGCAACAAACAAACAAACAAACAAACAAAAATAGAAAACGGCAGTTCTGTTGTCTACTGATTATGTGTTTGAAAGATTTAGACTACCGGGTTGTATCTGATAAACTCTAGAGCCTTTTAATTCTCGCATTTCTTTTCTTTTCTCCTTTGGTTTGTTTTCTGAGACAGGGTTTCTCTGGGTAACCCTGGCTATCCAAGAACTTGCTCTGTAGACCAGGCTGGCCTCCAACTCACTGAGATCTGCCTGCCTATAGATCTGAGTGCTAGGTTTAAAGTTTGGCATGCGCCACCACTACCCGGCTAACCCCCCTCAATTCTTGATTGGTGGAATTCGCTCAAACTATAAAATCAGATAATATATATATATATATTTTTAAAATTGTCGGTATTGAACTATCTGGCAGTTACTAGCGCTATGTATTTCGATAGCGGGGTGTGGAAAGACATGAGGAAGGGCGGATTTCAGTCCCATCTCGGCCCATTGATATCTTTTTAAGAATGACCGTAATTTTTTCTTTCTTTTTTATTTTGAGGCGAGCACTGACAGAAGCGGAACTCAGAAAAGGGAATTACTTTCTAAGAAGCTCCCGGCCCTTCTCTACCACCTGCGAGTGAATGAAACACCGAAGGCTCAAGAATTTCACGCTCGGGGTCCCGAGGTCATGGGGTGTAGGGTCTCCGCGGACCCCACGTGGCGTCGCCGCCACCGCAAGCCTTGGGGCGGGGCAGGCAGAGGAGGCGTAAGGGCTGCCGGGCGGGCCGCCACTACGCGTGCGCGGAGAGGGCGTGGCTGTCAGGCCGGGGGGGCGGGGCGTCGGCCGGACCGGAGGGAGGGGCGGGGCAGCAGGTGAGCGCGCGCTGAGGGGCGGGGCCCTGGCCGCGCGTGCGCGGAGGGGGCGGGGGCGCGCTGCGTAGGGGCGGGCCCTGGTCCTCCCGGTCGGGCGTCTAGGCCTGCGATCGGAGCTCCTCCCCGGCTGGGTCCCTCTCCCCGCCCTGTGGCGGTTCCTCCCTCCTCCGGCAGCCAGGCAGCATGGCGGCGGTGGAGACGCGGGTGTGCGAGACGGACGGCTGCAGCAGCGAGGCCAAGCTCCAGTGTCCCACCTGCATCAAGCTGGGCATCCAGGGCTCGTACTTCTGCTCGCAGGTAGCCGCCCACCCCGCGCCCCTCCGGTCCTCCGCCTCTGGGCCTTGTCGCCTCCCTCTCGGGCCTCCGAGCGGCCCGGGCCTCGGGAGCCGGCCGCCGGCGCTCGCGGGGGCGGAATCTGACCTGCGGCGGGTTCGGGCCAGGCCTCCGCCGTCCCGTGGGCGGCCAGGTGTGTGCGCAGGTAGGGACGCGCGGGAACCGGTAGCCCATGACCTCCGCCCGAGCCCGGGTCGGGTCTGGACGCCGCTGGCCGCGCTCCCGGGGCTTCTCTCCGGTGTCTCTGCAATCCCGGACGGAGACGGAAGCGACCTGCCGGGGCCTGGGGGTAGCTGCAGTCTCCCGTAGAGGAGAGCTGGTTTCAGTCTCACTTCTTTTGTGTTTTACTACCGTGCTTTGACATTTAAGTAACTTTGAGTGTAGGCGTGGAGAGAGGTCGGTGTAATTCATTCTTTTCCGTTGGCATCTCAGATTTTTAATTTGAGAACCGGTAAGGTAAAGAGATGAGTCACTTCTGTTACTGAAGTTCCTGGAGTAGAAAGGACAGTCCCGTAGGGGTTGTGCCTCAAGGCTCCGATGTAGTTTTTGTGCAACTGAGCAATCCCAGCACTGAGTGGGGCCCTGACAGAAGTGTGTGTTTATTGAACAGTATTTGTGTCCCATTGCGTTTCTAGACTCAGAATAATGGCAAGGCAAGTAGTAGATGGTTATTAGGCTCTTAGTTACAGTTTGTTGAGGATAAGAATGTAAGTACTGTGGTAATAAACTGACAGGTTCCTGGGAGAGGGGAGCTAATTAATAGACCAGAGACCTTGGCATGCTAATTTTTCTGAGATCTTGAGTTAGTGAAATTATTTAAGTTCCCGAGTTCCAGTGTTACTCTATACAGAGAGAATGAGGGTACCTTTCATTCTGTGTTGTACAAGATTGTGCTGACAATGAAATTAAGGAAGACCCTGTAGCCCTATCACTTAAGACGTTTTGTATTTTAAAGGATTCCAGTACAATTTAATGCTGGTATCTAGATAAAGTTGAAGAAGAATAATTATGTCACCAGTGGTAAGTGATACATGCCTTTAATCGCAGCACTTGGGAGTCAGGCAGGCAAATCTGTCAGTTCTAGGTCAGCCTGGTGTACAAGCAAGTTCCAGGACTGCCAGGGTTCTGGGGCGGGGGTGCAGGGCGGGGGGGCGGGGAGGGGGAAAATAGTTATATGAAAATAGCAAAACCAACTATTTTCTAAGATAAAGTAGATGGAAAGATAAAATAAGATAAAGCCAATGATGAAAAGCCTTAGCAATTGTAGTAAACCATTGCAAAAGACCTTCACTACTGTATGGTCTTGCCTTTAGAGAGTATATGACCCTTGACCTTGCTGACCTCACTTTCCAAGCTTAGCTCTGAGAGAGAGACGAGTTGCTTGACCTGAAAATAGCCTTGGAGCTATTAACCTGGTGCAGGGCCTCTTGTGGCTTTAATGTTTTCCAGTTTAACTTACTGAGTTCTGTGTGGAATCTGGATTTAAAACAAAAATTTGCTATGAAAGTTGTGTGCCATCTGAATAGATCAGTGTATACAGTTCGTATTCAGGTGTTTCAAGTTGAGAGGCGCTAGGTGCTGTGGCATATACCTTTAATCCCGGTGCTTTGGAGGCAGAAGCTGACAGAACTCTACTAGGCCAACCTGGTTTACCTAGTGAATTTTAAGGCCAGCCCTTGCTAAGTAATGAGACTCTTATCTCAAAAAAAAAAAAAAAAAAAAAAGGAAGAAAACGAACAAAAAATGGCTGGGCTGGAGAGATGGCTCAGTGGTTAAGAGATGGCTCTGCTCTTCCAGGGGACCTAAGTTCAGTTCCCAGCACCACGTGGTTCTCACAACCTTCTCAGGCACCAGGCACATAGTGCACAGGCACGCTTGAAGGCCAAGCATCCATACACATAAAATAGAAATGAAATCTTAAAAACCATTGGGTGGCATGCATGGATTAATGTGTACTGACACTAGCTCCCAAATTGATTATCCAGTACCAAGAGGTCAGCTCAGAAATCACATACACATTAGGATCGTTATATGGACTGAGAAGGTCATATTTATATGTTTACAAACACACACACAATTACAAAGTAATAGAGGCCATGAAATTAAGAGCAAGGAGGTTTATGGGAAGGGTTGGAGGGAGGAAAGAGAAAGGGGGAAGACAGCATAGTTACAAATTATGGAATATATAAATGCTTAAAAGCATACTGTTCATTGAGCATAGGTGGCATTCTGTTGGAGTAGAGCATCCAAGATCTCTATGAGTGTAGTCTGTGCTGGAGTCTGTATGTGTATACTAGTATTACTGATAGTCATGTAATCAAATATACCCAGAGTAGCTCATGATGTCTTTCTCCATTCCTATTTTCACCTCCCATGGCTAGCTTGTAAAATTTGTCACTGAGTCAGTTGTAGCCGTTCATTTCTCCACTGTAATTCCTCACTTTATAGATGAACCACTCAAACAGAACCAGACTAGGTCTTAGTGTCCGAGTCAGCTTTCCCATGGTTGGGTCATGCATATTCAGTAATGAGCTTCTTACTGTTCTAGGTTCTGACTCAACATTAGAGCAGCTCTTCTCACACTAGGCGGGTCACCTTCTGTAGTAAGAGCTGTGTCCATATTCTTTACTTACCCAAAATATTGTCCTCTGGAATCACAGCTCTTCTGTCAGCCCCACCTTGATGGAGTCACTGTAACTTTTCCTAAACACAGTTCCAAGGTGCTGAGCCTAAGGCTTTTCCTCACCACTGGGCATGTTCTTTTCAGGCTTCTTCCCTTCCCTAATACTGGCCAGCTTGCCTTTGGAACCAAACCAAGCCAAACCAAACTATACCTTTTTATAGCATCATAACACTTGTAAGCCATGTAATGACCTGCGGTTACCTTACCTGCTAAGCAGTGTCCTTCTCGATCAGGTGAGCTATCCTCCTCATGGCCCAGTACTCCTTCCCTGTCACTGTACTTTGTAGGCAGCCGGTGGCCAGCACATTTGAATGAATGAGTAACTATCTGAAAAGGAGAATGGCTCCTCTGCGGTGTGACGTTGTCTATGTGACTTCTGGTTTGCATTATCTTTTGAAAATGGGAGCACTAAGAATTCCTATCATACGGTTTTGATAGGTGAAATGAATAGGTAGGGCACCAACCAGAAAAGTAAACTATAAAAATAATTTTAATAGCCAGGCATGGTGGCACACGCCTTTAATCCCAGCACTTGGGAGGCAGAGGCAGGCGGATTTCTGAGTTCGAGGCCAGCCTGGTCTACAGAGTGAGTTTCAGGACAACCAGGACTACACAGAGAAACCCTGTCTCGAGAAAACAAAAAACAAAAAACAAACAAAAATTTAATAATAAAATCTTTTTATCTGAGTTGTTTCAGTTTAAGAAATTTTCTTCCTTTAATCGAATAAGACCCATTATCCGAAGGTTGTGAAGTTTGTATTACTAAATTAGTAGCAGTTGTCTATACCTTTGTTTCTTCACCTGTAAGGTGTTTTGTTTTGTTTTGTTTTTTTTTTGTTTTTTGAGACAGGGTTTCTCTGAATAGCCCTGGCTGTCCTGGAACTCACTTTGTAGACCAGGCTGGCCTCGAACTCAGAAATCTGCCTGCCTCTACCTCCCAAGTGCTGGGATCAAAGGCGTGCACCACCACAGCCTGGTGGAGCTGAGGTTTTTTTCATTGTTGTGTTTTCTGAAGTTCCTTGTGTCAGTATGTGCTCAATTCACTACGTGAAGGATGAAAGGAGTAGGCCTGCTGTGGAAAGTGGGATCCTACACTTGCATTGTCTTTTTAAAGGATGGATGATATGCTAGACAAAGTATCTGTTGATTGTGACTGAACTGAATTTTTAGTTCCTCTCCTCTTCTCTTTTCGTTTCTTTCCTTTCCTTTCCCTCTCCTCTCCTCTCCTCTCCTCTCCTCTCCTTTCCTTTCTTTTCTTTCTTTGATCTTTTTGAAGCAGGATTCCTTTGTGTAGTCCTGGCTGTTCTGGAACTCACTCTGTAGACCAGGCTGGAATTCAGGCCCCAAGTGCTGGGGTTACAGACATATTCCATCTCGCCCAGCTAAAATTTGAGTTTCTTGACTGCTGTTATTTAGCCAGGTTCTGATCTGTTCATTGTCTTGCCCTAAGCCAGGTAATTAGCGGAGACGGAAGTAAATAATACACTACTGTTTGTGGCCATCAGACCTTAGAAAGTCAGTGGGAGGAGAGGGCGATTAAAGCCATGCGTGGGTTTCACAGTCTTTGTGCCTCTGTCCTTATGGGTGGATGGTACCATCCTTAGAGGTGGGAGAGGCTTACTATAGAACACGGGACTAGCTAGGCTAGTGTCTGGTGAATGGTTTGAGGATGCTTATCACCTTATTATTTGTTTATCATGTGTGGGAGTGTTGGATCTGCATGTATGTTTGTGTACAGTGTGAGTGCATGGTATTTGTTTATCATGTGTGGGAGTGTTGGATCTGCATGTATGTTTGTGTACAGTGTGAGTGCATGGTATTTGTTTATCATGTGTGGGAGTGTTGGATCTGCATGTATGTTTGTGTACAGTGTGAGTGCATGGTATTTGTTTATCATGTGTGGGAGTGTTGGATCTGCATGTATGTTTGTGCACAGTGTGAGTGCATGGTATTTGTTTATCATGTGTGGGAGTGTTGGATCTGCATGTGTGTTTGTGCACAGTGTGAGTGCATGGTATTTGTTTATCATGTGTGGGAGTGTTGGATCTGCATGTATGTTTGTGCACAGTGTGAGTGCATGGTATTTGTTTATCATGTGTGGGAGTGTTGGATCTGCATGTATGTTTGTGTACAGTGTGAGTGCATGGTATTTGTTTATCATGTGTGGAGTGTTGGATCTGCATGTATGTTTGTGTACAGTGTGAGTGCATGGTATTTGTTTATCATGTGTGGAGTGTTGGATCTGCATGTATGTTTGTGCACAGTGTGAGTGCATGGTATTTGTTTATCATGTGTGGGAGTGTTGGATCTGCATGTATGTTTGTGTACAGTGTGAGTGCATGGTATTCTTGGAGGTCAGAAGTGGTCCTCAGATCCCCTGGATGGGTAAGCATGGTTGTGAGTCCCCCTGTGGGTGCTGGGAACTGCACCAGGGTCCTCTGCAGCATCAACACGTGAGTTCTCTTTTTTTTTTTTTTTGGTTTTTCGAGACAGGGTTTCTCTGTGTAGCCCTGGCTGTCCTGGCACTCACTTTGTAGACCAGGCTGGCCTCGAACTCAGAAATCCGCCTGCCTCTGCCTCCCGAGTGCTGGGACTAAAGGCGTGCGCCACCACGCCCGGCTACGTGAGTTCTCTTACCTGCTGATGAGTTGCTCTGGCTCCAGCCTCATCGATTGAAAACAGAACGAAAACAGAAGTGAAAATATTTGAGAATAAGTATTGGTTAGGATATTTGGGTAAATTTTTTTTTTTTTTGAGATAATTCTCATTTTGTGTTCAAGCTGGGTTCTCATGTCCAAGTGGGTACGCTTGTGTATGCCCTACCTCACGCCCTACAAAAATAAGTCTTTTAAAAAATATTGGTGATGTGGGATTGTTGACGTTGCAGGCTTTCTAAAGACACTAGATATGCAACCAGAGGAAACGATGCGCTCGCTCATGTGTGCACACAATTTGACATAAATGTTGGAAATGTTTCATTGGGAGGTGGCTCCAACTTATGCTGCAAGTGAAGTACTGGGCTCCAGGTCAGGCATTCAGCAGTAAATGTGAGATGGCTCCTTACCATTTTACAGTGCAGGAGACAAATGGTAAGGTGAACATTCTATAACTCATTCCATGGCCTAAGTTAAAAAGAAATACATAGTGCTATGAAAAGGGAGGGGCAAGGGAGGGCGGGGTTATGTAAGGATGGGTCTATTCTAGCAATAACAGATACCAAAAGGCTCCAGACTTGACCACTTGACATTTAATTTCCAGATATGTACCCAGAGTTAAGACTTTTTTTTAAAGTTTTCTGACAGAAGAAACACAGAGGAGGAATGGTTGTTTTAGCTTACAGCTTCTTTTTTTTTTTTTGAGATTTATTTATTTCACTTATATGAGTACACTGTAGCTGTCTTCAGACACACCAGAAGAGGGCATCAGTTCCCATTGCAGATAGTTGGGAGCCACCATGTGGTTGCTGGGATTTGAACTCAGGACCTCTGGAAGAGCAGTCAGTGCTCTTAACTGCTGAGCCATCTCTCCAGCCCAAGCTTACAGTTTAAGAAGGGAAATATCCCTTCTTGAATATCCATATAGTGAAAACTGGTGGGCCAAGCATGGGGTGGGTTGGTCACATTATATCTGCAGTCATGATGAGGGACCAGACATCAGATCTCAAGGTTAGCCCCTAGTGACCCACTTCTTTCCACAGGACTCATTCCTAAAGGTTCTACAACCTTACCAAATAATAATACTACTTAGGGAGTAAGTGTTCAAACACTGTGCAGGGGTGGGGTGGGGTAGGAATTGAAGGCACTAGGTACTCTGTGCAAATGCTCTACCACTGAACTATAACCCTCGCCTTAGATTACTTCCTGAACTGATACTATGAGTTGATGTCATTTATTAAGCCTTCTCTACATATTTATATTGCAAACCTTTGTGTTTTAGCCTGTGTATTTATTTTTATATTTTTGAGGTAGTCCTGGCTGGTGTAGATCTCACCTGCATGCCCCTGCCTCCAGAGGTGTGGGATTAAAGACCCATACCACTGCCTGACCAAGAACTGTTTTCCTCCTTGTAATAGTCCTTAAGATGTTTCTGATGAAGGAAGGCTTGGCACTGATTTTCTTGTTCGCTCTTTTAGGAATGCTTTAAAGGAAGCTGGGCCACTCACAAGTTACTACATAAGAAAGCAAGTAAGTAACAGTGTTTCCTATGCCCTTTGCCTGGAGTGGAGCCTTGTCTTAGTGTCAGGACTTCCTTTACTACAGAAAGTATGTGTTTGAGTGTTCTGAAAGAATGGTCCTGACATCTGGAATTATGATTTTTTGATAATATGTAATAACTGGAATTATTATTTTTGATAATATGTAATAAAATATGTGAATTAGATCTGCTTAATCTTGTTTCATGGGTTTAATATGAAAACCTGAGATCTTCGCTAAGATAGGTGGCTCTAGCTTGGCTAGTACCTGATAGTGCCCTAGTCTTTTGGCATTCTCTTGTCTTTGCTAGAAATGTATGCATATTATAGACTGAGGATGCAGTACTAGTTCATGTTATTTGGCCAGATCTCTGTTGCTCTGTAGCTGATAATGGTCTTAAACTCCCGACCTCCCTGTTTCTCCCTCCTAAGTGCTGGATTATAAGTATGTGTCACCATACCCTGTCTGTTATTTTGGGGGTATCTTACATGACTGTTGCTTAGCTATTGTTAGCCACACTGATGTGATGTTTATTCAGGATAGCTCCTCACCCTGTAAATTTAGTCATTGCTGTGGCTGACCTGAGACAGCCTGACATGGTTACCTGGAGTGACAAGGACTTGCTATGCATAAAGTAGTGCAATCTGATGGATGTAGGCTCGCCAGGTAGTATGTGGAGTTGGTGTAAGTGTGAACTTTCTGTCTTAATGATTTTGGTGCATTGTACTCTTCTGCATGTTTCTAGGTGTTAGTTGGTCTAATAAAGTTTGTTAGATTGCTTTACCAAAGTATCTGAGGTTAGCCAAACCAACTTTGAAGGAAAAGGAAATAAAAGTACTAAAAAGCTATATTTTCCATAGTGGTAAAAAGCATTATCTGTGCTTAGTGAGAGTTCTGGGTTATCAGAGGAGGAGATTTAGTCTCTGACACAGTTAGTGTGAGCGGAAGTTCACCCGAGCGTAGAGGGAGGAATTAACTGCTTTTGGTTGTTCCCTTGGATGGATGTGTATGCCTTGGAGGTCATGTATTTTGGGCTGTAGCATGAATGAAGTCTGATGCTCTTTGGCACATTGCCTGTATCTTATCTGGACCTATGGCGCAGTGTCCTTTGCTTTCACAGCTGTTTATTGAGTTTTGCTCCCAGCCTCAGCTCATCTCAGGATCATTAGGAATCTAGTGCTTGTCTAGCCTTTGAGTCGCAGATGGAATGGATCCCGAAATGAAAGTTTACCAAAACTTTCAGGTGCGAATTCCTAGTGAGCTCTGTGGAGAGGTTAGATAAGAACTCCTGTGTTTCAGCTCCTGTTTGTCTTGATGGCTTTGTGCAGTCTGCTTTCAATTCTCCTTTGAAAATAATGGTGCTTGTGAAGGGCCTGAGTGCTCACCAGCAGGGGGCTTTGGGTGTGAAAGGGTTACTTCTCCTTCTTCCTCCCTGGGAGTGTGGCTAAGCAAGAACCATTGAGTCTGTTTTGAGACAGAAGCTAAGGGGTTGTTGTTGTTGTTGCTGTTGTTATTGTTTTAAGTTGCATTTATCTTTACATGCAGCATGTGTGGAAGGAAGTCAAGACTTTGGGGGGATATGGTTTTCTTCTTCTGCCATGTGAGGTATTGGAGATCAAATATCAAATATGACTTGAACTTAATGATCCTCCTGCCTTGGTTCTCAACTGCTGGGATTACAGATTTGTACCACTGTGCTCAGAAAAATCTTGGTTGTTCTAATGTAGATTTAAAAAGACATATTCCTAGAGGTTCCTGTTTCAGACAAACCACTTCATGCTAACTTTACCTAAAGCAAGCATCATTGTCATTTTGAAGAATTTTCAGTAGTACTTGAATCTAGTGACAGTGAATGGAGCCTGTTTTTGTCCTGGGTTCAAAAATAGTTTTGTATTGATTGAAAACCTTCAGTTAAAAGCCAATGAATGGTTGGAAAATTTTTTTTTTTTTAATGTAAGTTTGCTTTGGGGTGGTTTAAGATCACTGATCTTAAATAATAAGAGAATAGAATTCAGCTGTTAAATCTGATTTCAGTGGGAAGGTTTTGCTCCTATTTGATATCTTAAAATGAGCTTTGTATGAGTTGACATTGTAGAAGGCATATGCTTACCATTGAAAGCTGCTCTGTTTCAGACTGAACAGCGTGTGTCTAGGTGGTGTCTTCTTCCCCGACAGTGAGATCTGAGAGGGGCGGAAGGCTTTGTCAGGTTAGATTGGATGCTTGCTAGGTTTTTGCTCCACCTAATGAGAATTTAAATAAACTGCTGTTCAGTAGCCTACTGTCTGAAGCATTCTTTTCTGTCCTTCCTTTCACATCTGTCCATCTCTCTCTCTTCCAGAAGATGAAAAGGCAAAGCGAGAAGTGTGTTCCTGGACTGTAGAAGGTGATGTCAACACTGAGCCATGGGCAGGCTATCGGTACACCGGTAAACTCAGGCCACATTATCCACTGGTGAGAGTGTAAAATAATTAGAGTGTAACATTGTGTAAAACAATTTTCAGTTTTCTGAGATTGGTGCTTGTAAGTGTTATTCCAGTAGCGAATCATGAACAGGGTTGTTTTCAGAAAGAAATGTACATTCGAGCTCTCGGGCCGTATCATTTAGGAGCTAGCAGGGACAGTTGGCAGTTGTGGAAGAAGTGGAACGTTTTTAGATGTAAAGACTAAAACTTTATTAATTTTATAGGAGAATGGTGTATGCTATTGATTTTCTACAATTTTTTAATATGACCCGTTGTAACCTAATTATAATGGATTAGGTACCACTCCTAACCCTTTCTGTAGGACTCAAAAGTTCTTTTTAGTTGTTTGAGAACTTCATGCATAAATAAAATGTGGTTTGATCAGGCTCAGCTCTAACTCCTCCATTGTTTCTCTACTACATTTCCCTCACACATTCATGGACTTTAAAAAACTGACTGAGTCCACTTAGTGCTGCCAGTGTGACGTGGGTGGGCCGCTCACTAGAGCACAGGCCCATTGTCAGGGACTCATTCATACAGACCTGGGTGCCTAGTGCTCCTCTAGCCATGCTGCAGTTTGGCTGGTTTGATCTTGCACAAGTTGTATGCATGCACTCTCAGCTGTTGTCAGGTCTTGTGTGCAACAGGCCTCTCATGTACAGTCAGTGCTGTCTTGTTGCAGATGTCCACAACCTCTGCCTGATTGGGGAAAGCCTTAAAACCAATGATAAATAGACTCTTTACTCCGCAAGCATTGTGCCACTTTTGAACTAGGTACATGGGTGAGGCTGCTCACTGCTCTGGCTGGAAGGGTTCATAGCGGGGCAAGTGTTGGTTACTCCCCCTGCCTCGCTCGCCCTTTCCGGAACTGGGAAAGCCAGTAGATGAAGCTTTCACTTCAGTACAAGATGAGTTTCTTCAAAGGACTCAAGAGCCATTTGTTGTTTCGAGACAAGGTCTCTCCATATAGCCCTGGCAGTTCCAGAACTTACTGTGTGTAGACCAGGCTGGCCTCAAACTCACCTGCCACTGTCCCCTGAGCGCTGGGATTAAAGGCGTGTGCACCCACATCCTCTGGAAGGAAGAGTTTTAATGTGAGAAGTCACTTGTTGAAATTTGCTATCCGGGCTGGTGAGATGGCTCAGTGGGTAAGAGCACCCGACTGCTCTTCCGAAGGTCCAGAGTTCAAATCCCAGCAACCACATGGTGGCTCACAACCATCCGTAACGAGATCTGGCGCCCTTTTCTGGAGTGTCTGAAGACAGCTACAGTGTACTTACATATAATAAATAAATCAATCTTTAAAAAAAAAAAAAAAAAAAAAAGAAATTTGCTATCCTTGCATATTTGATTGCTACCTAAAAAAAACAAAAACCAAATATGTCTTTAGTGTAAAATCTGGAAAGCTACCAGATACATAAGGAAGTCTGTATTCTCCCCTAGGGATGTCTACTCCGAGACGCCTCTTTCCTACTGTTACCAGCCTGCCTGCCAGTTTGGAGCAGCTGCTGCTGATTTTTATTTTTATTTTATTTTTTTTAAGATTTACTGCTTCTAATACTTAAATTAATATGTGCTTATATCTCTGTGCGGGTATGAGCACATGAGTTGGTGTATCAGGAGAGCCCAGAGGCGTCGGGTCGGTGTCTCTGGAGTTGGAGTTGTGGGTGTTTGTCAGCCACCTGATGAGCATGCTGAGACTTGACCTTAGGTCCTCCAGAAGAGCGGACTCTTAAACACTGAGCCGTCCACCCGTCTGTCTCTCCAGCCTCAGGGCTAATCTTAAAGTGTGGACAGCCTGGGCCATTCTCCTTCTTTCTCAAACATATGTGCCGCCGAGGCTAGAAAATAAACTTCCTCTCGGTGAGAGAGATGGATGTTAGGATACTAACATGTCAGCCAAAACTGACTATGAAAAGCTTGGACTGGAACTGTTCAGTTAGTTAAGAGGTGTTGAGCTTACCTCATTGTTGTTTTTAGATGCCAACACGGCCCGTGCCCAGTTACATTCAGAGGCCGGACTACGCTGACCATCCCTTAGGTAAGTCCTGCTTGGCTCATCTCCACAGTGTGCAGTTTGTGGGCTTCATTATCTGTACGGGAGTTTTCAGGGCTGGACATAGAAAGTAAACATTGTATCTTTTTTAAAAGCCACATTAGAACATTTAAGGTAAAGATTTTTTTCGTCACTAGGAATATATCCAGTTCTGAAAACAGTGTTTATGTGGCTATTAAAGACTACATTAAAAAATACTATATTTTGTGTTAAATGAGCTGTCAGATGGGAGGGGAAGGTTTAGATTTTCTTTTTGCTCTTAGCTAAATTAAGGCAAAAGTAGATTGTGAAGGCCTTAGTGAATGGAACTTTGGGCTGTGGCAGTAGAGAGAGACTGGAAATGGTGGTGTAACGGTAGCTGTGGTGAGCATGATGGTGAGAATTCCTTAATCGTAACTGATATTTATTTTTGCTTAACTATGTGTCAGGCACTGTGCTAAGTTCTTTGCACGTGTTACTCCATTTAATACTTTCAACATTTCTGAGGTAGGTTCTGTTGTCTTCTCTATTGTATAGATAATATTAGTGAGACATGCAGAGAAGAGGAGTAATTTGCTACCCAGGTCAGTGGACTTAGTCTCTGACCTTGGGACTTGTACAGTATTTAGGTTGGACTAGGGGCTAACTGATTTTGCATGTCAAAAATGAGAAATGGTTGAATATCAGCAGTTTGACTTGATTTATTTGTTTATTTTAAAATTTAGAACATTTACAAATTTTTGGTCTTGAGACATGATCTTACTGCCTCACCCAGGCTGGCCTCACATGTAGTCTCCTTCTGTCTCAGCCTCCTGAGTGTGGGATTACATGTCTGTGTCACCGTGTGCACCTGGTGCGCCTGTGTATACGTTTAGAGAGCTGCCTGGCTCTTTAGACTCACGGAGCCATGGTATTATATTTCTATATATAATCTCAAAATTTTGTTAAATTCATTGTGGATAAATATAAGAAAAAGGCGGTAGGAATGATAGAATAATGTGGACATTTGTAATTTTATTTTTCTCTTTTGAGTATAGTAATAACTTATATTTAAAAAAATAACTTTAATAGAATAGTGCTCTGCATTAAGAAGTTCTGCTCTGTAGAGGTAGCTGCTTTAAGAGCACGCCTTAGATACTGTGAATACACATCAGGTCCAGCGCTGGTTATATGCAGTGAACACACCACATATGCCTTTTACAGTCTGGTTTTCTTTTATTGTGAATCTATTGCCTTGCATGTATTCCATATGAGTTCATGTAAGTTCTTTGGTTCTGTAATTTTAATTTCATTGTGTGGGTGTATCATAATTATCAACTAGGCGCCTACTAATGAGTGGTTAGATTAGATTATTTGCAGGGTTTTGCTTCTGTGAATTTGATTGCAGTTTCTATTTTTCTATTTTCTATTATTATATTTTATTCTATTTTTTATTTTGAGATTCTAGAAATTTCAGAGATTTTGCCAGTTTTATTACTCTGATTAAAAACGTGAGCACACTTCTCTGATAGAACATAGACTAAGATTGGAATGATTCTGTGAGGCCCAGCCCGGTTCCTGTGTGAGGGTGACACACCCTTCCTCAGTGGTCCAGTTGAGAAAAGCGAACGGGAGAATTGGCTTCTCCCTCTTTGTCTCCACATTGTTTGCTGCCAAGCTTGTCTGGTCTTTATAAACCTGAAAGCCGAAATATTATATATATTTTTTGTAGCTTGCATCTTTGAATTATAAGGTTTAACATCTTTTCATGTATTAAAAGTCATATTTCCTATCCTTTTGAGTGTCTGTTTATATTTGTATCTTCTTTTTCCATTAGACTACTAGATCCCCCAATTTCTAAAATATTCATTGTACATTAACAATGATATATGTGATAGAAATGTTTTCTCCTCAGCTGAACACTATTTTGTCATTATATAATGACATACTTTCAGCGTTTGTGTGTGTTGTAAGATAAATGTGTCTTGTATTATTGTATTTAATTCTTTCATGTCTTTGGGTGGTGTTTGATTAATTATGTGCCATGGCCAAACTTGGCCATTAGAAATGTGTTCATATGCACATGCCTTGTTCCTGTCATCTTTGCCTTTTTTCGGAATTTCTGAGTATTGTATGTTTCTTTTACTGTATTAAGTTTAAAATAAGCTTCTCTTGATTTCTAAAAATATCTTGTTGGCATTTTTAATTAACTAATAATATAGATTAATGTTGGAAGAATTGACATCTTGTGTTTTGTTCAAGAATAGGGTATGCTTTCTGTTTTATTAACCTTTTGTGCGTTACAGTGGCATTTTCAGAGTTCTGTTTTGAAGCTCGTATTTTTATATTTGTTCTGGGTATTTTCATGGGTTTAGCTTGTTTGTACTCTGGTAAAGTTCCTGATTTTGACATCTTACCTGCTAAGGTGGAAAACGGTCCTTTCATCCATATGCCAGGTGCTTCTTTTCTCCTTGGTCTGCGTGTGTAAGACCTGAGATGGATGAAGCTTGTATCTTTTTCCTTTCAGTTTTACAGTTTTTTTCTTTCTAGTATAGCCAGAATAGCATTGTGCCACATAATAATCATTCTATGATGTTCATCTTGACTTGACGTTTATACTTTAAGGTGGTAGCTGTCCATGTTATGAGGATTATCATTCTAAATAGTCATTCATTTTCTAGTATTGAATTAATAGCCCTATCTTTTGATGTGAATCAGGCAGGGAGCATCGAGTGGTTAGCAGCGCTATCAGCCTGTGGCTCCTGTGTCAGGGATGCAGTCCTCTTCCTGACCTGCGTGCACCAGTTCACACGGGTGGCACACACAGAAAAAACTGCAGAAACATTTGTTTGCGCATTTTTTATTTCAGAGAATGCAAATAGGGTTGATTTGTTTCACACCCCTCTGCCCCAAGATTTTGAAATAGTTGCTGTGTTGACTGTTTCTTTTAAGTTTATATAAAACTTAAATTAGTGTAGACTAATTTCATTAATGAAGATTATTTGGGCAGTATCTCCCAAACTTTATTATGACTCGAGTGAGAAATGGGTGTTATGACATGATCTCTGTGCATAAGAACAATAATCAGATATTTCACAGCAGTATTTACCTGGGCTGTATAATATACAATCTGATACTTTCCATTCCTGTTTCACTTTTCAGATGTGAGTTACAGCCTACTAAAAGTCATAAGCTAGGTTGGAGAGATGGCTCAGTGGTTAAAAGAGTACTGCTGCTCTTCTAGAGGACCCAGGTTCAATTCCTAGCACCCCTGTGATAGCTCACAACCTCCTCTAAGTTCCAGGGGACCAGATGCCGTCTTCTGGTCTTCAAGGCCACAAGGCATGCATGTAGAATATCTGTACACATGAAACTAAAAGAAAAAAAGCAAACAATCCTTAGGATTTTGAGTGGCATTGGCTGGCTCTGGTTTTACAGCATCACTAGTTGATTAGTTGTTGGTATGTAAAGGCATCGTGAAAACAGGCCATGAAGGCAGTGCCCTGTGCTGTGCTTGTCGAGTCCAGCAGTGACTGCCTGCGTGCGTGTAGCAAGTACTCTGTAAACGGTCAGTGATTCCTAGAGGAACTTTGAGACATTTTTTTCTTTATAATTTCTTTTATTTCCTTTTTGTGTTGAAAACATTAAGAAAATAAACTACCATGCCCCCAGCACCCCATATAAACTAGTACTGTGCATAGGAGTCAGCCGTTGCCACCTTCAGTGAATGATGTGCTGCGGAATTGTACTCTTCTGTGTGGTGCGGTGTTACTCACGCCTTCTCCATTCCAGGAATGTCTGAATCGGAACAGGCTCTTAAAGGCACTTCTCAGATTAAGTTACTCTCATCTGAAGATATAGAAGGGATGCGCCTCGTGTGTAGGGTAAGTCACCTTTTCCTCACGGGTAGGACAGGGTTAAGAGCACAGACTCCCCATCCCTTCTTACTTTCAAAACATCTTTTTATATGTAAAGAATCTATTTTAAAATAAAGCTAACAGCAGGTCATCTGTAGTCATTTTCTTTGATCAACTTGGTATTGTTTGTTTGCATAAACATTTATTGAACTGAAAAGATTAAAGGATGCGCATGGCTGTACTCTGCCCTCGAGCTGGCAGCGTAACTATTATTATTATTATTATTACTACTATTTTATTTGCTTGTATTTTGAAGAGTCTCTCTCTGTAGCCCCAGCTATCTTGGAACTCACTGTGTAGCCCAGGCTATCCTTGAAGAAAAAAAGCTCAGATCTAACCTGCCTCTCTCTGCCCCATGACTGCTGGGATCAAAGGCGAGCACCACTGTGACTCAGGGCTTTTTTGTTTTTCTTTTTGCAGTGTTATTTTTAAAGAGTGAACTTTTTATGATACTTGTCATTCTGTGTTTACAAATGTTGTAGCACAGGACAGAGTGCAAGGCTTCCACAGGTTAGACTAACGTCTTAGGAGATGCTGTGTTGGAGTCTGGAGAGTGGCTGGCTAGGTAGCTGGAATCACGTGTGTATATCTTTTCTAAAGAAGAAAAGCCTTAGATGCTGACTTGGGGCTTTTGTGTAGTGTTTGAAAAGTGATTTAATGCTAATTATTTGGAGAATTTTATATTTTTTCACTTGCCTTGATTTTTCTGAGGAAATCACTGTTTCCCTTCATGCTCCCCATTCTAGAAATGTCAGATTAGACCTTCGTCTAATTGATTATAAGTTTATTTATTACCAAGTCTGTTTATCCCAACTTTTATATAAATTTGTTTTTACATTTATATATTTCTAACATTTAATATTGCATACAAAATGATGTCAGATGGTTTCATTTGATTGATTTTTCACGAAATCCAAGAGAGCACAGTGTATGGTTCTGTTTGATCTCCTCTTGAGTGAACTTAGTTTCCCTTTCCAGCTTGCCAGAGAGGTTTTGGACGTTGCTGCTGGGATGATTAAAGCGGGCGTAACTACTGAAGAGATCGACCACGCTGTACACTTAGTAAGATCTTTACTTTCTTATTTCATAAGCTTCAGATTCTTAGATTATTTAAACTTTATTTTATAATGCCCAAAATAACTTTTAAACTAATTTAAAAGCTTATTTTTGCCTTGTTTCAAGTATGGTTAGCATTTCTATAGCTTTTATATTGGTAAGTACATTCTGACAATTGCAATTGAAAATCTTTGGGAAAAAAATAACTTTTGAGTTTGTATGGAAATGTTTGTATTCTTTATTCCTTGCTACTGTTAGCTAGTTGGGAGTCCGTAGTGTAAGTGAGTGATTGCAGTGATGGTTGAAGGTATATGGGAGGACGTGTGTGGCTTCTGTGCAAACATTGCACTGGCAAGGCTGGAGTGTCTGTAGCTTGTGATAGCCAGCGGCAGCCTGAGGTGGGTTTGATTTGGATGCTGTATATAGTAATACATCACAAGTCGGCACTTTGAGCACTTCGTGTGTGTGTGGGTCAGGTACCTTCACATTTAGTCATTTGATGTCTCCAGCATCCTCCGGAAGTAGGTGCTACTGTCACCTCCACTTTATAATTATCCAAGGTCATGTGACTTACAGAGGATGGAATCTGTGATACGATAACTGGACAAGTACACCCACATCAGGGAAGCACCGGAGGGCTGCAGTTGTTTTCGGTGAGAGTATTTTCTACCTGAGGGGAACTCCAGGTAGACTTAAGGTAGAACGTTAAGTAGACTACTTAAAGATTTCTAGAAGTAGTGGGATTGCTAGTAGAATGATGGACTAGTCCACAGTTAGGTTTTTTTGTTTGTTTGTTTTGTTTTTTTGAGACCGTGTTTCTCTGTGTAGCCCTGGCTTTCCTGGAACTCACTTTGTAGACCAGGCTGGCCTCGAACTCAGAAATCCTCCTGCCTCTGCCCCCCGAGTGCTGGGATTAAAGGTGTGCGCCACCACGCCTGGCCACAGTTAGTATTTTGTACAGCTGTTAGAATGTTTCTAGACTGAACACCACAGTAGAAGGACACAGAACTTAGAGTACACTGATGGCTGCCATGGGAAGACTCAAACAGCTGTTTCCTAAGTCCATGGGATGTAGCTATAGCAGAAGTTGCAGTGGGTACTTTGCCATTTCTTAATTACATACATACTTATTTCCTCTTTGTGTGGATGTAGTGGCCTTAATATAAGAGGCTGTTGAAAGTGCCTGATAGAATGTGTTATTTTTTTCTGAAAATGTTTCACAAGCAGTAGCTAAGTTAGAGTAGAATCTTCATATGACATTTGTATATATTTGTATTATGTCAGTTTGATTCTCTTTTGCATGAAAACCAGTAGACTGGTTTGCATACAGTATATTTAATTGGCATACAGCATACTAGACACTGAAAAAGATACTGTCTGCCAGCTAGGCATGTTCTCATCATATGCCTATAGTCCCAGTTTCTTGGCCTGTAAGATCTAAAGAAAGCCTAGGGCAGCAACGTGTGTGTGTGTGTGTGTGTGTTCGTTCAGTTCATGCACAAACACATGCACACACATACTTATAACTATACACCTATCAATATTCTCAAGTAAGCTATAATATCAGGCCTTTATAGTAGCATCTATCACAAAATTCTTTAGATTTTGATCTGATTTATTGCATACATAATTTTTCCTCTTGTAGATTCCAAATTATTTTCTCTGTATTTTCATCTACTACAGGCATGCATTGCAAGAAATTGCTATCCTTCTCCCCTGAATTACTATAACTTCCCAAAGTCTTGTTGTACCTCAGTGAATGAAGTCATCTGCCATGGGATTCCAGACAGGCGGCCTTTGCAAGAAGGTGATATTGTTAATGGTAAGAAATGGGTGTGAAATTTGTCATTGTGAGCAAAAAGACTCCCACATTTCAGAAGTCTGTTAAGTGGTTTCTGTTTTCTTGACTTGAACTTTTTCTTTTTAAAACTCAGGTGTTGCTCAAAATTGAAGGAACTCTTATTTTCCTTTTCCTTTTCCTTTTCCCCCTCCTTCCCTTACTCTTTCCTTCCTTCTTTCCTTCCTCTCTCTCTCTTATCTACTGTATTTATTTACTTTTTAATTTATTTACTTATTCCTGTCTGTCTGTCTGTCTGTCTGCTTATCTACCTACTTACTTATCTATCTGTCAGTCATCTGAGATAGGGTCTGTCTGTCCTGGAACTGACTTTGTAGACCAGGTTGGCCTCAAACTCACAGAACAGAGATCCTGCCTGCTTCTGCCCCACCAAGTGCTGGAATTAAAGATACCCAACACCACGGCCTAGAAGGAGACCTATTTTTAATGATTGTATTTGTGTATTTTTAATGATTGTATTGCCTTCAGCATATATGTAGCATGCATTCTAATCAACCTGTATTTCTTCATAGCCTATTTTACGTGTGATTGATAAGTATGCAGAAGATGTCAATGTAGAAGTAACAGTGAGCTTGTTACATACTTTTTTCTTTTACCAACATTTACTAATGATTATGAAGAGATCAGGGTAGGTTTTCAGGAGAGATTTTGGGGAGCCCCTTAGTTGTAATTCATAAAGACCTTAAGTAAAGGGAAAAACTCCTGCAGCAGTGCCTTTTAAAAATGGAGTGGCTTTGGCCTCCTGTCCTCTGCTGTCCTGGAAACACTGCCTGTGTAGAGGAGCCACAGTAGCAGTCCCTTTGGGATTGAGTGTGTCAGGGAAGGACTCTCCCCTAGAGAAAAGTGATACACAGTCCTACTCAGCAGGGAAGCTCACAGCTACAGTAACAGCTAGCTTGAGCAGGGGTGTGCTCTGCTGCAGAGGTTATGGGAGTAACCGTCACCTTGACTTGATTTAAGAAACTCATGGATGATACTGTTACGGGGTCAAAAAGCCATGGCTGCCCAAGTCAGGCCACTGGGGAGAACCTGATACTCCCATTCTGCTAAAGGGACAGTAAGTAACAAATGGTACTGTAGGTTCTTATCTTTCCACCACAGATTAGTACAGCTCTCAGCTCTCATCAGGGACGCTTTTTGTAGTAGGTGGGGATTAATGTAGAGACTCATAACTAGCCAACGTGCAGAGAAATATGAGATGGGGTGCTTAGCTTTAAATGGGATATCTATATCACACCACCATCCCCTCACCCCACCCTTGCCTGCGCTTATGGATCATTTCAGAAGAGAGGGCAGAAAGCTCCTGAGAGTCAGAGGTTGTAGACTTCTGCAGTGAAACAGCTTTGACTGGATGTGACAGGGACATGAATTCATAGCACCCGTGTCCATACAAACCTTTACAAAATCAAGTCAGCCAAAATTCCAGCAATGGGGCGAGGGCAGGGCTCAGGACAGTCCACCTTAGCTGAGGAGCATCCCTGGCTTCTGAGGGAGGGAGAGGCAGGAATGTGGTCCTCGAGATGCTCTTCATACTCCAGGAGACGGTCGGTCCTTCACCATGCACGTACAGGGCACTAAGAGGACTGACTCTGTGTAAAACCAGCACAGCATTGGGAAGGAATAGAGCACCGGTTTAATCACAACACATTATATTCATGTGTGAAATTATCAAACAATTAAAAAAAAAGGTAGGCTTCCCCCCAGATGTAGTTGTATGCATATGGTGTATAATGTATATATGTATATAATCCAACTTATATGTTGAAATGTTTCTAATGTAAAACTTGCATGCATATGACTATATTCTTGTATGTATTCACCTGTACGTACGTAATGTGCATACCAGAGGTTAACGTTGGGTGTTTTCCTCCCACTCTCCATACATATTTTTGAGGGCGCTCTCAGTTAGCCTGGAGCTTAAGTAGATTGCTGGCCTGTGTACCCCCAGAATCCTCCTTGGGTGGTGGTCCCCTAGGGCTGGGGTCCCAGGCATGTGCTCCACACCTGGCTTTCTTTACATGGATGCTGGGGCAGGAACTCAGGGCCTCACTCTTTCTCAGAAAGCATTTTTATTATTAATGAACTAGTGTTCCTAGGATCCAAATAAGCAAAAATCCAAATGCACAGATTAGATAGATTAAATATAATACTGTCTTTATTATAGTTGTTACTGACTTATTTAGGGTTCTTGTTTATGAACATTTCATAAGTTTTTGATAACTTCCTTCCTTCCTTCCTTCCTCCCTTCCTTCCTTCCTTCCTTCCTTCCGTCTCACTGGACTTGAACTCAAAGAGATCCTGGTGACTCCGCATCCCCAGTATGGGATTAAAGGCATGCACAGCATATGGCATATTGCAGGGATGAATCGTCTACTCTGCAGTGTTCCATGTTGCCTGGATTTTGTAATGTAAAGATACTTATTTAGTGTGTTCTCTAGATAGATATGTAGTTTATTGTAGTCACACAATGGTATCTTTATTTTAAGCCTGGGATGAAGATGGATGAATACTTACAGATGGATGGAAGACAAATAGGTTTTTTTTTAATTTTTAATTTATTTATTTTATGTATATGAGTACACTGTAGCTGTCTTCAGACACACCAGAAGAAGGACATGGGGTCCCATTACAGATGGTTTTGAGCCACCATGTGGTTCCTGGGAATTGAACTCAGAACCTCTGGAAGAGCAGTCAGTGCTCTTAACTGCTGAGCCATCTCTCCAGCCCCAGGGTTTTTAAAAATAAACTAGAACAAGGTAAACTTTGCTCTTGTGTCCCAGGTGGAGGAAGAGCGAGCTGAAGATAAGTGGAAATGTTTTCTGTTTCAGAGCTTAGTGGACTCATTGGTTCAGTGTCACTAACCGGGTTATTTCTTTGCACAGCTGTCTTGTGTATAATAGTCTCTGCCTCAGAGGACTTCATGGCTAGCCTCCAGCCCTGGTCTGCCCTGTGTGGCAGGACCATGTTCCTGCTCTCTACAGTTAGTTCAGCTGAGTCTCCCTGTCACTGATGAGGTTGAGACTGCAGATGGCACTGTGTTCATTCGGTTGCATGAGGATGTCATGCTTGACTTTAAGATGTAAGTGGACATGGGCTTCATCTCTGCCTTTTCTTCCTCCAGTGGACATCACTCTTTATCGAAATGGTTACCATGGGGATCTAAATGAGACCTTTTTCGTTGGCGATGTGGATGAAGGAGCACGGAAACTTGTTCAGACTACATATGAATGCCTGATGCAAGCCATCGATGCAGGTCAGCCCCAGCTGCGGCACCACTGCGCTCAGTGCACCACGGTCTACCAGTGTTCAGTGTTCAGTGCAACTTTGAGTTGACTTTTAGATTCTTTTCACTTTCATTGTTCTCATAGGAAAAACAGGATAAGGATTTGGGAGGATGAGGATGGAGCCGTCTTTATGCTTGCCTCTCCTGTTGCTTTTCATAGCTCGTTTACTGCAGTATCCTTAGTACTTTTAGGGTCTTCTCTCTTTTTACTCTTCTTTAAACTGAATACAGGTAGTGTCTATGTTTAGTTAGGGTTAGAATCTTAACGTTCAATCTCTCTCTTTCCTTTTTTTTTTTAATTTCATGTGCACTGGTATTTTAACCTGCATGTGTATGTGTGAGGGTGTTGATTCTCTAGAACTGGAGTTACACTTGTGAGTTGCCACATGGGAGCTGGGAATCAAACCTGGGTCTTCTGGAAGAGTAAGTAGCCAGCGCTCTTCATCACCAAGCCTTCTCTCCAGCTCCTGCTCGATACCTCTGGCTTTCCTATTTTTCCACTAATACCTTCCAGATTAGCCTATTTACCTGCATATATATGTATGTATATGTTTGTGTGTGCATATATATATATATATATATATATATATATATAGTTGTACCTCCTTTAAAACACTTTTAAAATTAGATCTATGTATGTGTGCACATGGGCATATAAGCCTCTATATGCCTGTGGGCATCAGAAGACAACATGTGGGTTCCTTCCTGTCATTTGGGCAGTGTGGGTGGAGCGTGGCGGCACGCGTTCCTTTCCTGTGGAGAGTATCTGCAGGGCCTGTGCACACTGGGCAGCACTTCACCTCGGCTCCTCAGTGCTGTGCCTTTTTTACCACATTCTCTTAGTTTATAGGTATCAGGATTGTCTAGTGTTATTCTGGACACTGGTGGTCTCCTGCTACTCCAGTAGTGCATATAAGTGCATTTTTCTAGGATCTTTCTCAGGCTGTGTTCTATAAATGCTTGTCCTGGCCTTTTTCTGTTGTTTTTGGGGATGGCAGAACAGGAAAAGCTTGTGGAGACTACTGATAAAAGGATAATTTGGGAGCAATTTTCCAGAAAGTTCCACAGCCTTTGAAATTTTATCTTCGTTGTGTTATCCTTCTTACCACACACTCTATCCAGGCGACTCTGACCTGTCATCAGCAGAGTATTGAATCGAGTGGGGTTCTTTGACAAAGGCATGGGTACGCCCAATACCACTGATCTGCTTTGATTGTGTTCAGTGTACTAATTGAGATACAAGAAATGATGAAGCTTTTACTGAGTCACATAAAGGCTACATGGGTTAAGATAAAAATTGTAAGTATTAGTGTGGGGGCATTTCCTCCCCACAAGTCTAGTAACTGTTGATTACTTAAAAACTTCAGAATTTTAGGTGAGAAGAACTTTAATATTTTCATTTTGAGAACTTCAGTTTTCCACTATTTTTAAGGTTTTTAACCAAATAATTTGTTCATAAATGTTGACTAAAATATGCCTGTGGCTGGTTCCTCAGACATTTAGTTATATTATTAATTATATGGGGAAGACTTGTATCCTTTAGGGAAGCTTTACTGAAACCTCTGGATGAGGTAGCTTAGTAAACTGAAGAAGGGAGCTCTCTCTGTGTCTGCTTGCTCTCACCTAGCTAGTAAGCCACTCCTTCACTGGTGTTAGAGTCCTACTACAATACTCTTTGGAGTTCTAGTATGCACTGAAAACCAGCTGAGACATCCCGTCATTCTTGGACCTTTTTTTTTTTTTTAAAGATTTATTTATTTATTATATGTAAGTACACTGTAGCTGTCTTCAGACACACCAGAAGAGGGAGTCAGATCTTGTTACGGATGGTTGTGAGCCACCATGTGGTTGCTGGGATTTGAACTCAGGACCTTTGGAAGAGTAGTCGGGTGCTCTTACCTGCTGAGCCATCTCACCAGCCCCATTCTTGGATCTTTTGTTGGTAGACATTCATAATTGGACTAGCTGAACTACAGCCTGTTAACTGTTTTAATAAGTCCCTATCTTTGTCTGTGTCTGTCTGTGTGTCTGCGGCTGCGGCTGTGTCTGCGTCTGTGTGTCTGTGTATCTGTGTCTGTGTCTGTGTGTAAGTTCTGTTCCTCTAGAGGATCCTGGCTATATGCCCTTTGTGAAAAAGGATTTTTAAAAAATTGTGTTTTCCATTCAATTGTTTAGTGTTTGTTCTTAGAGAAAACAAAAGGTGTTTTTCCTTGACCCTTTGGTGTTCTCCTTTTTTGCGTTAAGGATATATTCCTGTGAAGGATATATTCCTGATTTTGAGTCAGCTTTGTCATTTACTGGCCATCTGGATTTCCCTGGGCCTTCATTGTAGATTGAGGCATGAAGGAATACTTTCACCAAGATCCTTGCCACAAGGAAACCAACTGTTTTGTTAAGTCTGCCCTTCCTCACAGGTATTTCCTCTTTCTTTCAGTGAAGCCTGGTGTTCGATACAGAGAACTGGGAAACATCATTCAGAAACACGCCCAAGCAAATGGATTCTCAGTTGTTCGAAGCTATTGTGGGCATGGGATCCACAAACTTTTCCATACAGCCCCCAATGTACCGCACTATGCCAGTGAGTGCTCTCCAAATACTTGCTTATTTCTATTTATGAACATTACTCAAGTCAGGGTCTTCGGCATGGTATTCACGGAAGTAATGATAAGCTGTGAGTGTCCCTTCCCCTCTGATGTTACTGTATAAACACAGGTCAAGCTGAAGTCTTTCTCACATGACAGTCTAAAGTAGGTGGCCTTCAACTCATCTCTTGAGGTCACCCTGGAGTTGTCTCTTAGTCAACAGGTAGTATGTCAGGAGGGGAGGTGCTTAGAGTTTTCGTCAGCCGTCTCGGGACTGGCATAAACCACCTGTGTTTGTTTCTATTTGCAGGACTTCAGTGCTTAATCGTATCTGACTGCAAGGGAAGTAAACAGGAAGGGTAATCTAGTTGAGGACTTTTGGGGACGTGTAAATTGATTTTGGCAGCCAGTACACAGTCTTCCTATATGTTTTCTGATTTCTTTGGTGAAATAGTTCATCTTACTGGTTTGCTGGGAGTTGTTATTATTTATTGGTTTAATAAAGGAGAACCAGGTACTTATTTCAAGTTGAAAGTGGTAGAAGAAAACCACAGGAAGTCTGAGACGTTGTGTTCCAGCCGTTTGCAGGAGTGTGTCTGTCATCAGTGTTGTATGTGTGTGTGCATTTACACACATTCCTCCTCCTCTGTGCCTCAGAACTTGGAGGCAAACACCCAGGATATCCTTGTGCTAAGTTTAGGTAAGTCGCCTCTGTAGTCTGTGAGTTGGCGGAGGTTGCTTTGAGGCCAGGAACAGGTAGCATGAGGAAGATACCCAGAGAGGAAGCTTTAAAGCTGCTCTAACCACAGCAACTGTGACTGTTCACATGGGCTCTGAGGAAGCTAGGGAAAGAGAAACAAAGGCAGAGAGGGACTAATTGGGAAGCAGAAGAGAAAGTCTAGTGGGCTGAGTCTGATCACGGTGCATCGTATAGAGGTGTGGTACTGTTGTAAGGTAAAATAGGAAAAGTGTACACACACAGATACACACACAAATACACACACACAGACACAGACACACACACACACACACAGACACACACAGACACACACAGACACACACAGACACAAGTAAATGCCATGGAGTTGGTGATTTGGGAAGACTGAGTTGGCAAAGGTGTCTAGGTTGTCTTATGGAAACTATTCAGTGGAACTGCTCTCAAGGGCAGTGATGCTGTGGCCAGCTGTGTCCTAGGTGCATGACTATGGAGAAGTAAACTGAGGGGAAGCCCCTGGCAGAAGCTGGAGTGCTGCTGTGGTACAGCGTGTGGGGTGTGGGTGTCAGTCGGCACTCACTTGTTAACCACATCATTGCAGGAACGTTGGAAACAATAGCAACTGTGTATGTAAAACCCTGAAGTAGCCTGAGTGCCTGTCCATTCTCAGGGCTGAGGTGCTGCTCTCATCAGGAGCGCTGTGTGAGAGACTGCAGAGAGAATGAAGTCTTTCTAAGTGCAGAGACAACAAACTGGTTGAAGTATGGGTTAGTAAGGCTGAAGACAGTGACATTTGTGGGAGCGGGCGGGCGAGTCGGTAGTGGTGGTGCAGCACAGACACCTGTTTCCTATTAACACGTTTACTTAGTGAACGGAAGAAACCGGCCTGGAGGCATGGTCAGTGGCTGCTCTTCCAGAGGGCCCAAGTGGGTCTCGGGATTTGATGCCTTCTTCTGGCCTCCACAAACACTGGACACATACATGCTACACAAACATGTAGGCAAAATGCCCATATACATAAAATAGAAATAAAATTATAAGAAAAAAATTTTTAAAAGGAAATGGAAGCAGGAAGCAGTATATTATCTCTCTCGTTTGGTGAATTTCCAAGTCACCAGGGTAGAAATGGTGGTGCCTGCACCTTCATTTGCATGTGCTCTGAGACTGCTGTAGACATTACACGCTGCTGTAAGTTTTTTTGTTTTTGTTTTGTTTTGTTTTGTTTTTTAAAGACAAGGGTCTTTCTGTGTAGCCCTGGCTGTCCTGGAACTCACTAGACCAGGCTGGCCTTCAACTTTCGGAGATCCTCCTCCCTGGCCTCCCAAGTCTGCAATTAAAGATGTGAGCCACTGTTCCCTGGCTCAAGTTTTTAAAATTGACCTGTTGATCTGAGGCAACCCTTCAGATAACCTGTGTTTGTTAAGTGAGTTGTTAACAGAACTGAAACTTTGATTCAGTATTCTATGACATGAATAGTAGAAGTTAGACTGTTTAAACACAGTGGGAGTGGTAGAAGCAGGCTGGAGCGTAGAGTTTGTACATTAGCTGTGTCCTAGAGCAGGTAGCCTGGGGTGCAAGTACCCTAATACTGTAGCTGTGCTAAAGGAATCACTGGGGTTTAATCCTGGAACCTTTGGAACCCATTATATTTCATATATCCTAATATTTAAAAGTTAGATAAGTTATTGAGGTCCCTAATGCCCACTGTTTTAGTTTTGAATTTTGCAGAAAGTCCATCTCTGTTGCTATGGTAGCATCAGACAGCTCAGATGTAGATACCTTCTTCACATTTTGTCTTTGATAGACCGACTCCTTGTAAATCAGAAGTCTCAGGCCATTTTGAGAGAAAGTTCATATTATTATAGAAAAATCTGATTTTTAAATTATAAATTATAAAATATATTGAAAATTATAAACTAAATTATAAAAAATAATTCTTATAGTTTTTAATTGATTTATGCTTCCAGGGGTTGGCTCATGAGTTTAAGAACAGGATTTGGAGTTTTCAGTGAGTGTACTTTTGAAAGCGCAAGGCAGTGGGGACAGTGTGGCCAGCTCTCCACCAGGAAAGGGCCAGAGTGGAGGTGTGGGCGAGCTCCCATCACACGTAGACATTAACCTTTGCCCACGGAGCTGGAGTGTGCAGGTAGTGGCTGTACAGCTTGTGCCTGCTGCTGCTGCTGCAAAACCTTTAGCAGGAAGAGGCCTGTGCTTGCCCTGTGGTGGCCGCCTGCGCAAGTGTTCATGTAGCTGGTAACCAGCATCATTTTTATAAGACTTTACAAATTTAAACTTAAGCCAGTGGTCCATATTTGTCAGGGTCTTTCAAAAAGACTGTCCCTAAGTTTAAATTCTGGCCTTTGGAAATGTAGCAGGACTGGACATGTCTCACGGTTGTCCTGAAAAATATTACTTGTGAACTTGGACAAAGGCCAAAGTAAATTTAAAGTGTGAAGTGCAATTTTTTTCAGATAGAAATGTCTCCTCATTTAAACAAATTGCTTACTATGCACACTTTTATCTCCATTTTGATAAGATTGCTTACAAACCTTTGTTTCTGAAGTATGTACTGTTATACAATCATACTCCACTTTCCCAAAGAGAGAAGTTCCCAGTATATGATACATGTCACTCAAACTTCCATAAGTGGATGGGTGATGGATTTTGGGATTCTGTTTGACAATCAGTAACACGTCCAACATGCCCTCCTCCCAGTGGTGGGAATTAAGATATGCTCTGCTACACCCAGCAGTGCTTGCCTTTTCTAATCTGCATTAGCACAAAATATTGTGAATTCATGTTGATTAATGATGGTGATTGTATCTGAAGCCTATGGACATCCCTGTATTTAATTGTAGAAAGCATGGGCCGAGAGTAAACTGGCTGCAAGCAGTGGTTATGGGTGATAGCCTTTGTGCTGAGTGACAGACTGGAAGAATTGGGAGAGTAATGGAGGGAACTGCTGGATATGTTAGTCCTGTGTGACTAAACAGTGAGCTGTTTAGTTCAATGCCTGTTGGTTTTGATGTCTTTTAAGACATTTTTCTTTTAATTTCAGAAAATAAAGCAGTTGGTGTGATGAAGTCGGGTCATGTGTTTACAATTGAGCCAATGATTTGTGAAGGTGAGTATATGTGTTTCAGATACTCTATTTGTGTCTTAGGGTTTAATGGCTGTGAAGAGACCCCATGACCACAGCAACTGTTATAAGGGAAACATTTAATTGGGGCTGGCTTACAGTTTTAGAGTCTTAGTCCATTATTGACATGGCAGGGAACATGACAGACATGGTGTTAGAGAAGGAGCCGAGAGACATTCCACATTCATGCTGGCAGGCAGCAGGAAGAGAAAGACACTGGGCCTGGGTTGAACATTTGAAACCTCAGAGCCCACCCCTCGTGACACACTTCCTCCAACAAGGCCACACCCACTTCATGTACTACTCCTCGTAGTGCCATTCCCTGGGGACCAATTAGTCAAACACATGACATAGGGGCCATTCATTTTTAAACCACCAGAGTTTATAACATTTCTTTTTTCCTTTAAATTTTTATGTATCCAATTTTTGCAAGTGCACACATTGGCTATAGACGGTGGAGCATGTGTGGAGGTTGGTTCTCTTTATATCTGGTTACTCATCAGATCAGTAGTAACTGGTTCTGTTTTCTTCCTTTTGCTTCCTTCTCCCTATTGCACTCGATTGGTAATGTGTAGAGAATTGAACATCCTAAGGGTTTCTAACAAGATGATCCGTCTTACATGGTGATTCATAAACATTTATCAAATGATGAGTTGTAGTGTGAAGATCTACATTAAGCCTCTGTTGAAGTTCTTGATTGATGTAGGACGGTGAAGAGGAGACACACAGTTATACAAGTTAATTCCATTTTGGGGAAGATGTTAGAAGAGGACATCCTTGTACAGTAATTTGGCCTAGGTCACACAGTGGCTTATGTGGCAAAATTTACCAGACTGGTGAGCCATCTGGCCTTACAGTCAACACTCCAGTCTTGTAGTTTCACGCTGCATCCCAAGGAAGCACATCACAGACACTAGTCTCTGGTAGCTAGTCTCATGATCCTCTGTGATGGCACGGGCTGTAATGGTGGGCATTTATCAGATTATATCTGGGAAATACTTGTGCTAGTTCTTCACTGGGTTTAAGCAGGGCAGCATGTCGGGGCTGCTGGCCAGCGTGTCCTGAGCCCTCTGTTGAAAGCACACCCTTTCCAGGTCCTCCAGGTGTGAATAATTAGTGACCAGAGGTCAACCTCACGGTATGTTTCTCAAGAGCCCTCTACTTTGTTTTTGAAATTTGTCTCTCACTGGGACATGAGGTTTGCCAGTTAGGCTAGGCTGGCTGCCAACAAGCCCCAGGAGAGGTAGCTGTCTGACACCCCAGAGCCTCTTGGCTGCTACCATGGGTGCTGGGTATGAAACTCAGGTCCTCATGCTTTGCCAGTTGGGCTGTCTTCTCATATTTTGTTAGCCCTCAAAAACCCTGGTTTTCTTTGCCACTATTTCTTTGGTTATAAGGATTTTATAGTATAATCTGTTGTCAGCCTCTAACTGTATGCCTATTAATTATTTACAATTCAGGAGTGACACGCAATAGCAGTGCGGAAACTCATGTTCACTTTGTAAACTGGGATAGTTCAGTCCGTTATTCTGCAAAGTTGCCAGTTGTACATTTCTGCTTAGTTTTGTGGGAGGAGTTTCCATGTGTTTGCTGAAAGGAAGTCTGATACCTTTATTTTGGAAATGCCATCTTGATTTGATAGTGAGATACACATGAGGAAATTCAGACATTGTTACTTCATTAGTGCTGCAGATGGGATGAAGTTGGAAAGGCCTCAGCTAGACAGAAGTGTTAGAGGGATCTTTATGCGCATTTGACGGCTTCTTTCCTCTGGATCTGTACTTACCTAGCATCTGTCTGGAATGTGAGTGACAGAACTAAGTAATTATTTTCGCTTGTTCAGGTGGATGGCAGGATGAGACTTGGCCAGATGGCTGGACTGCAGTGACGAGGGACGGGAAGCGATCCGCTCAGTTTGAGCACACCCTGCTGGTCACGGACACTGGCTGTGAAATTCTCACCCGGAGACTCGATAGCTCTCGGCCTCATTTCATGTCCCAGTTTTAATTCTCTCAAGATGCCTAACATACGAACACCATCTCGTACTGTGCATTTTATTGAAAGTACGGAAATGAAGTTTTTTTTTTTTTTTTTAAATCACTCGTTTTGTTTTGACTGTGGATAAGAATGGACTACAGCATTTGGTGTGTGTCCTCAAGAGCTTTTGGGTCTGAAAGCTGAGAAGAATAAAGGAAACATTGCTTACTTCCTTCCACCAATGGCCTCACCCCCTCAGTTTTCTGTACTGTGTTTTCTTTGCTCCTTGAGCACTTTGACTTAATCCTGCGCTCACTGCTTTGTCACTGCCACAGACCAGCCACCAAGGGCCAGCTGCTTCCCAGCCACCAAGGGCCAGCTGCTTCCCAGCCACCAAGGGCCAGCTGCTTCCCAAGAGAAGGTTGGAGATGAGAAATCTTGAAACTTTAGCAACATGTTGCTCCAGATTTTTATTATATATTGATATATATGGAAATATATATATATGCATACATTTTAAATTCCATATACACGATTACTGAACACTATATGACCTTTGGTCTGGGTTGATTCTGCTCTCAGAAACAGATCCATAACTCGTTAGTGAGTGAGTCCTAGTTAGGACCTGGTCTCCTCTCACCCCCATGCTGTTCATTTATCTTGTATGTCTGCAGGGAAGACTCCGCGCAGTGTGGACTGTGTGTCAGCGAATGAGAGGTTGTCAGACTAAGGTCTGGTGTGTGCTGCAGGAAGTGGCCGGCTTTACAGTGCACTGCCGCTTTAGACCTTTCTTTGGTCAGATGTGAAGCCCCCTTTTTTCAGACCCTTCTGATGTGAGGCTGCACCTGTGGAGCACTCAAGAGAAGAGGCAGTTGTCCTGTGGCAGATGATGGGGGAGCTCCCCAATGTCCCCAGGTGTGCGCAGTCACGGGTGACCGTGGCTTTACCATTAGTAAACGTAGCAGAATGAGAAAGGAGCCTGTGCAGTACTGTAACACTCAGTATGCTATCAGCTGCTATCCTGTATTGCAGACACACCTCTCCTCTGTCATCAGCAATGACTGGGGTGCCTGGAATCTCTGCTCCTCCGTGGTGGTTCAAACACCAGAGGGTAAAGTTGTCACAAGAGTATCCTTGATTGCTGGGTGTCTCATGACTTTTATAAGTATAATTTGATACCACTGACACATACTTCAAGACATCTTTCCCAGAGTGCCTCAGACCTTATTGCTTTAAGAGAATGATGATAATGTTTTCATGACTTTATTTTAATGATTTAGTAAAGTGATTGAATCTGTTGTAGACTTCTGGGTGTGTGTGTGTGTTTAAAGTTTTTATCAAACTGTAATATTTGTGAATGGAATGCCTTGTAATATGAATGTTAATATAATATGTAAAGGGAGATTAAACGTTTGAATGATTATCCCACTTCTAGTTGTATTTGTTGGGATTTCAGAGGGAATTGATGGGAATGAGGCTAATGTCATAGTCTAACCTCATTGCCATTGGAGCACCTTTTCAGGTCTGTCATACCAGGATTGCATGGCGTTTAGTCCAGCAAAGTGCCAGCACCATTTGTGATGTAGCTGTATCAGGAGAGCTTTTAAGACCAAGAATGTGGCATATTTAGGGGAACATTTCATATTTTGACAGTAGAATTAGTAATGGAGGTGGGCTGGGTGTTCAGTTTATACCATCAGAAAATGAAGCTCCATGAACAACCCCTGGTGGTCAGACATGCTGGTGGGAATACTTCCCTTGGTATTTTAAAGCTCTGCGCTCTAGTCTAATCTTGAATTAATACGGGACTAAAAGTATTAGATTTAGTTTATAAAACATCTACTTTCATTCTTGTACAACCACAATAAGTCAGTGTATTAACTTACTCTTAATTAACTTTTTTTTGCCAGGGCTGAGATTGAACTGGTGGTCTTAGGTATGGTAGGCGGGTACTCTTCCCTGCTGTAACATATTCAGGTTAACTTTAAGCTGATCATTCCTTTTCTTCCTGTCCTTGCACTTCTGTAGTTATAACTTGAAAGAAGAAAAACATGTCTGCCCTTTGTATTAGTGCTTCCCTTGTTGCCATGACAACACTCAGCAAACACAACCTAAGGGGAATTGTATGTGGGCTTACAATCTGAAAGGGACACAGTGCATCTTGGAGGTAGAGTATCCACTTGCTTGCTGGTCACCGTGTGTCCCCAGGAAGTAGGAAGACGGTGCTGGTGCTTGCCTGGCTTCCTCCTTCTCCTCTTTATATTCAGTCCAGGACCTTAGTTCATAGGATGGTGCCATCTTCATTCAGCATGGGTCTCTTTCTTCACCTCAGTTAAAAACTCCAGAAACACTCCCAACACTCCATCATCAGTGTGTCTCCTAAGCGACTCAAATCCAGCCAGGTTGACAGTGAAAACAAACCATCACGTTCCTTCATTTTATAATTTTTGCTGATAAGTAGTTTAGAACCCTTACACCAACATGTATATCATGTTTTAAAGACAAGAAGGCTAGAGATTTCCTATTGCCAACTAGTGTTTTCTACATCACTTCCGGTTTGGTTAAAATGGGCAGAATCCCCTGTGAAGTGGACACACTTGGGCTATAGAGATAGCTGAGTAGCTAGTGTTTAATTGATGCACCAATCATGGGCACCAGTGTTGTGCTCCCAGTGCCTATGGAAAAGCCACATGTAATCAATCCCACACAGGCCTGTAACCCCAGCAGTGAGGGAGATTGCTGGGGCTCGCTGGCTGACAGCATAGCTAGAAAATGGGCTCCAGGCTCGGAGATGCTGCCCTGAAGGGACAAGGCGCAGAGTGGTAGAGGACATCTAGTTCTCTGGTCTCGGGGCACACACACCTCACTTAGAATGTTATTCTTGGCGGGTTTTGCCACCTTTGCTCCATGCGTTTATGTGTATACTTTTTCCTCACTTAGCCCGGGGACTGGGCCTAGGTCTTTGCACACAGTAGGTAACATGGCATTGAACTTTACCTGTTGCTACTTCAGCTTATATCTCTTTAAGGATTTCTGTGCCAAGCATGTAACTAGTTGATAGAGTGCCTGACTAGCACACGGGGCTTTGTGACTTAGCTCCCAGTAATCACCCATACTCAGACTTGGTTATAGAGACTCAGCTTCCTTTCCTGTCATGTAGCCATAGTTGTCCTTGTTTTAGAATAATTCCCCTGTCCTTAGTGTTTTAGCAAATTAAGACTTGAAAAATTGTGTCAGTTGCACATAGAAGTCTTGCACGAGGAAACAGAGAAATCTTTAACAGAGGACTTCACAGATGTTATGTTGCATCCATTATGTCCCATAGGAGCTGTCACTTGGTGTCTGTCCCTCCCTGTTTTTCCCCCTTGTGGCTTCTTTGACAAGTAGATTGGGAGGAGCTCCTTGGAGACGACATGGGTATCACATTCATGCAGTGATTTCAGCATTCTTGGATATCCCTGCCTGAATCCACTATTCCCTTGCACTTCCCTACAAGACGGTTTTCCCAACTCTAGCATTCTATTTACATTTAATGACATTTTCCAGCTCACTGCTCCACCCTTAGCAATTCCCCTCAAACCCAACTATCACTATTAGGTCATACATTTCTGTTGTTGATTTGTTTTTAGGGACAGAGTTTCACTGTGTAGCCCTAGCTATCCTGGAACTCACTCTATAGACCAGGCTCAAAGTCACTCAACTCTGCCTCCCACAACTCCCTACCCATTCGACTTTGCTTTTAAATCCAGAGTCCAATTTATGTGGCCCAACTACTCAGTGGAGGCCTGTCCTAGGATGTGCCCCCAAGTGTCCTGCCATTAAATCTGACTTCACTTGTTAGCAACTCCCAAAGGCCAGTAGCTTCCTAGCAGTGATGGGATCTGTCCTCACAGTCCTGTCTTTACACTGAGTCTGCCTGGCCTGAGCCTGTGGAGGTCTTACGCAAGTTGTCACAAATTGCTGTGAGCCCTTATGTGCAGCTTCTAGGTTTTGTCTGAAGTTTCCTTGAATCATCTCTATGACCCTTGGCTCTTAAGTCTCCCACAAAGATCTCCGAGCCTTGGAGGGGTGTGATACACGCATCTCACTTAGGGATGACCACTTGAGGGTGTTAATTACCACCTACTACAAGAAGCTTCAGTGAACAGGGTTGAGAGAAATCCGGGGCCAGCTTTTTAACTGCAAACTTTTTTCTTGAGTAATGAGGTTCTTAGGCCTGCTACTGATCTTTCCCTTCTCCATCTGATTATCAGCCAAGGACACTGTTCTCAAGAACTTGTGAGCACATCTGTACTACGGTGTTTTGAGAGATACATATGGCCAGACACCAGGGATCTGATTAGAACTGTGTGGCTAAGGGGACAAATTAGACCTTAGTGCGCTGACGTCACAGCTTAGCAACAGTTTATATGATGACTGTGAAGCCAATTTGCATTGTTAGGAGCTGGGTAGGTCGCCAGCAGTTAATTCAGGCCTTAACTGTTTAACTTGAGAGCTGAGAGAACAAAGGACAAGCTGCGCTTCTGAGCACTCCTGTGTGGTGACCACAGCATGGCCTCCATCTTGGGCTGCTGGGAGTGGATGAACACATATTTTAAGTAGGAGGTGACCCAGTGCTGCATTCTGCATGCCCCTCACTTGCAAGGAACATGTGCACACATAGATCTGTCAGTGTTCAGCTGATTTAGAGTTCACTGCAATGTTTTGTTCTCAAAATTGTACCAAAAGAAGCCCAGTGGAGCAGGCAGGCATGGCTGCCCCTCTTGGACACCTGGTGGTTGTCACAATCAAAACAACTGTCTTAATAAACGGAAGTTTTCTGAATACTTAGCAGTATATACTTCTAAAAGGTATTTGCTGAGAAAGAATATTCTGATTTTGGCTATTCTAAACCCATGTGGATGAATTCAAGATCAGCCTTCATTTTTGGGTTAGCACTGTTTCTAGACACAGTTGACTGTCAATGTACTGGGATCCTACAAGATGACAAGATGTTCAACTCACACACACATGCAGAAAGTATTTTTATTATGTTAAAACGTTGCGCGATGAGCAGCAATTGTTTATGTGGAGGGTTCAGAAGACCACGATGACTATTTGCCTAGTTCAAGATCACAGCCTCGATTATGCACATTCCTTCTAGTCATTTCTGAAGTCTACGACGTGGTTAGCTTGTAAATCCTGTCTGTTTCTAGCCAATCACAGGAAAGAGTGCAGGATGGACAGTGTTCTCTTCAGAATTTACATCTTTAGAACAGTTCGAATGCTGTGAGACAGAAGCAATAAGAATAAAATTTGAAAGATGAACTAAAAAAAGTTCCATTTATTTATCCTGCGTGTGCATGTACGTGCACAAGTGTGCACCCTGGCATGCCTGTGGAAGTCAGTTCCCTTGTGCCAGGTGGATCTAGGGATCAAACTCCGGTCATCAGGCTTGGCAAGGAGGCACCTCCCTCTGATCCACCTCACAGGCCCTGCATGGTGAGCTTTTAACACCACGGGCAGATTCTGGAACACAGACAGCGGTGAACTGAAAACTCACCTGTTTCCCGAGTGCATCAGATCAAAGGCTTGGTTAATTTGGTCGAGGGACAGATTGCCGGTCACAAATTCGTCAACTTTTATCTTTTTGGACATATATTCAGACACCAGCTTTGGGACACTCTCCACACTCTTCCATCCTGAAAGAAATCACATTCTTAAAAAGTTAGGCAAAGGTTTCTGCTGTATGCTTACTTAGTCATGTTCCCTTCCTGGGTGACACAGAGGCAGTTACAGATGAAATGGAATTTAAGGGGAAGGAAACATTCTAAAACTGATGTGAAGAATCAAACATACCCTTAGTTGTGAAAAAGTAAACATTTTAGAATTATTGTTCTTTTCCTATATTAGGGTTACTAAATGCTGGGCCTGATGGATCAGGCCTAAAAAGGCAGCTACACTGGAGGCGAGGCAGAAAGGATTGTCTCAAAAACAAACAAATAAATAAATTACAGTATTCTGCTGGAGAGCACTTGTCTAGCAACTATGTGCAACTCCAGCTTCAAAGGTCCTTTCAAATCCAGCTACTGGAACATGGTGCCCCCAGGAGCACGTGCCGGCTAAACAGTCCAGAACACTATTTAATGGCTCCCCAGTTCCAGCAGTCAACACTGGCTGATTCGGAAAGCCTCAAGTCTTCCATGAAACAATAATCCACAATACAGTAACAACACATGCCATGATTTGTGTTAATATAAGAAAATGAGACTGGCTTTTAAATTATGCCAATGGAAATGGAAGAGAAAAATCTACATATGCACTGAGTTACCTCCAAAGGCGGTGCCTTTCCATGTGCGTCCTGTCACCAGCTGGAATGGACGAGTGGAGATTTCTTCCCCTGAAGCAGCTACTCCAACCACCACACTGACACCCCAGCCTTTGTGGGCTGCCTCAAGGGCTGATCTCTGTGTGCACGAAGATGAGAGTCAGTCACAGGCATTCATCACCCACCCTGAAAATGCCCTCTTTCCCAGAAACCCCAAGAGAGGAGGGACGACACACAGCCTTTTAAAGAAATGGTGACAGATGCCCAAAGACGTTTAGTAATTTTAACTTTTTTGAGTAATTATATTTAACAAGTATCTTTAAAATTTAACCTATTAACAGAAATTGAGCAAATCTAAAGCTTATAATTGCTTTCTATTTTAATTTTATATCCTATATCCACAATACAAGTGAGTAACTCCAGACTACTACTCTCTCGTGGGTTATAAAAATCAGCTACAAATAGACTTAAATGTCAGACCTGAAACTTTCAAACTACTAGAAGAAAATATAAGGGAAATAAAGACATTGAATGGGGAGACTTTTTTTGGGTAAGATCTTAATGTAGGAGGCGAAAGCAGAAATAAACAGATGGGGCACAGCAAACGAAAGACCTCTGCATAGCAGAGGGAAACAGTTGGGGCAGAGCACAGGCATCTGATGATGGGCTGGTACCTAGATTTTATAAGAAACTCCCCAAAACCAAACAGCCTGGGCAAGGGATAGAAAAACAACATTTCTCAAAACCAGACACAGACAGCAAATAGCTACATGAAAAACTGTTCAACATCACTAATTCAAACCACAACATATCAAGTCATTCCAGTGAGAATGACAACTATCAGAAAGGCTGCAAAGGAGCTTTCTAGACTTCGCCATGCAAGGAGACGTGGCAGGAGCTGTCTGAGCTGTCCACCCCTCTGGCCTCAGAATGCTCATTAGCTATAGAAAATGATTAGGAAAGCCACTGACTGAATTTTGGGGGGGGGGGGGGGAGGGAGGGTAAGTCAAACACAATGCCATATAGGAAGAATTACAAAAGGCCAGCAGAGAATCTAAACGAGGGAGGAAGTTCAAACAGACTTGGAAAGCTTCTGAGATTCTGATTCCAACAGAAGGGATTCTATGACAAGGCAGGGAACAGGCAAGAATGAATGGCACAGGTGGGATTCGGGCCAGGCGTGGATGATGGTTTCTGGAAGAGAAGGAAAGACAGAAAGGAGAGATAGAAATGTACACCAGCTCTTAGTAACCTTGGAGAAGGTCCAAAAGAAGACAGCTCTCCAAGAGTGTGACAGTGTGAAGGCCAAGGTTACGGTAAGAAAGGAGCCGGTGAGAGTGTGGTTTCACTTGCCTGGGACTGGGATGCAAGTGTGTCCTCATCAGACAGGATGGGGAATTCAGTCTGTGTGTGTGTGAGTGAACACAGAGGGTCATGGTGAACACAGCAGACCCACACAGACTGAACTGCAATGGAAGAGAGAGGTTCAAGGGGCGAGTCTACAAGTTCATCCTGTCAATGAACTACGGCTGGAAGGTAACACTACTGAGGGAGAACAAACACCAGGACTGGAGCGAGGGGATGCTGTTAGGTTAGAAGAGCCGAGCTGTTTTGACTTGATGAGAAAGAAGACTTCTTATGGGCACCACACACAGCTTCCAAAAGCAAGTCACCCATCACCTCGCATCCGAGTCACACTGTCAGGCTGTTGGATGGCAAAGGTGAGCTAAATGAAGACATGCCAAGACACCATGAAACATGTGATATCACATGAAGACATGCCATACACCACGAAACATGTGACACCACACACAATGCCTCATCGTCAAGTTTAAGCTAACCTTCCTAAGAATAACTTCTCTACCCATAAACTTTCCTTGCTGGAAAAACTCCTTCCTGAGGAGAGGAGAGCAACGAAGTGGATCAGGCAGGCAAAGCATTCATACACATAAATAAATCTAAAAGTTTATTTTTTCCTAATTAAAGATTTCAGTGCAAGAAGCTGTCAGAAGTAACTGTAGGACACGATTTAATGTTGGTGACACACTACTAGACTCTCCATCCTTCGCTCAGGTGTGTGTATCCAGTTCCAAAGCCCATGCTCTTCACACTAAACCTCTCATTTTAGTGAGCATCTTTCCCTGAGCCCTTCTGTAATTCCCCATTCAATAGGTCCAAGTAGCTCAAGGAGCTATTTCCAGCCCCTGCTTTCTCAAGAAGTAATTCCTACCAAAGCTGTTTCAGAACCAAAGCTTTAATCATGAGGAAACCGCACTTCAGAAAAGAAACCGAAGCTCAAAAAGAATGCGGGCACATGTACTCACCATGACCTTCACATTGCCAATGCACTCAAAGGAGTAATCCACGCCTCCATCTGTCATCTCAATGAGGACTTCCTGGATGGATTTACTGAAGTCTTGGGGGCTAATACATTCAGAGGCTCCAAATTCTTTGGCTTTTGCGAATTTATCTTTATTGATGTCGATACCAATGATCCGGGATGCACCAGCCACCTTACAGCCCATGATCACCGCCAGTCCAACTCCTCCCAGGCCAAAGACGGCACAGGTAGAACCAGGCTCCACCTGTCATCAAAGACAGTGTCAGCTGCCCACTAACAGTCACAGCCTCACAGGTTGGCCATGGTGTGCCAGCAATGTCTCACTGAACTGAATGAGGGCAGAAGCGGAAGCCGCGGCCAGTCTCTTACCTTGGCAGTGTTCACAGCAGCCCCGTAGCCAGTTGAAATACCACAGCCGAGAAGGCAGACTTTATCCAAAGGGGCCGAAGGATCGATTTTAGCAACAGAGATGTCAGCCACAACTGTGTACTCGGAAAATGTGCTAGTTCCCATGAAGTGAAAAACAGACTTTCCTTTGCAGGTAAATCTGCTAGTCCCATCTGGCATTAATCCCTTCCCCTGAGTGACTCTAGAGAAGACAGAGGAAAAGGAAAATGGGAAGGGCAGACTCATTTTCCTAACTCTGTATCAGTTTTAAAAATAATAACCAGCAAATACTCAGAAAAGTATTCTAAAACAAAAAACTTCCAAAGCAGTGGTTCTCAACCATCCTAATGCTGCGACCCTTTCATACACCGCCTTGTGTTGTGGTGCCACCAACATAAGATTGTTTTCATTGCCGCTTCACTGTTTGAGACAGGGTCTCTGTGCTACTGTGTTAGGCTGGGCGAGCTGAGCTTCTGGACTGTTGTGTCTTCTCTTCCCATTTCCCTAGGGGTGTGCTGGGATCACACTCTTGTGCGACTGCTGTGGGCTCTGCTGTGGTTTCTGGGGAATCTGAATTTTCCCAACTGAGCCGTCTTCTCAGAACATTCATCCTTTCTAATAAACACAATATCCAAGCTTACACTCAGATGAATACTCTAAGATAGATACATGAGTAAATCTACAATGGGAGAAGACAGTTCTATACACTGCTGTAGGAGTATAATCTCTGAGAGAAGGACCTATCCAGCAGGTATGTATACCTGCAAACATTCACTGGGCTGCACACTTACAGTTTGTGTGCCATGAGTACTATAGTGCTGTATGTTCTACTGCAATAAAAAGGGCAACAAGCAAGATCTAAATGGCCTCCAAGGGTCCTCAAGTGGCCTGCCACACCTTACACCAACCACCCTTTCTGTGTCAGGGGGTTTGTGATTTCCTATAGAACTCACACTAACCTTATGTGGTAACTTTTATTACTCTGATTTAATGGGCAATAAAATAGCTCATAAAAAGAATTTCATTTCACATTTAAAAGCATGTCTTTCCTTGCAAATTTAGCCAACTGTTACAGAAAGAGAATGTATTCAGTCTACTCTGACCCCCTCTTCTTTGGCTCTTTGAACAAGATCATACACAGTCTGGGCTGGCTGCAAATCTGGGATCTTCTTGCCTCCATTTCCCAAGTGTTGAGATTACAGGAATGCCCAGTTACAAGCTTTGGTTTATATCTTGATGGCTAACTGAGATTTCCCAGGCTTGATTTTTCTCATCCCTGGAAATGAGCTTCCAGAGGTTAGTAACACTGACAGCAAGCCTCTGTAAAGACAGATTTAAGTAACTCCTGGAAAATGTGCTGTATAAAGCACTAAACAATTACTTGCTGTGTATCTGTAATTATATGTGTATGGGTGTTTTGCATGCATGTATGTATGTATGTATGTATGTATGTACGTATGTGTATGTATGTACACCATGTATGTACCTGGGTTCCTGAAAGAGGGTGTCAGCTCCCCTGGAACTGGAGTTATAGATGGTTGAGTTACCATGTGAGTGCTAGGAATCAAACCTGGGTCCTATGGAAGAGCAGCTTGCCCAAGTGTTTTACCCACTGAGCCATCTCATCACTGTGAGCTCTCTTATTGTAAGAATAAAGAAAGCTGGAAGATGGTTCAGCATTTAAGAGCAATTACTGTGCAAGCATGAAGACCTGAGTTCATAGCACAGAACCCACTTACCACACCAGGCACGACTCTATAAGCCTATAACCCTAGTGCTGGGGGGAAGGAGGAATGGAACCAGGCAGGTGCTTGCTGGCCCAGGCACAGCTGAAATGGAGAGCTTTTAAGTAAGAGATTCAGTCTCAAAGGTATAGGCTGCGAAGGCTGTGCAACCGTTTGCTCTGAGATTCAAACATTTCATTCTGCAGGAAGGTACACAACTCAAAAAGCACCAGTAAGTCCCTGAAACTGCCCAGATACACTCGGCCCCTCCCTGCCAGAGTAAGCAATAAGCTGAGAGTTCCCCGCAGATGGGAGAGCCAAGCTGCAAAGACTCTCAGCTCAGAGCAGCTGCCTGGAGGAGGCTCAGCTGAGTCCCCTGGGAAGGCCGCTTGCTGAGCTACCTGCAGGTACAGGGAACCATGGAGCTGGCCTGGCCTAGCTGCCGTGAGAGGCAAGTGTCATGGGTTCTTCAGGTTAGAGTCCACGGCTCTTTCCAGTTCCCAAGAGACCTATGCACTCCCTCAGGCAGTGAAGCATTCGGGTCTCTTCGTGTTTCTCTGTACGTTCCCTTCTAGTCAAGGAAGCATGGAAGCCTGACAGGACAACTGCTCTTAGATATTAATCTTGTGTGCTCCATGTAGCCTGCAAATGTCATTATATCCTGACAACTACAACCGGTAACTGCCATTATATTCTGTTTCTGAAAAAGGCATCAAAAAATCAAAAGCCTGATTGCTTTCAATAAAATTGCCACAGCTTCAGTTGTACTGTGGACCCTCCAGCTGGCCTGATTTAATTTCTCAAAGCCAAGGTTATCAGGTGCCCTTGGCCCAGTGAGTTAAGTGCACGCTGGTGCAGCTGTCTTTGAATAGTTCTGATCCTCTCCTCAGTGACCCCTCACCCACACTCCCGTAAGGAACCCAAATAAAACTCAACTGCTTCACTATGTTGGACTGTAGTGGTATCTGTCCTTGGGTCTGTTTTGGGCTTCCTGTCTGGGATGACATGTGTTGAGTCTCCCCAGGAAAAGTTTTGTCACACAACATGGGGAGGTATGGGTTGGGAGAAATGAGCTGCTGTGGCCTAGCAGGTATCACAGACATGAGCAGATACAATTAGCACACATATGCACATTATTTTTTTTTAAACTATATATATTAAACAAGTATAAAAAGATACTGACCTTATTTTCTGGCAAAGGTTTGTTTTAGGATTCAGACAAAACTTGCATTCTCCACACTGTGGGATGTAGAGTGGGATGACAGTGTCACCTGAGAATTGAATGTGAAGTTATTATCCTGAACGGAGTGGCTGGGCTTAAGTCAGTGGTTCTCAACCTGGGGGTCATGACCCCTTCGTGGGTCAAATGACCCTTTCACAGGGGTTGCACAGCAATTATTTACATTACGGAAAATTAGTTACGAGGTAGCAATGAAATAATTTCATGGCTGAGAACCACTGCTCTAGTGAACGTAGCAGAACTCTACCCTCGTCAGCTGACACAAGTCTGGGAAGGCAACCTCAAGGCTTAGAAACTTTATCTACAGAGCATGGTTCAGACACTGACCAGCCATGCACGAAAAGTTCATTGCAAAGTTTCTGATCTAAACAAAACTCAAAATAATGGAGAATGACGGAGTGTTTCAAAACCACCGACTCACTGATGCGTCTCTAAAAAGGCTTGCTAACTTGCCAAGATTGGTTTGGGTAATATATTTAAAACAGTTTCAAATGCAAAAGCAGCCTGCAAAATCTGAGTTAAAATCAATCCAAATCCTTTCAGGGGGAGGAGTGAGCTCATACAGAGTTGTATAGTTAGAAATAAATAGTTGTAGTGTCCCTACAGAAACAAGGCGAAACCATCACACAGAGTGGCTTCAATGCCTTCCTTACCTGCCTTCAGCTTAGTGACCCCTTCACCAACGCTTTCCACAATTCCAGCACCTTCGTGTCCCAAGATCACTGGGAAACACCCCTCGGGGTCAGCTCCGCTCAGGGTATAGGCATCGGTGTGGCAAACAGCAGTGGCAAGGATCTACCAGGCCGGTAAGAGAAGCAGCATCTAAGTGTGCACGCGCAGCTAGAGAACAACTCGTGTACAAGACACTGCGTCACACTACACTGCAGATCTGTAGACTCGTTTCCTTTACAGATCTACTTCTCCAAAACTAGCATGCTTACAACCCACGGCATCTTTAGACCGGGTGGACTTCCCGTAGTGTTGGGAAGAGCGGCACATTGATATACATGGAGGTGTGGCACAGATCTTTTCCTTTTTGTTGCGTGTGAACAAGTACAGGTAAAGCCAGTGGCTTCCCCAGCACGGTGCCTTCAGTTACAGAGGATCGAAACAGCTGGGGCCATCTCACCGCTGGCTTCCTAAGTTGGGGAATGTGATGCCTACACAGACATTGTTTCTTTGGAGAGGCCTGGCTAGCTGGCCTCTGCCAAAATTCAGAGCTTTTAGTGGAACCGAGTCCTTTTTGCTGACCTACACAGTTTCTATTCAGATAAGCCTTTCACTGCACTCTCTGGCTTCTAAAAATCGTTCTTGGGGCTAGAAAGCTGGCTCAGTGATTGAGAGCGCTTACAGCTCTTGTGGATGACCCAGTCTTTGGTTCTCAGCACCCACACCAGGCAGCTCACAACTCCCTGCAACTCCTCTGGACCCCAATGTCCTCTGGTCTCTGCAGGCTCCTGCATGCATGCAGCATATATAATCTCAATCAGGCCCTTAAAATAAAGGCAAAATCTTGTTTGTATTTCTGCTTTTCTGCTTCTGCTCTGTGTATTCATTCTTGCTGTAAGCCAGCAGTTTCCCGGGGATGAAGCTGTTGGTGTGCCCACACCACTCATCTCAGTAATCTAGAACAAACTGTCTTCTGAACATGAACATAAATATAAAGTATAACATTTCAGACTCTTAGATCTCGGCTGAAAAGGACCCTGAAAAGCATTAGGTTTTGTGCTTCTCAATCAGATACATGCAAACCTTGGGGCACAGGTTAGTGTGTACAATGTGCCTGGTGTCCTGATGAAGTAAGAGAGCCGTGACCCTTTCCCTTCAAGGAAACACTGTCCCAGAATGTTAAGGAACAAACACACGCAATGGTTATGACTTTAAAGCATCAACTTTGTGTCATAAACAAGCAGAGAGCAGAGGGTAAAAACAGTTTTACAAACATCAGGGCATCAAAGGTCTCTCCGGAACGCTGCCTTCTGCCTCTCCATAAATTCCTAACCACAGTGGAGGGGGAAGAGCGGGGGACAAATGGATCCACAGAACTTGGTCTTGTCCATCATGGACAGGGCAATTTAAAGCTCTGTAGGCGACAGAACTTCATCTGTTTACCATTCTCATCAATCAAGAACCTCTTTCCAGTTTTTGTGAAGCAAAACTGAAGACTGTGTCTATTCTTTGATTCTAATACAACGACACTCTGTGAGTTATGAGATTAGCAGAAAGGGGAGGGTCACATAAAGCCACCTTAAACCCAAACTATGAACGTTCTATTGTGGCAATTCACTAATCCGTAGGTTTGGCTTCTTAGCCCGCCCATGAGCAAATACAAAAAGACGGAGAGGCCAACTTGAGGGAGGGCAGGTGTGGGGAGGACTGTGATTCTGCGGCAGGAAGACTTCCAATGCTTTCTCCTTGACACTGCCCTTTGGGGTTTCTCCCACAATGCCTTAGCTGGACATTACCTTAATTCGAACTTCATGAGCCTTTGGAGGGGCCACTTCTATCTCCTCTATGGAGAGAGGCTTTCCCGCCTCCCAGGCGACTGCAGCCTTACACCTGATCACCTGAAGTGGAGGGAAAAGAAGTAAAGTTTATTCTCCTAGATTAGTAATTATTTCACAGGCAACTGAGATAATGATGCCGCTAATGTTAGTGTGCCAGGCTGTGGAGAGGGTCCAGGGCATACAGCTCCTGCCCGTGCAGGCCTGAGGCCCAGAGTTCAGCTCCCCAGCATAACACCTGGAGGCAGGGCCCTGACTGTAATTTCACACTCAGATGCTAGAGATGGGATCTTCAGATCAAGCTGGCTGGATCGAGTAACTGGCCTGAAGAGCTCTGGGTTCAAGTGAAAGACCCTGATTCAATGTATGGTGGAGCAATTGAAGACCTGATGTCAGCCTGAGACCTCGACATACCCACCTGTGAACATGCATAAGCACACTCACACACACTACAAACTCAGACACACGAAAAGCTAAATAAATAAAACTAAATTGAACAGCATATTTACAGAAAAGCTTATAACCTCTCCAAGTGAGATGGAGAACTGTTTTTAGGTTTTGCATAAATCACACAGTGAATAATATATAATTAAAGGGCCAGATATAGTGAGGCAAACCTTTAGTCCCAGCGCTCAGAGGCAAGTGGATCTCAGTGAGCTCAAGGCCAGCTAGATCTACACTTCAAGTTCCAGGACCGACAGGGCTACATGGAAAGATCCCATCTCAAACCTTCCACCCCCAAACCACCATCAACCACGACAACAAATACATGCATATATATTATATATATTTAAATTGTGTATACATATATATATAATCGAAGGGCTGAAGAGATGGCTCAGTGGTTAAGAGCACCCACCTACTGCTCTTGCAGAAAACTCCAGGTTCAGTGCTAGGCATCTGCACTCTCACAGCTACCTGTAATTCTAGTTCCAGAGGACCTGTGCCGCCTCCTGCATGCACGTAGTGCATATAAACACACACAGGCACACACACATCTTAAAGGAGGGTGGGAGGTGGGGAGGAGATGGAGGAGGAGGAGGAAAAGGAAGAAGAGGAGGAGGAAAGAAAGAAAGAAAAGGAAAGAAGACGATGGAGCACATGTCCCAAGCTGGGGTGTAGCTCAATGGTAGAGCATGTGCCTTGAATGCACAAGGCCTTGGATTCGATACCTAGCACAACAACGGGCAAGCCAAGCAAAATCCCACCCAGAGTCTGTCACTAGGTTTGGCAAGTAATTCAAAGTTAGTATTCAAGCTTAGTATTATGCGTCCTAATAATCTTTTCCTTGGGATGGTTTCTATAGCATCACTTTAGTGCAATACTTCACAGTGGAAAGGATCCTAAGAAATACCCAAATGGGGGTAAAAATACTATAACCATCTCTTATAACTGTGCTAACTAATGCATTAGCCATTTGCCATGGGTGGCTATTGAACGCTATAGAAAAAGGCAAGTGTGAACTGAAATCAGGTATGATGTTAAATTTTGAAAGCTTAGAAGAGTGAAGAATATCTCAATTTAAAAATACTGATAAGGTGGAAATAATGTTGTGAGTATCAGGTTGGGTAAACATACCATTAGAATTAATTTTATGTGGTTCTGTAAAGTTTACAATTCCATATGCAATTTATATCGTGCATCTAAAGCAATGAGCTACCAGAGCGATTACACTCAGTACAGACCTTCCTAACCACGGAACCAAACCTAGTGAGAAGTGCTGGGTTTTGATCAGTTCACTTGACGCTTATGAAATGTGTTGACAGAATAAAGGTTGCAAGCCACTCACTGGGTTTACTGGAGATGGACTAGAAAGTCAAATAACGTGATTTGAAAAAACAGGTACACCGTGCTGCACGTAGAAAGCCAAGGCCGAAGGAAGGGCCTAACTTTGCTTGGGAGTTTTGAGCACGGCCCGCGCTCCAAATCTGATCCTGCAACCCGGGCGCGACCCGGGCAAGTTCTTCCGTCCCATGTGACGGGCGCGGGCCTCAGCCCACCCGGCTCCGGCAAAGCAGAGCAGAAAGCAGAGCTGCTCTCCAAGCGCGGCGCCGAAACAAAGCCTCCTTGCCCTCGCTGCGGCTGCGCTCGCCTTCCCCGGCGGGCGGCAGAGGGCCACCCGGGCGTTCCCCTCCTCTGCTCCGGCCCACCGCGCGCCTCCATACCTGGTTCGCCATGGCCGCAAGTTCTGGATCGAGCGCTAAGGTTCACGAGTGTAGCGGAACCCGGGTGTGGGCCGGACCGTGCGTGAGGGGAGGGGCTGAGCGCGGGAGGCGGGCCTTTGATGTAGGCGGGGCGTACGTGGGGGCGGGAGGAGGTGGCTGTGCGTAGGGCGGGGCTCGGCTGGGAGGCGGGCCTAATACCGGAAGGGCGGGGCCTGCGTTTCGGCTCCTGCGCTCTGTTGCTGGGGAGGCTGTAGTTTTGGGGCGGTGAAGCGCTTTATTCCGGGCTGGCTCGACTGAGCCTCTGCAAAGCATCTCTGTGATATTTTTTCGTCTAATTTTCGTGCAGTCTTTGCACGTTAGAAGTGAGAGAAATATAGCGTGTGGTAACACGTGTGGGAAGCACGTGTAGAACAAGCCACGCCTTCCGTGTGTCCCTGTCCGCGCCCCACCCCTCCCCTGTCTTCCCGCGCTTGCACGCGCTACCTAGAGAGCTACTGATTTGCGGGTTGGATGCGCTAGCGAGCTACTATTTTGTGGTTTGCACGCACTAGCGAACTAATGCAGCCTCTTGTTTTGCGGGTCTGGGTCTAGGACGAGTCAACACTGCGGCCCTCAAGGGCTTTGAAGGAACACTAGAGGGAGAGTACCCATCCTAGCAACAGCCCGAGCTCGGATTTCAGCAGGTTAGGACCGGGTCCTGGAATTTCAGGGGCCATCAGACACGGAGAGAAGTTTGCAGGAAGGGAATCGAGGGAGCAGAGTGGGCGCCTTTTAAGAGGGGACCAACTGTGTGGAGACAGAGGCTGCTGCAATTGCTGATGTAATCCCAAATGCTGCTTGAAATGTACCCACTAAAACACCGCATTTTGTCTTTTTCATGGCTCATTTCCTGAGGACACACTTTAAGGGTTGACATTCTCCACGGTACTGTTCAAAGCCCTTCCCTCACTTCACACTAACTCACACCCTGGCTTTTAACGTATATAATTAATAGGATGATCACCATAGTCTGTCTCCAGTCAGGGTAGTGTTCCTAAACTCCAGGCTTGAAGTACCAAGCCGGTGTGTATTAGGGTAGCTCATAGTGCTTGAAACCCAATGTCTTAGTTAGGGTTTTACTGCTGTGAACAGACACCATGACCAAGGCAAGTCTTATAAAAAACAACATTTAATTGGGGCTGGCTTACAGGTTCAGAGGTTCAGTTCATTATCATCAAGGTGAGAGCATGGCAGCATCCAGGCTGTCATGGCGCAGGAGGAGCTGAGAGTTCTATGTCTTCATCCAAAGGCTACTAGTGGAAGACTGACTTCCAGGCAACTAGGGTGAGGATCTTATACCCACACCCACAGTGACACACCCATTCCAACCAGGTCACACCTTCAGATGGTGCCACTCCCTGGTCCAAGGATATACAAACCATCACATTCCACTCCCTGGTCCCCATAGACTTGTTCAAAAACAGGAGTCTATGGGGGCCATACTTAAACATAGCATAATGCAAAATGCATTTAGTCCAACTTTCAAAGTCCTCATAGTCTATAGAAGTTGCAACAATGTTAAAAGTTCAAAGTTCAAGGTCTCTTCTGAGATTCATTCAACTTAATTAACTGTAATCCCCAAAGCAAGGCAGGAAACCAGCTGTGCAAACTCCAAACTCTGTCAAAGTGGTCTTCAGATCTCCACTCCTTTTTCATCTTTGTTGACTGCAACAAACTGCTTTCTCCTGGGCTGGCTCCACTCCCTGTTAGCAGCTTTCCTCAGCATGTATCCCATGGCTCTGGCATCTTTAACATCTTTGAGTCTCCAAGGCAATTTCAATGTTACAGCTTCTTGTTTCAGAGTCTGGGATTCCACTTGATCTTTTGGACTCCTCCTAAGGGTTGACATCACTTTTCCAGCTCTGCCCTCTGTAGCACTCTAAGCTCAGGTTGATCCACTCCACTACGGCTGCAGTTCTTGGTGATCACTCCATGGTACTGACATCTCCAATATACTGGGGTATTCCACTCCAACTAGGCTTCACCAGTAGCCTCTCATAGGCTCTCTTCAGGGTGCCAAGCCTCAAATCCTTTGCATGACCCCTTCAGTCCTGGGCCATCAACTACAACTGAGGCTTTACCTTCTCCAATGGCCTTCCCCGGCCTCTCACAGTGCTAAGCCTCAGCTTCTCTCCATGATCCCTTCATTCCTTCACAAGCAGTACCACCTGAGTGACTCTTACACATTACCAAGTCTAGTCGCAGCATGAGGTACAACCTTGGGTATCTCTGGAACACAGCTTCTTTGTGCTCCCAGAAAACAATTTCCAGAAGATTTCACCTCAGTGATGCTGATCTCTTCTTAATCACTGCTAATTCCTTAGCTGCAGCTAACCAGCATCAATTACCCAGTAGTTCCTCACATTCTTAAATCTAGAGCCAGAGCCACATGGCTGAAGCTGCCGAGTTCTGCTGCTTACAGGAACTAGAATATGATCCCCTTGTACTATTACATTATCACTAGCTTTATGTTTTCTAAATCCTTCACTGCCTAAGCTTGGCTATCCTGGTTCTTGCTCTGTAGATTGACCTTGAATGCAGAGATCAGCATGCTTGTCTCCTGAGATTAAAGGTGTGTACCACCATGCCTGGATTTAATTTAGCTGGGTAGGATCTTGCTCCAAGGTCCCACTCCCTTAATCTGTTATCTCCTAGAACACAGGAATTTGTTCCATTTCACTTCCTGGTACCCCTTTAATACTCGAACCATATATTTTATATTTTTCCTTTCTAAGCTTGCTATGCCTGTTCAAACTTCTCTTCATAAGACTTAACCAGAGAACAAAGTCTCTGCTGGGCTTTTTTGAAACTTCTTTTGTCAATGCAATTAATCCAAGTCTCTTCACCTTAGCCTCAGGCAAACTTTTCAGACAAGGACAAAAAGTAGCCACATTCTTCACCAAAGTACCACAAAGCCAGTCTTTATGCCGCATTCTGAAATTCTTCTCCTTTGAAATCTCTTGGGCCAGGTCAACACAGTTCAAATTACTCCCAGCAACTAAGTCTTCCATATTCCTACTAGGATGACCCATTAAGCCCCATTTAAAGCATTCTATTGCTTTCCAAATACAAAGTCCCAAAATCCACATTCTGTCAAATAAAAGCATGGTCAGGCCTATCACAGCAATACCCCACTTCTGGTACCAACTTCTGTCTTAGTTAGGGTTTTACTGCTGTGAACAGACACCATGACCAAGGCAAGTCTTATAAAAAACAACATTTAATTGGGGCTGGCTTACAGGTTCAGAGGTTCAGTTCATTATCATCAAGGTGAGAGCATGGCAGCATCCAGGCTGTCATGGCGCAGGAGGAGCTGAGAGTTCTATGTCTTCATCCAAAGGCTGCTAGTGGAAGACTGACTTCCAGGCAACTAGGGTGAGGATCTTATACCCACACCCACAGTGACACACCCATTCCAACCAGGTCACACCTTCAGATGGTGCCACTCCCTGGTCCAAGGATATACAAACCATCACACCCAACTTACTTGAAACTAATCTTGTATTCGTGCCTCCTAATCCTTTTAAATGGTTCCAGTCTCTGGTGATTAAAATATTCAAATATACAAGCCATTTCCCCTCAAACCACATGTGGATATTGTAAGTTATACTCCTGTGAGAAGTTGAACAAGTTGAGGAATTCATAATTCTTATTGAAGTGAAGTCACGCAGGGAGAGCTGCTGCCCTCCGAATTAGAGACAGGAATACAAAGACTCACAATTCATCAGACTAGAAATTCATCATTGCAAGAAGCAGTACTAGGGCCAGAAACTGAAGTGTGATTGACCTATTGCTGTAGGTGCTTTGTAGTTTAGTCTGACTTTTGTAAACGACGCAGGATGCAGTCATGTGGAGTGGAGTATTCTCATACTTTGAGAAGTTTATTTTCATGATTTCTCAGGGAAGGAGGGAGAAAAATTTTTCCTACTGTTTCCTTTAGAGCAGTGTTTGTCACGTGTGGGTCATGACCCTTCTGGGGGCCGAACGATCCTTTCATAGGGATCACATATCGGGTATATCCTGAACGTGAGATATTTTCATTCCGATTCATATCAAGCAGAGGATAGTCATGAAGTAGCAATGAGATAATTATGGTTGGGGTCACCACAACATGAGGAGCTGAATAAAGGGTTGTAGCATTAGGGAGGCTGAGACCACTGCTGTAGAGGGAGTATCAGTGTAAACATGTGTGTTCTTAAGGAGGCGTGCCCTCAAAAATGACTTGACCAGGGCTTAACTCAGCATGAGTTTTCCCTGTGCTCATCCAGTCAGGGAGAAGGGAGATGGGCAACTTCAGTCCTCTTTAGTTCTAGAATCCTATTCCTTGTAAGGGGCTGACAATTTAAAACAAAAACAAAACAAACAAAACAAAACAACCAACCAAACAAAAAACCACCTGAGGCCGGGCGTGGTGGTACACGCCTTTAATCCCAGCACTTGGGAGGCAGAGGCAGGTGGATTTCTGAGTTCGAGGCCAGCCTGGTCTACAGAGTGAGTTCCAGGACAGCCAGGGCTACACAGAGAAACCCTATCTTGAAAAAACAAACAAACAAACAAACCAAAACCAAAAACCCTGAGAATAACTAAAGTTTATAAGCTCACCTAAAGACTCAGATAAAATAAAGAATTTAAAACTGGATAAAATAAAGAATTAAAAACTGTAGAACATTTCCCCCTTTTACTCAGTAAATTATATCTGTCTTTTAATAATAAAAAAAAATCGCAAGGCACAGAGCAAGGCAAACCACAGTTTGAATGAACATGGCAAGCATGAAAACCAGACCCAGAAGGTGACAGCTGTGCTGGAATGATCAGACCGTGTGTTTTAGTTTTTCTTTTGTTGAAAACAGACTTTTCATACAATACATTCTGATTACATTTTTTCCTTCCCTTGACTTGTCCAAGATCCTTCTCACCTTCCCTCCAGTCTGATTCTACAACCTTTCTGCTTCCTGTTAGAAAACAAGCTGGTATCTGAATACCGATGATGATAATGATATAAAGCAAAAGCTGGAATAGGACAAAACAAATGAGCAAAAAGAAGAAACAGAACCAAAGAAAAAGCTTGAGAAATACATATATGCAGAAGCACAAATGTTTATACACATAGGAATCCCATAAAAACAACCAGAAGCCATAATATATACACAAAGGATCCATCCATAAGTTAAAAAAAAAAAAGACTGGAAAGCCGTGAAACAGAGAACCTTCCTCCAAAGGTTCTCTGAGTTAACTTCCTGTTGGTTTTCTACTGCTGGGCATGATGGCGCCTTGATAGTGATTTGTGTCCTCAGTGAAACTTGGTTGGACTGAACTAATCTTTCATTTGTGAGTAGTTATCAATTGGAGATAGCTTCTGGGTTAGAGTGGGAGCTTGTGTCCTCTTGCCCTCTCAGGGCTGGGACCCTGTTGGCCTGGACCTGTCTGTGCAGGATTTGTGCTTCCTCCGTCTCTGTCAGTCCCTCTGTGCATCACTCCTGAGCTTAGAAGGCCTCCTTTCCTTCATGTTGCCCACCCCACCTAGCTCTTACAATCTTTCTTCCTCTTCTTCCACGGGCTTCCCTGAGCCCCGAGGGCGGGCTTTGATGGACACATCATTCAGAGGTGTTCCAGGTCTTACTCTCTGCACATAGCCTAGCTGTGGGTCTGTGTTTGTTTTCATTTACTACAGGGAGAAGCTTCTGTGATGATAGCGGAGCAAGGCACTCATTTTTGAATATAGCACTGTGTTGTTAGTAGTCACTGTGTGACTATGTCTCTTCAGCCAAGAAGTCGTAGTCAGTTTTCCCCTAGGTACCTGGGCTATTTGGTATCAGGTTCTTGGCCACCTGCAGTGTTATGGAGATCAACCAAAAGCTTAGGTTGGGGCTGGTGAGATGGCTTAGCGGTTAAGAGCACTGACTGCTCTTCCGAAGGTCCTGAGTTCAATTCCCGCAACCACAACCATCCGTAATGAGATCTGACGCACTCTTCTGGTGTGTCTGAAGACAGCTACAGTGTGCTTACATTTAATAATAAACCTTAAAAAAAAAAAGCTTAGGTTGTTTCGTGGTTCCCACGGGCCCCCTTTGCCAATAACTCAACTGTGATATAGCTCACTTCTGGTCCTTCATTTGTTATTTGGTGGTTTATCTAGCTCACCTTTGTATATGTGGGTTTCCATACAACCACTCAGATGGCCCTTAGTTGTAGATACCCCTCCATTTCCTCTCTTACCCTGTGTTTCCTCCCACTCCCCATATGATTCTCCATGCATTACCCCCCCACCCCAATCCATCCATAACTATTCTATTTTCTCTTCCAGGGGAGAGCCATCCCTCCCCACTAGTCTTTTACTCTATACCTCGCTTCTGTGGTTACATGGATTACATTTTGAAGACTTAGCACCTGCCAGGCTGGTGGTACATGCCTTTAATTCCAGGACTGTGGAGGGAGAGGCAGGTGGATCTCTGAGTTCAAGGCCAACCTGTGCCTTCCCCCAGCCTTGAGCAGGCTGAATTAGACCTTGTTTTTGCCACAGCTGGTTAGCCCACTTAGGGTGGAGTCTTCCAACCTAGGTAAAGTCTATTGTCTGCCACATCTGCAGCTTCCTGCAAGATGCAACTACCTGCAGAGCAGCCTGAGCTTGTTGTCCTGACAAGATCCTGACAAGCCACGAGATCCTGGCATGGGGTGGGGGGTCCCCCTTTTAAGTTCAGGCTCAAAAAGTAAACATTGAGCCTTGATCAGAGAATTTTGTCTTGGCTCGTTATTTCTCTCGCTGTCCTTCCCATCCATCCCCAGCTTTCCTTTCAGGAAGCCAGGAACCTGTGGCTGCTGTTGGCTACACCAACCTGGTGTACAGAGAAAGTTCCAGGACAGCCAGGGCTACACAGAGAAACCCTGTCTTAAAAAAAAAAAAAAAATCATCCACCTGAGGCAATTTTTCATGGGGGACACAGCCAGTAGAGGTAAGCTGTGCACTGTACTGTCCCATGACTTTATTGTCTGGCACGTGGTTTTTCCTGCCTTCCCAAGAAGGCCGGTGGGGCCCCAGGAACATCCAGGTTAGACTCCTCCCCACACCCTCTACCTGCTAGATCCACCTGAGGCACAGCCGGCATTTTAGACATAACAGTTGACACTGACCTTTAACTTGATGGGCCTACATAAAGTTTTGTGGAATTTCTTAAGATTAAGAAACTTCATACAGAACTTACGGAACATAACAGGATATGTGGTCAGCATGACCTTGCTCTGAGTCAAGTGATTTTTTCTGTGTCAATGACTGGCAGGCATATTATAGCAACAATATGAAATAGCTGGCAGGCATGGAACCAAATGGCTACAGCTATGTGTGGGTGGGGGGAAGGCAGGCATCAACACAACATACCAAAACTTATGGGACACAAATGAAAGCAGCGCTAAGAGGAAAGCTCATAGCATAAGTGGCTTCTAAAGAAATTAGAGACTTCTCATACTAGCGATTTAAAAGCACACCTGAAAACTGTAGAACAAAAAGAAGCAAACACACGTATGAGGAGTAGATGGCAGGAAATAATCAAACTCAGGGCTGAAATCAATAAATTAGAAACAGAACAGCACAAAGAATCAACGAATTCAAGAGCTGGTTCTGTGAGAGAATCAACAAGATAGACAAACCCTTAGCCAACTAACAAAAGCCAGAGAGACGGTATTTAAGTCAACAAAATCAGAAATGAAAAGGGAAACAGTAACAATAGACACCGAGGAAACGAAAAGGCTTGTACTTTACAAAATTGGGAAATCTAAATGAAATGGGTGATTTTCTTGACAGATATCACTTACCAAAGTTAAATCAAGTTTAGGTAAACTAAATAGCCTTATAATTCCTAAGGAAATAAAATCAGTCATTAAAAGCCTCCCAACAAAAAAGATCACATTTTACTGAAAGCTATGTACAGACAATGCAATTTGCATCAAAATTCCAACACAATTCTTTACAGACCTTGAAAGAGAAATTCTCAATTAGGGTCACTTATGTAAACGATCTTATGTTCTGCACATAGTGATACTTTGACTTCGTCCTTTCTAATTTGCATCCCCTTGTCTTAGTCAGGGTTTGTATTCCTGCATAAAACATCATGACCAAGAGGTAAGTTGGGGAGGAAAGGGTTTATTCAGCTTACACTTCCACATTGCTGTTCACTGCCAAAGAAAGTCAGGACAGGAACTCAGACAGGAACTTGAAGGCAGGAGCTGATGCAGAGGCGATGGAGGGTGCTTCTTACTGGCTTGCTTCCCTGGCTTGCTCAGCTTCCTTTTTTATAGAAACTCACAATGTGCTGGGCCCTCCCTCTTCGTCACTAATTGAGAAAATGCTTTACAGCTGGATGTCATGGAGGCATTTCCTCAAGGGAGGCTCCTTTCTCTGGGATAAGTCCAACTTGTGTCAAGTTTTAAAAAAAAAAAACCCACCCAGTACATTCTTTGATCTCAATAAATATGGAAAAACAAACAAACAAACAAACAAACAAAAAACCAGGATAGCAAAAAGAGTTGTGTAGAATAAAAGAACTTCTGGAGATATCACCATTCCTGATTTCAAGCAATAATAAAAAAAAAAATCCCATGGTATTGGCATAAGAACAGGTTGACCAATGGAATAGAATAGAACATCCAGAAATAAACCAACACACCTACAGACACTTGAATTTTGACAAAGGAGCGAAAACCATACAATGGAACAGTTTCTTTATCTAGTGTTCAGTTGAGAGACATCTAGGTGGTTTCAAGTTTCTAGCTATTATGAATAGAACAGCAATAAATATTGTTAGACAAGTGTCTCTGTAGTAGGATGAAGGGTCCTCTGGGTATTTGCCTTTGGGTCTTTTCCTGTACTAATGAGTTCAAGGCCATTCCACACTTTCTTTTCTATCAGGTTCAGTGTATCTGATTTTATGTTGACCTTTTCAATCCATTTGGAGTTGAGTTTTGTGCAGGGAACTAAGTATGGATCAATTTGGATTCGTCTACACGCAGCCATCCAGTTGCTCAGCACCACTTGTGGTTTTTCCACTGTATATTTCTGGCTTCTTTATTAAAAAAAAAATCAGATGTCAGTAGGTGTGTGGATCTATGTCTTGTTCTTCACTTTGGTACTGTTGTTCAAGGTTTCTGTTTTTATGCCAATACCAGGCTGATTTTATTACTATAGCTTTGTAGTGCACATTGAAATCGGAAATGGTGAGACCTCTCGCCATTCTTTTATTGTTCAGGATTGTTTTAACTATCTTTGCTTTTTTTTTTAAATTTCCACATGAATCTGAGAATTATCCTTTCAAGGTCTGTGAAGAGTTATGGTGGGAATTGCATTGAATCTGTAGATTGCATTTAATTGAACAGAACTAGACAGAGGGATAGCTGCATGACTTTTCCTGGGAACTATAGAGAGTCTTCTCTTAGCCCCAGATTTTTCATTAAGAGACTGAGAAAATAAGTTAGCTCAAGTGTTAATTTGCTGAACCAATGTGTTGATTGGAGTTAGTTATAGGAGTCTGTTATAGGTAAATGCACTGGGGTTGGCAACACAGACCTTTAATTGTAGCTTCTCTCTCACAAGACAGAGGCTGGTGGGTCTCTATGAATTCCATACCAGCATGGTCTACATTTTGAGACAGATTTCTAATGCAAATCAAATCAAATCAAAATCAAACCAACCATCAATCATCAACCCCCCACCCCCAAAAAAACCCCAAAAACCAAACCAAAACAAAACTGTTTAGTCTGTAGATCCACCACCCTCATAAAGCAGTTGGAAGGGTAGTGTTTGTGTCCCTGTAATAAGACTTTAGATAGTAAGGTCTGCCTTGTCCAATTTACAGAGGATTGAATGGCTGAAGGGCCTGCTCTCTGTAAGGTGCTCAGGGTTCGGAACATGGCCCTGGTTCAGGGGGCTTACAGCAGAAAGTGTTTGAGAATCTCATTATCTAATACATAGGAAGGAACCCTTTATAATGGTAGCTTTGATATCAATAGAAATTGCTATTCATCCTGAGTTCTTTTTCTCAGTGAAAATGGCATCTAGGAAATGGAAAATTAAAAGGAACACCAGAGGGTGCTGTGGTAGCATTTTGAATACTAAGGTGCCAAAGGCATAGTGGCTACATGAAAACCCTTTGTGCTTTTCAGACAAGTGTATTGTAGTACTGTGATTAGGTTACCTTCTAAACTTAAGTGCTTGTACACGATTACTAGAATGGGTGCATATTGTCACTAATGTCAGACCCACGAAACCAGTTTTTAGAAATAAGACATATGCCTTGTTATGTGGGAGAATACATGTTTTGATAGGTAGGTTTAGTAACCCGCGGGTCAGTGGTCTATGTGTATTTTGACCTTTGGACTTTGGCCTTAGAGAATGGAGACCGGGACAGTTCTTTACAGCAAGAGAAAGTTCATTGTCCTGCAAACCATTACCATAACATTTTCGTTTTTTCCCTTTGGGGGGAACCAAGTTCTAGTCTGGCACAATGGCCTGACACTAGAAATGTAGTTTGTGTTGCGTCTAGCCTTTCAAGAAGCAGCATCCATTAATGAATGAGAACATGGAGGAGAAGGAGCTAGCTGTCAGAGCATAGACTTTCATGTATTTTACTCATTGTACATGATTTTAAAAAACAGTATCTCAGTCTGTAGTCAAGCTTGGCCTTGATTAGGGAGAAGACAAATATAAAAAACATTTTTTTTTGAAAAATTCCACTCAAAGCAGGAAATCTGCTTCCAGATAATGTCTTCTATTTATTAACAACAGGGAACCGCATCTATGGAATCTTTATGACATGGTCTCCTATATAAGACCTAGACAATAAAAACATCCATTGAGATTCCAATGTAGACAGGGGAAATCTCACAAGACATACCCCTAGATGAAGACCTACAGGCAGTCAGTGGCTATGAAGAGAGGACGACCAGTCTTCTCCAGGAAGGAGCCACCCAATAGGTTATCCAATCCTGATTGGTTAGCCAATTACTCATGTAGAACGTGAATAATACTAAATGGACTCAGCAGTTTCTATCTGTATATACATCTGTGTACATGTATGTATTTAACAGTGAAAGAAGAGAGGTCATGAATTCGAGAGTTAGGGGACAGGATGTGAGAGGAGCCGGAGAGGGAGACAATGGGATAGAAATCATGTGAATACTCAACATATAAAATTCCCCCCAAACAAAAAACACACCAGCTCCTAGAGAGCAGCAAGCAAAAACAGTGAATGTATAATTTATAGTTCATTTGTGCTGATACGAAGTGTAAATGCATGCTTTCTTTGGCTCATCATGTGAGGCAATAAGTCATCCAGACAGGCTCGGATCCAATCAGATAACATTCCAAGTTGCCCCTGGCATCTTCAGAAGGTCAGGATTGTTCGGATGCTGATAAAAGTAATACAACCGTAAATACTATTTATCTGACCACTTTACCCAAAGTCCGCAGGCTGTTTTCCTTTTCACTTTAGACTTTGGTCTAGTCTTTCTTTAGAGACGCCTTTTAAAAATCAATGTGTACGATTTATATACAGTAATGGGGTTCGTTGTGATATTAAGGCAGGTACACAGTGCTCTTTGATCATCTTCACCCCACCCCCTTCTTGCTCCACTCCTCCCTTTAGTAGAAGCCCATGCACCATGTCTCCTATTTTGTCACCTTTCTCCATCTGTGGCATTAATAATATTTGTGACAGTGTTAATAGACTGGGGGAAGGGGTAGTTTTCATTTTGTGACTTTTTTTCTTTGTTTCCAATCTTATCACGATGACTGCCATTTAGTCTCCTCTGCTTTATTTACTCCTCTTTTTTGCTGTGTCTTTTAAGTTCTTTGCTCCATTTTTTTTCTAAATACCGTGGTGCTCGCTCTTTGCTTCCATTAATAAAAGCTATGATTAACTAAAATCACTAATCCCAGTCTTACATAGTCCCCAGCCTCTAGGAAGCCCTCATTCTGAGGGCTGATATAGATTAATACCTAGGAAGCAATCCTGAGATGCACAGTGCAGCGGAAACTGCTGGATAAGTGGATTGATCTGAGAGGAGCCCCAGGACAAGGCAAGCCAGTGAGAGTTGAAGTGCGTGTGTGTACCTGATTCCTGCCACTCTCTGCTCATATCTCAGCAGTTGCACAGGGCTCTGACCATGAATGCTCTTTGACAAACCATAGAAAACAATTCTAGATGTGGGCACACTGGACCAGGGAACCTACCCTTTATTACACTATAGAAATCTTTCCTTCTAGGGAATAACTGACTTGAGTTAACCATTGTTTGTGAGAGGGAATTCATCTATCAGCGTATGCCACTACTGTATATGGCATAGTATATAACGCTGTGTATTGCGGAAAATCAAGCTTTCCCCCTCCCCCACCCCCCATGGCAATTGTTTAATCCTTTAAGCACTTCTAGCAATTTTGATGTAGTCAAGAGACACCTGGTTGGTTGTTAGAGTAATACGCTGGGCGGTGGTGGCGCATGCCTTTAATCCCAGCACTTGGGAGGCAGAGGCAGGCGGATTTCTGAGTTCGAGGACAGCCTGGTCTACAGAGTGAGTTCCAGGACAGCCAGGGCTACACAGAGAAACCCTGTCTCGAAAAACCAAAAAAAACAAAAACAAAACCCATAAAGGTTGGGGTTTGAAAGATGGCTCACTGGTTAGGAGCATTTGATGCTCTTGCAGAGAACCCAGGTTTAGTCCCCAGCACCTACATCAGATGGCTCACAAATGCCTGTAGTTCTACTTCCAGGGGGTGTGACATCCTATCTTGGCTTCCTCAGGCACCTACCTGCTCATGGTGCACAGAAACACACACAGAGATAGCACATAAAATAAAAAGTCATGAACAAAAATCATAAAGGGTTTCTAGTGTACCGAGTTACCAACTTTGCAGTTTACCTTTTTCCTTGCTTCATCAGGTCAATGGCGTCATTTATGCTCTCGAAAGGTAGGGCATGGGTCACCAGTAAGTCCAGATCGAATTTCTTATTCTTGTAGTCAGAAACCAGGTTTGGGACAGAGTCTACACTTTTCCAACCTGTAATTTGGCCACAGTGTCATATAAAGAAAGGCATGCCATTTGACCTATAGAAGTAGTTTAATTGTTCTCCTTTACAGATTTTTTATGGCATTCAGACATGTGCATAATGCGCTTTGATAATATCTACTGTCCCTGAATATTCTCTCTTGTCACCGTCCCATCCTCCTGCTGGTCCCCTTTAGTTTAATGTCTTTGCTTTGTTTACTTAAATCTAGGTAAGTGTGATTGTTGAAGAGGCGAAATTATTAGGCCAGATTTGGGTTGCTTTAAATACACCAAGCTTTTCTCTCTCCTTAATTTTATGGATTTATTATATTTAAGTGTTTTCCTTTGCCAGGTAATGGTGGTGCATCCCTTTAATCCTAGCATTTGGGAGGCAGAGGCAGGAATATCTCTGGCTCTGAGGCCAGCCTGGTCTACAGAGTGAGTTCCAAGACAGCCAGGGCTATACATAGAAGCAGACTTTCAAAAAAAAAAAAGTTTTTCTTCATAAGGAAAATTCAAGATTATTATCCATACTAGCTAAGAAATTGTCTTAATTAGACCAAAGTTTCTCTTTTGTTACTCTCAGTTGATTGGTTCATTTCAATACCACTTGAAATTTTTTTCCTTTTCTTTTGAGATGGTTCTTGTTATGAAATTAAGGTAGGCCATGAATTCACTATATGAAAACTTGTCTCAAACTTATGATCTATGTGCCTCATCCTCTTGAGAGCTAGGATTATAGGCTTGCATCACTAAGCTCAGCTACTTAAATTGAATTTTAATTTGTAAATTATAGACAAATTTCCATATAAACTTCATTGACTTTTCAAATACTAGACTAGTTTTTGTATACTCAATATTTATACAAATTATTTTTGTTTCAAAATTTAATAATTTTATAATTTCATATTATAGTAAAGAAACTAAAAACTATAAAGAAAGAAACTGACCACCAAAGAATGTTCCATTTATAGAACGGCCCAATATAACGTCCACGGTGGGTATAGTCATTTCGTCAACCTTTGCTCCAACCACAGTGCACGACCCCCAGCCTATTACAGTGCAGTCCACAGCTGCTTTCTGCAATGTCAAACAAAAGATTACCTGGGCAAGCAGAGAAATAGACATGACCTCTAGTGTGACTATATACAGTGCTCCAAGGACCGTTTGAACCATGTTGCCTGTTACATCATAGGCTCAAGTTCAGGACATCATCACATCATTTAATGACGTGTGAGGCTCTAGTGTTCTGTGACGTATAAAACGTACAAAATCATTCTTAGTACATCAAAAAGGTATTGAAAGGAAATGGGACACATTTTACCCTGTACAATCATCATTTGGCTGAAACTTCAATGTATAGCATGGATACTGAGAAACACAACCCTAGAATTAAGAAGAATCTGTAATAGTTTGGCAATCTACCATAAACATTTACTAAAGTATGAGAAATTCCAAAATTCCAGGTACTTGTGATGAGATTATTGAAAAGTATGAAGAGAGAGCTGGTAAGAGATTCTGTAGTACCTGCTAAAGGAGGCACACACTGACTCCTTAGATCCCAGAGGAGGAGAAAGATGGAGAGATGCTCCTTAAAACTGGGCAAAGACACAGAAAATAACACTTTGTTTCCCTACACTTTTTAGCCAACAGTTAAGATGTATCCTGCCTGCTATGCCTGCACTTGCTGAGATTTTGAGGCCATGGATTTGAGCTTTAATTGCTGAGTCACAATGTGGAAGAATAGCCCAAGAGAACTGGCTAGACATAAGGGAATCATTGACTGAGACAGAGAACTACTGTGTTAGCCTACTGTAAGTCTGGGGATGATGGAAAAATGCTAAGAACTGAAAAATGTAAGCTTCAGTGTGGAAGGCCATTCCGTGTAGAAACTATAAGGCAAACATAAACATTGCGACTGCTACAGAGGCCAGGAGTAGACCTGGTTTGATGCATACTGTTGAGCATGGAGGAAGACTTAGCTGTTCTCTTCCTGGAAGGTAACACATTCTAGAAAACTAGAATGTGCTTTGAAGTTTTTATTTTTTTTATTTTTATTTATTTATGTATTTATTTACTTATTTTTCGAGACAGGGTTTCTCTGTGTAACCCTGGCTGTCCTGGAACTCACTCTGTAGACCAGGCTGGCCTCGAACTCAGAAATCCGCCTGCCTCTGCCTCCCAAGTGCTGGGATTAAAGGAGTGTGCCACCACGCCTGGCCCTCATAATTTAAAGTAACCATAAGTCAGCTAGTAATAGAACATGTTAAAATTTAACAAGTTAAAATTAACATGCTCTATTAACTGACTTATATCACTGTTTTCTATTTGAAAAAAAAAAAAAAGAACAACAACAACAACAACAAAAAGCAACAGCGAAATTCTCCCAAAACTGTGGCACAGAGCTCGGGCTAAGGCACATGTCCTGGAGTATGGCTCAGGCATTGGTACTCTACAAAAAAACAAAGTAATAGCAAACACAGAACTTCCAACAGAAACTTCCAAGAAGTCTGTGCTGGACAGTTATATGTTATTGTGACACAAGCTAAAATCAGCTGAGAGCCGGGAATTTCAATTAAGAAAATGCCCTCATAAGATCAGCTGTAGGCAAGACTTGTAGGGCATTTTTTTGTAGTTGATTGATGGGGGGAGGGCCCAGCCCATCGTGGGTGGTGCCATCCTTGGGCTGGTAGTCTTTAGTTTTCTATAAGAAAGCAGGCTGAGCATCCCATGGGGAGCAATCCAGTAAGCAGCACCTCTCTCTCCATGGCCTCTGCATCCTAGAACTCCTGTCTCCAGGTTCTTATCTTGTGTGAGTTCCTGGCCTGGCTTCCTTCAATGATGGATTACAGTGTGGAAGTGTAAGCCAAATAAATTCCTTCCCATGGTGTTTGGTCATAGTGTTTCATCACAACATAGAAACTAATTAAGACAAAATCTAATGCCAGTCATCATAAACAAACACACAAACACCGCAGCAGCAGGTAGCTGCGTTTCACTGTGAAATGAGCTGTGGGAAGTGAAGAACGGGTGTGGAACACTGCAGGGTGCAGGGTGGGAAGCTCAGAACACAGGGCACAGCATGGGGTTATTAGCCCTGAATGCTGCTGCCCTGTCCCCTCTCCCTCCCCTGTCCCCCAGTATCCCAAGTGTTCCCAACTCTAGCTCGCATGTAATTGGCGGTCCCACATTCCAGTAACCAAGTAAATCAAAACTCTTAAAGCTTAATTAAACAATCAGATTTATGCATCAATAACATCACAATTTACAAGATGCCAATATAATAATTTCAGAGCCAGTTGATAATGATAAACGCTTTATCCCAATATTTCTAACCTTGTGAAATCATAACTACTTGTGGCTGGTAAATGCCATGCAGGCACATGTCCGAAGCCATCTTGGTTCTTCTCTACCCTCTGGGATGCTTCCTCTCTCTGCAATTCTTAGCTCTGCCCCCTTTCCCCTGTCCAATCACAGACCTCTTCTGCACGAATGTAACTGGACAGGTAAAATCCTGCAAACGTGCCTCCCTAATGGACCACACATTATCCCACCAACAGCCCATTCAGGTGATGCAGATGAGATTTTCAGCTTCCAAAATGTAAGCAAAATAAGTCTCTTCTAATAAGCCCCGTCCCCCCCCCCCCCAACACAGGTAGTTCATGACACTAACATAAAACCAACCAATAGAAACTACATCAGTGAGCTTTGATGGAAAGTTAGCATGGCTGAAGGAGTGGGTGGTGACCTACAACTGACAGTTCTTTTCTGTTCTGCCTTTGAAAAGGTTAACATTAAGAAGGACATCTCCTGCTGTAAGCACGACCCACTTTCCCTTATTATTTGGTGATTAAAGAATGTATTAGAAGTAAGAAGCAAGGACTGGGGATGGGGAGAGAAGTCCACATACCAAGGTCTGAGCTGTTCCTGCACAGTCAAGGGAGAAATCCAGACCTCCATCTGTCAGCGTCAGCTCAGTGATGACATCCTGGACAGGTTTGTCTAGCTCTCTGGGATTCAGGCAGTCAGTGGCTCCCAGGGCCTTGGCTTTTGGAAACTTCTCACCGTTGATGTCAATAGCTATGATTCTGGAAGCACCTGCTATTTTACACCCAATTATGGCAGAAAGACCTACACACCCTAGGCCAAAGACAGCACAAGTGGAACCGGGGGGTGACCTGCAGGCAGGAAAAGTACAGAGTGACTTAAAGTTGCTGATCTCAGCTTTTTCTTTCATGAGGGAGGGCGAGATGAGGACCCAGACATGGAATTAAATTTAAAAAAGGATGCCTGTTATAAAACTCTGATGTATCCAGTGGTGACAACCTGCTAGTGTGAAGACAGGTGCTTTCCTACCAAAATTTGTAGAATGACTCAAGGGCTATTCATATCTCAGTTCAGAAGGAGCAAGCCCAAGTGGAAAAAATTCTCTTATTTCACCTTCCCCTTCAATGATGTCAGAAAACAATTTAAAAGTCCACACAATCTCAAAGGAGTTCCCCCCCCCCATTGAAATTGGGTCAGAGGCATCTCTATTTCTCTTTCCGTCTCCCCTCCCCCTCTCCTCCCCCTACCCTCTCTCTCCCCCTTCCCCTCTCCCTCTTCCCCTCCCCCCCTCTCTTTTGGACAGGGTTTCTCTGTATAGTCCCACTGTTCTGGAAGTTGATCAGTAGACCAGCCTGATAGATAGATAGATAGATAGATAGATAGATAGATAGATAGATAGATAGAGATTGATAGACTAACATATGTCTAATGTGTTGAGTAAAGTCTGCAGAGAGAGATGGGGCTTCTTCCCTGCAACGCTTCAGGGATGCCTAGGAGATCTTTCATTTTCTTTTTACCATCTTGTCTATTTGACTGTAACCTAGTTAACCTTGAAAGAGTGTTCAAGGGCTGAAGAGATGGCTCAGTGGTTAAGAGCACTGACTGCTCTTCCAGAGGTCTTGAGTTCAATTCCCAGCAACCACATGGTGGCTCAAAACTGTCTGTAATGGGATTCGATATCCTCTTCTGGTGTGTCTGAACACAGCTACAGTGTACTCATATAAATAACATAAACAAACTTAAAAAAAAGTGTTTAAATTCTAATAGGAACCCAGGAACACATCTTGTAAGAATATACTCTCTTAAAATCACAAAAGGATGGGAAATTGGTAAATTATTATTGATTGAGGGAGAATAATCTATAGAATCAGGGAGAAAGCAAGGTGACGAAATGGAAATAGGTGGGGATTCTCTATTTGCTGTTGTCCCAGGTGAGCATTCCTATTCAGGGGTCATATTTAAATGGGCTTTATATAAATCAGGGGACATCTGTATGTAGCTTATTAAGTCAGTGTTTTATATATGCAATATAACAATATGCTCATACCTATTACTATTATTATTCAGAGACATCTAATAGTGCACATAAAATCACAGAGGTTAAGTTAGAGATGTAGTTCAATGGTACAGCACTTTCCTAGCAGGTACAGGACCTGGGGTTCAATCCCCAGTACATATAAAAAGATAATCACAGAGGTGGTAAATGATCTAGTTAATCATGGTGGCAAGAAGCAACGCAGCCAGAGTGTGAAGACGGTCCTGACTCCTTTATACAGCGTTGTCTCCCAGCAACCTCTGTCTGCAGACAGCCTAGCACTTAAGTGTACCTTGGCAGTATTGATGGCAGCCCCGTAGCCTGATGAGAACCCACATCCAATCAGGCACACTCTCTCCAAGTTTGCCTCATCATCGACTCTGGCAAGATTGGCCTCTGAAACCACAGTGTACTGAGAGAACGAACTGACTCCCATGAAGTGGTAAATTGATCTTCCTTTGCAGGTAAACCTACTGGTTCTGTCTTCCATGAGCTCCTGATCAATAGTGGGGTATTTAAAGTTTCTAGGGAAAAAAAGCACACAATGAAGAAGATATATCGGTTGTCATATAAAACATTTTTTTGTCATGAACGTTTTATGGAATCGACAGGAAAGGTTGGGAAAATAATTTGATCTTTTTCCCCACCCATACATAGTATTTCTGAGTTATGCTAGTGTCAATACCAGCACACCTGTTGAGCGCTTTCTGTATGTCAGGAGCTCTCTTAAGGGTTATGTTATGAATTCATTTTTTTCCGATAGAAAGCTCAAATAAAACTAAAAATGACCCTCCAGATGCTTATCTTCCAGTGTCATTAACTGTCAAGTTCTGGCCAGTCAAGTTTCCCCTGCCACCCTCTTCTCCTATATTGTATTATTTCTCTGTACTGAAATACCTTGGTACCTGTTTCTCAAGGCTTCCTTTAAGTTGGCATTGTGCATTTATTAAGACTGGAGCCATCAGTCCTGTAGTTTCCCTCCTCATGAGTGTGGCTGGGGATCTCTACTGAGATCCGGGTTAATGCGCCTCTGTTCCAACATTGCCTCTTAAATCCGAAAGTTTTAATGAAATGTCTGATTCAGGTCTTACATTTTTCTGAGACTACTTCAAAGTTGCTGTAATATACCTAGAGGGGTCACTGTATCTGATTCTTTCTCTCTCTCTTTCTTTCTTTCTTTCTTTCTTTCTTTCTTTCTTTCTTTCTTTCTTTCTTTCTTTCTTTCTTTCTTTCTTTCAATGCTATTAGAATTCATGGCCACTGTCTAAACCCATCATTTCATTAAAGGTTTGCAAAAGAATAAAAAGAATATAGTTTTAATTCAACCCTGAAAACTGACATTAGTATCTTCTTGTAGATGGAGAAACAGAGGCATAGATATGAGTAGTATGGTTTTAACTTATTTTTATAAAAGATTTGCTTGTTATGTATGTGTGTGAGTTTATATGTATCACATGTGTAGATGCTCAGAGAGGCCAGAAGAAGGTGTTGGATCTCTTGGAACTGGAGTTACAGGTGGTTCTGCACCCCTACAGAGGTGCCTGGAACTGAATTCAAGTCCTCTGCGAGAGTAGTGACCACTTTTAACTGCTGAGCCCTCCTGTCCAGGTTTTAACTTCTTAAATAACCAGCTTCAATCAACATTCAGGATAAACACATCTTTCTATGGTTTCAATAAAATCAGTCTGAGGTGATTAAGATCCATCTTGTTGAGCCCCAGTGTCTGTGTTAAAAGCCTGTTTTGGGGACCTGAAGTTGTATGGCCCTGGAGTAAATTATTATGTCTTTCTATATTCTTTCTCACTCCCCTAGAAGTAGATGTGATTTTAACTTGGAATTTATCCCTCCAGTGCTGTGTTTCTACTTTTGTTACATACACATGTAACCATAAACTCTGGTACTGTCTTCCTGTGCCATACCATATAGTATGTACTTTAGCATCTTGCTTCTTTCCTTTAGTGTAAAATTAGGCTACTGTATATATTTTAAGTCTAGCTCTTTTCATTGTATGGTAGTCCATTGTGTTCCTGTATAGCAGTGGATTAGCCCACTGAAGGACACTCCTGTGGGTTTTGATTGCTCTCATAAACCACATGTATTTGGAACAGTGTCTTATAGGCACATGGAAGCAGCATTAGCAAGCGGAAGCTTTGCACCCTTTCACCTCCATTTATGTTTGGCCAGTGTGTTCACGACATGCGTGTCTACTGATACTCGCATTAACAGCGAAGGGGGCTTACCGGAGTTTCCCACAGAGGTTTGTGAGGGGGCTCAGACAGAGCTTGCACCTTTTGCACTGTGGTGCAAAGAATGGGATTACTTTGTCACCTACAAAGAAAGGCCACACGTTAGGTAGCACCTAAGATGTAGTTATAGTTTCTAGAAGCTCAGTTGGGTTATGAGTCAGTGGTGGAGAACTTGCAAGGTCTCCGGCTTGATTCCCAGCCCTCAAAAACTTTCTCTTACATAAACCAATGGAAAACATTTTTTTTATAGTATACATTTTATATTCAATAAGAATAGATAAGTAGCAAAAATATTTTGCTTCAGTAAGCTAGAAGATTGTGGATTTTTTTTTTTCTATTTTAATCTGCTAGGCAGCCAGGCCTCCTGAACTGGTATTCACAGGTACAGAGGTCTGGCTGGGAATCTGCTCACTGATATCAACTCTGCATAAGACTGTTGTTTACTGTCTCTTCAAACACTCTGTATGGAACTGAGAACACCACTGTAGGACTAAGGAGGTGGGATGCGCTAGGCTAGGACACTCACTGCTCATGCTGTACCTCCAATTCCCACTTAACAATGGCTTTAGTTCTTTGATGACCAAAGTGATGATAATTCACACGTGATTAGCAGTTCACTTATAATGTGTGGCAGCACCATTAGCTAATGTTATTATCTGACTTCTCATACCTGCCATTTTAGAAAAGAAAAAAATCCAAGTCCAATCACAAAAACGATTGTAAGTGGCCCCAGTCATACAGCCAGTAAATGGCAGCGTCAGGACTAAAGGCTTACACTGACCATACTTTCAAGGCTGCAAGGTTTTGAGGGAGCAACCTGGTTTTGTGCTTATACTTGGAATGAAAAATACTAATATACCTCCAAGTTTGGATGCAGGGCTGAGTGGCTCATCAGATCGTACACAAACTGCCCACCAGTGTGCCCTGCATGTGTTATAAACTATAATGAGCCTTTGGCTTGCTCCAGGGTATTAGGTTTTCTCTTATGAACTTCCGAAATGACACTTAAGCTAACACTGACATGTGTGCTGCTTTCCCCTTAAGCCTCCTGCAAGCCCTCACTCATTACACAACCGTAAAATAAATTTCCATTTCACGTGGAGGAAGTATTTGTGAACCACAGAAGTGTCAGTGTGTATTAACCACAGAGCTTTGCTTGAGAGGGCAGTTTCTCCATTTATGTCAATAAAGTGGCCATATTTTTAGGGTTTTATTAGGCTATTCTGTTTTCAAATATTCTACTTCCTTGTTACACCATGACAGATTGTGTCAATGCCCCTTTGGGAAGGTTGAATGATGTAATCTAAGCAGAAAAGCCCAGTCATAGCACAAAAGACAAAGGCAGTTGTCAGGAGCTATCACGGAAAAAGCTAGGACTGTCGATGTCATTGAAATTGGAAGGTGAAATACCTGGTTTGAAGTTGGTCACTCCCGGCCCAACACTTTCTACAATTCCTGCACACTCATGACCAAGGACTACCGGGAAGAGAGCTTTCTTCTCAGGATTGGTGGCATTGATGTCAGTAGGGCACACACACGTGGCGATTACCTACAAAGCAAGACAGACCTGAGTTGTGGTTCTGCAGGGTGTTCGTAGGTGCGATGTTATCTTGAATCATTACAGCAATCCTACAAGTCAGTAAAAGAATTACATTTTGAGGGAAAGAGAGGGCATATAAAATGGGCATACAAAAATGCATTCTTTTCTTCCTGGAATCCAGTTTAATTTTCCAATTTTCATTGTTTCTGGAAAAAAGAAGTCATAGGGTTGGTGATGTCTTTTCTAGGAGACAAAAAACAAAACAAAACAAAAAAAACAAAGGTAAAAGAGACAAGAAACTAGACACCAGGCAGTGGTGAGGACATACATAGGTCTACATGGCTTGTTCTGCTGTGTGGCGGCTGCATGAACTGTGCTAGAGGAAATAGACCTTCTGTAGTTAAAAGAAATGAAATCACTCTTCAACTTGTCCCAGTGTGATTCTTCAGATTTGTTCATGAGGCTTCATCCCGCATCCTCACACACAAGCCTGTGATGGGTTGGTCCAAAGGAAAGATGAATAACTGTGGATCCTAACTGTTAATGGTCCTGCTCTACTCTTCTCTACTGACCCACCCCTAATCCCTCCTCTTGGCACCCATGGCCCTATGTGGCCTGCCTGCCTGGGGAGTTTCTCCAAGTTCTCAACTTTCTTTCCTTAGGGCTCTCCCTCTCCCCCCTCCCCTGCCCCTCTCCCCTCCCCCCTCTCCCCTCCCCCTTTTCTGTAACATTTCCCCATAATTAGCATTTGGAAAATAAAAAGAAAACTTAACTAATTCTAATGCAAAACAAAGTACTTTGCTAATTCTTAGGGCTGGTATCAAGAGTAAAACAGTTGAATTAGATTCAAACCCAACGCAAAAAAAAAAAAAAAAAAAAAGAGTGATAATGCCTCTTTTAAAATTTGGATCTAAAAATATAGCCGCCCATAGGAGAAAGTTAACATTCAGGGCCATGTCTGTACTGCCCAGCTCAAGTCCCCACTCACCTGAATCCGAACCTCACAAGCTTTAGGAGGGGACACTTCAATTTCTTCAATGCAAAGGGGACTGCCAGTTTTCCAGGCAATGGCTGCCTTGCATTTAATAACCTGAAAGAGCGATGATGGAGAGGGAGTAAAGTGGAGACTGAAGGTGAGGGAAGGGAGGGAGAGAGAGGAAGAGAGAATCCGTTTTCTTTTTCCAAAAAAGGACAATGCCATAATTCTTAAAAAAAGAGAGGTTTTTAACTAGTTGCATCTATACTTACATTATTTTCAGGAGAAGAGATCTTCACAAAACTCAATGTCTGTGTTATAACAATTGTATTTTTTATATTTTGAGAAACACATATATGAAAAACTGCCCCAATTCTATCCCTACATATTTATCTACATAACAAAGGAGAGATAGTTATAAGGCCTATGGTTTTGGTAGGGGGCCAAGGGTGTTTGTAACCAGCTCGGAATTACCTGAGCTGAGGTTGCTAGGTGTGCTTTGGACTTGGTACTTACGTGGTCTTTGGGCCAGCAGGTATTTCCATCACTCTAGAGTTGCTAGAGAAGAAAGTCCCGCCCTAAATCCACTCACATGATCCACTGAGGTCTCCAGATGGTAAAACATCTGGGAAGTGAGGCTTACACAATCAGTTTATTACTAGATTGTAAGTTAAATAAAAATTGTTCTCTTTGTAAGAATTGAGTAAAAGTGCATTAAAAATTAAACATCTAAGATTTTATAATTAATTCCTATGTTATGTTTTCAGTCCAAAAACATAAGTAAAATTGAAAGTTGAAAGGACGTCTACAGTCCCTTGTCCTGATCTCTACCTAACTACTGTGGGAAGTTTCTTTGACCATTTGAGAACTTGCTTCTCAATTGTTCTTAGGCAGTTTTTAATTATGGCTTTAATGGGTGCTTTTATATGACAAATGCTGTGTATATTCGTTACTAGGATGCCCTGGACACTGTCAAATCAGAGTTGTTTTTCCTTAGAGCAGATTCTAGCTTAGGGACCGCTCCTACCCCTTCAGTTGACTTCAGTTTCCGTGTAACCCGGAAGAAACCAGCAACCGAATGCTGATAGAGATTATTTACTTACTTTTCCCTGGGTGCCCATTTTCCTTGGGAAGCTTGCTTTGGAAGTTCTTGAGCGCGTCCGATTAGACCAGCAAGAACGAAGCTGCAACAGGATCCTTTTGCACACGTTTATTTTGTAGAGGCGAAAAGACCCTGAGCCCAGCCCTGGTGCTGCTTTATATAGGCCTAGGAGAGGCGTGTCTCACACCCGGATTGTGTTTTGCTTGGTTGATGCTTACTACCTCATTTGCATTCCTATATCTGATTGGTTACTTTCTCTCTCATCTGATTGGTTAACTTCTCTCTCTTCTGATTGGTCAATTTCTCTATCATCTGATTGGTCAATTTCTCTCTCTTCTGATTGGTCAATTTTGGTCAATTCTCAAAACCTCATCTTGGCAAAAAAACTTTCCTGCCTATGTATGCGTGGTGGCCAGCAGAAGCCTGTGCCACTCTGCAACAGCACATGTGGCTTCCCACAGGAAGTGTCTTTCTGACTCTGGCCTTTCACCTCGACCCAGCATGCTCTGTGTCCTGTGCTGGAGACTGGATAAATAGCATTGGTGCTGGCTGCTTCTCCAATCACAGCCCTGCCTGTCTTGTGCTGTGACATTTTGTACTGTCATAGTTCACCTACAAACCCATCACTCTCAGCTGCCACCAGATTTTTTTTTCTGTTTTAGCAATTTTATTTTATTTTTTTTAATTTTTAATATTTTTTATTACGTATCTTCCTCAATTACATTTCCAATGCTATCCCCAGATTTTTTTAATTCGTTCTTTTTTTTAAACTTTTATTACAATATATCAACTAGACAAAGTGCATTAATTGTGTAAGGCTGAGTTACAAATAATTTCTAAGCAAAGGTCATCTCAGTCGTTCTGGAACGTCCCTCCTACCCATTCTCCTGTTTTACACTCTGATAATAATTTCCTTGCACATTTGTGGTTTTGCTACCTATTTGTGCTTTCCTATCAAATAGTTTAATTTTGTTTATTAGTAGGTTTGTGTGAATAGACTCAAAGTGTATACCCTTCCATGTATTCCCGCCTAGTTCTGTTTGTTGATCGTTCACAGTGCTTTTAGTACGTATGTGTGTATGTATGTATTTAATGTATATGGGTATTCTGACTGCATGTGTGTCTGTGTACCACATGTGTTCTTGGTGTCCATGGAAACCAGAAGAGGTTGCCAGCGCCCCTAGGACTGGAGTTACAGATAGCTGGGAATAATCATGTAGGTTCTAGTAATCGGGCCAAGGTCCTCTAGAAGAGTATGCCAGTACTCTTAATTGCTGAGCCATCTTTCCAGTCATTCACAATGGTTTAGTTGTGGTTTATTTTCTTACTGTTGAACACTCTATTGTATGACCCATAATTCATGCATTCCTATCTGTTTTTTCTTTCTAATCATGGTGAGTCAGCGGCTACGTAAAAATCATGTATCCATCAACCTTGACAGTGTGCAGAGAAGTTCGCTGTCTCCCAAGTTCCTTGGCTGTATCCTGCTTTAAAGTTCTGCCCCACCGCTGGCTGTTTCTCTCTGTGGTCTGGCTGTCCTCTTATGACTCTATCCTGGTGGACAGCTCCTGTGGCTACTATGGAAGTTCCTGGATGTGCAACTGTGGTGGTCACAGCAACTCATGTTTACAGAAACTTCTGCTTACAGTCACCAGACTTGAAGTTGATACTGTGGCGGTTTGTAAGGTAATGCCATTCTTTACGACCTTTGTTTCTCTGATGATCACTGAGAATAAGCACTTTGGGGTCTGGAGTCAGGTCACACAGCTTATAAATGAATTAATGAGACATTGTTAAGATCATCATTATGTGACTTTCTTTTCTCATAGTACTCCTAATTTTTTTGCTTTACATCTTTAAACTTGTTTATTTTATTTAGTGTCTGTGTATGTGTGTGAGAATGTGTATTTGTGTGTGTGCATGTATGTGTGCATGTGCGTGTGTGTATGTGCGTGCGTGTGTCAGGAGAAGCTGAAGGGCTCAGTTCTTTTCCTCAATGATGTAGGCTCTGGGACTTGACTTTAAGTGGTCAGGTCTGGTGGCCATGGCCTTTATCTGCTGATCCACTACACTGACCCTGGTTTACATATTTTACATTTTGATCATGTGAAAGTTCCGTATTCTGTGTATTAAAAGTTTAACTTATTTTTGCCGTCTTTTCAATATGTTCTCTTTAGCCATGCCAGTTTCTCACCTTCTCACAGTATTATTCACTAGCTCTTCTTGACTTTAGTAGTTTAATATTGAATAAAGCTATTTTACTCAACTTTACATGCTCTCCCTTTCTCATGCTTTCTGTTTGTTAGTTTTTGAGAAGGTGTCTCTCTATGTAACCCTGAATGTCCTAGATTTCATCATGTAGACCAGGCTGGCTTTGAACTTACAGAGATCTACCTGCCTCTGCCTCTTGAGTGCTGGTTTGATTTTTATTCAATGCCTGGCCTCTTTAACTCTCTTACTACCCACCCTTAATAATTCATTTGGTTCCATCTTTATTTTTCTATTTATACATTTAAAAGAGTTGTTAGTATCTCCTTGTAACAATCAAACAAGACAAACCTTCCGAACACCTGTTCTTTTATAACACTTCTGTGTAGCAGTGAGCTTTTCTAGCCTTTACCATCTCCATGTCCTTTATACAACAGGTCAGCCTCCCTCCCTCCCCTCCTCCCTCCCTCCCTCCTTCCTTACTTGTGCCATCCCTTTACCCTCTTCCCATTTCTCTTTTCTCCCCCCCTCCACTCCCTTCCTTCTTCCTTTCCTATCTTTCTTGGTGCTTTGGGCTGGACTTGCCAATTGCTTGCCAAGAGTATCCCTGTTTCTCCCTCCTCAGGGTTCTATAGCTCCCTTGGCCGTCCTCTCTACATTTCTGACACACTCTGCACCCCCTTTCATTTCCTTCTTCACACTGTTGCTAATCTGCAGATAGGCTTCTCATTATTTTTTGTTTGCACTGCTGTAGTAATCTTGATACCGAGTCTTCTGTTAGCACAGCTCTGTCTACAGTCCCTGTTTCAAAAAAACTAGGTTAATATTCCAAATAGTTTCTTTTAAAAAACATTTTCACTTTTTTTTCTTGGTAGTATTTTAAAAGTCAGGAACTTTTTCTGCTGTCTAAATCCTACCAAAGCAGTGGCAAAACTCACTCCAGTTCTCAAGAACATTTATCTCCACACTAAATTATATTGACTATTACCCTTCAGGTTTCCTGGTTTGTGTTTTGCTCCCCCCATTTTGTCTGTGCCCTCCCCTGACATCTTGCTTCTGTGCTGACCTGACCGGAGCTGTCCCACAGTTGTCTTGCCTACTGAACTCTGAGACACCCTTCAGACACACAGGCTGCTTCCTTACTCCTTCTTCCCCTGCTCCTCAGGGGCACGGCACCCACATGAGCCCAACTGATGTCATGTTCACACTCTGTTATTTGTCCCTGTTTATACAATCCCATCCACTACAAGAAGAAACTTCTCTGGTGATCTGTGGGTATAACAACACATCATTAGGACTGAAATGGCATTTTATTTACGTGTTATATCTTTCCTAGAGAATTTCAGAGTCCCGAAAGACATCAGATACTCTGTAAATTGCTTGCCAAGTTGTGTGTGTGCTGTGGGATCACAATAATCGCCATCAGATATCAGCATTATTGCATCTTCTCGTGTGCTTGTGGTCATGTTGCCTTTCCATCATGATCTTTGCTTTTAGTGTAGATCAGTAGCCCTGGCTGTCCTGGAACTCACTATGTAGACCAGACTGTCCTTGAGCTCACAGAGATCCGCCTGCCTTTTCCTCCTGAGTGATGGGATTAAAGGCATGCATTAAGGATTTCCAGCAGCTTCTTTGAAAGTAAGTGTGAACTGAAGTTCCCAGAACAAAGTCATAGGTAGGTTGAAGGTCTACAAATAATGAGGACCAGGATTTAATCCCTAGAGCCCATGTTCTATGCCCATGCTGGGCATGGTGGCATGTGCTTGTGACTCAAGCACTGGAGAGTGAGAGACAGAAAGCTCCCTGGGGTTCACTGGCCGGCTAGCCTAGTCTACTTGGAGAGTCTAGGCCGTGGGAGACACTCTTTCAAAGTCAAGAAGGTGAAGAGTGTTCTAGAAGATTTCACTTGAGGTTGACCTGTGTCCTCCAGCTTCACACACATGTTCACCTGCACTGCCTCCCCTACCGGGCACATGGACCACACATGCATCAAAATAATGACACCATCATCCTTAACAACGTGGGATGAATGTTTGACATCTGGCTTGGGAGTGGGCATAGCAGCAGTACCAGGTCTCAGAGAAGAGCACAGGGAAACTGCAGATCAAGCCTGAGTGAGCTGTGATGGGAGAAAAGGCTAGCGAGCAATTCTGTGAAGGACTGTCACCCTGGGAAAATCAAACCCTTCCCTGCTTTCAAGCACTATCAACATATGAATTATGTGGTATGCCTAGGTTCTGTTATTTTTTCAGTGTTATTTAATTTTTAAAAACCAATAGATTTTTAGAGGGATTAATTTGAAGAATTGGAAAGCATTTTAAAGAACCAAGAGGCAAGATCTTCAGAGCATTTTCCCAGGGCTGTCCTTCAGGTTCTTAGCCTATTTTCTGAAGGCATGCATCTATATCTAACTCTCCTATTCTTGACCCAGTCATTCCCTATAGCAATATGCTAGCACTCTTGAAAACCCCAAGCTCAGACGTGTTGCTCACTGGGTCTACCTGTTCCTTAAAGATCACTCATCTAAGTTCATGTCATCTGGTTTGCAGTTCTGGTGACTTCCTCTAGGCCCCAGGCAAAATAAATCACTAGAATTTCAGAATAAGATTAAGAGTATAATATGAAATTTTATCTATCTATCTATCTATCTATCTATCTATCTATCTATCTATCTATCTAGTATCTATCACTGTACAATTTGTGAAATGGCAGCTTTATGGTTCAGGGGTTCTAGGACTCTGTCTTCTATGTTGTTTTTTTCTGGGTAGCATGTTTCTCAGTATGGAGGCCTATCTTTTTTTTTTTTTTGTCACTCAAAGACTGATTTTGTCATTTGTCATACATACATAGTATATATGCACTTATAATCCAAGGATAATCATTAATTCTTAGAGCATATATGATATAAAACTACATAGAAGAAAAGAGAGGCCAGTTTACCACACAAGTAGCATAAAGCCACTATGTGGCTTCCATAAGTCTACAAGTCATCCTGCAATGTTGAAAATGGAGCGATCGATTCTTCAGTGCCAGGTCTGATTCCCAGAACAGACTTTGAAGTTCCCATTCTGGCAGGGACTCAGTTGAGTTCCCTGAGGCAGACCTTTGTTCCTGTGGTTTCAGTCTCAGGGGAAAAGAGAAGCCGTGGGTCTCTCTCATAGGTCAGTTTTATAATGAGATTGGTGGCCATTATAAGTTGCTTGTTTTTTCCTCACTGATGTAAACGTGTTGCTTGCTTTTGTTTAGTGAGTCTTACCCATCTCTCCTGAGTATGATGCATTCCATGTGCAAAACACAGCAATGGTGGTAACATGTTTGCTTAGTGGACCAGGGGCTAGATTTGAACTTTGTTTGATTACAAAGTTTATATTTATTATCAAGCTACTGTTTTGGCAGTTTTAGGTATTTGATAAAATTTGGACTCTGTAATTTTCCTCTCTTTTATTACTGGAGATTAGAATTCTGAACTCTGGGACATTGTCAGTTCACCCTTACTATTTAAGTTAATAATTGCCTGGTGGGATTAGTATACTGGTTCTGTTTAGAATAAAAGATAACATTTTTCTTCTTCTGATGAGCATATACAGCTTAATATTGACATATCAAGCAAATATAATTTTTGTAATAATTCAGATTTCAGGTCATATAACACCTCTTCTGATTTGTCCAACAGAATCCAGGCTCCTTGTGTTACAAGCCTCTCATGTCTTTCCTTCATAATCTTTTGATTTTCGCTCTTGAAATTGACATGCTCAGTGGTACCCCTATTTTATCCAGTGATTTCTTTTGGCAGAATGTAGTATGCAGAATTTAAATGGAACCGTGTCTTAGTCAGAGTTTCTATTCCTGCACAAACATCCTGACCAAGAAACAAGTTGGGGAGGAAAGGGTTTATTCGGCTTACACTTCCATACTGCTGTTCATCACCAAAGGAAGTCAGGACTGGAACTCAAGCAGGTCAGAAAGCAGGAGCTGATGCAGAGGCCATCTTTACTGGCTTGTTTCCCCTGGCTTGCTCAGTCTGCTCTCTTATAGAACTAAGACTACCAACCCAGAGATGGTCCTACCCACAAGGGGCCTTTCCCCCTTGATCACTAATTGAGGAAATGCCTTACAGTTGGATCTCATGGAGGCCATTTCCTCAACTGAAGCTCCTTTCTCTGTGATAACTCCAGCCTGTGTCAAGTTGACACAAAACTAGCCAGTACAAGAATTCTGTCACCCTGACAAACAGCACAGACTCTTTGCTTATTGCAGGCCACAGCAAGCTACACGGACAGATGCATCTGAGCTGCCTGGAAGCAGGGTCACCACCAGGAGCTGTGCTTTCAGGAGAAGCACATAGGAAAAGGCCATAGTCTTGAAGTCCATAAAAAGAGGTACACAATTGCTAAATATCGCATGAATCTTGTTACTATTAATGAAACATAAAATGAGTACTTATACCTCAAACATGTTTGCAGCCTGCTAATGTTAAGAAACAAAGGACAGCTATTAGAACACACAAGAAGACTGGCTGTGGAGGCAAACCTGTGTTCAAGGCCTTCTATGCACACAGTACTTAATTGGTATCTAAATTCACTGCAGTATTTAAAATCTGTCTTTCAGTACACATTAAGTCCACTTTGAAGTTCTTGTTTCTAGAATGTTTATTGCGTTTTGTGGTGAACACTTTCTGTGTGCATGCATTCATGATCAGTTATTCTCATGAGACTGAAAGCTTTATGACAGTAAGGACCACATGTGCTTTGTTGAAATCGTGTACACGATGCCTGCCTAACAACAGGGCTTGGCCTGCTCTCGTTCTACAAGCTGGCTCCTGAGTTGAACGAGTGAGCTCTGCAATGATTTCACAATGAACCATTTTCAGTGAGAGGCCAGGTTTGGCCTCTGAAGGAAGAGTGGGAATAACTTTTAAAAAGTCTCTTCCTTATTGCTGAAGACATTCCACACTTGGTAGAACTTAGAGAAACCGTGCTGGAGCTGGACTTGAAGTTTCCTCCTTGCTGGTTAGTTTTCAGTGTTGGAAGTGCCACACATGCTTCTCGGGGAGAAAAGTCACAAATTGTCCTCCTCAGCTCTGGACCCTGGCTGTTACACTGCTGCCTTCCTGGGCCCATCGCATTCGTGGTATGTGAAGTAGACCTGGAGGAAGGCATCGGTGGTGGCAGCTGTGTTTCCTTCTGGGGAAGCGCCTACTATTTTGTAAAGTTGACATGTCGCACCTGACAGATGCCTTCGAAATAACTATCTTTATGATTAGAGATTCCTCATCATCAGAGAGCTCTGTAGTCCATGACGCTGATTGCCTTCCACCCTTTATTGAATGTGTGAGTCCCTTTTCCGTTAGTATGATAACTAGATAGTAAGTTTTTAAATGATGAAAGGTGAGTGAACATGGTAGTGCATGTGAGTGATCCAAGTTCTCGGGAGGATGAGAAAGGACAATTGGGCCTTTGAGGGTAGCTTGTGGTACATGGTAGTATCCTAGGTGCGGGGAGGGCTGGGAGGAAGGCTAATTTGGGAAGTTGGCGGGCCCATTCCTTTAGACCCTGTGATGATTGTACATAGAGAAGAAACCTTTTATGATAAAAACTTAAAGAATGAAAGGAAAAGCCATGCATCTTCCTGCCAGTTCAAGGCCATGCTCTTACTGACCTGAGACCCTTCACTGTGTCTTAGCTCTTGAATGTTCCCTTACCTCCCAATAGTGTCATGGGCTGGGGATCAAGGCTCTAACACAAGTCCTTTTGGGAGACACTTTCCTAGACAGTCACACAGTCTACTTAGATGACTAGACTCATATTGCTTCTGATAGTGAATTATTGCCTCCTGGCCTCTGTTATTTCAGACTCCTATCATCCCAGGAGCCTCGAGAATTTCTCAACTTGTATCTGGCTTATTCCTGACAAATATGAAGTTTCTCACTGAGGCCAGTGCCGTCCCCTCTGTCTTTGTGGCCTCTAAATCATGACATATTTTACTGTCCCAGTGAAAGAGCTGTCTGCCTTGAAGTCACCAAAGGAATTTAGTCATATGCTAGGCTTCAGTTCTTCTTACAGACTGTCACACTGCATAATGCTCAGAGGCTCTTGACTTCTTCCTTGGTCCTGTCAAAGTAGCTCTGTTATTGCTTGTGGGCTAGTGTTTTTATCTCAGACTGTAAGGAGCTGGCTTGGTAGGATTCGAGTGATGTTAGATCTTATGGCACTAAGTCCCCAGTTATAGATGGGTGTTCCCATGTCAACCTCTCCCTTACATTCTGCTCTCCTGGCCTAGTGTGCTCTTCGCTGATCTCATTTGTTTTTCTAGGCTGCACAGGTATCTATAAGCCAAGTCTGTATTTTCCTTTGCAAATTATTTTCCTAGTCAAGGAAAGACTTGACCTTTGGCCTTATTTAGTGGCCTAGAAACTATGAAGGGAGGTAGAGGCATTCCCCAAAGAGAGTAAGCTTGTTCTAAGAGTCACTTACCTTAGGATGGCTCCTCATGGTCTCTAGGCCAGGAGAGACTGGAACCCTGTAATAAGAGTAGAGAAACATTATATCTTTTATTGGCATATTTTGTTTGCACAAAATAATGTTTTTCGTTGTGATGTTTTCAGGCATGTAAGCACGTTTTTAAATCATATGCTCCTCGCCTCATTACCATCTCTTGTCCCTCTGCCTCCTGGAGATGCCTCCTGACTCCCTAAATAGTCTCCTTTCATGTCCTTTAAAAGGTTTACTTTTGTTATTTGAAATTATATCTATATATCTCTGTGTGGGTGTGTGCCTGTGAGCACAGGAAGTCACAGAGGCCAGAGGCAGCTAATCCCCTGAAGCTGGAGTTCTAGGCATTGTAAGCCACCTTTTGTGGGTGCCAGGAACTGAACTTGGATCTCTGAAATAGCTGAGCCATCTCTCCAGCCCTATCTTGTTTTAAAAATATATTTTTTTAAAAAAATCATCTGCATATGAGAGAAAACTTGACACTTGTCTTTCTGTTCCAGGCTTACTTTCCTTAGTAATGATGAGTTATAGCTTATCTATTTTTATTCAAGTGGCACCATTTCATTCTTCTGGTTGACAGGAACTTTACTGGGTATGTGCACATATTTCATTCACTCATCCATCCATTGATAGATATATAGGTTGACTCTGTAGCTGGGTTGTCACTAGTGCATATGGTGATTTGAATGATAATGGCCTACATAGCCTCATATATTTTATGCTTAGTTACCAGCTGGTAGAAACTGTTTAAGAAGGACCAGGAGGTGTGGCCTTGTTGGAGGAGGTGTGCCACTGTAGGCTTTGCAATTTCAAACGCCCATGCCAGCCCAGTGTCTCTCTCCTTGCCTGCTGCCTGTAGATCAGGATGAAAGCTGATGTTCCTGTGCCTTGTCTATCTGCCTCCTGCCATGCTGATTATGGACTAACCTAAAACTAAAAGCAAGCCCTCAATGAGATGATTTCTTTCATAGGAGTTGCCTTAACCATGGTGTGTCTTCACAGTAGTAGAACAGTCACTGGGACAGTGCAGCAATAAACAAAGGCCTTAGGAATCCCTGAAGCTAGACAGGTTCAGGAAAATCTGGAGTTCAAGTTCTCAAGATAGTCTCATTGTAGTCTTACGGTCCACCTCATCTTCATTCCGGCTCTGAATCTAGTCTTAGAGATTTATTGGGATTACAGATTAAAACTCTGCAATTATCTAATAAAAAAAATAAATATAGATTTATAATTAAAAAAACAACTCTGCAACTTGGATAATCTCCTGGTCAAACTCTAGGCTTGATTTTCAATCCAAATCTTCTTTTAATGATGGGACTAAAGAGGAATTTAAGGTCACCGTGCTTCATCGCCATCCTAGTTCACCACAAGGGAGACTCTTAGAGGAATGTGCTACAAGAGCGTGCTGGGGGAGCACTGTGCCCTGAATTAACACCTATGCACCAGCAACTTGCTGCTGGACAGACTAGGCACAAACGTGTAATCAATGTTTTTGTTGGCCATGAGTGTGACAGCATACAAGCTTAGCTCAGGAGGTCCCCGCCACATGTGCTGACCAGAACTGCTGTCTTCATAAAGCTCATCTCTGGGAGAATCTGCTTCCAAGTTCATTTTCACACCACTGACAGGCCTCTAGGTCAACTCCAGCCTCACAGGGTCTCTCCTCAGGGATGCTACCCAAGATGATGCATCACAGAACAGGGTCACCACTCCACGTGCAAACTGGTTCTTCTACTTGGCAGAACCCACTGTATGCACTGAGGGTCAACTACTCCCTCTGAGTTTTTCCTCATCTCATAGGCCGGAAGATTTTCCCCTCTGTTTTGCTCCCTGCTTATCTCTCTCTTTAATAATGCTTTTATACTGAATTTTAATTACTTGCCTAACTTAGATGTTGGGCTGTCCCAGTCTCACAGGACATAGACTAATAAATTGTTAGTGTTGTGATTAGTTAACTGACTATCAGAGCTCATGGAAAAGACAGAGAAAAGCTAATGGGCTGCTTTAGGGTCACGTAAGCCATCCTGGTGGTGGGTCATCTGGCCTTAGAAGGAAGCTGGAGAGGAATATTGGGAGCAGTAAATGTGTTTTGAAGTCATACTGCGGGTTAATGACAAATGCTGCCACCAGGGGGAATGCTAACACTAACTTGCAACATTTAATAGAAAATTGAGACTGAAGGTGAAAATATTAAACCATCACACCCTTGGAGGAACCTCACCACGAAGGGAAGTCAGAATTTTCCAGAAAGGTGTCATTAAGACTGATTCTTTAAACATGATGTACTAACCAGAACCCTGGAGCTCTTGTCTCTAGCTGCATATGTATCGAAAGATGGTCTAGTCGGCCATCAATGGAAAGAGAGGCCCATTGGACTTGCAAACTTTATATGCCCCAATATAGGGGAATGCCAGGGCCAAAAGAATGGGAATGGGTGGGTAGGGAAGTGGGGGGCGCTATGGGGGACTTTTGGGATAGTATTGGAAATGTAATTGAGGAAAATATGTAATAAAAATATATAAAAAAAAAAAAGACTGATTCTTTAAGCTACTCTGAACATCTTTCTGCGACTTCCCCCTCTTATTAAGGCTTTGAATGGAGGGAATTTAGAGTTAATTGAATTGTCCACCAAGGGGCCTCCAACAAACCCCAGGTTGTATGCCAAAAGACACAATGTTGCTTTCTGCAAACCAACAGGCCGGGTTGTTGTGGATGATAACCACACAGCTCACTGGAGACCATCGAGCTGGTGCCTAAATGGAGCCCTCACTCCTGCATTCTCATGTCTTTGGTGCAAGAAAGGACTTTGCAGGCTACTGAAAGAGAAATGTGTACACCAATCCAGTCACAAACCCTTTGAGCTACAGTCTGCCTCCCTGCAGAATATGCTAGGGCATTGGTGGCATAGAACTGTGAGAGTAACCAACCAATGTCTGATTTGATCTAAGGCCCAGTGTGTGAGAGGGAACTCATTCCAGATGTAGGTAACCAAGAGCCAGAGGCAAAATAGCTCAGAAACTTAGGGTAAAACCAAGCACGATAGAAAAAAGAAAGAAAGAAAGAAAGAAAGAAAGAAAGAGAGAAAGAAAGAAAGAAAGAAAGAAAGGAGGAAAGAAAGGAGGAAAGAAAGAAAGAAAAAAGGGAAGAAACAAACAAGAAAATAATCTCAAATGAGGCTTTCTTCAACAGCAGATCGGAAGAGATGCAGAGATGCAGAGACCTACAGCCAGACATATGAGAGAGAATGAGAGAGAGAGAGAGAGAGAGAGAGAGAGAGAGAGAGAGAGAGAGAGAGAGAGAGAGAATTAAATCCTTCAGCTCAGAGCTCAAGGAAGCCCATGAAAGAAAAGACGGAAAGGTGGTTCCTGCCCAAAGGAAAGATAGAGACAAAAATGAAACAGAGACTGAAGGAAAGGCCATGCAGAGACTGCCCCACCTGGGGATCCATCCCTTCTCCAGACACCACACCCTGACACTATTCCTCATGCCAAGAAGCACTTGCTGAAAGGAGCCTGATATAGCTGTCTCCTGAGAGGCCCTGCCAGAGCCTGACAAATACAGAGGTGGATGCTTGCAGCCAACAACAGGGACCCCCAATGGAAAGGGGTAGGGGTAGGACGAAAGGAACTGAAGGGGATTGAAATCCCATAGGAAGAACACTATCAACTAACTGGACCCTCCAGAGCTCCCAGGGACTAAACCACCAACCAAAGGGTATACATGAAGAGACCCATGGCTCCAGATACATATGTAGCAGAGGATGGGAGGGGAGGGAGGCTTGATGCCCCAGTGTAGGAGGATGCTAGAGGGGTGAAGTGGGAGTGGGTGGCTGGGAGGAGGAGCACCCTCATAGAGGCAAAGGGGAGGGGGGTGAGGGGGATAAAATGGAGGGTTTGTGGAGGGATAACTGGGAAGGGGGAATATCATTTGAAATGTAAATGAATAACATGATTAATAATAAAAATGAAGATTGTAAGAGCCAGAGGGGATGGAGGACACCAGGAGAACAAGAGTCTGAATCAGCTAAGCAGAGTACATATGAGCTTACAGAGACCAAAGCAGCAAGCAAAGGGACTACATGGGTCTGCACCAGGTCCTCAGTGTATGTATTATGTCTATTAGGTTAGTATGTGTGTGTGTGTGTGTGTGTGTGTATGTTTGGATATTTTCTTTATTTACATTTCAAGTGTTATACCCTTTCCTGGTTTCCCCTCTCCCAGAAACCCCTTATCCCTTTCCCCCTCCCACTGCTTCTATGAGGGTGTTCCTCCACTCACCCACCCACTCCTGCCTTCCCACCCTCAATTCCCCTACACTGGGGCATTGAGCTTTCATAGGACCAAGGACCTCTCTTCCCATTGATGCCCAACAAGGCCATCCTCTGCTATATATGCTGCTGGAGCCTTTGGTTGGTGGTTTAGTCCCTGGGAGCTCTGGGGGGTCTGGTTGGTTGATATTGTTGTTCTTCCTGTAGGGTTGCAACCCCCTTCAGCTTCTTCAGTCCTTTCTCTAACTCATCCATTGAGGACCCTGTGCTCAGATGTGAGCATCTGCCTCTGTATTTGTAAGGCTCTGGCATGGCCTCTCAGGAGACAGCTATATCAGGCTCCTTTTAGCAAGCATTTCTTAGCATCCACAATAGTGTCGGAGTATGTGAGATGGATCTCCAGGTGGGGCAGTATCTGGATGGTCTTTCCTTCAGTCTCTGCTCTTTGTCTCCGTATATCCTCCCTTGAGTATTTTGTTCCCCCTTCTAAGAAGGACCAAAGCACCTACACTTTGGTTGTCCTTCTTGAGCTTCATGTGGTCTATGAATTGTATCTTGGGTATTCTGAGCATGTGGGCTAATATCCACTTATCATTGAGTACATACTATCTGTCTACTTTTGTGATTGGGTTACCTCACTCAGGATGATGCCCTCCAGGTCCATCCATTTGCCTAGAAATTTCATAAATTCATTCTTTTTAATAGCTGAGTAGTACTCCATTGTGTAAATGTACCACATTTTCTGTATCCATTCCTCTGTTGAGGGGCATCTGGGTTCTTTCCAGCTTCTGGCTATTATAAATAAGGCTGCTATGAACATAGTGGAGCATGTATCCTTGTTATATGTTGGAGCATCTTTTAGGTATATGCCCAGTAGTGGTATTGCTGGGTTCTCAGGTAATGCTATGTCCAGTTTTCTGAGGAACCACCAGACTGATTTCCAGAGTGGTTATAGCAGCTTGCAATCCCACCAGCAATGGAGGAGTGTTCCTCTTTCTCCACATCCTCACCAGCATCTGCTGTCACCTGAGTTTTGATCTTAGCTATTCTGACTGGTGTGAGGTAAAATCTCAGGGTTGTTTTGATTTGCATTTCCCTGATGACTAAGAATGTTAAACAATTCTTTAGGTGTTTCTCAGCCATTCAATGTTTCTCAGTTGAGAATTCTTTGTTTAGCTTTGTACCCCATTTTTAAATAGGGTTATTTGGTTTTCTGGAGTCTAACTTCTTGAGGTCTTTGTATATATGTTGGATATTAGCTCTCTATCAGAGGTAGGATTGGTAAAGATCTCTTCCCAATCTTTTGGTTGCTGTTCTACTTACAGTGTCCTTTGCCTTACAGAAGCTTTGCAATTTTATGAGGTTCTGTTTGTCTATCTTAGGGCATAATTCATTGGTGTTCTGTTCAGGAAAATTTCCCTGTGCCCATGTGTTCGAGGGTTTTCGCCAGTTTCTTCTCTATAAGTTTCAGTGTATCTGGTTTTATATGGAGGTTCTTGATCCACTTGGACTTGAGCTTTGTACAAGGAGATAAGAAAGGGTTGATTTGCATTTTTCTACATGCTGACCGCCAGTTGAACCAGCACCATTTGTTTAAAATGCTGTCTTTTTTCCACTGGATGGTGTTAACGACTTTGTCAAATATCAAGTGACCTTATGTGTGGGGTTCATTTCTGGGTATTCAATTTTATTCCATTGATCTGCCTGTCTGTCTCTGTACCAATACCATACAGTTTTTTGTTTTTTAAAATATCATCATTGCTCTGTAGTACAGCTTGTGGTAAGGGATGGTTATTCCCCCAGAGGTTCTTTTATTATTGAGAAGAGTTTTTGCTATCCTAGGTTTTTTGTTATTCCAGATGAATTTACAAATTGCTCTTTCTAACTCTATCAAGAATTGAGTTGGAATTTTGACGGGGATTGCATTGAATCTGTAGATTGCTTTTGGCAAGATGCCCATTTTTACTATATTAATCCTGCCAATCCATGAGCGTGGGAGATCTTTCCATCTTCTGAGGTCTTCCTCGATTTCTTTCTCCAGAGACTTGAAATTCTTGTCATACAGATCTTTCACTTGCTTGATTAGAGTCACACCAAGGTATGTAATATTATTTGAGACTATTGTGAAGGGTGTCATTTCTCTAAGTTCTTTCTTAACCTGTTTATCCTTTGAGTATAAGAAGGCTACTGATTTGTTTGAGTTAATTTTATATCTAGCCTCTTTGCTGATATAAAAAGTTTATCAGGTTTAGGGGTTCTCTGGTGGAATTTTTGGGGTCACTTAATTATACAATCATATCATCTGCAAATAGTGATATTTTGACTTCTTCCTTTTCAATTTCTATCTCTTTGACCTCCTTTTATTTAGGTAAGCATTTTTAATGAACTCCTGACTGTGAGAGCGAGTGGGTCCTAACTATTGTGCCTGTTCTTGGGCCTCTTTTCCCACTTTGAGATTGCTATGACCAATTTCAATATGATAGCTTTTTCCCCTTCATCGTATTGTATTTTATTTTGTCTTTTTTTTTTAATCGCTTAGCAGGCTGTTGTTTTCAAATGAGAGACACAAAGGGAGCTGATCCAGAGGAGAGAGGATCTGGGGAGGATTTGGGAGGAGTAAAAGGAGGGGAAACTACAATCCGGATAGATCCTATGAGAAAAGAGTGTCTTTTGATCAAATGAAAAATAACACTCCCAGTAGCCTGCAACACACCACTTCACAAAGGATTCCTTGTGAATACACAGGAGCTGATGGTTCTCATTTCCAAGTTATTAGGGAAGAATGCAGTGCCACAGTCGGGCACTTGCCTGCTCACTGTATTTCAGTAGAGGGCCTCTATATTTCATATGTACTTCGTAATGATTTGAGTGATAGCTAGTGATATAACCATTCTTTCAGATAAAAAGTAGAAGAGGCTCAAACTTTGCATGATTTAGGCACATTCTATTTGGAGGCTGCATACCTGCTACAGTGTGAGTCTGGGGTTAGATAAGCCATGAAAGAGCCCATAAACCACCCCGTGTCGTCGTCGTTACCCACAGAAGCACTGCACCCAGAAACTGCAAAGATGTGGCTTGCTTGGTGGTTGGGACAGGATCATTAAATGTGGCTGAGGTGGTGGAAGTCAGAGGCAGGCCACAGGTTTATATGACCTTACTTTGGGAGTTAACTTTCAGCCAGCAAGGATGGAGAATAGCTATATACTGACATAGAGATCCATTGCTGGTATAATATTTTTGATCAGGCATTAATTGGAAGAAGACAGGGAAGCTGCTTCTGGGTTAACTTAGAAGTTTTCAATGGGCTCCAGCCTGGGTAGGTGCAAAAAAGAGATATAAAGGAGCAGAGTGGGGTAGGGTAGCTCATACCTGTAGCCTCAGTGCATGGAAAGTTATGACAGAATTGTAGGCTGAGGCCAGCCTGGGCTACATAGTGAAAGTCTGTCCCCGAAAGGGGAAATAGTTGTAAAGAGATATACAGAGTAGTTTGAAGAATTAGGTTCTATTAACATCTGTCTGGGAAATTCTTGACTCATGATAAAGTTTCACCGAGTTCACACTGTTCTGAGAGTTGGTTTAGGGGCAGAGCAGGCAAGAAGATGGTTTGAAATGGAAGGCAGGGGCAGGGTGAGTGTAGATTTCCAGCTCAGACTTGGGAAGATGGAGAAGATGCCTCCCTCATCCAGAGTGAATAGGTTTGATAGTACCTCTCTCCCCATGTGCAGGGAACAGGTATCTCAAAGGAGAAGCCAGAAGTTCATTTTATAATGCTTCTCAGCTCGGGGATCACTTATATGACAACTCTGTCACATCCAGAGATCAGCACAACGGGTAGGCAGGACAGGGCATGTTCTCATTTCCTGACCAGTCTTGAATGACAAAGCTACTTTCATTTAGGGACAAGATATTGTATTTTGCTCTCCCAATGTCAACAGCACTGTCTGATCCAGTAGTCCCGCATCTGGCAGAACCCATGCTAAGGAAGTCTTTTAGTAGAAAGGGCAATCCTGTTCTGTGGACTGGGGTCAGGGTTCGCTAAGAGAGTTTTTATATGTAGAGAATAAAGAAGGAAGTCTCTGCATATGTAGCAGAGGATGGCCTAGTTGGTCATCAATGAGAGGAGAGGCCCTTGGTCCTATGAGGGCTCTATCCCCCAGTACAGGGGAATGCCAGGGCCAGGAAGCAGGAGTGCGTGAGTTGGTGAGCAGGGGGGAGGGGGAAGGGATAGAGGATTTTTGGAGGGGAAACTAGGAAAGGGGATAACATTTGAAATGTAAATAAAGAAAATATATAATAAAAAAAAGAGAAGGAAGTCTCACCTTCAACGTCAGTTCTAGGTCTAGGAGAGTAAGAGGGGCTTGTGCAGAGTCAAAGGGTCAAGGGAGGGGAAGATGCCAAGACCACTCCCCAGTCATGTTGTCCTCTTAGCTACTTCTTGTAAGAAAACCATCTATGGGACACGTTAATGAGAGACTGAACATTTATTGTCCCTTTCTGAGGAGTGTTAAATAGGAAACTTCTGTAACCACTTCTTCAGGGTGTGCCCCCCAATGAATGACGAGACTCTATTCACTAACCCCCACCCCACCTGTCTTAGTCAGGGTTTCTATTCCTGCACAAACATCATGACCAAGAAGCAGTTGGGGAGGAAAGGGTTTATTCAGCTTACACTTCCACATTGCTGTTCATCATCAAGGAAGTCAGGACTGGAACTCAAGCAGGTCAGAAAGCAGGAGCTGATGCAGAGGCCATGGAGGGATGTTCTTTACTGGCTTGCTTCCATTGGCTTGTTCAACTTGCTTTCTTATAGAATCTAAGTTTACCAGCCCAGAGATAGTACTACCCACAAGGGGCCCTTCCCCACTTGATCACTAATTGAGAAAATGCCTTGCAGCTGGATCTTGTGGAGGCATTTCCTCAACTGAAGCTCCTTTTCCTGTGATAACTCCAGCCTGTGTCAAGTTGACACAAAACTAGCCAGCACACCACCCCCGTTCTGAATCCCAAGATGTTGGAGATGCCAAAAGCTAATCTTCCTGGACAACTGAAGAAGGCTGAAGTTTCTTTGTCAATATAGGAGAGAGGAGAGCCATTGAGTTATCATAAAGGAACAATGGGTTGAGGCTGAGCTAATCCGTTTCAGGTTAACTTGAGTCTTTGATAAAGTTATTACTGGGATTTTTTAAAAATTATTTTGTTTGTAGTTTTGTGTGTGTGTGTGTGTATGTGTGTTTTGTACATTTGAGTCCTGATGCCTGTAGAAGTCATAGGATCCCCAGGAGCTGGAGTTACAGGTGGTGGTGAGCCACCTTTTGTGGATACTAGGAACTGAACTCAGGTCCTCTGCAAGAGCAGTGTGTACTCTTACTGCTGAACAAGCTCTCCAGCCCTAGAAGGTTTTTTTTTTTTTCCTTTTTTTTTTTTTTATTTTTTTTATTTAGCTTGGTCCCCGGGGAGAAGGGAGAAGGAAGGGTGGAAGCCAGGGGGACAGAGAGATGTAGAGTCCCGACCTGCACGGGTCACGGTAAAGACCAGGCAGGCCGGGTCAGGAAGAAGGGAGCTTGGAGAGAGAGAGAGACAGACCCGGGGTAGCGAGGCACACGAGAAGCCTGGATGTGTCCTCGCGGTCGGACGCGGACTCGGGCTTGGTCCCCGGGGAGAAGGAAGGAGAAGGAAGGAGAAGGAAGGAGAAGGTAGGGGACCAGGGCTGAGAGACGTGAGGAAGCCGGGATGGGTCTCTTGTTGGCGGACACCGACGCCAGGCAGCCCTGGGTAGAAGGGAGAAGGAGAGAGACAGCGAGACTTAGAGACAGAGAGAGAAACAGCGAGACTTAGAGAATTAGAGACTTAGAGACTTAGAGAATTAGAGACTAGGAGACTTAGAGACAGAGGCAGAGGGACAGAGAGAGGCTCTGTCCCTTAGAAGTTTTATTTTAAGTAATTATAGTTCTTTAATCTGAAACTTTAAGCCTAGATTAAACACTTTCTTCTCAGGTTTCTTATCAAACAGAAGTAACTAAGACGGGGAGCTTTATTTCATTCAAAAATTAATGGTTTTTTATTTCTATCTTTTTTTTTAATTTTTTTTTTATTTTATTTTATTTTATTTTTTTAATATTTTTATTACATATTTTCCTCAATTACGTTTCCAATGCTATCCCAAAAGTCCCCCATAGCGCCCCCCCACTTCCCTATCCACCCATTCCCATTCTTTTGGCCCTGGCATTCCCCTATATTGGGGCATATAAAGTTTGCAAGTCCAATGGGCCTCTCTTTCCATTGATGGCTGACTAGGCCATCTTTCGATACATATGCAGCTAGAGACAAGAGCTCCGGGGTTCTAGTTAGTACATCATGTTGTTCCAACAATAGGGTTGCAGATCCCTTTAGCTCCTTGGGTACTTACTCTAGCTTCTCCATTGGGAGCCCTGTGATACATCCAATAGCTGACTGTGAACATCCACTCCTGTGTTTGCTAGGCCCCAGCATCGTCTCACAAGAGACAGCTATATTTGGGTCCTTTCAGCAAAATCTTGCTAGTGTATGCAATGGTGTCAGTGTTTAGAAGTTGATTATGGGATGGATCCCTGGGTACGGCAGTCTCTAAATGGTCCATCCTTTCATCACCGCTACGAACTTTGTCTCTGTAACTTCTTCCCTGGGTGTTTTGTTCCCAATTCTGAGAAGGTGCACAGTGTCCACACTTTGGTCTTCATTCTTCTTGAGTTTCATGCGTTTAGCAAATTGTATCTTAAATCTTGGGTATCCTAAGTTTTGGGCTAATATCCACTTATCAGTGAATACATATTGTGGGAGTTCTTTTGTGATTGTGTTACTTCACTCAAGATGATGCCCTCCAGGTCCATCCATTTGGCTAGGAATTTCATAAATTCATTCTTTTTAATAGCTGAGTAGTACTCCATTGTGTAAATGTACCATAATTTCTGTATCCATTCCTCTGTTGAGGGACATCTGGGTTCTTTCCAGCTTCTGGCTATTATAAATAGGGCTGCTATGAACATAGTGGAACATGTGTCCTTTTTACCGGGTGGGACATCTTCTGGATATATGCCCAGGAGAGGTATTGCTGGATCCTCCGGTAGTACTATGTCCAATTTTCTGAGGAACCGCCAGACTGATTTCCAGAGTGGTTGTACAAGCTTGCAATCCCACCAACAATGGAGGAGTGTTCCTCTTTCTCCACATCCTCGCCAGCAACTGCTGTCACCTGAATTTTTGATCTTAGCCATTCTGACTGGTGTGAGGTGGAATATCAGGGTTGTTTTGATTTGCATTTCCCTGATGATTAAGGATGTTGAACATTTTTTCAGGTGTTTCTCTGCCATTCGGTATTCCTCAGGCGAGAATTCTTTGTTCAGTTCTGAGCCCCATTTTTTAATGGGGTTATTTGACTTTCTGGAGTCCACCTTCTTGAGTTCTTTATATATATTGGATATTAGTCCCTTATCTGATTTAGGATAGGTGAAGATCCTTTCCCAATCTGTTGGTGGTTTTTTTGTCTTATTGATGGTGTCTTTAGCCTTGCAGAAGCTTTGTAGTTTCATGAGGTCCCACTTGTCAATTCTCGATCTTACAGCACAAGCCATTACTGTTCTATTCAGGAATTTTTCCCCTGTGCCCATATCTTCAAGGCTTTTCCCCACTTTCTCCTCTATAAGTTTCAGTGTCTCTGGTTTTATGTGAAGTTCCTTGATCCACTTAGACTTGACCTTAGTACAAGGAGATAGGAATGGATCGATTCGCATTCTTCTACATGTTAACAACCAGTTGTGCCAGCACCATTTGTTGAAAATGCTGTCTTTCTTCCACTGGATGTTTTTAGCTCCCTTGTCGAAGATCAAGTGACCGTAGGTGTGTGGGTTCATTTCTGGGTCTTCAATTCTATTCCATTGGTCTATTTGTCTGTCACTATACCAGTACCATGCAGTTTTTATCACAATTGCTCTGTAGTAAAGCTTTAGGTCAGGCATGGTGATTCCACCAGAGGTTCTTTTATCCTTGAGAAGAGTTTTTGCTATCCTAGGTTTTTTGTTATTCCAGATGAATTTGCAGATTGCACTTTCTAATTCGTTGAAGAATTGAGTTGGAATTTTGATGGGGATTGCATTGAATCTGTAGATTGCTTTTGGCAAGATAGCCATTTTTACAATGTTGATCCTGCCAATCCATGAGCATGGGAGATCTTTCCATCTTCTGAGATCTTCTATAATTTCTTTCTTCAGAGACTTGAAGTTTTTATTATACAGATCTTTCACTTCCTTAGTTAGAGTCACGCCAAGATATTTTATATTATTTGTGACTATTGAGAAGGGTGTTGTTTCCCTAATTTCTTTCTCAGCCTGTTTATTCTTTGTGTAGAGAAAGGCCATTGATTTGTTTGAGTTAATTTTATATCCAGCTACTTCACCGAAGCTGTTTATCAGGCTTAGGAGTTCTCTGGTGGAATTTTTAGGGTCACTTATATATACTATCATATCATCTGCAAAAAGTGATATTTTGACTTCATCTTTTCCAATTTGTATCCCTTTGATCTCCTTTTGTTGTCGAATTGCTCTGGCTAGGACTTCAAGGACAATGTTGAATAGGTATGGAGAGAGTGGACAGCCTTGTCTAGTCCCTGATTTTAGAGGGATTGCTTCAAGCTTCTCACCATTTACTTTGATGTTGGCTACTGGTTTGCTGTAGATTGCTTTTATAATGTTTAGGTATGGGCCTTGAATTCCTGATCTTTCCAAGACTTTTATCATGAATGGGTGTTGGATCTTGTCAAATGCTTTTTCCGCATCTAACGAGATGACCATGTGGTTTTTGTCTTTGAGTTTGTTTATATACTGGATTACGTTGATGGATTTCCGTATATTGAACCATCCCTGCATCCCTGGGATGAAACCTACTTGGTCAGGATGGATGATTGTTTTGATGTGTTCTTGGATTCGGTTAGCAAGAACTTTATTGAGGATTTTTGCATCAATATTCATAAGGGATATTGGTCTGAAGTTTTCTATCTTTGTTGGGTCTTTTTGTGGTTTAGGTATCAGAGTAATTGTGGCTTCATAGAATGAGTTGGGTAGAGTACCTTCTGTTTCTATTTTGTGGAATAGTTTGTGAAGAACTGGGATTAGATCTTCTTTGAAGGTCTGATAGAACTCTGCACTAAACCCATCTGGTCCTGGGCTTTTTTTGGTTGGGAGACTATTAATGACTGCTTCTATTTCTTTGGGGGATATAGGGCTGTTTAGATCATTAACCTGATCTTGATTCAACTTTGGTACCTGGTATCTGTCTAGGAACTTGTCCATTTCATCCAGGTTCTCCAGTTTTGTTGAGTATAGCCTTTGGTAGAAGGATCTGATGGTGTTTTGGATGTCTTCAGGATCTGTTGTTATGTCTCCTTTTTCATTTCTGATTTTGTTAATTAGGATGCTTTCCCTGTGCCCTCTAGTGAGTCTGGCTAAGGGTTTATCTATCTTGTTGATTTTCTCAAAGAACCAGCTCCTTGATTGGTTGATTCTTTGAATAGTTTTTCTTGTTTCCACTTGGTTGATTTCACCCCTGAGTTTGATTATTTCCTGCCGTCTACTCCTCTTGGGTGAATTTGCTTCCTTTTGTTCTAGTGCTTTTAGGTGTGTTGTCAAGCTGCTAATGTGTGCTCTTTCTAGTTTCCTTTTGGAGGCACTCAGAGCTATGAGTTTTCCTCTTAGAAATGCTTTCATTGCGTCCCATAAGTTTGGGTATGTTGTGGCTTCATTTTCATTGAACTCTAAAAAGTCCTTAATTTCTTTCTTTATTCCTTCCTTGACCAAGGTATCATTGAGAAGAGTGTTGTTCAGTTTCCACGTGAAGTTTGGCTTTCTATTATTTATTTTGTTATTGAAGATCAGCCTTAGTCCATGGTGATCTGATAGGATGCATGGGACAATTTCAATATTTTTGTATCTGTTGAGTCCTGTTTTGTGCCCAATTACGTGGTCAATTTTGGAGAAGGTACCATGAGGTGCTGAGAAGAAGGTGTATCCTTTTGTTTTAGGGTAAAATGTTCTGTAGATATCTGCCAGATCCATTTGATCCATAACTTCTGTTAGTTTCACTGTGTCCCTGTTTAGTTTCTGTTTCCATGATCTGTCCATTGGTGAAAGTGGTGTGTTGAAGTCTCCCACTATTATTGTATGAGGTGCAATGTGTGCTTTGAGATTTACTAAAGTTTCTTTAATGAATGAGGCTGCCTTTGTATTTGGAGCATAGATATTCAGGATTGATAGTTCCTCTTGGAGGATTTTACCTTTGATGAGTATGAAGTGCCCCTCCCTGTCTTTTTTGATGACTTTGGGTTGGAAGTCAATCTTATCTGATATTAGAATGGCTACTCCAGCTTGTTTCTTCAGACCATTTGCTTGGAAAATTGTTTTCCAGCCTTTCATTCTGAGGTAGTGTCTATCTTTTTCTCTGAGATGAGTTTCTTGTAAGCAGCAAAATGTTGGGTCTTGTTTGTGTAGCCAGTTTGTTAGTCTATGTCTTTTTATCGGGGAGTTGAGTCCATTGATATTAAGAGATATTAAGGAAAAGTAATTGTTGTTTCCTGTTATTTTTGTTGTTAAAGTTGGCATTCTGTTCTTGTGGCTGTCTTCTTTTAGGTTTGTTGAGGGATTACCTTCTTGTTGTTTCTAGGGCATGGTTCCTGTCCTTGTATTGGTTTTTTTCTGTTATTATCCTTTGAAGGGCTGGATTCGTGGAGAGATAATGTGTGAATTTGGCTTTGTCGTGGAATACTTTGGTTTCTCCATCTATGTTAATTGAGAGTTTGGCTGGGTATAGTAGCTTGGGCTGGAATTTGTGTTCTTTTAGTGTCTGTATAACATCTGTCCAGGATCTTCTAGCTTTCATAGTCTCTGGTGAAAAATCTGGTGTAATTCTGATAGGCTTGCCTTTATATGTTACTTGGCCTTTTTCTCTTACTGCTTTTAGTATTCTATCTTTATTTAGTGCATTTGTTGTTCTGATTATTATGTGTCGGGAGGTATTTCTTTTCTGGTCCAGCCTATTTGGAGTTCTGTAGGCTTCTTGTATGTTCATGGGCATCTCTTTCTTTAGATTTGGGAAGTTTTCTTCTATAATTTTGTTGAAGATGTTTGCTGGTCCTTTGAGTTGAAAATCTTCATTCTCATCCACTCCTATTATCCGTAGGTTTGGTCTTCTCATTGTGTCCTGTATTTCCTGGATGTTTTGAGTTAGGATCTTTTTGCATTTTCCATTTTCCTTGATTGTTGTGCCCATGTTCTCTATGGAATCTTCTGCACCTGAGATTCTCTCTTCCATCTCTTGTATTCTGTTGCTGATGCTTGCATCTATGGTTCCAGATTTCTTTCCTAGGGTTTCTATCTCCAGTGTTGCCTCATTTTGGGTTTTCTTTATTGTGTCTACTTCCCTTTTTAGGTCTAGTATGGTTTTGTTCATTTCCATCATCTGATTGGATGTGTTTTCCTGTTTCTCTTTAAGGACTTCTACCAGTTTGGTTGTGTTTTCCTGTTTTTCTTTAAGGACTTGTAACTCTTTAGCCATGTTCTCCTGTAGTTCTTTAAAGTCCTTCTTGATATCCTCTACCATCATCATGAGATATGCTTTTAAATCCAGGTCTAGTTTTTCAGGTGTGTTGGGGTGCCCTGGACTGGGCGAAGTGGGAGTGCTGGGTCCTGATGATGGTGAGTGGTCTTGGTTTCTGTTAGTAAGATTCTTACCTTTACCTCTCGCCATCTGGTAATCTCTGGAGTTGTTATAGTTGTCTCTGTTCAGAGGTTGTTCTTCTGGGGATTCTGAGTATCCTCTGTCAGCAGACCTGTACAGACTAAGTTCGGCGGAGTCCCGGAGCCAAGATGGCGCTCCCTGCAGGGCAGGTCACTGTCCTCCGACTGGGAGGGTGCTGGATGTCTGCGGCCCCAAAAGGGTGCTGCCTCAGCGGCTCTGTGGCTCCCGCCTGTCCCAGAAGCTGTCTGCCTCTGTGGTCCTCACTCTAACCTGTAGACTAAGTTCGGCGGAGTCCCGGAGCCAAGATGGCACTCTCTGCAGGGCAGGTCTCTGTCCTCCGGCTGGGAGGGTGCCGGAAGTCTACGGCCCCAAAAGGGTGCTGCCTCAGCGGCTCTGTGGCTCCTGCCTGTCCCAGAAGCCGTCTGCCCCCGTGGTCCCCACTCTGACCTGTAGAGACTAAGCTCGGCGGAGTCCCGGAGCCAAGATGGCGCTCCCTGCAGGGCAGGTCACTGTCCTCCGACTGGGAGGGTGCCGGATGTCTGCGGCCCCAAAAGGGTGCTGCCTCAGCGGCTCTGTGGCTCCCGCCTGTCCCAGAAGCTGTCTGCCTCTGTGGTCCTCACTCTAACCTGTAGACTAAGTTCGGCGGAGTCCCGGAGCCAAGATGGCACTCTCTGCAGGGCAGGTCTCTGTCCTCCGGCTGGGAGGGTGCCGGAAGTCTGCGGCCCCAAAAGGGTGCTGCCTCAGCGGCTCTGTGGCTCCTGCCTGTCCCAGAAGCCGTCTGCCCCCGTGGTCCCCACTCTGACCTGTAGAGACTAAGCTCGGCGGAGTCCCGGCTATTTCTATCTTTTTAAAAATAGATTTTTTTTGTTTTATGTGTATGGATGTTTTGCCTGCATGTATGTGTGTATGCTGTGTACAAGCAATGTCCGTGGAGGGCAGAAGAAGGTGCTAGATCTCCTGGAACTGGAGTTACAGATGCTTGTGAACTGCCATGTGTGCGTTTGGAACTGAACCTGGGCCATGAGAAGGAGCAGCCAGTGCTCTTAACCATGGAGCCATCTTTTCATTGTCTTCAATTTATTTTCCGGGATGTATAAAAGCATGGAGTCACACATAATTATGGAGCAGCATGTTATTGTACTTTAGGATGTTATATTATTCCTGAAAAAAATAATTTCATTATGAGAACAGGACTGGAAATCCTTTCTTTTGGGATGTGAGATACACAGTGTGTTATTTGTCCTCCCCTTACAATGGTTAAGCACACCAGCACTTGTTACTTACTGTACTCCAGACCTACACTGCAATTGCATGCTGCCTTTTCACTCGGTGGCCGCTTCTCCTGCTGGGCAGAAGCTTTTTGGTTGGCAATAATCACTTGTCTACTTTTGCTTTTGTTTCCTATGCCTAGGGGACATTGTCCGGCCGTTCCTGGTCCATCTTCAAGGTCCAGAATTGTTCCTTCTGTTTTCTTATAGTAGTTGAGGTCCCTTCATTGAAGACTTCAGTGTGCTTAGAGTTCACTTTTGTAACTTTTGGCTCAAGAGAAAGAGGGAAGCCCAGCTTTACTTTTTCCATATCTAATTTCCCCAGGGCCAATAATTGAAAATATTCTGCTTCCTCTGATGCATCTTCTTAGCACCTTCTTAGCTTGTTCTTTGCATGTGCTCAGGTTTCTTGGGCTCTCTGTTCTGTTCCATTGATCTGTGATTCTGATTTCTGCCAAACCTTGTTGCTTTGGTCTCTACAACTCAGTATTGTATTTTGGGGTATAATGGCTCCCATTTTGTACTTTATGAACAAGGTTTCTTTGTCTATTTGCATTTTTTGAGGTTTCATACAGATTTGAAGGCTATTTTTTAGTCTGTGAGGAATTTTACTGGTGTTTTATTAAGACTGCATTGAATCTGTGGATCTCTTTGGATAGCATGGACCTATTGTTATATAGATTCTTCTAATTCTTGAATCATGAACAAAGACTGTTTTCATTTTTGTATATATTTAAATATGTCTATATTGAGACATGATCAATTCTACACAATCAGGCTGTGAGGAATTTGCTATGTGACCAGCCTAGTCCTGAACTTACATAGTCTGCCTTCCTTGGCCATCAAGATGTTTGGATTAAAGAAGTATACCATGACACTCTGCAATGTTTTATACTTTTTATTGTAGAAATATTTCACCTTTGACTAAATTTGTTTCTATGTTGTTAATTTATTTGTGAGATCAATTTCATAGCAGTTGTGAGATTGCTTCCTTGATTTCCGTATCAGATGCCTTGCTATTGTCATACAACCACACTATTGGTTCTTGTGGTGTTGGTGGTGTGACCTAAACACTAGCTCAATTGTTTATCAGTTCCAGTTATTTCTCCGGTGGGAATTCTGCACCGTGTGGACCATCCCCAGAGCTTTCATGTGTGGATCCATACAGCGTGGGAAAGATCCAGTGAGTGAGGAAATGTGTGTCCCTAGGTAGAGACAGCTGTCCAATGGAGCCTCTTGGTGTGCCTTCATCTGCAGCATCTGCTATTGGGTGATTCACATCAACTTGAACGTGGCTGTAAAAGGGAGGCTGGATCTCCATGGCATTGGGTCACATGGGATTCATTTCGATGGTGTGGTCAGGTGAGAAGCTTGATACGAAATTGTTGCTGAGTAAATGAAAGCCAAGAAAATAGAAAAGCATTGTGTGGCGGATTCCTTTAAATCATGATCCATGATGAAATATGTAGCTCTTGTAATTATGGTAGCAGGACACAGCGGATACTAAAGAGAGAGAGAGAGAGAGAGAGAGAGAGAGAGAGATAGAGAGAGAAGAAAGAGAAAACATTGAGGAATTTCTGACGAACCATGGGTTTTAGATTCAAATTCTCGTGTGTTAGACCTATAAACTAGTATCACTTCCTTTGATATTGGGTAAAAACAGGGGGACAGATTAACAAGCAGGGAGAAAAATGAACAAAGCAACATGTAGTTTCCACGGTGATAGAGTAGGTAAGGAGCTTTAACTGAGAGAAGTGCTGGTGTCATTTCGGGTCAGTCTCTACCGGGAGGAGGTGTTAGCAGTAGGAATTCTATAGACAATCCCCACACAGAAACAAAACATGAACATGATAAGTACACCCTCTTGTAAAGTGGCTTCAGTCTTTCTTTCCATATTTTATCTTACTGTGGGGAGGAGTAGAGTATAGACATGTGCCAAGTGTGCATAAGGAAGTCAGAAGGACAGCCTTGTGCAGTCGGGTCTCTCCTACCCTCTCTATGGGGTACTGGGGATTAAAGCCAGGATGTTCATCGGTGCAGCAAGTGCTTTCACCTGCAGAATCTTTTCTCCAGCTCTGTAACTTGTGTTCCTAAACTTAGATCCTAACTTTATGGGATGGCATCTTTAGCTCCATCTTGTATGAGGAAATAATGTGAATGCTATCTACTACTTTAATACTCCCAGGATCACGTATTTTATAAATCAGCAATAAAGCAAAATTCAGGGGTCAAGGGTAGATCTTTGTGCAGTACTGTAGCAGTGACAACCCCCTGTCACCACATCCAGACACAGACAGACGTGACAAGTGATTACCATTGCCCACTTTTCATTAGCTGAATTGCCTCATTGACCTCACTGAGAGTCAGGGTGTGGGTGATCAGAGGATCTAGGTTAAACTTCTGTGCCATATAGTCAGAAACCAGCTTAGGAATTTCCTCTTTGGTTTTCCAACCTGGAAATACACAAAATAACACAGACTTATGAAGGATTCCACTCATGAGGTTTCACTATAAAAGAAAGGTCATGTCAAGAATGGGGTGTGGATTTGATCATACCATATTGGCACGCATGAAGTTCTCAAATGGTAAAAAAGAGACTTTAAAAATGGAAGGAGGATGGGAGGAAAGAAAGACCATGTTAAAGTGCTAGAGATGTTTTCTGCCTCGTCCACTTGCCCCAGTCAGGACAGGCACTGTTCCCACCACACAGCCGACACACAGGCTTGTGCTCCTCTGGGGTGGGGTGGGGGGGCGCTGATGTCTGACACAGAGGAACTAATACAAAGTCAACAGAAACTAAGTCACATCTGTGGTATTCCCACCTTGGATCTAATCTCTGCAGATCATCCAATTCAACTGTATAATGAAGGCCACAGCCTTGGAATGAATTGAAAGGGTAGAAATGGGGGCTGGGGAAGTAGTTCAGCTGGGAGAACATGGGGCTATGTGCACGGGGCTCTAGGTTCGATCCTCAGCACAGCACTCTCTAAAAGCATAGAAATGCATCTCTCTTTCTGTGCATGTGCATGCATGTGTGTGTGCATATGTGTGTATGTGTGCGTATTTGTGTGCAGACACATCTCTGTCTGTGTGTTTCGACATGCAGCTTCATGAATGGTCCAAATAATCTAGGGGAAGAGAAGACTATGATGGCAGCAATTCCAGGGAAGCAGAAAACGAGTGAGTAGAAATTATTCAAATGCGTCCTCTGAGAGTAAAGATGTGGTCCACAAAAGCAGCACGAGCCTCATGATGTCTATTCTCTACTCTTCTGAGTTTCAAAAAGAGTATATATTTTGCACTGTGCCAAGAACCTTGTGGGATTTAGGAACTCAGGTCCTTTGCAAAACACACATGTTTGTAACTGCTGAGCCATCTTTGCAACCCTTGTGTTTACTTTCCTCTATTCCAATTAATGTCAGGTTCTCTAGCCTTCCTACCCACTCTCAAAACGGTCCCAAACTCTTCCAACAGTTAACTTTTCTATATATAGGTACAAATTCTAACTCGTGGTATCTGTTCTAGCCTATGTGCCTCACTGGCTCTTTCTCTTCTCTTCTCTTCTCTTCTCTTCTCTTCTCTTCTCTTCTCTTCTCTTCTCTTCTCTTCTCTTCTCTTCTCTTCTCTTCTCTTCTCTTCTCTTCTCTTCTCTTCTCTTCTCTTCTCTTCTCTTCTCTTCTCTCCTCTCCTCTCCTCTCCTCTCCTCTCTTCTCTTCTCTTCTCTTCTCTTCTCTTCTCTTCTCTTCTCTTCTCTTCTCTCTTCTCTTCTCTCTTCTCTTCTCTCTTCTCTTCTCTCTTCTCTTCTCTCTTCTCTTCTCTCTTCTCTTCTCTCTTCTCTCTTCTCTTCTCTCTTCTCTCCTCTCTTCTCTCCTCTCTTCTCTCTTCTCTTCTCTTCTCTCTTCTCTTCTCTCTTCTCTTCTCTCTTCTCTTCTCTCTTCTCTTCTCTCTTCTCTTCTCTCTTCTCTTCTCTCTTCTCTTCTCTCTTCTCTCTTCTCTTCTCTTCTCTTCTCTTCTCTTCTCTTCTCTTCTCTTCTCTTCTCTTCTCTTCTCTTCTCTTCTCTCCTCCCTCCCCCTCCCCTCCCCCTCCCCCTCCCCTCCCCCTCCCCTCCCCTCCCCCTTCCCCCTCTCCCTCCCCCCTCCCCTCCCCTCCCCTCCCCTCCCTTCCCCTCCTCTTCTTTTCTTTTCTCTTCCTTTCTCTTTTTAGCTGGTGATATAATGAAGCATCTTTGTATGCATGTAAAAAATACTTTTTTTTTTTTTTTTTTTTTTTTGAGACAGGGTTTCTCTGTATAGCCCTGGCTGTCCTGGAACTCACTCTGTAGAGCAGGCTGGCCTCGAACTCAGAAATCCACCTGCCTCTGCCTCCCAAGAGCTGGGATTAAAGGCGTGCACCACCACGCCCGGCTAATACTTTTTTGTTATGTCTTATTTCAATGGAAGAACATTAAGAAAGGCTGGGCTGGGTAGATGGCTCAGTGGGCAGAAGCCTGGAGAACTGACTGGATTCCTGGGAGCCTTTAAAGGTGTAGTGGAGCTTTCCATGTCTGAGTGGAGTGGAAGAGAATTTTGTGGAAATCACTCCACAGAATTATCCTTTGACCTCCACGTATGCATGGAGGCATGGATTTTCCCACCCTCTCATCCTCACACTAAGATAATGTAAAATGAATAGAGAAGGAAGGACCCAGGCACATAGACAAAATTAGGCAGTGTTTCTCAAAAAACAAAGTAAAACCATGTTGTTTCTCAGCGAGGGCACTAATTGGATTTTAAGCAGGGGAAGTTCTTCACTGTAGGAAGTTAGGAGACCCGTCTGCCCAACATAAATAATACCCTTTACTGGAAACTGTAAAACCAGAGGACTATACTCTCTCTGTGTAGGAGGAATTAGCTTCATTTATGATCATTGAATGAATATTAAGTGAATAATTTGTTGGTTTATGAGGGTTAAGATAACATGATGTGTTTTTACAAAGCTAAGTTAGACACATGCATTTTGAAGGAACACCTCGCATATGGGCACAGCATAAGGCTACAGCTGTGGTGTGTACCCAGTGGTCCACATAGAGGAACTGGAGCTACAATGTTCAGCTGATTCAGGACTCACCTCCCTTACAGGCCTTTGCTCATGGTATAAATGAAGTGGGTGAGTCTCCTAACGTCTGACAATCCATTGCCACCAATAGCTTGGCCAGCGCAGCTCCCAGTGTTCAGCAATCTCTTAATTTCATGTTTTTGTTAAAGAACTCACATTATTTAGAGTCTTCTTAAAAATCACATTGTGGTGTGGAGCAATGGCTCAGCAGTCAAGAGCACTGCTGCTCTTCCAGAGGGAGATTTCCAGCACTCATAACATAGCTTATAACTATGACTCCAGTTCAGAGGACTGGATGTCCTTTTCTGTCCTGTGTATCTAGGCACTCAAGTGGTGACATGTAGGCAAAACATCCACATACATTATAATAAATGAGCCCTAAAAAGTTAAAAAAAAATCAGGTTGCTTGCTGAGAAGCTGAGAAGCCTAAGCAGGAGTACATAATTTCATTTCTTTTCTACTTTTTAAATATGGGAGGCAGAGGCAGATGGATCTCTGTGTTCAAGGCCAGCCTGGTTTACAGAGTGAGTTTTAGGACAACTAGGGCTGCTCAGAGAAACCTTGTCTCAAAAACCAAAAGAAAAAAATTAAATAAATATTTTTTTTCTAAAGTTCTATGCTTTAAATAATGGCAAGTCAAGGATTCCATGAAAAGATGTATTTCTCTGGATGAGAGAATTTGCATTTGCTTGTTATTAAAGTATCTTTCCCTTTGGTAATATTCCTTGACAATTATGAATCTATTGTTTTTAAGAACATTGATTTGGTATGATGACAACACATTTGTCTGGATAAGATTATACTGCTTGACAATAACTATTAATAGCTGACCATATACCTGAAGGAACCCCATTGGGCATTTATATAACCGAACTGAGGTATACCTATTGATCAAAATAGGGGTATACTTATTGATTTTGATACTATTAAAGTTTAGGTCATTTTGAATTTGGGCTTTAGTATTCTGTCACCAAGTTACATTCCGAGCACCTACCAGTGGTTTGTAACCTGTGCATGATGACCCTTTTGACAAATATCCATCTCTGAAAATATTTACATATGATTCATAACAGTAGCAAAATTACAGTTAGGAAGTAGCAACAAAAATAGTTTTATGGTTGGAGTCACCACAACATAAGGAACTGTATGTATTAAGGCATTAAGAAGGTTAAGGACTACTGAATTAAGTAGTATTTTGTTGTTTGTTTGTTTTGCAAGTCAATTAAAATATTTTTTTCTCTCCTTGCATGAGATAATATTCGTAGAGAGACAGACAGAGGACATAGGTAGTATCCACTCTCTAAATATGGGTTTTAAAAAGTTGAAACAAGCACTGTAATCTAGAATTGATCAATGTCTTTTCTTAGGTTCTCCTGACCCATTTTTCTATTTCCTCCTTCTGTCTCCTCATCTCCATCATTTTCTGTTTTTTCCATACATACCTCCCAAAACAGAAGCTTTCAGAGTACGTCCTGAGAAGAACAACTGGCTACTGATGTTGATTGAACTCCAATATCCTATTAATCCAATAATTATGCAGACCCCGTGGTCTTTGTGGCAGGAGCCCAGGGCAGTTGCCTGTTGTAAAGCAACGCAAGACAGAAAAGGGATGAACCATGTAGGTCAGAGTCAAACCTGAGTCTTACCCAGTCTCACTGCTTAGCGGCCTATGAGTTCCTTTCTGGTTTTCTATTTCACTTTTTGATAACATTATCGATATTATGGAGATGTTCTATAAAGTAGCTAAGACATTGTTTCTGCCTAGCATAGCGCTAGGCATTGTAGGATTCAACAAATGGAATAAAGAGGAAGACCGTTATAGTTGTGGTAATAAAAATTATGATTGTTTTTATAAAGACTGATAGTTACGTGGGTGGTTCGTTTGAGTTGATGTTTTTCTCCTACATATCAAAGGGGACATTCGGATGTTTGTATGAGATGACATGCTAACAAAATGACCACCCGCCATCTTCCCATTAGTGATTTCCAAGGCTATTTCTCAGAACAAGACTGGGATAAAGGCTTTGCTGTATATTTCCTCATGTGAGAGGATTATCTACAGTGAACTGTAAGAAATTTTCAATGCTGGAATAAAGACCAAGGTTAGAAAGGACTCCAGATTCCTCTTTGCTTTCCAGGTAACTTCCATGCAACAAAAATGTATCAAAGACCAAAGGCAAGCTCTCCTCAGAGTCTGAGGTGACTACCTTTCCCTTTTATCTCCTTGTATGAACTATATTCAGGTAGAAAAATCCCTACTGGTTTTCTCCAGGTTTTTGAAAATGATTCATTAAATCAAGATGAGGACATGCTTTTCTTGAGTCAGAAGCTCACATCTAACATGAAAGATCTTAATGAAATTAAGAAGCTCACTGTTTTCTAGGACAATTTAGTGGAACCTGATCTCATCTAAGTTATCTGCCTTGAAAATGACAGTCATCTTAGGCTACTTGTTGTCATGCAGTCAGTCTCTGAGAGGGAATTTTTTATGGTTAATTGAAGGAGCCATGTGCGGGAACAGAGAAGGAAAAAATGATCTCAAGGGCAGATTTGTTGTTTGAGTGGGACAGCGAATTGACAGAGCTCTGGTGACCATGTCCTGATGGGCATGTGGTGGCCCACAAGGAAATTAGAGAAATGTGGGACAAAATGTAGGATGTTCAATACATTAAAGTATTAAGCATCAACTGGTGTAATATACCAGTAATTTTCACTTCCAATGATCACATACCACTGTTTCTTTGTTTCCAGTGACTTCAAAGCAGAAGTCTGCGCCACCATTCAGCATATCAAATAAAAATTCCTCAATGGGTTTCTCCAAGTCCCGTGGGTCTATGCAGTGAGTGGCACCCACCGTCCTGGCCTTGGCAAACTTGTCCTTGTTGATGTCCACAGCAATGATCCTGGCTGCTCCTGCTGCTTTACAGCCAATGATGACAGCCAGACCGACACCTCCGAGGCCAAACACGGCACAGGTAGAGCCTGGGGTCACCTAGGTAGAAAGGCAGAAACTCAAAGCAAAAGAAACTTCCCTCTGTGGTAGAGAGTGAAGCCAAGCCTCACGCCAAGTAAGGCAGCCTCTGCCTGTGCCCTGTTCCCAGTCCTGGGAGTCCTTACCAACTTATGGAGGCCAAGACAGTGGCTTTTCATGAGATAGAAGGAAAGGGCATTTTCAAGTAAAATGCATCAAGAGAATTTTAGTTCTTAGGCTATTTCTAGGTGTGTAATACTTTTAGCACATTAACAAAAACCTACCCAAAAGGAGAGGGTTTCAAATCTCAGGAAGGGCTCAGAGACCAATCTGCACAGGTGAGAGTGCAGACTCCAGAAGTGGCACAGCTTCTGGACAGACCCCGTTTTGGGCTCCAGACATCCGGGCACCTTCCCCACCAGAAGAGAGGTGTCTGCCCGGGAGGGCTCTGCCAGAGCACCTGGGGGAGCCATCTTGGGTCCTGGATCCCTCAGAGGCTAGTCTGTGCAGGTGAGAGTGCGGAATACAGAAGCTACACAGCTTCTGGGACAGGCAGAAATGACACAGCTTTTGGGATAGGCCCTATTTTGGGCCTTCATCTTCAGCCAGGAGGCAGATCGGAATGCCAGATATCTGTGAACCTTTCATGCAAGAGGAGAAATTACCTGCAGAGAGTACTCTGACCACTGAAACTCAGGAGAGAGCTAGACTCCCAGGTCTGCTGACAGAGGCTAACAGAATCACAGGAGGAACAATCTCTAACCAGAGACAACTATAACAACTAACTCCAGAGATTACCAGATGGCAAAAGGCAAATGTAAGACTCTTACTAACAGAAACCAAGACCACTCACCATCATCAGAACCCAACAAGACTCAGATTTAAAATCATATCTCATAATGCTGGTAGAGGACATCAAGAAGGACTTTAATAACTCACTTAAAGAAATACAGGAGAACACTGCTAAAGAGGTAGAAGTCCTTCAAGAAATACAGGAAAACACAACCAAACAGGTGATGGATTTGAACAAAACCATACAAGATCTAAAAAGGGAAGTAGAAACAATAAAGAAAACCCAAAGTGAGACAAATGCTGGAGATAAAAACCCTAGGAAAGAAATCTGGAATCATAGATGCGAGCATCAGCAACAGAATACAAGAGATGGAAGAGAGAATCTCAGGTGCAGAGAACATGGGCACAACAATCAAAATGCAAAAAGCAAAAAGATCCTAACTCAAAACATCCAAGAAATCCAGGACACAATGAGAAGACCAAACCTACGGATAATAGGAGTAGATGACAATGAAGATTTTCAACTTAAAGGGCCAGCAAATATCTTCAACAAAATTAAAGAAGAAAACTTCCCAAACCTAAAGAAAGAGATGCGCATGAACATACAAGAAGCCTACAGAATTCCAAATAGACTGGACCAGAAAAGAAATTCCTCCAGACACATAATAATCAGAACAACAAAGGCACTAAATAAAGATAGAATAGTAAAAGCAGTAAGGGAAAAAGGTCAAGTAACATATAAAGGCAGGCCTATTAGAATTACTCCAGACTTCTCACCAGAGACTATGAAAGCCAGAAGATACTGGACAGATGTTATGCAGACCCTAAGAGAACACAAATGCCAGCCCAGGCTACTATACCCAGCAAAACTCTCAATTACTATAGATGGAGAAATCAAAGTATTCCATGACGAAACCAAATTCACACAATATCTTTCCACAAATCCAACCCTTCAAAGGACAATAAAGGGAAAATGCCAACACAAGGACAGAAACTACACCCTAGAAAAAGCAAGAAAATAATCCTTTAACAAACCTAAAAGAAGACAGCTGCAAGAACAGAATCCCAATTTTAACAACAAAAATAACAGGAAGCAACAATTACTTTTCTTTAATTTCTCTTAACATCAATGGACTCAATTCCCCAATAAAAAGACATAGACTAATAGACTGGCTACACAAACAGGACCCAACATTTTGTTGCTTACAGAAAACCTACCTCAGGGAAAAGGACAGGCACTACCTCAGAGTGAAAGGCTGGAAAACAATTTTCCAAGCAAATGGTCTGAAGAAACAAGCTGGAGTAGCCATTCTAATATCGAATAAAATTGACTTCCAACCCAAAGTTATCAAAAAAGACAAGAAGGGACACTTCATACTCATCAAAGGTAAAATCTACCAAGATGAACTCTCAATTCTGAATATCTATGCTCCAAATACAAAGGCAGCCACATTCATTAAAGAAACTTTAGTAAAGCTCAAAGCACACATTGCACCTCACACAATAATACTGGGAGAACTTCAACATCCCACTCTCACCAATGGACAGATCCTGGAAACAGAAACTAAACAGAGACACATGGACACTAACAGAAGTTATAAAACAAATGGATTTACTTGATATCTACAAAACATTTTATCCTAAAACAAAAGGATATACCTTCTTCTCAGCACCACATGGTACCTCCTCCAAAATTGACCATATAATTGGTCACAAATCAGGCCTCAACAGATACAAAAATATTGAAATTATCCCATGAATCCTATCTGATCACCACGGACTAAGGCTGATCTTCAATAACAAAATAAATAATAGAAAGCCAACATTCATGTGGAAACTGAACAACACTCTACTCAATGATTCCTTGGTCAAGGATGAAATAAAGAAAGAAATTAAAGACTTTTTAGAGTTTAATGAAAATGAAACCACAACATACCCAAATTTATGGGACACAATGAAGGCAGCCCTAAGAGGAAAACTCATAGCTCTGAGTGCCTTCAAAAAGAAACTAGAGAGAGCATACACTAGCAGCCTGACAGCACACCTAAAAGCTCTAGAACTAAAGGAAGCAAATTCACCCAAGAGGAATAGATGGCAGGAAATAATCAAACTTAGGGCTGAAATCAACCAAGTGGAAACAAAAAGAACTATTCAAAGAATCAAACCAGGAGCTGGTTCTTGGAGAAAATCAACAAGATAGATAAACCCTTAGCCAGACTAACTGGAGGGCACAGGGACAGTATCCTAATTAACAAAATCAGAATGAAAAAGGAGACATAACAACAGAACCTGAGGAAATCCAAAACATCATCAGATCCTACTACAAAAGGCTATACTCAACAAAACTAGAAAACCTGGAGGAAATAGACAACTTCCTAGACAGATACCAGGTACCAAAGTTAAACCAGGATCAGATTAATGGTCTAAACAGTCCCATTTCCCCTAAAGAAATAGAAGCAGTCATCAATAGTCTCCCAACCAAAAAAAGCCCAGGACCAGATGGGTTTAGTGCAGAGTTCTATTGGATCTTCAAAGAAGACCTAATTCCAACTCTTCTCAAACTATTCCACAAAATAGAAACAGAAGGTACTCTACCCAATTCATTCTATGAAGCCACAATTACTCTGATACCTAAACCACACAAAGATCCAACAAAGAAAGAGAACTTCAGACCAACTTCCCTTATGAATCTTGATGCAAAAATACTCAATAAAATCCTTGCAAACCGAATCCAAGAACACATCAAAACGATCACCCATCATGACCAAGTAGGCTTCATACCAGGGATGCAAGAATGGTTTAATATACAGAAATCTATCAACGTAATCCAATATATAAACAAACTCAAAGACAAAAACCACATGATCATCTCATTAGATGCCAAGAATGCATTTGACAAAATCCAACACCCCTTAAAAGTTTTGGAAAGATCAGGAATTCAAGGCCCATACCTAAACATGATAAAAGCAATCTACAGCAAACCAGTAGCCAACATCAAAGTAAATGGTGAGAAGCTGGAAGCAATCCCACTAAAATCAGGGACTAGACAAGGCTGCCCGCTTTCTCCCTACCTATTCAACATTGTACTTGAAGTCCTAGCCAGAGCAATTCGACAACAAAAGGAGATCAAGGGGATACAAATTGGAAAGGAAGAAGTCAAAATATCACTATTTGCAGATGATATGATAGTATATATAAGTGACCCCCAAAATTCCACCAGAAAACTCCTAAACCTGATAAACAGCTTCAGTGCAGTAGCTGGATATAAAATTAACACAAATAAATCAATGGCCTTTCTCTACACAAAGGATAAATGGATTGAGAAAGAAATTAGGGAAACAACACCCTTCACAATAGTCACAAATAATATAAAATACCTTGGTGTGACTCTAAGGAAGTGAAAGATCTGTATGATAAGAACTTCAAGTCTCTGAAGAAAGAAATGGAAGAAGATCTCAGAAGATGGAAAGATCTCCCATGCTCATGGATTAGCAGGATTAATATAGTAAAAATGGCTATCCTGCCGAAAGCAATCTGTAGATTCAATGCAATTCCCATCAAAATTCCAACTCAATTCTTCACTGAGATAGAAAGGGCAATTTGCAAATTCATCTGGAAAAATAAAAAACCTAGGATAGCAAAAACTATTCTCAACAATAAAAGAACCTCTGAGGCGGGGAGGGTTTGGGGGACTTTTGGGGTAGCATTGGAAATGTAAATGAAGAAAATACCTAATTAAAAAATAATTAAAAAAAATAAAAGAACCTCTGGTGGAATCACCATGCCTGACATTAAGCTGTACTACAGAGCAATTGTGATAAAAACTGCATGGTATTGGTACAATGACAGACAGGTAGATCAATGGAATCGAATTGAAGACCCAGAAATGAATCCACATACCTATGGTCACTTGATCTTTGACAAGGGAGCTAAAACCATCCAGTGGAAAAAAGACAGCATTTTCAACAAATGGTGCTGGCACAACTGGCGGTTATCATGTAGAAGAATGCGAATTGATCCATTCTTATCTCCCTGTACAAAACTCAAGTCTAAGTGGATCAAAGACCTCCACATAAGACCAGAGACACTGAAATTAATAGAGGAGAAAGTAGGGAAAAGCCTCGCAGATATGGGCACAGTGGAAAAAATTCCTAAACAGAACAGCAATGGCTTGTGCTGTAAGATCAAGAATTGACAAATGGGACCTCATAAAATTGCAAAGCTTCTGTAAGGCAAAAGACACTGTCAATAAGACAAAAAGGCCACCAACAGATTGGGAAAGGATTTTTACCAATCCTAAATCTGATAGGGGCCTAATATCCAATATATACAAAGAGCTCAAGAAGCTGGACTCCAGAAATTCAAATAAACCCATTAAAAATGGGGTTCGGAGCTAAACAAAGAATTCTCACCTGAGGAATACTGAATGGCTGAGAAGCACCTGAAAAATGTTCAACATCCTTAATTATCAGGGAAATGCAAATCAAAACAACCTTGAGATTCACCTCACACCAGTCAGAATGGCTAAGATCAAAAATTCAGGTGACAGCAGATGCTGGCGAGGATGTGGAGAAAGAGGAACACTCTTCCATTGCTGGTGGGATTGCAAGCTTGTATAACCACTCTGGACGTCAGTTTGGAGGTTCTTCAGAAAATTGGACATAATACTATGGGAAGATCCAGCAATACCTCTCTTGGGCATATACCCAGAAAAAGTTCCAACTGGTAATAAGAACACATGGTCCACTATGTTCATAGCAGCCTTATTTATAATAGCCAGAAGCTGGAAAGAACCCAGATGTCCCTCAACAGAGGAATGGATACAGAAAATGTGGTACATTTACACAAGGGAGTACTACTCAGCTATTAAAAACAATGGATCTATGAAATTCTTGGACAAATGGATGTATCTGGAGGATATCATCCTTAGTGAGGTAACCCAATCACAAAAGAAGTCATTAGATATGTACTCACTGATAAGTGTATATTAGCCCAGAAACATAGATCACTCAAGATACAATTTGCAAAACACAAGAAAATCAAGAAGAGGGAAGACCAATGGGTAGATACTTCATCCCTCCTTAGAATATGGAACAAAAGACACATGAAAGGAGTTACAGAGACAAACGTTGGAGCTAAGATGAAAGGATGGACTATCCAGAAACTACCCCACCCGGGGATCCATCCCATAATCAGTCACCAAACCCAGACACTATTGCCTATGCCAGAAAGATTTTGCTGAAGGGACCTTGATATATAGCTGTCCCTTGTGAGGCTATGCCAGTGCCTGGCAAACACAGAAATGGATGCTCACAGTCATCTACAAGATGGAACACAGGGCCCCCAATGGAGAAGCTAGAGAAAGCACCCAAGGAGCTGAAGGAGTCTGCAACCCTATAGGTGGAACAACAATATGAACTAACCAGTACCCTCAGAGTTCATATCTCTAGCTGCATATGTAGCAGAAGATGGCGTAGTCGGCCATCTTTGGGAAGAGAGGACCCTTGGTATTGCAAACTTTATATGCCTCAGTACGGGGGAACGCCTCAGCCAAGAAGTGGGAGTGGGTGGGTAGGGGAGCAGGGCGGAGGGAGGGTATAGGGAAATTTCGGGATAGCATTTGAAATATATATAAAGAAAATATCTAATAAAAAAATAAATTAAAAAAAGTTACTCAAAAGGTAGGAACGATGAACAGAGAGAATTATTTATCTTAGTAGATATTTATATACAGCATTAAAAATAAAAACTATCAGAAAAAAAATCCCAGGAAGGAACTAGGAGGAGTGGAAGTAACACAGTGAAATCCTCCTGGATCCTTTACTGGGGCAGATTATTTCTTAGTTGTAGAGAGTTTTGAGTTCTTTCCCATACCTCCACCTTCTTGAAAACTCTTTCTCTTTTCTTCTGGTTATCTGGGAACTCCAAATCACTTCTGAGTCAACGCTTACTGGATGCACTCAATTCTTGTTTCTTTATTCCTTTGTTCCCCCCTCTTTCCTCCCTCCCTCCCTCCCTCCCTCCCTCCCTCCCTCCCTCCCTCCCTCCCTCCCTCCCTCCCTCCCTCCCTCCCTCATTCCCTTCTTCTTTCCTTCTCTCTTTCTTTCCTTCTTTCCTTCCTTCTTTTCACTGAGCAGCATGCAGTTTGGCACCAGTTTAAACCGAACCTCTCCCACCTGTTAGAGTTTGCATTTTGAACACGCCTTAAAGACACATGTGATAAAGGCTTGCTCCTCAGCCCGTGACGTCGTAAGTAGCGGAACCTCCTGAAGGAGCCCGGTGGTGAGAAAACATTGGGGTGCATGCCCTACAGGGATTCTAGGGCTCCAGCTCTCCTTTCTTTTTGTATCTTATGCATAGTCTTTCATCCTGTTCCTGGATACCTGAGATGATCAGTTTTGTCCCACTCTGTATTCCCTGCCACGACTTACTGCCCCCTGACACCCCAACACCTCAGCGCCAAACCAGCGTGGACCACATGTCTGAGGTTATGAATATGATAAACCTTCCTTCCTCAAAATGGGATTGTTGTGGGTGTCTCCTCACATCGACACACAGCTAAGACACATCCCAATCTCTGTGAGTAGCATTGAGACTATAGGACGGTGGACAGCATAGAGGCTTAAATATCAATGGCCCCGAAAGAATTGAACTGGGGAGGTTAGAGTAATATTTCAGGAGGAGGAGGAATTTAACTGTAACCCATTCCCTGGCCTGTGCAGTCACCGCTCTGCTAGTTCTTGTATTTATTGCTATACACAGATTGAATCCAGGACCTTGTGCACACCAGGCATTTATTCTGTCCTTGATGTACACATTCAGCCCCGCCCCCAGCTTTACTTCTAATTAATATACTACTCAATTAGAATGTAAGCTTGATGAGGGTTTTTTTTTTTTTTTCAGATGAACAGTGAGAAGCTTCACCATTGCTCATTGAATGAAATGAATTAGAGTATGGAAAGATACAGTTGTGTTATAATTGTGCTATATTTAAAGTCTATATATCTGTACTCCTGAATGGCATGGGGTGCCTGTGCAGGCAATCAAATCATTCAATAAATTTAACAGTGCCTAGCGGTAAGTTTATGTTTCTTCAGGTGGTATGACCAGGCGGTACTCTGATGTGAGAGGTGTTTCACCTTCTTTTCACACGAATTCTATTTTTAAATGGATGTAAATGCTCCTCACCTTGGCAGAGTTGATTGCAGCTCCATATCCAGTGGCAAACCCACAGCCAATTATGCACACTTTCTCCAGGGGAGCACCTTCGTCAACCTTGGCAACTGAGATTTCCCTTAGGACTGTGTATTCAGACAAGGTGCCCAGAGTAGCATATTGCCGCACTAACTTCCCATTGCAGGTAATTCTGCTGGTGCCTTCAGATGTCAGATGTGTTTCTGCCAGTCTTCGATAGATGAAAGGAAACAAATTGCACTTTTTATTAAAAAACTTAAATCTCTTCAATTGGAACTGAATTAGACTTTAAAAAAATAGTAATAAAGAGCTACCTAATTTCTGTACAAATGTTGTTCTTGGAATTCAGGCAAGTATCACATTCTCCACACTGTGGAATACATAATATGATAACTTTATCACCTAGAAAAGCAAAGTAGTCGATTAGGATGAAATAGCAGAAGAGTCTTGTCTCTTAGGATGTCAACAGCAAAGCACCAAGAACATGTGATGATGGAGAGTTAGTTCCACATTTAACTGTGCCTAATCACAAGTAGATATATTTAGTGTCTCCATGGGGCTGTGGCTGAATCTCTGTGAGCTGGCCCCAGATCTGCCCACTTTGTAAGGCATGTTTGGAATAGCATGGCAAGCAGTTTCGTCATGTGCCTTGAAAAACTGCATCTGCTGCTCTCTGCCCTGACTTCCATTGTGGGACCAGAGTTAAAGTAGTATGGATGCCCTGCTCACAGAATAAGTGCCAGGATCGGGGCCTGATTGCCTACAGGTGTGCTCTGTGCTGTCCCTCTGCCAGTGTGGAAAGAAAGGGAAAGAAAGCAAGTCGTCGTATTCTTCTTCTTCTCCTTCTCCTTCTCCTTCTCCTTCTCCTTCTCCTTCTCCTTCTCCTTCTCCTTCTCCTTCTCCTTCTCCTTCTCCTTCTCCTTCTCCTTCTCCTTCTCCTTCTCCTTCTCCTTCTCCTTCTCCTTCTCCTTCTCCTTCTCCTTCTCCTTCTCCTTCTCCTTCTCCTTCTCCTTCTCCTTCTCCTTCTCCTTCTCCTTCTCCTTCTCCTTCTCCTTCTCCTTCTCCTTCTCCTTCTCCTTCTCCTTCTCCTTCTCCTTCTCCTTCTCCTTCTCCTTCTTCTTCTTCTTCTTCTTCTTCTTCTTCTTCTTCTTCTTCTTCTTCTTCTTCTTCTTCTTCTATACTTGTTGTATTTCTGTGTCCAAATCAGGAGGGGAGATCAGAGTGTCTGCTTGGGGTGAGTTCGTTGACTGCCTGTTGCTTGTTTTTGCCAAGCAGCGAAATCTGTTATAAATTGTAATTTAAAAGCTGTGTTATAGTTTAGGCTCTTCTGTTTTAGTTCTAGGAAGTCAAAGACCTCTACAATGAAAGCTCCAAAACTGAGAAGAAAGAAATTGAGGACATTAGAAAAAGGAAAAGGCTCTCATGCTTTGGGTTGGCAGATTGATCATTGTGAAAATGACCATCATATAAAAGAAACTTACAGGTTCAGTGTAATCCCTATGAAACTTCCCATGACATCCTTCACGAAAATAGACCCCTGCACCCCCCCTTGCAATCCTAAAATTCATATCGAAGACCCAGGATCACCTACACACTCTTGAACAAAAAGAACAACACTGCATTGCATATCACATCATATTTAAATTTATGTGACAGCACTGTAATGATGACATAAAATCAGACATGTTCTTGGCCATGTGGATTAGAATGGAAGACCCAACCTTAGGTGCATATAATTATAGCCATCTGAGAGTTGGCAAAAATCCATACTGGAGGGAAGGCGATTGATTTCAAATGTAGTGATGGGAAAACTGGGCGACCATATATGAGGAATGAAATTAGACCCATGTCTATTAGTCTTCCTCCTCCTCCTCCTCAAAAGAAGAAAAAGGAGAAGGGGAGGAGGAGGTGGAGGAAGAGGAGGAGGAGGAAGAGGAGGAGGAGGAGGAGGAAGAAGAGGAAGAAGAGGAAGAAGAGGAAGAAGAGGAAGAAGAGAAACTCCAAATGGGTCAAAGACTTTAGTGTGAGCCCTAATGCTGCTAGAAGACAACAGGAGAGCTGTGGAAGATAGCGGTGTAGGAACAGGATAGCTTTCTGAACAGGACTGCATTCACTCAGCAACTAAGATCAATAACTGACAAGAGGGGCCTAATAAAACCAAAGGCCACAAAGAGGACAATCAATTGAGTGAAGAGAAAGCCCAGTGTGGGAGAGAGATTGCAGCTGTATGATAGAGGATTAATATCGAGAGTGGTCAAAGATCTCAAAGAACAAAGAATCAAGAAAACAACCCACTTTAAAAAAAATGGGCTAATGACCTGAATAGTCAAAAGAAGAAGTGAAAAAAAAAAGGCCATAAAAAGTTGTTCATCAACCTTAGAAATGAGGGAAATGCAAGTTAAAACAACTTTGGGATTTCACCTTGCCCCAGTCATTATGGCTTAGGATCAAGAAACCAACTGCCAACAGATGCTGGTGAGACATGGGGAAAGGGAGGCCCCAGTTCCTGCTGGCGGCAAGGCAGACTGGAATCCACTCTGCATTCGCAGCCACCTTGGAAATCAGCATGGGGAATTCTCAAAAAGCTCCTGGTTTATCTACTGTATTATCCAGCTAAACTGTTCTTTAGCATAAGCTCAAAGGACAATATTTGACTCCACATGTACTTGCCTACCATATGCATTGGACTTATAGAAAATAGAGAGAGAGGATAGAAGCTGCCTCGATGGTCTTCAGCTGACTAAAGTATAATGAAATGCAATTCATTCACACAACAGTATCATTTCCAGCTGCAAAGAACATGAATTTGTGAAACTTACAGATAAATGGATGGAGCTGGATAATATACTCAGCTTTGAATGGAACCCAGAAAAACAAACGCCAGATGTTCTCTTCTGTCTGTGGACCCTAGTTCTGAATCCATGAATTTGAGTCTAAAACCTGAAGTAACCCCAAGAGCCAGGAAATCAAAAGGAACCATGGAGAGGCAGAGAGAAGTTGTTCCAAAGAGAAGGCCACAGGACAAAGATGTTATGGAGGAGGGAATGGAGGAAACGAGGTAAGGACCAAACTGTGAGGGGGCAAACAGGGGACACAGAGGGAGAAAGAGTGAGGAAGGATAAAACAAGACTAGAAATATTTAAGATTATTTAATATGCCTACCTAACAATAACCATATAATATGTACACACACACACACACACACACACACATATATGGCTACACACATATATACACAGATCTACACACATCTATACATATATATATATGTGTGTGTATTTATACTTATATACATACTATACACACATTTTCACATATATATCTAAACACACATACTCATATACACATACACATGCACACATTCTGTTTAAATTGAATTGCCACACCTAAGGTGACAGCACTTCTTTCAGGAGTCATAGGCTATCTGAACTCCCAGTGTCAGCAAAGGGATACCTCCCTTCAAGTTGTTGGTCAAGGGGATCCAAGAGACCCAATCTATCAATATAGGCCATTGGCCTTGCTTTAGTTAAGCAATTGTTCAGCAGTGCATTCCAGTTTACCCATTTTCTGTAGCTTTTCTCTTCACATGAACCTTTATTAGGTATAGATTCAGTGCATTCTACTTCAAAATATAAATCTGAAGAATAAACCTCACTACAATTGTGGTGTAATTTAGAAACAATTACAACTCCTCGCAGAAGTGGGCAGTGTTCCATCTTTCATTTTGGTTCCTTCATCATGACACATTTAAGGGATGGCCTTAAGTCGGTTTTCCACTGTGGGTTCCAAGCCTTGCTGTTTCTCAGTGCTGGGCGTTGCTTCTTACCTGTTCTTACCGTGCTTACGTCTTCCCCAACACTCTCAACTATCCCAACGCCTTCATGGCCCATAATGATGGGGCAAAACTGAGAAAAGTATTCTCTGTCCACATTTTTTATATCGGTACCACAGATTCCTGTGGCCACAATCTGTGTGGAGAGCACAGATGACAGAGGTTAGTCTGTTGTGAAGGCTTCAGACCTGCTGCTCTCACCATCGGCAACTGTAATAGTTATTTGTGTAAAGGAACACAGTGTTCTTCCTTAACTCCCTATTTTAGCTAAAGTTTTAGTTTATTTATCAAAGACACTTAGAGTTTTGTTAATAGTCCCAGTTCATTGTAAGTCCTAACTGTGTTGTGCTTGTGACATGACAGTATTGGACAGACATTGAAATCTCATGGTTCTAGAAATGCACCAAGAAGTCTGGTCTGTGTTTATTCTTGGCTGATTCAGTGGCCCCCAGCTGGCTTTGTCCTGTTACCTACAGAAGGCAGGTTTTCTACCTTCATCTATCATAATCACCTGAATAATTATGGCTACCAGCATCACCCCCATTCAGCTTCTCCACTGCTTATCATAATCTACCCTGCTGTGTATTTTGGATCAGATGCACAGGTGAGAGAGTCAGACTGTAGCTTGTCACATAATGGCTGGGTGTCTTTGAGTCTAAAACTGCTTGTAAGAATTGTGACATTGTTGGGGTGTAGTCTTTGGGATGGCTAAATGCCATTCCCCTCACTCAGTAGAGAACAGATACCACAGAAGGTACAGAAAAAGAGGGTATGGATTGTATAGGTAAGGGGACTTAGAAATAGCTATCTCTCTATAGTCCACCAGTAAACAATACATACTCCCCACCACGGTAATGAAAATAACCTAATGACCTTGAGCCACAAGTCAGATGAACTGAATTCTGGCTTGCTGGGAGCCAGTTAGAATCATCTGGGGATAGATGCCACACCCAGCCAATCAACTCATAATTTGAGATGAGATGCAGTTAGCATTTTTCAAGCTCCCTAGTAATTTCAAGCATTTAACTAAACTTAAAAAACAAAACAAAACATCAAACTAGTTTTCTTATTCTACTTAGTATAAAAATGTATTAATTCTCCCTAACATTTTCTAGGCAAAAGAATATGCTGTTTTAATTTTGAATAGGGAATTCTGGAAAGGATATACAGCGAATGGCTTTTGTTTTGATGTGGAAATGTTGAATTTGTTTTTACCTTTATTCGAACTTCCTTTGCTTTTGGTGGGGCCACTTCTATCTCCTCAATGGCAAGTGGGGTCCCAGGCTTCCAGAGCACAGCAGCTTTGCATCTGATCACCTGGGATAGCAGATGAAGAGGGAGAGGGATGCTGAATAAGGTGAGGAAGACTTATATTCATCATTACTAGAATGTACTTAATTCATCTATACTCAGTATTAAAAAAAATGAAAAAGTCTCAATATATGCTGAAGGTAGTGGTTTCCACCCCACTATAGTTTTTTTTTTTGTTGTTGTTGTTATGCTTTCAGTTTCTATATTCAAGCCACATCGTCACTTATATTTATAGGAAAGCACACATATAAAAGGATGGATAGCTTTCTATCTCTTCTGAAACAGTCTTGCTGTGTAGGTCATTTTGCCCTTGAATTTGTGATCCTCCTGCCTCCACATCCCTGGGCTGCCATTATAGGCACATGCTGCCAGTCCTGGCTGGAAGCCATGTATTCATTCATTTACGAATGAAATAGACCACTAGTTACTCCACAGTTGTTATATCATGCCATGCGCCAGCTTCATTGGGCAAGAGGGTCCTGAGGAAGGGTGTTTGGGAACTCAGTGATGGATGCAAGCTGACAGTACTGTGACCTCCCAGGCAGATCAAAGCCCAGACTTTTATTTGCATAAACTACTTCCTCGGAAATTATGTGTCAGTTTAATTATTTACCCCAGCTTCCCTTCTGATCATTCCATGAACCAGAATTTTATGACCTTGACCCATGACCCTTAAAGATACAGAGCACATTTGAGGCAAATGAACCAGACAGCATTTTTTTTTTCTTTTAACATTGCAAGTCCTATTCGGTTTGCTAGACATAGCACTTGTGGTTGCCAAGGTTAGACATAGAGGCTATTTTTTATGTGTGAAAATATGTGAGAAAAGTAGCTTTAAGTATAATACTTTTTAAAATTTTTAGCTTTAAGTATAATACTTTTTCTAATTTTTTTGTTTGTGCTAATGCAAACAGCATTGAAGCTTATTTTTATAATCTTTAGCTACCTTAACATATTCTTTTAATCTTTGCATTTTTTTCTTCTTTATCTCAGCAACGCCAAGGCTTATTATTGGAAAGTATTAAGTGATCCCAGAAAGCAGGGGCATCATTAAGCCTTCATCTTTTGTTCCTGATACCAGGTTTTTACCCCTATTGACCAAATCCTGTCTCCTTCCTTACTATCTTTCTGACTAAGCTGACTCATTAGTGCAGCTGCCTCTGTTCTCTCAGGTCAGTGAAGCCCCTTATACAGTTCATATTGGATCCTTATATTTTGCATAGTTGAGGAATCCTGAGGAACAGTATAATCCTATGCTAATTTATATATTCTTGAACTCATATTTTCAGAGTTCTTTTCCATAGCCTTAAGGGCTGTCCTGAAGGTCACAGACACTATTGCTGCAGAACATGAGACACGTAATCACTTTCCAGAATCGTGCTGTCTCTGATGATCAAGGAGTCGCTATTGTTGGTAGGGAGAACATTCCCCAAAGGAGGAACATGAAGTAAAATATGATTATTATTATGCAAACAAGCCTTGTGCTTATAGCGACCATCAGCACTGAGGAGACCCATGTCCTGCTGGCTCTGCCACAGGTGCAGGAACCATGTCACACTGTCCCTTCTGCAGCCATGCTGGACCCGGTAATATTACAGTGTAGGGTCATTTGTGATCCGAGGTATGAGGGATCTTGGAGTGAAGCAGTGAGCTGTGGAGTGAAGAGCATCAGATGGAGGTGAACACAGATGCTCCTCATTGCAGAATGGTGTTGGAGAGGTAACAGATAGCAAAGTATGCCTTATGGGTTCTGATATCAGCCCATCATCGCCATCTTATAAACTGCCTTCTATTTTTATGCATTTAGTCACTACTTTTATGTAGACGACTTGCACAAACTTGCACTGTATGTATGGGACAGATTTCTCCCAAAGATTTAGACAAGTATTTATATGCTGTTTGAATGTCTTCCATGTACTGCAAAGTCAATATGTTAATATACAAACAAACCATTTTTTTTCTCATCTGTACTTTTAGAGAACACAGTACACAATTTGCTAACCCCTCATAACCTGACCTTTCCTCTACCACATTCAAAGCAGTATTAACTATTATGCTGAAGCCATGATAAGTACCACCTATAGGCTTAGATTTTTCAAAACTTACTTTATTAAGGGTTCTCAAACACTTTGACACCTTGCCCCTTCTAGCTCACAGTCCAAGGGTAGGGGAGAAAAGATGGTAAATAGGACAGGGGATATGCTTTAGTAGTTCTTTGGGGTGATTTTAATCTCCGTTTGTGCCACCAAACACAAATCAGCAATGATGGCACAGTCCAGCAGAAACTGCTAAGCCTCTGCCAAATAGGCATGAGTTCAGCAGAGTGAACAGGACCAGTTGTAACATCAGGAATTCTCTTCTGTGCCTCTCTCAACAAAGTGAAGATCAGCGAAGATGCCAATGAAGAGTTGCACAGCTAGTTATGTAAGCACCCTGTCACTGTCTATTGAGTCCTACTTATACTCTCTCCAGATATCGCATGTCCTCCCATGGGTCTTGCCTCATCAAAACACCATGTGAGTAAGCATCACATGACACAACCAGAAACTTCCACTTCATAGAAGAATGCAAGTAGATCTATATTCATCAACCTACACAAAACTCAAGTCCAAGTGGATCAAAGACCTCAATGTGAAACCACTTATAATAAATTAAATAGAAGAGAAAGTAGGGGAATAGCCTTGAACACACTGAGATAGCACAGGAGACAACTTCCTGAACAGGACACCAACAGCTCAGGCACTAAGTTCAACAATATAAAGAACTCAAGAAATTAGACACCAACAAACCAAATAACCCATTTAAAAATGGAATACAGAGCTAAACAGAGAATTCTCAACAGAGGAATCTCTAATCACTGAAAACACTTAAAGAAATGTTCAATATTCTTAGTCATCAGACTAATCAAAATGACTCTAAGATTCCACTTTATACCCTTCAGGATGGTTAACCTAAATTCAATGGATACCACATGCTGGCAAGGATATGGAGCAATGGGAAAACTCCTCCACTACTGGTAGGAGTGCAAACTTGTAAAACCACTCTGGAAATCAATTTTGCAGTTTCTCAGAAAATTGGGAATAGCCCTACCTCAAAGACCCAGCTATACCACTCCTGGGCATATACCCAAGAGATGCTACACCATACCAAGGACACTTGCTCAACTATGTTTATAGCAGTTTTATTGGTAGTAGCTAGAAACTGGAAACAATCCAGATGCCCTTCAACCAAAAAATAGATTTTTAAAAAAGCGTGGTTTACACATTAGAAAACTACACAGCTGCTAAAAACAAGGACATCATGAAATTTCAAGGCAAATAGATCGAACTAGAAAAATATCATCCTGAGTGAGGTAACCTAGACCCAGAAGGACATGCATGGTGTGTACTCACATGTAAGTAGATATTAACCATAAAGTACAGGATACCCATGCTACAATCCACGGACTCAAAGAAGCTAAATAAGTAGGAAGGCCCAAGGTAGGATACTTGAACCTCATTCAGAAGGAGAAATAAAAGAGTCATTGGAGGTGGGTGGAGGGGATGAGGAGGGGAATGAGGTATGTGGGGGGAATTAGGAGTAGGGAGAGAGCTGTGGAGAGAGGGCAGGACAAGTGAATGGAAATTGGTGAAGAGGGCAAGGTTATCTCTAAGATGCACCAGAGACCTGGGATTGGGGAGGCTCCAGGGAGTCTATGAGGGTGACTCCAGCTGAAACTCCTATCAGTGGGAAATGGCCACCTCCTGTAGCCAGGCTGAACTCCCAGTCTAGGGATAAGGACGCCAACCCATCCACAAAACCTTTGACCTGAAATGTGTCTTGCCTATAAGAAGTGTGGGGACAAAGATGGAGCAGAGACTGAGGGAAGGCCAACCAATGGCTGGCCCAACTTGAGAGCCCATGGGCAAGAATCAATCCCTATTATGCTTGCAGACAGGAGCCTAACATAACTGTCCTCTGAGAGGTTCTATCCAGTAGCTGATGAGAGAAGATGCAGAGACTCACAGCTGAACATTAGATGGAGCTGGGGAACCTTATGGAAGAGTTGGGGGAAGGATTGAGGGACCTGGAGTGGATAGGGACTCCACAAGAAGACCAACAAAATCAACTAGCCTGGACCTTTGTGGGCTCCCAGAGACTGAACCATCAACTGAAGAGCATACATGGGCTGGACCTAGGCCCCATGCACATATGTAGCAGATGTGCAGCTTAGTCTTCATACAGGTCCCCTAACAAATGGAGTAGGGGGCTTACCTGGACTCTGTTGCCTGCCTGTGGATCCTGTTCCCCTAAGTGGGCCGTCTTGTCTGACCTCAGTGGGACTTCATGTGCCTAGTCCTGCAGTGGCTTGAGATGTCAGGGTGAGCTGGTTACCGGGGCGGACCTCCCCCTTCTCAGAAGGAAGGGAAGGGGGCATATGTGAGGGGCGTGCCAGGAGGAAAGGGGCTGCAATCAGGATATAAAGTAAATAAATGAATTAATGGGTAAAAGGGCTGGAATTGAAGCTTTCTGTCAAATAATTATTAAAATTATTCAAGTCAGTTATTCACTAGTTTCTTTGAAATCCCAGTAAATGTGTACTTTCTTGTTGCTTGTAGGACGTTCCTATGAACCTCTATGGTAGGTTTACTCAGGGGGGGGGGAGCACTGACCCATGCCCTCTGCACAGATGTAACAGTTGTGTAGCTTGGGCTGTCTCTGACTCTGTTGCCTGCCTTTGGGACCCCTTCCCCCTAGTGGGCTGACTAGTTTAGCCTCAATAGGAGAAGATGCACCTAGTCTTACTGCAACTCGATATGCCAAGGCTGGTTGCCAACCAGGAGAGGCTTCCACTTTTCTGAAGAGAAAGGAAGAAGGACTGGAAAGGGGGGGGGGAGTGGAAGGGGAGGAGGGAGGGGAAACTGCAGTTGGGGTGTACAGTACCGTAGGGATTTGGGGGTGCAGACCACTCCACTGTTCTGAGCTAAAGATAGGGCTGATGCAGAAGGGGCAGCAGTCAGTTCGCCACAGAGAGGGGTGAATCTAAGAGGCCAAGATAATGCTTAGGCGATGGCAAAGATTCAGAACTGAACAGCCATTCTGGTGGTAGCAGGTATTTTAGGAGCATGCCGTGCAACTGATTACAACAAGCGAGACTGTTAGTAGTACTGTAATTCTACTGAGAATGTAGAGAAATAGTTGGGGCAGCTTTGCCCTTAGTAGAGAAAGAGAGCAGGTAAGAACGCCATCTAAAGAATCCTCGGCAGGCTTTGCTGGGTTTCAACAAGACGGCTGACTTTGCTGTCCGATTGTTCACCATAAGATGCAGAGCGTGGAGAAGTCACTTGTCTGGCTCAAGAGTTCAAGGAGCCTTTCACCAGCCAATTTACGTTCAGAAGCCAGTCACTGAGTTTCTATTACTGTGTCCTCGAGAGGAAGAGACAGTCAGGGAGGAAGAGTTTTCCGCATGATGCTAACACAAGTCCTATTTAGTATTGTGAAACTTAGTTGTGTGGCTGCCTGGATACTGTACCAGAACCTTCATACTAGAGCCCGGTGGAAGGATACATTTTCTTATTTAAATCTTGACTGATGTAACTCACGTTAGCTGGATCAAAGTATAAGTCACTGTGCCATCATGTTTGTCACATCAGACTCCTGCACAGGGAGTAGATGCTTGGAAATGTACGAGAAGTCAGTTTAGATAACTGTCCCATGGTCAGTGCATTTCCAGCAATAGATGCCTGAGCCCATGGACCAGGTGTGATGCCCAGCAGAGGTGGCCAGGATGGGTCAAACCCAAGAGAAACCCAGATACTAGCTGTTAACATCACAATCAGACAGCACCAGCTAATTGGTAATCTAAAAGAGAAGTGTGTTTTTAATAGGATGTTTTAATGTTTCAAACCTGAGTTTGACAGCATAGCCTTTGGTAGTCTACTTTTACCAGCAAACATGAAAGGTTTGGGTACAGAAAGACACACAAAAGCTGTCAGAAGTACACATTCTAAAGAGAGTGTGCTGTGCTTGGTAAACACAAATTTTAAAGATTTGGCCTCAATATTTAAGAATATAGGACTGTTTTCACTTCCCCTGCAGAGAGAGACATCACAGCAGTGAAGTGAGTGAAGGTCTCGTCCTGTACCTGGGCACTGTATATGTTTGTCAGGAAGAGAGCCATTCGTGAGAATTTTGTCCAAATAATCTATCCTATGGCTATGTACAATGTCTGAGGACAATAGTTCATTGAGCTGCTAAAGAACACTGATTATTTTAATTCTCACTATATTTTTTTCCTGCTGGGTGTTTAAGACCATGTAGGTGGTTAAAATTAATCTTTTTGTTTCCTCCCAAGGACGGTTGAAGACCTGGTTATCAGGTGTGACATGGGAGAAGATCCTGGCTCATCTAGTCTTTCGTTTGCCCTTTAATCTATCTACGTGAGGAGAAGCCAAAGGTCTTGCTTGGCCATTGCAATTTTTCCTCTGTGTTGACCAATGTCCTGGCAGACTGGATGCTGGGTAGAGCCCACTCAGTGGCAGAAACAAAGCCTCCTTAACAAGAGAACAGACGAATCCCCATAGTTACAGGACGTCTTGAAGATGTTGCATAGTTCTCTGGGACTTAGGTGATCATGTAGGACAAGAGGGAAGATATCCTCTGTTTTAATTTCTCTGGCCATATCACTGTAGGTTTCCAAGTGTGGTTATTGAACTCTTAGAAGATCAATTGTACCAATTTATTATTTTTCATCAATTTGTAATGTTATGGTAAAGTTTAACCAGAAGTTAAAGTGTGTCTGTTGGATCAACAGATATTTCTGTCACCCTGGAACTTTTAGAAAAGAAAGTTCAACTCTATAGCCACTAAATTGAATTCAATGAAGGTCTCCAGATGGTAAAAAAAAAAAAAAATCTGGGAAGGAAGACTTATACAATCGGTAAAATATAAATTAAATAAAATTGTTCTTTTTGTAAAAGAATTGAGGAAAAGTGCATGCAAAGAAACTAAACACCTAAGATTTTATAATTAATTCCTACATTGTGCTTTCAGTCAAAAATTACATTTTTAATTTTAAATATAAGTAAAATTGAAAGAAAGTTGAAAGGACGTCTACAGTCCCTTGTCCTTATCTCTACCTAACTACTGTGGGAAGTTTCTTTGACCATTTGAGAACTTGCTTCTCAAATGTTCTTAGGCAGTTTTTAATTATGGCTTAAATGGGTGCTTTTATATGACAAATGCTGTGTATATTCGTTACTAGAGACTTTGAAATGGAAGATCCACCTCAATAAGTTTCTCACTTTCTCCTCACACTGAAAGCCCTGGTGAGTCCTCACACGGAGTAACGTACACAGCATTCACAATCTCCTTTTCCCCTCCGTCCACATGCCCTAAACTCATTCTCTGCATGGATGGTTAGAGCGTAGGTAACTCACTTTCTCCAGCCTCCCTCTCCCCCACCCACTTTAAATCATGTAGGATGCCCTGGACACTTTGGCAAATCAGAGTTGTTTTTCCTTAGAGCAGATTCTAGCTTAGGGACCGCTCCTACCCCTTCAGTTGACTTCAGTCGCTGTGCCTCTAGTGTAACCCGGAAGGAAGCATCTTCAGCAAATGTGCAAAGACACAGCAGAAGCAGCAGCCGGATGCTGATAGAGGTTATTTACTTACTTTTCCCTGGGTGCCCATTTTCCTTGGGGAGCTTGCTTTGGAAGTGTCTTTCTGACTCTGGCCTCTCACCTCTAGCCAGCGTCCTGTGCTAGAGACTCTGGATAAATAGCATTGCTGCTGGCTGCTTGTCCAATCACAGCTCTGCCTGTCCTGTGCTGTGACATTTGTACTGTCACAATTCATCTACAAACCCATCACTCCCAGCTGCCACCAAGAGGTTTTAAAAAAAATAGTTTCTAAAAGAAACTTTTATTATAATATATCAACTGGACAAAGTGCATTAATTGTGTAAGGCTGAGTTACAAATTACTAAGCAAAGGTCATCTCAGTTGTTCTGGAACACCCCCTGCCCCCATTCTGGTTTTACACCCTGATAATAATTTCCTTGCACATTTGTGGTTTTGCTACATATTTGTGCTTTTCCAATGAATAGTTTAATTTTGTTTATTAATTAGTTTGTGTGAATAGACTCAAGAGTGTATACCTCTCCCTGTATCCTCCACTTAGTTCTGTTTGTTGATTGTTCACAGTGCCTTTAGTTGTAGTTTATTTTCTTACCATTGAACACTCTACTGTATGAACCCGCCATAATTCATGCATCCCCCTTCTTATCTGTTTTTTTCCCCTAATAATGGCGAGTCAGTGACTACATAAAAATTCTCTTCACTCGCCCCGCTGCACAGAGCTCCAGTTTGCTTAGGGGTCACTCAGGACGGACAGAGACCACACATGCCAACAAGGCAACGCCGACTGTTGGGACACTGAAACACGTTTGTTCAGGATGCTAAAGAGTGACTGGCTCTGAAGCTGCCGGAGTCGCTTTCCACCATGCTGCACTCAGGGAATCCTTTAGTCACTGCTGCGGAGCGACTCTCACTGTCTCTGGATGTGGCTGACAAACAGTCCCAGTGATTCTGGGTCTCACAGTGTCCTCCAAGGACAGGAGTCCTGCAGCCTTTGAGGGCCAGTGCCTAGTGCCTACCTGAGCTATGTGGGCTCTGACCACTGGTGCTATGGGCCAGAACTCTCCAGAGTCACACATGATGGCTATTTGAGAAAAGGAATGTCTACAAATAGTTAACAACTCACAAAGATTTTTTTATTTGTTATTTTATTTATTTCCATTTCAAATGTTGTCCCCTTTCAGGGTTTCCCCTCCGCAAATCCCCCATCGCATCTCCCCCCTTTGCCTCAATGTGAGGGTGCTTCCCCATCCACCCACTCACTCACCATCTAGCATCCCCTTACACTGGGCCATCAAGCGTCCACATGACCAAAGGCCTCTTCTCCCATTGATGCCAGACAAGGCCATCCTCTGCTACATATGCAGCTGGAGCCATGGCTCACTCCATGTGTACTCTTTGGTTGGTGGTTTAGTCCCTGGGAGCTCTGGGGGGTCTGGTTGGTTGATATTGTTGTTCTTCCTATGGGGTTGCAACCCCCTTCAGCTCCTTCAGTCCTTCCCCTAACTCTTCCATTGGGGTTCCCAGGCTTAGTCTGATGGTTGGTTGAACTCCCAAAATTTTTAGGATTATATTCTATTTTTAAGTTTACAACCTTAGATCAATGTAAAAAAATCAAGTATCCTCTCACAGAGACTGAACCACCAACCAAAGAGTGTGCATGGGACAGACATAGGCTCCCTACATATATGTAACAGATGTGTAGCTGGGTTTCATGTGGGAACCTTAACAAGTAGAGTAGGAACTATCCCTGACTCTGTTGACCTCCTTTAGATCCTTTTCCTTAACTGGGCTGGTATGTCTAGCCTCAACAGGAGAAGATGCACCTAGTCTTACTGCAGCTTGATATGCCTGAGCCAGCAGGCTGATATTCATGGGAGGTTTCTTTCTGGAGAGAAAGAGAGGGGAGGTGGGGGTAGGGGAGGTGGGAGGGAGGGCCTAGGAGGAGAGGAGAGAGGGGAAGTTTCAACTTGGGATGGATGTAAAGTAAATAAATAAATTAATAAAAAAAATCACTAGCTATACTTTCCAGACCATTGTATAAAATGAGCCATATACAGTCAATGTTTTATAATATTCTTCTAAAATATAATTTATTCGTCATTTAAAAATATCATGTATCCATCAACCTAGACAGTGTGTATAGGAGTTTGTTGTCTCTCAAGTTCCTTGGCTGTATCCTGCTTTAAAGTTCTGCCCCACAGCTGGCTGTTTCTCTCTGTGGTCTGGCTGTCCTCTTATGACTCTATCCTGGTTGACAGCTCCTGTGGCTACTATGGGAGTTCCTGGATGTGCAACTGTGGTGGTCACAGCAACTCATGTTTACAGAAACTTCTGCTTACAGTCACCAGACTTGAAGTTGATACTGTGGCGGTTTGTAAGGCGATGTCATTCTCTATGACCTTTGTTTCTCTGATGATCACTGAGGATAAGCACTTTGGGGTCTGGAGTCAGGTCACACAGCTTATAAATGAATTAATGAGACATCGTTAAGATCATCATTATATGACTTTCTTCTCTCATAGTACTCTTAATTTTTTTTTGCTTTACATCTTTAAAGTTGTTCATTACACTTATTTTGTGTGTGAATGTGTGTGTGCTTTAGCTGAAGTGGTCAGGCCTGTTGAAAATTGCCTTTACCTGCTGAGCCTCCTTGTGACCCTGGTTTACATATTTTACATTTTGATCATGTGAAAGTTCTGTATTCTGTGTTTTAAAGGTTTAGCCTATTTTTGCTGCCTTTCCCTTCCAGTGTGTTCCCTTCAGCTACGTCTGTCTTTCTTACCTTCTCATGCTATTATTCACTAGCTCGTCTTGACTTCAGTAGTTAATTACTGAATTAGGTTATTTACTCAACTTCTAAAGAATAATGCATGCTCTCTTTTCCACTTTCTTACTAGTCACCTTATAATTCGAAATTCACTGGGTTTCATTTTTATCTACTTAAAGTTTAAAAAAAAGTGTTATGTTGTGGTCCCTGCAAGTGCCATAGCGTCCAGTCAGCTGGCCAGGAACTAATCCAGGTGAGGTTAAGAATGCGTCTGGTCAGCATGGCTCTAGCCAGTGCAGAGTCAAAAATTTCTGTACTCCAGCCAAGTGGTTTATTTTTCTTACACATTTAAACCCAGTTTAACTTTAGAAAAAGTTTCCAGAAGACAATGATCACCACAAAGCTTTAGACTTGACTGTATCAAAACTCTCTTACAAAGTACATCTCTTTAGCCAAGCACCTGGGACCGTTACTATAAGAATAAGTTCTATTAAAGGATAAACAGCACTCAGGGTAAGGGTCTAGGGAGGAAGGATTTGTAATAAGCGTAAAGATAGGTTCTATTGACTGAGGATGCAAATTACATGGTATCTCTTTCATAAGGATGAGTGTAGAAATTGGGCCCTGGTTCTTCCTCCTGGCCCCATGCTCCCAGAAATAAGACTCAGACTCAACATCTAATTACAAATTCCTTGGTCATATAGTTAGGCTCTTCTCTGACTAGCTATAACTTAACATATGCCATTTATCCTAACCAACATTCTGCCTTGTGTTTGGTTACGTGTGCTCAGGTATCATTGGTCTATCCTGTCACATCTTCCCAGCCAGATTTCCCACTCCTTCTCTATCCCAGGATTCTTTCTCCTCCTGGATGCCTCACCTTCTATTTCCTCCTAAGCTATAGGCCAAAGGGTTTTTAGTTGACAGGTGATGCACCCATACACGACACACGATATTCTCTCTACAGGTAGGTTCCAGTCACTGAGTGACAAAGCTCAGGATTTAGGGGAGAAAAGATCACCAGCTTGTCAGACAACATCCACGTCAGCTTTATGGATGAGCAGGTATTATCTCCTTCCCTTGAAGAAGAAAAAAAACCTGCCTGTTTTAATAATTATGGTTTCTCTAAGGCAGTGGTTCTCAGATCCGACAGCTTTGGGGGTTAACCGACCCTTTCATATATTAGATATCACACATCTGGAGTCACAGATCAGATATCCTGCATATCAGGTATTCACATACGGATTCATCAACAGTAGCAAAACAATATGAAGTAGCAATGAAATAATTTTATGGCTGGGGGTCTCCACCAGTGAAATGAGCCAACTCAAGCCTGATTAGATTATATTAAATGCAGGTTTATTGAGAGGCTGGACAACATGAGGAATGATATGAAAGGATCCCAGCATTAGGAAGGCTGAGGACCTCTACTCTAGTGCTGTCTGTAAGCTGTGCTCTCTACATGGTCAGTAGTCTCCGTATAAAATCAAACCAAATGCTCCAAACACTTAACCTTGTACAAAGTTTCTCTGTAGCAGTGAGCTTTTGTAGCCTTTATCATCTCTTTTCATGTTCATTTTACTACAGTCCTTTCTCCCTCCCTGCTTACCTCCCTCCTTCCATTCCTCCCTCCTCCCCTCCTTCCTTCCCTCCCTCCTTCCCACTCTTCCTTTCTCTCTATCCAATCTTCCATTTCTCTTTCTTCCTTCCCCTTCCCTCCCTCCTTCCCTCCCTTTCTACTTCCCTCCCTCCCTCACTCCCTCAGTTTCTCTCCCCCTTCCCTCCCTTCTTCCCTCCTTCCTTCCCTCCCTCCCTCCTTCCCACTCTTCCTTTCTCTCTATCCAATCTTCCATTTCTCTTTTCTCCTTTCCCTCCCTCCCTCCTTCCCTCCCTTTTCCCCACCTTCCTTCCCTCCCTCTCTGCTTCCATCTCACTCTCCTTTTACCTCCCTCCTATTTCTCATCTCTTTCCTCCCTTCCCCTCTCCCCATTCACTTCGTCCTTTTCTTCCTACCTTAGACTGGACATGCCAATTGCTTGTAGACATCTCTATTTTAGGAGATGATGTTTACAAAATAACCTCTGCCTCCCTTTTTCAACCTTGAAAATGGCCCCCTTACTTCTGCTTTTACACTTGGCTGTTTCTCCCTCCTCAGGGTTCTATAGCTCCCTTAGGCGTACTCTCTACATCTCTGACACGCTCTGTGCACCCCCTTTCATTTCCTTCTTCCCACAGTTGCTAATCTGCAGATAGGCTTCTCATTATTTCTTGGTTGCACTGTTGTAGTAATCTTGATACTGAGTCTCCTGTTGGCACAGCGTTGTCTGCAGTCCCTGTTTCAAAACACTAGGCTAATATTTGAAAGGAAAAGTATCAGTTCTGGACCCTCAAGACCAAGTTCTCAGCACAAAGGAGATTTGTTTGCCCCTGAGGGACAGAGAGGGAGGGAATAAGAGACAACACCGGAGATAGTGTCAGGAAACCTTGCTGCTAAGGTTGACATCTGACATTACCAGAAAGCCCTGAACCCCATGCAAAATGGCAGACTCCTTTTGTCATCAGGGCTTCTCCTTCTCTGACCTTGTCTGGGAGCTCGAAACCCCCATACCCTCTAGCTGTAGAATGTCATGTAGCCGTAATGAGATTACAGGTTCAGCTTCCTTTCTCAAGATAAGAACCCAGCTCAGCAAGCACTGCTGGAAAGCCTCCCATGGCTTACCTTATCCTTCAGCCAGTGACCTCTGCCCACCCTGGATATTCCTACCCCTTTCCCCAAACTATATAACCCTTTATTCACTGGGAATAAACTTGATCTGTCTCTCTGAAGCTGATCCCCGAAACCCTGTTTGTCCACTCTGCTTCCTTGTCCTTGGCCAGTGGGCAGCAACCCCTGGGAAGAAGGGAGAATGGCAATAGAGGATGAGAGAAATGGGGACAAGGGAAAGGGGTGTTCACTTACAGGCTCCTCCCAGGGACCTAGCAATGGCTTATGTCATCATCTGCCACCATCACCTGTCCCTGCCAGGTGTGCCAGGTGTGCCAGACATGAGCTTCCTATAAAAGGACTACCCACCACTTCATCTCTCTCTGTCCCCAGCATTCGCTCTCTTCCCCTATCTGGCCTTCTCTGTGCATGCCCCTTCTCTTCCCTCGTAGCTCTGTCCCCATCTGTCTGCCTTCTCTGGGTCCACTCAACCCCTTCTCCAGATCCTCACTCCTCCCCCTTCCTTAGCTCTCATACCACTTCCCTTATCTCAGGGACATACTGTGGCAATGGGCCTACCAGGTACCTCCTCAGTGCATTGTATTTCATAATAATGCAGAGAGGTATTTGTCCCCAGAGGGGACATATAGATAGAAATACCTTTCTATCCAAAGGATAGAAAGACAAATGTGGCACATAGGAGAATGACAGCTTATAAAGGTACAAGAGGAAACCCTGTGTTAGAATGAGGTGTTTAATTTTAATTGGGCATGTTAATTACGTGATTCAAAGGGGGCTTTTCATTGCTGGACTTCAATACTTTAGCTGGATCTTGGTAGCTGGATCTTGGTAGTTAGGCTCAGAAGGAGGAGGAAGTGGCCAAATAAGGGTATAGGCCTTGGTGACTAGCTTTAGGAATGGAATCTAATGGTTTTTAGCAGGGGAGAGGGAAATGGGGGAGAAGGGCAAGGCCTGCCTGACCCATGCTTGCCACGCTCAAGCTGGCCAGAGTTCCTTCATTACTCCTAATAGTTCCTTTAAAAAAAAAAAAAACTTTTCTCTTTTTTTCCTTAGTGTTTTTTTTTTTTTAAGTTAGAAACTTTTCCTGATCTAAAAGCACACAGAACTCTCTAAATTCTTCAAAATCAACCTCCAAACTCACCCCAGCTTTCAAGAATGTGTTTCCCTACACTCCATTATATTGACTATTACCCTTCAGGTTTCCTGGATTGTGTTTTGCTACCCGCCCCGCCTTTGTCTGTGCCCTCCCCTGACCTCTTGCTTATGTGCTGACCTGACCGGAGCTGTCCCACAGCTGTCTTGCCTACTGAACTCTGAGACACCCTTCAGACACACAGGCTGTTTCCTTACTCCTTCTCCCCCTGCTCCTCAGGAGCATGGCACCCACATGATCCCAACTGATGTCATGTTCTGATGTTTCTGTCTGTCTGGGTGACTCCCTCCCCACCTCTCAGCTTCTTAGCTATTGAGATGATATACATATATTATTTAACACACATCCACATCTACTACAAGAGGAAGTTTCTCTGATGGGTGGTGACTGAGACACTGGTCCATGGTTATGGTAGTACGTCATTAGGAATGGGATGCGTTTTTTTCACATGGAGTGTGTTTCCTAGAGTACTTTGGAGTTCTGGGAAACACCAAGTACTGGATAAAAGGTGGTCCAGTAGGAGATCTTCTTTGAAGGCACAGTGAGCACCAACACAGTTCTGGTATTGACATTTTCCCCATATGTTTGTAGTCTTATGACTGTCACTTAGTATCTATGGTGTAATTAAATCAGGAGGGCACTGTTCCCTCCATTTCTTGGCTAAGCATGGCATCAGAGGGTGTAGATCCTATAGCAGAGCTCTGCTTTCCTGTGACCCATGTGCCTGAGGTCTCCACTGCTCTACTTGAAAATTTCTCCATCTAGGACTCATTTTGTACTGTGCCCATTTCCACATGGATGGTGTTTCTCTGGGAACCTGAATTAGTGTCCTGGGGCCACTGTCACATATATTTAACTTGAAGTAAAGTATTTTGTATTCCCTGCAAGGTGAGAGAGATTAAAAAAAAAAGTGAGGGGGGGGGGAGAAGACTTATTTTCAGGGAAACAGTGAGACAGCCCAAAGTGTACTGCTTAGGATTTGGGGTGGCATAAGAAAAAGAAAAAAGAAATACCTTTTGAATTAGAACTCAGAGCAGTGGGCTAGTTTGCTTCAACATTCTGTATTCATCTGTTTCCAAAGAGAAGGGTCTAGAGACATAAACAGCACCGTATCTTGGTCATGGGCCTGTCTGTCTTCAGGAAAATCAGTGTTCCTGAGGCGTGGTCCAGAGATCGACAGACCCGAGCTGCAAACGTTTTACTTTTTTTTTTTTAAATAAATTTGCTTATTGTGTGTATTGCACATGCATGTATGTTCATCTGCCATGATGAGTGGAAGTTATAGGACAATCAGCAATAGTCTGTTCTCTCCTTCCATCACATGGCAATTTGACTCAAGTCCTCGGGCTTGGTGGCAAGTATCTGTACTTGCAGACTGGTCCTCCTGGAGCATTATAGTTTAGTTTTATCAACCTGCAGAATCATTTTCTTCCATCAATACATGACACAGCCCACAATCATGTACATAATTCATTTATCATGTCTTATATATGTCTTTTAATTTCTTTTTTATTAATTAATTAATTAATTTTATATTTGTCTTAGTCAGGGTTTCTATTCCTGCACAAACATCATGACCAAGAAGCAAGTTGGGGAGGAAAGGGTTTATTCGGCTTACACTTCCATACTGCTGTTCCATCACCAAGGAAGTCAGGGCTGGAACTCAAGCAGGTCAGGAAGCAGGAGCTGATGCAGAGGCCATGGAGGGATGTTCCTTACTGGCTTGCCTCCCCTGGTTTGCTCAGTTTGCTCTCTTATAGAACCCAAGACTACCAGCCCAGAGATGGTCCCACCCACAAGGGGCCTTTCGCCCTTGATCACTAATTGAGAAAATGCCTTACAGTTGGATCTCATGGAGGCATTTCCTCAACTGAAGCTCCTTTCTCTGTGATAACTCCAGCTGTGTCAAGTTGACACAAAACTAGCCAGTACAATATTCCAATATCATCTCCCCTTCTCCTCCAAGTCCTTCCCCCACAGCTCCTCCATCCATTTCCTCCTCCTCTTCTCCTCTGTGAAGGGGGAAGGTACCCCTGGGTATCACCCTCCCCTGGCACATCAAGTTACTGTAGGACTAGGTGCCTCCTCTCCCAATGAGGCCAGGCCAGGCAGCACAGTTAGGGGAATGGGATCTACACACAGGCAACAGATTCAGGTATAGCCCCTGCTCCAGTTGTTGAGGAAGCCACATGAAGACCAAGCTGCATATCTACATAAATGCATGTGTGTGTGTGTTCATGTGTGTGCCTGTGTGTGTCTATGTCCAGCTATGCTCACTCTTTGGTTTATGGTTCAGACTCTGGGAACCCCCAATGGTTCAGGTTAGTTGACTGTCTTCTTATAGAGTATCTTCTTCATGTCCCTCAATCCTTCCCCCAACTCTTCCACAGGGGTCCCCAAGCTCTGTATAATGTTTGGCAGTGGGTCTCTGCATCTGTTTCCATCTGCTGTTGGATGGAGCTTCTCAGAGGACAGTTATACTAGGTTCCTTTCTGCAATCATAGCAGAGTATCATTAATAGTGCCAGGGATTAATTCTTGCCCATGGGATTGGTCTCAGTTTGGGCCAGTCACATCCATTTCTGCTCTGTCCTTGTCCCTGCACATCTTGTAGGTAGGATACATTTTGGGTCGAAGGTTTTGTGGGTGGGTTGCTGTCCTTATCCTTCCACTAGGAGTCCTGCCTGGCTACACAAGGTGGCCACTTCAGGCTCCATATGCCCCATTGACTAGGAGTCTCAGCTCAGTCACCCCCATAGACTCCCTGGGGCTTCCCCTAGTCCAAGACCTCTGGCACATCCTAGAGATGCCTTCCCTGCACCGATTTCCATTCTCTCTCCTGCTCTCCTTGTACCTGATCCTCATTCCTTTCCCCATCCCCTCTCCCATCCAGTTCTCTCCCTCCGTGTACCTTAAATATCTATTTTATTTCACTTTCTGAGAAAGATTCATCCTCCCTTGGGCCCTTCTTGTTATTTGGCTACTTTGGGTCTGTGGATTATAGCATGGTTGTTCTGTAGTTTATGGCTAATGTCCACTTACAAGTGAGTACATACCATGTATGTCTTTTTGGGTCTGGGTTACTTCACCCAGGATAATATTTTCTAGTTTCATCCATTGGCTTGCAAAATTCATGATATCATTGTTTTTAATAGTTAAACGGAGTAGTTTTCCATTATATACATGAACCACATTTTCTTAATCTATCCTTCAGTTGATGTGCATCTGGGCTGTTTTTGATTTCTGATTATTACCAATAAAGCTTCTATGAGCATAGTAGAGAATATTTTGGATATATGCCCAGCAGTGTCATAGTTGGGTCTTGAGGTAGAACTATTCTTAATTTTCTGAGAAAATGCCAAATTGATTTCCAGAGTGGTTATACAAGTTTGTACTCCCACCAGCAATGGAGGAGTGTTTCCCTTGCTCCACATCCTTGCCAGTATGTGCTGTCACCTGAGTTTTTGATCCCAGTTTGACAGTTTGAAGACTAATCTTTTTTTTTTCCCATTCATGGACTGATTTTGTCATTTTTCATACATATACAGTATATATATATATACTTGTAATCCAATGGTAATCATTGATTCTTAGATTATTTGTGATATAAAACTACATGGAATAAAAGAGAGACCAGTAATGTAGCTTCTATAAGTCTATTAGTATCTATCTATCTATCTATCTATCTATCTATCTATCTATCTATCTATCTATCTATCTATCTATCTATCTATTTATCTATCTATCTATCATCTGTCTATCATCTATCTATCATCTATCTATCAATCTATCTATCTATCTATCTATCTATCTATCTATCTATCTATCTATCTATCTATCTCTATCATCTGTCTATCTATCTATCTATCTATCTATCTATCTATCTATCTATCTATCTATCTATTATCTGTCTATCTAATCTGTCTATCTATCTATCATCTATCTATCTATCTATCTATCTATCTATCTATCATCTGTCTATCTATCTATCAATCTATCAATATATCTATCTATTATCTATCTATCTATCTATCTATCTATCTATCTATCTATCTATCTATCTATCTATCTATCTATCATCTGTCTATCTGAATCTGTAATCTATCTAAAGTGTCTATCTAAAATCATTCTGTTTAGGCTGATTGATTTTGTCCCTTGTGCCACCCAGAATGTTGAAAATGGAGTTATTGACTCTTCATTGCCAAATCTGATTCCCAGAAAACAGACTTTGAAGTCCCCATTCTGACAGGGACTCAGTTGAGTTCCTAGCTGGGGACCTTAGTTCCTGTTGTCTCAGTCTCAAGGAAAATGCAAACAAACCTCACACAGTGCAGAATCCATGCTAAGGACATCTTTTAATAGAAAGGGCAATCCTGTTCTGTGGACTGGGCTTGGGGGATGCTACGAGAGTTTTTATATGTAGAGAATATGGAAGGAAGTCCCACCCTAAGACAGCTGTCAACTTTAATCCCAGGTCTTGGGGGATGTTAACCTGTTTGATTTAACCTTGTATTTTTTCTTTCTTTTTTTTTTTATTACGTATTTTCCTCAATTACATTTCCAATGCTATCCCAAAAGTCCCCCATACCCCACCCCCCCCCACTTCCCTACCCACCTATTCCCATTCTTTTGGCCCTGGCATTCCCCTGTATTGGGGCATATAAAGTTTGCAAGTCCAATGGGCCTCTCTTTCCAGTGATGGCCGACTAGGCCATCTTTCAATACATATGCAGCTAGAAACAAGAGCTCCGGGGTACTGGTTAGTTCATCATGTTGTTCCAACTATAGGGTTGCAGATCACTTTAGCTCCTTGGGTACTTTCTCTAGCTTCTCCATTGGGAGCCTTGTGATACATCCAATAGCTGACTGTGAGCATCCACTTCTGTGTTTGCTAGGCCCCGGCATAGTCTCACAAGAGACAGCTATATCTGGGTTCTTTCAGCAAAATCTTCCTAGTGTATGCAATGGTGTCAGCGTTTGGAACCTGATTATGGGATGGATCCCTGGATATGGCAGTCTCTAGATCATTCTGTTTAGGCTGATTGATTTTGTCCCTTGTGCCACCCAGAATGTTGAAAATGGAGTTATTGACTCTTCATTGCCAGATCTGATTCCCAGAAAACAGACTTTTTAGATTTGATCAATCTAAAATCATTCTGTTTAGGCTGATTGATTTTGTCCCTTGTGCCACCCAGAATGTTGAAAATGGAGTTATTGACTCTTCATTGCCAGATCTGATTCCCAGAAAACAGACTTTCATCACAGCTCCAAAATTTGTCTCTGTAACTCCTTCCATGGGTGTTTTGTTCCCAATTCTAAGAAGGGTCACAGTGTCCACACTTTGGTCTTCATTCTTCTTGAGTTTCACGCATTTAGCAAATTGTATCTTATATCTTGGGTATCCTAAGTTTTGGGCTAATATCCACTTATCAGTGAATACATATTGTGTGAGTTCCTTTGTGATTGTGTTACCTCACTCACGATGATGCCCTCCAGGTCCATCCATTTGGCTAGGAATTTCATAAATTCATTCTTTTTAATAGCTGAGTAGTACTCCATTGTGTAAATGTACCATATTTTCTGTATCCATTCCTCTGTTGAGGGGCATCTGGGTTTTTTCCAGCTTCTGGCTATTATAAATAAGGCTGCTATACCAGTTATGCCAGCACCAATTGTTGAAAATGCTGTCTTTCTTCCACTGGATGGTTTTAGCTCCCTTGTCAAAGATCAAGTGACCATAGGTGTGTGGGTTCATTTCTGGGTCTTCAATTCTATTCCATTGGTTTACTTGTCTGTCACTATACCAGTACCATGCAGTTTTTATCACAATTGCTCTGTAGTAAAGCTTTAGGTCAGGCATGGTGATTCCATCAGAGGTTCTTTTATCCTTGAGAAGAGTTTTTTGTTTTTTGTTATTCCAGATGAATTTGCAGATTGCACTTTCTAATTCGTTGAAGAATTGAGTTGGAATTTTGATGGGGATTGCATTGAATCTGTAGATTGCTTTTGGCAAGATAGCCATTTTTACAATGTTGATCCTGCCAATCCATGAGCATGGGAGATCTTTCCATCTTCTGAGATCTTCTATAATTTCTTTCTTCAGAGACTTGAAGTTTTTATTATACAGATCTTTCACTTCCTTAGTTAGAGTCACGCCAAGATATTTTATATTATTTGTGACTATTGAGAAGGGTGTTGTTTCCCTAATTTCTTTCTCAGCCTGTTTATTCTTTGGGTAGAGAAAGGCCATTGACTTGTTTGAGTTAATTTTATATCCAGCTACTTCACCGAAGCTGTTTATCAGGCTTAGGAGTTCTCTGGTGGAATTTTTAGGGTCACTTATATATACTATCATATCATCTGCAAAAAGTGATATTTTGACTTCATCTTTTCCAATTTGTATCCCTTTGATCTCCTTTTGTTGTCGAATTGCTCTGGCTAGGACTTCAAGTACAATGTTGAATAGGTATGGAGAGAGTGGACAGCCTTGTCTAGTCCCTGATTTTAGAGGGATTGCTACAAGCTTCTCACCATTTACTTTGATGTTGGCTACTGGTTTGCTGTAGATTGCTTTTATCATGTTTAGGTATGGGCCTTGAATTCCTGATCGTTCCAAGACTTTTATCATGAATGGGTGTTGGATCTTGTCAAATGCTTTTTCCGCATCTAACGAGATGACCATGTGGTTTTTGTCTTTGAGTTTGTTTATATACTGGATTACGTTGATGGATTTCCGTATATTGAACCATCCCTGCATCCCTGGGATGAAACCTACTTGGTCAGGATGGATGATTGTTTTGATGTGTTCTTGATTTCGGTTAGCAAGAATTTTATTGAGGATTTTTGCATCAATATTCATAAGGGATATTGGTCTGAAGTTTTCTATCTTTGTTGGGTCTTTTTGTGGTTTAGGTATCAGAGTAATTGTGGCTTCATAGAATGAGTTGGGTAGAGTACCTTCTGTTTCTATTTTGTGGAATAGTTTGTGAAGAACTGGGATTAGATCTTCTTTGAAGGTCTGATAGAACTCTGCACTAAACCCATCTGGTCCTGGGCTTTTTTTGGTTGGGAAACTATTAATGACTGCTTCTATTTCTTTGGGGGATATAGGGCTGTTTAGATCATTAACCCGATATTGATTCAACTTTGGTACCTGGTATCTGTCTAGAAACTTCTCCATTTCATCCAGGTTCTCCAGTTTTGTTGAGTATAGCCTTTTGTAGAAAGATCTGATGGTGTTTTGGATTTCATCAGGATCTGTTGTTATGTCTCCTTTTTCATTTCTGATTTTGTTAATTAGAATGCTTTCCCTGTGCCCTCTAGTGAGTCTGGCTAAGGGTTTATCTATCTTGTTGATTTTCTCAAAGAACCAGCTCCTTGATTGGTTGATTCTTTGAATAGTTCTTGTTTCCTCTTGGTTGATTTCACCCCTGAGTTTGATTGTTTCCTGCTGTCTACTCCTCTTGGGTGAATTTGCTTCCTTTTGTTCTAGAGCTTTTAGGTGTGTTGTCAAGCTGCTAATGTGTGCTCTCTCTAGTTTCTTTTTGGAGGCACTCAGAGCTATGAGTTTTCCTCTTAGAAATGCTTTCATTGCATCCCATTATTTTGGGTATGTTGTGGCTTCATTTTCATTGAACTCTAAAAAGTCCTTAATTTCTTTCTTTATTCCTTCCTTGACCAAGGTATCATTGAGAAGAGTGTTGTTCAGTTTCCACGTGAAGGTTGGCTTTCTATTATTTATTTTGTTATTGAAGATCAGCCTTAGTCCATGGTGATCTGATAGGATGCATGGGACAATTTCAATATTTTTGTATCTGTTGAGGCCTGTTTTGTGACCAATTATGTGGTCAATTTTGGAGAAGGTACCATGAGGTGCTGAGAAGAAGGTATATCCTTTTGTTTTAGGATAGAATGTTCTGTAGATATCTGCCAGATCCATTTGATTCATAACTTCTGTTAGTTTCACTGTGTCCCTGTTTAGTTTCTGTTTCCATGATCTGTCCATTGGTGAAAGTGGTGTGTTGAAGTCTCCCACTATTATTGTGTGAGGTGCAATGTGTGCTTTGAGCTTTACTAAAGTTTCTTTAATGAATGTGGCTGCCTTTGTATTTGGAGCATAGATATTTAGAATTGATAGTTCCTCTTGGAGGATTTTACCTTTGATGAGTATGAAGTGCCCCTCCCTGTCTTTTTTGATGACTTTGGATTGGAAGTCAATCTTATCAGATATTAGAATGGCTACTCCAGCTTGTTTCTTCATACCATTTGCTTGGAAAACTGTTTTCCAGCCTTTCATTCTGAGGTAGTGTCTATCTTTTTCTCTGAGATGAGTTTCCTGTAAGCAGCAAAATGTTGGGTCTTTTTTTGTGTAGCCAGTTTGTTAGTCTATGTCTTTTTATTGGTGAGTTGAGTCCATTGATATTAAGAGATATTAAGGAAAAGTAATTGTTCCATCCTGTTATTTTTGTTGTTAAAGTTGGCATTCTGTTCTTGTGGCTGTCTTCTTTTAGGTTTGTTGAGGGATTACCTTCTTGTTTTTTCTAGGGTGTGGTTCCAGTCCTTGTATTGGTTTTTTTCTGTTATTATCCTTTGAAGGGCTTGATTCGTGGAAAGATAATGTGTGAATTTGGTTTTGTCATGGAATACTTTGGTTTCTCCATCTATGTTAATTTAGAGTTTGGCTGGGTATAGTAGCCTGGGCTGGAATTTGTGTTCTTTTAGTGTCTGTATAACATCTGTCCAGGATCTTCTGGCTTTCATAGTCTCTGGTGAAAAATCTGGTGTAATTCTGATAGGCTTGCCTTTATATGTCACTTGGCCTTTTCCTCTTACTGCTTTTAGTATTCTATCTTTATTTAGTGCATTTGTTGTTCTGATTATTATGTGTCGGGAGGTATTTCTTTTCTGGTCCAGTCTATTTGGAGTTCTGTAGGCTTCTTGTATGTTCATGAGCATCTCTTTCTTTAGATTTGGGAAGTTTTCTTCTATAATTTTGTTGAAGATGTTTGCTGGTCCTTTGAGTTGAAAATCTTCATTCTCATCCACTCCTATTATCCGTAGGTTTGGTCTTCTCATTGTGTCCTGGATATCCTGGTTGTTTTGAGTTAGGATTTTTTTGCGTTTTACATTTTCCTTGATTGTTGTGCCAATGTTCTCTATGGAATCTTCTGTACCTGAGATTCTCTCTTCCATCTCTTGTATTCTGTTGCTGATGCTCGCATCTATGGTTCCAGATTTCTTTCCTAGGGTTTCTATCTCCAGTGTTGCCTCATTTTGGGTCTTCTTTATTGTGTCTACTTCCCTTTTTAGGTCTAGTATGGTTTTGTTCATTTCCATCATCTGTTTGGATGTGTTTTCCTGTTTTTCTTTAAGGACTTCTACCTGTTTGGTTGTCTTTTCCTGTTTTTCTTTAAGGACTTCTACCTGTTTGATTGTGTTATCCTGTTTTTCTTTGAGGACTTGTAACTCTTTAGCAATGTTCTCCTGTAATTCTTTAAGTGAGTTATTAAAGTCCTTCTTGATGTCCTCTACCATCATCATGAGATATGCTTTTAAATCCAGGTCTAGCTTTTCGGGTGTGTTGAGTTGCCCTGGACTAGGCGAAGTGGGAGTGCTGGGTTCTGATGATGGTGAGTGGTCTTGGTTTCTGTTAGTAAGATTCTTATGTTTACCTTTTGCCATCTGGTAATCTTTGGAGTTAGTTGTTATAGTTATCTATTGTTTAGGGATTGTTCTTCTGGTGATTCTGATTACTGTCTATCAGCAGACCTGGGAGACAGGCTCTGTCCTCTGAGTTTCAGTGGTTAGAGCACTCTCTGCTGGCAAGCTCTCCTCTTACAGGGAAGGTGCACAGATATCTGGTGTTTGGACCTCCTCCTGGCCGAAGAAGAAGGCCCAAAACAGGACCTTTCCCAGATGCTGTGTTGCTTTGGCAGGTCACAGAAGCTGTCAGCTTCTCTGGTGCACACTCTCACCTGTGCAGACTAAGTTCCTCAGTTCGGCGGAGTCCTGGAACCAAGATGGCGCTCCCTGCTCCTGAGGCAGAGGGCTCCCATGCCGGGCGGACTCCTGTCCTCCTCCGGCTGGGAGGGTGGCCGGATTTCTGCGGCCCGAAAAGGGTGCTGCCTCAGTGGCTCTGTGGCTCCTGAGGCAGAGGGCTCCCGTCGTATTTTTTCTTTGTATGACTGTCTGTATTCAGGCTTTAATTTTTATATTTGACCTTTTGTTCCTATGCATTTAATCTGTTTTAGACTTTGTTTTACCTGAGACAATGAATGTCCCATTTCCTAGGAGATGTGTTGATACCTTTTGAAGTAGCCAAGTTAGTTCTAGGAATCTTATGAATGCTTGGATTTGCTCCTGTATCCATTAATCCTTTGATTTTAATTTCATCTAACTATGATTTTAATTTTGGTCTCTTATTATTTATAGCAGTTTGCCAAAATACTTTTTGTTTTCAATCTTTCTTGGCTTTTCTGTTTTATCTATTGGAACTGCACAGGTTTGATATCTGGGTTATTAATGCTTAGATCCAGAGCAGTTTTGTTTTATTTTATTGAGGCCTCTTGTGGCATTCCTGACAAGGTGTGACCTTGCTTGTGTCCTATTCTTCTGGTTGGTCTAGTGCTGGCTTTTGCCACACCTTCTGCATATTTCAGAAGTCTGGGGACCCCTTTTTGTATTATTTCTAAAAAATAACATTGCTTTTAGGAATCCCTTGCTTACAATCCCTTTTTAGTGACTTTCCCTGCCACAATTAAAATATTTGGGAGCTGGCTTTTCTTAAAACATTTAGATGAGCTGGTTGGGGAGACTGGCCAAGCAAAAGGCCTAAGTTTTAAACTGTATTAATTAGAAGCTTCCAATCTCATTATTTATACCGCTGGTGGGTCTAAGAAAGTCCCACTCTAACATGGTACAATTAAGTGGTCAGTTTTCTTGAGGAGGTTGTTAGGGGGAAGCCCCAGGATGTGTGAAGGCTCATGGAGCAAAGGAAATTTACCTGATCATCTCTAATGAAACATATGAAAGATGATCACTGTGCATCTTAAGTCTTTGGTAAAAGCAGGCTAATCTTGAGACACAGTCTTGAGACATTCTCAGGGTGAAGCCAAGGAAACTCCTCCAATAGACAGATCTGGGTTATCTATTTGTTTAGTTGCATAGGTTATTGAAATTACCCACTATTATTGTGTTGAATCCAGCCCTTTGTGTCTATTTGTAGGGGCAGTGCTGATGCTAAGGTCTTGTCCCCCAATTGGTTCTTGATCTGTCAATAAAGAAAGAAATGGGCCAATTGCTGGACAGAGGAATAAGTGGGACTTCCAGGTTCCTGGAGGCAAGAGAGAGAGAGACGCAAGGGAGGAGAGGAGAGTTCAGGGCAGGCTTCTGATGGAGATAAATTGACCATCCATGTGAGATCTCAAAAGGGAATGATCACACAGGCAACTTCTATAGGCAGGTGGTCAGTGGGAGTTTAGCAACTAAAATTTAGGACCGGTGGGAGGTGCAGAACTAAGAGTATTGATAAGGGCATACTTTTCCAGGGGGCAAATAGTAGCACCCAGAAATTATGCCAAGAAGTCAAGTTGAAAAACAAACAACTGTGTGTGCACAGACATGCTCACATGTCTTTTATTTGTGGATTCAAGGGAAGCTGGGTGGGGGCATGTAGACTCCCAGAGCTATGGCTGGGTATCAAAAGGCTACATGCAACATCCATTAGTGTTTCTTTTATGAAATTGAATGCAGGTATGTATTACTTTTTTCATTGTTGTGACAATTTTTTTTTAAAAGGAAGATCTTATTGTGGCTCCTGGTCTGAGGGTATAATAGTCATTCAAGGGGGTCATGCCAATGGGAATGTGAGGTCACATTGGGTCTATAACCAGGAAGCAGTGAGAGATCACAATGTACGGCATGCTTTCTCCTTTGTTTTACATTTTACTCCATTATGGACTCCAGTGAAGTAGAAGAATATGGTCAAAGATGAGAAGAACTCAGTCAAACCCTTACAAAAAATGGCATGGGGGGGGGGGGAAGTCAGCAAAGAAGAAAGCTGGAGCATCCCCACACACTTACTGGCCTAGAGATCAACTAACCACAGCTACTAGAAGGTACTCCAGAGTGTGTGCAGGTGACCTATGGCTCATTACAACACTAAAACACACATCACTGAAAGGATCTAAGATGTTATGAGACATGGAATGCATGAAATACAGGGAGAATACTAAAATCACCCAGGAAAAGCAGGCCTAAGAACTTACCAGCCACACCAGACCAAGGCAAGGATAAACACTTTCATCCAAGTCCTATAATGAGGTAACATCTAGCTCGAAGATAAAGATAGCACTCACTGACCACTCGGCATGTGTATCAAGAGACTGACAGGCAGATGACTCACAACAATCTCAGGGCCTTTGGCTCAGTGTCTCTTGTTGACATGTGTGTCACCTGCTCACCTACCCACTCACCTGTCTAGACCTGTGTCCCAGTTGGTTTTATATCCACTTGACACAAGCTAGAGTCATTAGAGAGGAAGAAGCTCAATTAGTGATCAATGGGGGAGGGCCCAGTCCACTGTGGGTGGAGCCATCCCTGGACTAGTGGTCCTGGGTTCTATAAGAAAGTAGGCTGATCAAGCTATGGGAAACAATCCAGTAAGCAGCACCCCTCCATGGCCTTAGCATCAGATCCTGTCTGCAGGATCCTGACCTGACTGAATTCCTGTACTGACTTTCTTTGGTGATGAATAGCCATGTGGAAGTGTAAGCTGGATGAACACTTTCCTTCTCAACTTGCTTTGTAGTCATGGTGTTTTGTTGCAGCGATAGAAACCTTAGGCAATCTGCCATTCATCTATCCACCCTGGTCCTGCCTTGTTGTCTCTGTTCTGGTCTCAATTCTGACCCCGAAGCCTGACACTATAATTGTCTCAGCAAACTCTCTAGCACAGTGGTTTTCAACCTTTGAGTGTCAAATGACTTTTCCACAGGTGTCACCTAAGACCACCAGGATTTACATTAGGATTCATAACAGAATTACATTTATGAAGTAGCAGTGAAAATAATTTTGTGGTTCGGAGTCTCCCCGACGTGGGGAACTGTATTAAAGGTTCATAGCACTAGGAAGGCTGAGGACTACTGCTCTAGAGAAGCAACAGCTCAGGTTGGTTTGTCACCAGTACAGATTTAGTTCTACTAGTTTCCCTGCTTCTCAGGACCTCTAAAGCCTCTTGATATCTGCTGTGGCCCCTCAACTCATGAGAGGCATTCTATAACCTGCATATATCATATGTAGAAACACTTGCGGTGTGATGTGTAATATGCGATCTGAGAATTAATATTAGTCACTAAAATTGCAGTAAAACTGCCTATGCTGACCTCAGCCAGGGCCATCAAGGAAAGCTGATGTATCTCACAAATTGTTGCCATTGGGACTGCGGTCCCTTGTGAGCTCACTGTTACTCAACAAATGCTGAGACTGGGGGAAAGACACAAATGTGCTCGTCTACGGTGCTGGCATAAACAGCTGGAATGGTGGATGGGCTATAATCCTAAATAGCTTTTAGATACATGCAAAACAGAACACAGCTAAAGTGGGCCTGTAAGTGTGGATTCGTGTCTTACAGATAATCAATTCCTGCTTTCCTCCCCATCGATAGTTAGCCTGACAGACAGACAGACAAGAGTTTTGAGATAGTTTATTATCTTTAACAGTTTAATTCCTTAAAATTGTGTGTGTGTGTGTGTGTCTTTCCAGTTCTGATCTCCATAGTTTGCAGTTTAATCTCCAAGGAGGTAAAGAAGCACAGAAGAGCACTGCTGAGATGCCAGTGTGCTCGTCACCATCAGGGTCTCATAGAGAGGACACAACGGATGCTGAAACAAGAGTAAACACTGACGTGACTAAAGGAAGTAGCCCAAAGCCATTAGAGCACACATAGCTGAGGAGAGAGACTGCCTGCCCTTCTCCATTTCCTCACTCCTTCATTGCCCCTCTATGGACACTGAAAATACCTGTAGTCAGAGCCAGCAGATGACTGTCAATTATGAGATCTGAATGGAGCAATAAGAATTATAAAGGATAGCAGCAGACAGCCCCGAGCAATCAGTCCCTCAGTTATGGGCACAGTTTACTCCATGAGCCCTTGCCACTCCTCAGGTGACTCCTCCCTAATCTGGTGGGAGCTAGAGTAGTAATTCCATAACATTTATCTATTTTCTAAGAGTGAACGGCCGTGGGAAGACAATCACTGGGTTGCAGTGTGAATGGAAATGCCAGCCATTTTGTTCTTTCTCTCAGCACCCGTGGGGCTACACTCTCAATCACTGCCAAGCTATAGTCATCAGGAAGAGTACTGGACACCGAGCTCCCTGTTAGCAAGAGCCTTGCTAGATAAAGCATTCTGAACCCACCATTTGGAAGCACTCATGGGTGGAAAGTTTGCTTATCCATTTACCTTCCTACTTATTTGTTCTTTTAAGCCAAAGCTTATTCCTGACCAATGCCTGCACTTGACATATTGCAGTTGAGGCTGGTGTTAGAGATCTAAATGTGATATTCAAAAACTCATCAGGCAGGTTAATTACCATTTATTGTCACAAGTTGTCATGAGGGTAATGGAAAGTTATTTGGGAGCATAGGGGACTTTTCATAAGATTTTGACTGGAAGTCACATGTATGTCACCACACCCAGGAACGTCTCATGTACACACACACACACACACACACACACACACACACACACCCCATTCACATGAATACTTACCATTTTCCCTCTCGCAACAATCTGAATCCTTCATTGATTTTTGGGAAAGGCAGTCTATGGGTTATAAGAGGATCTATGTTGATTTTCTTTTGTACGTAGTCAGTTACTAGTTTAGGGATGTCATCTCTGGTTTTATACCCTGTAGAAGGAAAGGACAAAATTAATAGGATGTGAAACATATCAAATCTGACTGAGGACTCCAGTGATAATATTATAATTAATAATCTATAATATATTTAATAATTTATATAATTATCAATGTGTTTATAGGTGCAGTCAGTCATTCATTATCCCATTGATTCTTTACCTAAGTGTCAAAGCAGTTTGTTGCATAGAAGAATCCAGTCATGGACAGAATTATGATTACCAGGGCCCTAGGAGAGCCCTCCTACCTGACACTCTCATGGCTATAACCCATGTACTGAAAGCTCTTCTTTGTCTTCAGGGCACTGACCATTTCCTGCACCCTCGCTAGCTGATTGATCTGGGTTGCCAGTCTCACTTCATTCAAGATTCTGAGATTAACTCAGATCAAATCAGCTGGAGGTGAACATTATAGGAAGTAGTTAATGTCCTGAAAACAATGGAGAGCCATGGGCCGATGTACTGTGAGCATGATTGCATTGAGTCTATTATTTCTGTTCTTTTCTTTTACAGAGGAAAAAAAACCACCAGGACAGATTCATGTGAAATCGTACATCCAGTGACCTAAGGCCTTCCCAGAAGACTCACCTCCTAAAGGACCACAGAACTTATCAGTAGCACCATCCTGGGGACCTTTAACTTACATACCTGAGGGACATTAAACATCCATACCACAGACACAATACAATAACTGGCTAGTGCACAACCAGTTGGTATGCAGGTTTTTCACTAGTCTAGAAACCAGTTAGCATAAAACTGGAAAAACAAGACTATGTCTGTTATAGCTTCTTTCATCTATAATGAAATTATAAATGAAAATTCCTTTTTTCATAATATTTTTATTGTTGGGGAATTTTATTAATTCTTTTAAAGGGACTAAGTTTATTAGTTTTATTCATTGGTAACTGAGAACCAAGGGTGAGTATCTGGTGTGCCTCTACAGCACGCTCTCACGCCATTACACACTTGGTGTCGTCAATAGCACCAGGAGACACACACAGCACAGCAAGAAGGTTTGGGAATAAACTGTAGATTTTGACATTGGGGTTGCAGTAGCTGATGAAAATAAAGGTACAAAATTGAAGTCTGGAAATAGGGCAGCCAGGCACAAAACTGGTAAACTCAGACACCTGGAGAGAAACACACTCACTTTTGCAGCCATTGCTTGGGTTTCTAGGGTCCGCCTAAAAGCAAGGGAAAGCCTCTAAGGTAGCATAGTGCCTGACAGGAAAAGAAACTACAGAACTTGGAGGGTGTCAGTGTCATGAGAGGAAGGCAGCAGAGAATCTTGTCTGGGGAAAGGAAGAGCTTGAGGCCATTGGCCCAGTGAGAGCCCAGCAGGCAATTCTTCCCCTGATGTTTACTTCCCAGCTTCTCTCTTGCTGAGTGGGTACTGATCCTGCTGCAAACAGAGTAGACCTTGGTGCTGAACCAGAGGCTCTACCCAACAGCCACAGACATGGGTCTGAATCCTATGCCACACACTTGAGGTCATCTTGGCTATGCAAATCCCCTATCTTTCTATTTGATGTTAATTTCAGATTCTTAATTAATTTTTAATTAAGAATTAATTTTTCTGTTGCTCTGATAAAAATATCCTGACTTTGGCTGGAGAGATGACTCAGTGCTAAAGAGCACTAGTGTCTCTTCCAGAGGACCTGGGACCAACCCCTACCCCTTACATAGTTGCTCATGACCATCTGTAACTTCAGATTTAGAGGCTCTGAGACCCTCGTCCATCTAATCTTCGAGGGCACCAAGCACACAAATGATGCATATACAGACATGCAGCAAAACACCCACACATAAGAAGAAAAATGAATAAAAAATATCTTAACAAAAGCAAAACAAACATTTTATCCTTATACATTAACTACCTACAGGTGTTTTTTTTAGCCTCAACAGAAAATGGACAAAGATAGATGGTTAGCTGTAAAACAAACCTAGCCATTCTTCGCACTCAGTTACTCTTTACATGGGTTAGTTTGGGGAATTTTACCCAGTTTGATAAGTTTTGAGTGTCTGAAAGATGAAATTTTTATAGTGGAAGATTGGTCAGTGGAAACATTCTCTCTGTGATGTGATCAGCTGGGCAGTAATCCAACTTCATATTCCACTTACACAAAAGCACTTCAAGGAATAATGGAGAGGATCCCAGAGCCAACAAACAAACATACACTGCCACCAAAGCAAAGCCAAGCCACTTTGGTTATCTTTGGCAATCTTGGGCCTCAGGTTTTCTTGAGTTGTGGGCTACCATAACCAATACCTCAACTGATGGCTTATTTTTACTGGTAAACACTTTAATGTGTATATCTTTCATTTAGTTCTCACTCTATAAGAAAAGCTACTGCTCACCCTGCACTGGGATTAAGAGTTTGAACGACTTGTTTATGGGTAATGCCCATCGAGAACTCTGACAGCCAAAAGCCAAGTTTTTCGATTCCAGACCTTAAATTAACAATCATCAATCAATCAATCAACCAATCCATCATTAATCAATCACCAATGACCAGTCATCAATCTTCAGGCTTGCTTGAGCACTCTGGTTAAGGCTAGGGTATAAGATAATATGAGCCATGCTATCTAATAACACGGCAATGCTAGTCATACTTGATTGCTTACATTTATTTCCTTACTTTTTAGGCAAGGTCTCAGTATGTCACCCTGGCTACCCTGAAACTTGGTCACTATGCAGATCAGGGTCGCCTTGAACTCACAGAAATCGACTTCCCTCTGTGTTCCTAGCACGTGCAGTAAGGCATGTGCTGTGACATCCACTGTCGTTCTTCGAATTTAAATAAAGAAGAATGAAACACAACTGACTCATCATCCTCCGGGTCCCACGAGCCATCTTCTGAGTAGCCAATAGCCACATGCGACCAGAAGTCACTGCATTAGACAACGTGGCCTCAGAACATTTAACACTGCACAGGTTCCCCGAGACATGTTAGGCTGGGAAGCATATGGGGTATGACCAGTGATGGAGTAGAATCTGGAGGTAGCATATGGGTGTGACAAGTGATGGAGTAGAATCTGGAGGTAGCATATGGGTGTGGCCAGTGATGGAGTAGAATCTGGAGGTAGCATATGGGTGTGACCAGTGATGGAGTAGAATCTGGAGGTAGCATATGGGTGTGGCCAGTGATGGAGTAGGATCTGGAGGTAGCATATGGGTGTGGCCAGTGGTGGAGTAGAATCTGGAGGTAGCATATGGGTGTGGCCAGTGATGGAGTAGGATCTGGAGGTAGCATATGGGTGTGGCCAGTGATGGAGTAGGATCTGGAGGTAGCATATGGGTGTGGCCAGTGATGGAGTAGGATCTGGAGGTAGCATATGGGTGTGGCCAGTGATGGAGTAGAACCTGGAGGTAGCATATGGGTGTGGCCAGTGATGGAGTAGAACCTGGAGGAAGCATATGGGTGTGGCCAGTGATGGAGTAGAATCTGGAGGTCTTTAGAGAAGAGAGGATGAATTGTGGCCCACGTTGTAATGATCTGTTTTGTCTTAAAATAGAAAAGTAGTCTGAGTATCAAGATGGGAACGCAGGGACCAAATCAGTGATCTATTCCTCTCTACGGAGGGGTGCTCCATAGGCCATCCATGGCTTATCACCCAGTACACCTTCTATATCTTATCAGTGTTGGACTAGCACTCCGTTTGTTTCTACAGGGGCACACTGCTTTCGGGAAGATAGACTTGTCCTTTTTGGAAGTTAGAAGAGGGTCTTTCTGTGTATACCTGACTGCCTGGACCTCACTGTGCAGTCTGGAATGGCCTCAACTGTGTGGCAGACCTCCTCATCTACATCCTGAGTGCTGGCTTGCACGCATGAGACTCCAGGCCCACCTCACCTTATCATTTTTGATACACTGCCTTGCCTTCTACTTCTTCCGGTCTTCCTTCCTTGTTTCCTTCCAAAGAGCATGCAGGGGGATTTAGGGTTCTAAAAGAGAGAGGAAACTGAAAGACCTACCTCCCAAAACGGAAGATTTTAGGGTTCTTCCAGGGAGAAGTACCAATGGGTCAAAAGAGAGCTGGGAACCGGTCGGAGCTACTCCCATAATCACACACACTCCGTAGCTCCTATTGCATGACTTCAAAGCTGCAACCTACACGCAGAAACAGACTGGTTAATATCTCAGTAGCATTTACACATACATGTAAATTGTAACTGTCCTGATAGAAGTGAAGATGTTCTAAAGAGGCCTGTGCACCTCTTCATCAGACTAGCAGACTATTGATACAACTAACCTCAGGGAAATGGGTGTTTTCTTATGAATCTCATGCTAGGAGAAGAGAAGGGCACCAGCCAGAGGGGAAACTTGTCTCCTGGAGAAAGATCTCACACAGATCTAACAGCTTGTTAGACTTCCTTACAGGATGAGACTGAAGCCCAGACAAGGATTGGCTAAGGGTAGGTGAGATCACGCCGGGACCAGGACTGCTTAGATGTGCGTATCTGTTTTGAACCTTGCTCTCATTTCAGGACCTAGAAGATGGATTTGGGGTCTTTTTGTCCCTCTTCCCAGTGTGACCACGTTGAATAAATCTGCCTTTTCTGTTTTCTACTTTTAATTTGGCCTTTTTAATTGGTTTACTGAGAATAGGTGGCCAGGTGTGACAGGGTACACAGTTTGTGTCCTAGAACTTGATAACAGGGACAATGTGTACTTTCAGGGGGAATCAGGGAGACGTTTTATGATCAAATAGCATGGAGTATGTTTGCTATGATACCTTGAGTGATCTGTTTAAATTCACTATAATTAATATCTTTAATCTTTAAAATGAAGATAGTGTTATTAATTATCTAGAAAGGTGATCTAAAAATAGGATAGAATAGGCTAATAGCTCAGAACAATGCAAGGCATATCAATGTGTTCAAAAATGCTAGGGAAAAATTTATAGCCCTACATTAGGACTATAGAGGTATAGAATTGTGTTAGGTATGTTAGAGGCTCTGGGCTCAATTTGCAACACTCCTCCCAAATAAAACAAATTACAGGAAAATTCCTTCTTTCTGAAGCTTATGTGTTAATGTGTTATGCCCCCATTGTGCCCAAGACACACACCATGGTTTCAATGAGTCCGATGGCCTCAAAGGCAAAGTCAACACCAACCCCCGTCATTTCCTTCACCACCTCCTGCACAGGCTTCTTCAGCTTGTTAGGGTTGAGACAGTCAGTGACCCCCAAGGCTCTTGCCCGAGGAAACTTCTCCTCATTGATGTCAACCCCAATGATTCTACACGCTCCAGAGGCTTTGCAGGCCATGACAATGGCAGAGCCAATTCCTCCGAGTCCAAACACCACACAGGAAGAGCCAGGGGTGACCTGTATTTTTAAAGGATAAACCTTTGTTAGACTTTCAATAGTGATTTTGTATTAGTAGGGAATAAAGAGAGGGGGAAAGCCCTTAGGTTTTGTCCATGGTGAAGGAGCCTTCCAGCTATGTGGCTCCTCCTTGACTATGTAGGCAGTCACTGCAAAGAACACAGGAAGAACAACGACTCACCTGAGCTGTGTTAAACACAGCTCCAAAGCCTGTCGGCACCGCGCAGCTCATGATACAGACTGTATCCATAGGGGCAGCAGCATCAATCTTCACCACTGCAATCTCATGCACCACAGTATATTCCGTGAATGTGCTGGTCCCCATTATATTATAGATTTTCTTCCCTCTGCAGGTAAATCTGCTGGTCCCATCCAACATTAATCCAGTTGGAGAGATAATACTGAGCAACAACAACAGGAAAAAAAAAAACAGACATTATCAGGGTTGTGCCAAATCCTGTATGAGGAAAGGGAATGAGGTGAGAAGTCAAAAGACATTGAAACTGACTCTTCTTTCTCACAGAAGTTGCCCTCAGGGTGGAGGCAGTAGAAGCATTCTCGACATTCCGGAAGAGGGAACATTAAGACTTTATCTCCTGAAGAAAAAGAATAAAGAAAGTTATGGGGAAAGTCATGACAGGCCTGAAGTACAGTTAATACTACTGGGCACTGTTTTTGGCAGGTGTCATCAATTTGTCATAAGAAGAGTTGCAGGTAGCCTTTTACATGAAGTTAACTATCATTTCACCATGAGATTAAAATAATCAATTTTAATATAATAGATCTGCAAGATTAAAAAAAGAACTTGGGTATTTACATCTCATGACATTGAGGTTCAAAGGTAAGAGATAGTTAAATGTAAGAGTGACCTTAATATTGATGATATGTAAAAGACTTGTCTATTTGGCTCAATGTTCCAGGAGAAAAGAAGAATTAGATCTTGGTAGAATTTGATATTTATTGGAAGAATGAATTATACATGAGCTAAATTAAAATCAGTACTCATTATGAGGTGTTGTAATGTTGAGAAAAGACAGCTTGTGCCTTTAACCCTGTTCAGCTAAATTAGTTAGACAAGGTAATTGATCTTTTTCAGAGTATCTATTTCTTTATACATGATTGAGATCTGTCTTGAGGCCCTCTATAAAACGGGGCTTTCAGATTGATTGCCCCCAAAGACTTGACTTTACAAGTAGCTTTTGACTCCTTTTTGAGAATGAGGAGTAATGACTCTGCTCCTAAGAGAACACAGGAAGAGCACCATCTGGTAGACCTTACCCTTCGCAAAGCCGCTATTTATTTGCATTTCCTTCAGTTTTCCAGCTTTGTCTCTTAGGTCCCTAGACATCTCTTGCCGCTGCAGCCTACATATCTACTCATTCTGTAGTCCATATTCGTCAACACACAAACAAAGGCATTTACTGTGTGATGTGTAACATGTCATCAGAGAGTTCAGATTAGGAACGAGGACGGGGATCAACAGTTCCCGTTCGCCTCAGCCAGTGCTTGATAGCAAGGCAGGCAACAATGTCTAGCAAACTGCTGCCAAGAAAACTGCTATATCATGTGAACATATTGTTATTCTGTATATTCTGACACCGTGGAAAGAAACAAATATGTTCACCCATCTCTCTGACATAGCATGCTCACAGTACACATGAAGGAAAACAAAAATATCTATGACAATGATAATCATAATGATATTATCAAGTGTTTGAAACCTGAAGGTCTGTAGCACGGGGAAGGTAAATATAAGTTCTAGAAGGAACTCTTACACACGATACAACTCTGCACACTTAAAAAGATTAGGATACATTGTGTGTGTGTGTGTGTGTGTGTGTGCGTGTGTGTGTGTGTAGAAAAGGGCTCTGTAACCACACAAATTCTATGTTTACCAATATTCTGATACAATGTATATATTGCAATTCTTAGTTTAATTTCCAGTAGGCTGGTGTGAGGAACACAGTCTTGTGCATGGTAGGCAAGTGTCACGCCATTGAACTCCGCCTCCAGTCTGGGATTCTGGATCCCAGGCTGCCTATATCTTGTACGATATCTGGTGTCTGGATGAAGTTTGATGGTTTTGTCAATATGTGATGAGCTTTAAATAAATTTTTTTTTGTTTTTGTTTTTGGATTTTAGCCCTGGCTGTCCTGGTACTCACTCTGTAGACCAGGCTAGCCTCTAACACTTAGAGATCTGCCTGCTTCTGCCTCCCAAGAGCTGGGATCAAAGGCGTGCAGCACCACACCTGGCTTGAGTTCTGAGATCTTTATTTTACCTTGGGGGAAGAATCAGAGTAGGAATTAGGAAAGGAACTGGCGCTATACTGTAAAGAATGGAATCTGCCTCTATACAGAGATAGGCCCTTGTCTGATCCTACAAGAGCTAATACACAGGGCACCCAAAGGTTCACCCAAAGGTAATATGCTTTTCCTCTCCAGAAGGCCTGAAACATAATGCTATCCCTACCAGTTAACCCATCCTGAGACTTGGGGTCTGAGGCCAGCCTAGGAAGACCTGACTATTTATTCTTTTTCTCTCAGATGCTGGCCACCTAGAGCATGTACATGCTCTTGCACTCGATACATTAATGTGTTAGGGTTCCCTGCTCTTTATTCCTAAAGCGTTCCTCCTTGACTTGTGACCAGGAGGCTGACCTCCAGACGGTCTCAGCACAAGCAACCTGACTTTTGTTCCTTCTCTTCTCCACTCCTCCTCTCCCTCCCAGCTTGCCTGACCTGCGGTTTCCCTTTTAGGCTCCAATAAACTGTCTTCACACTTCCATTTGAGTCCAATCTTTGTCCCCAAGCTTGCTTGTGATTGCTCTTGAATTCTTTCTGTTAATAAAAGTAAACATATCCAGAGGGACCCTGACTTCTCAGTTATCACATGACGGCTCTCCTGGGACTCCCTGAGATTTCTGGGAGCACTGTTCCCCTGCCTGTTAATGTTTTAATTGTCAGAGAAGCTGAACCCATTCCTGCACCCCTAGATAGCATCAGTATCATGCCTCCTTACCTACCTGGCTTTACAGTGGTTACACCTGGTCCAATACTCTCCACAACTCCAGCTCCCTCATGGCCCAGGATGACAGGAAATGGCGTTTTCATTTTCCCTTCTATGGTATGATTATCAGTGCCACAGATCCCAGAGGCTATAATCTGAAACATGAAAAAAAATAATTGGATATAAAATGTCTGGTGTCAGAAAAACAAACTCATTGTGTTCTCACTAATATGTGGATCTTGGCATCAAATTTTTAGTTTTGCATGTTTAACATGGAAAGTTGTAGAGTCGGGTGTATGGGTCGGTTTTTATCAACTGTATGTAACCTAGATATAACAGGGAAGTGAACATCTTAATTAAAAAGATGTTTTTCAACAGATGGGCTTGTATTAAAGTCTGTGGGTGTGTTGTCTTGGTAACTGAGGTGGGAGGGTCCTGTATACTGTGGGCAGTGCAATCCTGGGCTGGTCCTGAGTTGTATATGAAAGCAGGATGAGCAAGCCATTAGTGGGCGGGGCAAGTGACTAAGTGGCTTTCCTCTGTGGCCTCTGCTTCAGCTCCTGCCTTTAATTCCTGCCCTGACTTCACTCAGTGATGCAGTGTCATCTGAGAGTGGGATGATGACATAAAGCCATTCCTTCCCAAATTGCTTTTGATTCTGGTGTTTTATCACAGCAATAGAAATCCTAACTAACACATCAGGAAAATGAAAAGAAGCCACTAGGGGAAGAGGGAAGAAATGCTTTAACTGGAGATCACAGGCAGAAGTGAAAGGGGAATAATGAGAGGGGTGTTTAAGTGTAGAGGGAGTAGAGATTGTAGGGTGGAGTAGTGGGTGGGACAAGGATAATTAACTCTAAAGTTATTCTAAAAAAGCCATGTAAAAAGCCATATGGAAACATACTATTTTATAAGCTTTCTAAAAGTGTAAGTGTGTGTGTGTCCTCCCAGAAGCCATAGGTTGCCAATTAAAATGTCCAGTGCCAGGTCTGGGATGCCCCCCTTGACTTGTTGGTCATGGGTATCTTAGGGACCCCTCAAGCACTGTAAGCTGTTGAGATGGCTCCTGCTGTTCAGCAGGAACTTGCTGGTCAGATTCCTAGTCCTGAAAACACCAGAGACATGGGAAATTAAGCTGGTTCTGACTGGGATGCTTTCTCCCTGTTGGCTTACTTTGGTAGCACTGGAGGGCTCTATGTGTGGAACTGGGAGAAAAAAGTCACCAACAGTTTTACCTCTGAACTCTGCAAGCTGCAGCAATGACCAGGCTGGTGGGATGTGTCCATGGGTGTCGTAGTGACGTGCTATGGGGGTGATCAACCCCTTTCTGATTGCGTTTAAGGCCCACTCCACAGGAGGGAAAATGTGCTGGTACCATTACTCTGGCCCAAAACCCATGACTGGGAGCGCATAGGCTCCAGAGGTAAACCTGTTACTACTGTTTTATTGCTAACTAGACATTATACCAAACTGTCCTCAAAAGACATATATATTGACTCGTAGATTACTGCAACTCATACCTCTTTCTGCTGTGGATGACAGTTAATGAAGAAACCCACAATTGGTTAAGGTGCAGATAGTGTGTGTCACACATCCTTCCATACATGAGACATCAATATCACCCAGCTCCCCAGGGCTGGGCAATATTTTGGAAGGGGGGTTGGAAAGATTGTGAGAACCCAGAGACTGAGGAAGACCAGGGAGAAACAGTGTCCCCTGGACATCACCGCCACTGTACTCACAGCAGCTGTGGCTGCATGCACAAAGTCAAGCCATTTAACATCCCAGGAAGCAGGGTTCACAAGCCTTCATGCCTAGTTGAGGAGCCATTGAGACAGTTTCCTTTAGGGGTATGATCCTTGGTAGGTCAACTGTGCCCCAGGGGATGGCTCCACACCATGCATATTGGAGCAGCATAAACCTGACCCTGTGGGGTGTTAAGAAAGAAACGGGCATGATGCAGGGAGAGGATGGGGAGGTGGGCGGTGACGCCATCAGGAGTTAAGGTAAGACTGGAGTGAATATGACCAAAATATACTGTGTGCATGTATTAAAAATACCTGGTTATAAAATTATAGAGTCTTTCAGAGAAAAATATGGTACATCTTCAAGTCTAGAGGCAGAGTACACTCTCTAATGCTGGGCTACATAGTTTCACATTCGTGATTTTATTGTGCCCAAAGAATATAGTGATTACTTCCGCTTGTCTTCAAGGTTTTTCCAGACTGCCATATTAATGACAAGATCACTGAATTCTGTCTGGTGCTTTGCTGCAAAGTTAAACATTCTATGGGCTGTGGTAAAGCAGACAACTGGGAACTTTAGAGTCTGTTTTGACAGTGACCTCACATAATTGAGGGACACCTGGGTGAAATTGCAATGCTTTCCCTGCCTCCCATAGCAAGCAAACAGGCTCAATCCAAAGGGTTCGTACAAGCGCCTCATCCTGCCTGCTGTTTCACACAAAGTAACATGTGGGAGGGAAATGGAAAGGCCTTTGAAGGAGTCTTCAAAGGCCCTTCTACAGCAAACAACTTTCTTGCCTTTTCTTCATGCCATTGTTTCTTTTCTCTAGCTGTTCCAATTTCCAAAGGTCAGTTAGTTTCCCTCCAGGGTAGAGAGATTCCACAGCTGGATGGTTTGGAGGCAAGTCCCATCAGTTTCAGATTGTATATTTCACTTGGAACATGTTGACAGTACCAAGTTTTTTTTGTTTTTTGTTTTTCTGGCTAGCAGCAATTGATCCTTGGAGCTTTCCAAATTCTTTGTAAGATTACTATTCTCTTTTGGCAGTCTAATTGCTCACATTGGTGTTTATTTCCTTTCTTCCTCTGGGCTCTTTGGGGGATGGGAGATATTTATCTGTTTCCTTGGTCTGGTTATTCAGGCCTTTGGTCCAAGTAGCTGACCTACACTCCCATCTCTCTGGATACTTTTGTTTATTTGTTTGCTGCTCTCAAATGTCTACTCTGGCTGGTCTTCAGGGGAAATCAGCCTCGAATGGTTCACAGAGTTAGATTTCCTGGAATTCAAGAGATCTTAGCACAGACTATTGCTTCTCTGCTTGGTTCTCTGTGTTGAGCTTGCTCCTGCGTTGCTCATGGAGTTTCCAGATCTCTCTTGATTGCTTATCACCAAGATCTCTGATGTGGATTTGTTGTGGTTTGCCCCTCAAGAGGTCCACGTTCTCGGCTCTTGGTCCCCAACGTAACGAGTATTGACAGCTGGCAATGCTTTTGATGGATGGAGTCTAGTGCAATACCCTCATGATTGGCTCAATGTCTTCCTCAAGAGGTTAGCTAGATGGAGAGGGTTGTTAAGATGGTTCATCAGTTAAGAATGCTTTCTGGCCGGGCAGTGGTGGTGCACGCCTTTAATCCCAGCACTTGGGAGGCAGAGGCAGGCAGATTTCTGAGTTTGAGGCCAGCCTGGTCTAACAGAGTGAGTTCCAGGACAGTGAGGGCTACACAGAGAAACCCTGTCTTAAACAAACAAACAAACAAACAAACAAACAAACAAACAAAAATGCTTTCTGCTCCTGCAGAGGACCTGCATTTGCTTCTTAGCACCCAATTTAGGGAGCTCACAACTGTCTATACTTCTAGCTTCAGTGTATCAGATATCATTTGTGCCTTCTAGGGGCACATGAGTGTATACAGACACAGACATGGACAGACAGACACACATACACATTTGTGCACACACACACACACACACACACACACACACACTTTAAAAATGAAATATATCTTTTAAAAGGAGACTGGATCAAATCTCATGGGAAAAATTAGGTCTGGCAAGACTGGATTAGTTACCAAGAACTAATTAGTAGTAACTAATTAGTTAACTAAGTAATTAGTAACTAACTAAGTAATTAGTTACTTATTGGAAGCCAGTTACAAATGAGCAACACACCTTTGAGATTGAATCTGTCAGTTAAACAACCTTCAAATACACAGCTGTATTATAGGAACAGAACTCAGACCCAAGTAGTTCTTTTTTTTTCATTACTTCTCAAGATATGAGTTCTGCCACACTCTTTCCCAAATAAAGCTAGCCCCACTAGCAGAGCTGTGGAATGCTCAGCCCCCTACTTCCCTCTTCCCCTGGCTAGAGCATCTATGTAGTATAGTAGAGTTGTGGTAATGGCACATATCCCCCTAAAGTGACGTCTCTATCCTATGGGCAGTGGAATGCGAACATGGGCTCTTTCTATAAACTGGACTGTGTACCTTTTACATATGGTGACTCCAATCAACCCCTAATATAATAGCATTTGGAGGTGGAAGCCTTGGAGGTAGCCAACCTCAGATGAAGTCCCGAATTCAGAGCTTCATGGTGAGGTTGCTATCTTTATGAAGAGAGAGAGACCCAGATCTCTCTCTCTCTCTCTCTCCCTCTCTCTCTCTCTCTCTCTCTCTCTCTCACACACACACAAACACACCACACACACACAAACACACCTCACACACACAAACACACCACACCACACACACACACGCACTCACAGCAAGAAGATGAACATCTAAGCCAAGATGAGAGCTTTCACCAGAACTCAGTCATGCTGGTACCCTCATCTGGGAGACTTCCAGACTCTGGAACCGTGTGAAAACAAAGCTCGTTTCAAGCACATGGATGATAGTATTCTGTGATGGCTGCTGGAGCAGACTCAGTCCTCACCTGACACCAACTACTGCAAACGTTTTCCAACTAATGAGAATGGGAGAGGAAAGTGGCTGATTCATTCCTGGTATCGTCTATCTGTCATACCTGGAGAGTCCCAGTGTGGGAGAGAGAGTCCAGGCTCCTTAGTTACTCACACTGGGGAAGGCTATTTTCTAGTGATGTCCTGGAGCACCACAGATGGTGTCAGTCTCACACTATCAGCTTCTTGGGCTCACAACTGGGATCCGGTGAATCTGAGAACATGATGTCCCTCATGCAACAAGGGCCTTCCTGCTGTGACAACAGGGTCAACTGCAGGTGAATGTGTGTGATACAGAGTTGGGTGGGTGCAGAGTCATGCTTTTTTTTTTTTTTAAAGATTTATTTATTTATTATATGTAAGTACACTGTAGCTGTCTTCAGACACTCCAGAAGAGGGAGTCAGATCTTGTTATGGATGGTTGTGAGCCACCATGTGGTTGCCGGGAATTGAACTCAGGACCTTCGGAAGAGCAGTCAGTGCTCTTAACCACTGAGCCATCTCTCCAGCCCCACTTTTATTAGGGGCCTATAAGTAATCTCTTCCTACACTCACAGCTTTAATCCATTCGGGAGGGCAATGGCCCTGGGATCTACACCCTCACTTTTCAGAGAAATTGTTGTAGGACCATTGTATTGGCAACTACACTTCAGCACAAGTTTTGGAGGACACCTATAGCTATCAAATGGCTATATATCAGCCTAGCTCTATAGCTACCAAAATGGCTATATATTAGCATAGCTCAGTAACTGTGGGAGAAGGAGGTTTCAGAACCAATAATTGTATTGACTTGCACAGACCTTAATTTATGTGTATGTGTGTACAGGTATGCATGAGCTTTCCTGTGTGTGTATATATACACGAGGTTATCCGTGTGTGTGTGTGTGTGTGTGTGTGTGTGTGTGTGTGTGTGTGTGAGAGAGAGAGAGAGAGAGAGAGAGAGAGGAGACCGTTTCCTGTGTGTATGTGTGTTTATAGTGAGCGAATGTGTGCATGTGCTTGTATGTGTGCACATATGCAGAAGCCAGAAGCAGAATTCTATTTCCTCATTTGTTTCTCTCTGTTTTTATGAGACAAGGTCTCCCACTGAAACAGAAGCGCTCCCCTGGATGGCCAGATAGTTCTGGGGATTCTCCTGTCACCAACTTCTGACTACAAACGAATGCCTCCCACTTGTATATCAAGTACTGTAACCACAGAACCAACTCTCCAGTTTTACTTTTAAGTCTAAAAAGCAATAGTATTTTTTTTAAAAGATTACTGACCACTTGGTATTTATATATCTTAAGTTTGTGACCTTTTTAGCAGAATGCAGCAAGCCACTTGACTATTACTATATGCTAATGTCAATCTGTTAGGAATCATAGGAAGTCTTCACTTTAGTATAGACTACTGTTTATTTCCTAAATTATAAAATCATTGCAAATACACATATACACAACCCACACCTACTCAACAGACCATCTTATTTACCTTAACTCGAACCTCACCAGCCTTTGGTGGATCAACTTCAACCTCCTCAATGGACAGCGGGGCATTAGTGGTCCAGGCAACAGCTGCCCGGCATCTGATGACCTATATGCATACAGAAATGAAGTCAAAAGCTAGTTGACTGCTAATGAGCTACAAACAAGTGAGACGTGGTGTTCAGTTCGCATCCACTGTCCAACCAACCATCCTGCTTGTGTCTGTTTGAGGTGAAATAATCTACTTACTCATTGGAGACAATCACATCTATATTTTATGTCTGTCTGATTTAGATAACAATTGAAATAAAATGTTATAATGGGAGATGAGTTCACATCTATACACATATGTGTATTGTATATTTAAATGTGGCTACAGGGATATTACACATTCTTTTAGCTCCAGAGAGCTGATTGGAATTCTTAGTTGATTTCTCTGTATTTAAAATGTCACAGGGTATTAATGTTGGTTCATGAAATCCAATTCTGTTCTCTGAATTAAATGTCTGCATTACAGTTTCTAATATTAATTACTTACTTAGAGAAGATTATAATCTGTCATGCAAAGAATGTAGTTAGAGAACATGAGCATTACCTTGGAAGTAAAACAAGAGTCATTATCCATTTTATTTTTCTAACCAAAGTCTGTCCTAGTGAAATATGACCTAGATCATTTAATTTGCCTTTACAACTTACCTCCCCCACCCTTTAGCATGTATTCAGTTTAGCCTGTAAATCTCCACACAGTTCAGTTTGCTGTATTGATCTTCCTTTATAGTCGATATTTTAAAGATACAAATTTAAGCATTATATTTCATGTTTTAACTTCTCAGGATTGACTAAGTTGTTTGTTTCTCTAGTTTTCAACACAAAAATAAGGGAGAAGTGGGAACACAGCCCCCAACTACTACAAATTATGTAGTTTTTTGAATTTAGGAAAACGATAAGGGTCAGCAGATGTGGAGTGTAGTGGAGGAGCCTCATGCCAGGAAAAACACCTCGGTGATCATAGTATCTCCCCTTTTGGGCAAGTTTCTACATTTTTTCTTTAATTAATAACAGTTCTTATTTTATTGTAATTTTGATAGTAATATTCTAAAACTGACTTGCAAATTATAGTTCTTCATTTGTGTAAAACATGTTCTCAACAGAGCCTTAAATAGTAACAGACACACACACACACACACACACACAAATATAATGATGACCACTCAGGAGACTATGTTCCAAGAGCAAACCTGACTTACATTGCCGGATGTTTTTGTGGCGAGGCTGGCTTGTTCCATCTTTGCTTCTGGAAGGTTTAGACTGGAGGGCTCTTCTGTCTCTAGCGGTTACCTGCTGGACTGAGCACAAATGTTCTCTTCTACTCCACAGTGACTCAGCCGCGCTATGCTATGCACTAAGCAGGGAGGGAGGAGAAGGGAAAGAGAGAAATGAAAAAAATCCAAAGAGAGAAGGATAACAGAAGGAAGAAGCTGGCAAGGAAAGCTGAGGAGGAAAGATGGTGGAGTAGAAGCAAAAGAGGAAAGGGAGTGGGTGTTTTGGAAGAAAAGAGATGAAGAAAAGGTTCTGCAGCGAACCGTTTGTACATCCTGTCTTCTGATCCTGCACACCGCTTTTAGGCTACATGTTTTCACTCATTCCTTTCTGGACAAGCAGACCAAACTTCCTAAAGATTTATAGGTTTAGCTTGTCCCAAGATTCAAACAAGGATTCCTGTTTCAGCTGCTCTGAGTTTGTGGATGGGCTGAGGAAAAGAGGAGATTATGAGGAATGAGAAAAAATTAGAAAGAAAAATACAGATTGATGAAGGGTGTTCAGGTGGGGCGAGTGTACGAGAGAGTGAAATTAAACAGGTTGTAGTAGATCTACCTGCCTCTACCTGCCGAGTGCCAGGTGTATGGGAGTGTCCTACCAAGCTCTGCACATTTAACACCTTGAAAGAGAAACACATCAAGCATTAATATAAGCGAGAAAACAAGAACCATCAAAAAACACACACATTATGTTTTAAACTGGCACAATCAATGAAAAGCAATTATTAATTTCTGACAAATATTTCCTAGAGAAGCATGGAGCATGCATCTACTCACCTCCGAGAGTGAATGCAGGGCAGACTGAAGTAACGACGGCACTGGAGTCTAACTTGTTGAACCACTGAGTTTTTATTGGGATTCCTAACAGGAGTGAAGCATCATTTGCAGGAACAAGGATGGCTTCAAAGCAGCCGCATCATTATCACCAGGCTGCATCTCTGGAACTCTCCGCATGGCTTTCTTGCACAGGAGTTCCACAGTCTCAGAGACCTCTCTGTGCCTTGCTGGTCAGAGTCTCTCTTGAGCAGTTACTTAACTGCTTCCACGACCCTTGGGAAAGGTCATGGAGAACCTTGTAGGCTTCAGCTTTCCCAGACACGTGACTCTTCTTCCATCCTGACGTTAGCCAGCCCTTCCAATCCCTCCTGCAGTATTTCCGGTCACAGGGAGTGGCTGTAATGAAGCCGGACTTTACGTTGGATATTTGCGGCAGCTGTCATATCCTCGCCATTCCCGATCCTTTCATGCCCTCTCTCTGACTATACGATGAATCTCGAGCAGTCTCCATTAATGTTGCTGGCCTGGCTTCACCGTGAGCTTTCAAACCACTTATGTCCCTTCTTGAGAGCCTGCCTTCCTCTCCCTAGCAAGTACCATTTTATCAGTAATCATTTTCCTTCCTTCCTGGCGCATGTGCGACATGACCCATCCACATTTGAATCAGTTTTATGTAAAAATAAAAGCTAGCCTCTAAGAGTAGCAGGTGACCATTGGTTCCCGAAAGCGCGGGGTTCAGCATTGATCTACACACCTGAAATCTTGTGTTACCCTGCCGACTGCTCCCAAACTTCTGTTTTGAACTGCTGCCTTCTGGCTGATGTCTTTGAGCTGGATTGCCACCTGAAGGCTAGCCTGCATTTGGAGCTAGGCTGCTTACGGTTGCATTTGCTGAATCTTAGGAAGCCTCTTTTACTGATTGTAGAAGCAAGAAACTCAACTCAGTATGAATACATACATGTGGTAGTTAAAATAAGAAATGTCTCCAAGGCTCCTGAATTCGAACCTTTGACCCCCAGCTGGTGGGGGACATTTGGGGGACGTTGTACATCACCAGAATCCTTTTTTTTTTTTTTAAAGATTTATTTATTTATTATATGTAAGTACACTGTAGCTGTCTTCAGACACTCCAGAAGAGGGCGCCAGATCTCGTTACAGATGGTTGTGAGCCACCATGTGGTTGCTGGGATTTGAACTCTGGACCTTTGGAAGAGCAGTCGGGTGCTCTTACCCACTGAGCCATCTCACCAGCCCCAGAATCCTTTTTTTTTTATGATCCCACACTGCTCCCTATTCTCTCCATGAGTCTTTCTCTGTGTTTCTGTCTCTCTGTGTTTCTGTCTCCATCTCCGTCTCTGTCTCCGTCTTCCTCTTCTTCTCCCTCTGTCAGCTTCATGAATGCATCTGCCACCATACCACACCTTCCTCACCATGATGAACTCTCCCTCTGGAATCATGTGCTAAAATATATGCTTTCTTCCTTAAACTGCTGTTGGTCATGTGTTCTGTAACACTGCTCTTGGTCGTGGTGTTCTATTAACACTGCTCTTGGTCATTCAAGCCATTAGTCTGTAGTAGAAATTACCAAATATGAAATAGAGGAGAATGTGGTGTTTAGCCATCAAAAAAGACGCCTTGCATAATAAGTTCCTTAGGGCTACAGCTCTAAAATATCTCCCATAACAATAAGTTAAAGGTTGAGTGCCTACAATTCTTCAGTCTAGTTAAAATAACAAGCATAGCACAATTAGAATCAAAACAATTCCTTTAATTATGTATTGTACAAAAACTCCTTAGTGAAGGGATAGTTAGATGTATTGTTTCTCCTTCATTTCCTGACTGTGATTTCTGACATAGTAAAACACAAACATTTGGTCTCTGTTTCTGGTTCCTAACACAGTACTCCTGACTTTCAGGAATTTTTTTTTTTAGTGATGAATATGACATGCATAGAACTCCTCAGTCCCTGAATATGCTAGGGTACAGGAGAACGGGGTACAGGAGAACTTGTTCCACTGAGGCAGCTCAGCAGGACTCCTGATAGTCTCAGCAGGACAGCTGGTCACCAGAAACCATGCCATGACTAGGGACTTGACATGCTCACTTTCACCTGCTATCTTCTAGGGAGAAGAGAGGGTTGAGAAATCAGATAATGTTCCCATCATGTCTATGCCATGCTGATTCCTGTGGGCCGGGATACCTTGTAGGTTGGTGAACACACCCATGTGCTGGGAGGGTGAACTTTAATTTAACAGGTCAGAGTCCCATGTTTCCAGGAACTGTTTGGATCTTGCCCTACATCCTTTAATTTATTTTTATATCTTTTTAATATCTTTTCTAATTAACCTGAAGTTGTTCTCTGAGTTCTGTGAGCTAGTACAGCAAAATATTAGAACTGAGGAAAGGTCACTGAATCAGGTGATTTCACAGTGTCAATGACAGGAGTAACCTTGGCCATCCATTGGCCTTGATTAGCATCTGACATGGGAAGCAGCTTCATGGAACCGAGCTGTGGGCTTTGTGTTTAACTTTAGGTAGTTTGTATCAGAACTGAATTAGATTGTAAGAGGCCAAGGTAGAGTCTATAAGGAGTTGGAGAATTGTCCAGTATAGAAACTTGACATGTTAAATGTGAGAAAAACCTATGCTGACAGGGGATTACTATCTACATAATATAGAGAACTTAACACTAAATACCCAAATAATCAATACATATATGAGCAGAAGAATTATATAATTATCAAAAGAAAAATTACTCAAATGACCACTAAATACATGAGTAAATGTTCACTATCTTCAGTTATCAAGGAATTCAAATCAAAATTCTATCAAGATTTCATCTTACCTCAGTCAGAGTGGCTCTCACCGAGAAGACAAATCACAAGCTAACTGCAGCGAGGACACTCTGGATGTAGAGCCAGCACTCACTATTGGTGGGAATGTAAATCTGTGTACTCACTATGGAAATCATTATGAAGGGGCTTTGTAAAAACTAGAAAAAGAGCTGTCAGGTGATCTGGCTCTCCTGCTCCTGGATATACTCAAGGACTGTGACTACAGCACATCCGTGTTTCCCAGGCTCAGTGCACAGTACTCTAGATATGGAGTCAGCCCAGACGCCCACCACAGATAGATGGATAAAGAAAGTGTGAAATCTATCATCTACCTATGCTTCTGTCTGTCTGTCTGTTGGCCTTTTTGTCATCTTTCTAGCTATCTATCATCACCTATTTATCTATCATCTATTTATCTATCTATCATACTCATCTATTTACCAATTATCTCTTACCTACCATGTTATCTATCATTATCTATTTATCTATTATAACATCTAATCTACTATCTGTCATCTATCTATCTATCTATCTATCTATCTATCTATCTATCTATCTATCTATCATTATGGCATTAAGAAGAATGCAATTATATCATTTGTAGGAAAATATATAGAATTGGAGATCATCACATTAAATGAAATAATCAAGACCCCAAAAGACAAATGTTGTGCGGTTTCTCTCATTACAGAATCTCAACCAAAAGAAAGAGTGTTGAAAGCAGGTGGAGGACTCATTGGGAAGAGGAAGACAGTAGGAGTGGGAAGGGGACAGTAGGGTAAAGGGAGTGAATCATATCAAAGCATGTCATACACATGTCTAAGAATGTCACAGTGAAACCCATAAGTGTGTACAATGAACAACCACAAGTAAAAAGAAGCAACATTAGGCTAAAGGGTTCTTACTCAGCTTTTCTTGTACAGATTTGATACCTCATTTCCCCATATATTCTGTAGCTATTCCATATTTTCTGATATAAAAAGCATGTTTACTTGAAAGGACAATTCTCAACTTGATATGCAGAAACAAAGAAGCCCAGGATAGCTAAAACAATCCTAAGAAAGAAAAGAACTTCTGGAGGTATCACGATCCCTGATTTCAAGTTGTACCACAGAGTTATAGTAACAAAACCAGCATAGTATTGGCATAAAAAACAGACACCTTGATTAGTAGAATCGAACTGAAGACCCAGACATAAATCCACACACCTATAGACACCTGGTATTTTTAGATAAAGAAGTCAGAAATACACACTGGAAAAAAGATAGCATCTTCCACAAATAGTGCTGGTCAAACTGGATATCTGCACATACAAAAATGTTAATAGAACCATACTTAATACCCTTCACAAAATTCAAGTCCAAGTGAATCAAAGACATCGACATAAAACCAGATACAGTGAACTTAATAGAAGAGAAAGTGCCTTGAACTCATTGTCACAGGGAAAGACTTTCTGCAGTGTAAGCACTTAAGATCAAAAATTAATAAATGGCACCTCGTGAAACCTGAAAAGCTTACGTAAGGCAAAGGACACTGTCATTAAGGCAAAGCCACGGCCTACAGAATGGGAAAATATTTTTATCAGTTCCTCATCCAGTAGAGGACTAGTATCTAAAATAATAAGAATTTATTATCAAGAAATTTGATTATCAAGGAATTTGTAGTTTTTGTTTGTTTGTTTGTTTGTTTTTTGTTTTGTGTTTTTTTTTCCCGAGACAGGGTTTCTCTATATAGTCCTGGCTATCCTGGAACTCACTCAGTAGACGAGGCTGGCCATGAACTCTGAAATCCGCCTGCCTCTGCCTCCCGAGTGCTCAGGAATTTGTTATCAAGAATTTAATTCCAAGAAACTAGATATTTAAAAAACCCCAGCGATCCAATTTAAAAGGGGTACAGACCTAAACAGAGAATTCTCAGTCAAGGAATCTCAAATGTGAGGCCCTCACCATGAGAGGGAAGCCATGCTGACACTGTGTGGATATCCAGGATCTGGAGACTGGATAACCCAGAGACCTAGCATAGAACCAAATACAACTGGTCTGTAAAATGAGAAACCGATGAAATGATTCCTAACGATATTCTGCTAACTCATAGACCAGTCCTTGTTCAGACATCATCGGGGAAGATTTCTCTGGCAGCAGATTGGAGCCAAATGCAGAGACTCACAGATAGACATTATTTGGAGAGAGAGAATCTAAATTAGAGATCTCTATCTGGTCCTTCGCCTCGGAGATCAGGAACCCCTCAGAAGAGGGAGAGGAAAGGCTGTAGGAGTTGGGGGGATGGAGGACACCAGGAGAACATGGCCACAACATCAACTAAACAGGGCACATGTGGGCTCCCGGGGTCTGAAGTGGCATGTGTGGGGCCTGCGTGGGTCTGCACCAGGCTATCTGCATATATGTTGTGGCTGTTAGCTCGGTGTTTTTGTGAGACTCCTAACTGTGGGAGCGGGTGTGTCTCTGACTTTTTCTCTCCTGTTGGGAGAAATGGACTCTGTATAAATTTCTCCACACAGTGCAGTGCTTGGCAAGTTGCAAGCACCTGCAAACATGTTTCTTTTTCTCTTTTTATTGAAAATGGACTCTTCTCTCATAGGATAAGCACAGACCACAGTTTCCTCTCTCTCCACTCCTGCCATCTCCCCTTCACCCTGACCTCCCCTCTCCCCTTTGTTTCCTTTCTGAAAAGAGCGTCCTCCAAGAGATGACAGCAAACACAACAAAGGAAAGTCCACTAAGGCAAGGCTAAAGCCCTCTCATGTCTCACGCAGTGTTAAGGCATTTCACCACAATTTTAATTGCAATTTGTAGGCGCCAAGGATGCTAGTAAAATAATTGCCTAATAATATTATGGGAAGTTGTGTCAAGTGAGCATTCTCTTTGCAAAGTTCAAAGTTTGACCTTGAAGGAAGTTGGGGGTGGACTCTCACTTCACAGTACAGTAATGAGAGGCTGCAGAAGCAGCATCCGATGCCAGGCACTGTGACGACACTGCCTTTCCAGAGACTGTCAAGTGATTCTGAGGTGGTTCCTCCTAATGGAGGGGCTCATTAGGAGGCATTTGTTTCTCACCCTTGACACAATTACATTAGATAAGAAATTCCACCCCCTTTTTTTTCTGTTTAAAAGTACGTGAATTCATTTTATATAGTGTTAAATGTATAGTGCAATATATGAAATATGATTTAAAAAATTTAAAATTGTGTTCGGCAAAAAGAAAATAGAAGCTTATACTTGTGTATCTTTGAGATGTAAGAAAGGCCTTGGTGAAAGCTATATATAGGCTTTCTGTGTGTTTATCAGGAGGCGAAGCTTGCTGTTCAGCTTCTCTTCTTTCCCTGTTAAAGAGCTAAATACCCAAGTGGTGCCAGCTGAGATAACCTTAAAATCTTAATGTCCTTAACTAGCCGGCTGAGAAATAGGGCAGCAGGGTTTCTCTCCCTTCCTTGTGTAACCCCTTTGATCTTTTCTCTGGAGGTAGCTCTTGATCATCACACTGGACCATGGATTCTTATTGTGCTGTTGGAATCCCAAGCTCCGATTCTAAAAGGGTCTGTGCGCTCAGCAAATTATGGGCTTCTGAATAAACTATCCAGTTGCATGTCTCCTAGCTTCTTTCCATATCCCCATTTTCCTTAGGGTAACAAATAGGCAAGACCAAATATTGGTTCTTCCATCCTTTGATCAAACTTTCACCTCCCAGCCCGAATAGTGGCAGGATGGAGTTACAGTCTTTCTACCCTTTTCTTGGGATCAATCACAGTCAATTTTTTCAGGTAACACTGTAGCAGGGAGCCAGGGATTGAATTTCCTTGGGGATTGACAAGAACCTGAGGGTCTCTGGAGTGCAGAAGACCCTCTCATCTATGTACAGAGGCCCCCAGAAGACCTGGTGTGTTGGGGCAACCCCCAAATCCATCATGCTACAAATGCCTCTGGAGAACTGAGTGCATCCTGAGTCATACTCCTGTCGTTTCTCTAGGCACTATGTCGTATGGTAACGTTTTGAGACTGGGAAACAAATCCCTGCTATGGGCATCTTCTGAGACTACTTCCTAGTTTTCTCGGAAGGCTTCTCCCATGAGGCTCTAAATAACATCCTGAATGAATGGGCTCTGTTATTTTCCCAGCTGCCCCAAAGACAAATTAAAAGAACAAATAATCGGGTTAGTTTGTTTTTCTTGAACCCCGTATCTACTAATGATACAGCAACTGAAAATAAAGTGAAGGGACATAAAAACAGTCGGGAGGTCCCCAACAAAGTCAAGGAGGAGGGCTGAGAATGTGGAGCAGTGAGTGAGTCTCTACAATCAGGGGAGCCCAGGGTAAAGGCAGTGCAATGGCCCCAGATCTGGGACCACTGCTGAGACCCAGTCATCATGATCACCTCTTGAGACACCAGATTTCTGGCGCTGTGCTACCCAGAGACTGAGGCCTGAGCTCTTGGCCTCTGAGCAGCATTGAGAACCCAAATATCCTCCTTCCTTCTTTGTGCCCAAGTCTGTCGTCCTCTTGAGGGGATATAAGGGGGGGGGGAGGGGCCAGAGGAAGACATGCGCATTGGGACAGAGCAGAGGAAGACATGCGCATTGGGACAGAGCAGAGGAAGGCATGCGCATTGGGACAGAGAGCCCAGAAGGAAGCGTTCTTTGCTTCTTTGAGGTTGGTAGTCTTTGAGGACCTGCTGTGGCATGTGGGCAGGTGTGATTTTACAATGTGCCTTTGGATGCAGAAGTGTTTTCTTGCTTCTGGGGCACCACCTGATCTTATCTCACGCCCAGATTAGTCACCAGACTCTTCAAGGGCCGATGTTCCACTAACAGTGTGTAGCCTGACCTTGTTCACAATTTGGAGTGGCTACTCTCAGGCAACCTAGAATGAGATAAAAGATCCAGAAAACTAAAACCTAACCTCTTGTCTAGTTCACCAACTGACATAGGTGGCTATCGGGGTTCTGTGGGCACCTCTGAAAGAGTTTCACGGTCTTGTGTCCCAGAATGAGGAACTGAACAGAGACCTGTGGATAGAGCAGAAATGGAAGCTCATTAGGAAAACACCCATTTCCAGGGGAGCAGGAGGCCAGAGTGAAAAACGGCAGTGGCAGCACAAATGCAGGGGCTTTTCCCTCTGACGCACAGAGCAGGCGTTACAGATTATTTGCATAACTGAGTCTTCATCAGCATGTTCTATGTGTTGAAGCGGTCGTGTCTAGTTAGTTCTATATGTGATGTCTTGCAACTTGTTCCTCATTAGCATTTTAGATTTCCTCCCAGATGTGGATTTTAATGTAACAAGCTCCAGGTCAATACAATGGCACCTTTGCACCTGCCCCAGCGGCGCCAGCCAAATCTAGTCAGCCTTAGCTCGTCATTTCCAGCCTTCCTCTGTGCAAAGAAGCGTTTCTCATGGGCTAATTTCGCAGCCTTTGTGTGTAAGGCTCTCTGGACCTGACTCTCTGCCCCCATTCTCTTGTCTTAATTATTCCCTCCAGTGAAGAAGAAGAAGAAGAAGAAGAAGAAGAAGAAGAAGAAGAAGAAGAAGAAGAAGAAGAAGAAGAAGAAGAAGAAGGGTTGTCTAGTCACTTGTATAAATTCTTTAATTTTTTATTCAATAGATTATTACCACCCCACTGAGAGCTGAATTCATGATCATTACTGGCATTGGAAAGGCAAATATGATAGGTGAATTTACTATTCACTGAGTGTCATCTGTGGGTTTTTGATTGGGAGCTGAAGGTAGAGGAACAGACTTATGAAAGGCAGCAATACTTTCAGTGTAAATATTTGGAAGCGAAAACAAAACAAAACAAAACCAAGGAGAGATGGCAGTACCTGCATACTGAAGTAAGAAAAAGAATTTGGGTTATCCTACAACACACAATTTATGAGTCAGAAGACATCAGAAATTTACATTACACATACTTTAGCATCTCAGTTACAGCATATAAAACAGACTTTTGGGAATTAAATTTCTTTCCCTCTGATGGTGTTCTATGGTGACAATTCTGAACTCCTGGAAAGTGGACAGTTTTCTTTCTTGGCTAATTTGAAATGTTCCTGGATGTCAGCATGCTGGGTCTCTGAAGAAAGCAGAGATGTTTCAGTCCACATGTCTCTGGTTCTGCCTTGGCCAGAGTCTGGGGATGTCAGAAGGAAGTGGTCTATTCATTCCATATCTCTTTCCTGAAGAGTCACTGTATCCCAGAAACCAAACTGAATTTAAAAACCTAAAAATACAATTTCAAAACACTGTTTTGAAAAGTTAAAAGTGCAACATTACACATAGTTCCCTTTATCTACAAAATGGTGGATTTCAATTTAAAATTAGCAGAGTTACAGCAGAGTGGAGGAAAAATGTAAGAGGACTTTTCCTTGTGGACTTGTGTTTCAAAATCCAAAGGATTGGGTGAGTTTTAATGAGTGCAGGTAAAGATAGACAGTATGAGGGAAAAGTCATGAATGAGAAGAGCTAAGCGCCTACCGGGGCAGCACAGTGGAGCTGGCCCTAGTAGAGAGGGCATGGGTGAGCCGCTGAGAGTATGAGCATGGGCGAGCTAATCCCATCACTTGTCTGCTGTGAGGTGGAGTTGGTGCAGGGATAATGCACTCCTCACCTGCCCCTCACCACCTGTGGTGGTCCATGGGCCTGGCCCCAAGGTCATGAGAGCAGGAGAGGTAGCCCTGCCCCTCACAGGTTATAACACTTGGGAGCACAGGCCCTGCAACTCACTGGAGCAACACCGTGGAACCAGTTCTGATGGCAAAAGTGTGGATGAGCCAGTCCTGAGGGTGTGGGAGCTGGAGAGCTGTCCCAACCCCTCAACAGAGGCAGCCCCCTGGAAGAGTAGCCCTACACCTCGACTGGGCAGTACAGAGGAGCTGGCTCTGGAGACATGGGTGCAGGTAAGCAGGCCCTTAGGGCTTGAGAGCAGGAGAGCTGACCCTGCCTTCTGCCCAATGGTTGTGGGAAGCCACATGTGCCGTTGCAGAGTGGCACAGGCTTCTGCTGGCCACCACGCATACATAGGCAGGAAAGTTTTTTGCCAAGATGAGGTTTTGAGAATTAACCAAAATTGACCAATCAGATGAGAGAGAAGTTGACCAATCAGATGAGAGAGAAGTTAACCAATCAGATGAGAGAGAAGTTAACCAATCAGATGAGAGAGAAATTAACCAATCAGATGTAGGCATGCAAATGAGGTGGTAAGCATCAACCAAGCACAACCAATCCGGGTGTGAGACACGCCTCTCCTAGGCCTATATAAAGCAGCACCAGTTCTGGGCTCGGGGTCTATTCTCCTCTACAATCAAGCTCTCCCAATAAACGTGTGCAGAAGGATCCTGTTGCAGCGTCGTTCTTGCTGGTCGAGTCGGACGCGCGCAAGAAATGGTGACATTGGGTGACCTAGCCAGAGAAGTGTTGGAGAGCTTGCCCTGGTGGTACAAGTAAGGAGAGCTGTTGCCTTGAGCAGCTCGGCTACCACCCAGGCCCAGATCTAGGGCTCTGAGTTGGCTCACCCACAAATCTCTATCATCTGTGACTCATAAAAGTTGATCTGCTGATCTAAAGTTGCAGGACCTCCATGCCACAGCTCTGATGAGGATCCAATATTGATGGTGTTATAGAAACCAGAGAACTCATACCAGACCAATGACTCATTGCAATGACGTTTGCGAGTAAAGATGTATGGACAGAGGGATATACTATGGGACACACTATGACACACTACAACTTCCACAACGAGATGTTTTTAATGGTGTCCATGTGTGTCCGTGTGTGTGTGTTTTATTTTCTTTTGCAGGGGAGATTGCAAGGGCAGAGGGCAGATATGAGGGGACAGGGAGATGAGCAGGACTGGGGTGCATGATGGGAAACTCACAGAGAATCAATAAAAAGTTTGGAAAAAAAAGAGCTAAGCCTCATTCTCTTTATTTTGAGTCTTTCAATTGCAAGTGAGATGACTACACTGGATTTGGTGAGGAAAAGAGGCTTGATAGAAATGGGGGCGGGGTGGGGAAGAGCCAGAGGCGTGGCTATGTTCCTCTCAGAAGATCCTATACCTTGTCCCTTCACTGCAAGTTTTAAAATCTCCCAAACAGGCAGCTGGGAGCCATGCTTCACTACTCGGTGAGTAAAAGCAGTGGTTGATGCTGAGGGACAGAAGATGACTCACTGCATCCGAGCGTGCCTCTCACTAATGATGGCTCCACAGCACAACGGAAAATCCGCAACATCAGCACATCAACTCAAGAGTGGGGTGAAAGGCGCTGGGAAGTTTGCACGTATACAGGCACCTAGAAGATGGGACACGAAGACTGCTTTCATGTACTTATGGCGGACATCAGTTGGATTGTGGACATGATCAATACTATCGTGAATAAGATGCCATCATTTCTTTTTTTAAGGTCACATATTGTGAGTTACACAACACTCGTTCTTCCAACTTATTTTATTATTAGTATGGTCTAGAAGTCCTCGTTTCAGGAGAACAGCTGCACTCTGTTTCTGTCTCTTCCTGCTGCTCAGGAACACTCAGGGAGGTGAAACAGGAAGGAAGGAAAGCCCTTCTGGTTGCTCCCGAGCTCTTCTTTATCACTGAGATCTCAGAAGAGCAGAACACAACGGATGCTGAAATAGAAAAGCGTGATCATGAGATGCCTGGGAAGCACTGACGTCAGCAAATCCGTTGCATGGGGCACCCTAAGGACTCTCAATGCCCACCTGTTCCCATCTTGATTCAACTATTGCCCTAGTTCACCCAAGTAAAACATTAGCATCTGAACAGGGTCTGGGTTGGAGTCCAGCACATAAAGAAAAGGAGGCACTTTCTTCTAGCACCTTTCCTTGTGGCCACACAACCACCAAAGAGCCCCAGGAGCTCACTGAAACTTCTCATCAACATTCTGCTGCTGTAGCATCATGCCTAATGTCTGGACCAGAAAGAAAAAGATGGCTTTCTTTGGTTCCTTTCACCCTGCAATATGCCTACTGCCTGATGGATGGCTTTCCCCATACGTAATAATAATTTCAACACTTCAGATAAGTTTTTCTGGAGCTTTGTTCTAGATTTCAATGGGTAGACATACTCAATGAAAATTTGACAAAGAAAAATAGGGCAAAAATGTGAAGATTTTCATTTAAAAAAATTAAGCAAATGAAGTATGCAGGCAGGGTTGGGTAGGAACGTGTGATGAACTAGAGACCTGCTTCAAGGTGAAACAAGAAAAGCACATTTGCCGGGCAGTGGTGGTGCACGCCTTTAATTAATCCCAGCACTTGTGGGGCAGAGGCAGGCGGATTTCTGAGTTCGAGGCCAGCCTGGCCTACAGCGTGAGTTCCAGGACAGCCAGGGATATACAGAGAAACCCTGTCTCAAATAATAATAATAATAATAATAATAATAATAATAATAATAATAATAATAATAATAATAAAACAAAACAAAAAAACAAAACAAGAAAAGCACTTTCAGGGCAGCTTTGATTGGTTCTTTACTGTTTGAAACTTGCTCTACACTGACTCTGCAACACTTGTAGCACTCCTGGATACAATTGATGGTCAGTTGTCTTCAAATTGAAACATTTGCTCCCAGAGGGAGAAAAAAGATGCAGGAAAGTTAGGAGACAGACAAGCGACAGAGTCAGGGAAAGCTGAAGCCTGCCTGCGTGATTCTTTAGCCCTGCTATAGAAACAGTGAGCAGTTGTACAAGAGGAGTCTAACCAGCCCAGCTATAGACCCTGGGACAGTTAGAACTATTTGTAACCAATGCAGAGGGCTGCAGGGATGCAGTTCTTGTGGATCATCACCCATGCTGAGGGGGCTTCTCTGTGATGCAGCCGCTTGAGAGTCATCCCTGTTCCTGTGAATAACCCTGTGCCCCTGTTAGTAACCCCAATAAAAATGTTCCCTTTCTGGGGTGAATAGGTGTGTGTGTGTGTGTCTAATACAAGTCCCCAGGAAATCTCTCACACAAGTCTGCCATCAATTCTTGAGCATTAAAAGAACATGTAAGCAGATTAGTATTGAGGGAGCAAATGAAGCGGACCTACAGCTGTGCCGACATGTGGATTGAGCATCATTCAGAAAAGATGTGTAAGAATTTGTGCCCTTAGCAGGAGTCTCAAGCCATTGTTAGACTTCTTGCAAGGTTCCTGACTCCAGAAATTCAAATAAGTTGTTTTAGGTAATTTCTCTAACCAGGAAAATATACACTATTGACCAGTGTGGAAAAATCCATTATCTTTAGTATCCTTCTGAAATTCTGAAGTTGATTGTGTAGATGTCTCCTAAACAGATGCCCTGTAGGTAAGCCTTTTCCTATCTTAATGACATCAGAAAGCAGGTAGATGTGTGTAAAAGATACTCAGGGTTCAAGTAGACACAGCCCCCCTTAATGAAATATCTGACTAGTCATTTCCTCAGAACGTAAGACACCATTGATCAAAACTCACGCTTTTCCTGAATGATACAGCTCCAAGGCTTCATGGAGCTTGTTAAAAGGCAGCTGATAAGTCACTAAAGGATCTATATTAATCTTATTTTGGAGATAATCAGTCACTATTTGGGGTATGCAGTCTCTGGTTTTATAATCTGCAAAACAAAAAGTTTATTATTTTTATATATTATTAATATACTATTAATAATAAGACCCAAGACCAACCAGGCTATTGAGATGGTTCAGTGGGCAATGGCATTTGTGTAGAAACACGACAACCTGAACTAGATCTTTGGGATCCATGTGCCGGGAGGAGAGAACCAACTTCAGCAAGTCATCCTCTGATTTCCTGTTTGTGTCCTGGCATGCACACACACACACACACACACACACACACACACACTCAAACACAGAAGTAATCATAAAATAAATGTAATAAAAATGAGAAGTATCAACCAATCAAAAGAGTAAAAAAAGGAATCAGTGAATCATGATAGATGGTAAGATACCCATTTTATCATTGATCATGAAAGAGAAAGCATTTGTTCCTGAGAAGCCACTGGGTGACAGATGTTGTTTAAATGTGGCTACTATAGACAGTTCTGTTACTTAGTCATCTGTTAAGTAAAATCTGGGTCAATGTTCATATTCCTGAATCGAAAAGCAATCTTTTAAACCTTATCAACCCACACTGGGATTACCATTATGAAACCATCTTCTCTCACATGCTTAGGGATGGCATGGGGATGTTCTTTATCTACACGCTTAGAACAGGCATAGGAACCCTCTTTATTCATGTGCATGGAGATGCATGGAGAATCTGCTATATCCACATGCTAGGAATGACATGTAGACTTTATCAACATACATGGGGATTGCACAAGAGCACTCTCTGCCCACATGCATGGCAGTGGCATTGACACATACCACTAAATACATGGGTAGAAATGCAAGTGTTAGTTTTTCAAATCATCTGATCAATATTGATCAGAAATAAGGGTTTTTTTTTTCTGGAACTATAGAAGCACCTGTTCAAAAACACCAGTTTAAATGCATACAGCAACACTTAAGACATGGAGACATTACTAGTAAAATAGCACAATAAACTTTGACGCCATCAATGCAGAACCAATATTGATTAAGTTATTCTAACTGTCACAAAAATATTTCTCTAAGAGAACAATGATAATCCTCAACACCTCCAGTGTTTAATTTAGCTAATTAAAATTAATTTGAAGCTTTGGGAAAATGGCTTGTTTGGTAAAGTGCTTTCCATGAATTCATGTCCCCAGCACCTAGAGTAAGCAGGCAGGCATGGTAGTTATGCACATGTAATCTTAGCATAGGAAAGCAGAGACAGGAGGATTCCTGGGACTCACTGGTCAGTTGCTGAACTCCAGGCATAGTGAGGGACGCTGTGTCGAAAAATAAGCAAGACAGAGGAAGACGTCTGATATCAAACTCTGGCTTTCACATGTACACTCATATAGTCATGCTTACACAACCTTATACATGTATGATCATACATGAACCTGCATACACACACAGACACATGAATCCATACACATGCCTATATCATACTACAGCATCCTCCAAATTAAAAAAAAATGTAATTTGAGGACTGTTACACTCATTTCAGGAGGAGTCTTTGGACACATGTACCCTAGATGTCCCCTAGATGTCTGGTCCCCTGAAGGGAGAAGCTAAGTGACCACACCATTCTATTCCCCCACCTACCTCCCAGACACACGCCCTTCAGAGTTTTCCCAGACAAAATCTTGGCTGCCTCAAGGGATAACTGTGCATCTAATGGAGCAAGCCCAGCGATCAGACAGACGCCATAGCTGTTGTTGCAGGAGTTCCAAGCAGCAACCTGAGAAAACAATGATAACTGCTAGCACACCCTATGTGCTCATACCAGCTGCCCACAAAGGGAAAGAGTCCTGGATACTCTGGACTTTGAATTTCTCTTGGATAGATGCTACTTCAAATTCAACTCCATTTGCCACTGGGGTCGTGGGGTCTCCTCAGAGAATCAGTGCAGCATAGAAATAAAAGATGCCGACTCTGCAACTTGTGGGACTTGGGCAATCTCTTTAACTTCTTGCTCACTGTTTCCTTGCAGGGTTGCTCTATGAATTGAATAATTTATCATCTCTAAGACCCCCAGAGCAACACCAGTGTACAAGAATAAATGGCATGTTCAATCAACTGCTGTGAAGGCCATGCATTCTGTTTGACTCTTTGCTATGCTTTACTGCTCAGCTAATTTCTGCTAAAACAAAACAGAATAGAGCATAGTAAGTATAGATGAAATTTAGGGAAGCTTCATTTTTTTCAAAAAATGAACTTTCCAGTGATCGATAGGCACACATTTTAAAAATTTATTGTCTTCTTACCTCAGTTTTCTTTCTCTTTCCCTCAAATTTTACTGTATTGGCCTCTTTTCAGTCACCTACATTCCCTACACTAACGTTCTTCAGCCTTAGACCTAGGAATTAGCCACACATTTCAATGTAATGAGTGTAAACATTCTCTTCTTTAAACCATCTGACCCAGAGGAATGGCACCTAGTTCATCAATTCCTGTAGCCATAGAACCTGACACATGGAGGTATAGGAATTGACGGTTTCTCAAATTTTGTTAGAACACGGAGATAAATATACGTGAATCCAATAATGTTCTTATTCAGGTATAAGTAACTAGAATTGAGAAAAGAGAATTACTGATCTCATGGCTCTTTGCGTGTTTAAAAATTTGGTATACAATAGCCGGGCTGTGGTGGTGCACGCCTTTAATCCCTTTAAGCACTTGAGAGGCAGAGGCAGGCAGATTTCTGAGTTCAAGGCCAGCCTGGTTTACAGAGTGAGTTCCAGAACAGCCAGGGCTATACAGAGAAACCCTGTCTCAAAAACAACTTTGTATCTCTTCATACATAGTGTTTTTGTATAATAAAATAAGGCTGTGGAGTGAATTTATATTCCATTTTTCATCTGGGGCACATAGGCCCAGAGATTTTAAAGTTGTGCATACCCCCCAACCCCCATTGTGCCCAGTAAACACACCATGGTATCAACCAGTCCAATGGCCTCAAAGGCAAAGTCAACACCAACACCCGTCATTTCCATCACCACCTCCTGCACAGGCTTCTCCAGCTTGTTAGGGTTGAGACAGTCGGTGACCCCCAAGGCTCTTGCCCGAGGAAACTTCTCCTCATTGATGTCAACCCCGATGATTCTAGATGCACCAGAGGCTTTGCAGCCCATGACAATAGCTGAGCCGACCCCTCCGAGTCCAAAAACCACACAGGTAGAGCCAGGGGTGACCTACAGATTCATAAAATGTGTTTGTATTAGTTTTCAAAGCTGGGCGTAGGCAGTTAAAAAAAATAACCACGAGTAAAAAAACTAGTGAGGTTTTTGAAACCTGGGTATGCTACTTTGATCATTTGGACAGGTTAGCCCCCACTCCCCATCCCATCTCCACCTCCACCTCCTGCCACTGCCCCATGTGCAAATAACTGTAATATATGGATAACACAAATTTAAGCGAGATGCTGTCAAACCGCTGACCTAGAATACTCCATGGGTAGAAAGAGGTTTATTGGGGGCTGGGGGGGGGGCAGCCGAAGTGGCAAAAGCCTTGTAAGTTTTATTGGGGTAGGTTTCTAGGGGAGGTAGATGGGGGCTAAAAGAGGCAGGAGTTAGTGTGGGGAATTTAAAATGATACAGGCTGTTTGGGTCAATAAGGAACTAGATACGCTTTACTACTGGGGACGAAAAAGGGACATCACTGCTTTCCTGATGAACAGAAACCTGCATTATGGGGTTTCTGAGGGATGCCAGGTTTACATTTCTGCTTACCAGATAAGAATCTTATTTACCCAGTAAGAATCCAGGCCTCTTTTTTAGGACACTGTTAGCAGCATTGCCGGTCCCGCCCGCTTTGTGAACTAACAACAAATACCGTGCTCACCTTGGCAGAGTTAACAGCAGCCCCATAGCCTGTAGGGAAGCCACAGCTTATGAGACAAACTTTATCCATAGGAGCTGCATCATCAATTTTTACCGCTGCGATCTCGGGCACCACAGTGTACTCTGTGAATGTGCTTGTTCGGAAAGAGTGATAAATCTTCTGTCCTCGGCAGGAAAACCGGGAGGTCCCGTCGAGCATCACCCCAGAACAAGGCAGAACACTGCTCCACGGAGACGCAGACGGACACCCACGTACAGGCACAGTCATGAGGAGTTGAAAAGAAAGACGCGGTCACCATTAGGCACATTCCATGTGAGCCATTTGATAAAAGGACTAGGGACAAATCTACTAACTCTTGCTTGTCGCAGAAATTTCCTTTGGGGTTCAAGCAGGCGTCACATTCTCTACACTGTGGAATAATGAGGATGAGGACTTTATCTCCTGTGGGGGAGGGGAAAAGAAACCAATAAATCTCAAATTATTGATGGAATAAAAATACAATAAAACCTTACCCATTCTCTTGAAAACATGCTACGGACAGATGGCGGCAGCCAGGGTGACGTCTGGCGTTATTTTAAAGCATAGGTCGTTTGACCTGGTTTCAGATCCTTATCAATTGTTAAAGATGAGGAGACGTTGCCTGCTGGGTAGATAGCTGTAGGACTGCTTAGAAAATAGAACACTAAAACCAGGAAGGAGCCTCAGAGTCATCTTTAATGGCTGCCTAGTTTAGTCTAGTGCAGGTTTAATTCTTTTGCTTTCCATTAAAAAGACAAATCCATCCCCTTGCTGGTGGTAGCCTGTTCACAGTGACCCAGCCTTCTCAGAGCTTCCTCCTGAGTCTTCCAACCGACACTCCCCGCCCCCCCACCCAGCCCCCAGCCCCGCCCGGGTCCACACTGATATTCAGCAGGCCTCCACACTGGTTCTCTCTGATGAATTCTGAGCTGTATCGACTTCAGCGGGAGAAACGCTTCTGTTTCTCACTCTTCCTGGAACAATGACTAGGAAAGGTAGCTTTAAAGCCACGGAGCTCTGGAGAGGATCTTGATCAAGTTTGAATCTTGGATCAGCTCACACCCGGAGGTTTATAGTGTCACACTGAGCTTAACCTACTCAATCATCACAGACTCCAGAAGACTCGGTCAGGGTCCACCGTGACGTCTCTCTCTACACGGGCCCTTACCCAGGCTTATTGTAGAGGAGAGTTCCTTAAGATGGCATTAAAAATCTCTTTAAGTTTAGATAAAGCACATCTTAATTTTATTGACTCTACAGCTTTCTAGCTACGAGATCTCATATCCGGAAGAGGTTCTAACTACCCTTTTCCTTCAGTGTTCATGATTGGCTCCCACAAAGTCCCCCACTGCATCTATCAGGCTGAAGAGCAGGTAGACTATAAACTCTCCCATTTATACTACCTTCCGGGAGATGCATATTCAGCCCTTTACTCTCGGGCTTTTTCCTCGATCCACAGTAGGCATCTCATAATTGCTATCCATTTTTTGTGAATACACTTGACGGCCATGAATGGCCTTGCTATGTACTTTCTTAAGTTCTCAATCTGCGGCTGGTCCCAAGTTACGGTGTTTCTAAATCGCCATTTGCTCATTCACTGCGATTGTTGTGGGCATGCTAAGAATAGTAATGTCAAGATCCTTGAAGATACAGCTGGGAAAGACTCACTGGCATGGAACCATCATCCTGCCCTGTGACTTCCAAGCAGTCCATTCTAGTCCATTCTAGTTGACTAAAACACTCACTCATGTGTCAAAAGCTCCAACTTTGGAATGAACACTAATCTAAAACATTCTGGGGAAATCAAAACATAAGAAGGTCTTAAGCCTAAGGACCTTTCAACCTGTTTAGAGGTTCTCTGCTCTTCTATCAATCGTTAGTTGGCTTTGGGTAGAGACCCGGGAACTGTTCTCCACACCGTATATTTATCAGAAAAGAGGTGACAGCCATTGTAGCTCTTTGGATTACTGGCCTCATTTGATGACATGATACCTCGTCAACTACAAGAACCTAGAGGCAAACCTAACTTGTTTTTCTGCTTGTCTATACCAATAGTGCAGGCAGAGCACCTCCTCCGTGGATCGCAAGTTTCCCATTTCCTACCTGGTTTCATGGAGCAAACTCCATCGCCAACACTCTCCACTATTCCTGCTCCTTCATGACCCGGAATTAAAGGAAAGTTCGCCATGAGTTCTCCTTTCAGCAAGTGGTCATCAGAACCACAGATCCCTGAAGAGATGATCTGCATAGAAATTCAATGACCAAAAGGCAGCTGCTTTAAGATTTTTTTTTTTTTTTTGAGACAGGGTTTCTCTGTATAGCCTTGGCTGTCCTGGAACTCACTTTGTAGACCAGGCTGGCCTTGAACTCCTCCTGCCTTTGTGGCTGAATGTTCAGTTTTGTTTTGTTTGATACAAAAGACCTCACTTGTCTCTAAAACAACAGTCAGGTGTTAGAACAAAACCTGCCAGTAAAAGAGAGATCCCTTTCAAAAGGGCATACCCCACTGCCTGCAGAGACCCTGCCTGTGCCTCCCTGCACCTCTCTCTGTGACAGAAGTAAGAGGCAGCCTGTGCTGTGACTGAGTCCTTCTGTGTTCTCTGTCTTGTCCACCATGTTGAACCAAATCATGTGATATAAAACTCCCCAACAGCCCCCCCTTACCCCGAGACTTATAGAAGCCAGATTTTTGCTTTGTTCTGGGGATTGACACAGAGATTTCTCAGTGGTCTTTGCTTGGGGAGTACCCTAAAGACTGCTCCCTGTGAGGCAGCTCTGGCCTCCCTGCTATTCCTGTCCTGGTTGCTCTTTGTTTCTCTTCCAAGCTCTCTCATTTTTACTTTTGATGAAGTGTCACTTCAGGCTTTAAAGAGAAATCTCTCCCCTTTATGTCTCCATCATGTTTCCATTTAGCAGATTATTTCTGTTAAAGGCTCCCTCTTTTCATGTCCTTATACTGCATTGTTTCTGTGTAACATCCCTCCCCTGCAACCTTGAAGCCAGAACATGGCCCTGAAGTCCTTTCTCCCAATAAGCTGCATCTTTGGACTGACCACTGCTAATTTATTATTGCTTCTTTTATTATGGTTGACACTAAGTTCAGAGAAAGTCTTACCCTCAATTTAGGTATGGGAGAAGGGAGACCCAGAGACTTAGAATGACTTCTCCAGTGTCACATGGCTTCATGCTCAGACCTTGTATTAACTTAAGTCTTTTAAAATATAGTCTATATTATTCATGCAATAAAGTTTTTGAAACAAAAAGGTTTTGTTTTCATTTTGGGAAATATTAATAATAGCTACCATTATCAAGACAGAAGTTTAGGTACAATATTGTGAAGTTAAATGCTTTGGGTAAATCAATTTTCAAAATTTTAAACCTGTACATTTAAAACCTGTACATTTGGGCATGATGGCACACACCTTTAATCTCAGTACTTGGGAGGCAGAGGCAGGCGGGTCTCAGTTTGAGGCCAGCCTGGTCTACAGAGTAAGTTCCAATATAGCCAGGGTATCTTTAGCATTTGGAAGGCAGAGGCAGGCAGATCTTTTATGAGTACAAGGCCAGCCTGGTCTACATAAAGAGTTCTAGGCCAGCCAGGGCTACATAATAGGAGTGGAGGAAGAGACAATATTGTAAAATAAGGGTAAGTTAAATAAGCTAGTATTGCAATATTTAACTGTCCCTGGGAAGTTTGAAAACTTCTTAGATAACTGCTTAAGATCTCTTGTCTCTGGTTTGCCTAACCCATCTATATTAGCCCTTCCAAATGAAGTGTCACATCCACAAAAGCCTATGTCTTCTAGGTCCTAGAAGAATGCAGAAAAGCAGTCAGTGGGTTTCTGTCATCTGTGCTGGAAGTGTTGACTAGGAAAAAGCCAGGTCTGCATTCAGCAAGTGGGAGAAAAGATGTGCCAGAGAGAAATGCCCAGGTTTTGGGTCCTCACTGTGTTAAAATGGATTCAAGATACTACCAAAGGCTGGAAATGCTTTTTATATACGGAGGAGACTCCATGAACCCGTGAGTTTGTTGTGTACAGCAAATGAGAATATGTGATTGTCCGTGACCATGTTTCCTAGAAGAAGCTAGAAGGCTATACAGGGCATATCCAGTCACTAGCTTAGATTTTCATCCAGGGTTCAATGTGATAATGCTTCCTGCTTGATGCTGAAGTCTCTGACCTGGTGGGGTAGTCTATGTCTGATCTTCTTTATAGTCATTATGAGTTAGGAGGATAGCAGCCTAAGAGCAGCAGCCAGGTAACTAGGAAGCATTGGGGACTCAACTGTGTGGCTCAACACAAGAGTATGCACGGAGTACTGCCCAGGTTTGTGAGGAACAAGGGGACACTATTGAACCATGTGCCCTGCCACACCTGTCACGCTCATTTTGCCCTCAGCGTCTCTCTCACACTTGCTGGCCATGGTGTTGGTAATTTACCAAGTGGGAGTTCCTTAGTTTTCTCTTTTGCCTTCCATCCCTCATCTGCCCTTTTGTTTTTCCCTTTCCCTCCAAGATTTATTTTTTAGTATTTTAAAATTCCTAGTTTTATTTTTTAAATCATTTTTTGAAAGATCATATATACAAATATATATATATATATATATATACTGTAGCTGTCCTCTTTAGACACACACTAGAAGAGTGCATAGGATCCCATTACAGAAGGTTGTGAGCCACCATGTAGTTGCTGGGATTTGAACTCAGGACCTCTGGAAGAGCAGTCAGTGCTCTTAACTGCTGAGCCATCTCTCCAGCCCCCAGGAGCTTTATTTTTAATCATGTGTCTGCATGCATATCTGTGTAGGGATATGTGCATACAAATATGTCTGCCTGTGAAGGCCAAAAAACGGATGGAATCCCCTGGAGCTGGAGTTATAGGCTGTTTTGAGACTCTAAACCTAGGTGCTAGGAACTGAACTCAGGTCCTCTGGATTGGCAGTAATACTCACTGAACCTTCTTCCCAGTCTGTCTGTCTGTCTGTCTGTCTGTCTGTCTGTCTGTCTCTCTCTCTCTTTCCTAGTATCTTGCCAACACATTAAATTGTTGCTTGTTGCTTGTCTGTTTGTTTGTTTTTTCTTCTGTTCCTCTTGTAACCCCTGACCTCCATTCTGAATCTTGCCCTACGCTGTTGAGCTGTTATGGGCAAGAGTTATGTACCTTTTTGGAGTTGTTGTACTCCATGTATCTAGTGTTGAATTTCCTGTGTAAAAGTAAAATGAACAGGTGAATTTAATGTGTGTTATTGTGTGCTTAAACATATTGGTCTGGTGGTCCATGTGATAAAGGGCTGGCCCCAGATACTCTGAGAGGGGCTGAGACTTTCAGGCAGGAGGCCTAGCTGGGGACTGTTGGATCACTGGGTGAATGCCTCTGAAGAGAATTGTCGCTTTGCCCTCTGGCTTCGACATGAGTGGGTTTGCTGAGCTGGGCACTTCTGCTGAGATGAGCTGAGATGCCCTCATCCCAGATTAAACAAAATGAGGAATAACAGATCCTGGGCTGAACGCTCTGTATCCCAGAGTGAGCCTTTTGTCTTTCTAAGTTAATTATCTTAGGTATCTAGTAATGGTGAGAGAAAATTAATACCACAGGCTGTTGGAGTCTAGTCAACATATCCCCAGTCTTTAATACTAAATGGCCTTGTGGAATTTGAGATGACAGGTTAAACATTTGACTGGAAAGTGGTGAGGGAGTTTTGGTGAGCCTGCTTTTCTAGACATTGTCTAAGCTCTGTGCAGTATATGCTGAGTTTTGGAAACCATGAATCTTTCAGTCCTCGTTATTTCTGGAAGATGAAGTTACCTCCCAGTGTCTTTTTCCAGACGTGATTTAGAGGCTTGTACAGTGTGTAGGCTTAAATCATGAGAGCAGGGCAATGAAAAAAGATACTGAGACTGGAAAAAAAAGCCTTTTGGGTAACACTGAAAAATACATAGGCCTATAACAATACATGGTTTAAGTTAGAGTTACTGTAACAATGATCCTAGGTAACGTGTTTGCCAATGCTTACAGTTATTAAGAATATGTGCACATACCCACATATAGACATGCATATATAAGAATATTTTTTAGACTGACAAGTGATAAACTAAAGAATAAATCTTTTTTTTTTTTTTAAAGGAATATGTCCTGGGCTGTGGTGGCATGTGCTTACAGAGTGAGGTCTCAGGAGGCTGAAGCAGGAGGATTGTGGGTTTGAGGACACCCTAAGCTGTATATTGAGATTCTGTCTCAAACAAGCAACTAGCTCTAATTATTCAACAATATCCTTTATTTACTTTAAAATCTTTTTCTTTTATTAAGAAAGGTGGGGAGAGTGATATGCAAAAATGCTTGTCATTTGTACATGTCTATGCCTATCCATGTTTTTAAACAGATTGATTTATTTTATGTGTCTATGTGTTTTGCCTGCACTGTTGGCTGTTGCACCATATGCATACAGTGTCTTTGGGGGCCAGCATGGGCATTGGTTCTCTTGAAGCTGGAGTTACAAATAGCTGCCATTTGTAGGTGCTGGGAACAGAACCTAGGTCCACTGGAAGAGCAGCCAGTGCTCCTAGCTGCTGAGCCATCTCTTCAGCCCCTACATCTATTTTTAAGGTGTAGCATTCATTATTTTCTTTTATCTTGAAAAGTGGAGGCTGGCTGACTTAAGCTTACCTTAATACGAACTTCTCCAGACTTCGGTGGCTCAACTTGCACTTCTTCAATTGAAAGAGGAGAATTTTTTGCCCAGGCAATGGCTGCCCGACATGTGATTGTCTAACAGACACAAAATAAGATGTCAGTTACAATAAACTTCATTTTTTTTTTCTGATCACAGTTGCTATTATTTGTCAAAGTATGAAAGTCACAGGGAGAGAGTCAAAAGTAAATGAATACAAATAAGTCCTACATTTCAAAAGTAAACTCCTGTGAATTTAACAAATTTCCTCTAGATATTTCAAAATGCTTTTAGTTAAAATTTTAATAATTTAAAATTGTTCTGACATCATTTCATATAAGGACACTTGCCACCTTCTTCTCCTCCTCCTCTCACTTCATCCTTGTCTTCTTTCTAAAACAGTCAGTAGTTACTGAAACTCTAACCACCACTGACAGGTTTATAAGAATTTCTCTTGACATTGAAGAACTTCTTCGTCGTAGTCATAGATTACAACAACCATTTTATTTGGGTATATCCTAATTTTCTTAATAATTACCTAGATATGGGAGTGTTTCTATTGCTTTTATCTTACAAAGGGTATTGCACTGAACATGTTTGTTCATGTTTTTGTTTTTTGTTTTGTTTGTTTTATTTTTTGTTTGTTTTGTTTTGTTTTGTTTGGTTTTGTTTTCTGGGTTAGTTTGTTTCCTTAAGTGAAAATTTCTTTGGAAGAATGGAGTCATTGTTAGTGCTGTGCTGATTTCCAAATCTCTTTCCAGAAAGATTAAATCCCTTGACACACTCCCCAGAATAATAAATAGTCTATGCTATCATGTATTTCATTTTACTTAGCATGGACTATATTGTAAAACAAAATATTGGACAGGCAGAAAAACCTGGTATCTTCATTAGTATTGTTCAGTGTATGGGTGTGGGTAGTCACTACGGTTAGAAGCGTTGTAAAAGGCCTGGTCCTGTGTTTACAGAACTATTGGCATCTTGTTGCTTTTGTTAATGCAAATGTTTCTTCAAACATCAAAGGAGTGACTTGCTGCCTGGCTACTGACCTTACCCACTGTTTTTCCTCTGCTGTTTTGCTCATATCAGTGTTGTATGAAATTATGCATATGTTTTGTGATGTTTGTGTATAGCAGTCTCTTCCTTTGGTAATTTATTCCGTTTCTGCAGTCTGAAATTTCTCTGTGTTGTAACAAATGTTTCTTATCCTCTCTTTGAAGTTTTTTCCAGTTTGATTTTTAATCACTTAACTCATGTTTAATGGAAGATTATTGTGTTGTATAATGTGAAGCTAGAATTGAATGCGTTGTCCCAGGCTACCATGGATTACCATTCTCTTCTCCCCTTTCTCCTCCACTAGAATTGTTGCTGGAGAACAAATTCTTATTTTTCCAGGTTCCTCTTCTGAGGCTGTTTTTATTGGCCTGGATGTGCATTCTTACAGCAGCTCCTTCTTCAATGAGTAGACTAGCTTCCCTTTTAGATTTAGTCCCCGGCAATACTAGTTTGTATAACTTGAAATGTGTTCCATATGTAGGTAGAACTTCTGCATTGGTAATTGAAAGTGGAGTAAATCTGTTGTTTCTTTGAGGAATTAAGACTCCAGTAGAAGAGAAAACACAGGAGTTTATCATATAAAGGAAAGAAAAAGGTGTCACAAGAGTGTCCAACTAAAGGTACTTCTGTCTAAGAACAATATAATTAGAATAATTGTGCTTTCACTCAAAAGTTTCATAAAAGATAACTTTTAGGGGAAGAATTTCTTATTTCGAAAGCAATATACACATAACTCAAAACTCAGACAAGTGTGAGGGGAGCAAACGGGGGAAACTTGGCATCCAGCTCTCCCCACTGCTAACAATAGAGGGTAAATTCTTTAATCGGAACTCTCTGTGTGCACTGTGGGTTTATGAGACCACACTGAGCACTCTGGACACAGGCTGATGTTCTGTGTAACTTGATGAGTAATGTTCAGGTGATCTTTACTGACCACTTAAGTTTCACGGAGTAATACATTGTAACCACAGCGCCCTAATATTTAATACATTGTAACCATAGCACCCTAATATTTAATACATTGTAACCACAAGTCCCTAGTATTTAATACATTGTAACCGCAGCTCCCTAATATTTAACACATTGTAACTTCAGCTCCCTAATATTCCCTAGATGTTGCTTCCACCCAGGCTCTCTTCACCATGATGCTGTCAACCTGTTCCTAAGAACATACAGGAGGGACACTTTTACTGGGCTCTGTTTCCAGAGCAAGGTCCCTCCATAGCACAGCAGATAGCATGTCAGCCCCTTAAACTTCCAGAGAAAATGGTAGGCAAAATTTTAAAGATTTTTGCAACAATATTAGCAAATGATCCCATGTAAACTTGTCAGAAATTCATTCTCCAAGCAGTGGAGGAAGCTTTTCCACATCTTGGAAAACTTTGAGTATTGCTGTCATTAAAACTTGACAATAATCTGTTCAGAGAGTACAGAATCTGAAGGTGATGTGGGGCCATCACAGAGCAGCTCACTCACCTTTCCCAGGGTATTCATGGTGACTTTTCTGGTTTCGTGTGTGTCCTTTGTGGTTTCTCTGAATAAGCTTTGATTCTGAAGCTTAGAAACTTGGGCCAAGTATTTATAGGGTTCATGAAACCAAAAGCCATTAAAAGTAATTACCCTATCAAGATGGAGACTGCCAGAAGGGCAAGTGGAGGGCTGGAAGAAATGAAAGATCAGGTAAGGACAATAAAGGAGGAAATAGACTGACAGCCATGGTATGAGGGGACAGAAGACCAGGAAAGGACAATGAAGGAGGAGATTGACAGTCAAGGTGGGGCAGAGTCAGCCTGAAGAGGAGGCAGAGGCAATGGGGCTAAGAGACACTGCAGGAAAACATGCATAGAAAGAACAAGCCAGACAGCGCCTGCTAATTAGCCAACAAAGTTTCTGGAAGGGCAATTAGATAGATGCTATTGCCAAATGAACAATAAAGATCAGTTAAGCCTGGGTTGCCTGTAGTCAGAGGAATGAAAATGTACAAGCATCCCTATGAATGATAGCTTAACCTGAGAAATGCATTGTGCCAATGAGGAATGCTGAAGATGAAGTCAGGGGTTATGAAAGAGTCTCACACAGGTCAAACTGTGGCTGTTGGGGGAGAGCTTACATAAAAGCAGGAAATGGGTGTGGATCCAAAACAGGGGGCCAAGTCAATCAAGGTGAAGTGAAATAAGGAGGCCATGCTGTTGATGGGGGCAGGGAGAGATGTTCAAAGTTTGTGAACAGAAAACATGAGAGCAGGCAGTCATAATCTGACTGTGGGCAAGGTCTGGCTGCTGCTGTGTTTGACTCCAGTTCACATCTGGAAATCCTATATTCCCAGCATGCTCCAGGAACTTCTGTGATGAGGCCCCCCCCCCCATTGTCATCTCTCTGCTAATACCTAGAGCCTGTTATTCTCAAGGTGCACCACTGTTATACTGTGAGGGTCAGTCTCGGGAAGCAGGGCTGAGAAAGCCACTGGGGACAGAGGTCTGTAGAGGCAGTTACAGGTTTCTAGGTGTGGAGATGTTCTAGCAAGAGATCAATCTGAACATTCTAGTCAGATGATCTCAGGACCTGCCTTTTCCTCCTGGACCAGAATTGGGATTAGGGCAGAGAGATCTGGTTTATCTGCTGTAAAATCTGATCTAAAGGATGCTTTTAGGCAGGCATGGTGATGACTGCAGTTTAAGTTGGGGAAGCATCATCTTTATGTACCTAGAAATGGTCCAAGAAAGACTTTTTAGGAGTGAGGGACTGAAACCTACTCAGTAAAGGGCCTTTTGCAAGTGTCTCCATTCTTATAGCTTCTGCATCCTTGTTCCTCCTCTTTGGTCCTACATATTGACATATTGACCCTGTCCAATAAAGTTCCATGTGATTGGCAGCAGCCTACTAAGAAAGGTCACACCTTGAGGCAGTGTCCAGATGTGAGCTTTCCACCCTATATTCCACTGTGACACCATCTGGAACTTTAAGTTAAAAAAAAAAATCTGTATATGTATGGGTGTTTTGCCTGCCTGCATATTATATGAGTGCTTGATACACTTGGAGGCCAGAAGAGGGCACCAGATCCCCATGAACTGTCGTTGTGAGGGTTGTAAGCCATCATTGGGGGGCTGGAATAGAATGCGGGTCCTCTGGAAAAACAACCAGGGCTCTTAACCATGAAGCCGGCTCTCCAGCCTCACCTGGGAAATTTTTAGTCTTTGGATTTTGTTTCTACCAAATTTTCTAACTTTAGAGCTCGACTAGGCACAAGGTTCAGAATCCTAAGAGATGATGCCAGGAGTCTTGGTACTCACAGTGGACTCCTGAGAGCTCCCTCTGACCCCGCCCAGCCAGTGTGCTCCAGGCCCAGTCAGTGTGCTCCTTTGATAAGTGCCAACGAGCCTGTGATTTCTGGGACTGGGTTTCTGTCAAGTTTAGTCAAGTTGTTCCCAGCAGCAATAAACTTAGGGAAAAAACAAACTGTTTGGCACACAGGAACCTTGGAAGGGATGCTCACTGAAAGGCAAGGTCACAAGTGCAGCTGGGATTTGAACCCATTTGGTTTTGACAGGATTTCCGCTCTGGTGTGAGAGTAGGTAGTTATGAGTACCATGCCAGAGCTAACAGACCTGGGTCCAAATCTTACCTTCTTCTCCAACTTATTAAGACATAAGAACTACAACACCAGGTTTCCTCTCAATGAAGGGATGATGTTATATTAGCTAATATAACCAAGTAACCTCACCTCCTCGGTTTTCCCCCAAGCACCAAGTCAGTTATCATACACAGATACTCAGTATCCTGCCTCGTACGTAGTAGGTCTCTGTGTAAGTGTTTATCATCATTATCATCATCACCATCAGCATCACTACCGTGTCTCTCAGAGCATTCATTTCATTCTTCCTTGGCACTGACTTGCTTTCTGCCCTGTGGTAGGGAATACAGCCATGGAGAAAACACCCGATTCTTAAATTTAACAACTTCAATCAGAGAGTTCTTAGCTCTCTCCTCTTAAGCACACAAAATGCAAGGAAGGCTGTCCTCTCTTCACAAGGATCAGGTGTTCTCTTGCCCCAGTGAAGTCTAGAAAAACCTGTGGGGTTGGGTAAGAACTTGGCAAGCATCACGGGCAGCTATGTGGATGCCTCTGAGAAGGTGAGAATGGGCGGGGATGCTCGGAGCAATTCAGCCAATTCTCGCTCACTGAAGACAACCAAAGCCCAAGCCTTGCTTTGAAAGCCTGTCTTTCCTGTAGATGCAAGTAGACGAGGCCAAGTCTGATTCCTCTGCACCACATATCAATATACACGGTGTCCTTTCCAGAAGATAGTGTGCCAAGGTGTAGAGAGGTCCGTGTGACGTGACATGTTTGTAGAGGCAACTTTTGCATAACTCTTGGAAAGTAATACAATGCTCAATTGATACGAGGCAAAATAACCACTGGCTTATAGAATCAATGAAGTATTTTAGTAAGAAAGAAGCAATAAAAGGGCACATAGTTAAAACAATAAAATAATGAGATTAAGTTGAGTTTCAAGCTGTCATAATTCTTATTCAAAGATGTATATTCCTGGTGTTTTCTAATGCAGTCCTAGGAGTTGTTACTTACGTACAGTTTATGTCAATATAGCTCTAGATTCCCTACATGTCAATAAAACATACAGCATGTGCTTATATAGTCTAAATTTGTCCTTGCTTTACCTAACTTTCCATTACTATAATAAAAGCCATGTGATGAGTTTGTTTAGAGAGAAAAGAGGCCTAATTTTGCTGTGATCTGCATGGGAAGGGCCTACCCCACAGACTCGGCTCCTCACCCTCCTATCTGCTGAGCCATATGTATCACATCAAAGAGGGGGCAGATATGTATTTGCTGTCTGAATGTCTCTTTCTCCTTACAATGTTACCAGGATTCAAGCATGGAAACTCTACCCTGATGGCCTCAGATCTCACTTCTAGCTGTTGTAGTCAAGTTCTGTTTCTCACCCAGGCTGCCATTACCATGAGCTCATCTCTGGAGGATTGGCTGTATTCAAACCACTGCACTGCTGGGTCCCATTTTTTGCTTCAACCAAACCATTATGTGATCAGTCCCAATATTTTTTATAGTTTCTCTGCTTCTCTTCTCTGCCCAACTGGAGGATTCTTCTCTCTCTCTCTCTCTCTCTCTCTCTCTCTCTCTCTCTCTCTCTCTCTCTCTCTCTCTCTCTCTCTCTCTCTCCCCGAGTCTGCCACCCTCTGTTCATTTGCCCAATGGTTCAGGGGCAGGTTTTGTGTCTACAGCTCACCCAACCCTGAGCGCACACACGGTCTCTGATGGAAACACTGTCCTCTGGGTTAAATTGAAGTTTAGAGACCCAAAAGGCACCATGTTCTTCCTCCCTCTTTTCTTCCTCTTTCTCTTCTTTCTCTTCCTCTTCCTCTCTGTGTTAGGTTTGAATCCCTCCTTCGAGAACTTGCATGGTGACCACGTCTAGCAGTTAATTTGACTTAGATGCTTTGAGCATCAGTGAAATATGTCAAGTCATGTCACTTCCTACTTCACTGTCACAATGCAACTGAAGCATCCCCATGGGGGGCGGGGCTGACGTAGACTCAGTGTGCCCAGAAGTGTCTGAAGGAGCTGATTGACTTTTGCCAATTTATTCATAGCACAACCTGCAAAGAGCTCTTTCTGTCATGTTTTGAAACTGATAAAAAAAAAAAAAAAACAATCCTGGGCCTTACAGATACAGAGACTGGGTTTCAGAGTGAAGTCGTGTTCCCATGTGACGACTCACAAATCTGGACTATATCTTCCGAAGTGCCCTCTAACTGGTACGTGAAAGGCACAGAATGGGTAGTGCTAACAGCCCATGCTCCCCAGTCTTTCCTGTGTGCCTGTTTGCTTCAGTGAGGAGAATAGTTTGATCCTTGTGCCAATGCCCTGGGTTATGGTATCCTTTGCAGAGAAATAAGTGGATGTGAAGATGTTAGCTGAAAGTACGTGCAGTGATGCTTGCTGTAGCTGATAGACAGGAGTGAGGCAGCCCTGATGTCATCACCTCCCCTACACATACACACACACACACACACACACACACACACACACACACACACTGCCTTATTCCCTTTCCTTCCGTCTTGTCAGACAAGATTTGAGGTCTTTGATATTCCTTTATGCCATTCATTTTTCTACCTTACCCAGAATTCCCTGTTAGTGTTTACGTAAGAAGAGTTGGATAAGACAACTGAGGACAACTCACAGTTTATCTGCTCTTGCCCATCCTGTTGTGCCTTTGGATCTTGTCAGGGCCCCTAGGCACTCTGACTTGAATTGTCCTTGTTATGAAATCAATTTCTAACAAAACAAGTAAACGAGCTAGAGAAGCCGTGGGGCCTTTGGAGTGCAGCAAAACCCATTTTTGTGCTTTGAGCATATACATGTGAATAGTTTGCTCATAAGCATGTCTTTACATAAAGTCAAAGTGCAATGTATGCTTTTAGTGCACATCTCATGAGTTACCATTGGCTGTAGCGAATACAAGCATTCCCTCAGCATGGGGAATCTGCTACATATGGAAGCTCTGGGAAAACCCTGCATCTCACATATTATACATACGCAGAATTTCAAACATAGCTTATGGTATTTAACTTGTGCAGTTATGGCATTTCTAATATTTGACCCGATGTGCACTGATGGCTCTGTAAGAAATTTCAGAGAATCTATTCAATGTCATTAGAGACTAAACACTCACAGAAAACCATTTGTCAATGTGCACTTTCAAGACTTCAAAGAATAGTCCTTATAGATGTTAACTTCCTCATATAAAGACAATTTCACAGCTAGTTACTCTTCAAAACAAAACATATGTTAATCCAATCACATTTGGCTTGGAATAAAACCCCAGTAAATTATTTTACAGATTTACATGCTGAGTATTTTTTTAACTGTCTCTGCCACAAGTCAGCGTAGGCATAATGTTTTTGTGCATTGTGTAAAGATTATCCTTGTGTTAGTTAAATGCTAATTTCTCTGCTCTGATATCTTGTTTTAATATGGACATTGGATTATAATGCTTATGTCTAGAGTCTCCTGTCTGAAATGTGTGTAAACAGTTCTTACCATCTATTCTCTGCCTTGTCAATAAATGCTGATCACCCAATGGCTGGGCAGAAGAGAGAATAGGACAGAAACTTCTGCCAGCCAGGGGAGGGAGAGAGGGAGGGAGATTCAGATCGGCCATGAGGAGGAGAGGATCTGAAAAGACATCATGGAAAAAAAAATCAGAAGCTCAAAGAGCCAGATCAATCATCATATGCAAGAATCATGATATCACGACTGGGAGGTAATTAGCTTGGGGGTTAATAGAAATCAATATTGCCCAGAAATTGAGGTACAGCATGAAATAAATCTTAGTAAATAAATCTTAGTTCTGTGTGGTTATTGGGTAAAGGTAAAGAAATCCATCTGCTGAATTAATTCACTATTTACATTTATATTAAATATGATTCCTTTTGCCAGTCAGCACATCTTTATCATCCCTAACTTAAACACAGCGAGCCGTCCTGCAACTCTGTCTTTCTCCGTATGATCTGCTTACACTCTGGATAATCAACTTCTGCTGGAGCTGGCGTGGGATTTCTGCCCTCTCTGCATTCTTGGAGGCTGCACAAAGGAAAGGCAAACCAGTTTGCAGCGTGTGCTCTGGAGCCCTTAAAGCACAGCAGAGCTCATCATTCAGTGTCACGTCTCCTTGCAAAGTGTGCTCACTTAGTAGCTGAGACCTTGGCATTGCTTACAGCAGCCAGTTTTAGGTCACATATTGCTTACATTAGGTTAAATATTTCCCAGCATAAAAATCCTTATCTTCTTCCTCGTGGATTTCACATTCTCCCCTCAGGTCAGTCAGTTCAGAGCTGTTTTCTTTTGTTTGCATTACACGCCAACTTTCAATCCACACCATGTGTGTCAAAGACAGCTGGGTGGATCAGACAGACTGGGTTCCTAACTAGCTGTGGGAACAGAGATTTCTTATTTAACTCCAGGTCTGAGAGAGCCAGACCCAGTATCACAAAGCTAGGTTAGCTCGGGTTGCAGGTTCCTGCATGGAAATAGTTCCATGAGGTTTTATAGTAGCAGGATAAATCAAGTCACAGATCTATCAAGGCAACTTGAAAGCTCATTGGTGTGCACTACAGAGATGCAGGTCACAGCCAGCTAGACTGGTCTCAGGTGTCCTTTGACAGCATTCTTAACCTCCCACTGATGGGGAATAACATCTGTTGATGTTAGGGCTGACACACAGTGACAAGGAATGGCTATCTGGCTGGCTAAAGATCCCTGCAATACACTTTAAATTAGGCCTTGAACTGGCAGCATTCTAACCCCTCTACCCTCACTGAGTCAGCCCTGGTACATACAACTTCTTTCCAGGAATTTTCTCTCGCCATCTGGAATGGTCTGTGATGGACCACATGGTGTTTGCTGAGTCTCTGCTTTGATAACTACTGGAAGGTGGTAAAAACATTATCAGGCAGGGTCTAGCTGCTGGGGCTGTGTGTGCCCTCCAGGGGTAGTGGGGGATCCCAGGTACAGCCTATTCTTTCATTCTGAGGGATGAATGTCAAAGCCTTGCTATGTTGTTCCACTGCGTGCCCGAGCAATGGAGCCTGTCAATTTTGGTGTAAACCATCCAAAGCCACGGGCTGAAAGCAACCTTTGCTCCTTCTCAGTGGTCCAGGGCATTTGTTACAGTGGTGGTGGTGGTGGGGCATTAACTCAGTGAATAAATGTGATCTACAGAGTATGGCGCCATCCCAGAGGACCCCCCCCCCAATAAATTTTAGCTGCAGGCAGTATCTTTAAAATGAAGCTGGGGACAGAGAGATGGCTTTACCAGTCAGGGTCAGGTGCTTGCTGTGGTGCAAGGACTGGGACCTGGGTTTGTTCCCCCAAACATGGTCGCTTGTCCTTGTAATCCCAGTGGGAGAGACAGTGGCTAGTCAGCCAAACTTACTTGATGAGTTCTAGGCCAGTGAGAGATCCTACCTCAAAAACCAAGGTGTAGTTTCCTGCAGCCACACGAACTGGGTACCTGAGTGGGAGGCCGGAGCTGTACCAGAGGGAACCACGAGAGAAGTAAAGAGACCAAGACAAATTTCTGATCATGGCCCAATGTTTACTAGCAGTCTGTGCTTGTAAAGGGGGAAGCCTATCCTCCCACCCCCCAACCAGGCTTCTTGATGCTTTGTTACCAAGTTGTTAGCACTAGTCTGCCAGAGCTGTTAGCATTAGGTCACCAATTCCACAGGTTGTCAGCTATCTCAGGAATATCTCAGGAAGACAGGTTCAGCCTCTCAGCAGAGAAGAGCCACAGTAGGTGACAGAACAATAGAACCATCTTTGTTGGAAGGCTCCACCCTACATGGTCTCATTCACAGTGGCAGCAAGGTCTGAATCAGCCTGCTCAAGGCTGGGGGAGGTTACACCAAGATGGACTACTCCAGAAGGACTGATGTAGGAGAGACTGAAAGTGGTAGAATTAGTGCTAGACAGGATTTACTAATACGTTTGCTTAAGCCATTAATTCTCACAATGTTAAATTTAGCTAAGAGAGCCCTGGCTCCAAAATGCCCCAGAAATAGGTAGTGTGCTAGCCAGGCCTGTTAGAGAGAAGCAAAACTTATGACAGCAGGAAGCTAGTGTCTGCTCACCAATATTTACCTCCAGTTAGGCTCCATTCCCAGAAGGAAAGGAGACAGCCCTGCATTCCAACCTGCTATTAGGCCTGTCCCTACAGAACAGAGCATACTTCCAAGGGCAGCTCAAGGGGTCAGCGCAGGGTTATAGCAACCATTAAGTCCTGTTCTGCCACTAAGAGTCCTATGCTCTTATCAGGAAAAGGATAATTCTGCCAGGTGGGCAGGATGTGCCCCTGTAACAACTTATCGAAAAGAACACAGCTGCTGTCCTTAAGAAACAAGTCTGGCAGTGCCTTTGCTGTGTCAATCTCCCATCTGCTCAAGTAGCCAGACTTGTAGTCTCCTGTCTCTGTGTAAATGGTTCAAAGCGTAACCTGGGGCCAGGGCATAAAAGAGATTTAAGGATGACAGTGTTTGTGAAATGCATACGCCTAAGGTATATAAATTAGTAATATCTTCTCCTCATGGCTGGCTCCTCTTTGAGCATTAGCCAGAGATGGATGTATGCTATATGAAAGAGCTTTTTTCCTTTATTAATCTCTAAGGGTGCAGGGTGATTTCTCCCTGTGAAGGCACATTAATTCTAGAACAGAATGACATTTGAGGTTGTCCTCTGGCCTAGACACTCACCCACCCACACAAGCGTGCACATACACATGCTTGCCCCGGGTGAAGCTGGTGGCTTTGCAGAAAAGGTGTTTTGATACACACATTTATGAATGCTGGCCTGTCTGGAAAGTGCCCTGTCAGGTTTGAGTGCTTTGGGAACAGGGAGGGAAGGGCTGTTCTGAATGAAGGATCCAGGGGAGGTAGAACTGCAAGAATTTGTGCATTTTCGGGTGGGTTCTACTTTTGGAAGAATCCAAGCAGCGGTACATTTTGGTTTGTTTTCTTGGGCTGGCCAGAGTTATTACAGACACTTTTAAAGTTGATTTTTGTTTGTGTGTTTTTGTGTGTGAGTGTGTGTGTGTGGTGTGCATGCTTGTGTGAAAAAAAAAATACCTTCCCAGATGCTGGCATTTGGGGACTCAAGAGAGCAACTGAAAATCCAAATATAAAACAACCTGAGAAAATGACAGAGTCTAGAACTATTCAGGTGACTCCAAAAAGTTCATTTGTATTAATCTTATAAAACTAAAATCCAAAAATCTATTTGATTAATACAATATCATGTTTTCTCATAAGGCCTGTGAGAAAATGTTCAATATGTACCTACATATATAACATAAGACGTGCACGTATCTGCTTTTGATAATCTTGGGTTCCTAAATGATCCAGTGAGAAGAGCAGTTTTATGATTCAGAGGAATGTGATACACAGACAAAATATTTTTGACAATTTCCCCTGAGGTTTTAGACATCTGGGGGAGGGTGTTAATATTATTTTGACAATTATTTGGCCAGGAGATTAAAATAACAACAAAAGAAAACACTCTCACCCCACCCCCAAACAGCAATTACAGTGTCTCAAAGCTATTTCACAATGCTGGCATGTGGAGCTTTTATTTTGTGTTGGGAGCTATTAAGACAACACAATTGTCCTGATCTCTGAATTGGGCCTCTCCCCCACCCCCCAAAGAAGAAAAGGGGGTCAAAAGCGGGCCACCGATGCACTGCTCCGAGAACAACCACAGATTATTCCAGCCCTAAGTCAGTGCCAGATGTCCTGACCACAAGATGTACCCTGATACCACCAAGTTCCTGCTTCCCCGTGTAGTTGCCAAAAGAAAAATTTCTGTTGCCCCATCCCTCCTGCTGAGAAGTACTTCCCCTTTTGCTTGTGCATTTAAGCCTTGAGCCTTGCTGAATACAGTGACACCTTGATGCTAATCAGACTGCTTCCGTGTGTTCTTGCACTTGATATCCATCTCTCCGTCCCCCCATTTGGTTCTTAGGAGAAGGTCCCCTGGAAAGCCTCGAATAACTGGACCTGCTGGACGGGTCAATTTTGTTCCTCTGCACTTTCTTTATGAGGCATTAAGTGATGGCCTCATGCATGCCATTGTAGAGGTGACACAAAACAGCTGCATGTAGGAAGTCCCTTCAGTCTCTTCATTCTTCTCCATGGGGTGTGGACGCTCTGTTCATCTCTCTGTACCTTTCTCCATAGGACACGAAGCTACATGGGAATAAATGGGAGTTTTTATTTGCTGTTCCGACTTTCACAAGAATTGGATGATCTGATGAATCATTCTGAACCTGGTCATGCATGGTTGGGGAAGCATCATAGTCACCAGACCAGAGTTCAAGACATAGGTTGTTCTGTCTGAAGATTCCCCGGCCGCTCCGGACAGGAAGTTAGAATTCCTCGTTCTTCCGGTTACAATGTTCAAGGATCACTCTTACTTTATAAAAAAACAAAACAAAACAAAAACAAACAAACAGCTGAAGTGAATAGCCTTGTGCTTTTATCTGTTTCCATTGATACTTTTATTTCTATAGAGTTATTCCCCGAGCGTAACCTTGCTGGGGAAGTAAGTGGACATGCGTGTTTTTATAGTTTAATAACTATTGCTAAGCAGTTGCTAGAACCTGTGATGAGTCACATGTCTGTGGGAACAAGGGCCAGCAAGTGAGTAGTGAGGTGGCCCTTCTCATTGCCAGGGCTCAGCACACCGTTTTCTATGCTCCTAAGACACAGACTTCCCTCTCACAAGAAGCTTCAGTTCTATTTAGGGTTTTGGTTTTTTTGTTTGTTTGTTTTGGGTTTTTTTTTTTTTTTGTCCTAGATGAACAAACATGTAGGTATTAGAGATAGATTCACCAATCAGATGTTACAAATATTGTCCTTTGCACAATGCGTTTTTCCTTTCCCCTCTGTTCGTCCCTGTCTCCCCCCAACCCATACCCACCCTATCTCCTTTTCTGCCTCTTCTCTTTTTAAGATAGGACCTTGCTATATAGCCCAGCTTTGCCCCAAATTCAGATTCTCTTGTCCGTATCTTCCGAGTCCTGGAATTGCAGGTTTATGCTACATCATCTGGTTGGTTTTATTTGTTTATAGCAAAATTTGCATGTCTTTCAGAGTTTGACTAATGGTGTGATACAAGGAGAAGTGTGTAAGATTATTGAAATTAATATCCCACTTTAAGTCACAAATTGTCAAAGAATCAAAGCAATATGTTCTCAGACCACGGACAGTTTCTTGTCGTTTGCACTCCTATGTCTGTTACTCCTATAACTGTGTTTCGCCACTCATGAAACTACTGGTGTTCCAACCACACAACCCACTTCTGTGAAAACAGCCAACTGAGAACTAACCAGTAGTTTCTAGGTTGGAATACATGTACATATAAATACAGTTGTTTAACCTATTTCAACCATTCTCCCCATAGGAAGAACAGTATTCCATCGTCTTCCCATGAAAGACACTCAATGTAAGGCACTCAAGCTGCTGTTGACCATAGTCTGTAATCATCTGTGAGAATTTGATGGTGAAGATACCTCACACATCCTCTTGTCGAGAGTGGGCTATGGAAATTGATAGGTTAATCCTCTGCTGGTGAACTGAGCCAATTCAAGCCAGATTAGATTACATTAAAGGCAGGTTTATTGGTAAGCTGCTCTTGGGTTGGCGAGTTCACTGGGCCCCCAGAACCAAAGCCTGGGAAGTTGTTGTGGGGAAAAGGGATGAGGGGAGGGAGAGAGAAAGGGCACGTGCACAGAGAGAAGAGAAGAAGAAGAGGAGGAGGAGGAGGAAGAGAAGGAAGAAGGAAGAAGGAAGAAGAAAGGAAGAGGTAGAAGAGGAGAGAGAAGAAGAGAGGGAGGGAGAGGGAAAGAGGGAGGGAGGGAAGGAGGGAGGGAGGGAGAGAGAGAACACAAAAATGCCTGGATTATATAGGGAAGGTTGGGGGCAGGGAATGCCAGGTAGGGACTGAGGGATGCTGGGAGAACCTGGGGAGCAGGTCTGCGTTGCTATATAAAATATGCACCTCTGCCCCTTGTCCCTGGAGTCGAAAACCAAGCATGGCTGTGTCTTGCTCAAATTTGTATGTTGATTCCTAATTTGAGATTAAGATCCTGGGAGGAACTCCAGTCCTCCTGAGTAGAACTGGTTGATCTCTTGGCTGTCAACATTTATGTGCAGGCCAGGCCTTAGTGAACACTGGCTGTGGTGGCACCTTGAACCTGTGTCCAGAATGGTGAGAAATAGATGTCTTCCTTTAATACACACAGCATATGCTGTTCTTGTTATAGCAACCCAGGCTAAGACAGAGTAGAAGTCAGAATTCTGAGATGACTTCCAGGATTCCAATCCCCTGTACGGGTGCCCCTGTGGCATCTCACACTTAAGTGGGGCTGGGGTCTTAGGCTATGTTTTGGGCCAAATGCTGCTAAGATTCCCACAACCATGACTATATTACATGATATAAGACTGTGTCCCTGCAGGCAGGATGGACAGTGGAACCAGGAGATGGCCGTGTAGGAGTTATGCAATGGAGCAAGCAGGTTGAGGTATGTTCCATGGTTGACAGCCAGCGAGAGAATGGGAGCTTCCGAGCAACATAGACATAGAGAACCAATTCTGCTTTTGATAAGTCTACACCCACAGTTTCTGTTATTAGTTGAGTTGGCAAGTGTCAGTGCGCTGCAGGAGATCCCGAGCTCTAGAAGGCAATCCAGGCCACTCAGGGTTCACCTCGAGACCATAGAGAAACCAGTTCTACCATGCCCAGATTCTTGACCTAAAAAAGGCAATGAACGGGCATGCTCTGTAACCTTTAACTGGATGGTGCACTTTTCACTTGGACACAGAAAACTAATGTGCACTTGAAGAAAATATTTCATATGATTAACCTCTTATAGCTGTCTTTAGCTTTCAATCTTTACAAATTTCACTTTTCTGTGAAAGCATGGATGTCTAGAAAGCATCACTTTTAATTTGTAAGAAAAATCTTCAGGGAGGAGAGAGAGTGAAGTTTTTCAGTGACACAAAGGAGACAGGGATGTAGAGGTGTAGAAGTCACGTGGGATTAGGCTCTTGACTTGTGGGAAGGCACAGAAGAATCTGACTGCACACTGCTACTTACTAACTCAAAACAGAAAAGATTATGCGCATCTAACATTCGGACAGTTCTATATTCCACATAAATGTAAAATTCTTTCTTTCTTTCTTTCTTTCTTTCTTTCTTTCTTTCTTTTTTTTTTTTTTTTTTTGGTTTTTGAGACAGGGTTTCTCTGTGTAGCCCTGGCTGTCCTGGAACTCACTCTGTAGACCAGGCTGGCCTCGAACTCAGAAATCTGCCTGCCTCTGCCTCCTGAGTGCTGGGATTAAAGGTGTGTGCCACCACTGCCCAGCTCAAATTATTTATTTCTATTTTGAATATTCATGTAAAGGAGGTTTTTTTTTCGTAATTGAAGGATATAATTTTATTACTTTATTTTTAAAGACAGATTTATTTATTTATTTCAGTACATATCTCTTTGGTTTTTTTCAATAATTTATTTTTTATATAGTTTATATTGGGATCACAGGCCTTCCTCCTCTTGTCCCAGTCCCATTCTTACAAATTCTTCTTCCATTATCTTCTCCCTTTCTCTTCAGAGTAGGGGAACCTAACTTTGCATACAATCCCAGCCTGGAAGAAGATCAGGACTAGGCACATCTCCTACTGATGCTCCATCAGGCAGTCTAGGTAGGGGAGGAGTATCCAAAGGCAGAAAACAGCGTCCAAGACAGCCCCTGCTCCAATTGTTAAGGGTCCCACATGAAGACCAAGATGCACTTCTGCTACAAATGTATAGGGGGGCTCGGCCCAGCCACTGAGTACTCTTTGGTTGGTCTCTATGAGCCCTCATAGGCACTGGTTAGTTGACTTCATAGGTCTTCTTGTAGTGTTCCTGACCCTTGCAACTTGTTCAGTTCTATTCTACAAGATTCTCAAAGCTCCACCTGATGTTTGGCTGTGGATCTCTTGCTTCTATTTCCATACACTGTTGAATGAAGGCTCTCAGGAGACAGTTAAGCTAGGTTTCTGTCTGCAAGCATAGCAGAGTATCATTAATTATATCCATGATTGGCTCTCTTACATGGTATGGGTCTCAAGTTAGGGCAGTCATTGGTTGGCTATTGTCTCAATCTCTGCTCCATCTTTATCCCTGTGCATGTTGCCGGTAGAACAAATTTTGAGAGAAATGTGTTTTTTTTAGGCTTAGATTTTTAAAAACCTACTTTTAATAAGGGTTTTTAAATGCTTTAACGTCCCTTCTAGTCAACCACCCAGAAGTAGTGGAAAGGAAAGGTTAATAGAACAAAAGAGGATGTGGGCCTGTTTAGAAATAGTTCTTTGGAGCAAATCAAATCTGCACTGTCAGGATATCAGCAGTTCAGTTCATATGAATCAGCAGGAATCAGCTCTTGCAGCTGGATCCATTTCTAAACATCATTCATGAACCAGCAACAACAGATCTATCCAGAAGAAACCGAGGGGCTCTGTCAATCAGCCCGAGTCTGTGGAAGTGGCAAGAAGCTGCCAGAATACCACCAGAAGTTCTTTGATGGCATTTCTCTCTATGAAGTCATGACAGATGATGACCTTCAAAGAATGGCAAGTGAACAAATACAATACAGTGTCATTAGCCCAAGACCAGCATCAGCAAAGCCCAAAGATGACCAGCAAAGGATGGTAAGGCGAACCAATACCACACAGCATTGGCCGTTGTCTGTTGGGTTATACTTACATCCTTTCTAAATGTCATGTGGTCTCTCAAGTATCCCCTCTAGCAAAATATCACATGCCCCCTTCCAGGCTGCATTCAGAAAGACGCCATTCATCTACTTCAGTGAAACACCCTCTCACAGGACAGTTTCCAGAGAAACATCACAGAACACAACTGAGTCTCCAAAGAAACCAGGACAGTTTCCAGAGAAACATCACAGAACACAACTGAGTCTCCAAAGAAACCAGAAGTATCCACTTCAGGGTTTGTGAGTGGGTTGATGTCCTCCTCTTTTCTTTGGAAGTCCTGCCTGGTTACAGGAGGTGGCCATTTCAGTCTCTTAATTCCCCACTGGTAGGAATCTCAGCTAGGGTCACCCATAGACACCTAGTAGCCTCCCCAGTCACAGGTCTTGAGCTATGTCCAGAGATGCTTCCCACCAATTTTCATTCTTACTCCTAGTACACTCCCATCCTGTGCTCCACATATGATCTCCATTCCTGTTCCCCTCCTCATACCCTCTCCCGCCCTATTCCCTCTCTTCATCTACATTCTAAGATTATTTTGTTTCCTCTTCTGAGTGAGATTCATACATCCTCTCTTGAACCTTCCTTATTACCCAGTTTCTTCAGATCTATGGATTCTAGAATTTTGCATTGTTATCTTACACTTTATGGCTAATGTCCATTTATATGCGAGTACAATCCCTATGCGTATTTTTTGGGTCTGAGTTATCACATTCAGGTTGATATTTTCTATTCCCATCCATTTGCCTGCATATTGCATGATATCTTTGTATTTAATATCTGAAGAGTATTCCATTATGTGGATGTACCACATTTTCTTTATCCACTCTTCAGTCAAGGGGCATTTAGGTTGTTTCCAGTACTGGGCTATTACAAATGTAGGAACTATTAGCATAGTGATCAAGTGTCCCTGTGGTGTAGTAGGGCATCTTATAGGTATTTTCCAGGAGTGGTATAGCTGAGTTCATGGTAGAACTATTTCTGTTTTTTGGGGAAACTTACTGTAGTAGCTATTCCTGGTTGTCAACTTGACTATATCTGGAATGAACTACAATCCAGAATTGGAAGGCTCACCAGTGATCCTAATCTGGAGGCTAGGAGATACAAGTTTCTGACCTGTATCTTGGCATGGAGATCTTGAGGCATAGTGGCTGTGAATTCCAGAAGATTAAGACAGGGAGTTCTCTGAGTTCAAAGTCATTTGGGATTAAAGGCCTGCTGGCACATAATTGATTTCCAGAATGGATAAACAATTTTGTACTCCTACCAGTACTGGGAGAGTGTTCCTCTTGCTTCATATCCTCAGCAGCAGGTGCTGTCACTAGAGCTTTTGATCTTAGCCATTCTAATGATTTTAAGATGAAATCTCAGTCATTTTGATTTGCGTTTCCCTGATGATTAAGAATGTTGGACAATTTTTTAAGTACTTTGCAGCCATTTGAGAATCCTCTGTTGAGAATTCTCTGTTTAGCTCTGTTCAATATTTTTCTTCCTTCCTTCGTTCCTTCCTTCCTTCCTTCCTTCCTTCCTTCCTTCCTTCCTTCCTGCTTTCTGTGGAACATGATTTTAATGTTTTCAACTGTTGATATTCAACAAACAGAATAATTATTTTAAGATATATTTTGTTGTTATATCTCCCTTTTTATTTCTGATTCCTGAGTTTATTTCCTGTCATCTACTCCTCTTGGGTGTATTTGCTTCTTTTTGTTCTAGAGCTTTCAGGTGTGCTGTCAAGCTGCTAGTGTAAGCTCTCTTCAGTTTCTTTTTGGAGACACTCAGAGTTACGAGTTTTCCTCTTACCACTGCTTTCATTGTGTCTCATAAGTTTTGTTGTGATGTGTCTTCATTTTCATTAGATTCTAAAAAGCCTTTAATTTCTTTAGTTATTTCTTCCTTGATCAAGTAATCATGGAGTAGAGTGTTGTTCAGCTTCCATGTGTATGTGTGCTTTCCTTTGTTTTTATTGGTATTTAAGACCAGCCTTAGTCCATAATGATCTGATAGGGTGCATGGGATTATTTCAATCTTCTTGTATCTGTATTTGGAGTTCTGTAGGCTTCTTGTGTATTCATGGCATCTCTTTCTTTAGGTTAGGGGACTTTCCTTCTATAATTTTGTTGGAGATATTTACTGTCCCTTTAAGTTGGGAATCTTCACTGTCTTCTATACCTATTATTCTTAGGTTTGGTCTTCTCATTGTGTCCTGGATTTCCTGGATGTTTTGGGTTAGGAGCTTTTTGCTTTTTCCATTTTCTTTGACTGTTGTGTCAATGTTTTCTACGGTATTTTCTGTACCTGAGATTCTTTCTTTCTATCTCTTGTATTCTGTTGCTGATGCTAGCATCTATGACTCCTGATCTCTTTTCTAGGTTTTCTAGCTCCAGGGTTGTCTCCCTTTTTGATTTCTTTATTGTTTCTATTTCTGTTTTTAGATCTTGGATGGTTTAGTTCATTTCCTTTGCCTGTTTGATTGTGTTTTCCTGTAACTCTTTAAAGGATTTTTGTGTTTCTTTTTAAAGTGCTTCTAGCTGTTTACCTGTGTTCTCCTGTATTTCTTTAAGGGAGTTATTTATGTCCTTCGTAAAGTCATCTATCATCATCATGAGAAGTGATTTTAGATCCACATTTTGCCTTTCCGGGCTGATGGTGTATATAGGACTTGCTATGGTGGGAGAATTAGGATCTGATAATGCCAAGTAACCTTGGCTTCTGTTGCTTCTGTTCTTACACTTGCCTCCTGCCATCTGGTTATCTTTAGTGCGATCTACCCTCACTATATCTGACTGTAGCCTGTCCTCCCTGTAATCTTGGTTGTGTCAGAACTCCTCTGAGTCAAACTGTCTGTGTGATCCTGTGATTCTGGGATCCTGAGATCCTGAGTGTGTCAGAGCTCCTGGGAGTCAAGCTGCCTCTGGGATCCTGAGATCCTGGTGTGATCAAGCTCCTGTGATCCTGTAATCCTGTAATCCTGTGATCCTGTGATCCTGTGACCCTGGGCATGTTCGAGTGCCTGGGAACAGAGCTTCTTCTGGGTGTGGGTGTGGCTGCGGAGTTTGCACCAAAGGTCTGCTCAGGGAACTGGCTCAGACCAAAAGGAACCTGTGGCACTGGTTGGGTGGAGATCCTAGGTGCCTTTTACTCCCAGTGTTGAGGCAGATGTGTCCTCCTCACTACTGATCATATGATCCTGGGTGTGTTAGAGTGCTTGGGAGTGGAGCTTCCTCTGGGTGTTGTGGGACTGGCTACGGAGTTCATGCTGAAGGTCTGCTCATGGCACTAGCCCAGACTGGAAGGATCCCGTGCAGCTGGTCCGGCAGAGTTCCTGGGTGCCTGGGTCCTGCTGGTCCCAGTTACTTCCAGTGTTGGGGCAGATGTTGTGTCCTGTTCATCTCTGATCCTATGTAAGGACTTTTAAAGACAGGATTCAACCAACAATTTCTAGTTACAAAAATGTAGTCAAAGTGACTCTATTTTCAAGTGAGGCTAGAGATTTTTTCTCCACAAGGATGACCGAGTGTAGACCAATCTGCCTCAGGCAACCTGGTAATAACAGTCTCTGTTATTCGTCTGCCTTTGGTATAGAGAATTCCACTTGAAAGTCCATGTTTATTTAAATGTATCAAGTCCACTGCCAAACTTATTGCTATGTTTGGTTGCTTGTCCCCTCCACACTTTCTGTTGATGACAGCTTTGTTTCTCTCTAGTTTTTATAATATTCCAATTTTTAGAAGCTTCAAAAGAAAACGCTATTTTCAAAGTTACTTCCCAACATCCTCTTCTCACCGTCTCTGCAATATGGCATTACCTACATGACATTTGTTCTTTGACTACAATCAACTAAGAATTTCTTGTTTCAAAGCTGTTTTTATATTACTGTTAAGCAGCTAGATATCTGTTAACTACTGACATCTAAGTAAGGAGTATCTTTAAATGTCATACTCGAATGAGAGTTAGCTGGGGAGGGACTGTGGAGATAGCTCAGTCGGTAATGTGTTAATTGCATGAAGACTTGAATTCTGACCCCAGCCCCAGTGTAAAAGTTTCATGGGGGCTGGGATGATGGAAATGGGTCCCTGGACTCATTTTCTCTCTCCCTCTCCTTCCACTTCCCCTCTCTGTGTGTGTACACGCACATAGACATGCATGTGTTGGCTAGTTTGTGTCAACCAGACAGAAGAAGGAGTTTTGATTGAGAAAATTCCTCCATAATTCTGACCTAAAGGCAAGTCTGTAGGGAATTTTCTTAATTAGGAACTGATGTGGGAAATATAAGCTCATTGTAGGTGATGCTATCTCTAGGCTGGTGGTCCTGGGTTCTATAAGAAATTCTTCTGAGAAAGGAAGCCAGTAAGTTCCATTTCTTCATGGTCTCTGCTTCAGTCTGCTTCCAGGCTCTGTTTGTTTGAGTTCCTGCTTCACAGTCAGTGATGTACTGTGAGGGAAACTGTAGGGTGAGATAAACACTGTCCTCACCAAATTGCTTTTGGTTGTGGTGTTTGATCACAATAGAAACCCCACTAAGACATTAACATACATATGTGTAGCAACGATAATTAAAGAGGGGTCATGATTTTAGAAGAAGGGGATATGGGAAGAGTCAGAGGGTGAAGGATCATGGGAGTGACATAGGTATAGGGCTCATATATTGGTGAATGAGGATAGTCAGTGTTGACCTTTGACTTCACACACACACACACACACACAGAGATTATCTAGTGATCTGTCTGACCTGTTTTGCTGGTTATGAGGTTATCATATTACTTACTGACATGCTGGGTAATAATTGAAAGAGCAGGCTGAGGTGCAGAAACCAGTTCTTTCTCACTCTCTAAGTTTGCTTTGACTCAGTCTTGTGAGATATTGAGAAACCTCTGGGTTCTCTTCATAACTATAGCAGTGCCACAAAGACTTTTCTGATCCTGAATCTCAGGTGAATGAAATAAGCAAGCCAAGTCCACATACCTGTTCATACATGTACACATACATCTCCTCAAGTCCACATACCTGTTCATACATGTACACATACATCTCCTCAAGTCCACATACCTGTTCATACAAGTGCACACACATCTTCTCAAAAGAGTATTTAACGCTAGCTAAATCTCCCCCATTTTACTATTATATTTATCTCATCATTTTCTCTCTCTTTTTTAATGAAATGATACACTTCTTGAATATTATTAGATATTTGACAGACGATATATTACATATCTGGAAAATGCTGTTAATTTAACATTTAAAGGGAATTCTCAGTAATGGTTATAAGAGCACAGGTTATGACTGTTCAGTGGGAGTAAGAAATTATCAAATGCCAATGTTTCTTTTCTTCAACTCTGGAGTAATGTCCTCACAACTGTGGCCTGGCTCTCTAGTCCTGCAGCAGCCTGTTAAATACCACGAGTATAACTCCTAGCCCATTGCTCTTCTCCCCCAACCCCCGCCCCACTCTACTATTTCTAGAGGTGCTGAGCTGTTATTTCAGACTGGCTTTTATTGAAGGGAATGATTCCATATTCATTGTTCACAAAAGAGCATAAGAGCAGAGTGTCCATGTGTGATGTTCCCTTTTAGTCGCTAAGACAGAGACTCTCCAGCTTCCAGCCCAGCTCTGTCCATTGGCATGCTGTGGGCTTACTGCACACTCATGCATTTCATAGAGAATGAAGTTCAGACAGTGGAAAGGCTGTGGCTGGAAGACTAAGCACGTAGGGCATTCTGTGTGCATTGAGGTAGAAAGATCGATCTCTGCCATTGAGTGTCAGTGACTGAGATTCCATAGAGAAAAGAATGCAAGATGTCAACAAGACACACTGTCCCCTGTAGGGAAGATGATCTAAGTCAATCAAATAAGGATGGTTGGTACCCTACAGTTGCCCAGCTGAGGTGTGGTTGAAAGAGGTTTCACAGAAAATTCAGTTTCTTGTGGAGAGCTTACACAAGTACTTTATTGGCTGTGTCTCTAAAGAGCAAGATTAAGGCTGTGATGTGGCTGGTGCTTGATTCGGTCTGGTGGGGTAAGAAACTGGTGCGTGGGAAGGCATCCACATGGTCTCAGAACGTCAGGACGGTACGGATACTGAAATACAGAACAGAAGATACTGATTTCACATTCCATAACTCACACTCCCCATAAAAGTGAGCAGAACACGTGTTAGGAGTCTCTGAGAAAATCTATCCGGGTTCCCAACCATGCCATGCCCAAGGTCAGGTCAGTAAAAGAGCAATCCACCTTTCTGATCACTCTTGCATTCTCTCCAGCTCTCAACTCACACTTAACATCCTGATGTGGCTGCCATTTTGATTCAGGTTCTAGTTTAGCATTCTTAAACAACACTGAAAGCCTGGATCCCCTGTGTAACAATGGGCAACACCAGCCATTTCCTCCTTGCTATCTGCCATGTGCTTTATGGAAGCTTCTAAGGCGTGGTTATCTCATTTAGACCTCATCCTAAACAGCAATACTACAAGGTGGATTATCACATATTGTCACCTTTAGGAACTGTGGGAACTAAAGCCTAGGTTTGCAATTGTCCTAGGTCATATACCTGTGCGCAGAGCCAAACTGGTGACAGAAGCCAGCCCCTTCCCCCACCCCCTCCACTTATGGTCTTATCCCACTTCTCCTTCATTTTTCTGTTAGCCAATTCCTCTGCCGTAAAAATAATCTCACAGCTTACCTCTTTCCAGAGCGAAGCAGGTCAAATGCTTCATTTATTTTCTCGAAAGGTAAAACATGGGTAATTAACGGGTCCAAGGGAAACTTCTTAGCCATGAAGTCAGCCACAAGTTTAGGGACAGAATCTTTACTCTTAAACCCTGAAAGGAGAACAGCATCTCCATGAGATCCAGCCTGGAGGATTGGAGGGAGGGAACTGGGGGCGGGGGTTGGGGGGGAGCAAGCCAACCAGACTTTGCAGGGAAACTAAAGTTCACGAAAGAACAGTGGTCTGCAGGCCGCCGTCTCAGGCTCAAAAACATTCTACATTTCATTAACATTTCTATCGTATGCTACCCTGATAAGCCGTGATCTCTCGCTAATGAAGGTGGCTTATTAGTTCTTTCCTAGAGAAATCATATTGAAGATGTTTGTACTCAAAGTAAGGGAGCTTTGCCATTCTCACCGCTGTTCAGACTTAGGTCATGAGTATAGGCATGGAGTACTACTGCCTTGGATTTCCTGTGTCCTATAAGGCATTTTGGGGGTCTCACAACGACATTAGGAAGTAGGAGCCAGAAGAAGCCCTGGCTAGTTTATGGGGACACAGGGAAGCTTGTCTTACAATTTCTTGCATTAGTTCTTGCTTAGAGAGAACAGTAATTTTCATGTTTTTAAATTGTTTTGCCTTCTAAAATCTGACCTTCTCTATAACAGAAGGGAAGAAATTCTGAAATACATTAAGAATTTGATCCTCAAAGCAGAGGAGATGGCTCAGTCAATAAAGTTCTTCCACCTGAGTTTGAATAACAAAACAAAACAACTGACCAACCAACCAACAGCTGATGTGGTTGTGGGAGTTCTTGTAATTCCAGTTCTGGATAAAGGAAACCAGTGGATTCCAGCCAGCAAGGCTAGCCTGGTCACTGTGACACCCTGTCACAAAGAATGCGGCAAATGGCTCCCAAGTAAGGAATCGAATGTTCTCTGTCCTCACGCCCACCCTGACATATGCAGACAGATGCAGGATTGAGCTTGAGCTGTGAATACATACCGCCAAATATTGCTCCCTTCCAGGTGCGTCCCAGCAGCAGCAACATGGGGTTCATGGAGAGGTTCTGGGCATTGGGAGGCACTCCTACAACGACACTTACACCACATGCTGCATGGCAGCTCAGCAGGGCAGAAGTCTGCAATAAAGTGTAATAGTTAAAGTAGAAGAGTCTTTTGTGGTCTCTCCTCACTATGAAGTTTCAGGCATTACAAAGAAATACACTGAAGATTTTTTTTTTTAATGAAAGAGTGAATGAATTAACTTACCTATATCTAATTCTTCCTTAAAGGTGCAAGTATCATCATGAAAATGTAAAGTCTGGTTCTCAAGGGAGAATATTGTTTCCCCATCGCATAAATCTCTACAAACTGGTTAGTTCACTTTTCATTTGCCCAGTAAGGACAATTTCTAAACCAGGACTCTGAGCCAGAAATTTAATGGTGAAGAAGATAAATGATGGCATCATCAAAACGTATCTTTTAACCATTTGTCAAATTCTCATTTAATGAGTCCCTCCTCAGGTGCTTACATCAAGAGTGGGCATGTTTTAAGTGGTTATGTGATAGTTTTATATTATGCTATAGCTGTAGACATCCAGGAAGTTTTTGCCTTCCAATAGGTACTTTTCTTTAGTTTGTTTGGTTTTTTGTTTGTTTAAAACACATTCTATAGTAAAAATCATTTGGAATCCTTAAAGATACATGACTGGCCTTTTGATTTTGCAATATGATGTTTAGAAACCAGATATCCTCAGAGCATGTGGTTATCAGACTTTTGGATCTTCCAGTCAATTGACAGCCCAGCTTAAGATGAGCAGATTGAGAAAACTGCCAGTGAGCCACAGAAGAGCAGTGGCTCTGGGGAGAGCTGGAAACCTGGGTTTGGAAAGAGGAGGTACTGTGCACTTGAATCTGCTACAGTCTATGGCGTCTTGTCACAGTTCAAGGATGGAAAAAAACCAAACCAAACCATCACTCTCAGGCTACCGTACCTATTCTCTAGCACCAACTCTGCCAAGACTTTGTGGAGAGCCTGGATAACGGTGACTTCCTTGCTCCCTGGGGACATTTCTCAGTAGAGTTCTAGAGCTCTTTGGTTAGGTGAGATGTAACTGGAGAACAGTTCTTTAGCAAAGGATGATATTTGTACTTGACTGTAGTGTCATTTGTATTCCAAAATCCAATCGCTCTAAGCTTGACCGTAGTATTTCTTATCATTATCCTCAGCTGACCTTCATTGAATGCTTACTACATTGGGGAGGGGGGCTCTACAGTAAGTATTTTATGTGCACTGTCTTGTGGAGATCATAAGCAATCCTATAAAATGTATCTCTTAAATTTAGGAGATATGCCAGAATTCTTTTTTAAAAGGTATTTACTACAAACGGTAGATCTGGAAGCTTGGAAGGCCCAGCCCTGTGCTGTCTCTGCAATGAGAACTAAATGGTGATGTATAAATCAGTCACTTCCCTCTACGCGCTGTGTGTTAATAAAATGATCCTTGGGCCCCAAATTGTTCATTATTCCTTTTGGCCATATGATGATACTTAAAAATGCTTTTCAGAATATTTAATTTGAAATATTAAAAAATATTAAGAATGAGGGAGAAAATCATATTCATCCGTTTAAGACCAGACTTTGTATTTAAACCTGCTTGATGAACTGATTTTTTACAGAAAATCAGTAAGTTAACTCACAGTGTCCCCACTGAAAGCTTCGTTGCATTAAAGGAGGGTTAGCACTTGAGACAAGTTTGCAGACCTGACAAATGAAAGGTTTATCTCAACAGCAAATTAAGCAGTCTGAGCAGGAAACAGGACATGGAAAATGACCACTCTAAAAATAGATTTCTGCATGAGATTTCTGTTAGTCTACCTAGAGCATTCTAGATGGAAGGACAGATCTCAAGGCTTGCCAAAGTACATACCATGGTGTCAAGGCGGCCGATGACTTCAAACGAAAAGTCCACCCCTCCGTCGGTCATCTCCTGGAGAACTTCCTGGATGGGTTTGCTGTAGTCTTGAGGGTTGATGCACTCAGTTGCACCCAACTCTTTGGCCTTGGCAAACTTGTCCTTGTTGATGTCCACAGCAATGATCCTGGCTGCTCCTGCTGCTTTACAGCCAATGATGACAGACAGACCGACACCTCCGAGGCCAAACACAGCACAGGTGGAGCCTGGGGTCACCTGTGTTTCCAGAAAATGCAAAAGTGGATTGAGTGGTGACTGCTAGGGGGGGCTCCACACTGCACATATTGTCTTGCTGTGTCCTTTATCACGGCTACCTCATTCCATTTGTTGCCAAATCCACTTCTGGTTATGGTTGCCCAAAGTGTACATCATTGGTACTCAACATTTGCTATATATTAGACATATCTGGGGATTTCTTTCGTTAATATCAAGGTCTGATAGCAGCTTCTACCAATTAAACTGGAATCACTGCAAATGGAACCTCATTCCTATTTCAATGGGGAAAACCCAAATTGAGATCAGCTGTTCCAGATGATCTTTGAATTCTAAATAAAAATGACTTTCATCTTTGAGAGCTTTTCAATAACATCTTACACACTAAGCAATTTAATGAAACAAGTGATCAAGATTACTCCAAGAGACTAAAAAGTAACCCAACTGCCCTTCACTCATGAACTCCTTTCTTGGTTCACTAACTTTCAGTAGTCACAACTAGGGTACTGGGAGCAGAAGTCGGCTGAGAAGCATGCACAAGTCACACCTGGCTTAAAGCAATGGGAAAGTGGACATGAAACTTTAAGACAAGATAGCATGAGACCAATGTAATCTCTGTGGGACTTTATGACTGAATGTTTAGAAGAAGCAAATGACAAATACTTCAACAAAAGCTGATCTGTATTTTAATCACGATTAATTAAAATCCATGATTACAACTACCCTTGGCTTGCAAATAGGCACACTCGGCCTTCCAGCTGAGACAGTTAAACAACAGCACAAGCACGAATTGCATTTAGGTCTAAAGCCTCAGAATTGGAAAAAGGCAGGCTCCTCATTACTGTGACTGGCTTAGGTCTATTTAATTGGTGCAGCCACCTGTGTACCATACCCCGACTGTCACTTCCCCCTAGTGGTGTCTATCTTGTCATTCGTCCATCAAATGCTCTTAAATGCTCTGGGACACATCGCCACTCTCCACCTGGCCCAGAAAAATGCAAGGCCTGTTACTGTGATGGCAGTCATGACCAGTGTGCACTCTAGTTTCAGATGCAGCAGATAAGTTGAGAGGAATTCTAGTCTTTATTTCCCTAGTAGCTACCAGTGAAAAATTTATATGAATAGTTTTAGCTTCAGCTTCCTGCATTTCAGTTTTCATAAAATGAAAGATAACTACTGAATTTGTTTCAACCATTTGGGAAGGAAATTATTTTTAAAATCGCCATCTAAAATGTATTGCTTCTAGTGTGTGTTGGTTATGAGTGTGTTTGTGTGTATGTTTCTGTTTGTGTTTGTATGCATATGTGTATTTGTCTCTCTGTGTGTGTGTGTGTGTGTGTGTGTGTGTGTGTGTTCGTGTGTTTTGGTTGCAAGGGAAAAGATGTAGTGATGAGGTCTCAAATGTAATCAATACTTTGCTTAAGTTCTCTTGAGTCTTCTGGGATCCACTCAGTGGGTAGCCATGCTACAGATGAATCAGGTAAGGCTGAGCGGAGACAAACCGTTTGCTTTGGCTACTTCAGAACCTAGCGGAACCCATCATGATGGATGAGTGACGTCTCTTTTCAACTGGAGAATAGGCTACTACAAGAGTTCGCAGCTTTAAATTTTGGTAGTCATATAGAATACACAGATTATAATATCTTCTACATCTATATATATAATATATATAAAATATTTACTTTTTCTTAATTCAGAATCAGCATAATTTTCATCTTTAAAAAAAACCAGATGAATTTTCTTTTTTTTCCAGTTCCATCTGGGGTTATTTTTCTATTAATAACTTAAAACCATAAATCTATGAAGTGACATAGGAGAAACCCAGAGTGATAAATTGATGTCTTGAAGGATCTACTAATGAGCTTGCTTAGGAAATATTATATCACACCAAGTAGAGTTTAGCTAACCTGGTGTTGTCGCTCACATAACACACTAGGCAGGCTTGTCAGAAACTATAGGAAAAAGCATGCCTCTGACATCATGAATATGTTAACAGAGACAACCACAACCCACAGCTGGCCACTAGGCTCTTCCCATTATCAAAAACATGCCTCTGTCAGGCAGCTCACAATGCTGCACTGGGTCATGGTTCCATTAAATCCTGGTCCATCATTAAGCCTTGGTTTTCTTTCTTTTTTTTTAAATGTAAAGGTTTTTTATCGGATATTTCCTTTATTTACATTTCAAATATTATCCCCCTTTCCAGTTTCCCCCACTTCTAGAAACCCTCTATACCACTCCCCTCCCCCTGCTTCTATGAGAGTGTTCCTTCACCCACCCACCCACTCCCACCTCACCATCCTGGGATTCTCCTACACTGGGGCAACTATTGAGCCTTCACAGGACCAAGAACCTCTCCTCCCATCGATGCCTGACAAGATCATCCTCTGTTACATATAAGGCTGAGCCATGGGTCCCTCCATGTGTACTCTTTGGTTGGTGTCTTAGTCCCTTCGGCTCCTTAAGTTCTTTCTCTAAATCCTCCATTTGGGACCTTGCACTCAGTCCAATGGTTGGCTTTGAGCATCTGCATCTGTATTTGTAAGGCTCTGGCAGGGTCTCTCAGGAGAGAGCTGTATCATGCTCCTGTCAGGATGCACTTCTTGGCATCTACAATAGTGTCTGGGTTTGGTGACTGTATTTGGGATGGAGCCGCATGTGGGGCAGTCTCTGGATGGCCTTCCCTTCAGTCTCTGCTCTACACTTCATCTCTATATTTGCTCCCAACCGTCTTTTGTTCCCCTTTCTAAGAAGGACCCACACTTAGGTCTCCTTCTTCTTGAGCTTTATGTGATCTGTGAATTGTGTCTTAAGTATTCCATGCTTTGGGGCTAATATCCCCACTTATTAGTGAATGCTTACTATGTGTGTTCTTTTGTGATTGGGTTACCTCATTCAGGATGATATTTTCTAGTTCCATCCATTTCCTAAGAATTTCAGCAGATGCTGGTGAGGATGTGGAGAAAGAGGCACATTCCTCCATTGTTGGTGGGATTACAACCACTCTGGAAATCAGTTTGTTGGTTCCTCAGAAATTTGACATGAGGACCCAGCATATACTCCTGGGCATATACACAGAAGATGCTCTAACATAAAACAAGGACACATGCTCCACTATGTTCATAACAGCCTTATTTATAATAGCCAGAAGCTGGGAAGAACCCAGATGTCTTTCAACAGAGGGATGGATAGATACAGAAAATGTGGTAGATTTACACAATGGAGTACTACTCTGCTATTAAAAGCCTTGGTTTTCTTATCTAGAAAATTCTACCTGGAAGGCAGGACGGCTCTAGGTAACAATGTTGGTCTACTTAAAAACAAACTAGCGCACACTTGTGGCACTATCTCTGCAGTACAAATATCCCCATTGTGGCTTGCTTTAGAAATAACAGTGATGGCATTTCCACATTATAAAATCTACCATTTGTCCAATATAGTCAAGATTTCCAGTTTCTGTCTCCTTAAAACGTATTTCATTGCTCAGTGAGTCTTGCAGCTGGGACATAACAGAGATTTGCAGACAATGGCATATGTAGAATGTTACAGCTCAAGACCTGTAAGGAGCCGTCCTCACATTCGCCATTATAAGATGGCACTGACACCTGTGTTCTAAGTAGTAAACAAACCATCTGCACATGCGCTGGGGTAGTTTCCCACCCCATGTGCTCTGCCTTTCCCGTGATGACAACTCTGGCTGATGGGCTGCAGCCAATCAGGGAGTGACACTCCGAGGCGGAGGACAGTCCTCCAAAAAGGGAGGGGGCTCCGCCATCTGGCGCTCTCTCTCTGGCTCCTTTCTCCACTGGCTCCTGATGGGGTAAGCAATAAAGTTTGTACTGCAGAAGATTCTTGTTGCCCTGAGCGTGTTCTTACCAGGGGGACACACAAAAGCGCGGGCAACAAATGGTGCCGGAACCCGCGAGCTACTGCATCACGGAGAAGGAGCGGTTAATGAAGTGTTCCCGGAAACAGACTGTTGAGAAGGACCCGGTGTAGGTTCAGAACTCATCAGCTGGGGAACTGTGGTTAATGAAGTTTTCCCGGAAACAGACTGTTGAGAAGGACCCGGTGTAGGTTCAGAACTCTTCAGCTGTGGGACGGCGTGTTACAGCTTTACAAGGTATGTCTGGTCTTGAACTTTCTCTAGTGTTAAAAGCCTTTTTGTTTCTTTTCATATGTCAACAAGTAGTTAAGATGGGGTGGAGAATTCTGAACGAAATTCAAGACAGTCTATCAGAAGTAAAGCGGGGAGAGAGAGCAGAAAAAAAGAGGAAACATGGTGCGCCAAATAAGTATACAGGCCTTTCCACGGGTCTTGAACCCGAGGAAAAGTTAATGTCAGGGAAGAATACCTGGGGAGAGATTGGAAGGAAAGAGGAGAAAAGAGATGAGTTTAAGGAGCCAGTTCTTAATAGCTGTGAATCAGATGAAGAAATTAGCCCTTCTGAGGAAACAGACTTGGAGGAGGAAGCAGCTTGTTATGAGAGAGAAATGCGAGCTTATAGGTCAAGAAAAAAGCCAAAAGCGACTGGCAAAGGCCAGCTTGCTGCTTGGCCTCAGGGCAGTCAGCTTCAGGGTCTTAGTGCACCTCCGCCCTATGCGGAGCCCCCGCCCTGCGTAGTGCGTCAGCCCTGCGCAGAGAGGCAGTGCGCAGACTCGTTCATTCCAAGAGAGGAACAAAGGAAGATGCAACAGGCATTTCCGGTCTTTGAAGGAGCCGAGGGTGGGCGTGTTCACGCTCCGGTAGACTATACACAGATTAAAGAGCTTGCCGAATCGGTCCGTAAATATGGAGCCAATGCTAATTTTACCTTGGTGCAGTTAGACAGGCTTGCTGGCATGGCACTAACTCCTGCCGACTGGCAAATGATTGCAAAAGCCGCTCTCCCCAGTATGGGCAAATATATGGAATGGAGAGCACTATGGCAAGAGGCTGCACAAACTCAGGCCCGAGCAAATGCTGCCGCTTTGACTCCAGAGCAGAGAGATTGGACCTTTGACCTGTTAACGGGTCAGGGAGCTTATACCGCTGATCAAACAAATTATCACTGGGGAGCTTATGCCCAAATTTCCTCCGCGGCTATTAAGGCCTGGAAGGCGCTCTCCCGAACAGGTGAAGCCACTGGACAATTAACCAAGATCATCCAGGGACCCCAGGAGTCCTTCTCAGACTTTGTGGCCAGAATGACAGAGGCAGCAGAGCGTATTTTTGGAGATTCAGAGCAAGCCGCACCTCTGATAGAACAGCTCATTTATGAGCAAGCCACACAGGAGTGTCGAACGGCCATAGCCCCAAGAAAGAATAAAGGCTTACAGGATTGGCTCAGGGTTTGTCGAGAGCTCGGGGGACCTCTCACCAATGCAGGCTTAGCGGCTGCCATCCTCCAATCCCAAAAACGCTTCATAGGCAGAAATGATTGGAGGACATGTTTTAACTGTGGGAGGCCTGGGCATTTTAAGAAAGATTGTAGAGCTCCAGACAAAAAGGGGGGGACCCTCACTCTTTGCTCTAAGTGTGGCAAGGGCTATCATAGAGCCGACCAGTGTCGCTCTGTGAGGGATATAAAGGGCAGATTCCTTCCCCCACCTGATAATCAATCAGCTGATGTGTCAAAAAAACGGGCTATCGGGCCCTCGGTCCCAGGGCCCTCAAAGATATGGGAACCGGTTTGTCAGGACCCAGGAAGCAGTCAGAGAGGCGACCCAGGAAGACCCACAAGGGTGGACCTGCGCGCCACCTCCGATTTCCTACTAATGCCTCAAATGAGTATTCAGCCGGTGCCGGTGGAGCCTATACCATCTTTGCCCCCTGGAACCATGGGCCTTATTCTCGGCCGGGGTTCACTCACCTTGCAGGGCTTAGTAGTCCACCCTGGAGTTATGGATTGTCAACATTCCCCTGAAATACAGGTCCTGTGTTCAAGCCCTAAGGGCGTTTTTTCTATTAGTAAAGGAGATAGGATAGCTCAGCTGCTACTCCTCCCTGATAATACCAGGGAGAAATCTGCAGGACCTGAGACAAAGAAAATGGGCTCCTCTGAAAATGATTCTGCCTATTTGGCTGTATCTTTGAATGATAGACCTAAGCCCCGCCTTAAGATCAGCGGAAAAGAGTTTGAAGGCATCCTTGATACCGGAGCAGATAAAAGTATAATCTCTACACATTGGTGGCCCAAAGCATGGCCCACCACAGAGTCATCTCATTCATTACAGGGCCTAGGATATCAATCATGTCCCACTATAAGCTCTGTTGCCTTGACATGGGAATCTTCCGAGGGGCAGCGAGGGAAATTCATACCTTATGTGCTCCCACTCCCGGTTAACCTCTGGGGGAGGGATATTATGCAGCATTTGGGCCTTGTTTTGTCCAATGAGAATGCCCCGTCGGGAGGGTGTTCGGTTAAAGTAAGAAATATCATGGCAAAGATGGGTTATAAAGAGGGAAAAGGGTTAGGAAATGAACAATTAAAACTGGGCCATATTGAACCATCTACCTCACCTTGGAATACTCCAATTTTTGTAATTAAGAAAAAGTCAGGAAAGTGGAGACTGCTCCATGACCTCAGAGCCATTAATGAGCAAATGAACTTATTTGGCCCCGTACAGAGAGGTCTCCCTGTACTTTCCGCCTTACCACGTGGCTGGAATTTAATTATTATAGATATTAAAGATTGTTTCTTTTCTATACCTTTGTGTCCAAGGGATAGGCCCAGATTTGCCTTTACCATCCCCTCTATTAATCACATGGAACCTGATAAGAGGTATCAATGGAAGGTCTTACCACAGGGAATGTCCAATAGTCCTACAATGTGCCAACTTTATGTGCAGGAAGCTCTTTTGCCAGTGAGGGAACAATTCCCCTCTTTAATTTTGCTTCTTTACATGGATGACATCCTTCTATGCCATAAAAACCTTACCATACTACAAAAGGCATATCCTTTTCTACTTAAGACTTTAAGTCAGTGGGGTTTACAGATAGCCACAGAAAAGGTCCAAATTTCTGATACAGGACAATTTTTGGGCTCTGTGGTGTCCCCAAATAAAATTGTGCCCCAAAAGGTAGAGATAAGAAGAGATCACCTCCATACCTTAAATGATTTTCAGAAGCTGTTAGGGGATATTAACTGGCTCAGACCTTTTTTGAAGATTCCTTCCGCTGAGTTAAGGCCTTTGTTTGATATTTTAGAAGGAGATTCTCATATCTCCTCCCCTAGGGCTCTTACTCTAGCTGCTAGCCAGGCCTTACAAAAGGTGGAAGATGCCTTACAGAATGCACAATTACAACGTATTGAGGATTCGCAGCCTTTTAGTTTATGTGTCTTTAAGACAGCACAATTGCCAACCGCAGTTTTGTGGCAGAATGGGCCATTGTTGTGGATCCATCCAAATGTATCTCCAGCTAAAATAATAAATTGGTATCCTGATGCAATTGCACAGCTCGCCCTTAAAGGCCTAAAAGCAGCGATCACCCATTTTGGACGAAATCCCTATCTTTTAATTGTACCTTATACCGCTGCACAGGTTCAGACCTTGGCAGCCACATCTAATGATTGGGCAGTTTTAGTTACCTCCTTTTCAGGACAAATAGATAACCATTATCCAAAACATCCAATTTTACAGTTCGCCCAAAATCAATCTGTTGTGTTTCCACAAATAACAGTAAGAAACCCACTTAAAAATGGGGTTGTGGTATATACTGATGGATCAAAAACTGGCATAGGTGCCTATGTGGCTAATGGTGAAGTAGTATCCAAACAATATAATGAAAATTCACCTCAAGTGGTAGAATGTTTAGTGGTTTTAGAAGTTTTAAAAACCTTTTTAGAACCCCTCAATTTTTTAGAAGTGGCTGGAGTGATTAAGCCTTCCAGTAAAGTTGCCAATATTTTTCAGCAGATACAATTAGTTTTGTTATCTAGAAGATTTCCTGTTTATATTACTCATGTTAGAGCCCATTCAGGCCTACCTGGCCCCATGGCTCTGGGGAATGATCTGGCAGATAAAGCCACTAAAGTGGTGGCTGCTGCCCTAACATCCCCGATAGAGGCTGCAAGAAATTTTCATAACAATTTTCATGTGACGGCTGAAACATTACGCCGCCGTTTCTCCTTGACGAGAAAAGAAGCCCGTGACATTGTTACTCAATGTCAAAGCTGCTATGAGTTCTTGCCAGTTCCTCAGGTGGGAATTAACCCACGCGGTATTCGACCTCTACAGGTCTGGCAAATGGATGTTACACATGTTTCTTCCTTTGGAAAACTTCAATATCTCCATGTGTCCATTGACACATACTCTGGCATCATGTTTGCCTCTCCTTTAACCGGAGAAAAGGCCTCACATGTGATTCAACATTGTCTTGAGGCATGGAGTGCTTGGGGAAAACCCAAACTCCTTAAGACTGATAATGGACCAGCTTATACATCTCAAAAATTCCAACAGTTCTGCCGTCAGATGGACGTGACCCACCTGACTGGACTTCCATCTAATAAAACAGAAAGAGGAGGCTCTACCCCGAGTACCAAGAGTGTCTGTGTCTACAGCACTTTTACACTCAATTTTTTAAATCTTGATTCTCATGGCCATACCTCGGCTGAACGACATTGTTCAGAGCCAGATAGGCCCAAAGAGATGGTTAAATGGAAAGATGTTTTAAATAACAAATGGAAAGGCCCGGATCCTATTTTGATAAGATCCAGGGGAGCTGTTTGTGTTTTTCCACAGAATGAAGACAACCCATACCAGAAAGACTCACCCGAAAAATCCAGACTGACCAAGGGAATACTGATGTCCCTCGTCTTGGTGATGTCCAGTGCGACAACAACAAAGGGAAAGCAGCGTTGGGAGATACAGAATTGGACGGCTAAATTTGAACAGACCCTTTGAAAATTAAGACTTGCCCCATGCACTTGGACCTGTCCCTGACCTAAGGACTATCTTTTCAACATTTTCCTTCTTTAAAGAATGGGTGGGGGTGGAATTATTTGGAGCTGTTCTTTGCTGTGGATTAGTGTTGCTTCTTTGATTGGTCTGTAAGCTTAAGGCCCAAATTAGGAGAGACATGGTGGTTATTTCCCAGGCGCTTGCAGCACTAGAACATGGTGCTTCCCCTGATATATGGTTATCTATGCTTAAGCAATAGGTCGCTGGCCACTCAGCTCTTGCACCCCACGAGGCTAGTCTCATTGCACGGGATAGAGTGAGTGTGCTTCAGCAGCCCGAGAGAGTTGCACGGCTAAGCACTGCAGTAGAAGGGCTCTGTGGCATTTATGAGCCTATTCTAGGGAGACATGTCATCTTTCAAGAAGGTTGAGTGTCCAAATGTCCTTCCCCCAGGAAAAACGACACGGGACCAGACCAGGACCCCTCCGGGTGATGAGCCTGGGAGGAGGTTTTGTGTACGGCTCCTTTACCTGCACACTGGGGATTTGACCTCTATCTCCACTCTCATTATTATGGGTGGCCTATTGCTCTTAAATAAAAGAAAAGGGGGAGATGTAAGGAGCCGTCCTCACATTCGCCATTATAAGATGGCACTGACACCTGTGTTCTAAGTAGTAAACAAACCATCTGCACATGCGCTGGGGTAGTTTCCCACCCCATGTGCTCTGCCTTTCCCGTGATGACAACTCTGGCTGATGGGCTGCAGCCAATCAGGGAGTGACACTCCGAGGCGGAGGACAGTCCTCCAAAAAGGGAGGGGGCTCCGCCATCTGGCGCTCTCTCTCTGGCTCCTTTCTCCACTGGCTCCTGATGGGGTAAGCAATAAAGTTTGTACTGCAGAAGATTCTTGTTGCCCTGAGCGTGTTCTTACCAGGGGGACACACAAAAGCGCGGGCAACAAAGACCTATACAAACTTCAAATAATTCCTGTTAGATGCTGGTTTCTCTTTGGGCAAGAGCTAAAACTAGACACACACTATTATAGAGCTTTCCCTTGCTTCTCTCAAGTGTGTGGAGTGAATTCTCACTGGGGCTGGAGAGGCTTATTTCACTTCTACAAAAATACTCTGATGCCTTCCCTTTAGGTACCAATAATATACACTTAGCTTGTTCCATGGCCCACTGTCCATCCTACCTTGGCGACTTTGATGGCAGAGCCATAGCCAGTTGAGAACCCACAGCCGATGAGGCAGACTTTGTCCAGTGGTGAAGCTCCATCGATTTTGGCCACTGCTATATCATCTACCACGGTGTACTGGGAGAAGGTGCTGGTGTTGATAAAGTTGTGGATAGGCTTTCCCTTGCAGGAGAACCTGCTGGTGCCTTCGCGCAAAGTCCCCCGAGGCATTAGCAGACTGGTTGGTGAAACATGGGCAGACAAAGGACATGAGACAGAATAAAGCCAGTGTGCCCACCCAACTGTGCAAGAAGACAATAAGAAACATACTCGCTTTGGCTACAAAAGTTGCTTTCCGGGTGCTTGCAAATCCTGCATTCTCCACACTGAGGGGAAAAGAGTGGAATGACTTTATCACCTGGATGAAGAAAAACAAAATGACTTAAATGTCTGTCCAGAAATCAATAAAGCAACAACTTGAAGCTTACACTTAGAGACATGTGTCTTTGAAAAGTCCCCAGGAGATAAGGCCTCACCCGGGCTCTGTCAGTCTAGTTAGTCATTCGCATTTAAAGCGCCTGAAGATTCCCGGGAGAGAAAAATGAACCTGAAACCAGTCATTTCCACCCATCAGCAGTTAAACTTTGTTGTGTGCCTCAGTTTCTCTTAGGAGCTTTGTACATATCCTAATCAAACTTTGGATATGCTTGCTGCTAAGAAGAAAAATACACTGTCATTGCAAATGAGTTGCTATCTTCCTGTTAGATTTTGGCGAGAACTGATATGATAGTTTCAATAAAAGTAAGATTAAAGAAACACTATACAGGCAATATTTTATAATAAAAATAAAACAAATTAAACTTGATCATAAAATCAAATTAAAGTGGGAATCTTGGTAGTTAGCTTTTGCCCTTTTATTGTTTAAGACTTTGTTGTTGGTGGTGGTTTTTTTCTTTTTGTGTACATGTGAGAGTACTTGTGTGTGTATGCCATCTCTGTATGTGTGCCCTTGGAAGCCAGCAAAGGGTGTTGGGTCCCCGGGAGCTGGAGTTACAAGTGGTTGTGAGTAACCCAGTTGGGTGCTCTATAAGAGCATGGTATGCCCTGAGCCACGTTATCATTTCTCCGAGGTCCAGTTTTGGCTTTTTAAGGTGATTGTGCTTCTCCTATTATGAAATAAATGCTTAAAAAACAATCTTGTTCGAGGCCAGCCTGGTCTACAAAGTGAGTCCCAGGACAGCCAGGGCTATACAGAGAAACCCTGTCTCGAAAAAACAAAAAACAAAAAAAAAAATAAATAAAAAATAAAATAATAAATAAATAAATAAAAATAAAAAATCTTAGTTATTTTTTAAGGAAGCATAATAAAAACATGATAAGCCACAAATTGCTTTGGAAATCTCAGTTCTTAACAATGAGTTAAATATTTTCTCTGGGAAATAACAAGAAACATTTGTTTTTTAAAGATAATTATTTATGAATTATTGATTTTTCTGCCATAGAAGAAGCAACCTGAAGAGTAAAGGTGTCATTTTGCTGCTAGGTTTTTTGTTGTTGTTGTTTTGTTCTTTTCTGAATAAAAGCAATAATAAAAGCTTAACTCAAACCACATTAGTTCTTTTCCTGTTTCTTGCTTATAGTTTAGTCATCTAGAGGAGAAGTCTCACTCTACTGACTAATGCGATCTTTTTGAAGATGAACATAATTTTTGTTTTTAAATCATGTATGCTACCTACGTTATTGGACCAAAAAAAGGTTTGGTCATTATATTTTATAGATAAAATTAATGTGGGATGGTATCACGGAAATTTTATGTTTTTCTCATCCTTTACCTTAAATACATACAAAGTGGAACCATGTAAAGCAATACTACCACCTACAGCCACAATTAGTGATAAGAAGGTCTGTGGGTTTGAAGGCCTTTGGCTATGCTTTTCCCTTATATTCCCTCTTATATTTTATTTTCTCTATATTCATAAAGAAGGAGCATACAGGAAAAGAGGAAGCCATCATGTTGTCCCAGTGTGTGGTTAAAACTATGGTGGTCGTCCTGCAAGTAGGGCAAGCCTTCACGTCTCTGCGCTCAGCACAGAACAGTTTCTGTGTATCTCAGAACTTGGACCTGCATTTTCTGCCTCGGGTACTTTTGAAGGTCTGTCTGGGTTTTGAAAGTCCACAGCGCTCAGGGACACTAAAGTAGAAGTTAGCAGATTATAAACTGCACACTCTTACGGGCACCGTGCTTCCAGATCTTCATATAAGAGTCTCTGGCTTGATGCCTGACATGTAGGAGATAAACAGATGTTGAAAGAGAAAAGACATGCTTGGATGTAGCGCGACTGAGGCATGCCGGGAGGAAGGGGCAGAGGAAGCCTTCTATTGCCTGGCTTTTCATCTCCCACTTCCTCAACTTCCTCTCCTGGGAGGGATGCTCTTGAGATCAGAACCGAAACACAAGCCCTGAGGGTGAATTCTGTACCTGGTTTCACACAAGTCACCCCTTCTCCAACGCTCTCAACAATGCCTGCGCCCTCATGGCCTAAAACTGCAGGAAGAGGTGTGACCAGGGTTCCACTAATCACGTGATCGTCTGAGCGGCAGACACCAGTGGCCACCATCTGTGGATGAAAGGTAAAGTTCAGTTGACCAAGTTTGTGATTGTGGAGGTTTCACAAGCCTATTCGTCTGAAATCGTGCTTCTGAGGGGCTTTCTAACAATCCTTACTGCTTCCAAATTCCAGAGTTCATTTATCTCCAAGATTCTCCAGTGTTTCCATCTACCTTTTCCCAATTAAACGGCTCAGTTATCAATCTGGTAGCGTAGGTGGCTCTGAAAATGTGTTTTATGGAATATATGAAAATGCATGCTGCTTTATGCAAACAGAAGTCAAACATTAGCACCAAGACATTACCCAACATGAGTTGGTTTTGGACTCAAGATGTTTAGCACTTCATAAACACATAAACATCTAAGATAAGAAAATTCTGAGATTAGGTTAAACATACTTTCTAGTCACTTGAAACTTTGGACATTTGATATTGATAGCAGCAAATTAATTAAGCACATGAAAGGAGCTATTAACGGATTTCTAGATGCGGCTATGGAGTATTTTTCAAGTTTTTCCAACCTAACTTTACAGGAGTTGAAAAGGGCAGTCACCTTAATTCGAACTTCATGGGCCTTGGGGGGTGCGACTTCTATGTCCTCGATGGTGAAGGGCTTGTGAAGCTCCCATAGCACCGCAGCTTTGCATTTGATCACCTGGAAGGCGAAGGGTTACTTCAGCTCCAATGACATCACGGCGATTGCGTCCTTTCATTCACACACACACACAAACACACACACACACACACACACACACACACACACACACACACATATATATATATATATACACACACACATACATACATACATATATGTGTGTATATATGTATATGTATATATATATATATATATATATATATATATATGTATATCATTTGTCCCCGTCTATGTCACCCAGTAAGTGTTACATAGAGACAGACAGTTCTGATTTACAAAGACTTAAAAAACCTTTAAAAAATGTGTGACAGCTTAGTCCAAGGTCCAGAAAACACAAGTAACTGTTGTATACCAAGTTAAAGCGACACGGGTGCTGTCAAGCTACGCTGCCCCATGTTTTGATTGCTTGCTTGCTTGCTGGTTTGCTTTCTGGATGTCACCCATACTATTCCCAAAAAGGTTGTTTATGTGCAATTGTTGGGCATATATTTAATTCTAAATTATAATTATTTATTTTTCAGGCACCAAGGACAGTACCCAGAACTTTGTGCACTCTAGGCAAGTCCTCTATCACAGAGTTAACCCCCAGGGGTGGGACTTCAGAGACAAAAATTCTAATAAGCAGCCCAGGCTGGCCTTAAGCTAGGGACCTTTCTGCCTTGGCCTTCCTATTCCCAAGATTTCAGAGATATTCTACCATACCTGGCTACATTATGATTTTGCTGCTCTAGGAAGTATAAACATAGACGGAATATCATCATAGCGCTGTTATTGACCCCTATACCGAAGACTGCTTTCTCTGTCCCCTCCCTCAACTGTTGTGTGATGGATATGGTGGATTTACATTTTTGCTATATGAACTTACTTTTTTTTAACTTTTTCAGCTAGAAATTTTAGTTTAACTTTTTTCCTAACTACTTTTTCTTTGAAATGTAATATGCCATCCTAAACATAACCAGTGTGAAGCGAATTGAAATAAAAATGAGGAATCTTGTCACACAGTGCGTGCCGAAACCTCTGCAATGTCAGACACCCAGTTCTCACCGAAACCTCTGCAATGTCAGACACCCAGTTCTCACTGTGAGCTGTTGGACTTTTGACCCACTCCTAAAATAGCCTCTGTGCCAACAGAAACATAGGCTTATATAACTAAGCGATAGCTAATTAATTATACTGATTGGCTGTTTACCATCATTACCATATACACACTGAACAAGTGAGTGTGATTTTTGTGGAAAACTCAGTACCATATGCGTGTATTCTTAATACTAACAATCAATTCCATTTTTATTCAAATTAATTTTCCATAAAATCTGGATGATTTTTTTATAAACAGGAGAGAGACTGTTTATAGGATTTTTGTAGAAATCCGTGAGTTGTGCAATAATGGACCCTTCAAATCACAATTTGCATGGTAACATAATCTTACTGTGAATGACTCTAATGCTTTCAAGTCAGTCCATCTCTTGCCAGCAATGTTACCTAAAGGCTACAGGAACAGTACTAAGTTCCCTGAATCAAATTCCTCCTATGAAACTCTTGCCAGATTTAACTTTTCTATGTTCATAATAAAATATGACCAGCAAGAAGAACACATTATTGATAAATACAGACTTTCGGTAAAAGACCTTTTTAAAAACTTTCTGTTTGCAAAGCAGCCACCACTGACTTGGAATACGTTCCCTGCCCTGCAGAGTAAGTGAGGGAATAAAGACATTCACAAACCCAGCTTCTCGACCCTCTTGTTAAAGATATTTAGTAGCAGTCAAGCTGTGCTGTCACCCAGGACACCTTCTGCACTACAGCAGATCAGAGCCTGTTATTTCTAAGGTAGGACTCTGCGTCTCTCTCACGTATCAGTGAGAATACATTTGCAACAGTGAGATCTTTTCCTTACTTTTCCAGCGGTGCTCATGCCGTCTGTCCTCGCTGCAGGCTGGCAGGAAATTGATGGGTCCTTGTAGACTTCTTCCCGCCTCCAGTGAACGGAGCCAAAGTTGCACACATATTTTGTTTGCTGGGGTGTCAGCTGATCCAGCACGTGACCTGGCCCTTTACGACACACCCTTCAGTTTATTCTCATTGCAAGTTAGGTTAAAACAAAGGGTAGTGGCCCATCAAGAAACTCGTGCTCTGGACGTGTGCTGTTGGGCACATTTTGTTTTTATTATGCTTAGTGCTCCTTTCTCATTTATCTCCCTGTCGCGATCTCCATCCACTCTTCCACTTTCTCAGCTGCACTCAGTCAGGTTAGAGCACTGTTTTCTTTTACCTACAGAACAAAACTGAAACTTCCAGTCCACAGGGTGTGTAGTATGGAGGAGAGACAAGGAGGCAGGGCTGGTAGAGTGGACAGACAGAGCTTCGGGGGAAAAAAAGGGTTGACCTCCATGCTTCAAAGCAGAAATGCATCTTCAGTCACAGCAAGGTGCTGAGGCCCCTGGTTTTCTGCAGCACACAGCACTGGACTGACATCACCACTGACTGAGAGCCTGTGGAGAGTATGGAGCTGGCCCAGGGGTGGCGGTCATGAGTAAGAGATAGACTCCACTCCTGCCAAGAGATAGTGGTTATAATATGCCCTATGCCTTCATGCTGAGAGAACTTGGACATATCTAATGCTCTTTGCCATAGTTTCCTTCTCTGTAAGATAGAGATTAATAAGATTGTTATTTCAAAGACTGTGTCAATAAATAAAACGACAAGCACACGGCTTATTATGGAGCCAATTGTGTGGGAGACAGCTCAATGATTTATAGCTACAACTACCATCCCTGAAGATATAAGCTTACAACACACTGGGAGGACAAAGGCACACAGGTATATGTGTTGACTACATAGTAAGTGCTGGGAGAAAGGGTGACTGAAGGCCTAGAGGAGGTGTGGGGAAAGCATACACTTGAATTAGTCTAAGGAATGACTGTTTGGGAAAATGGGACAAAAAAAGTCACTTAACACCTCTTCATTGTCCTTTGTTTAATGTCATGAACTTGAGAACAAGAACTCGAATTTGACTTTTATTGAATGTCAAGTCTTCTACCAGCATTAGTGAGCCATATAAACATAGGTGGTCAACACGTATACATAGACGTACAATGGACGCTTCTCAAGGGTTGTCAAAGAAACGATAATGTTGTCTGTGTTCAGTTTTAATGAGTGTAGAGAGTCAACTAGAGGTCACATAATCTAATCAGGTACCTCTTCCAGAGAACGATTGTCCCTGTCACCCACCCATCTTTGTTGGCAATGGTCTGGATAGTGGCCCGGAGTCCACCAAGTCCAACACCTTTGAAAGCCTCACTGGATTACTGTGTTCAGACAGTAATGGATGTGCACCATAGGATATCAGAAGTCATTCGAAATTTTAATAATCTAGTGGTTTATCTATGAAGCACAAATCTAGTGGTTGTCTATTATGTGTCCAAAACTCTAGAGGGAGTTCTTCCTGCATTATCACATGATCTTAAGAGCAACATCACAAGGAAGGTTATTTCAACCCATTTTACAGACGAGGTTTAGAGAAGTGCAGAGATTTCCTAAATACCCTTTCCCATTCACAGATGTTGACTTCAAGAGTGGAACTGTGTGTGGACGGGTATCAAGGAGAGTTTTATAAACTGAACACAGTAGGCAGGTCACTAAAACATCAAAGTTCAAGTACACTATGTGTTTTGAACAACTGGATCTTAGAGATAATTCATACCCTGCCCCCTTTCTCTCTGAATGCACTTTGGTGGTAATTCTTGTGTCTTTTGACTAGACTGTGTCACGCAGGTGGGTCAGTTTGGGTTTGGTGTCTAATTCTGACACATTCAGGTAAAACAGGAAGATTGAGGTGATTCAAGTGTAACCACCTTGCCTTCAGAGGTGCCCCAAGCTGGTAATTAATTAGCTGTTCTAGGATCTTTACACAAAGCTGCCTGAGTTAGAGATGCATGTTCTTTGTGCTCATCACCAAAGTTGGGGGGTGGGGGGAGTCCAAAGTTTCTTCAGTTCTTGACCACAAAGGTAGTAGCCTCCATATTTTGTAAGGCTTAAGGAAAAAAAAACAAAACATACAGGGGGTCTGAAGCTCAGATAACATCGTTTTCAAATTCAGAACTTTGTAGGCCAAAGATTTTGTCAAAGTAACTGTGGTTAATATTTACCTGAAAGGTATTTGGAAAAGAAAAGGTATGTTTAATATTTAGACTTTTGTATGTGTAGATAATCAAGCAGCCTTCGATTGCTGCTAGTTAAGGTAGGGCAAGCAGCAAAAATTCCACTTCCTGGGATAATGTTCTTAATCAAGACAGAGCCGATACCAGACATCAAGAGCTTGCTTAATGTTTCACTTTGAAGCTAAAGCCACAGCCCAGCTGGTGAGGGAGTGAATGTGAGCTTCCTCTCACACGCTTAGAATGTATCACTAAGTTGGATCCTGATTTTGATGTAAAGAACATGAAGAGAATGTTGGAAATATTTGTCCGCAGATGTCACTGTTCAAGATCTTTTTTTTTTTTTTTTAAGATTTATTTATTTATTATATGTAAGTATACTGTAGCCGTCTTCAGACACTCCAGAAGAGGGCGCCAGATCTCGTTGCAGATGGTTGTGAGCCACCATGTGGTTTCTGGGATTTGAACTCTGGACCTTCGGAAGAGCAGTCGGGTGCTCTTACCCACTGAGCCATCTCACCAGCCCACTGTTCAAGATCTTAGAAATAATCTCAGAGATGCTAAAAAGCAGAGGCAGGTAGGAGGCCTCAGTGTCCTGAGCACCAACGAAGAAGATTGACATGTTTAGCAGATATGGAGCAGAATTCTTCAGATCATGCAACAGCGGTTTATGCTGTAGATCACTGCAACAAAGGTTTATACAGACAATCATCTTTTGTAGCCGCCTGCGGCCACACTCACTAGGTTCCTGAGTGGGAGGCCGGAGCTGTATGGAAGGAAACGGTGAGAGAGAGATAATGGAGGCCAAGACATGTTTTCTGTTCAAGGCCCCAAAGTTTACTAAGAGTCTGTGCTTATAAAGAGGGGAGGCCCATCCCCCACCAATCCATTCTTGGTGCCTGTTGCCAGCCTGTAGGCTCTGCTCAATGTGGATTGGCTCAAAGGTATCTCAGCAGGCAGCAGGATCTTGGAGAAGAGCAGCATCAGGTGACAGAACAATAGAGCCATCTAGGTTGGAAGGCTACCACCCAGGTGGCCCCACCTCAGTAGTGACAAGGTCTGCACCAGCCTGCTTCAGGCTGGGGGAGGCTACAATCTTTAAGGTGGTGCCAAACCAGAAGCGTGACAGAATATAGTTAGTATACTGAAAAGGACAAAAATCCCACAGTCTTGATAATACAGAAACACAACATTGCAAAATACAGATGTATCTCAAAAATCGTGATGTAAGAATCAGTGGTGATTTTTTTTTCATAGTATAGTATAGCACAGCACTATTTCCCTTGACCATCACATTATATCACCAGTCACAGCCAAAGTTTATCAGTAGGCTGTTTTACTCAGCTGTTTAGTTCCTGGGTGAGTGGTGTATTATACAGAAGGGCCTTACCTAGGTCTGTATTTTTTAAATGTTTCTCTGTGATTTCTTCCACTACTTTCAAGGTTTTCAGCCTTATGTTAAGACCTTTGACCCATTTTGAATTGCCTGTTGTATAGGGAGGAAGATGGAACATATTTGATTCAGTATACGGACTTAGGGTTTTCCCAGTAACATTTGCCGGAGGCTTGTTTCTGTTGTTGTTGCTGTTACTGTTGTCTGGTTGGTTGGTTTTATATTCCAGTGTATGTTTTCAGCACTTTTGTTAAAATTCAGTTCACTGTAACTGAGTCAATGTAAAAAACACACATCTCACCTCAAGGGAAGTAAGAGTTTATTCTGAGGCCAGGTATTAGTATTAGCCTGGGAATATGAAGATAGCTGACCCAGAATTCTTTGTTCCAGCATAGTAGCAGCTTTGTGAAGTTGTTATGGAAACAGAACAAAGACAGTGCAAATCAAAACATTTTTGAAATACACTGGTGTAGGTAGGTCTGTCAGGTGGGCTAAAGGGGGTGGGGTGGGGCTCTTGGCTTCAGATGTTATCTGCTGATGGAGGATAGGTCTGTTTGTATATTTGAAAAGTATTTACAAGTATTATGAATTTACAAGTGTTTTGTATATTCGAAAAGTCACAAGGATGCTGAAGACACAGGTAGGCAATAAAGGGCACTTAAGTGACTAAGATCGCACTGGATAAACTGGCTCTGGACCTATAGTATTCCACCCTCCCCCTCCCCGTGATCATTAACATCCTAATCACATTACTAGCTTCTGTAGACTATACAGTGCAGGCATGGCTTTAGGTGTAACCTGTCTAGTTTTATTTACAAGCTTTAGGTGTCTGTTTTGTGCTATCAAGTTTTCTTGTTACTATGGTTGTATGGTATACCCTAAAACCAAGCTCAGTTGCGCCTCGAGCACTGTTCTTTAGTTATTCAAGGTCTTTGTGCTGGCGCCTGACTTACAGAATTGGTTTTCTAGTTATGTGAAGAATGAGTCAAGAATCTTGATGGGCTTGGCAGTGATTCTGTAGACTGCTCAAGGCTATTTTAACTTGTCCCTGAATCTGGAAAGTTCTGGTTGTGATTTCTTATTTTTCCTCTTCTTTGTTGCCTGAATGCGATGATTCACAGAGTTGGGCTGCAAGCCCTGATAGCATCCTTTCTGCTTGCTCCGGAGAGCCTCTCGGCTGCTCCAGTGCACACGTGGAGGTCAGAGATTCTTGCTTTCTGCCTTTCTGTGGGTGCTGGCTATTGAGCAAAGGTTCCTAGGTTTTCAAAGCAAATGTCTGCCTGCTGAGCTGTCTCACTGAATTTTTAGAATTGGATTTATTGATCTTTTCCTTTACCAGTTTTTTTTTTTAGTGGTTCTTCTTTTATTTTTTTAAATATTTTTATTACATATTTTCCTCAATTACATTTCCAATACTATCCCAAAAGTCCCCCATAGCGCCCCCCACTTCCCTACCCACCCATTCCCATTCTTTTGGCCCTGGCATTCCCCTATATTGGGGCATATAAAGTTTGCAAGTCCAATGGGCCTCTCTTTCCATTGATGGCCGACTAGGTCATCTTTCGATACATATGCAGCTAGAGACAAGAGCTCCGGGGTTCTGGTTAGTACATCATGTTGTTCCAACAATAGGGTTGCAGATCCCTTTAGCTCCTTGGGTACTTTCTCTAGCTTCTCCATTGGGAGCCCTGTGATACATCCAATAGCTGACTGTAAACATCCACTCCTGTGTTTGCTAGGCCCCGGCATCGTCTCACAAGAGACAGCTATATTTTTCAGAATCTCTAGCTCTTCGCTGAATTCACTCATATCCTGAATTGTCTTCCTTCATCGATTCATCTGTTTATTTGTAGAATTCCTGAAGTCATTGGTTACTTTTTAAATTATCCCTTTGTCTTAGTCAGGGTTTCTATTGCTGCTACAAAAAAACAGGACCAAGAAGCCAGTTGTAGAGGAAAGGGTTTATTCAGCTTCCACTTTCACATTACTGTTCATCACCAAAGGAAGTCAGGAACTCAAACACAGCAGGAACCCGGAAGCAGGAGCTGATAGAGTGGTGCTGCTGAGTGGACTGCTCCCCATGGCTTGCTCAGCCTGGTCTTTATAAAACCCAGGACTACAAGCCCAAGGATGGCACCACCCACCATGGGATGCCCCCCACCCCCACCCCACTGATCACTAATTAAGAAAATGCCTTTATAGCTGGATCTCATGGAGGCATTTTCTCACCTGAGGCTCCTTCCTCTCTGATGACTCTAACACCCTTTGATTCTTTTGTTTGGCATTCTGAAGACCAGACAGGATGCAAATGAGGGGATGCATCCTTGGGGAATGAAGGGCAGGAAGCAGAGAGCAAATGGGAGACAGACTAGCCTAAGCTGAGTTTTTTATGGCTGCTTGTGGCCTGTGCAAAAGTGAGGACATCAGGAAAACCTAGTGAGGGTGGGTGCTGGAGAAATGGGGCTCCGGGACTGAAAGGTCCCCTCTAGAGAGACCTTCTGTGTGGCCCTTGGAAGGATGAAGGGTTGAAGTTAAGGCAAATGAATACAAATGCTAAGTATCTCATTCCCTTGTCATCTCCCCCAGTTCACCCTGTTGGACTATGCCCCATGCTGCTGGGGCTACAGATCTCCAGAATCAACTAGGCAAACTCCCTTAAGATCTGGCTTTCCTAACAGTTCTACCAATAAGCAGCACCGGTGGGATCGGGAGGTATTTGGAGAGGGGAGGGACTTCTTTCCCAGTTCTCTGTGCTATCTTTCCAGCTGGGTATTAACTTCATCTCCCAGCTGCTGCAGGCCTGGCCGGCCCACACTTGCCTCAATTTGTCCCCTCAGGGAGGTGAGCAGCAGCTAAGCTACAACTCTTTTGGTAGAATGAATATGAGATTTGCTTTCTAAGTAACCTCAGGCTACCCAGTTTTCATCGAAGGTCTCCCACCCCAAATTCCTGTGGCCTTTCTCTGGAAATCCCACTACACTTAGTTTCCTTCTAATTTTCTTTTTTTTTTTTTTTTTTTTTGGTTTTTCGAGACAGGGTTTCTCTGTGTAGCCCTGGCTGTCCTGGCACTCACTTTGTAGACCAGGCTGGCCTCGAACTCAGAAATCTGCCTGCCTCTGCCTCCCGAGTGCTGGGATTAAAGGCGTGTGCCACCACGCCCGGCTAAGGAACTTAATGTTCTTAAGTGTTTTGAGTAATTTCATCATGTGACCTTTGACCATCTAATATACCCATAATTTTAAGTTTAATCTACTTTATTTTGGATCTACTGGGGACATCAACATGTCGATGGCACTAGTAGTCCTTGAAGAAACAGACTTCAAAGTGAACATGTGCATTTAAACAGCTGGCGATGATTTTATGATGGTTTTTATTTGCTGAGCTAGCACTGGGTGAGGCTGTTTATATGACTTGAGAAGACAGGGAAAAATCTAGAGGGACCAGAGGAGAAGACAATGGAGATGAGTGGGCAGAGCCTGGATTCCCTTCTCTATTAGTGGTGTGAGAGAGCTTGGCTGTGAAGAGTTGGGCCCTCCATTTGCCTTCATGTAGAGAGATTCCTAGGGCAATTGTTTGATGCGTAGTAGCTTCTTTTAAACACATGTCGCTAAAAGTGACAGAGTCACTAAAAATGTTCTCTCTCTCTCTCTCTCTCTCTCTCTCTCTCTCTCTCTCTCTCTCTCCCACACCCACCCACCTGTATGTGTGGCTTTTTTATGTGGCTTCTTACTAATGGCCTTTGCTTTCTCATTCCTTCTCAGCTTTCCCCAGAGCCAATGCTGTCAACTTTGAACATTATTATTTGATTCTTATCTCTCATCTCTAAGTACAATTGGGTCCCTTGCCAGTTTGATTTACTGTTGGCAGTTCTTTTTCTCTACTTCTTTTTTAAATTTACTCTTCTCTCATATATTACATCCTGGCCCTGTTTGCTTTCCCTCCTTTCTTCCCAGTTCCTCCCGGACCTCCCCTCTCCCCCAGATCGACTCCTCTTCTGGGTAACGCAGTGGAAACTCCCAGGAAGCTACAAGGGGGACCCTTTGGCATTTCTAATGCCTTCTTGGAGGAGGTGAATTTATGACTTTAGGGACAGGTCTATTGCTCTTCTGGTTCCCAACTGAGCAATAGGGTGCTTGATTACAACCCAGAAAATGCTGTTGTAAATCAGCCTTGCTGTTTGTAATGCCCTTCCCCTATAATCACAGCTTTCCTTCAAGCTTCAGCTTAGACTTGCTTAACTCCCAAAGCATCACCATTGTTGGAGTTTCCTTTTAGGATAGACAGATGTGTCATGGAGCCTGCCAATTTGTCTCTAGAGAAGTCTTTTCTGGCATCTTGACTGGGTCACTAAAGCCTGGGTGGACTCTGGGTCTGGGGCACACCCGCTGAGCTGCTCTCTCATGAGTGTGCCAACAATTTATTAAAAAGTCCCAGGCATTTGTTTTCTTGTGGCAAGTGGCCCTTTCTCCAGAGCCTTGAGCAAGGAAATTTTTTGAGGTTGTTCCCAGATTCTGTGGCTGCTTGCATTCCTTAGCTTTGTGCCCTACTTCCCCTTTTCCTCCTCTTCTTCTTCCTCCTCTTCCTCGCCCTCCATTTTTACCTGTAAACTTTTAGAGTATTCTGTTTATATCTACTAGTCTGAAATTTTATAACAATGTGATTTAGGTAGATACAGTTTTTAGCAAGTTTACCTTGGTGAGATCATACACACACAATGACATGAAACAGAAAAACTGGAAAAGGAGATGATCATATTTAACATAAGTCTTATGTGGCACTAAAACCTTAATAAAAGAAATGAAGGTCAAAGACAGAGTTAAACTCATGCACTGAAGTAAGCCAAGTGTCCTTTGTAAATTACAAAATAGGACAAAGCAAATGCACTTGGGCCTGGATAATCAACGTGGGTAGAATATCAGACTAGATCTATCTACCAATTTATCAAAGCCAGCTAAATAGATCATATTTTTCTATTTCCTCAGAGAATTCCAACTGACCCAGAGGTAAATAACAATAAAACTCAAATCCAAATCTAGCTGAAACACTGACAAAATTCATGCAATTCCCAACAGTATGAGAGAAAAGACACCCATTTCCTGACATAACTAATATATAACTCATTTTTTTTGGTGTTCTAATCAGGATTCCTGGCATCTAATAAAAATTAAGACAAAAATATAAAAGTATTATCATTACAGCCTAGATAAAATGTTAAGGCCTACATGGAATATTAAGGCCTATATAAAATGTTAAGGCCTAGCTAACAGTTATCTGGCTAGCCTGCCATTATAAAGAAACTTTTTCATATGTTTCTGATGTAGGAAACTTTCTAATGCCAAGACTGGTTACATATTCTGTTACGTTCTGTGCCAATCATGATAGAAGGGAATAGAACTGTTTTGTATAATTAAACACAATAATCTTAGGCCTGAACCTACCATCCAACAGAACTTCTTGCACCTGTTTATAAGCTTTTATGGTATAAACTGCCTCTGGGATAGACCCCAAAATAAGAGAGACACTGCACCAGTATAAGAAACTATTTGGAATAAGACTTCCATTTTGAGTAACAGTTGAGAAATGTTTAAGTTCCTAAGACCTCCCTGGGAACTCACTTCCTATTTGGTAAAAAGCTACATGTGCATGGGTAATTGGCATCCTGGTTGGCAAGTTCAGATATGAATGTTAGACAAGTCCCATGCTGATAGACAAGTTAGGAGATGAATATTAGACAAGGCAAGTTCCCTGCCAAAGTTGAATACCCCACCCAATGGGAACAGGACAAATGTACAACAAAGCCATGTTCCTAAGGAAATCCCCCTATCCCTAAGTCTTAATTGGTGAAATAACTTGGCATAGATGTTTATAGATTTGGGGCTTAAAAGCCCTGTAATATCTTAACTCTGGGTCACAGTTCAGTTCCCGAATCTGGACCATGGCCCTGGTGGACCAGTCCTGGGGCATATGCTCAATAAACTATCCCTGTCTGACTGAGATCCGTGTTTGTGTGGTTTGTGAGGCAACTCTGAGACCCCAACAATTATCTTTCATCAATAGGTAAAGCAATCAAAAGAGCTAGAGATGTTTTAGATGTTACAGACAGCATCTGATGAAGACTTGAAAATAATCATCACTATTATGTTAAAATAGTATGAAAACCATAACTCACTGGAACAGGTCCGGGAATTTCATTAGCATGATGGGGATATCTAAAACAGCCAAATGGAAGTGTATTAAGAATTTTAATGCACTGAACTACAGGTGAATTATTCTTTTCATGGCTCTGTGAGAATACTGAGCATAGCCGAAGAAAGTAGGAAAGAAGTTGAGCCATAGAAATTCTACAAAATGATTGGCGAAAACAAAATGAATAAGAAAATGTCACAGTGTTGAGAACTAAAGGATGTTAAGTGGTCTGAAAGCTAAGAAATAAGCATCTCAGAAAACCCAGAGCCAATCAAAATGCTAAGCTGTAGAGCCCCACCCTGGTGGATACATGTACAATACAACCTGCTAGCCTAAGAGAATATGGTGAAAGGGAGGCAGAAAGACTGTAAGAGCCAGAAAATCAGAGAGTTTGCTGTGAGACTGTCTCCTTCTAATGTCAGGGGCTACATCCATAAAGCATCAGCTACATGACTGGCTGAACATGAGCTGAACAAGGGCAGGGAAAGACCATGAAGGGCTCAACCCTACACAAGGAACTACTGGCAACTAAAGAATGCTGAGACAGAGAGAGAGTTTTCCCAAGGGAAAGCAAACCAATTGGTTGGTCAATACCAAAATGGTTAGCCCTGAAAACATACCTACAAGTAACTTTAGATGAACTCAGCAGGTTGTAGTTAGGAATATATGTATATACTTATATTTACATTTGAATTTCCATCTGGCATCCTTGGGCTAAGAAAATGACATAGAGTCTGGTTGGGAAGAGGAAGGGCCACTGCAGGAGTGAGAAGGCAACAAGAAGGAGGAAAGGGTATATATATGTGTGTGTGTGTGTGTGTGTGTGTATGCATATATAACTACATATAACTACATATATACATAAGATAATGCATAACTGTGTAACTACATGTAAGGGATATATATACATATTTAACTAACCACACACACACATACACACACACACATATATACACACACACACACATATATACACACACACATATATACACACACACATATATACACACACACACATATATACACACACACATATATACACACACACACACATACACACACACACATATATACACACACACACATATATACACACACACACATATACACACACACACATATATACACACACACATATATACACACACATATATATACACACACACATATATACACACACACATATATACACACACACATATATACACACATAACTATAGGTACAGATACATAACTATGTATCTCTCAATGAGAACAGTGGCCATGAATTGAAAGAGAGCAAGGAGAGGCATGTGGGAGGGTAGTGAGGAGGAAAAGGGAGGGCAAGTGATGTCATTATTCTGTAATCTCAAAATAAGAGAAGCAAATTTTAAAAAGAGTTCTGGAAGAAAAGCAATATTAGAATGAATAAGAAATATTTAAAAGATAATAAGTAAATAGTTTCCAAAGCTAATGAAAGAAAATTGACTTAAGAAACAAGATATTATTACCTCACAAAACATACAAGTCACCGAGGGGAAAAGTACTGAAAAGAAAACCTGTCTGTGTTCCTCACTCATTGAAAACCTTTAGAAGAAAATGAATGCAAAATTAATTTTTAAAGAAACAATAACTGAATTTATTCCAGGCATAGCTATGAGACCAAAATGTCATAGGGATTTCTTTTTTAGATATTCTTCATTAACTTATATTAATTAAACAGTTTAATAGGTTTATTAATTAAACAGTATAATAGGTTTCACAGTGGCTTTTCATCTATGCACATATGTATTGTGATCACATTTACCCACCCCTCTTGTTGTCTTCTCACTCCTGCCGAGCCCCTTACTCTTCCCAACCAGTCTTTAAGTCATTTCTTTGGCACAAGGATTATGATGCCAGATAGAAATCTGAATACACCTAAATAGGGAACATTGGAAGCCAAAATGAAGGCATAGGTAGAAGATATTTCTTATTCTTAAACACCCAAACACTTGCTGTCTACGTCAAATCTAATAACAATGACATTAGAGGTAAAGTGTGCGGTGCCAGCCACACTGAAAATGGTGGAAGAAAATAGAAATATGCAATCCTAATTGGTTTCTTTAAAAAGCTACAGTACTATGTGAGGGCACGTGACTATTACCTATTAGCACCAGTAAATTACAATATTTTAATGGAGATGAGGATCAAGAGATGATCATGTTAAATGGAAAGTCTAGGCTCAGGAAGAAAGACAAATATCACATGTTTTGTCTTCTACTGAAAAAAGCCACCAAGAAGAAGAGGTAGGAGCTGTCTGGGACAGGAGGGAGATGGAGAGAGAGGACTGTTGTGGTAGTTTATTAATTTGTTCTATATTTCTCAGCAGGTAGGTCTGTGCTTCTGGATATCATCCCAATGTTCTGGATTCCCGAAAGAAAGACACATATAAAGCCTTATATTTTAAATATTTGAAACAACTCAATGGCTGTGCCACTCTCTAACTCCCTATGGCTAACACACACTCCCCTCTGATATTCCTGAGTTAATTCTTACTACATCTGTATTTTATGTTTGCTGCCCTGGACTCTGTTAGGCAACCCTCCTGGGACTGCTTTCCCCCTGCACCTACACGTAGGCTGTCTCTCCCTCCTGCACCTTTCCAGCGTGGTCTGTCTCTTACACCTCGTCATGGCACCATGGAGGAATGCTCTCTCCCTCCTTCCTCTGTCCCTTCCTGGGAATCCTAAAAGTCCCACCTCTGTCTCCCTGCTCAGCCATTGGCCACTGATAACTTTATTGACCAAAAACCAATTGGGAACAGGCTTCCTTTAGTCCTTCGTGCAGGACACTACAAACTGGTTTTGGGGTAACATAATTAATATTAAAACACAAGCCGCTCCAGAGAACCAGACCAAAAAGGGCAGTGGAGGGCAACTGTGATATTATGCATTAAATGCCATAATAAACCTCATTTCTTTATGCAATGCAAAAGCCTGAAGCATTCCCTTGCACTGTGACAGATTATGGAGTTTGATGAAGCCAAATTAAGGCTGAAATGGAAAACTAGAGAAGAAATAAAGACTTCAGTTCCCAATACAAGCATTTTGCCACTTAAGCAAAATAAGTAAATAATAAAATAAAATAAAGCGCAGATTTAATAAATAACAAAAATAGGTACCCATAGTAACAAACAGAGGAAATAGAGAAATCAATAAAACCAAAGACAGCTCTTGGAGTTCAGTGTACTGGGTAAATGTCTCACCAGTCAGGTTTGTTAAAATATACAAATGCCAACTTCAGTCTTGAAACAGAATGCACCTTTCATGCACCAGAGACTAAAATACCAGTGGCATTTACAAACACATGTGTGCTGATGAACTTGACAATTTAAATAGCGTCAACAAATTCAGCAGCAGCTAAAAGTTGCCGTCTGATCAAAGGAAAAACAAAAAACAAAAACAAAAACAAACCTGATGGGTTATGTGGCTAATGAAAGCATTAGATGTTTATTCTACACCTCACACAAACTGCTTGTCCTGGTAATATAGATCATACGTTCTAGAAATCTCTCAAAGAAGAAGTTAACCAACCTTTCTCCATTTCAGAAAACAGTGATTATTACAGTTCCCAATTAATGTTATCAGATCAGTACTGATAGTTAACCTAACTCATACACTTCCCAGGAAAACTTAAGATTACATGAAAGTAGAAACAAAAACTTTAACGAAGTACTAGGAACTCATACTCGACAATATATAAAAGTAGCACACTTTATAACCAAGTAGAATCGACGGGAATGCAAGAGTTACTTAGCATTCAAGTGTTAATGTAACATGACACAGAATGCACATAACCAAACTGAGGCAAGGTGCATATCATCATCTTCATAGATGCAAGCAGACTCTCAGTAAAAATCCAATTTCATGCATGATTACAAGTTTAAACTTAGAAGAACGTAATGCTAGTCACAAAGTTCATATTCGATGGCTTGGCGTCTGTGTTTGGCACCAAGACAAGTACTCCCACTCCCAGGAATTTGACATTTACCCAGGGAAGGCTTTCACACATGAGCACATTAAAGCAAGAGCAGCAGATGAAAGCCAAAACAAAATTAGACAGGAAGACTAAGGATGCTTTTCAACAGATGACATCATCTGTTAGAATGAGGGGAGGGGAGGGGTAAGAAGCTGGAGTTTACATCCAGTGCTGGTGAGAGTGGAAAATGGGCCAATTACGTTAGAACACAGCTTTGCTATTTTTTTTTAATAATGTTCAAACTTTACACAGCATATGAACTAGCACTTTTTTGTTTTAGTAGTTTATATAGAAAGAAATGAAAACATGTCTGGGATACTTACAGTGATTATTGCAAGGGATATGACTATCCTCTGGTGAAGATATATATATATATATATATATATATTAAATTCAGTGGGTTACCATCTAGAATAAAAATGATAAACACTCTATATCTCAAAAATACTGGTGCACAGTGAAGAGCTTATGATTATATCTAGAATGTTTCACTTAATATTGTTGAACCATTACTGACTCTGTGTAACCGAAGCTGTGGAAGGCAAAACTCAGGGTTAGGAAGCAGGGTGGACTGGGAGGGCTTTATATAAAATTATAGAGAAGGGCTGGGAGCTGCATCACTGAGTGAAAGAGCTTGTCATCAAGTTTGACAACCCGAGTTCAATCCCTGGAACGCACATGAAGAAAGGAGAGACTCAACCCTTACAAGTTGTCCTCTGATCTACACACACACACACACACACACATAAAGTTAATTGAGTTGTATAAGTAAAATGAGTATATTTATGTGGAAAGTTGATATAAGAAGTAAATTAAAAATTAGTTATCTGTCATCATAGAGATCCGAGCCTTGGAATTTACAGGATCGTTCAGTGTCACATTCCTAGAAGCTACAGGCACAGGATGATGTGATCAAATGAAGAGCACCTGGCTCCATCTTTTTCTATTGTTTAGACTTATTTGAACATTTAAGGGGAAATACTTTTGAACCGTTTATGTGCAGTATGAAATCTTACTGTTATTCATGTGCAATATGAAATCTTACTGTTATTCATGTGCAATATGAAATCTTACTGTTATTCATGTGCAATATAAAATCTTACTGTTATTCATGTGCAATATAAAATCTTACTGTTATTCATGTGCAATATGAAATCTTACTGTTATTCATGTGCAATATAAAATCTTACTGTTATTCATGTGCAATATGAAATCTTACTGTTATTCATGTGCAATATGAAATCTTACTGTTATTCATGTGCAATATGAAATCTTACTGTTATTCTGTTAGTCTTTGCTTTCCCGACGCATGAATCTGCTCAAAAGAAACATTGAGGCCTGAGAAGTTGTTCTCTTGCTGTCTCTCTGTCTGTGTTTTTTCTGTCTCTGTCTCAGTCTCCGTCCTCCCCCTCCCCCTCCTCCTCCCCCTCCCCCTCTCCCTTTCTCCCTCCCTCCTTTTCTCTCTGACAAGGCGGCATTCCAGGAGAATATTTACTTTTATATAAGAATACACAATACATGTAATTTGAAACCATTGTGATCTAGTTTAAGGCTACTGGATACAGTCAAGGTAGTTAGAATCCCTGGCTGTACAATTGTACGATTGTACAATCCAGCTGTGGGGTAAATCAGAGCTAAGACTTATGTAAGTGTGACCTTGCATTTTCTGTTTTGCTCTCATTGAAAGGGCGATTTCCCAATATTTGTTGTCAGGGTCAATACTTTAAGAACTGTGTGCTTGGGTATCCTCTTACACAGCTGTGGCTCAGGGTTCTAATATTTCCATTTAGTATGTATTTCGGAATACTAAACAAATTCTACTAATGTCTGATGTTTCCCAGTAAGTGCCCAAGCTAAAAACAACAATATGCCTTAATAATAAAAGATATTTGTATCTTACTCCTACTTACCAATTTAATCAAAAGTTGTAAGTCAGTATCATGGTACCTTTCGAGCGTTCTTTTTTACACACACACACACACACACACACACACACATACACACACACACACACACACACACAGAGAAATTTCATCTGTTTTCTGCAACAGCCATCCTCCACATTAGTGCAAGTTTCTACAAATATAATTTCAATCAATTGTCACTTTCAAACCTTTTAAGGAGTAACTGCCAACACCAAATACTTAAATATTCTGTCATTGTATAACAAAGGCTTTGATTTCCTCTATTTAAGCTACAGGGAGTAATTTGCGCCTAAATCTATCAAATCGTTCAGATGGTCACCGACATTGCACTTCTACTTGTAGGGCTTGCAGAGCCACAAAGTCGCAAGGATTTACTAAGTATTTTTCTGTGCTATGCTTTTAGATGGTAACCCGAAAATAGGTCATGGCTGTTACGCCAGTAGTTAGGCAACTCGAAGTTCAATTTTCTGTAAGCTCTGATCCTTCCTATCAAGGAAGCTTAGCAACTGGTTTGTTCTGGTTTTTATGGAGCTTGTCCATCTGCCTGAGAGCTGGCTGACAGATGTCTAACCAGAGTGATTCTGCAGCAAGACATTCGACCTAGAACACATGCAAGTGGAAGAGGAGTTATTAGTGACTACTTTGTCACTGTCAAACCTACACGGCTATCCACTGTCACAGTGATGACGCAGGTTTCTTGCGGCACTGAGCTTAGCAGTCCTCACAGAGATGTTGCCCCCGATTTCTTAGATGGCTAACATGATAAGCCAAGAGTCCGTGCCCCTGCTCTCATGAATAGAAGTGAAAATTCCTAGGGTGATGATTTGGAGACTGGCAAACATGGAGCCTGGACACTCTGACTTTGCACTAAGAAGCTACATCCCCTCTTGGAGTGCTTCATTTTACATTGGAAGCCTGCCACGGCTGGGTTGTAAGTGCACCTTCCCAAGTCCCCTGAAATATTACGCCACACTCTCGTCTCGACTTTCCAGTCTGGATTTTGCTTTCTACTTGCTTTTCGTTTGGCAGGAGCTAAGAATTTGGTGGCTTCTGTTCTTTAAGGTGGGTGTTTAGCTCACTCCCTCTTTCATGCCCAACCGCTGCCTCAGCGGGATTCTGAGGGCCTGCCTCCATCCCCATTTGGTTCCTTAGGTCTTTGATATAATGGCTATGACTATTCATTTTCAGTATTTAGCACATTTAGCATCAATAAATTCACTCTGAAGTACATAATTAATATCCCTGGGAGTTTTCCCAGAAAGCAAGGTATGGAAAATAGTCATCTTATCTGTGATTGCCCTTTCAGAGGGGGCTATAAGCTCAGCACTAAAGCTGTGGCCTGGTAGTGTTTCCCTGGCAAATAAACTACTGTTGAAGGAGATAATGTTGCAAGCATTTTATCTGCTCCCCACCACCTCCACTGCTATTTGCTTCATTCACGAATGCACACATACCATTTAGTAAGTGTACTGGAAATGTATGTACACAGCATCTAAGGTATATAATCTGGCATGTCTTTGGAATGAAGTCTCAGAAGCAGATCATTACAATGATTTATATGATTGTTTTTGGTGTCTTATAACACATAGTCTCATCACTGGGCAGGAAGGTGGTAAGTCAGAGGCCAGGGTGGATTAGACTTTGCCACATACGAATAGATAAGTCGATGATAATGATAAATAAATTAGACAAACACCTTATGTTGGGCTCTTTATCTTTTGGTAAAATGAAGCATCCAGTTTCCTGGGGTTGCCTTGATTGTCTCCGAGGGCATCAGATGAAGGGGCACCTGGGAACATCTGGGGAGGATGCTTCCCTTTTCTTGTGTCTTCGTGTTCATGGCGATGAGCTGCCTTAGTGCTGAGAACCTTCCTGGGTGGAACTCTGGGGCTGATAAGACAGAATCATGTGCTAATTCCTTAACTTAGTGCTGGCCCATAAAACAACCTCCATGACATTGGTGTGTCCTCCTCACCGGATAATCTATTCCAAGACAAGACTGGGACTCCAATTTCACCTCCTCAATCCAGGCCCCACGGGCAGAGCTGTAATTTGGTTGAAATCACCTGATTTCTCAATCACACCTTCCCTCCTCTTGCTTCTATCTCATAACACGGAGATAAAGGAGCATTCGCTCTCTTTCCTTGTCATGCAGTGACAGAGGCTGCCCTGACTGACAGGCAAAATTCAAGTGTAACTTCTGAACAACATCACAATGGGCTGCCAAATTAAATTCTGATGTGGCTCTGCCTCAGGTTGGGCAATAGCTGCTTTGCAGAAGACCAATCAGGACTCAAGGGCTTTGTCCTGTTCTTCCCTGGCACCCTGTCCCGGGAAATTAAGAAATTCAGAGTGGGCTCTGTTGTGGATCTTTCTCTATTTCTTGTTTCTATCCCATAAGCCCTAGCACCAGAGTTGCTTCATTGGATTTCTTTCTTTTTCTTTTTTCCTTCTTTTTTTTTATTGGATATTTTCCTTATTTACATTTCAAATATTATCCCCTCTCCCAGTTTTTCCCCACCAAACCCCCTCCATCCCATCACTACTTCCCCTGCTTCTAGGAGGGTGTTTCTCCACCCATCCACCCACACCTGCCTCCCTACCCTGGCATTCTCTGACACTGGAGTATTGAGCCTTCACAAGACTAAGGACCTCTTCTCCCATTGATGATAATAAGGCCATCCTTTGCTACATATGCAGCTAGAGCCATGGGTCCCTACATGTGTACGCTTTGGTTGGTTGTTCAGTCCCTGGGAGCTCTGGTTGGTTGATATTGTTGTTCTTCCTATGGGGCTGCAAACCCCTTCAGTTCCTTCAGTCCTTTCTCTAACTCCTCCATTGGGGAACCCATGCTTAGTCCAGTGGTTGGGTGCAAGCATCTGCCTCTGTATTTGTCAGGCTCTGGCAGAACCTCTCAGGAGACAGCTATATCAGGTTTCTGTCAGCATGCACTTCTTGGCATCCACAATAGAGTCTGGGTTTGGTGTACGGGATGGATCTCCAGGTGGTGCAGACTCTGGATGACTTTTCCCTCAGTCTCTGCTCCACACTTTGTCTCCGTATTTGCTCCCATGAGTATTTTGTTCCCCTTCTAAGAAGGACCGAAGCAACCACACTTTGGTCTTCCTTCTTCTTGAGTTTCATGTGTTTTGCAAATTGTATCTAGGGTATTCCAAGCTTTGGGGATAATATCCACTTATCAGTGAGTGCATACCATGTGTGTTCTTTTGTGATTGGGTTACCTCACTCAGAATGATATCCTCCAGATCCATCCATTTGCCTAAGAATTTCATGAAGTCATTGTTTTGAGTAGCTGAGTAATATTCCATTGTATAAATATCCCACATTTTCTGTATTCATTCCTCTGTTGATGGACATCTGGGTTCTTTCCAGCATGTGCCCTTGTTTTATATTAGAGCATCTTTTGGGTACATGCCCAGGAGTGGTATAGCAGAGCCCTCAAGCAATACTATGTCCAATTTTCTGAGGAACTGCCAGACTGATTTCCAGAGTGGTTGTACCAGCTTGCAATCCCACCAGCAGTAGAAGAGTGTTCCTCTTTCTCCACATCCTCACCAGCATCTGCTGTCACCTGAGTTTTTGATCTTAGTCATTCTGACTGGTATGAGGTGGAATCTCAAGGTTGTTTTGATTTGCATTTCCCTGATGACTGAGAATGTTGAACACTTCTTTAGATGCTTCTCAGCCATTCCATATTCCTCAGTTGAGAATTCTTTGTTTAGCTCTGTACCCCATTTTTAATAGGGTTATTTGATTCTCTGGAGTCTAACTTCTTGAGTTCTTTGTATATATTTGATATTAGCCTTCTATCAGATGTAGGATTGGTAAAGATCTTTTCACAATCTGTTGGTTGCCATTTTGTTGTATTGACGGTGTCCTTTGCCTTACAAAAGTTTTGCAATTTTACGAGGTCCTATTTGTCAATTGTTGATCTTAGAACATACTCAACAAAACTGGAAAATCTGGATTAAGATGGACAAGTATCTAGGCAGACACCAGGTGCCAGAGTTAAATCAAGATCAGATAAAACATCTAAACAATCCCATAACCCCTAAAGAAATAGCAGCAGTCATTAAAAGTCTCCCAAACAAACAAACAAGCCCAGGATCAGATGGTTTTAGTGCAGAGTTCTATCAGACCTTCTAAGAAGACCTAATACAAATAATCTTCAAACTATTCCACAAAATAGAAACAGAAGGAACACTTCTCAATTCATTCTGTGAAGCCACAATTATGCTTATACCTAAACTTCAGACCAATTTCTCTTATGAATATCAATGCAAAAATACTTAATAAAATTTTTGCAAACCGAATCCAAAAACAAATCAAAACCATCATGATCAAGTAGGCTTCATCCCAGGATGCAGGAATGGTTCAGTATCCACCAATGCAATCCACTATATAAACAAACTCAAAGACAAAAACCATATGATCATCTCATTAGTTGCTGAGAAAGCATTCGACAAGATCCAACAACCCTTCATGGTAAAAGTCTTGTAAAGATCAGGAATTTAAGGCCTATACCTAAATATAGTAAAAGCAATATACAGCAAACCAGTAGCCAACATCAAACTAAATGGAAATAAACTTGAAGAGATCCCACTAAAATCAGGGACTAGACAAGGCTGCCCACTCTCCCTACCTATTGAATATACTAGAAGTCCTAGCCAGAGAAATTAGACAACAAAAGGAGATCAAGGGGATACAAATTGGAAAGGAAGAAGTCAAAATATCACTATTGGCAGATGATCTGATAGTATACTCATGGGCCTTGGACCAGCCCATATATGTTCTTTGGTTGGTGGCTCAGTCTCTGGAAGCTCCTGGGGCGCGGGGGTCCAGGTTAGTTGACACTGTCTTCCTATGGTATTGCCTTCTTCAGGGCTTTCAGTCCTTCCCTCAAGTCTTCCATAGGGGTCTTTGACCTCCGACCAATGCTTGTCTGTGGGTATCTGCCTCTGTCTCAGTCAGCTGCTGGGTAGAGCCCCTCAGGGGGCTGCTATGCTAAGCTCCTGTCTGTAAGCACAATATGAATTCTGCAGTCAAATAGACAGAACTAGAAAGTATCCTCATGAGTGAGTTAACCTAGACCCAAAAGGACATGCATAGCATGTACTCACTGATAAGAGGATATTAGCCAAAAAGTTCAGAATACCCATGATACACCCAAAGAAGTTAAAGAAGAAGGAAGGTCCAAGTGAGGATGCTTGAATCTCACTTAGAAGAAGGAACAAAACAGTCATGGGAGGCAGAGGAAGGGAGGAAACTGGGTGAAACTGGCATGGGGAGAGACAGGAGAGAGGCCCAGCGGACCAGGAGAGTGAATGGGAATCTGTAGCTGCTGGGGGTAGAGGGTGGGGATATTCTCTAGGAAGTCCCAGAGACTTAAGATGAGGGAAGCTCCTAGGTGACCTTAGCTGAAATGCCCAACACTGGAGATACAGAACCTGAAGCAAACACCTCCAGTAGCCAGACAGAACTCCCCACCAACCCACCTATACAACTTTTGACCCAAAATTGGTCCTGTCTAAGAGAAATGCAGAGATAAAGATAGAGCAGAGACTGAAGAAATGGCCAGCCAGTGACTGGCTCATTTTGAGACCCATCCCATGGGCAGGCACCTATCCCTCACATTATTACTATGTTGTGCTTGCAGACAGGAGCCTAGCATGGCTTTCTTTCTTATTCTGTGTTGATTTTTTTGTCTTTATATCGTGTAGCAAGCCCTGGTCATCATGTGCAGAAATGAAAGAGACTCTTCTATTCTGGCAGAAAAAAAAGGAAAAAGTAAAAAGGAAAGGAAAAGAAAGGAAAGGAAAGGAAAATAAAGGAAAGGAGAAGAGAAGAGAAGAGAAGAGAAGAGAAGAGAAGAGAAGAGAAGAGAAGAGAAGAAAAGAAAAGAAAAGAAAAGAAAAGAAAAGAAAAGAAAAGAAAAAGTTCTGTCCCTTGAAAACCTTGAAGGACTTTAAAGTTTATTATCTTACCTCAAAGTCTTCTATGAAGTGTCAGGGGAGAGTAGATACAGACTTGAACTGTGTTTATTTGGCCACCTTTCATGTGGCTGGTTCAGATTAGTTTGAGAAGGTTTTAGAGTAGATAGAAAAGTCCTGTGATTTTCAGATCTCTCTTTTTCTTGTCTGGCACTGAAGGGGATTTGCTGATAAAAAAAATGGCTGCTCCCCCCCTTCTATAGGCCACACTTGTCTTCATGGACTCTCCATTTACCAGTAACTCACTGAGCCCACATAACTCCATGTGAAAAGCAAATGGAAAGACCCAGACCTTTAGCAGACCACGTATTGCTAAAACAGATTCATCTGTGTAGCTTTTAGACCATCATCCCGTTTGCCCTGCCTCTCAAAGAAGAGAAAAATGGCATTTATCCTTCTGTGTCCAGGACCTCTGCCACACATTTCAGCTGAGTTTCAAAGGCTTAGTCCTTAAAAGAAGAAAAGAAGGAGAGGAGGAGGGGAAGGGAATAGAGGAAGGGAGGAAAGAAAGTTGGGTCCGGGGATGGACATAATCCTTCTTCTATGGGCTTAAAGTTTCTTGGAGCATCACATGGTTAACTATACCGAGGAAGTGACAATGAATGGTGCTGGCTGTGAGATTTCATAAAGCCTATATCAGACATTTTTAAGAACTATGCCTTTTGAAAAATTGAGAGCTCCTGCTTTCTGAGTCTAAACCCCTCCTGAAAAAAGAAGTCTTTCCTGTTGCACTCTGAGAGTCTTTTGTTTTGTTTATGAAGCTTTTGCAGCTGGGTGAGATCGTTTACACTGAATTAAGTCGAGATAAGCAAAGGTCTTCTGAGATTGTGTAATCTGTGCAGGCCGCCAGCCATGGCTGAGCAGATGTCCCGAGAGGGAGCTGCAGGGCCTAGTTGTACACTTTACTAATTTGGGAGACTGGTCAGAGGTTTCATGGTCCCATCTGTAGCAAAATACCTTTTGGAGGAGTCAAGTTATTAGGCTGTCCTTGTAGGAGAGTAGCTTGTCTCCTCGCAATAAAGCCACAGTCACCACAAAACAGCACTGTAGAATGAAGGCCACAGGCAGGGGCGAGTTGTGCATCTATATTGAGAAACAGATTCTTTGAGGGATAGCATGTGTATTTCAGCTTTTGAAACATATTGCTCTTTATAGTGCCAAAAGAAATGGGGAAATATATCATCCAGCCCCACCCTCGCCCCCATGCTCTGGATGTCTTTCCAAGGCGAAGGATTCCACTGGCCAGAGAAAAATTTGGCTCTCAACTGACAATGGAGGGGGCCGTCTTTCCCTACTAGCATTATTCTTCCTTTCCTAGATAGACCTCACAGTGGCCCTGCCCACTTTCTCTAGCCAGGCCTTTCCATGATCATAATATTTTGCATAAAAGATATTGGGGACATATATGCACCACTTAGAGTTTCTATTGCTGTTATTTATTTGTTTATTTATTTATTTATATAAAACTATGATCAAAAAGCAACTTTGTGAGGAAAGTATTTCAGCTTACAATCTTAGGTCACATGCTGTCTCAGAGGGAAGTCAGGAGATTTCAAGATGGGGACCTGGAGCCAAGAACTGAAGCAGAGGCCAAGAAGGATGCTTACTGGCTTGTTCTAATGACTTGCTGAGCCTGCTCTCTTAAACAGCCCAGGACCAGATGCCCGAGGGTAGTGCTGATGGACACGTTTTCTCAGTGAGGCCTCTTCCCAAGCCATGTCAAGTTGACCAAAAAAAAAAACAAAAACAAAAACAAAACAAAAAAAAACAAAAAACAAAAACCAACCAACAAGCAACAAAAATAACAACAAAAAGTTGAGCTATGATAGTGCCCTGTGTACCTGGGAGGCAGAAACAGGTGGTTCTCTGTGAATTTGAGGCTAGCCTGGTCTACAGAATAAGTTACTGGATAACCAGAGGTACACAGGAAAACCCTGTTTAGAAAAACAAACAATCAAATAATCAAATAAGCAAAAAACAAAACAAAACAAAAAAACCCCAAACCAACCAACCAACCAAACAAATAAAACCCAAAACAACCAACCAGGACAGCCATCCTGAGACCTTTCCTGAACTTAGATGGATTCAGCATGTGGAACGGTTCCACCCAAATCCAGTCTTGTGCATCACATTTCTTTAAGTAAGAAAGCACAGCGTGAGACAGTTGCTCTGCCAGGCAGTACAAACGTGGATCCTCAGAACCGTGTTCATGCGTTGGAAACTCAGCTTCAGCTATAAAAACTTAGCTCCCAGGTTTATTGAGTGGAAACAGCAGCCTGACCCGTCTGTCCTCAGACAGATGCAGTATCTGGATAGATGTAAGGGAAGGAAGAGTCATCCAGGCAAAAACGGCGATGGGGATTTAAAAGGACACGGACACACAAGAGAAGACAGTACCCCCAATGCAAAGGATTATAGTGCTAACTGAGACGAATGGCAGTTTAGATTTGAATTATTGAGTCTTCACCATATAGCAATGCATGGTCTCCAAATGGATGCTTTACATATTAGGCAAAGGTGAGGGCTGGGATCCCGGGTGACAAATTATGAATGGTCAGTTTACACGGATACAACTAGAGATACAACTGATAGAAGCCTCAACGAAACAAGTAAACTAATCCTCAATGTGAATGCAGCAAGGAACAGAACTGGCATCTTTTATCCCAGATCACTAGTCTAGAGGACAGACTTGATTGGAAATCCCCTGTAGTCAGTGGAGGGAGGTGGTGTGAAAACAAAGGTCAGAGGTCAAAGGCACACCATTATTTTATCTAGCACCTATTATGGCTGGGGCACATATTGATCAAAGTCAACGGAAAACCAATCAGAACAGCTCACCCTGTAGAGTTCTGTTCAGGAAGCATGCAGCCCGACAAGGAGGGTAATTGACTGAAGGAGAGCTGCAAAACGAGGGGATTTCCTAGCGTTGAACAATACCGACTTTGAAGAGTTAGAATTATAGATAAACAAACAGCAGGATTGGAAGTACCGGTCTAATCTACGGGAGAGAAATGAATATAAACAAGGCTGATCTTCATGAGGGCGGATAGACTACAAGCCGCATGATACCAGCTAGCAATGGCTCAGGCAGGTTCTTGTTACACTAAGTGAAGTTCACAGAACAACACTTGGACATCACCCCAGAGACTGTAAGAGTTCGAAAAGAGTAAGGCCCTCCCCACTTCTACTGTATTACAACGTACTTTCTAAGAAGATCCCCAGATACTCATGAACACTGTTCAAAAGCACATACATGCTTGATATACAATACAAAAAAAATAAAGTATTTTATATATTTTATATTTATTGATAATTTATTTTATATTAGTACCGGATAACATAGATTACTATATATGCTCTATACAAATATCAGCCTCTGTTTTGAACACTTATGAAGAAAGATGTACAAGATGCATAACTGGGCTATGGGATCCAAGCTCCTGTCTCCAAAAGGCAACCATAGCAGGGCGTGGTGGCGCACGCCTTTAATCCCAGCACTTGGGAGGCAGAGGCAGGCGGATTTCTGAGTTCGAGGCCAGCCTGGTCTACAAAGTGAGTTCCAGGACAGCCAGGGCTATACAGAGAAATCCTGTCTCGAAAAAACTAAAAAAAAAAGGCAACCATTACTCAAGTCATACTCTCTGAAAACCAGATTAGGATCGAATTACACTGACTTAAGCCAACTAACGAATGGGCAAGAAGAACTGTAAGTATTGTCTCAGGGACACAATGGAGGCCCCCTAGAGATAGCTCAGGCCACACTAGCTTGAAGACTGGAGTTTGGAGCCTCAGAACACTAGTGTAAACTGGGTGCTTGTCACAGCCTGCCTGCCATCCCACAGTCAGGGGGCAGAGGTATAGAAAAACTCAGAGTAAAGCTGCCTAGCCAGACTACCTGAAACAGCCTGCTCTGGGACTGTCAAGGTTTCCAACCTCCATATATAAGGAGGCGAGTGATTGAGGACCCTTGACATCAGCCTTGAGACCCCTAAAAGATCAAGAACACATATGTACCACACTCATGTGAACATGCTCATTCACACACATATCCAAAGAACAAAAGCAATGGAAACCTGAACTTTTCAAGACATTTCTTAGCCGGGATCATAAGATATTTTTGCCTGTGTTCATAACAAAAATTCTAATAAATAGATTTATAAGCTCTATATTTAGATCAAGGAAGTAGGAAAACCTAAAACTAATATTCCTATGCCTAGAATCAATCAAATGGGTTCAATCACATTTTATATGCATAACTTATAAATCACGTTGTGTAATCAACTCCAGTGCGATCCCTCTGCTTTGCTCGGGTGCAGAGAGAATTGAAGCCCAGAGAAGGCTACGCCCTCCCTGAAAACTGGCCTTCCCAATCAACATCCCCAACACTGAAACTCAGAGCTGCCGTTGCTGCCTGCACAGTATGGTGGTGTAGAAAGGCTCTAATTTAGACTCCCCATCAGGCCAACCTGACTTCTCTCCAGGAATGGATGAAAAGAGAGCTCCTGTCTTCTGCTCACATTCCCAGGGCGAGTTAGATAGGCCTACAGTGCTGTTGAGCAGTATTATTCCACCCTGGCTCAGATACAAAGCACAAGCTTTGTGCTGTCCGTTATGGACAAATAGAATAGTCTAGCTTATTGCTGCTTACTTTATTTACTGTTTAACAGTAGTCAGACAGTGCCCAACCCTTGGTATACTTTATTTAACAATGCAAGATAAAATGATTTTAGCACACCTGTTTCCAATAAGGAAACATGAGTTATGTGGCTCTGCTAGGAGAATGGAGTAAAAATATCTATAGCAACCAAGCAGTCTGCAGATTCCATGAAATCTATACCATCATCCCAAGGAAATGTTTCACATATATAGAAAAAAATAATAATCTCAGAACATACGTGAGGCTCTGCAACATTGAGTCACCAAAGCAGTCATTAGAGTCAAGAACAAAGTTGGAGACATCACAATTCCTGATGCCAAGATGTATGATGAAGCTGTAGATATCAAAACAGTATGTGGGTTGGGGAGACAACCCCTGAAGTTGTCTACTACTGGCTGCCACATACATGTGCACACACAAGCATCCATGCACGCACACTGTACCTCCACACTCAGATACACACATACTTCTCCCACTACAACTGCACGAAAGCAGATACAATGCCAAATGCCACCGAGCAGATCTCCCAGAGATCAACACACACATTCATGATCAACTAAGCTTCGGCAGGGACGCACAGACACACGATAGGGGTGGGCTGGCCCTCGGGAACTGCTGCTAACAACACTAACTACACAGAGGAACGAGGCACAGACCCAGGCACAGACCCAGCAATTTAAGTGCAGCGTGAACCTTACAGCTTTTCAGCTTCATCAAGTTTTGTTATCTCTTGAGTCTTTTAAAAAATTATTTGTTATTATTGTGTATGTGTATTGCACACACGAGAGTCCTAGTGTGGATTGTGAGTGTCACACACACACTGGGCTATCTGTAGCGGTGAGCTCTCTCCAACCTCCACCTAACATGGGGTTCTGTTACAGTGATATGGATAGTATAACTTTTGTATCTGGCTTTGAGTGAACTGTTCCAGCAAAGCCTTTGCTGTTTGGGTCAGTCATTAGAGGCTGAGAAATTATTTTGAGACTGTTCGAACCTTGAAGAAAAGTGTCTCTAGAAGGTCTGCACTTAGTGCTCTGTTGAGAGCTTGGAGCTGGGCTAGCCTTGGTTCTAAGACACTCCCAGCAAGTCGAGAGTTCTTACCTTTGATTATGCTTATCCGTGATCAAAAGGAACTGAGGTTTGCCTGCGTTATCTGCTCTCACGGGCAGCAAGGGCAAGATAACTTTGGTAGCTGGAACCTTCCCCAGCCCCAATTAACCTTGGGTAATGTTTGAATAATGTAACTGGAGTGAACTAACCAGGGGTCAGTGTTTTCCAAGAAGACTGAATCCCCCTCCTCCTCCCGAAAATGAAGGTTTAGCATCTCCGTGAGCTTCTCTGTCTACTGTCTGCACCTACAACCGACATCAGTCTATTGATTATTATCTGGGGATCAAATTCATTGGCCAGCTTCCTGACTCTAAATGGAATGTTTCAGTTCAGAGGAGAAAGCTGCACAGTGGGCAGGTTGTCAGTGACTGCCCTGCAATATCTATTTAATGTTTGTAGCATTCAACATTGAGATTTTTGTTTTTATGTTTCCTTTCTAACTTATCCAAACTTCTCTCTCTGGATAATGGCTTTAGGCCTTAAAGGCAGACAGTCTCCAGGAGTAACCTCACATTGGGAAGTAGGTCCAGGATCTACAAGGTACCAAGACCACTCAGTGGGGGGGAAACCAAACCCGTATCAGTGTTATTAGCGATACTGTATATCACATGGATGAGAATGAACCTGGACTTCAGACCCGTTAAATAAGAAGGCAACCTAACTTGGAGGAGAGTAGGAAAGAAACCCTTTAAATTATATATATATATATAATCCTAGGTAGAAAACAGGTCAAAGCTTTTATCATATGAGATTTGGTAATTTTCCATTTTTTAAAATGTGTGTGTGTGTGTTTGTGCGCATGCATATGCCATGCCATGGGTGTAAAGGTATTATGACAACTTTCAGGATTCAGTTCTCTTTTTCCACCACTTAGGGTTACAGGGATCAAATTCAGGTCTTCAGGCTTGTAGGTCACGCCTTTACCTTCCAGTCATCTTGATAGCCAGCAACCATGTCTTGACTGTGACTCAAACCCATAGGCGACAAAAGCAATAAGAGCCAAATGAGATTACAAGAAAGACGTTTTAGGTTCTCCAAACCATAGTGGAATGAGAAGGAACCTCTGAGAAAGGTTATTTCCAAAATTATTCCCAATGAAATTATTTCCAAATCATAAAGTCCATGCAAAGTTACTATGGTCGAAATGCAGAGATGTGGAGCCGGCTCCAGCTGATCCACCTATGACACAGCTCCTGGGCCTAAGCTAAGGCTCAGGGAACATTATAGGAAGAGGGGCTGTAAGAGCCAGAGGATCAGGGAGTTTGCTGTGAGACTGTGTCTCCTAGTTATATTAGAAGCTAGACCCGCAAAGTCTCACCAACGTGCCTTCTAAGCATGGGCTAAACAAGGACAGCAACAACAGACATGGGAAAGAGGACGGGGAGAGCCCATGACACCGCAACACTACTCAAAGCACTGCAGGCAGCCAAGGAACAATGAGAGCAGAATAGTGTTTCCTAGAAGAGCACACTAGTCTGTTATCCGATATCAAGTCCTCAGCACTGAAAACATATTCAGAATAATAACATTATACAGATCGACAGGTTGTAGTTAGCAAGACATATGTGTATACATATATGTATGTAACAACAATTAATGAAAAACCGAGGCCATGAATTTGAACAGGGAAGGGTAGGTGGGAGGGTTTAGAGGGAGAAATGGGAAAGGGAAAAATTATGTAGTTGTGTTATAATCTCAATCAATGTATTGTTTCAGTCTTGCAAGATAAAGATTTCTGGAGGAGTGTTTCAATAATCCAAGCAAAGGCAGCATTGCTGAATACCACACCCCAAATGTGTAAACTGGTGATTTTTATGACGTTTTACTATAATAAGAAAAGCATCCAAGTTGAACTTTCAGATATCTAGATGAAAAGAAAACACTCTTAATGGATTCAAGAGTAGACCACATGTTGCAGAAGGAAAAAAAAAAAAAAGGGTTTAAAAGAAAAAAAAAAAAAAAAGAAAACCAGAAACTATCTCAAATATCGGAAAGAACATCCGAAGCATCAGTGAGAATGTCAAGAGGAGCAGTGTGCTGAGCTGTGATCTCTGAGAAAAAAGAAGATGCAAATAGAATTGAATATACATAACTGAGGGGGGTACTGAAGAAACAAGGCTGTTCATTTGTATACAAAGAAGCCCAGGGGCAGTATAGAAAGTCTCCTATAGCCACAAAGAAAGGCTGATATAGGGACAAACCAGTTTCTGATTGTGTGTGAAGCAGGGCTCTGGAGAGCTATGGCCTAGAAAGAGGCTGTGTAGTCTCATGTGATGGTTGGCGTCTAGACCTTCTTGTTTCCCTGTTGAATTGACATTGACCATTCTTCATTGCGTGAGTCCCATTTCTTTTTTTTTTTTTTGTGAGTCCCATTTCTACATCACCCTGTATCCACGTCCACTGGCGTCCTTTGCTATTTATTTTCCCAGCTTTTGACCATAATTATGGGACGAGGTATGATTTATCGGACTTGGAGACACGCTAGCAGAAGTTACACAATACTTTGGCAGAGCACGGTAGAGGGAAGTCCACCAGATGGGAAGGATGGATGTCTCCACAGATGACTTCTACAGGGGCCTCCTAACCGAAGATTAGAATCCTTTGGAGAGCTGTAGAGCACACATTGTTCTCTGGCCCTTTTACAACTGGCTGAGAACAGCTCTTTCTGTTCTAAAGTTTGATAATAAACATGCTCTAGCTTCCGGAAAGGGGAGTGACGTGTTGGATGGATTCCTTGGTCATCTAGCTCTGCTTGGAGCCCACCAGTCTTTAGGTTGAAGAATTTGGGTAATCTCTTTCTGTCTGGCATGAACCCATGACACCAGCATACACCATGGGTGACTTGATGCTGGGTGTGGGGCCCCTGGAATGTGGGGGCAGGGAGTGTTAGTGGATGCAGAGATAGCCTGACAAGTGACAAGGGATCTCCCTTTTGCACAAATTGAGCACACAGTTGTGCTGTGCAAGTTAAGTGTGAAGATAGCCTTGGTATAAACACATTTTCACAATGAGATGGTTGCCACCTTCATTCCATTCTTATGCATGGGACACAGGTATAGAATTGTGGCTCCACTATGCAAAAGTACAGTAACTACTAATGAAGACAGCAATCCCTTGTGTGGGCATCGCTGACTTCGCTTTTCCTCTCTTCACAGCAGACTTTTATTAGGTCCACTGATCTCATCCTCTGGTCCATGTGAACTGGGCCTGCGCCAAAGTCAGAGGTGTGGTTGGGAGACTGAAAGCTCGAAGCTGAAGAGGGAGGTGCCCTCTGTCACAGAGCCCCTCCTCAACATGCCTCACTGCTCTCAAGTTTATCCTTCAGCCTCTCAGGGACGTATTGTCTGGGTTCACCACAGCCAGTGGGAGAGTCCATGCTGCTACCGGGAGCTGAGTCCCCCTTTACACACCTTACTAAGCAAGGGCATGGGGCATGGAATTGTAAATAATCTCCCGGAGGGAAGAGCGTGGTGACTTAGCCTTCCCTTTTTGTCTTGAGACCTCCAAATGCACCCAGTATCCTACTCATTCTATGTCCCCAGAAACACTGGAAGTGGTAATTCTGGAAGCTCAGCTCTGAGCTGGTGCAATTCCAGGCAGAGAGACTACACTCTAAGCCACCGCCTATGATTCTTTGCTAAGGAGCCTTCGGGATCTTAAGTGTGAGAAACAGGGTGAGTCCACGGACCAGTCAGCCAAGAAAAGGGTATGTTAAGCCCTGTTAAAATTTCAAAGCCATCATTGCATACACTAGCAAGATTTTGCTGATAGGACCCTGATATAGCTGTCTCTAGTGAGACTATGCCGGGGCCTAGCAAACACATAAGTGGATGCTCACAGTCAGCTATTGGATGGATCACAGGGCCTGCAATGGAGGAGCTAGAGAAAGTACCCAAGGAGCTAAAGGGGTCTGCAACCCTATAGGTGGAACAACAACATGAACTAACCAGTACCCTCAGAGCTTGTGTCTCTAGCTGCGTATGTATCAAAAGATGGCCTACTCAGTCATCACTGGAAAGAGAGGCCCATTGGACTTGCAAACTTTATATGCCCCAGTACAGGGGAACGCCAGGGCCAAAAAATGGGAGTGGGTGGGGAGGGGAGGGGAGGGGGAGGGTATGAGGGACTTTGGGGATAGCATTGGAAATGTAAATGAGGAAAATACCTAATTAAAAAAAAATTTCAAAGCCAGGCAGTGGTGGTGCATGCCTTTAATTCCAGCACTTGGCAGAGGCAGGCACATTTTTGAATTTGAGGCAAGCCTGGTCTACAAAGTGAGTTCCAGGACAATCAGGGTTATAGAGAGAAATCCTGTCTCAAAAAAAAAAAAAAAATCCAAGTTCAGGATGGTCTGGATCCCTTACTTTCTGACTCTAGAGAGAGGTGTGATGATAAAGGCAGGGCCCTGGCCACACCCAGCAGCCTTCTCCTCTGTTATATGTCCAGGTTCCAGAGCCTGCGTGGAACAGTACTAGGAACACTGGCTGTTTTCTATAACAAAATAATGTTATTGACAGCTGGTTCATAGACGATGAAAGAGGATTTCTCATCCCTGAGGGTCTGGGAAGTCACAGATCAAGAAACCATATGTTCAAAGGCTGGTGAAAGGTCTCTTCCTGGTTGGACAGAAGTGCTTTTAATATGCTGGCAGAGGTGAGGGGGGTTCCTCAGGCTTCTTCATGAGGTCATGAAACCCATTCAAGAGTGCCATCTTCATGAACCAGTCCTCTCCCGAAGACTGTATCTCCTAACACCTTCACTTTGGGGATTAGGGCTTCAACATATAAATTTTAAGGGGAACAGAAACACTCACAACATAGCAACATGTTCACAAAAGAAAAGGATATGCTGAGATATTTATCCATCCAGAAGGGGCCCCTTGGGATCTGGGTACACTCTATGGACTACACGGAAACATACATTTAAAAAACAGTACCAGCCATAGAGGTACATAAAGCCTGTAATCCCAGGGAGGCTGAGGCAGAGGATTACAATGACACTGAAGGCAGTCTGCAACATAGCAAGCTCTAGGCTAGCCAGAGCTTCAAAATAAGATGCTGGGTCAGGAAGCCAAAGCAAGCAATAGACAAAAACAGGAAACAAAGCAAAACAACACAATGAGAACAGGGTGCTCATGGGACATTTATAACTTGGCTTGAATTGGTATGTATGCAGCAGCTGGACATACTGTGGGTGGAGTCTGGAGACGATGGAGCAGCCAACATTTCCTGGACATTGGTCAGACTCTTCATTTTCAGTGAACCAGCCACTGAGCACTAACTCAGCCTTACCCTGCAGCAGCTCCTAGGACTCCCTGAGAAGCACCACCCCCAACTCTCTTATGGGAGCTGTTGTGATTATAAAAAAGATAAAGAGGTATAGGGTATGTTCTATGGGGTGTGGCAAAGTGTGGGGGAAGGAGATGTCTTGGCAGGCCCATGCCAAGGCATCCCTTTCCCCTGAGGGATCAGCCACACAATGGTATAGAATAGAATAGAATAGAATAGAATAGAATAGAATAGAATAGAGTTTATTCAGGGCATGGGGAAGGGAGTTAAGAGGGCAGTAGAGGCAAAGAAAGGCAGAGAGAAGGAGAGAATAGAGAAGTAGAGGCCAGCCATGATCGCGTGGAGAGATGAGGAGCAAGAGAGCAAGAGGCAAGAGAGAGGCAAGAGTAAGCAAGTAAGGGAGAGAAGAGGGGGCAAGCAGCCCCTTTTATAGTGGGCTAGGCCTACCTGGCTGTGGCTAGGTAACTCTGGGAGTGGAGTCCAGACAGAATACCAACATTCCCCCATTTTGGTTTAATTTAAAAAGAAAAAATTAGAAAGAGGTGATGGTGAAGCAGGAATAGGGTGGTTGTGATATCTGACTGCTTCATGCTGACATTGGGGGGACGTGTCTCTGGAAAGCCCAGAGGAATGGGTATGGGGGGGGTGTTTGTCCAGTGTTAGGAGAGTTGGCTGTTTCCTTGCTCTCCAGGGCTTGTGGAGACATCTGAGGATAGGTCAGAAGAACAGGTCCAGGAAAAAAATGTCTGTGTCTGAGAGGAGATTGGAGCATGTGAAGGTTGCTTCTCTGGAGCTGTCCTGAGTGTGGTAAGTGCCTGGACTTGACAAGATGTTGAAGCACATTATAGGTAGAGAATAAGGTTAAGTACACTTGGGAGAAAGAAATTTTTTTTCTTAAGATGTACATTTGAAACCCAGAGGAATTCCACCCTCTGGGATAGATTAGGCAGATGGACTTGTCTGGATGGAGCCTATTTGGTCCATAAGAGGTAGGTCTGAGTAGGTTTTCTGTAGCTTATAAGTTTACAAAAGAGATAACAGCATGAGTTAGCAACATGAACAGTCTTTAAGATGACCCTTTTGTGGAGCAGAAGGAACAAGATTAAAAAGTTGGATTGTATAGTGGAATGTTTTATTAGAGTTAGGCAAATTTATAGGAACTCAGATAATATTAGGACAGTGGCATAGCAAGAAGAGGAAATATGAAGCATTTACTTATGGAAATTGAGTGTAGGTAAGGAGATAACATTACATCTGTGGAAATTTTTTTCTAGCTGTCAATGAAGTCTGAAGTCTGAGAAATAAACAATAATTTAGCAGTTATATTATTTAAAAAATGACAGCGTCCACTAGCCAACAGTTCCCGTGGTCTCTATGGCAACTTCTGGCTTTCAAGCGCAGAAGACACAGGCTTTTTCTCTGTGGGATGGAGTATCCAGTGCTGTTCACTGCATATTTCAGTGAGTATCACATCACAGTTCAGGCAGCGACCTGTAGCCCTGTCCACATCTTCTGAGACCTCATGTGAGAAACTGTTAGAGGCTTTTGGGAATTCTGTCTGTCATGAACTTAATAATTAATAAACTTCTGACAGGATTGAGCTATATATATTGGTTATAATTGAATAGAATTTAATGACATTAGTAAAAGTCATATTAAGACAGGATAGGAATGAAAACCTTAAGTAACTTTGACAGGTTGGTAGGTAGAGAAAAGTATATTTTTTGTATTAGCAAAGAAACATATGGTTAGGACTAGAATAAGAAAGCTGGCAGCAGTGGCATAAAATCATGGTGACAGAAAATGAGTTTTTCCTGTGACACAAACTGAGCATGCAGGCCATGAGAACAGTCTAGGAGTGTGGGAGCATGGATAGGTAAGCACTTGGGCATAGCCCACATGCCAGAGGCTGGATGGCAGCAGCTCCTATGGGATCTCTCTTGTACACGGGAACAGGCAGCCAAGCTCTTCCTGTTAGAGCAAGAGAGTGCAGGTGGTCGCTCCTGGGAAAGCAAGTTCTAACAGAGGGGACCTCTGGCAGGATGCTGCAATTAGGGTCTCTGGCAGGGGGCGGAGCCCAGCCTGCTTCTCAGACAAACCAGCTGAACCAGCTGATGGTTTGAGAGACAGGGAGAGAGAGACAGGGAGGGGAAAGGCTAAGCTATAACAGACTGACCCAAGGGTGAGATATGTGGGGGCTAAAGTCTAAGGCTCAGAGCTGATGCTGCTCAGCCAGAGAGCCATTGTCCAGACCCAGCCTGGAATTCTCAGCCACGAGAAAGAAACTATCTCTAAGGAGAGGGAAATCTCACCCAAGGGGGAAAAGTCCTAAAATGAGGGTCAGGGCAGCAAAAGAGTATTTCCAAGCTCAAGAAATCTCTGGGACCATGCAGATGGTCACTCTGACAGTGGGAATGGGGGCTTACCAGATCTGGGCTAGCGAGCCAGTGTGGGTCTCTTGTGGTGGCTGAGGAGGGATGCAGACCTGCAGAGTTTCTAGATCCGAGTCACAGGGCACCAATGTTGTGATTATAAAAAGATAAAGAGTATAGGAATATATGTTCTCTCGGGGTGTGGTGAGGTCTGGGGTGAGTGTCTCGGCGTAGCACTGAGCAGAAGCAGTCAATGGTCAGCTTCTCTCTCATGGATGCTACCATGAAGCACAAGTGGTTAGGAGTCAAAGGCTCAGAAGGCCACAGCAGAAGGAAGCCCCCACCCTGATGGAGAGCAGTCACTGTCACTGTCCTTTAAGAAATGGCAGTGCCTTTGTGGCTCTCAATTTCTGGTTGATGTGTTAGAATGGTGGGTCGCGTCTCAGCACACTAGGCCAAGGCAGTTCCACGCGGAAGAGGTTTTGTTGGAAGGGAGAGACAGAAAGAGAAGGGGGTGGGGGAGAGAGAGAGGGAGGGAGGGGTGTTCGCCTTATTTATATGGGGAACAACGTAAAGCAGGTAAAGGTGGGAGGTGAGCCAAGTGGATGTTGGGAATGTGGTGCCTGTTGCCTTGGCAACCGGTCTGCAGGTATCAGGTCGTGCTGTCACCTATGTGATGTCATAGGTTTGGGAGGTCCTGATGCCAACACTGGTCATAAGAAATTTTTCCTTTCTTAGTCAAAGCAATGTTCCAGTGATGGGAAGAAGGCAAGTTCTCTTGTCTACATAAAGCCCTAAGGAATAAATTCCCCTTCCAGCTTCTACTACAGTCCCTTTCACTGGGTGGTTAAGGAACTGAGACCAAAGGACCAAGACAGCCATTTCCCTACCCAGTCAACAGCTTGAGTCTACAGTGACCAAGGCAAGCGCCCCTAGGTGAGTCCCGAGTTCAGTGAGAGAATTGCACCACCTTCAAACACTCCTTTCTCTGCTCCTGAAATGGAGTGTGACTTTGTTCTAGAGAAGTATAAAAAGGCCGACAAGGGTGTTTTAAATCCCACATTCATTCACTTCCCCAGAGAGAACTCAAGACTTCACGCAAAGCGTTCCTAACTGGAAGAACAAGCCCTCCGTTTGCAATTCTTGCTGAAACAGAACCAAGTGTGTCCTGATGGTTTCCCATATCTTTAAGCCTTTGGTAGCCGAGAGCTGAGCTAATCATACACAGGGCTCCCTGTACTTTAAGGCTCATGGTTAGTGATTCAAAGCACTTTGTTCCTGGCCGTCTCTAAGACGGCCTGTAGCTATGAGGTCCAAGAGAGGAACCATCCAGTACTAGACCCAAAATAGACGTCAATGTCAACATTACCTGACACTGAGCCTGTACAAGCTATAAGCCTTTGACAAGTGAACATAGCCAGCCTCAATTGGCCCCGGAACCTGGAAGGTTTCATATAAAATATTTATCTAAAAGAAAAAGAGAAAGAGAAAAAGGGAAAGAAATACTTGCCTCGAAACTAACACTCGAAGTGATTGCCATAGCAGTGTCAATCTTCAGGGCTTGATGTCTCAGTGGATGAGAGTGCTTGGTGTGAACACAAGACGACTTTAAGTTCCCAGCCTCTGCCTTAAAGCCAGCATGGCTACATTTGCCTGTAAGCCTAGCACTGGGGAGCAGAAAAAGGCAGATCCTAGGAGCTTGCTGGCCGGCCAGCATAGAGAAAACAGGAAGCTTCAGGTTCCGTGAGAGGGGTTGCCTCAAAATGAAGGTGAACGTGATAGAGGGAGACGTCTGACATCCACCTCCAGTGTGTGCATGTGCACACAGGCGCATACCCCACTCCCACGGTGTCAGAGAACAAAACCGTTGGCTTATACTTTTCAGAGAAAGAACCTGGGGGCTAGGTAGAGAAACAGAAAGATGCACACAGGGGAGTGTGAGTGTTTTTTGAGATGGTGTGAAGCCCAATGCCTGCTAGGAAAGGGTCCCAAGTGTGTTTTGTAGAGGGTGTCCTTGGTGAGAACATGGAGCCGTTAATCCTAGTCACCTGCCTCTTCACAATCCCAAATTCAAAGGGAAGGCTGCAAAAGTGAATTGCAAATTAGACATCGGTTCTAATTTCCCTGTAGAATGCAGCTCATTAAAATCCTAAGGCTTCCTTCTTGGTCAGAGAGCAAGCCTGTGTGGTTTTCATATGCTCACACGTCCCGGGGTTAGTCTAGTTTTACAGGGTAATAAAGAGATCAAACCGCTTTTAGCTGAGTAGCCTGCACTCAGTCTAGTAACAGGTGTTTTGTTTTTGTCTTTATTTTGTTGTTGTTTTGTTTTGTTTTTGCAAACCAGCATTAAGGAAAATTTGTGTTTATAATAATGAGGGGGAAAGGCTATTACTTTACATTGACCTCAAGTTCATGTGGGGTTCTATCACAATGAAAGAAGAAGAGGTTGTGGTGACTCTCTCATAACTGACAGTCTGCAGAAGTGATACCTGAAAACGCAACCTCACTGCTCATCATAGAAAGGAGACCTTTCAGGTTTCATGGAGTACATCTGGCTTTTGACTGGTCAACGGTCTGAACAGCAATTCTCTCCCAGCTGGCCTCTACCCCTGGCAGGTGGCTCTCATTTGTGGCTCTGGCACTTGTTAGAGGTTGATAATTATCTTCCCTTCCCTTTGCCCTTCGGACCTTGTATCCCTTTATCACAGGACCCCAGAACCTTTATCATCCCCTTAGTGTGACTGACCTTGACTCCACATGGAAAAAAAAAAAACCTCATTAAACTGTTTTCAGTTTGTCCTGGCAGCCCTGCTGGGTACCTGACCCAGAGTCCCTTCCTGCTTTCAGGGCGCTAATCCTTAGCTCTGACTGCAGACAGTTATCTAGTGAAAACTCAGGTTTCTGGCCTGTCCTCTTAGGACTGCACTGGGTGGTGCTGGTGAAGGTGGGGGTGGGCAGTGAGAACAGAAACTGAGAAGCACCCACAAAGCAGAAGCCAGGCATTGCTGAAGTAAAACACCTGCTTTCAGCCTGGATTTTTTTTTTTTTTTAGAACCTAGGGGTGAATGGTGTACTGGACTGATTAAGCCACTGATGTGGGGTAGGGGTGGAGTTGAACTGAAAGAGGGGTGTGGAATCACAGTGGAGGGGTAAACACTTCCCTCCAGTAATCCCTCAGTCCATGAAATTGTCTGTAAACTAGACAGTGGTTTATGGGCTGAACAGACCATTTGGGGAGCGGTTTACAGGCAATACATGAACAAAATGAGAGGGTGTGTGTTTTATAGGGTGCTTCATTGGTCCAGTATTTCTGGGTGTGATGTTTCTGTTGAGCACAAAATTTCCCCCAGGATTCTTTTTCCTGAATTCTACTGGGAAAGAAAAACAAGGCTCAGTTGAAAGTTTATCCCAATGTGTGTGTGTGTGTGTGTGAAAGATAGAGAGAGAGAGAGAGAGAGAGAGAGAGAGAGAGAGAGAGAGAGAGAGAGAAATTTTTCTGCCTTTCTTCTTAGATTAACTAACTGGCCAATTTGCACACACACACACACACACACACACACACACACACACACACATAGCTCTATACTGCCACCTTCTGGTCTTTTAGAAATTCTGGAGAAGAAACTAGTTTTTCATGTTCACATGTACTTCAGACCTGATAGATGTCACTTCTTGTTCCAGCAGCTGGTGACAGGTGACTGGTCCTATGAAGGAACAGCAGGGACATCAAAATAAAGTAAGCCGTGGTACACATGATGGCAGAATCACTTCTGGGTCCTGGAGAGCACATGGCTGGGGGAAGACTGGGGTCAGAATAGATATCCTTAAAAGGACTAAGCTGACCCCTAAAGGAGGAGCAGAAATTATTGGTGGCAGGGAGGGTAGCATGAAAGGAAATCATAGGAGGACTTACAGAGGGAATCCAATGAAAGAGAAGATGTCCCTGTGGGGTTAGTGCTGCAGCCGCAAGCATTTTTCTTTAACATATGCTAAGCAGACAATGTTGGTGCAGAGGCAGAGAGAAGTTATTCAGCTGGTGCAAGGGCCTCCAGTTCTGTTAAGAAACCCAGAGTTAAAAATGGAGTCTCTGAACACGTTCTAATCAAAGGAGCAATGTGTTTGGGGTTGCCTTTCAGTCCCTTAGCTTGGGGAAGATTGTAGAGGTACATCTTATGACAAGAGGCAGACCATGGGATTTCCCCAAGTTCTCACGGTACCTTAAGTTGGTTGAAGATAACAGGATAGCAGAATTTACACTGAGTTATTGGCAGTTTTCAAAAGGATAGTGAAAATTCGCTACACAAACTGAAGTCACACACAATGGCTCTGGATGGTTTTGACTTTTGTTTTTGGTGAATACTAAGTTAACTTATTTTTTAAAGCTCAAGAAATCTAAGAATACCATGATAGGGATTGGGAAAGTAGCTGAGTTAGTGGACTGCTGGCCTAGTGTGCACAAAATCCTGGATTTTATTGCCAGTATAGCATGAATCAGAAGTTAGAGGCCATCCTTGACAACATAGTGAGTTCCAGGCGAGCCCAGATAATTCGCTGACCCTGTGTCACTAAATAATCATTTAGTTATTAGTTGAGTGTTAGTCTCATACAGAGCGTGAAGGAGTGAGCTCGCCAAGCACAACCAGCAGGGATGAAAGGCTAAGTCAGTGAACAACAGAAAGACAGACAGACTTCTGAACAGACACACCGACCAGCAGAAACCACTGGGGAAAGCAACAGTCAGCCAGTGTGACTGACTTAGAGTCCCAAACAGCTGTCTTCTTCTGGGTGAGACTTCAAACTAGTTCTTCCTGGCACAGGAAGTTCACATCTTTTAAAAGAGTTTATTTTAATGTGTAAATATGTATGCGGATCTGCCGTGTGCCCTGGGCCTCTAGAGGCCAGGAGAGAGCGACAAAATCCTATGGAGCCAGAGTTTGAGCCACCTGGCATAGGTGCTAGGAACTGAACTCAGACAGACTCTCTGGAAGAGAAGTGTATTCTCTTAATCGTTGAGCCATCTCTTCAGCCCCCACCCACCACCACCACCACCACAGGTATTTTAATAAATTGCGGCTGAGTCTTTTGCGTTGGGAGGGTGTCTGGGCTGTCTGGGAGTGTTTGGCTCCCCGCTGTGTTCTGGGCCAGGGTTTTGACTCCTACATTGCACTCCTTGGTCTTACGGACATGAATGATATCTTCACTTCAAACAATTTTTCAGTTTTCTGTTCCCTTTCTCACAGGGGTCAGGAGCCAGCCCACTGGAGAAAGGATCTCAGAGGACACTCTATAGGATAATCATGCCTGGATCTTAATGGGGGGGGGGGTTCCACCCTGCCTCCAGAGCCAGCTCCTCAGGGAGCTTAAACTGCATGTGACAGTTGACTAACATAACTCACTGTCCTCTGTGACAGAGGGACAGAGAGGCCAGAGAAGAGTAAGAAAGAGTTTCTGCTCTGATAGCAGGGAGGTGAGGTAGAGGGACTCTGAGTCCTGGCCTCTGGGCACACCTGTGGTGGCATTCCCATGACCCTTTCAGGAGACATCCTGTTCCTTCCACTTCCACATGGACAGTCATCTCAATGTCCCTCACACAGGCATGATGTACAGTGACCGGGCCACCTCGTACTTTGAGGCTGGGGGGGGGGAGGGGAAGATGTTGGGAAGGCTTCGGTTCTGCCTCCTTCTTCTCTCTTTAAATGAATGAATGAATGAATAAATGAATGACTAAATAAATGAATAAAAATACCTTTTTTTGTTATTTTTAAGAGGAGAAAAAGAGGAGCATTTTGATTAGAGTCCAGATCTATTCCACAGGAAGCATTATGTGCATGAGGTTCTAGGAATCTAGGGGAGAGGTACAAGGAAGAGAGGAAGACGAGAAAGAGGGGACTGATTGGTTCATTCTCCTGGGATCCGTGAGATGTGGAAATGGACGACACGATCAACATGACCCCCAGATTTTCTGTCTGGGTGAGCCCAGGCGCTCGGGCCACAAATGTGAGAACTCAGGAAATAGGAAACTGTAGGGGAGAATGACAGGCTAAGCTGAATCACCCTTGAGCATTTAGGGTGTGGTTTCCACCAGGTTTGGATTCGGTCAGATAGGTTAGGTCACAGCATCACGCAATCCTCGGGGCAAAGTACTCTCAGTAACTTCGCTTGTGCAAATCTTGAAAAGGAGGAGAAACTGGATTAAAGTAAAAGGAGAGCATGCTTCGTTTGAGGTTTCCTGAGTGGCGTGGAGATATTTCAAGGCATGATTAGCTATTTTCCCTTGTACAGTCTCTTTCTGTTCCTGGAAATACTGTCTACTGCACTGACACCGAGAAACAAAGTCTCACTGTCCCTATAGTCCTCAGTGTCCCTGCCTCTGTACACGTCCTCAGTATGCTAGCCATAGACTGACTGATCTGATATAGTAGCCATCTTGACAGCTATTAAAGCAATCAGCTATTCGGTCTAAGTTAGCAACTCGAAGGAAGCCACTAGAAAAGATGAGAGCCGTTGTTCTTCAAACAAGATGGGAGTTGGGTTTTTGTTGTTGTTGTTGTTTCTTGTTATTGTTGTTTATTGTGGTTGTTTTTTTTCCCACAAAGGGACAACAAAGAGAGGTGGCTCAACATGCAAGCATGGGAACTAGAGTCTCAAAACTTCGAGAATCCACCTAAACCTGAGTGTGGTGGTGCATGGCTCTAATCCCTGTTTACAGGCGAGTTATTCTGTGGTGAACCCTGTCTCAAGGGGGAAGGTGAGGGCTGACACCAGAGGCCTCCGCACAAACTTACCATGGCAGGTGTGAACACACAAACACACACACACATAGATTTTTTTCTTTAAGGGACAATAGTCCAAATTAGAATCAGAACTCTGGCAGGCCAAACACCCTTTAGGTAACAGGAGTAAAATGGGGCTGGACATAGAGTCAGGACCAGCACCCTAGCATTGAGACGAATTTGTCTGAGGGGTTTAGTCCATCACACTAATGCTCTTGAGATTTCCTTTTGGACTTAGACAAATGTCTACTTCATTTTTATTCCTGAGAACATATTTCTTGACTTCGGTTTTAGAATTAAGGGGAAGCTAGAAAACTCTTACTGCCATCAGAGTGTCTGAGGGTTGGGATTATGTCTGAGGGGTGGTGGGCACAGTAAGTAGTTGCTGCGGGTTTCTGTTGGAGGTGGAGGTGGAGGTGGAGGTGGAGCTGGATCAAACTGGGCTTCCTGGAACATCCCCATTGTGTGAGGCTTTGGCTGGATCCATAATCTACAGTGTTCACATGACTTCTTAACTTGGTTGTTATATGGGAAAGTTTGTTTTATAACAGGTCTTACTGGATGAATAACTGCATTTGACAAGTGCCAGGGAGTTGTATAATTCTATGGTTCTTTGCCAACGTTTTCATGGCAGCTTAAGACAGCAACGTTAAAACACTACTCTTATGGTTTTTCAAATATATAACTGCAAAGTCAGGTGAGCACTATTAGTAGCGCTGTCTTAAACCTCAAATGAAATCCTTATTCGGTCACTGCAAATGAGATGAAAATGTAAGATGGTTGGACAGCTGAAGGAGCAGTTGCCAAGAAAATGCCTTGTTCAGTTCCTTGACAAATCTGATAAGGTGTTTTCTGAGCAAGAAAACTGTCCCGGTCAGGAACAAATAATCCATTCAGTCTGTGGGTGAATGAACGCAAATATTTGCACAGCATCCACTGAACACAGAATCTTCTACTAGGTCCCTTTAAAGACAGAGCGAGAAGAACAATCTTTCTACAACTTGACACACACAGGGGATTAATTTATTGGGAGATCCATCACCTCCTCATGGCTTAGAGCGTCTCTGGCAATGTGAGAAAGATGGAAGGACTGTTGAAACATAGGGCTGATCATGTAACAGGAGTCTCGCTCTTCTTTGTGAAGGCAACCCAATTCTGAGAGATTAAGAAACAAACTGATGGAGAAATGCATCGAAGGAAGGCTGGCTCTACTTCCCCTAGCAAGCCATGTATTGTCCATGGCTCCTCAGAGAGCCTTTCACTCATCTCTGGAGGAATGTTCACACACTTAGTCTGTTTATCTTTTTATTTAAAAAAAAAAAGTGTTGTTTTTAATTTTTCCTATAATTTAGTTGTTCATATTCTCTCCCTTTCCCCATCTTACACGCACACCCTCCCTCCCTACTCAGCTTCGTGGTTTCTCTCTCTCAAAAAATATTAATGAAAAAAAGAAATAGAAACTACACACACACACACACACACACACACACACAGAGCACATAAAGAAACAGGGAGAGCCTTTTGTGGTGGCCAGTGGCTCCTGAGCATGAGGCCTGCTCTGAAGATGCCACTACATACCTGGTTCCACTACATTAGAGAAAACGGATGTTCCTTCCCCCAGAAGGTATCAACTTTGAAATTACGTCATGGTTGGGGTTAGGGCTTTATGTCCATTTACTCTTATATATGCTGGAGTTTTGTCTGGTTTGAACTTGTGTAGCTCTTGTCCATGCTATCATGGTCTTTGTGAGTTCATATGTACATCAGCTCCACTGTATCTGGAAGATGCTCTTTCCGTGGGGTCATCCACCACCTCTGACTCTTACAGTCTCTCTACTTCCTCTTCTGCACAGAGCCCTGATCCTTGAGGGAAGGGCCTTGATAAAGGCTTCTTATTTAGGGCCGGGTACTCCAAAGTTTCTCATTCTCTGTATGTTATCTAGTGTGTCTCTGTGCTGATTCCCATCTACTGAAGGAGAAAGCTAGTCTGATGAGGGCTGAGTAACACTGGTCTATGGGCATGTCATTAGGAGTTGTTTTATTGCTGTGTTCACTAAGAAGAATAATAGTTACAGGTGTTCTATTAAGGCCTGTGACCTATCTAGTATAGGTTCTTGGCTTGTTCAGTAGGGTTACATGTGGCTTCTATCTTATAAAAAGGGCTTTAAATCCAACAAAACACGGTTGGCTGCTCCCCTAACATTTGTGCCGCCTTTGCACCAGTGTGTCATGGAGGTACCAGCATAGGTTCCATGGAAATGCTAATGAATATCTTTCTCCTCCTGGAGCATGCATGCTGTCTTCCAGCACTGTGGACATTACTCAGAAGGGGTAAAGCTTCTAGCTGTGCACCAGTTTACTTCCTCCATGTTTGCTGATGTAAGGGAGTGCTGTTTTCAGCAGTAGGGCCTTAGCACCAGGCTATCGAGAGCAACCACTTGCCTTGGCAATTGCCTCTAATGTTTGGGCAAGTCTATAGGATCCCTTTGGCCAAGCACTCAACAAGATGTTACCCATTCCTGGTTCTGGAGGTTTTACTTGGTAATATAAGATACCCAGTTTGGGCACTGTCTCTCCCATTACATGGTGACTCGGCTTAAATCCCTTCCATGTATTTATTTATTATAGGAAGCTCCCACAGAAGTAGGCTTCCATATGACTTTTCCAAAAGCCTTGGTGTTAGCTTTCCCTACATAACTCCGCCATTTGTTCTTCCTTCCTCAGTCCCTCCCTGGTTAATTCTCTAATTATAGTTTCTCCTTTATCTCTTTATGACACTATATTGTATTTCCTCTTCTTTGGATGATTCCTCTTCTACCTCCTCCCCCCCCTCCCCAGGTTCCTTACTAGCCACCCAACCTCTGTAGTTGTTCTAAATGAAACACACATATCCAAAGCTTAAGTTAGCATCCTTAGTTACAAGAAAACACGCAATGCTTGTGGTCCTGCGTCTGGGTGACCTCCTCCCTCGGGACCAAAGTTTCTAGGTGTATCCATTTACCTCTAAATTACATTTTTCATTGTGTAAATATATTGTTTTTATTATCTGTTGTTCAGTTGATAGACATCTATGGAGTGTCCAATTTCTGGCTATTATGTATAAAGCAGCAGTGAATACGAATGAGCAAGCATCTCTGTGGTAAAATGCAGAGCTGGTGGGGAATATATACAGTATATATTATTATATATATAGTATAGCTGAATGTTTGGTAGGTATATTTTCAGTTTTTTGAGGAACCTCTGCACTGATTTCTACAGGGGGTGTACCAGTTTGCACTCCCACCAGCAATGGATACATTTTCCGCATTCTCTGCATCTAACCATAATCTGGTATCATTTGTTTTATTAGTCTTGGCCATTGTGAATGGGGTAAGATGAAATCTCAAAGCGATTTTAATTTTAATTTCCCTGATGGCTAAAGGTGTTGAACATGTTTAAGTTTTTCTCGGCCATTTATGTTTCATCTTTTGAAAATGTCCAGCAAAATAACAGAATACAAAATTAACACAGCAGATCAATAGCCTTCCTATGTACAAATGACAAATGCATTGAGAAAGAATTCCTTTTCTTCAGAGAAACAACACCGCCTTTCACAATCACCTCAAAACTATATTGGGATGACTCTAAGCAAGTGAACGAGGCCTGTATTATCAAAACTAGAAGACATTAGAAGATATGGAAATATCTCCCATATCTGTGGGTCAATAGGATCAACAGTGTGAAAATAGCCATCTTACCAAAAGCAAAGATTCAGTGCAATCCTCATCAAAATTCCAGTGCAAGTCCTCACAGAAATTGAAAAACAAAACAAACTTTTTGTGGAAACACACATACACACACACTGAAGCAAACACACATTCACACACACACTGAAGTACACACATGCATACATACATACACACTGAAGCACACATTCACACATACACATGCATGCACACACACACACACACTGAAGCACATACATGTATACACACTGAAGCACACATTCACACACATGCACACACACTGAAGCACATATTCACACACACACTGAAGCACACACATGCATACACACACACGCACACACAGACATACACACGGAAGCACACATTTACACACACACACACACACACACTCACTAGGATGGTCAAATCAAACCTGAACATAAAAGAACTTCTGGAGGCATCGCCATTCCAGATTTCAAGTTGTATTACAGAAATATAGTAATTAAAAGTAGCAAGGTATTGGCATAAAAAGATACATTGATCATTGTAATAAAATTGAAGATCCAGACACAACTCCACACACATACAAATACCTGATTTTTTTTTGACAAAGAACCTACAAATACTAACTGTAGAAGAGACAGTACTGGTCGAAGTGGATAGCTTCATGTAGGAGAATGAACATAGATTCATATCTATCACCCTGCACAAAACGCAACACCAAATGGATCAAGAACACCAATGTGAGACCAGATAACCTGAATATGCTAGAAGAGAAAGTAGGGACTAGGCTTTAACTCAGTGCACAGGAAAGGACTTTCTGCATGGAATTCCAATAGCACAGGCATTAAGAATAGCAAGAAATGGGACTCCATGAAGCAGAAACGCTTATGTACCATGAAAGAGACCACCATCTGAGCAAAGAGGCAGGCTGCATGATGGGTAAAATGTTTACCAGCTAAGCATCTGGCAGAGGGTTAGCAACTAGAATATACAAAGGGCTGAAACTCTGAACATCAAGAACAGATAACCCAATTTAAAACTGGAATATAGAACCACCGGCCATTTTTATCTTGTAGGACTCAATATTTTATTTGTGTAGTATTTTATTGAGAATTTCTTTTAAAAAAATTATTTTTAAAAATTCGTGTGGAGAGCTATGTGCACATGAGTACTGATGTCCCGGAGGCTGAAAAGTTATGCTGGATCCCCTGGAGCTGGGGTTACAATCAGCTATGAGTCACTCGGTGTTAGTGCTGGGAACTGAACTTGGGTCCTCTGCAAGGGCTTATTCTCTTAATTGCTCAGCCAATCTCTCCAGTGCCTTGCTGAGATTTTTTTTCCTCCTGTGCTATTAAGTATTTTAGTTTGCCGTTGTAGTTTGTGTGTATGTGCCCTGGTCTGATTTTGCTATCAGAGAAACACAGGCTTCCCAAAATGAGTTCAAGAAAATTCCCATCTGGAATTTTACTGGAAAATGTTTATTATGTATTTGGCTTGTAGTTGCCTAGACTTTTCAACCTATTCTATGTCCTTATAAGGGAATCCCAAATGCCCCCTATTCCTATTCAACTTCTTTCTCTTAAAAATCACTTTGTTTCCAGATACTTCAATACTCTACCAGCACTAAATCTCAACAATTAAATAAAACTGTGCCTTTCAGTATGCCTGTCACTACAAATTCTTTTGTATACTTTTTTATTTTATTAAGAACTTTCAGCCAGGTGTAGATGCTGGTAAGCCTGGTTTGAGGTTATACTGGGTTACATAGAGAGCTCTAAGCCAGTCTGAAACATACCATAATGAAATTTTAATGCATAGTAAATTTATGTACATGTCCACTGACAGATGCAGATACATGCTGGTGCAATTACAGTAAATAAAAACTAATCCCCATGTTAAATGTAGTTATTACTATGTACTTAAGGACTTGTAATTCGACTTTATTAAACTTAGTATGGTAAATATCACAATGCGGTTATACTTAATTGCTATTCTAAAAAATGTCTTGTCTTATATTGATAAACACTGACTAACATCTCCAGACATGGCTGTACTTTTCCCATGTCACAAAGTTACATAATGATAATTCTCCAAGTTAATCATTGAAAAATGTGCCCTTCCCTTAAATTTCCCAATTTCTTTCTTAATCTAATCAAGTTGTGTGTCCAATTTCACAATCTAATTCAAGTTAATTTATAACATGCTTTAAAAGTGTTTGTGTTAAAAAACAGAATGAGAGCTCTGGTGGTTTTGATGGTCATTTCTTGAAAAATTCATTTTATACATCACTACATGCTGCATCTGTTTTAAGCCATAACAACTGTAAAATTCTGAAAACAATCCCTCTTCCAACAAATAGAACCCTAAGTACATGCTTATAAAATATAGAATTATAGCCTTCGAAAACACAAATTAGAACATTTACTGTTACTGCTGAGTTCTCTGCTAAGCCTAGGCACTCCGTAAACTAAGCAGATAAAGGTTTGCCAGACTCTAGAAAGCTTCTCTGTCTTTCCCCAGCTCTGCTTCTGTGTGTGCTTCTGAGACAGACTTGTGATCTCAGAGAACACTGTCAGGAGCAAGGCTTCAGGTCACGGTAGCCCAGCACAGAACACCGAGGTCTCTGGAACTCAAAATGTCAGGACAGTCCGAATGCTGAAATGGAAAAATGATAGCTTTTAGTCATGTGTTGAATGTGTGTGTGTGTGTGTATGCATTATATATTCAATCAAGAAAAACTTTCCTTCCTATTATAGAAACTCTGTGGTTAAGCCTGTTATGGGAAAGACATCTGGGTTTGGTGTCCACCCCTTCTGTGCATTCTGGCAGGGAACCAGAGCCGACCGACACTGAATTGACTCTGGAAGCATCTGCTTAATTGTCGTCATTAACAGGAAAGATTCTGTCCAGCAAACACAGGCCTAAGGCTGTGGTGGGGAGAACAGGAAAGATAATCCAGAGGTTGTGGGGTTCTCAATGCACAAGAGATGGTAAAAGTGGGCAAGACCTACTTCCCCTGCATCCCCAGATTGTTCAGGGGCTGGGGGAGAGTGGGTGATACATTCTTCATTACTGAATATTAGATAACTTAAATTAGATAAATTAAGTAAATTTATTATTTAGTAGACTAGATAAATTAAAGTGGACTTCAGTTCAGTAATAAAACCCTTCCTAGATACTGGTTTTGGGGACAGCCTGAATGTGTCTGCTACTGAAGAACTGACTAGGATTGGAAAACACAACAGGAGGCCCACTAAGTTACCATGTCAGCACATCCAGAGCAGCCACGATCAGACTTGGCCAAGAAAAGGACCTTGGGCAGGGAGAGGAGAAGGGGGTGCAGGCTGCCTGCAGGACTCAGCATTGCTTTGCACACAGTGGGCAGGAGTCAGGATGATGCAGAATGAAAGCCATTCTGTGCTTAGGTGTAGAAATGCACTGTCCTGTGAACTGGATGTGAATGGGACACTCTGGGGGTCCTTCATGGAAATAGGAGGGCTCAGGTTTACAGATGTTATTTGGGAAGTTACTGCACTAGGGAAATAGTAGGGTCTAATTTCAGAAAGTAATTTTGCATATTTGGAAAACAACAAGCAATTGTTTTGCAAGCCATATTAAAATATGGGTTTTGTTTATAAATGAGCTTTGACATTTGCTTCTGGCGGAAACCCATCTGTGGTTTACCTGTTTAAAAATGAAAATTTAAGCGTACGTTTATAATGTTATGATTCTGTAGACTGCACCAGGCATAAAGAGAATGTTAAGAAGAAATGTTAGTTGCTATTGCTAGCAGGATCCAAACCCTCTGCGCACTGTAGATGCTCAATATTTATAGAACCAATGAATGTCGTCCATTTTGATCTTGTAGGCGTGTCCCAGACATCCATAAGGGTAACTGAAATTGGACTTCTTCATACTCCACCTGGTTCTTGCCCAAGTGATCAGAAGGGAGAAGGGGTATGCCGGGAGCACTCACTGTTTCCCTGAGGAGCACTCACTGTTTACCTGAGGAACACTCAGTTTCCCTGGCCCTTGCAGGGCTCTAGGTGAGAAGTCTGGCTTGTGTGGTACACAGTTCACTCTGGCACAGCTCCCATGAGACTGTATATTATTTATTTGCCTTTTATAACTTCAGTTTTATCATCTGAATAGGGCAAAAATAACATCTGAGAAACAAAACCCAGGAAACAAGCGCAGTTAGCAAAGAGCTTTGGGAACTGTGCCAAAGGTCATCATGGCCATGTGTGAGGATTCTAGCAGCTTTATAAATTTAAAAAATGGCCAATGAGATCCATCTGCTGTGGAACACTAAAGTCCATGGGATTTTAAAGAGCTCATATATGGATGACATTCTAAGAGTAGAAAGATGAGTTAGAGAAAGGACTGAAGGAGTTGAAGGAGTTTGCAATCCCATAGAAAGGACAACAATATCAACCAACCAGAACCCCCAGAATTCCCAGGGACTAAGCCATCAACAAAGGAGTACACATGGCTCCAGCTGCATATGTAGCAGAGGATGGCCTTGTCAGGCATCAATGGCAGGAGTGGTCCTTGGCCCCACAAAGGCCCGATAGATGCCCCAGTGTAGGGGAATCAAGGGCAGGGAGGTGGGAGTGAGTGGATGGGTGAAGGAACACCCTCATAGAAGCAGGGGGAGGGAGGATGGAATTGGGTGTTTCCGGGAGGGAGGGAAACCAGGAAAGGGGATAACATTTGAAATGTAAATAAAGGAAATATCCAATTTTAAAAAGAAGAAGTAGAAGAAGAAAGAAGTAACTGTGCTCACCTGGATAGTTTGAATAATCCAAAATAAAAAACCAAAGGAAATGGATACATTTATAAATATCAAAGTTTCAAAGTAGCCCATGGGAGAGAGTCAAAAGCCACCACACATACCTTTTCCCCGAATACAGCAATTCAAATCCTTCATTGATGTTATTAAAAGGCAAGGTGTGGGTTATCAACTGGTCCAGGTCAAACTTCTTTTCCAGGAACTCAGTCACCAGTTTAGGTACATCATCTCTGCTCTTCCACCCTGTGGGGGAATTCAAGTTTGTTCTCTGTGCTTTGTTACGTAATCCTCACCTTCCAGGGCATGGTGTTTGTGTCATTTCTCTTGTGCATTATGACCGTCCCTTTCCCACCCCTTGAAATTCCCAGCAAATAAATGAGCTGTGTCTCTCCCACCTTAAGAAATAAAGGCTAACAAACCCCTCGTTGGCTCCTGGTCTCCTTCCAGTTTCACATCTCTGTGCTGTACACAATTGTCCACATTTGTACACAGACACCATCGTCCAGCATGCATTGTTTCTGGTTCCAGCCCCTTTGATTTTCTAGTGAGCTCACTCTACAGAGATTCATACTTTAGCCCACTGATGCTTCAGCTCTAGTCAAGGTTACCCCACCTGCATTTTGACACAATGGTCAGTAATGATTCCTGTATTTGTGTGCACTCTAGGGAGTGTTTGCCGTGGATTTCTCTGTCTCCTGCTCTGCTCTCTTGCTTCTGGTCATTTGTTATCAACATTATTCTCCTACTTCAGCTAAGAGAAGATTTTGTGACTCTTCCACATCTCTCAGACATAAGGAACAGATAGCTATCTTTTGTGTGATTGCTATGAGTGCTCCATTTGGGGTCATTACCACTCATCCTTGGAAGAAAGTGTTTTCAGGGGGAGGAGTCGAGAACAGAAGTCTCTCTTACTTGATAGGCAGGAAAGCCAAAGTTACTTCCCACTGTCCAGAGGCCCAGTTGCTCTTACCTCCAAAGATGCAGCCCTTCCACGTACGCCCAGTGAAGAGCAGCATTGGGTCATAGGTGAGCATCTTGGCTGACGGAGGAGCACCAACCACCACACTGGTCCCATAGTTCATATGGCAAGATGAGAGTGCATCAACCTGAGATTAAAATGAAGGTGATTGTTGCTTATGGAGATCGTGGACTCGGAAATGACCAACGGATGGCCAGGGTTCCAGTAGTTAACATGGCTTCCATCAACAAAATCAAACTTGGTCTTTAGGTCTCTACTTGATTTAAAAATTCCCAATGCAACTTTAGTCCTTAGTAATTAATCTCCTGTGGCTCTTAAGGTATGAAGTAGCCTTAACTGTGCCAGTGTAATTGTGGTTCTTAGTACATTTAGTCGATTCTCACTGACTAACAAGACAGAGGAATCCCTGTGATACTTTTATAACAACATCAACATCTCAGACGAGCCTTAAGTTATTTGAGCTAAATGAAATTGAACTAATTAGTTAGAATGTTTGAAATTTTTTGTCTGAAAATTAAATCAAATACTAAACTATGGGGCAAAGGAGTTTCTTCTCTCGGTGACATCTCCAAGGGTAAGGCAATGGTTTTGGTCACCTACTCTTTCAGTTAGTCATTAATAACACTTTGAATTAAAACAACAGTAGACTTCATAGTGGATCCAGCTCTTTGCTTCGTAAAGTACAACCTAGACTGCCAAGGTTGCTACAGAATAAAGTGTAGGTGACACTACAAAAGGGATATGACAGTGACCATGAGCTGAAAGCTTATCTCAATTACCAAATGCTTCAGAGAAATTTCATCTATTATGCAACTGTTAGCAAAATGGGTTTTGTTCCGTTTTCCAGTTCTCCTAATTCCAGGTCAGGACTTTCTAATTCCAAGTACTGTGTAAAGTCCAGCACTGGGGTGCTACAAGAGAGACATAATTCAGGATGCGAAGTTTGTGTTCTGTAGGGATTGAGAGGCAGGATAAGCAAGCTCACATGAAGGATTTGGAGGAGGAGATCACATTTTAACCAATCTCCTTTTCCCCAGATCCCCTCATTAACGTTTTTTAGTCTGCATCACAGATTCAAGAATGGAATAAGTTTTGCTAAGACTGCCACATGTACAAGGAAAACTATGGACCCCAGGTTGCCTCCCTGCCCTCTAGTCACATGAGAATGGCGTGATATGATACTTACAGGATCAGGTAAAACTGATCTAAAGATTGTGACTTTTTAGGTAAAACTGCTGTTATGTTTTTCATTGTATTTTTATGCATTTATTTGTATATGGGCATGACAACGGCTGAGTGCTCGCTATGGTGCATACATGGAGATCAGAAGACAAACTGGTAGGAGTTGGTTCTTTCCTTCTGCATGTGAGTCTTGGGAAGCAAGCTCAGGTCATCAGGCTTGGAGACAAGTCCCTCTACTCACCGAGCCATCTCAGCAGCCCTGTGGTTTTTGGCCTGAGTTACAGATATTTCCATAATTGATTGTTAATGAAGCTATGAAAAATCCCTTTTAGGCTCAATACATCTTGTAGGTTGGGTACTTTGTGGCTTCCTGAATCTTGAGTCTTACCATGGTCTCAAGACGGCCAATAACTTCAAAAGTATACTGTACGGTGTTGCCTGTCATGTCGGATAGCACCTCACTGATGGGCTTGGTGGAGTCCTTGGGACTGATACACTCTGTGGCACCTACGGCCAGGGCTTTCTGGAATTTGTCTTTGTTGATGTCGATTCCAATGATCCTGGAGGCACCAGCTGCTTTACAGCCCATGATGACTGACAGGCCAACTCCTCCCAGACCAAAGACTACACAAGTGGAGCCAGGGGTGACCTGTGGAGAGAAAGGTTCCTCAAAGAGTTAACAGCGAAACCGGCAAAGCATTCTCAGTGTCCGGAGCACAGACGTCACGGGACTGCCATGACGTGGGCCAGATGAATGAGGGTGACACATGAAGACTCACAAGTGGAAGGATGACTGAGAAAAGAAGTATTGGCTGAAGCCCAGCAGTATTTGCCAGATGAACAGAAGGTTTTCCTAAAGGCTTAGCCACAGACCAGAAGCCTTTGTACCCTGCCTGGCCCTACTCCCAACCCCCTCTGCTCTTATAGGAGGCTTAGGCAAACACTGAGGCCTCCCTATTGTCTTTCCCACAAAGCCCTCTGCTTTGTTTTAGGCTTGGTCTGAAGGACAGCACTGAATAACCCTGACTCTGAGTCATTTTGAAATATATTGTCTTTTTTTGAATCCTGCCAAGTTCAACTTCCATGCCACATGCAATTCAATGTAAAAGTTACCATACTTAAACCAACTTTGGGCTTTGTACCCGGCACTGTGCTAGATTAAAGAAGGATTCAGCCCGTGGTTATTTTCCTGCTAGAAGAATAACAAAGATTGGATCCAAGTGATCATTTAAAAACTCACTAGCATTTTCATGTGATATGGCAGCTGTGCTGATCTTCCCTGTATCCTCCAACCCACCTGTTGAAACGTGAACCTTTCGTACCTCAACATCTTGTTTTGTTTGAAGAATGTCTTTGCAGAAGTCATTGAGCTACAATGATGTGGCTGAGAAAAGCTTTGCTGTGGTTTGGATGAAGTTAGAGCTGTCTTTCATGGGCTTGTGTGCTGGGGACTTTGTGTGCAGAGTAACCGACCATGAAAGAGGCCATGAAACCTGTGTGGCCTAAGGGTGGGTGAGCAGGGTGTTGAAGGCACTGGCCTCAGCGGGGATTCATTCGTGGTTAGTTTCCTGGTGAGTGGGCTGTGGTAAGATAAGGTCACACGTTGTACTGTGCATGCTGCCTCCTATCTCAGCACCTACGCTTCGAGAGAGCTTGGAGGGGTCCCTAGCCAAAGGCTGAACAGATGGAACCACGTGGTCTTCAAAACTGCGAGCCTAATAAAACAGCTTTCTTTACCCTTGTTCAGGGTTGCTGTTATAACAACATAAAACCGACTAGCACATCCCTGATTCAATGTGACTGGTGTTCTCACAACACCAAATGAAACTTAGATATTGTTGTGTTTTATAAAAAGAAAAAGAAGCCAGGGATGTGTTTGGTGGGGTTGCGGTGTGATGTGGGGGAAGGGGGTGCCTATGCAGGGCCCATGCTGAGGTATCCCTTCCCCCTGAGGGACCAGCCATACAATGGTATAGTATAGAAGAGAGTTTATTTACGGCACGGGGAAGAGAGTTGAGGGAGTAGAGACAGAGAAGGGGGGTGGGATGGGAGAGAGAGAGAGAGAGAGAGAGAGAGAGAGAAGAGAAGAGAAGAGGAGAGGAGAGGAGAGGAGAGGAGAGGAATAGAGAGTCCAGCCGTGAGCACATGCAGAGAGGGGGGAGGGGAATGGAGGGGGGAAATGGGGGAGGTAGTAGAAGCAAGAGGAAAAGTGAGAGTAGGGAACAAGCAGACCCTTTTATAGTGAGTCAGGCATAGCCGGTTGTTGCCAGGTAACACATGTGGGGCGGAGCCTAGAGGGAATGCCAACAGATATAACGATACAGTAAGGAAAATGATGTGAAAAGACTGGGCTATTAACATCCATGTACACGGCAAGAAGAGAGGCCTGAAGCAGGCCCTCCCCCAGCAGCTGGAAGGAACCAACCGTGCCAGCACTCCAATTTTAGACTTCTGACCTATGGACTTCTAGGACTCTGTGGCAGTCGACATTTGTTGTTTAAGCCACCCAGTCTGCCACACTTCACTTATAGACTCTCCAGCAAGCTGACATAGCATCACCAAGATGCATTTGGTGGGAAAAAGAGATCCGGGGAAGCTAAACTTTAGTGATTTGGCCAGAAGGAGATGCGGCAGCGACAGGAAGTAAATCTAGAAGCTGAAGAAGCTCCATGTATTTAGAAATAAAATTTCGACTTTGATCCCACCTCTTTCAAATTGCTTTAGGGTTCTGTGAAAATCCCCTTCTGAAAGGCTGTCAGGCGGGAAGGCAGAAGCTATGCTAGCCGGCCCCAATTCTTACCTTGGCAGTTTTAACAGCAGCTCCATAACCCGTGGAAAATCCACAGCCGATCAAGCAGGCTTTCTCAGGCGGAGCCGCACCGTCAACCTTCGCTACGGAGGATTCGTCCAGCACCGTGTACTCGGTGAAGGTGCTGGTGTTCATGAAGTGCTGGACCGGTTTGCCCTTGCAGGTGAATCTGGTAGTGCCGTCAGCCAATACTCCGCGGCCTGTCAGACTGTTTGATACATCAAATGTACACATTCCTTATGTCAATCCAGAAACTACCATGGGGTACCCAAATGACTGGGTGAAAAAAAACGGCCACCTACTCGCTCCTAATGCAGAGATTGCCCTCTGGGTTCAGGCAGGCGTTGCATTCTCTACACTGTGGTAGAAAGAGGGGGATGACTTTGTCACCTAGAAGGAAAGTAGCGTGACATAAGATGTCATTCATTTGTATTAAAGTATGAAGTAAGAAGGTTTGGTGGCTCATGCCTGTAATCCCAGTACAAGATTGATATAGGAAGATTGCCAGGTCAGCCTGGGCTATGTAGTGAGTTTCAGGCCAGCCTTGGAACGTTACTTTGAGGAACACAAATAGTTACATTAATTAACTAGTTGAATAATTAACAGGTGAAACAGGTGTGATTTGAACCTATATTATACACAAAAATGTCTTTAAATGTTTCTGGGGGGGCTTGAGAGATGGCTCAGAGATTAAGAGCACTGACAGCTCTTCCAGAGGTCCTGAGTTCAATTCCCAGCAACCACATGGTGGCTCACAACCATCTGTAATGGGGTCTGATGCTTTCTTCTGGTGTGTCTGGAGACAGCTACAGTGCACTCATATACGTAAAATAAATATTTTAAAAATATTCTAAGAGTTATAAGTACTACAAAGCAGTGTTAAAGACTGAGATTTGGCGAGTTGACTTTACTAGGTACGATTGGCGTGCCTACAGTTCCTTTAAGTTGCGTCTCTCTGCTGACCCCTAGTGGATCATGTGCTGTTCCCTTTAACATTATTAATTAAGGCCTCCATACCTGGTCTCACTGTAGTGACCCCTTCTCCAACACTCTCCACAACCCCAACTGCTTCATGCCCCACAATCACTGGAAACTTAGACACCATCGATCCTTTTATTATATGGTCATCTGTGCGACAGATTCCTGTGGCCAAAATCTGTGTTGAAAACAAATAAACAGCAATGACATTGCACGGCCAGCAAACAGTTCTCTTGAACTCTGCATCATTTTCTCACATTATGGAATTGCTGCTAAACCAGCCTGAGCCTAAAGCAAGCCTCGGGCCACGAACTCTGGCTTTGAGGACTTAGGGCATTGCTGCCTCTCTTCCAGCTTGGATCTTTATGCCTTCTACAGGGAAGAGGTCAAAAGAGATTAGCATAAAGGCCCCTAAACATGGACGTCTAGACCAAAGGTTGTCCGAAGGGCGGGGGGGCGGGGCATTACAGGAAGCTATTACTTCTGAGGCACACTGGAGTTCCTAGTGAGAATCCTCTAGGTGGCCCTGGTAGCACAGGCCTGCAGTCATATCCTTTGGGGATACGGAGGGAAGAGGATCATCAAGTTCATGACCTACACAGGCTACAAAGTGAGTTCAAGGTCAGCCGCTGTGACTTAGTTAAGACCCTGTCTCTAAGCAAGATGTGAAAGCATAGCTAGGGGCTGGAGAGATGGCTCAGCGGTTAAGAGTGCGGACTGCTCTTCCAGAGGTCCTGAGTTCAAATCCCAGCAACCACATGTTGGTTCACAACCATCCGTGATGAGATCTGATGCTCTCTTCTGGGGTGTCTGAATACAGCTACAATGTACTCATTACATATAATAAATGAATAAATCTTAAAAAAAAAAAGAAAGCATAGCTAGAAATACATTTCCTTGGGAAAGTACTTGCCTGGCATGCATGATGCCCGAAGTTCTGTTCCCTGTGGCACATGCTACCTACATACATACATATATACATACACACACATACATACATACATGCACACATACATATCTCAATACCTTGCCATCCCAGAAGATTTTAAGACAATTCTTGGTCATGACTATTGTTCATTTTTTATCAAGCACTACATCCGTCAAAATTCAACAAATATTCTCTTTAATAAGTTAGATCAGCATTGTAATTGGTGCATTTCACAGCCAGCACGATCATTTCCTAACAACAGACATGATCAGTGGGTAAGTTAGCTGGGAAACCTATTTTTAAGAAGCCAACCTCTGGGCTGGAGAGATGGCTTAGCAGGACCCAGGGTTGGTTCCCAGCATCTATATGGTAGCTCCCAACTGCATCCCTGCAACTCCAGTTCCAGGGGATCCAGTGGCCTCCTCTAGCACTGACCACAAATGTGGTGGTATACAGACATATGTGCAGACAAACACCCCCACGCATTAAATCAATAAATCCATAGATATTTAAAAGGAAGTTGGCTTCACAACAATGGCTTTCTCTGTGTAAATGACACCGGTTTCCATGTTTCTGTGTTCCAAGCCCCTTTCTTACCTTAACACGGACTTCCTTAGCCTTTGGTGGGGCCACCTCGATTTCCTCAATGGAGAAGGGCTGGTTCACTCCCCATAGGACAGCCGCTTTGCACTTAATAACCTAAGAACCCAAACATGGTTATTGGAGCTAATCATGCATGCAAACCTCCTGAGTCATAATAATAGTCTCAGAGAAGCATGCCTAACATTCTGATTTTCTAAGAATGCTTGCCTTCCATTACAGAACTTAAAGCCCTACAGATCATCTTGTGTGGACCTTTGTCTGATGAAATGATCTGAGAAATCAGCCCAGAGACATGGAATGACAAACCCAAGACCACGCAACACATGTGGTCAGGGCTGGGATTCACACAGTCTTTAATAAACTCGTCTATTGGTATGATTTCAAATGCAATAGATAAGTACACCTGTCATCTCCTTAACAAAGGACAAGTCTGTAACCCAGGAAACACAGAGATCTGTCTGTAAGAATTTAATCTGGCCTTAAATTACATCTGCAGCCACGTGGCAATGGTGAAGCAATGAGATGACCCGCAGGAAGACATGGGCTGTTACCGTGGTGAAGCCTGAGGACTGTGACTGTGCTGCAGGAGCATCACCTGTGTCTTTGCATCTCCTCACTGTTGTTTAAACCTAGCCCAAGTCAGAGATGCTTACCTTGTACAGACAGTATCTACCCAGCAATTGGCTGCCAGGCACTTCTGCTAACTGGTTTTAGTAAGATTATCAAATTCTAATGTGTGTGAGAGGGAGAGGGAGTCTATAAGTTGGTTTCTGACTTCCACAAAGTGGAACACAGGCACCTATAGTCACTCAAAAATGCACATGCATGGCAAATACACATGCACACACACACATGCACGCGCACACACATGTGCACGCATGGTGGGGAAGGAGAGAGAGAGCATACAGGTAAAAATAAAACAAAATGTAAAATACTCATTGTGTCCTGATTCACAACACATTATTCCTCAACATCTTGGCCAACTCATACAAGCCCCTTCAGACACCTCAGTGCCTTTCTCATGTGAGAAACTACATGTGAGAAAGTTGCTAGGGACAGTGACAGAGAGCACAGAGTAACTTTTATATTTAACAATGGTAGAAAAAAAATGCCATAGAGGAAACAATTGCTCCTCAGAGGCCATTATCCTGTCCTCTCATCCTGCTGTGTAACTCAGGCTTTAGGCTGGCCCCAAACTTAACAATCCTCCTGTCTCAAGCTCCTGGGTGCTGGGAATACAGCATGTGCAATGATCTCCACGTGTTGAATGCTGACGGACAGCAGGCTGTCTCAGCAGAACACAGAGGTGCTCTGAGAGGATGCGTAATGTAAAATGGTAAAAGTCGCTTTCTGTCTGGCACACAGAGAGCTTAATCAAATGTATAAAGGAAGTATCAAGGTCTCCAGTCACTGGTCTGCCCACCTAACTGCTCCTCTATCCCAGGAGATGCGCATGGAGAACTTAAGCCATATACATATATATATATATATATATATATATATATATATATATATATATATGTGTGTGTGTGTGTGTGTGTGTGTGTGTGTGTGTGTGTGTGTGTGTGTATGTGTACAAATTTACCACATATCTTGTGGTATGTTTCTTTTTGGTCTTAAGAACATTTTTAAGAGAGCAGAAATAACAAGCTATAGTTCTCTGTTTATCAAGTTAATAATGACTTTTTACTGAACAAGAATGCCTGATTTTGTTTAAGCAGTAAAATGGGCGAACCTACTCAGGTTCGCCTCTTCGGAAGGCGATCTGCTCAGTACATCAAGACACTTGAGCATGTATTGACATTTTTATCCCACAGTTCCAGTTTAAAAATCAGCCTCGGGGAGAACAAAGTGTAGGGGGAAAAAATATGCTTCAGAGGTTGTCTCAGGACTATAAGGGAAATATGTAAACAAGAACAGAGGAAACTGACCTAAACCTACACATCAGTGTAAGATACTGAACAGCCCAGTGGTTAAGAGCACTGACTGTTCTTCCAGAGGTCCTGAGTTCAATTCCCAGCAGCCACACGGTGGCTCACCACCATCTGCAATGGAATCTGATGCCTTCTTCTGGTGTGTCTGATGACAGCGATAGTGTGAACTTACATAAATAAAACAAATAAGCCTTTTTAAAAAGATGGAAAATTAGGTCAAAGATATTTGTGTGTTATATGAGTAGAGCACATAAAATATGGTTGAGGAATATATAAGGAAACAAGCCAGGCAAAAACTGTCAGTGCTAGTTTGATAATATGAGAACATGGCTTGATTTCCTCCATATGTTGTTCATCCTGATTCTCTAGAATAAACATTGTACTAGCCCAAAGTCGTCATTACATTTGTATGTTGGAGCTCTAATGCTCAGTACCCCAGAATCTGATGGTAAGCAATTGCGGACTGGGTCTTTTCACGTTGCAATGGAGTTACAATGTGGTCACTGAAGTTAGACAGAGCAGTCCTGTAGGCTATTTCCACAGTGAGGTTAAGGGAAGGGAAGACCATGTAGAAACACAAGCAGAGTACTCCTAAGCAAAGGAAAAGGCTCCTAAAGGAACCAATCTTGTCCACACTCTGTTCTCAGGATCCCAGCTTCCAGATGTATGAGCAAATAAATCCTTGTTCTTTATGCCTCACAGTCCTGGTACTTTGTTAATGGCATCTTTAGCAAGCTATTATAATCATTTTTTATTTTTTTTAATGAAGCATCAGAAAATTAACAGGAGGAGTCCTGATATTAAGGGAACCTCTCTTCCTGAGATGCATGGAAACAGAAGGACAGTTTGGGGACCACATCACCCACCCACCCCAAGTCAGCATTCTAAATCTGTTGTGCTATTTGTCATGTGTGCTGGATTCCTGATCATAGTTAGGAGCGCCGCCTGGAGTTCCCGAATTCCCGGTTACTGGAAATGTTCTAACAGTGGCTGGGCAGTCACATGACGGAGGCCACAGAAAGGGCTGTGTGGAGTTGAAAGTGTTTTAAGATTCATTCCAACTCTGTCATTCATTTCTAAGGGCAATGCTCCTGACTCCACAGTGCGAAGCTAACTCTCCGGATTATCGATCGGTCTTTACTGGATTTCTGACTCCAACTAAGATGTTTCCATTCCGTTTCTCTTCAATTGCGGGGAACGTTATTTCAGGTTCTAGTGTTCAGACCTCCTCTCTCATGCTTCCCAGACTTCAAACATCATCTTTAGCTTCCTAAAATTCTAAGGAAGACTAAATGAAGTTGTTTAAAAGTAACGCCAAAAACAGTTCCCAACATCTCAAGCGGTTACACACGCATTTAAAGCAGGAACCCGATCAACCCAATCTGCAAGAGGGAGAAAAAAGCCAGCCTTGTTTTCTGAGTTCCTGTCACTGTTCTGGCCCTGTCATCTTCTAAAGGAATAAACATGCTTTATCCACAACACGGTCCTATTTTCCAAGAGTGTTTGCAATTGTACTGTGATATAAAACATGTCCTCAGAAACTCGGAACGTGTGGTTTCTTTGTTGTCGACTTTGCATTCCTGAATTAACATTTTCCATTCTCAACAGTAGGGCACTATCCCCCAAGAGCTGCACAGGAGATCCTGGACCCTTTAGACTCTAGAAAGGGATTGGGGAGATACCACTGACCCTGTTGAAGTCTCCTTATGGAAACAGTTTGCTATCCAGACCAAATGACTGGCTAGCTGGAAATTAAACTATGAATAATGTCCATAGAAATCATAGTTCTCTACTTCCCTTCCCTGCTTTCTGGGAGAACGTTCAGCATGTGGTTTTCAATTGAATCCTGCTGCTATTGTATTCTGATGCAATTTACCCACATCTCCCCAACATGTGCTTACTTAACAGCCTTGCCTTCCTCAAGAAATAGTATTTTGTTTCTCTCCTGGATTCAGATCTCTCAGAAGCAACCCCCATTATTAGCTCAAGAGACCGAACAAGCCGAAACGTTTCCCTTACTTTTCCAGCGGTGCCCATCCTGCCTCTCCTGGGTGTGTGGTCTGCAAACAGGAACGTCTTCTGAGTATGCACGGTTCACTCTTCTATGAGTACCAGCATCTTCCGCCTTCAATAAATAGCGTGACTTGGAAGTTCTGCTTGCCTTTGGCAACATGATTCATAGCCTTAGAATTTTCCCAACCCAAGAAGCTCCACCCTCCTGCAAGTCAAGTGGTGAAAAGAAACACAATACACATGATGATTAGACAAAAATAAGAATCTAACAAACATTGGATAATCAAGTCTACTATGAAGGACCAGAAAACACCCTTACCCATTTTATTTTAGAGAATATAAAAACAGGTCGTGTTAGTTCAGCTCCGTCCAACTGACACAGAGTGCATTGCATTGCTTCTACATGCAAGCTGCTCTGTCAGGCAGCTGACTTTAGATATGTGGTTAGGCATTTGTATTTGCACTCCATTTGTACTCGATATAGCTTGGAGAAAATGTGGTTAAATATAAATGAGGGTTGGGGTATGACTCCATAGTAGAGCACATGCCTTGATCTGGTCTCCATTCTTAGCAACACACACATACAATTGTATATCATGTACGTATGTTGTGTTATTTGTCACACACACTGCATTCTTCATTATAGTTAGGAGCAGTTGCCTCAAGTCCCTGAATTCTCTATCACTGGGAATATATGTTTGTATGTATGCATAGTAGATGCAAGAAAATGTATAAAACCAGTAAAGGCGATGGAGATGGGAAATTATAACTTGTCCTTGCTCTCAGGACACCTGTCATTTGGCTCAAGATCACATTATTTACCCACAGAATTGCTTACTGCTTACGCACATAGGTATCCAGAAGTACCGAGAGGGAATCAGAATCCTGCTATACAAAGAGGCTCTTGCATTCCTAAAGGAAACTACTTGTGCAAGCATTTGGCTGTTCCATCATTCCAAGCCACTGTTGTCCAGTAGGCAGCAACACCAGACCCTTCTGGATCTGCTTTTGCCTTTGAGAGGAGAGTGTCCAAGGTATTTATGTGACATTGGCTAGCTGTCACATTGGTACACTACTGCCTCCAACAAACCCTCCATACAGTGACAAAATTTCACTCCTGTGGGGTGACACAGTGAGGCAGGTTTTCTGTCTTTAGACAAAACTCTTCAGTCCTGAAATATAGAATAAGGGCTCTTACCAACCCGGAAGATATTTGCCAGAGTTTGTTGTTCAGCTACTTACACATTGACAAAATCTTTCCTCTGAATAACGGAAAACATGGCCACAGGTCTCTCGACATGATGCAGTAGGTGCTGTAAGTCCGATTTCACACATATTTATATCTAATTCAGAAGTGGTAATTATAATCAGTGATTCTAGTGCATTGGCCAAAGTAAACCCAGTAGGTAAAAGCATTGCCAGTGGACCAGGCTCGTATGCAAGTGGTGTTGTTTTGGCAGCAATGGTGGAGAACCCCAGCTCATGTTGTAGGCATGGAGGAGAAGAGATAGGCAGGTATGGACACAGACAGACATTCTGAATCTCAACCATCAAAGACCAAGCCCAGGCTCAGCAACAAAAGCTTGTTTTCTTCAGAACAGAGGCAAAAGAACTAACAAGGGTGGAGCTGGCTCCAAGGCAGCAGAGAGCCAACAAGGGTGGGGCTGGCACAAAGGAAAAGTTTCTCAGTTGATAAACTCCTTAAGGGTTTTGCAAGACTTCATAACATACTAGGCTGAAAAGTAACTATTCTCATGTTGATCTGCCAGGTGATGCTAAATAAGGTTTTAATGTTGCCAATCCATCTCTCCCCAGAATCAACTAGCTAAAAAAATGTCCAAAGCTGAAAGTTGGGAAGTACCCAATTAAAAAATTATTATGCTGGGGGGTGGGGGAGACTTGGAATCCAGGAAGAGCTGAAAGGAAGGAAAAGACAGACGGCTATGATCAAAATGTATTGTATGTGTGTGTGAAATTCTCAGAGAATAAATACAAATTCTATATGGAAAGGCACACTAAAAATGCACAGCTTGAAGTCTCCAGGGTAAGGCATCAGGTTACAAGCTTCCTCCTCCGAGCAACAATGCAATGAATGAGAAAAGTCAAATGGCAAAGGATAGAAGGTGATGCTTTCTGAACAGGGAGAGGCTGGGAGCAAGGGCTAACACAAAGGATGTAAGATGAAAGCCTAAGTAGGGAAAAACAGCAGAACGCACAGCAAAGGAATGGACAGCACATGGCTAATCCCTGGCTTTGGACCGGCTCAGGCCTGAGTACAGAGGAGGACACTGTGCGGCAGGGAGTGACTCTGCTTGGTGGTACAGCTGTGCAGAGGAGCCACAGTTGTCACACTCAGTGTCTTACAGGGCAGTGCCAGGTGCCATCCTGGGGGGTAAGGCTAAGAAGTAAGTTTAAAACTGTGATTGTTCACGAGACAAAGGCAGATCTTGAATGAATAGGCTAATGACTCAGGGCAAGCATTAGGAAGCAAGTATAAGCTAAACCGAGAGGAACTGGACAAATCAGTGAACTAGAAACTCAAGCGACAATGGAGACAAAGATACAAGTAAAACTTTGCATCTTTGAAAAGATAAAGATCAAATAGTCCTTAGCCAAACTAGCGAAATGAAAGAGAAGACCAAATTAATGAAATAAAAGAAAGACAGAAGAACAGACATGAGGCAATCATGGGAAAAAAATACTTGACCATCTTATATTCAAAGAGCTGGAAAGTCTAGAAGAAATGAATAAATTCAGAGACTCATATAACATATAAAGTTTGTATTCAGTAGATATAAACAACTGTTCTTTAATGAACAGAAATATTGATATAATAACAGTCTTCCAATAAGGAAACCTCAGGACAGTAGGATTCCCTGTTGAATTCCATAACGCCTTTAAAAGGTGCTAACAATGGTACTTTTCAAATAATTCCATATAATCAGAAGGAACACACCAGACTCATCCTGTCAAGGCTGTTACCCTGATACCAAAGTTAGATAAGGATAAAATAACAGAAACATGATAGACCACTTCCCTGATGGAGGTAGATGCAAAAATCTTTAATAAAAGGCTTGTAGACCGTTGGAGTGCAGGAATTGCTCCACAAACCACACAAACACCGGTCTCAGTCAGATAGGGATGGTTTATTGAGCATACACCCCAGGACTGGTCAACCAGGGCAATGGTTCAGATTCAGGAATTGAATCATGACTCTGAATTAAAATCCTACAGGGTTTTTAAGCCCCAAATCCACAAACATTTGTGTCATGTTATTTTGCCAACCAGGATTTAGGGATAAAGGATTTCCATAGGAACAGGTCTGTGTTGTACACTTATCCTGCTCCCATTGGTTGGGGTATTCACCTGTGACAGGCAACATGCCTTGTCTAACACTCATGTCTGAACTTGCCAGTGGTGATATCAGTTACGCACTTACATGTCTCTTTCTGCCAAGTTCGATATCAGTACCCAAGACCTCCTTGGGGACTGAAACTTTACTAGACCACTACTCAAAATGGAAATCTTATTCCAAGTAGTTTCTTATATTGGTGCAGGTGTCTCTCTTATTTTGGAGTTTATCCAAGAGGCAGTTTATACCATAAAAGCTTGTACACAGGTGCAAGACGTGCTTCTGGGTGGTTGGTTCGGGTCCAAGATTATTGTGGGTAACTATACAAAACAGTTCTATTGACTTTAATTGTGATTGTCTTCCAAGGCCACTGAATATAACAGAATATGTAACCAATCTTGGCACTAGAAAATTTCCTAATAGCAGTAGAAACATATGAGAAAGTTTCCTTATAATTATAGGCTAGCCAGGTAACTGCTACCTAGGCCTTAACATTCAATCTAGGCCTTAATATATTACCAAGGCTTTAACATAAACCGAATTTAACAATACATTAAAGATGGGCATAGTGACCCATGCCTTTAATCCCAGCACTTAAGGAAAGTCTGTCATGAAAAGAACCCACACAGTCCAGATTGCTGGGCAAGTTGGGAAGACTCTATGAAATGTGCTCTAAGAATAAGGGTTTGGGACACAGTGTGCTTGTCTCAGGGCCTGTATTCCCACTTAGGTGGCTTCACCTAGCATGTGTGCAAGTGGGACAGACAGTAGCTACAGTGCTCACATGTCTCAAGGATTTGTGGTGAGGAAACTGCTAGTACACTGTTCCATTCATAACCAGGAGCAAATGTTGGTGACAACTTGACTCCAGTCATATAGTTTATTATTCTGATTTATTGCTTGGATTTTTTTTAAGTGTTTGAGATGATAGAGAAATGTCCTTGCATAGCTTAGCTATGAGGTCCTAGAAGCCTCAGGAATTTCGAATTTCCCAAAGTTTGGACATCAAGAGTCCTCCGAATATCAACTTCTACCGAAAATCAGAAATGAGAGATAGATAAACTTTGATCCATACATGAGTTGATCACTCATCAGATTCTCAAACAGCAGGAAGGTCCGAGAATGCAGAATTTCCAGTGCCCTGACCCAGAGAGGCCCAGGTATATGGAAACTCGCTGATTGCCACTATTTTCAAGCGGCCTTGCCTAGACTGTGAATTCCGAAACCTACTGGGCAGGGTTACCGTGGGGTCATTAATCCTGTTTCTTAGGACACTGTTCCTTTCCATTTCTCATCAGCTCATCCAGGATGCTGATCACCCTGTCCCAGAAGGACAGCAGGGATAGAGGAGAGCCTTTGAAGTCAGAAGAGCTAGCTAAAAGTATCAGCTCCAGAGGTGGCCAGTGCTTAATGGGACACACTGTATACTTGGGAAACACAAAGAGAAGCCAACTGTTTCCATCTGTGGCTTCTTGAGAAGTGTCAGTGAGACAGGTGTAGGGGCACTCGTGAAGTAAAAACAGAAATGATAATAACCATATCTCTCTAAGGCTACCGGGGAGGAAAGCCATCTCATAAACATGGAAATGGAAATCAATAGATGGTTGAGTTCTTAGAAGAAAGAGCCATGGGACTGTAATCACTGAAGGGCGCAGAAGTGCTTAGTCACCCGGCATCATGGGAAAACATTGCTGAATTTTGATCCACCTTATTAATCACCAAACCTTGAGGGTGGGCTTTCTGCCTTGGTTTCTCACATTCTCTCAGTCTAACGCTGAGAACGTAAGCTGTAGGCAACCAGCTGCAAGCCGAAACCCATCCTTGCCTCCTTTCTGCAGTTATGCCAGGCCTTGTGGGCACAAGGCATGCCAGGGGCAGGGCAGTGGAAGAGCCCCAGCTCTGCCCTGATGTGGGAGGTTAATCCTCTGCTAGGCACTGATGCCAGCTCCGAGGGCCGCCCTGGAGACCATGCTTGGCAGCTTCAGCACATCTGCCTTTGCACGCACACCCAACTCAAGAGAATAGTGAGGATTTTTTTTTCTTTCAAAGCAAGACAAGGATGTCACCTGTGCTTTGAATAAAAGTCTTCATTTGTCCAGTTTCCAATTGACTGCTGTTTGATGGGAATTTCAATTTGAGAAGGTCAAGTACAGTGGAGAAAAATAAACCCAAGTTGGTTTTTCTTCTGGTTTTATCTCTCTTTAAACACACACACAATCACGAACACACACACATTTTCGAATGCGAAGATGTAGGGTGGGTAGGTGGTAAATGTTCCCACGTGTCTGGCTAGGACATGTTGAAAATAGCTCCTGGCTACTGAGGCTTAACAGTTATTTCAGAGACTGAGCCTGGAAGCTGCTTCTTGTAGGAAAAAGCAAGCAAACAAACAGAAAATCCATGTGAACAACACCTGAGCAGCTAGGAAGGAAGCTGGCCCAGAAACCCAAAGGCAAGAGACATGGCCTTGGAAGAAGAAAGCGTCCCATGAGGCAAGTTCATTATGTGTTCTTGCTTTAAGTCTCTTTCCAACGTTTTTGAGAGACCAAACCTACTCCATCTTGGGACCAGCCTCCATCTTAAAAGACAGTTGACCTATAGCTGAACCCAGGCTGCACCCAAGTACCAGGAAGGAATCCATGGCTTGTCCTTGGCCCATACCCCAGACTTACTCCTTAGCTACTTCCTAGAAACAGTCAATCAAAGATTAGTCTGTTTCAGATGCAGCTTCAGACCATTTGTGATTGTTTTGAGTTTTGCTTCAGAACACCGATCTATCAGCTTACAATAGTCATACAACTAGATGCTTGCCTGGCTAACCCCTCACTTCCACCCACTCCCCCTTTGCTTGCCATTTCCTATAAAGCCTTGTCCTGCTGAGAGCTCTGAGCTATACCCTCCGGTTCTGCTGCATCAGAGACGGCGGTGTGGCCAAGCTCAAACTTGTAAATTAAAGACCCTAATGCTATTGCATTGGCTGGCGCTTTGGCGGTCTTTTGGGGTTCACAAACACTTTCTGGCACAACATTTTCCTCCTGACTTGCCTCAATAAAATACTGAGTAGAAGCCCAGAATGTTAGGAGAAATGTCTGTAGGCCACATCTTCACTGTAGAGGTTCAAGCCCTATTCAGATGTTACTTTCTGAAGTACTTTGGTCTTCAGTACTATTGTGGGTGGTGAGCAGGGGTGGTCGAAGTCAGTACTTCACCTGAACTTCTTCACTTCTGCTTCAACCTGTTTATATTGACAAATCTTTGTCTTAGCAGAGGTTCCAAGCTAAGAAAACGAAAGCACCTCCTTTGCTTTCTGAATCATGGACACAGAAACCTACACAAAACACTTGAGATGAATTTTCTCTTGATATAAAGAAGAAAAGTTTCCATCCCTCAATTCAGGATAATTTTAAACTATTTGTCACTAAAAGGACAGAACTAGTTACAAGTAACAGAACAGCACACAGCCCTGCTCTTTGGGGAGGGAGGACTGAAGTCAGGAGGAGGGTGAACTGAAGTCACGCTATCTACACAGGAACTGCTGACTGGAAATACAGAAGACAGCAAGGACACATTCAGATTGAAGACCACAGACATCATCATGACTGCTTTCATTAACACCAGCCCTGACATTTCTGGCTGATTATAGATGCCAGAATATAAAGTAGAAATTCCCCAGGGCCCAACTCCTATCTAATATACGCTGAAATATAACACAGTTTGCAAGGACAATGAAGATTGTGACAGAGAGGGAGTGACACATGGCCTTGCACATAATTTTATAAAATGCACGACCCCTCAGCACCAATCATTCCATTTGTTTCCTTTTGTCTCATTCAAGGTCCACTGCTATCTGGGCCTTCTGAGAACAAGAATTCTGCAGTCACTATGAGTCAGCTCTTTCTGCTCTGGCTGCTCTACCCAGAAGTGTCTTGTGTTCTGCACTACCAGCAAAGCAGATCTCCGATAGTCACCTCCCTAGACTAACACCCCACTCTTGTGTCAAATATTTTCAGCTCCTTGAGATAGAAATTAAGTGGAAGGAAATTTGTTGGAGGCTGGCTTTGAGAAAAATAGAAAAGACTTATGTCTCAAAGACCCACCATTGAATGTGTTAAATGGGCTGAGTGTGTTTATACAACACACCTGGTTACAATGAAAGAGTGGGTAGAGAACCCCACTGTAGGGAGATGTGGGACTGTGAAAGGTAGGTTGAGCTAAGACTTGAAGCCCCAGAAACCCTGAAGGGACGGTAGGTGTTTTGCCTGTTCCCAGGCACCAGGCCCCTGTCGCTGCAAACCCCCCCCCCCCATAGATTTGTGGCCATCAGTCACCTAAGGGCAACTCCCTAAACCCCTCCACTTATAGAGGAAATGACCTGCAGTCATTTCCTATGTGAATAGGCTCAAGACAGATCTCCATTTCAATGAGGTACCTAATGGCCTGAAGGGCTTAGCCAATAAACTCTCCTTCCCAGACATTTCTCCCTGCAGAAGGTATTTAACCTCAGGCCCATGCTGAGAAGTGTGGTACGGTTTTACTCATCCACTCTTGGCCATGACAGTAAATGCCTTAAAATCATGGATTGCCTCTTTTCATCAGCTTCCACCCTGGGGAACCATGGAGAAGGCCTTTGCCTATAGAGCCGCAGTCTAATCTCCCGTAGAAGGCTGTGCTCCCAGCCACCAAGCCCAAGACTGCCATCATCAAGACAAGGATCTCACCCATGGGACAGCTGAGGCTCCCCATCCCTCATCCCCTCCCTCCCCCACACCCTGGGGCTAGATTCAGTCTGCCGGCCCTACTCCATTCTCAGCACTTCCACAGCATCCCATGGTACCTGGATGTCAGAGAGCCTGAGAACCAAACAGACCCAGCCTCCTTACAGGCCCAGGGACTGCAGCGCTTCCCTACCGCCAGAGCAGTTTTCCAGGGCTTACCTACAGCCCAAAACCCACCTGGGGACATCGTGGGGTAAGCGCATCTTGCTGAAGTTTTCATTTGGGCTAGCTAGTTAGCTTGGTCCAGGGATCTTCTGTCTCAACTTCCTGCATGCTGGAGGCCATCTTGCCCATTAAGCATTTCTATGGGAGCTGGGAATACAAACTCCATACTCAAGTCAGAGTTGCAAGACAGATACTTTACTGGCAGGACCATCTCCCCAGACCCTAGCAGGTGGATTCTTCAAGTCCAGAAGTTGCAACACCCTAATCAACCTTAACCTTCAATAAAGTCCTAACTAGACACAGACTCAGACCAACCACATCTTTCTGGCCTACCTAGGTTTCCCTTGCTAAAAGGGAAACCACACTGTCCTTTCGTTGGGATCTCATTTACCAACAAGCTCCTCCCCTTTTCTTTGATGCCTAGTTTGCTTTGGGAAGAGTCCTCTTAAGTAGTCAACTTACCCAAGGACTGAAGTAATCACCCAGCTTGTTGTGAATGATACAACCATTTTCACTGAGAGTGGGACCAGCTATTACCTAACAAGAGTAAGCTGCAGGCAAGTTAAGACCTGCTTGTCAGAGAGGTCTACTTACAAACAAGCCCACAGTCTGTTCTGGATTATTTCAAAATAGAAAAACTTCAAGTTCAAACAGAGATGGCTCAACTATGCCTAAGTTGTGGTAAATTTGTTTTTCTAATTAGAAGTGTGCCTGGCATAGTGACATACACCCACAATGCCTAATGAGACAAAGGCAGAAGAAGGACCTAAAGTTTGAGGCTAGCCTGTTCTACCTTATGATTTCAGGTTAGAGAGAACTGTAAACTGAATGAATGAATGAATGAATGAATGAATGGAAAATAAGTCATTGCACAGTCTGACAAGGAATGGTTTGGTGGTGGTGGGTTCATTCCCACAGTTGAGACCTCGTCTTAGAAATATCCATTTGGGCATTCATTTCTAGGGAGGTCTGAGACATTTCAATACTTTGTGGGAAAATGGCATAGAAGATTTTATGTCAGGGAAATTATTAAAAGCCAGAGATAGGTCCAAATTTCTGCAGTGTGTAAAGAGGAGAGATGACTTTCTTACCTCTGAAGTAATTTGTTAGGAATGACCTCAGTCAAGCTCATTTGTTTTCTTTATGACTTAATGAATTTTCCTTCAAATAATTGTATGTAGTGCTTATGGGCTCATTAATCTATTATCTAATTTGTTCATTAACCCCTGCAAGCTAAGCAATCTTGTAGTTTATTTTAAAGATGAGACTAAGACTCAACATGACCTCAGAGGTAGTCTGAAGAAGGAATGAGAGCTCCCGGAAGCACATGGGACCTATGAGTGGATTATGAAAATGTTTATAAAATAGCTAAGCAAAAAGGAGGAGAAGAAGAGGAAAAAAAAAAAATAAAATGGAGTTGGGGGAGGAGTGAAAGGAGATGTGAATGGAGCAGTGTCTTGAGCCCTAAGACAAATTCCTTCTATCAATGAGCAAAGTCCCTGGTGAGAATCCCAAGACCCACATCCAAGGGCAGCAGTGTGAAGCCCTTCCTATCCTGCTAATCCGTGTGCACACTCTCGCAGTCACACAGCGAGGAGCCCTGTGCAACTGGGCACGCCAGGCTGACATGGGTTTCATAAGCTCGTGGACAAACAGGCCATGCCCTGCTCCAAGGTTCCACCTCCTCCTTTTGTGATCCGCTGTATCTTCAAAGAGCCAATAGTGCCCTTCCCCTCATCTCTCCTCATTCAGGTCCTTGTTGAATTAAACTGACAAATGCCGTCAAAGGAATTTAGATTTACATCCAATCGGACCAGGGTTAGCATCCCAGGCTCACTAGGTGTGAGACTTTGGGAAACGATGTCTTCTTCTCTACATTTTCTCCCTCATCTGCAAATGGAGAGGATTCGTTTTCTTATACCGAAAATGCTGAGCAGTGCTTGGAGCTCAGTGTCTGAACTGCGACATCAGTTTAGCAAACACTGCAACTTTGAGGCATTACCTGATTTCTGCAAGCCTCGTTTTCTTTGTCTATAAAAAAGAAGGTTAACTAGCACATACTTCATAGCATTCTGAGAAGAAATGAAGAAATCTAACATATGAGACACTTGACTTACTCTCTGACAAATGGTGAACAGTCCACAGGTATCAGCTTTATTGCTGTTTGTTGTTGGCTCAGGTAGCCTCTAAGCATGAGGTAGAAGTTCTTCACTCCAGCATCAGCTGGTATTCTGAATAATTTATGTCTACTTTATTCTTTTTGGACTGTTGACTTTAAATGTATTTACAAGTGATGCAAAATTAACTTGTAGTTATCTCTAGATAGATGAGGCTACTCATAGCAGTAGAGACTCAAGACTGTGGGGAAAAACTAAAAAAACAAGTGAATGCTGTCTTGTGTTTTTTGTGTGTGTGTGTGTGTGTGTGTGTGTGTGTGTGTGTGTGTAGAACTCTCTAAGGAGAAAGAAGACTGCATAGACTAGAGTCAGCCTCAAAGTCATGTCTACCCAAATGCCAGAGTGTGACATTATTAGAAATTATTTTATTTTCATGCATATAGTTTGTCCATTAAGGCTGGACCTAAATCCAACATTCAGTGTTTCTGTAAGAAGGCTTCATGAGAACTTGTAGGTAGGATAGTTGAGTAGAGGCTGTGCCTGTATGACTCAGTGAGGTAGGAAGTCAAAACAGCACATAGGAGAATCTGCCTTGAAGAAAGAAAAGAAAAGGGGGTGGGGGGAAGCTTACAAACTCTACAAGGGAGATGCTGGGCTACTTCACAAATGCAGAGGTGTAGCTGTGACCTAGTTAAACCTCTTTGGCTCCCACCAGATTGCTCTTCCAGCCACCCACCAGAGCCCTCTGGATTCGTGAATGAAAGACACACACACACACACACACACACCAGCTTAATTTTGATATGCCTTGACTAGCTCTATGGTTGGACACTTCTAAGACTCCTCGCAGGCAGCAAACACTCCCCTCTGGTATTCCTGGTTTAACACCTCCTACATCCATATTTTATCTTTACTTCCCTGGCTCCTTCTGGGCAGTCCCTTATTTTTGCTGCCTAAGACCCTCCTGGGCAGCCCTTCCAGGGGCAGCTCTTTCTTCCTCCTTTCTTTCCCTGGGAACCTAGAAGTCCCATCTCTTTTATCCTGCCTAGCCATTGGCCTTTGGCTCTTTATTGATCAACAAAAACCAACTGGAGGCCAGGGACCTTCAGCATTTGGACCCACAGATTCCCTGTGACAAAGCATTAGAACCAATCCCCAACACAGAGGAGAGAGCGCAGTGCCTGAGCAAGAAGGAAGCCAAGCATCCTAGAAGCTTAGCCCTGCAGGAGACCTGCTAATGAGTTCTCCTTTGAGTGGGTACCAAGGGGTCCAGATAAAAGACTCAGGATGTACTTTCCCAGGGGACACCATGAGAGCAAGTGGCCATCCTACTATAATGTCAGTAGAGGGTGGCTGGAGATGTAGGTGCACTGAAGCACTGAGTTATTAGAGACTTGGCTTCTAGTCTCTTCAAGAGATACTGGTGGCAGATTCATGTCACCATGATGGAACTGTTGTGTTAGAGACTGTACACCCCAGACAACCCTCATGAACTCTTTTAAGCATGTAGCCAAAAGCTGTTTATCACTGTGTATTCCAAAGACTATGTGGAGTTTAAACAACAGTAGTAAGTGAACGTGTATCAGCCAGTGCTAGTCTAATGCTGGCTGTCTGTTTGAAGACAGGATCTCTAACCTTCAACTTCCAATATTCCTGCCTCAGCCTCCCAGGTGCTGGGAAAAAAATGGTGTTCACTGCTGTACCACCAACATTGAATACCTAAGAGTTTTAATCAAGGGATAGCTTACCATGCAAACTGTTCTTTTGCTCTATTTGGTTTTTGTTTTTTATGACATTTTTGGGATTGTTTTGTTTTGTTTAAATGAGCTTAAGATGCTCTACCAAGACCTCATTTTGGCACGTCTTGGGAATTTTTTTCTTGCCAAATTCAAACAGATGTACTCAACAAATAGCAAATCAAGCACTCGGAAAGAGGGAAGCCATTCCGGCATGGGTTTTATCTCCCTCAGTAGTGGGAGGCAAAGAAGATGCCTGACTGGATCATCTTTAGGAATTATCTCACTCATAATTCCCCTATGCTTTGGCATAGGAAAGTGGAATCACAGAGATAAAAGTGGGGATTAGAGGGACGACTACACACTGCACTACTATTTGAATTGTGTGATACCTTCAGTCAGGTAAATATTGGGAAGTGTCAGGCACCGTCAAAATAGTTGGGATTCCAGCTACCATCGAAAGTTAGCGATTTCCATCTCCTGTTTGCTTTAAGCTTCTGTAAAGGGAATTCCTTAATTCAGCAGGAACAAGATGAGGATGTGAAAGGTGCCAATGAAGAGACAGTGCTGGCCCAGTGACATATGGGTATATTACCCTGTATAGTCCCTAAAGCTCACAGTTCAGGTTTACCTGCAGTAAGTCCTTTACAACAGGTAGAAAGCTGTTTCCCTTCCAGGAATGCCTTAAACTAAGACTGTTTATCTGTTTATGTAGTTTCATCCCAGGTCGCAAAGCTTGCAGAAACCTCCGCATGGCCAGAGTTCGGGGTTACCTACTGTCCTGCTTTCAGCTAGTAATATGTCTTCCAACTAGAAGCTACCTCATCTTCCTCCTTCCCTTCCAGGCACAATGATGTAGCTCACCTCACTTTTTCTTCAGGGGAAATGGTCTCCCAGACAGCGTCCTAGAGCAGTCCCTTCATGACATTCCATGACCCGTACAGCTCTGGGCTTCCACTCGCTGTGAGGCATCCGCCCCCTGCTCAGCAGCCAACATCCGAGTGCAGTTAAGGAGAGCAGAGAGGATTGGCAGAAAATGCCTGCTGGTGGGCAGTCTCACTGTGTACAGGACCACAGTCCGTATGCAGTTCTTTCAGAAGAGAAAACAAGAGGCAACTGAATAGTATACACATTTTAATATTTGAGCTATCATGTTACAAAAATTGATTTACTAAAATTGGACTGAGCATAGGGTCCCCAATGAAGGAGCTAGAGAAAGGACCCAAGGAGCTAAAGGGGTTTGCAGCCCCATAGAAGGAACAACAATATGAACTAACCAGTACCCCCACAGCTCCCAGGGACTAAACCACCAACCAAAGAGCACACATGGTGGGACTCATGGCTCCAGCTGCATATGTAGCAGAGGATGGCCTTGTTGGTCATCAATGGGAGGAGAGGCCCTTGGTCCTGAAAAGGCTCAAAGCCCCAATATAAGGGAATGCCAGAACAGGGAAGGGGGAGTGGGAGGGTGGGTGATCAGGGGGAAGGGGAGGGGATAGGGGGTTTTGGAGGGGGAAACCAGGAAAGGGGATAACATTTGAAATTTAAATAAAGAAAATATCTAAAAAATAAAGTCAAAAGGAAAAAAATGATTTACTGAAAAATATGGGATAATATTTTCCTTCACCTTCATTCTCTCTAAGGTCACCTCCCCAGTTGCCCTGGCCCTTAGAATTTTTTTTTCCAGAGATTTACTAATAATGTATCAATTTCTCAATTACTCAACTTAAAGATACCATTTATTTCCAGCTAAAATTAAACACGACAGAAATCACTTAATCTTTACAATGGTTCTAAACTCGGTTCACTTTGCATTGATGGGTCCCACAGAGGATGCTAGACCTAAGGATCTTGTTATTAATCAAACTCTCCCATGGGCTTTCCAGCACCATCATGAGTACGGAGTAGTTATGGCTGCACAGACGCCTTGGTTTCAAATAGAACTAGATTTGGGTCCTAATCTGGAGAATCCCCCATAAAAACATCCCTAAGAGACCCTTTGTTACCCCCAGGACTGGGAACGCCCCATCCCAGGGTTCTCAGGAGCCAATAGTTAGCTTGGATTGCTCTAGCACTTCTGAGCCTGTTAGACATTCTCTTGGAAACTAGTTGATCACTCAGAACATCCTGAGTCCCAGCCTGTGAACATTCACAGCTCAACCTCAATGAACAGGAAACAGCATCGTGGAGGGAAATTCTAAAAGGCCATCCATGTTTCAAGCGGCTGTCCACTAGTGGATGCCGTCAAGTCTGGTGACCCAGTAGCTTACTGAGAGGCCTGTACATAAGCTCTCATGGACACCTCAGTCTCTGAGATGATGAAGGTTTATTGTTTAAGGAATTGAATGACCACGGCAGGATCTGCCTCCCAAAGCTTCCTCTCTATCCTAGTCTTGGGCAGTGTTATCTGTCACACTATAGCCCGTTGCTGCCACCTAGCGGTCAATTTGACATTCACAGACTTGAAGCAAAGATGAATGCCTCAGAAAGCAGCTTTTGCTTTTATGAGCGAGCATGAATGGCAGTTCCCCTTTCCTATCGTTTGTCTAGTCACGAATTTCTTCCTTTTACGTGCATTTAAGTATGTGCACAGGTGGAGGGGACACATGCGCACAAGGAGGTGTACTTACGTGTGTTGAGATCAGAGGTTGACGTTGGGTATCTTCCTCAATCACTCTCTACTTTAATTTTGAGTTTTGATCAATTACAAAATTTACTAAACATAGAAAAGAAAAAAAAACTATTGTTTTTTTTTTAAAAAAGCTAATTGTTAAGTCCATTCTTAGTTCCTGCAAAGTCGGGGACAGAAAGTCACTATGCTTTTTTGGTCCAGGCTGTTCCCCCCCCCCCCCCCCCGTCTTCAGATAGCAGATGCATGTAGCCAAACCCCATAGTGAATCTTGTGTGTACTTGCTCCAAATCCGTAGCCTAAAGGCAGAGGCGATGATCGGAAAACTCTTGGAGAGTGATATAGCGCTAGCTTTGCGCCCCGGGGGAAATCCCTGTGCAATCACCATACCCTGGCCCTTGCCCACATTGTGCAGCCTACCAGCCACCGCCACCCCCACATCCCCGAGGGATGGGTAGACCTGCTATGCGGGAAGGCGGGTTGCTGCAGGCATGGAAAGACAGTCTCAAAGTTGGACACTATTCTCTGACACATAGTTTCATAGAGAGCAGAGCTCACAGATTTCTAGACTGGCCGCGGGGCAGCAAGCCCAATGGAGCCTCCTGTCCGCAGCACTGGGATTACAGGCAGGCTATTCAGCACCTGGCTTTTATGTGGGTGCTGGGGACTCGAACTTGTGACCTCACACTTGTGTGGCAAGCACTGTACCAACAGAGTAATCTCCCTGGCCCTCTCTAGGTACATCTTACATAAGTTGAGTCCCAAGAAGCAAACCGGAAGCTTGCCCCAGAGCACGGCTCCTCACTGGAGTTCCACAGACGTCACCCCTGTGGGCTCCTTTTGCTCAGTAAGAAACATGATCACTCAGCCAGTCTGGGCCAGTCTGTGACCCTGGAGGACCTGTTCATGCTTTCTGAGTTTCAATTAGGAACACTAGAAAGGAATTAACCGTGTTATGTACATATGCACGCTTGCAAGCAAAGCGCGCACACGCATGTAGCCTGCAGAGCTCTCAGACAATACATTTCTGTAGGTTTAAGTTACTAACTCAAAAAGATTTGTTAAAGAGCTACATGAAACAAATGCACACCTAATTTTTACTTTCCATAGCTATGTCTGAATTATTGAAGTGTCTAGTTTAAAATTTCAAGCTATGATCAAGTACTTGCCTAGCATGTGCAAGATCCTGTCTGCAAGCCACAGAACTTCAAAGATGCTTGTGTTTGTTGTGGCTGCAACTTGGACATAGAACACTTTCCCAGCTTGTGCAAGGACCTGTGTTTGATCCCAGGACCACAAACAAAACAGAACACAACACAATAGGACACAATAAGACAGACAGGGCTCACCAGGCAGTGGTGGCGCATGAGGCAGAGGCAGGCAGATTTCTGAGTTCGAGGCCAGCCTGGTCTACAGAGTGAATTCCAGGACAGCCAGTACTGCAAAGAGAAACCCTGTCTCGAAAAACCAAAAAAAACAAAAAAAAAAAAAACAAAAACAAAAAAGACAGACAGGGCTCATAGCAAATGATTAGAACATGACCTAAACCTAGTGGGAGAGATAAAGAGCTTTAGTTTCTATGTGCCCAAAATAACATGCATGTACTTTTAGCCAAGTGTTGTGACACATACCTGTAATCATAGCATGCAGGAAGTTCCTCACAAGTCTGAGGCCCGTTTGATGTATATAGCAAATTTCATGCCAGGCAAGGCTAGATAATGAGATCCTGTCTCAAAGAAAGAAAATCCAGATGGTCACACACACACTCACATACACACACACACACACACACACACACACACACATACACACACACACGCGCGCGCATAATGAAAAAATTTAAGCTAGTGGGTATGTTAATTGTCTTGGGACCATTGATGGATTCATATGGTGTAACAATGCAGCCCGGTGTGTGCTGTAAAAACATCAAATTATGGCAACTAAAATATTAATTAAAATGGGGTAGTCCAATTTTTACTAGTACCAGAACTTGCACACAAAGTAGTTTTGTGGCTAAACCTATGAGAAAAATATGTCTGCATACAGACGATGTGTTGTGTTTGGCCTGTTCTCAGAGTCCCTGCTCAGCTCTCTACACTCCTCTCTTTTTTTTTTTTTTTACTTAAGAACTTTATCCTTTTATTTGTAGAATGTGTTTCTGTAAATTGTGGATTAGGCTTAAAGCTGGATAAGACAAGGAATTCTCTCAATGTTGGCAACAATTTTCTATCCCTAAATTACCAACAGCTTTACATAATGAATCCAATTGACAGAGAGGTTGGTTTTTTCCCTCTCTTTTTAATAGTGCTGTTAATTACCTCCTTTTTTATGTATTAATAAAACTTCTATTTCATTTATATAATAGTAATAGGTACCATAAAATCCTATAATCTCTTTTCCAAAATATTCTTTTTTTTAATATTTTTTATTAGGTACTTTCCTCAATTACATTTCCAATGCTATCCCAAAAGTCCCCCATACCCTCCCCCCTACTTCCCTACCCACCCATTCCCATTTTTTGGTCCTGGCGTTCCCCTGTACTGGGGCATATAAAGTTTGCATGTCCAATGGGCCTCTCTTTCTAGTGATGGCCGACTAGGCCATCTTTTGATACATATGCAGCTAGAGTCAAGAGCTCCGGGGTACTGGTAGTTCATAATGTTGTTCCACCTACAGGGTTGCAGACCCCTTTAGCTCCTTGGATACTTTCTCTAGCTCCTCCATTGGGGGCCCTGTGATCCATCCAATAGCTGACTGTGAGCATCCACTTCTGTCACACTCCTCTCTTACTGCTTTCTCTTTCCCTTCCCAGGGAATCATTTTCTTGAATTTTGAGGTTTTTTTTTTTTTTCAGTAGATTCACTAGACATATGTGTTTGCAAATAATTTTACAAATAGTCATATTGTGTTTCTGTTTAAATTCTCATAAACTCTTCAACTTATCTTTCACATATTTTTTCAAATGCATTCATGTTAGGCATGTGTTATTGATGTAGTTTTATTGAACCTATAGCTACATATCGCATAATAGATTTGCCTCCTAGGAAGAGATTGCATCTGTGAATTGTCTTACATGAACAGCTTTGTGCTTGGGAATAAATGTTGGACCTAAGGAGGAGTCTCTGGGCTTTCAAATCTATCTGAATGTCAAGCTGGATTTATGAGTTTGTACCAATTTATAATTTTAATAATATTTGATGTGAATTCTCATAGTCTACATATACTCCAGAACTGTGGTGTTATGAGATAGTTTCAGTTTGCTTATTTCTTGTTACCAATGAAGACCTATGAATTATGCATGTCCATAGTTTTGCTTTTGTAACTCTCATCTGTTTTCCAGTTGAAGCAGGGAACTAGACCTTAGTAGCCCCCCAGACCTTAGCACAACTGACTCCATGATAAAAGTTCCATTCAGGCTGTAAAACTCAGCACCACTTGCCAAAACTAAAACAAAGACCTCATCCACCAGAGGCCATAATTCTAAGAAAGTCACAAAATGTACTGGCCTTGCCTTTTGGCTTCTGTAGTTCTGCTTCTGGCTAAGAGTCCTTGCTAAAGTGCTGAAGTATGTTCGCCCGCTTGGAGTTCCACTGAGATCCCAGACACTCAGTGTACGTTGTAGGCTGACTAATAAGACTTTCTATTGGCTTAAACCCACGTCTGAGCAGTCCTCTCTTGGGGATACCCAGCAACATGATTGTTTATGCTACTTTGTTTTGTTTTGTTTTTGTTTTGCTTGTTTTTCTAGAAACGCTTTCTCTGTGTAGCCCTGGCTGTCCTGGAACTCACTCTGTAGATCAGGCTGGCCTCAAACTCAGAAATTCGCCTGCCACTGTCTCCCAAGTGCTGGGATTAAAGGCATGCGCCACCACGCCCGGCACATGTAAACATTCAGCTTCATGTTGCTATAATAAAATCTAAGAGACCAGCTGACATACAAAGAAAACAAGGTATGCTCAGCTCATGGGTTGGGAGGTTGACGGATGGAACAGTATGCTGCCAATTCTATGAAGACCTTGTGGTAAGAATGGTGGAGCGGTTGGGGGTGTATGTGAAAGGGTGTATGTGGAGAGGGAGTGAGCACATTACAAGACAGTAAACGGTAATGAGTTAAAATGCTGTTTCTGAGGAGCTCGGGAACACAAGCGCTGCATTTCTTGCTGTTAATGGTCCCAGCTAATGTTGTAAAACTCGCTAATCACCCCTGAGAAGTTTGTTAGACATCCGAGGAACTTTACCCATTATTTGTTGTCGTTTTGATTTTTCAGATAGGGTCTTACTCTGTAGCCCCAGCAATCTTTCTGTTTAATTCTCCCAAAGGCTGGAACTATAGGACTGGGTCACCACGCCCAGCTTCTCCTCCTCAGTTTTTTGTTTTTTGTTTTCCTCCCTCTCGCTCTCCTTAATTTATTTTTAATTATGCATACAAAGTAATGGATTTCATTGTGACGTTCTTTAATACATACCTTGTTTTGTTCCTTTATTTTCCACCATCCCTTCCCCCACCATGCCCCTCCCCTCTCCTTCTGTCCCGCCCCCTTGCTCTCTGAGCCCTCCCCTTTCCTGTTATGGGCACTCTATTATCCTTTTTTCCTCAACCTCCCTTCCCCGCCTTGAGACCACCTCTTCCCACCCCTGTCTTTTCACAGTGACTGGGAGGCCTTCCCAGCGACCCCACCGCCACCGCTGTTCATCCAGCTGTTTCTGTCACATAGCACTGGGCTGACTTTCTCCCTTTTCTTTCCTCTTTTCCTGAGATCCGCAGCACATCCACCATACCCCCGGTCTGAAACCAGGAAGAGATGCTCTGTGCCATGCTAGGGAAGCCGTGTAACAAGCGGCCTGGAGCAATGGCTGTTACAGCGTTCTGGAACTTAGATCTCCCACAATGCTGATCCGTTGCTAAGCTATCTCCTCACAACCAGGGAGGCAGGCCCCTGGGCCCACTGGAGTGTGAGTGGGAGAAACTGACGAGACACCGCTTTGCTCTTTTGGAGGCATCAGACAGTCGGCTGTTTCCATCGATAAAAATCTCCTTAAGTCAGAGATTTAAGGAAATAACAAAAACTCAGCCGAGACCCAATATGAGGCTGGAAGGCCATCGGCAGACCTGAGCTTCTATCAGTTAATTTATCTGCTTTAAAAACTGTTCTCAGGTATAATTTTCTATTCATCGTTAGAAACAATTGCTAACACTTCGGGTATGCTTACTTACGAGTCTCAAGTATGCTTTTTAAGGCGTACAAAAACCAAGTAAGCCATTTTGAGAAAAAAGGATGCTGTCTTTTAAAGTTAGTCACTTGGGCTGGTGAGATGGCTCAGTGGGTAAGAGCACCCGACTGCTCTTCCGAAGGTCCAGAGTTCAAATCCCAGCAACCACATGGTGGCTCACAACCATCCATAATGAGATCTGACTCCCTCTTCTGGAGTGTCTGAAGACAGCTACAGTGCACTTACATATAATAAAGTTAGTCACTTATTTTGAGGAGACCGTCCGTACTAACAGCACTGCCCTATTCATAGAAACATCCTGTGGGGAAAAATTGCTAGCCCATTTAACAGCAATTGCTGAGTTTATACCAGGTGTGTGTGCACAGCAGGAAAAATGAAACACCGGGGTAAATCAAGTTACACCTGATGATGACACCCTATTGAAAGGAGCCATGAAGAGGTGACATGTTTAAAAACAAAATGCAGGGAGAAGCAGGTGCTATGAAGAGTGCTTTGAAGAAGAAAGGGGGTTAGAAGGTGGTGAGGCTGGGGTGACAATGGGGATTGCTACAAGGGAGTGTTAGGACTCCTTTTGGAGAAAGTGCGTACCCAGAACAATACATCCTGTATGAGAAGAAGTCCCAGGAACAACCGTGGTGTGTTCTGGGCTGGAAGAGTGGGAGAGCAGTGTTCATGATTCCAGCAAGAGCTGTACAAGATGGCCACCGCACGTGACTTACAGTGCCTCCTTACTCGGTGTGTTCCCTTTGTAAGCCCGTGTGCTATGTGTGTACTATTTTGAACTTAAGGGTATTAATATTTTATGCAAATGGGCAGGGCATTTTTCTGAATAACATTAACTGGGTTTTTTTTTCCCCAACCTTCTCTTTGGAGGATTGTATTTCCCTTATTTTAAATAAAATTCGATAATTTACTGATACATGGGTAGATTCAAGAGACCACAAGAAAGGAAATTTTGCTTTCGGAAGTATCTTGAAACTTCTGTTAATTAATTTGTAATATATATGTAATATATGTATAGTTTTGCCTGAATGTATGGGTATGCATCACGTGCATGAAGAACTGTGGAAGCCAGAAGGCTTTAGATAAGCTGAAGTTGGCGTTATAGGCTGTTTTGAGCTGCCCAGTGTAGGTCCTGGGAAATGAGTCTGTGTGGTGCAAGAGCAGCAAGTGCTCTTAAGCGCTGAGTCATCTCCCCATTTTGTAGATTTTGGAACGACGAATGTGATGTGCAATTAAATTCTGCTCACAGTCTTCACATTTCCCTCCCAACGTGACAGCAGAGCACAAGCAGAACTCATGGATCTTCTCTCTCAGGAAATCTCCTGGTCTGCTGGCCTAGGGAAGAAGTCTTAGGCAGGTTTTATAACGTATAAATAGTAAGAGCCGGGATGTTTACTAAGAATAACTAAAGTCCTTGTGTGTTTACAAATGATCTTATTTTTAATAGAAGTTAATACAGAACAAGGTTAAGTTCTAGGCCACTCTCTCTTGCTTGTGCTAACTTGATTGGACTGGCTGGAACTACAGCCCATGCAAGCCATAGTCCCTGACGCCACAGTTGAGCTGGTAGTTTTTAGTATTTTGCTTCCCCATGACTTGAGATGTGTACTTATGTAATACAAACATGTCTTCTATGTGACCATCTGACGTAGGGAAAATAATCTGGGGATTGTTTTCTGTAGCATGCAGTAAGAACCTTTGAAATACTACGAATGAATATGTGGCTTCTCCCCCATCCCGTCTCTCTGTCTCTTGGTCTTTTTGTCTCTCTCCTCCCTCCCTCCCTCCCTCCCACAACCACCACCCCCCATTCCACTCACATTAAGCATCACAAGATTTTATATGTTACTTGCTAACTAATTCATGGCTTATGTGTAGAAGTGATCATAACTTTGTTTATAGAATTTGTCTATGGTACATGCCAGTCAGATTAGCACTAACAAATATCTCTAATATTGAGTTCAGCAAAAAGATTCACTGTCCTTACTGGAAATGAATGTCATTTCTCATTTTCCAGTAAAGATATTTATCCAATAATTAAGTAACTTATTTCTTGGCCCCTACTACCATTAATCTATTTTAAGATGTACACTCAGGACTGGAGCAATGGCTCAGCAGCTGAGCACACTGGCTGTTCTTCCAGAGGACCCAGGTTCTGTTCCCAGCCATCACATGGTGCCTTACAACCATCTGTAGCTCCAGTCCCAGGAATCTGATGCCCTCTTCTGGCCTCCAAGGCACTGCATGTACACGGGGCACACATACATGCAAGGAAAGCATAAAATAATCAATAAAAAACTAAGAGTGTTCTTTTTATGTTAAACTTGTTTTGTAAATGTACGTAGACATGAGGATTATCATACTTTCATTTCTTATGAGTTTATAGTTCTTAGGAAATTATCATTCAGACTTATCTGCTATACAGTAAAACTTTGAAAGGAAAATATGATTCTAAACCAATTCACAGACTCTAGAAAGACGTTTAATAAACACGGGAGGCAACGAGGATTCACAGCAGTGAAGTCAGCACGAGCGTGAGGTGGGGGAGAAAAGTGGGGGCCACTAGGACAAAGGTTTGCTTTGCTTCTTTTCGGGTTTAAGTTACATTTATTTTTATTTTCATTAAAGTACAACTTTAGTTTATTATTAATCAACTGCATTTCCAAAAGTGTAAATTTCTCTTGGACTTTCAGAGAACACAGTCCTTATCCATTTAAGTAGATATAACAAAATACCAGAGGCAGAGGTTGTTATCAACAACAGAAAGTTACTTTCTCATGCTTCTGGTGTCTAACATGAACGCACCAGCAGATTCTCAGACTGCTGAGAGCCAACTTCCTGACCACTGGGCAGTGTCTTGGCACATGTGTGGTCTGACCGCTGGGCGGCGTCTTCTTGGCACATATGTGGTGAGGTGGCTCTCTGGGACCTCTTCTAATCTCAGTCTTTGAGGACTCCACCTTCACGAACTAAATACCTTCCAGAAGCCCCATCTCCTAATGTTTGATACCAACCAAACTCCTAATATTAGACATCAACCAAACAATGTTGTGGTGCACAAGAATTCTGTGTATAGCTTAGATTCTGCAAAAATTTGATTGCTATATCTGAACAAAATATTTACACGCTGTCTCCACTCACTAAACACCACACAGAACATGGCATCTGGTTGACCTTCTCACACCAGGCATACAGCCTTCCTTTAGAAAGAGTGAGATGAATCCCGGAACTTTCCGTGGTTTTTCTGGTTTATCTGTCATGCCCAACTCTCGGACAGTGTCCCTTCAAACTGACCTACGAGAACTCGTGTGGAGCAGACACACCAAGGAGAAAAGCTAGACATCCCAGTTGACATTGAAGTCAGTTCCAATGGATTGTAAATGAACAAATGAGAGCCCAGAAAGTTGATTAACTGGTCTGTGTTGATCCCAACACATTTCATTCTTGGTTGTTGCCCCTCCCCCACAGGCTTGAATTCCTCTTCTGTACTATAGATTAAAAATGAATTTATTTGCTTGTTTGAACCAAAGGACCGACGCTGGGAAACTAAATGTAAAGTTTGGTTATAGTTCTGGTGTGGGAGACACTTACGATCCCATACTCAGAGGCTGAGGACGACTGTAAGATCTAGGCCATCCTGAGCTACTAGTGAGACTCTGTCTAAAAAAAAAAAAATCAACCGGTCAATAAAATAAACAGTTTGACTATACAGAGGGGTTTGAGTTACTCCTCCTTGTGATGTTGCCCTAACGGGTTATAACAAAATGTACTCTTTATGTTAAGTAAGGATACTTCCTAATTTACTATTTAAGTATAATTTATCTAACCTAAAATAATTTTAGAATGACATCCTAGTTTTGTCCTGTAGCTGTAACAAATGCCGTGGCTGAAAGCAACATGGGGGAAGGGAAGGTCTGTTCCAGCTTAGAGTTCAGAGTCTGTCCTTGAGGAAAGCCAGGTTAGGAGCTCAAGCAGGAACTTGGAGGCAGGCCTGCTTGCCATTCCAGACAGCATTCTCTCCAATCAAGAAACTCACTTCATAGACAAAATAACAGAGCCATGGAGGGTGTTGCTTACTGGCTTACTTGCAGACCTATTATGCTGGCTACTTTTTTTTTAATTTTTTTTATTGGGTATTTATTTCATTTACATTTCCAATGCTATCCCAAAAGTCCCCCACACGCTCCCCCACCCACTCCCACTTCTTGGCCCTGTCGTTCCCCTGTACTGAGGCAATGCTGGCTACTTTTATGCCAACTTTTATGACACAAGCTAGAATCATCTGGAAAAACAAAACAAAACAAAAACAAAAAACAAACAAACAAAAAACCTCAATTGAGAAAATGCCTCCTTAAGATCAGGCTGTGGGCAAGTCCCTAGGGTGTTTCCCAGTCACTGTGGGTGGTACCACCCCAGGGGCAGGTGATCCCAGGATGTATTTTTAAAAAGCCAAGCTGAGCAAGCCTGGAAGACCAAGCCTATAATTACCAAGTTGCATTTAGTCGCGGTGTTTTATTACAATGATAGAAAACTGAAAACACTCCTGTGCACTGGCTTTCTTATAGAGTCCGGGAAATGGTACCATCCGCAGAGGGCGGGGCCTTCTACAACATTAGCAATTGTGAATTTATTAATACTAAAATAAATACTAATCATGTAAATAATTTGCTCATAAGACAACCGTGATCTTAAACACAATGAAAAATAGAATACGGCTCATTTTTCATAAGGACTACGATTTTCCCTGCAGGGGGATTATGTTCTCTTCAGACCTAGAATGCTTATAAAAGTTTGATTTGACAACAAAACAAGTGCCCACTGTCCCTTTGTTCATTTGTTTATTTTTTTTATCCTTATGTTGTTTTGATATGAGAAATAATTTAATGCAAGGATGGAAAAACATTTAACAGGCAGGCGACTTGATGTCAAGGGTCTTTTCTCGGGATGTGATTGCAAGTCTGCAGCCCACCTGTGAGTGAGGCCAATCAAGTTAGATCCCAAGAAGTTTTGTGGCAATGACAGAGAGAGGAAAGCAAGAGGCCATGAACTCTATCCTAAAATCCTCAACATCTTCTCTTCACGCAGAGTACAAAGCCATACACGTGATGGAGAAAGACGGAGGCTGCTTTATAGTCAGGCACACGCCTCATCCCAGAAGAGTTTGCCACATCCAAGGTAACGGGGCCATGGCTACTCAGATGTTTGTTTCTTCTGTGCATAAACTGTAACTGTTACTTAAAACAGTTAGCCATTGGTAAAGGTAGGTGCTAAGATACTGGGAGCTAGATCCTACTGCCAGTAGTGTAGACAACTGTAGGCACCTTTAGTCCATAGATGGCTTGTGCTGGGATAGGGACCTGAAAAAATGACCAAAGTGCTCAGAGCTGGGGAAGCCATTCAGGGAGCTCAAGGTGGCAAGGACTTAAAAGTATTTTGATATCTTAACTACTTTTAGTCAGGATTCTCTAGAGTAACAGAACTTACAGAATGTATCAATCAATCTTTCTTCTACTATCTGCCTATCATCTGTCTGTCTGTCTGTCTGTCTGTCTGTCTGCCTGTCTGTCATCTAGCTGAAGGGAATTTATTAGATTTATTTACAGGCTATGGTCCAGCTAATCTAACAATGGATGTCTAACAATGGAAGTCCAGTCATTGTTCAGTTCATGAGGCTGCAGGTCCAGATTAGAAGGGGATCTTCACACTTTAAAAAGAAAAAAAGCTACAGCAAAACCAACAGACAAACAATCTTCACAGGGGTGCCCAGCCATTTTTGAGTTTTAGTTAATTCCAGATGTAGTCAAGTTGACAAACAAGAAAAGCCATCACAGCACCCATGCTTGTATTTAAACATCAGCCCTAGGGAACTACCTTTGTGTGTGTGTGTGTGTGTGTGTGTGTGTGTGTGTGTGTGTGTATACATATATATGCACATATGGTGGGTAAAGAGTTCAGGGCCATGCATATACTTTATTTACTTTATATCTCCTTCTTTTCTTCCTCTCTTCTCTTCCTCTTTGCCTGCTTCCATTCCCACCTCCCCTTTCTTTCCCATTTCCTTATTTAACTTTCTGTAGCAAGCCCCTTAGAGATTAGACATTGGTAGTATCTTCTCTTACACTGAAGAATATGTGCTTTGTACATATACGTGAGCTGTAGAGAGCAATGGTGTTTTGAGAGGTAGATGTCTCAAGTTCACAAAGTACATGGAAAACAAACAGAACTGTTGGTACTAGATTCAGTGAGCCAGTCAGTTCATCCCAGATGCTGTGACTGTGGGACACCGCCCACAAAAGCCACCTCAGCTGGTGGGTTAATCCTTAGTCTCTCCTATCCTTCCCTGAGATGCATCTTGCTTCCTCAGTAAGCATATTCAACAAATGTTGACCTGGAGTGACGATGCCGGCAGAGCCTGATAGCAATAGTACTATGTTGTGGCTAAGTATACCCACATGGGAGGTGAAGGGAACGGTGGCAACATGAAAAAGAGCATCCGGAAACTGAATGGAAGGAAGGCATGACCTTATTGAGGAAGACATACATTAACAGTGTATAATGGCCCTAATAGATGAAAATGAGTTGTATTCAAAAAAAAAAAAGTGAGAACATTTTCACAATAAAAATGAGCCATCTCTTGGTGGAAAGGGGCGGAGTCTGGGAATAAAGAGAATTAGAGGCTGCCAGTGCTATTAAACCACACGAGTATCCCTGCCATACAATGGTAACTAAGCAACACTAGAATGTGAGGCTGGAGAAGATGTTCAGGGGATAAAAAATGTCATGGTGACCAGCTGGAACAAACTATGAAGGAGCCATGACGTGAGCCTGTGCCGTGCTGCTGCGCCACCTAACGCTATCAGGTTAACCTGATATTACAACGTTGCAGGACAATGTGCTGCTTCTGGTGAAACAGGGGAGACGCTGGAGCCTTTTCACTCAGCAGCGGCTCCTGTCCCAGTACAGATTAACTTGTATTCTGGCTGTAGTAAATATATCAGCAAAACCCAACAACCTTACAAAGACCACATTCTAGTCAAATGCTGCCGTATTCCATCAGTGAGACAGACAGCACTGCCAGTACCCAGCAGTAGCTCTGCCTGAGCGGAAACCTGAGCTGGTCTCAAACAAGGTGCAAGTGTAGGATGCACACTGCGGAGTCATCAACAGAAACGTAGTGTTTTATGTTGCGGCCCGCCCGCGGTCCACAACACGAACGGTTCAACTGAGAATGGCAGTTCCCTGCAAAGAGAGGTAACTAGATAGGGCGGAAGAAAAGAATGAAGCCAGGACAACAAGTTCTGATCGAGGCTCAATTTAATATTTCCAAACACTCAGTTTATAAAGGAAGGGGGAGGGAACCCAATTTCCCGCCAAGTAATCCAGGGTCCAGTAGCAGGACGAACACGTGTGTGCCTCCAGGCAGCAAGGTCAGGTTCCAGCAGTGGGCGTGGCAGGACGAATGAGCCGGTAGCTCCACCCTAGAGCAGGCAGGTTCCAGGCTAGGGGAAGGGAGGCCACATTTCCCCCCATTAGATAACAAAAATAAAAATAAAAAAGGGGTGGCCTGTGGCAGCAAGATTATCTATGTTCAATAGTTCTGCCTAAGTTCCTAGGGCTAAAGAAAAACCTATTTCCGTGGGATTTCTTAACTATTCTAATGGTAAACTGTATCTGGCTAAGGCTGTAGGCTCTGACTTTATAATGCTAATTAGTGCTGAATAGGTAGCTACCTGTTTGCCTTTTAAGTAGGGCGTTGGAACCCTGGCTGAGTTTAGCTAAACAATTTTAGAATAACACTGAACTGATAATTATCCACAATTTTGGGTGACAGGCAGGGGAAACAGTGAGAAGCGATTAAGACTGGCTGGCTCCTAGTACAAGGCCAATTGGCTTTTTTATTTTTTGGGTGGGAGGCAGTGAAGGGCTTGCTCTTACAACAGCAAGGTCTCCAATCTCTCTCCCCCCTGTTAATTAAGTTTAAATAGGCAATGCTTAACAGAGGTGATCAAAAGATTTTCTCATCCGTAGATGAGTGGGCCTTTAACCTTGACTTGGGTGGACATTAACCTGATTCCTCCCGTGAGTATCGTAACAACTCACATCTGTGGCTCTTGGTATCTTTTGGGGAGGGGAGGCAGAGCCGTAAGTATTTTTAGTGTTTAGCTGGAGTCGGATACCAACCTCTTTCAAATCAGGTGTGTCGCACAGGGAACTCAGAAACGGTCAAACTGGACCTTCCCTCCGCAGTGATCTCCTGCGCCAAGCGGTACCCATACCGTATTCATATGATTATGAATCAGTATCGCAATTCTGAGTTATTGCGAGGTCTCTATGTGAGACTTGTCAACCTCAGATTTAGCAAGGCCTAGACAAGAATTATGTCAGTATTAACACCATTAATTTTGGTTAAAATAGGAGCTGAAAGTCTTTTCTCTTCATCTCTGTTATTCCCAGTAGCCTGAGGAACTAAGGACACCTTGCAGTAACAGCAAGGGTGAAAAGCCAGAGGCCAGTTAAGGGACTAAGCCTATATCTATCAAAATAAGAACTAATCTTTGTAAATATATATGAAATTTCTACTTCCCTAGCTCTCCTGGTAAATCTAAATCTTATCTTAGACTGAAAAGCCACATGCTGGGATGTCCCTGGAAGGGAGATTAGCAGAACCACCTGTTTGCTCTTAGGGGCTGGGCGGAGAACCGGAGAATGTAGATTGACCTGCTTGAGAGAAGGAAGAATACTAAACAATTAGAGTGTAGTAATGTAAATTTTCTGTTTGGAGAAGTCAAGGTACTTTACTTAGATGCAAATTGTAAAGCTAAAGTTTATCTCCGGCCTTTTGTAGGGGAATTGGCTCAGAGGAAACAGTGTTTTTTGAGAGCTTCCACTCCCAGCTCAAGAGGAATTTTAGTTCTCAAGGTGATACTTACGAGGAGAGACAGAATCTGTGTTTACCTGACGAATTAATCTCTCTGGTAGCCACCGTGCTTCATCTTCATCTCGTGAAAAAACACAAACCGACCCTCTTCCCCAAATTAGGACTGGATCTGGACCCTTCCATTTATTAGTCAGGGGGTCCTTCCATTTTACCAATGCATAAGAATTAGAAGTAACTGGGTGCCAGTGGCGTTCCGCTGCAGACTGACCTTTAATGTCAGTTTGCAAAAAGTTTAGGACAAATAAGGTAAAGGCAAGGTGAGCCTTTGGTGACCTTGGGGGATATAGATGCCCCTCTTTTGTTTTAAAAAGCCAATTTTTTAAGGTGCTATGAGCACGTTCAACTATTCCTTGTCCCATGGGGTTGTAAGGAATTCCAGTTTTATGTTTGATACCGAATTCTTTACAGAATGCAATAAAGTTTTTACTAGAATAAGATGGCCCGTTATCTGTCTTAATAAGCTTAGGCAACCCCATGGTATTAAAGGCTTGTAGGCAATGATCAATTACGTTTTTTGAAGCCTCCCCTGTATGCAGGGAAGCAAAGAGAAATCCTGAACAGGTATCAATGCAAACATGTATATATTTTAGTTTTCCAAATTCTGCATAATGGGTTATATCCATTTGCCAAATATGATTAGGCATAAGGCCTCTAGGATTGACTCCTAGATGTGGCACTGGGGATAATGTAATACATCTAGGACATTGTTTTACAATCATTCTTGCTTGCTCCTTAGTGATTTTATGTCGGAGCCTTAGGGTGTGGCTAGAGAGGTGAAACCTTTCATGATCACGTTGGGCCAGAGCCACAGGATTTGAAACTAAGGCTTCTCCTATTAGAGCCCTGTCAATGCGATCATTACCCTCGGCCAGAGGCCCAGGAAGACCAGAGTGAGACCGTATGTGGCCAATATAAAACGGATTTTTCCGGGCAAGAATGATGTTTTGCAATTCTGAAAATAAGGATCCTGATGGCGTATTGAAGTTAAACGTGCCACAGGTTTCTAATAAGGGTACTGATTGAGCAACATATAAACTGTCAGTAAAAATATTAAAAGCCTCATGTACAGACTGAAAGACCTTTAGCACTGCTGTTAATTCAGCTAGCTGAGCCGAGAGACCAGGAGTCTCTACAATAACCTGTTGATCATTAATAAGATATCCAGCTCGCCCTTTAGAGGAGCCATCAGTAAAAATCAATAGAGCATTATTTAAAGGCTGTAAAGAAGTCATCTTAGGAAATACCATATCATGTACATTTAAAAATTTTATTAACCTATCTTGAGGGTAGTGGTTGTCTATAATTCCACTAAACCCTATTTGTGCAAGCAACCAATCTGTACTATGCTGTTTCAGCCAAGTGTCTTGACTTACGCTGTAAGGCTGAACAATGATATCTGGCTCTTTTCCGAAATAAGTCAATGCCTGCCTTCTTCCAGTGATAATCATCTGAGCCACTGCTTCGTGATATGGCAAGATATTACGTTTGGGAGAAATCCTTGAATGTATCCACATTATAGGAAATTTTTGCCATAGCAGTCCCGTAGGCACATGAGTTGTATTAAAAATTAACAGGTGCAGCGGCAGGGAGTAATCTATATAGGTAACGAATTGCTCTTCAATAGACTTTTCCACTAGTTGTAAGGCCAGCAATCCTTCTGAGGTTAGGGATCTAGGGGAAGTGGGATCAGAACTCCCTTTAAGAATATCAAATAAAGGTTTTAACTCCCCTGTAGTAAGCTTTAAATAGGGGCGAAGCCAATTAATATCACCCAACAATTTTTGAAAATCATTTAAGGTCTTTAAGTTATCTCTACGAATAACGATCTTTTGGGGAAAAACAGCTTGATCAGTGAGTCTAAAACCCAAATAATTATAAGGATCTTGAGTTTGTACCTTTTCAGAAGCAATTTGCAATCCCTTATCAGCTAGGGCTTTTTGTAAACCTTTATAACACAAAAGCAATTCTTGGGGGTCCTTTCCCGCCATCAAGACATCGTCTGTGAAATGAACGATGTAAATATTTGGCCATTGTTGTCTAACAGGCTGAATTGCTTTCGCCACAAACCTTTGACATAATGTGGGACTATTAGCCATCCCCTGCGGAAGGACTGTCCATTGATATCTTTTCATGGGTTCCTTGAAATTTACAGAAGGAACACTAAAAGCAAACCTCTCACAATCCTTTGGATGCAAAGGGATGGTAAAGAAACAATCTTTCAAATCTATAACAATCTTATAATATCCCTTAGGAATGGCCACTGGGGAGGGGAGCCCTGGTTGTAAGGTTCCCATAAGTACCATGGTCTCATTAACTTTTCTTAAATCTTGTAACAGTCTCCATTTTCCAGATTTCTTTCTGATAATGAAAATGGGTGTATTCCAGGGAGAGTGAGACTCTACCAAATGTCCTGCTTCTAACTGCTCCTGCACTAGCAAAGAAGCGGCCTCTATTTTCTCTTTGGGTAAAGACCACTGATCTACCCACACCGGAATATCATTACGCCATTGAATTTTTTCCGCGTGGGATGCAGGCAAGATAGTGGTCGCTATTGAAAATACTTTAAACCTCTCATGTTAGAGTGGGGTTTAAGATCCTTAAAGGTCTTAATTCCCTGTCCTTTTTTTTACTAGTTCACGAGCAGGCAGGTGTCCCTGCCTGAATGTCTGTCCAGTCACCATCTCCTTAGAACTGCACAGAACAACACCCATCTGTGACAACAGATCTCTTCCCCACAGGGTCACAGGCAAATTTGACATAACATACGGCTGAATCTTTCCTGATTTCCCTTCCTCATCTCTCCAGGTTAGCAATTTGGAACTACGTTTTGGGTTACTGGCGTACCCAATTCCTTGAAGATGAGTCAAGGAAGCAGTCAAGGGCCAGTTTGAGGGCCAGTCCTGCCCTCTAGTAATTGTTACGTCGGCCCCGGTATCTATTAATCCTTCAAAGCCTTTTCCATCAAGAGTCAATTTAAGGTTAGGTCTCTGATTTGTGATGGATTTCACCCAATTTACGCCCGAGGAGTCAAAATTATTTTGTCCTTCCTCACTTTTAAGGAATCTATACAGTGACTGGCGTAAAGGGATCAAAGTAAGTTGAGCAATTTTTTGATTAGCAGGTATAGTTATAACACCACGAGAGCAAGCGGCTATGATTTTAAGTTCTCCCTCATAATCATTATTTATAACACCTGGAAAAATCTGCAGGCCTTCTACAATAGAACTGCTTCGTCCCAAGAGAAAGCCACAGGTTTCTGTGGGCAGTGGTCCAAAGACTCCGGTAGGCAGAGTTTGGACTCCCATTTCTGGGGTTAATACTGCGTGGACAGTGGAACAGAGGTCCAGTCTTGCATTTCCTGGGTTTGACCTGACAAGTTCAAGAACTGATCTTGTTGGCTGGGCAGCAGATTTATGGCCCCATAAGCTGTCCTCTTTGAGTAACTCGGGGCCTGGGGCTGACCCCTTTCCTCGTTTCCCGGCACCGGGCGGCTCAAAACCCTTGGTTTATGCTTACAATCTTTTGCCCAGTGGCGGCCTTTCCCACACTTGGGACAAATTCCTGGGGTACGGCCTGTTTGTCTACCCTTGGCGCCCTTGTTCTTAGGACAATTACTTCTAAAATGATCCAAACTTCCACAATTAAAGCATGCATTATTTTCTCGTTTCCTCGAGAACATTGCTTGCGCGTGGGTTCCCTGCGAGAACTCGCAGGAAGGCCCGATGTCTGCGCAAAGACGGACATATCCCGCCAAATCTGTCTGTCCCTTATGCGGTTGAATTGCAGCTCGGCAAGCTGCGTTAGCATTCTCATAAGCCAGCTGCATAACAAAGGGACTACCTGTGTCTGGATTTCCAAGGATTCTACTAGCGGAAATCAACAGCCTGTCCACAAAGTCCTGATATGGTTCATCAGAACCCTGCCGAATGCTAGCTAAACTTCCACTAGCATCTCCTTTAACTGGCAACTTTCCCCAAGCACGGCGTGCGGCTGTCGCAACTTGCACGTACACTGCAACGGGAAAATCAATCTGATTTGTCTGTCCCTCATATGGACCCTCTCCTAAAAGCATGTTGGTATCCCAGTCTGGGTTACCAGCGTGAGCATTAGAAGCAGCAGTTTTCTTACTGGCGTCTCGCCATTCAGAATCCCAAAGCAAGAAATCTCCTCCTGACAGGGTAGCCTTGGACAGAGTCTTCCAATCTGAGGGGGTTAAGTTTGACTCCGCCACTGTGTCCAGTAATGCTTGAGTGAATGGGGCTGAAGGACCATATTGCACAACAGCTGCCTTTAACTCTTTTAACAACTTGAAATCCAAGATCTGGTAATGTCTGGTCCTAGCATCTTGCTGATCAACTGCCTCGACCACAGGAAAGGCCAGCGTATTAGACGAATTCTGTCCTTTCCCACGAGTCTGACTAACAACTCTTTCTAGCGGCACCTGGTGAAGTACAGAAGAGTTACTCTTCTCCGCTTCTGAGATCTTTTTTAGTTCCCGAAGCTCATTAGTCAGCCTCTGAAGCTTAATTTCAAATTCTAACTCAATTAGCCGTGTGTCCCTATGCGTAGCACCTCCCGAAGTGGTGACTGTGGGTGGAGCGGGAGATTCGCAAGAGGACCAATTCTCATTAGGGTAATGGGCCATTCCTCTATCTGAGTGATTTTTGTTAAAATTCAGTCCATCATCAGAGTTTCCACAATTATCAATTTTTGAGTTAAGAAGATCTTTTCCTGAGGAGGCCTTCTCTGATAGGCACTCCTCCTGAGATACCACAAGCTCCGCCTGAGGGCAATTTAGCCCTGGGGAAGTTGCATTTTTCATAGCATCATTTACAAGCGCCCAGAGACCTAGGGTAAAATTATCTGTCTGAGCGATATTCAGGGCCTCACCAACTTTTTCCCAGGTTCCACAATCTATCGTTTCTTCTTCTTTGAACCATGGACAACAGCTATCTATCTTATCTAAAAAATTTCTTACTAATTGTACTTCAAGCCTTACTCCTTTTTCCTTAAGCAACTCCTGAAAACTAAACACAATTGCCTGATCCATGTTTTAGAACCCTTCTTTCTTCCACCTAAGCAGTTTTCTAAAAAAAACTGCGGCACACCGCCTGTCTCCGTATCTAGTTCCGATTTACGAACTGCTGACCCCAAGTAGAACCAGTGTTGGGTCAGCACTGCTTCAAACTTGCTTCGTATCCTACTGCATCCCCGCAACACTTTCAAAACTGAAATTTTTTTTGGGCTAGCGCTAGCATGTGTACCTGTCCGTTGCTCCGATGCTCCTCCTCCGATACGAAGATTCTTTCCTTTCTTGTGGAGCTCCACACAGCAATCGTTTCTCTTAGCATCTCTCTGCCATTCTTCAGGTCCCTGTTCGGGCGCCAACTGTTGCGGCCCGCCCGCGGTCCACAACACGAACGGTTCAACTGAGAATGGCAGTTCCCTGCAAAGAGAGGTAACTAGATAGGGCGGAAGAAAAGAATGAAGCCAGGACAACAAGTTCTGATCGAGGCTCAATTTAATATTTCCAAACACTCAGTTTATAAAGGAAGGGGGAGGGAACCCAATTTCCCGCCAAGTAATCCAGGGTCCAGTAGCAGGACGAACACGTGTGTGCCTCCAGGCAGCAAGGTCAGGTTCCAGCAGTGGGCGTGGCAGGACGAATGAGCCGGTAGCTCCACCCTAGAGCAGGCAGGTTCCAGGCTAGGGGAAGGGAGGCCACAGTTTTAATCACAGACACTGATCCTCCAGTTAATCACTCAGTCATAGAGCCATCTATTCATTTTTATCGACAAACACTTGGCCTGAGTCTACAGGCGGAGCGTGGTAGCAGCCATGCCTGTGCTGTGGTTACGGCATGGCTCCCGTGGACACAGGAGGAGAAGGGAAAGAGCATCAACAAACGGAGCAGAAGGTAGACTTGTCGAGGAGAGTACCTGTGGAGGAGGAAAGCCGTCCCTGGCTGCAGAGCACTTACGACGTGCTGTATAGCATGCTTAGAAACTGACATTGCATCCCAGCCGGAAGAGATGATGTGTGGACTCAGGGTTCTCACCCCCTCACCCCCGAGCCACTCTTCAGTGCCCTGTATTTTGGCTGCATCCCTCTCTCATGCAAATCATATTTGCTAACGTTATCACTATCCTTATTTTGACAAAACTGACAAGCATAATCAGGCAGGCTGTGAGGCTGATAACAGAAAAATCAACCAGTCTAGTCCGTTCTCCATGAGAGCACCACAAGAATCACACTTACCGTGTCAATTTGGCTAGGCAGGCATCCCACTAGAATCCCCCAGAAGTGTTTACGACAGTGATGTCTAATCCTGTGCTGTATCTCCCATCTCATCTCAACTCAACTCACATAGCCCCTCCCCCACATGCACGCACCTCGCAGGCTTTTCTGAGTTCCTTGAAGCTGTAACAATCCCTTGGCAAGTTCTGACTTTTCACACATACCTTCTCTAGACAGAAAACTCCCCCACTAATCGCTGTTTCTCATCTTTCATATATTGGTTTAAACATCATTTCAAAAGACTTCCTAGGCCCCATATCCTTAGTCTAGACTGTCACGTGACACTTTGGCACAGTGCCCTATATTTTCCTCCAGAGACGTTTTCTTAAAGTAGGTTCTCTGAAGACACTCATCTCTGAGGACACTCATCTGGGGATTTGGGTCAAGACACTTTATGTGGAAGTGCTTGGCGGAGCAACATCTACGAAGAAAACAAAGGAGGCAAAATTAAGCAGGAAGGCAAGGGTACACATGCCACACGGGTGTCACAGAGACCGCAAGGAAGAGCACAAGGGAGTGCTTTGAGAGCTCCCTTCAGCTAAAAGGAAATCCCCAGACAGAGAAGACTGAGAAGACAGGGTAGCCTGAGCCTTAGGAATCAGCAGTTGGTAGAGAACCCCTGCTTCAGTTCCTGCCTCTAGATTCCTTTCCTGAGCTCCTGCTGTGACTTCCCTACATGATGCCCTGGGGTGTGGCTGTTTAAGCCAAAAAGTGTTTGGTTATGATGTTTTATTCACAGCAACAGAAAAAGCAAAGCAGGATAAATAGTATGCATTTTCTTAATGATTCCTGTCACTTTAAATCTCCAAATTATTAAGGGACAGCCATCCATTAAGGAAACAGTTAGCCTGTATCAAACAAAACAAAACAACACTCTCATTAGAGACTGAGTATCAAGCAGAGACTAAGCTGTGAGTGTGAGGACAGAGCCTTTGCCTGACTCTCAGACAAGGGAGCCATTACAACCTCCACAGCAGAAACGTGACTCCCCATAGTGGGCATGATCCCTCTGCAGCTCAGTTCTCGAACTCTCCTCCACTGAGCTGCAGGGTGGGGCAGAATTCACTGTTCTTCCACACCCTGTCAGCCATGCCCTGCCTCATCGGACCCTCCAACCACTCTCCTGTGGTTCCAGTTGTTCCTTTATACCTTCTAGAAGCAGCTCTTTCCTAACTCTTGAATCGATGGAATGTGAGCCTTTCCATATCATTTCTGTCTGGTGTGAGATTACCGTGTATGCACATTTGTGTGTGACTATGGAAAAAGGTGGGAACCAATAATACAAAAGAAACAAAGTACAGCAGGGGCAGAGAGGGCTGTTCTCCTGTGAAGGTCCTCTGGCATGCACAATACATGTACTGCATGGTTTTTCTTTCAAAAACAAATTAAAGAGAAGTTAGGGGTTTCAATGGACATGTGTGTGTAAGCTTGCCTATATTTAATTTGGTATCCAATTTTTTACTGTGTGCCTGGGCTAGTCACTACACCAGTGTTTAAAATATAATGATAGCATATGATAATGTCTGTAAAATTGACAGTGACTGTTAGGAAAGTTTGAAGTATGTAACCAGATAAAATGGCTGCTAGTGTTAGCCAGCCATTCATTCAACCATCAAAGACCCCGGCTTTTTGCCAAGCACTGGAGTAGGTACTAGCCACAGAGAGTAAAAACCAGGGGGGGGGGGTGTGCACCAAGGCTCACCACCTAGCACAGCTCTGACAGGGAGTTTACAAACATTTAATAAGACTAGTGGGAAGTGCTGGGGAAGACATGAGAACATTAGGAGACAGTGTGTTCAGGACACGTGTGTTCTGAACAGATTTGTCAGCAAACAAATAAATGGTTGCCCCTATTCTTCCAGGTCTGAACAACATCCCAATCTGCACCGTGAATGATGATGACACAGGTCCCAGATCGCTGTGCATCTCTGACCAGTTTAGCCCTTCAGAGAGGAATGAGACCTCATTAACAAAATTCACTAACCCTCCGAGCACCGCATCCCCAGAAAGCCTGAGTGTGCGAGGACTGTCACCAGCCCCAGCCAAACTGCCTGCCAGGCCTCAGTCCGGTGAGTCTCTCTAAAGAGATGGAATGTGTTCGTAGGCCTCTTGCAAGTGGCTGGAGGAAATCTGCTTGCTTAAATAGCTGTCACAACTTATGAACTAAGCCATTATTCACTATAAACAATTTTCATTCCTCTAACCACAGTTCAGTAAGACATTGTTGTTAACAAATACTATTGTTCTTATTAGTTATTTTTATTACGGCGTCTAGGCCAGATATGGTACGGGTGTAGTGCCCAATCTGTAGGAGGGTCAGGGTGACGCCTGCCTTCAAGGGTCAGCTCTCAACTGGCTTTGGAAGGCACACCTCTGGGTGTTTCTGGAGAATGTGGGCGAGTAGGGACTGTGGATGACAACACTGCACACACTGGACATCCCAGGCTGAATAGAGAAATGGGGGAAGAAGAAAGAAGCCAGCAGAGCATGGTCCTCCATCTTCTCTGCTTCCAGACTCCATGTCTGTCTCATACTCCCTCTGTTCCAACGAGGATGGATGTATAACCTCAAACCATGAGCCAGAATAGTCTGCCCTCCTCTAATAGGCCTCTGACAGAGTGATGGGAGAAATAACAAACTGCCCAAGAGGTATCGGATATGAGTGTGCCGCCAGCACTGATTTAAAAACCCAACAGACAAAGGGTAGTCTCAGTAAACCCATCAGGGATGGGCACACGCATACAGCTTCCCACAGGACTCCCATCTCCACACATTCATGCCCTGATGACACTGCCTTTTGTTCTCATGATACCCTTGTCTTTCCCTCTGGACCACATGCACTGCCTGGTCTTTGGTGGATGGTTTAATAAATTCATAGATGTTTACTGTCTCCCAAACTCCCGCTAGGCTGTGCTGCGCCATCAGGCTGTTTCCAGCATGCAATGGCTTTCCTCGATCAACGCTATCAGAAGCTTCCACAGTCTTCCCACAAATTAATCCGAAAGTATAACAGCAACATGCTCAGTCGAAACTTTTTGTTTTTTTGGATTTATTTTGTTTTATGTGTATGAACGTTTTGCCTGCATGCACCCCTGTGTGCCTGGTCCAGAAGAGGGTCAAAAGAGGGCATCAAATCCCCTGGAACTGGAATTACAGAGAGTTGTGAGCCACCACTGCGTGCTGGAACTGAATCCAGGTCCTCTGTAAGAGGATCCAGGGTTCTTCCACACAGCTGCCATCGCTCCAGCCTTTAACCCACGCAGTTTTACCACAGCGATAACCTCACTTCCTTGGTGCTAGTTTCTGTCCTACTTTTGTTTGTTGATGTGACTGAATACTCTGAGAAAAAGCAGCTTAGGGGAGAAAGAGTTTGCTTTAGGTCACAGTCCATCCCTGCCAGGGAGGTCAGAGAAGGACGAGCTTCAGATGGCTGGTCACATGGCATCTAGTCACATGACATCTAGTCATATGGCATCTAGTCAGGAGCAGAAAGAGAATACACTGCTGCTGCTCAGCTAGCCTATTATTATTATTATATCATTATTATTATTATTTACAGTCTAGTCATTGCCCCCATCCTGGTCTGCCCTCCCACAGTTCCTCATCCCATTCCTCCTCCCCCCTGTCTCCTCTAGACAATGTCCCCTCTACCCTGCCAGACCTCCCCATTCCCCACGGCCTCAAGTCTCTCAAGGGTTATCTTCTCTGACTGAGGCAAGACCAGGCAGTTCTCTGCTGTATATGTGTCAAAGGGCTTGAACTAGCTTGTGTATGCTGCCTGGTTGGTGGCTCAGTGTCTGAGAGATCTCATGGGTCCGGGTTAGTTGAGACTGCTGGTCTTCCAATGAGGTAACCCTCCTCCTCAGCTTCTTCCAGCCTTTTCATGGTGGTTGAAATTACCAGAGACCTGGGAAGAGATCTTAGGACTCAGAGGGAGGGGTCTTAGATGAAATGCCCAACAGTGGAGAGAGGGAACTTGTAGAGTCCACCTCCAGTAGAAAGTGGAGGGATGGGGTTGCCATCCCACAGTCAAAAACTCTGACCCAGAATTGTTTCTGTCTAAAAGAACTTCAGGGACAAAAATGGAGAAAAGAATGAGCTTGTGGCTGCGCACTCCCTCCATATTTATTCAATATAGTACTCAAAGTTCTAGCTAGAGCAATAAAACAACAAAAGGAGATCAAGGAGATACAAACTGGCAAAGAAGTGAAGGTATCACAATTTGCTGATGATATGATGTATACATAAGTGACCCCAAAAATTCTGCCAAAGAACTGATAAACAACTTCAGCAAAGTGGCTGGATATAAAACTAACTCAAACAAATCAGTAGCCTTCCTTTATACAAGTAGTGTAACTCTAACTAAACAAGTGAAAGATCTATACGACAAGACCTTCAAGTCTCTCAAGAAAGAAATTGAAGACAACCTCAGAAAATGGAGAGAACTCCCATGCTCACAGATTGGTAGGATTAACATAGTAAAAATGGCCATCTTACCAAAAGCAATCTACAGATTCAATGCAACCCCCATCAAAATTCCAACACAATTCCTCACAGATGTGAAAAGAGCAATTCTCAATTTCATCTGGAAAAACAAAAATCCCAGGATAGCAAAAACAATTCTTAACAATAAAAGAACAGCTGGGGGAAATCACCATCCCTGACCGACCTCAAGCTGTACTACAGAGCAATAGTGATAAAAGCTGATATTGGTACAGAGACAGACAGGTTGGTCAATGGAATAGAAATAAATCAGTTAGTCTTCTTAATATGATAGAATTGAATGACCAAACCAGGAAATGGTTCTACCCACTTTCAGGCTTTGTCATCCCACATCCACTAAGACAGTTAAGGCGCTGCCTCATAGACATGCTCACAGGCCAACCTGCTCTAGAGAATTCCTTCCTGCGACTCTTCCTAGGTGATTCTAGGTTGGGTCAGGCTGTCAATCTGACTTCTAGATCTCAGGACAGAAGTTTATACCCCAGTCCTTCCAATGTAATTACACATGGTCAGTTCCTTATATTAAATTTTTTTCTTAAAACAGAGTAGGTTCTGTTTCCAGCAAGGGAGCACTAACTGAACACACTCACCAACCAGAACGCTGTTCATTACCAGAAGGTAACAATCTTTCTTCAGACAGAACTGATAAATTTAGTTACTCTGGGGACTGTGCACAAAAAGTTTACTTTTTAAAAAAAATGGTGCATAACTATGACTTTGCTTAGAAAAGACATCATCTTCATGTCAGTAGACAGGAGGCTAAGCAAAGCTGTGGATGGTTTCAGGCTGAGAGGGATTTAGTTAGATCACAATGAGCAATAGGGTTGGAAGATGAGAGACAAAGAATACAACTATAGCCCAGAGCAAATCTTCTGTCTTCGGGGCAAACAAAACATATGCATTGTCTGTGAAACATAAGTGACAGGGACATGCATAAGAAACATACAGTAAGGTTCTGCTTTTACAGTCAGTTTAACTGAAACCTTGGGGTAGCCAGGGCTGCTGGAAGAGACCTGCAACTCTAGTCACTTGGGAAGTTGAGCAGGAGGTTCTCAGGTCAGCCTGGGTAGTGGTGTGAGGTGGGACAGGAGGAAGAAAGGGTGGGAGGGAAGGAAGAGGAAGGAACGTTAATTTGCAGTCTATTTTCATCTTATGCTGGCAACAGAATCAGGTATCCTTTTAAAAAAAAAGGTAAATGAACTTGTATAACATTCATTTTTTTAAGAATTATTTATTTATTTTAGGTTTATGTAGCTGTCTTCACACACACCGAAACAGGGCATCGGATCCCATTACAGATGGTTATGAGCCACCATGTGGTTGCTGGGAATCGAACTCAGGACCTCTGGAAGAGCAGTCAGTGCTCTTAACCACTGAGCCATCTCTCCAGCCCAAATGAACTTGTATAATGTTATTATACACAGTTTTACATCACAAGTTTCCTCACATGCACACATAGGTCAGGGCTGACCTTAATTTAAGTTTAGATAGACTAGGCTATTTTAGCAACTAATTCATAAAGCATTTTTGTGAATAAAAAGGCAGTTTGACTTAATTTAAATATATTTTCCCAATTTCTTTCAGAGCCATGTAGAAAATCCAGCCAGTGCTTCAAGACTTCCAGAGACAATCCCTTGGTGACAAATAAGGTAAAGAACTGGCTGCCCACAGCAAGCTTTGTAGTTTACTCTGACTTCTGACTTCTGGCATTCCATCTTCCTCATGGCGCTTCTCAGAAGTCTCTTTCCTACCATTTTACAGCTCTATTAAAGTACAGCTAAAGAGATACCAAGTGTTTACATCCCCAATACACAATTTGATGCACACTGACAAATACACATATACAACTCCCCCCTCCCCCCGGGAAGCAGCACCCAAAACTGAAGTGTGCAGGTGTCTACCAACTCCATAGGTTTCCTCATGTGCGTCCCCAAATGTCACTAAGGTGGCACAGACTTTTAATTGTTATGTAAATGAGACCATGTGCAAGTTCTCTTTCAAGAGTAAGTTTCACTCAGCAAGATTATTCAAAAATCTACTGAAGTTGCTATGTTGGTTCTTAATGCTGAGGGACTCGGTTGCCTCTGGGGTTGAAGTCGCCTGTTGACGGGCACTTGGTCATGCCCATCTTTTTACCAAGCTGCGATGAACACACACACACAGCCTTTATAAGCTTTTGTCCTTGCTCCCCCTCCCGGTCCATACCTGCAGGTACACTTACAGTGGTTTTGTGGCTGCATTTTCAAGAACGGCCAAGTGGTTTTCCTTGTCCATTCCCTTAGCAGCGTCCAGAGTTTCATTTCCTCCACTTCCTCCTTAAATGTAGTCTGATGGGTTTTAGATTTTAGCTAATGGGAGTGAAGTGTTCTTGCAGTATGCCATCCTAGCACGAGGAGGCTGAAGTATGGCTGCTGCCTTAAAACCAAAACCCAAAATCCAAGCCTGCTAATCCAGGGACTGGTGTGTGTTACTTGTATGGTTTTAGCTTTGATTGCAAATTTTAGCTTTTGATGTTCAAAGCTTTTGCCTGTCTTTATAGTTGAGTTGTTGGCCTTTCTGTGATTGTGGTATGAAAGCTTCCTACACAGTCATCTAAGTCCTCTCCCACGAGTGTTTTGCAGATGTTTTCTTTAATTCTGAATCTTGCCTTTGTTTCAATGTCTCCTCCAAAAATTGTTACTTTTGGTAAGGCCTAAATTTCTAATTTTTCTGTAATATTTTCAAATGTGCACACGGCACATCTCTGTTGTGCTTTACTGTGATGGCTGAACCCCTGGGGTATGTTAAACAGAAACAACAGGAGCTGATGCCCAAGCCTTGTGTCTCTTGTCTGCTCAGACGCTTGTGAGGCCCTCTCGTTTCCACACTTTACCACACATGGAGGATGAATCTTGCCAATTGATTTTTCCGAGTTTGAGATACCAGGTTATGAATATGGTGCATTGTGTAGGCCTGTTTTCCAATATTAATCCTCCCTTGCATTCTGGGTTACAAGAGTTGGCTTAGTACTGAGTGTTGTCTATAAAATACTGCTGAATATTCTTCAATCCTTGTTTGTGAAAAGTTGTGGTTTCTGGTTAGCTCTCAGGACAATGCAGGCACCATGCAATTGGTGGGAGCCTCTCTTTAATCTTCTAGATAACCTGAGGTGATGGCTAAAATCCTCCTGGAAAGTGAGCTAGGCTTGGACCTTTCCTCTAGGCAAAAGTTTTAAACTAAAAACTCTGTTTCTTTTGTTTCCTAGATAGAGGTTGGCTTTTTATGCTGTCTTTAGTAAGCGTAGGCAACTTGCTTTTTTTTTTTCCCCAAGAAATTTGTCTATTTCATTTAACTTTTAGGATTTACTGATGCATTTGTTCACAAAATATATTTTTTCATGATTTCACCTCTGTACAATTGTTTGTCTTCTGGTCCCGAATAAAACCACTTTGTGCCTTTTCTCCCTTGACGTGTGTCCTAGTTAGGATCCTCACGGCTGTGACGAAACACCAGGAGCAAAAACAAGGTGGGGAGTAAAGGGTTTATTTCACTCGCTGCTGACCTGCATAACAAACAGTTCATCATCAAAAGGCGTGAAGGCAGGACTCCAAGGCAGCAGGAAGCTGGAGTCAGGCGCTGGTGCAGAGTCCATGGAGGAGTGCTGCTTACTGACTTGTTCCTTGTGGATTTTTATAGAATCCAGAACCGTTAGCCTAAGGAAGTCACTTATTAGGAAAATGCCTTACAGCTGGATCTTACAGAGGCATTTTCTCACTTGATATTTCTTCCTTGCAGATAACTATAGCTTGTTTCAAATTGACATAAAGCTAGCTGGAATAGTGTGTGTGCCTCCAGGCTTACAAGTTTTGTTCATCTTCCCCAAGGATAAATGTTAAATTTTCATCAGTTGTCATCAATATCCTGACCTTTTTATATCTCATTGATCTTATTCAGAGACAGAACATAGATCTTGCTTTCCTGGTGATAAAAGAAATCTTCTCAACTCAAAACATATCTCGCTAGGGTAGGGATTCATTGTTCCCTGGAAAGCAACATACAAAAAGATTTCACACTAAACATTTAAACTGTAATCGCCAAGTCTCATCAAGAGCTTTAAGAGATTTCAACCAAAGTTAATAATATGTTTCCAAGTGCTTTGTCTCCAGACACAAATGTTTGGTAGAATTTAAAGGACCCTCTAAATTATTAACCTTGTTTTGCTTTTGTGGTTCTCTTCTTAAAGAAAAATGTTTCTCTGGCATGTGAGATGGGTTCATGTGTAAAGGCACTTGCTGCCAATCCTGGTGACCTGTGGTAGACACCCAGGACTCCCTGAAAAGTTGTTCTGTGACCACACATGTAACCGTGCCATGTTCCTATGCAAGCAGACTCTCAAATACACACACACACACACACACACATATACACAGAGACAGAGAGAGTTAAATATAAGTAATTTTAAAAATTTAAGCAAAGCTAAAAGCTTATTAGTTTTGCATTTAATTTATGTAGAAATTGCCAATGTAAAACTGCATGCCAATCATACAGTATCTTTGATTTAGGCTGAACATAAAGCTAAAAAGCCACTCACATCCGCAAGGATGTGCTCTGCGGCTGCCTTCCAGTCCTCAGACGTGACAAGCAACAGGATGGATGGGAATGAGAACACCGTGCACATTCCCAACTACCTGGATCAGGAGATAAAGGTGAGAGGCGGGGCTCTCCAATCCTCGGTTTGGAAACTGCATGAACTCAAGCACACGCACGCACACATGCACACGCATGTGCACATGCACTCATGCATGCACACTACTCGTACGCACACACTGCTCATGCATGCACACACTCGTGCGTGCACACATGCACACATGCACCGCAGACTAGTGAACAGCAGTGTCACAGGGGTATGACACCGGTTACAAGATGATAGATTCACTCAGGACAGCCCCCACTGTAAATCATGGCAGAAACAGGTACTTGGCAACTGACAGTACAGTTTCATGACCATGCAACTAGGGCAATTACTGTATTCAACTCAGACTTCTGCTGGGGCACATTCATGGTACAGAGACGAGGCGCCCACAATGCAGAGGGCTCCACTGCAATGGGAAAGGGTTTAGAGTTTGAGAGCACTGAGGTATCTGGAATTAGAAGGAACAAGCTCCATAAATATCCAATAGTGTCTTTGGGACCATAGTGACCTTTACATGCACAGAGCCAACTGCAGAGAAGGAATGAAGGAACAGCTCCTGGGAACTGCTGCCTGTCAATCACACATCCCAGAGTGCAGAGGTGCTTCGGTCACCAGAAGTCAGATGAGACCCAGAAACTTCACACCAGAGGAATGAGTTGCTGTAAGACTATAACTGGGGACAGTGAGCAAGACACACAAGGTCAACCTCTGGCTTCCACAAGCATGTGCGCACATGCCTGCACCCCCTCTCTCCATATACATAAACATTAACACATTTAAACACAGAGCAGCTAAAAGCTATCCAAACTAAAGTAGACACAAATATAAACAAGCCCTATTGAGCCATCAGAATATATTGAGTATTCTAATATTTGTGTAACGGAAGTCTCAGAAGAAGGACAGATTAGAGCATATAATTTATGGGGAGAGTTAGCGGCTAATATTCGCCTAAAGTTGACAGAAACCTGAAGAAAGATAAACTCAAGGTAGATCACTTCTATGTGCTGTGATCCAACTGCTGAAAACTAGAGGAAGGAGACACATTGCCCTGGGTGCTGCTGGGACTTCTGACTTCTCAGTGGAGACCTGCACAGTGGTGACAGTGGAATGCCATCTGTAAAATGCTCTCCTCTCCGGAGTTCTGTTCTTCAAAAGGGAAGGACAGTGTGACAGGGAAAGCCCTTAGCTGCAGGGAAGTTTGGGGGGGAGGGGGGGAGGTGAGTAAACAAAATCCCCTTCCAGAACCTCAAGCCAGGTTTCTCGCTAACTGAAGGGATTTCGATTCCTGTCTCACTTGGCCAACACTGAATTCATAGAACTGAGACACCTCTAGCTCGATTCACATCCTTCTTAGCCATACGAAGGGAGAGTAGCAGCCAAATGGGTGATGTCTGTGACCAACCGATTCCTGCTAGAGCCTCCCCAGCCCGACCTCATCTCAAGCCTCCATAAGGGACCTACTTCCTGAAATGAGTTTCTCCTAGCAGTCATTAGAACCGCACAGACCCAGCACGACACACAGCAAACATCCCTTGTACTGGTGATGGCTTCTGTGACCCCCTTTGCACTGTGTGAAATATGGCTCTCAAACTGGGTCCCAGAATAGCATGTACACAGAGTGACTTTGGGGGAGATGAGCTTCTAAGGAAGGACAAGGAAACCGTGTGAGCCTGGTACCGGGTACTTCCTCAGATGTGACTCTAATGTTCCCTGTCAGATTCTGGCGAAGCTCTCTGAAATTTTACATACCGACTCTCTGGCGGAGGTTCTGAACTGGCTGCTTCAAGCAAGCAACAAAGGTAAGGTTAAGACAAGCATGGGTGGGCACCGACCGACCTCAGGTTATTGGCAGATGATGAATATGCCAAACTGAAGCTTTCTACTTGCCATTTGCAAGTAAATATTGCAAACATTATTTGCCCAGAGCTCCTTACCAGAGACCTTGTATGCCTGTGTGCTGGCTATTCAGGTAATCGATGGAGTGTATCTCAAACTGAATTAATTAGAGGAACAGAACCGTGTGTGCTCAGCTAAGGCTGCTTCTGCATCTCCTCCATGCTGTGTGAGATCCCCGGGCTCTCCATGAACACATCCTCAGGCCGCTGTGAGTCTGAATGCAGGCTCATTTCCTTCCTTTGCTGTGGACGGCAGCAGCATGGCCTTCCATGCTGCAGGCTCCTAATAGCTATGAGCACTTATCTTAGCTAGTGACACAGTTGTCTCTTGGCCTCCCTTGGGCTTCCCTCGTATATGTCAAGAAAACACCAGTCCCACGCAAGGCAATTCACTCAGCACACAGCAGATCTCCTGAAACTAGCTGATCATCAAACTGAGTCAAAACCTCCTCCAGGGGCTCCAAGAATCCCTTTTGTAACAAGATCTGGGGTGATACTGATGGGTGGTGTTGGTCTGGAGCACATGCTTTGAAAATGGGGAGCATTTTGGAAAAATAGCACCTTGCTTAGAGTTCCAGACCACCTTTTAATTGGAAAATACTTGGGGGCAATTTTCTACTTTGGGTGGGGGGAGGAGGAGGGAGGCTTTTAAAAGAATGTGACATTTAATAAATTACCCAAATAACAACTCCTTCTTTAAAAAAAAATATGTATGTGTGTATATTTGTGTGGCTGTGTATGTGTGAGGGGGTGCAGATTTGTGTGCATTCCTGGGGCACAGTGAACACTGAAACAACATCAATGTGTGCCGATGACGCGCTTCCAGTCAATGTAACAATCACAGCGGTAACCCATACTCTCCAACCTTTTCCTTTTTCCAAATCAGAAAAGGAATGGGTATCAGCTCTGGTTCATTCTGAGGTAGCTGAGATAAACCTGCTGACTCGCCACAGAACAAACACCCCAACAGAACCAGCCGCAGAGTCCAGGAAGCCGTACACCTCCGGAACACCCACAACCAAACTGCTGCAAAACTCACGTGCAAAACTGAAAGCGCTGACTGGATCTAGAGAGCGTCAGCTACACAGGTGATTAAACACAGAAACCACCAGGTGATTTAACACAGAGGCCACCCAGGTGATTACATCGAGAGGCCACCAGGGGACCTCTGTGACATGAAGTCTTCAGGCTTCCTTGTTTTCTCTTTCAACCTCTGAGGTTTTAAGTCTCAGCTCTACCTAGCAAGTGACTGCACATATGTAATAGTTTTCCTTCGTTTTCACACATAGTAACAAAGTTGTTCTCAGTTCCACTGTTTAGAACATTTTGGCAATGGCTGTGTTCTCTAGCTAATAATCTTTCTTTTTTGAGAAAAATTCCCTTTCCACTAAGTAAGACTAGAGATCTAGAAATCTAGGGAAAAAATAAGGCGTTTTAAGGTTATTTTTAAATCTGCACCCACGCCCCCTCCCCTCATGTGAGATGTCGAACTCTCAGCTCTGCCTGTGCCATGCCTGCCTGGATGCTGCCATGCTTGATGATAATGGACTGAACCTCTGAACCTGTAAGCCAGCCCCAATGAAATGTTGTTTTTATAAGACTTGTCTTGGTCATGGTGTCTGTTCACAGCAGTAAAACCCTAACTAAGACAGAAGTTGGTACCAGGGACCGGGGTAGTGCTGTGATAGGCCTGATCATGCTTTCATTTGAAAGAATGTGGATTTGGGGACTTTGGATTGCGTGCACACGAACATGAGTGCAGTGTCCACAGAGGCCAGAAGAGGGCATCAGATTACCCTATAGCTGAGTCATAGAAGGTTGTGAGCCTCTTGCTGTGGGTGCTGAGAACCAAACCTGGGTCCTCTATAAGTCTGTGAGCTTTCTTAACCATTGAACTATCTTTCCAGCCCCAAGGGCTTTAAAAAGGTTTAAATATGCAAACCATAACAGAAATTGAAAATATTAATAGTTCTTTGCATATTTTTTTGGGGGGGGGGTTTCGAGACAGGGTTTCTCTGTGTAGCCCTGGCTGTCCTGGAACTCACTTTGTAGACCAGGCTGGCCTCGAACTCAGAAATCCACCTGCCTCTGCCTCCCAAGTGCTGGGATTAAAGGCGTGCGCCACCACCGCCTGGCTGCATATTTTGTTAAATGTAACTATTATATAGGAATGATTTTAATATAAAGCACTGAAGATAAAAAAATAAATTGCTTCAACTGATTGTCACTGATATATTCCTGGGAAGTTCCAGAGAGGGGAAAATAACTAAGCCATTTGGAAACTATTTTAAAAGAAATATATCTTAAACCTTGCAGTGGTAATAGAAGAAGAAACAGAGATGGGTGTGGTGGTACACAGCTGTGATTTCAGCTCCGAGATGATGAAGCAAGAGGTTTACAAATTTAAAGCTAGCCTGGACTACATAGCAAGACCCTGTCTTGAAAACAACACAAACAACAAACCAAAGAAACACATATCTATTTATGTATAACATGTTGAAGGGATAGGTGTCAGGCTAGGAGAGACAATTTTGTTGGTTTAAAATTAAACGTCTAAGAGTTGGGTTAAATGTAAAGTTACAGAAATAATCTGATAAAAACAGTATGTTACTTTGAAAAGTATACATTCTAACTTGTCTGCACCACTACGTTTCCATAGAGTCAGAAAGTAGGATATGGTAAGAGCTGACCTCTTCAGTGAGTGGCTTATTATAGGCCTGCTAGATATTTGCTCAAAGTAAGCTGTCACTGGTTAAGTATTTAAAGCAAGCATTGAGGATAGTGTGTTTGAGACAGCCCTTATTAGCTTGGTGACGCTATAAGTCTGTTGCTATCTCTCACATTCTTTTTCTTTCTCCAACTGGTTTAGAACGTCAAGTCAAGGATCCGAAGGGAACAAGCCGGTGTCACGCGGTTAAGTACAGTTTGTGGTTACTGCAGATGGCATAAGGAAATCAGTGTGTGCTAAAGGTCGATGCTTTTCAAGGACAGTCAGTAAGGTTTAGGAGTGCTTTCCGGCTCCAGCTCCTCAGAATGCACCTGCTCAGTTTTACATTGAGATAAAGTTGACAGAAATGTGTCCCTGGGGACAAAACACCCTAAGGACATAGATGTAGGAGGTGCAAGTGGTTCCTCCATGCACTGGACAGGATCGCCAACCCACACAGACTCAGCATTTCACAGGCTAACTCTGCACAGCTTAGCTGGCATGGACCTTAACGGTTTCATTGTAAAGAAGATCAGCCAGAGAAAAGAATACAGCCGCAGCAATGCCAAACAGGTACCCGTGAGGCAGCTGGAGAACAATGTGACCCATCAGAAGCCCTGCAGCAGCCTGCACTTTAGATAAGGGAGACTCAACGGGCCCTAGGAAGCCCTGCATTGGTCCTGAGTAGCCAACAGTGAGCGCTCTGGAGGGTAACAGCAACTGTCAAGTATATCCACAGGCCTCTAATTTAAAAAAAAAAAATTGTCTTGTTTCTCCAAGTTTCTCTTGACCAGGAATGAGAGGTCTATCCAAGTAGAGTTCCCTAGGGTCCTTCTACACCCTGGCACTTGCCTACAGAGTTCACCAAACAGCGAAGCGGCTCTTTACCTTAGCAGCAAGTATAGTTAGAATTGGAAGGCAAATCCTGCCTTTTTCGACCTGACCTCTCCTCCGATTCCTCACTCATAGTTATCATAGGACCATAGTTATTACATGATAGTCTCTATTCAACCGTAAGTCTCCCTGGCAGCCCACACAGGTTTACCCCGCCTAGATACATAAACTCTTAAACAAGGACCTCCAAGATCCTGCTACTTCTGTCTGCTGGCATTCAGCATCTCCAAAACTGCACCGGGTCGGGGATGGCTGTGCAGCTCCGAGGTCTAAGGAGTGCCGTTAGATTGCTCTAAGATGCATGTGTGTTCTCTCGTTTCACCTGTCGGAACAACAGGTCCTCTTTATCTCACTGGTCCAATCCTTGCCCCAACACCCTCCTCACACATCACCAACTCTAAATTATTCCCATCAGCATCTCTAAGAAGGATCTCACGGAAGGAGAACTTAGTAAAGACGAATAGACTGTTAGGACTCCTGAGTGGTTCTGACTCATCTGACCTCCGTGCTTGTTTTGTTGTTAACCCTTGCCATTCAATGTTACAACAAGGCAGAAGTTATATTCAGCCTTTTGACTATGATCTTATTTGGATTTTTTTTTCTATTTTAGGGGCGGAGACCCCACTGTTTATAAGAAGAAACAAGAAGCAAATACCTGTTACAGAGTATCTCAATCCAAAGTCTCCTCTTGGGTCCAACAGTGTGGTGAGCAGATCACCAAAATCGGGGTCAGCCAGGAGTGCAAAAGGCCACAGCCCTCAAAGAGTTTTCTATCCTTAACACAGCAAACCGGGGTCAGCCAGGAGTGCAAAAGGCCACAGCCCTCAAAGAGTTTTCTATCATTAACACAGCAAAGGTAGAGAGGAGTGCTGGGTGGTTCTTTAACAAAGATGGGCTTCACACTGACAGAACATCAAAGTAATTTTAAAAATAACCAACCCGTCCTCTATATGGTGGCACATGTAAGTCTCAAAAACAATTACATATAATGCTAGAAATAAATATTAAAGAAGACTATTTCTATTTGTAGTTAGTTTGAATACTTGTAGAATAAATGTTTATTTAAATTCCATTTCCTCTCCTGTAATAATAGTGTTTGTACTTAATCGCAGGGCCAAAACCAGAAAATCATCCATAATCAGAATTAAGTGCCGAATCCAAACTCAGACTGAGGGGAAAACTGCTCAGGAATTTTAACATTTGAGCCAATTTTGGCAACCTACACTGTTTCCATGTTTGGGGATCATTATGGAGAAATTCACATTTCCTCTTCAAAAAGAAAAAAATGTAAAAGTTATCCTTAATTCATGAGCCAGAAAGGAGTATATTTTCACTCGGTGCCAATGGTGGATGTTAATTTAATATAGATGTGTGTGTGTGTGTGTGTGTGTGTGTGTAATTAACTATTCTTGGGCCACAACTATTATTCTTTTAGTATAAAGTGTGTGTGTGTGTGTGTGTGTGTGTGTGTGTAATTAACTATTCTTGGGCCACAACTATTATTCTTTTAGTATAAGGTTCTAACATGTTGTGGTTCAAGTGTAATGGGGTTTATTTCTTAATATAAGAGTCCAAGGCTCATGTTCATACTTAGTGGATACTGATGTGTTTATAAAAAGAGAGAGAGAGAGGGAATATGTTTTGGCGGATATGTAGTCAAGTAAGAGGGAGAAGGAGAGGGGAGGGGAATGGGGAGGGGAGAGGGAGGGGAGGGGGGAGGGGAGAGGGGAAAGGGGGAGAGGGGGAGAAGAAGAGGAGAAGAGGAGAAGAGGAGAAGAGAGGAGAAGAGGAGAGGAGAGGAGAGGAGAGGAGAGGAGAGGAGAGGAGAGGAGAGGAGAGGAGAGGAGAGGAGTGGAGGGGAGGAGGAGGGGAGGAGGAGGGGAGGACGGGGGAGGGGAGGAGGAGGGGGGAGAAGAGAAAGAAGAGAAGAGAAGAGAAGAGAAGAGAAGAGAAGAGAAGAGAAGAGAAGAGAAGAGAAGAGAAGAGAAGAGAAGAGAAGAGAAGAGAAGAGGAGAAGAGAAGAAGAGAGAGGCCAGCCATGTTGGCTCCACACCCACAGTTGCCTGGCAACAGCCAGGTGTGCCTGACTATAAAGGGAGCTGCTTGCTGCCTCCTCTGTCTCTTGCTCTCTTACTCTTGCTCTGTCCTCTTGCTCCTTACCCTCCCTCCAATTCCTCCCCCTCTCCAAGTGCTCTTGCATGGCTTCTACTTTCTCCCAACTCCCCTCCCCATGCCCTGAATGAACTCCATTCTATACCATACCATCATGTGGCTGGTTCCTGGGGTGGGGTGGAAGGGGTGTCTCAGCATGGGCCCGCAGAGGCACCCCCCCACACACACACCTTACTGCACATCCATCCACTAGACGTATCCTTTCTTCTCTTTCTTTTTATAAAACACAACAGGTAGTGAGGATTTTATCTCAGTAAGTTTTCTTTGTGTTTGGGACTGTGTGAGCAAACATGTGCATGTGTGTGTACAGCATCTATGTACATGAGCGTTCATGTGAATGAAGGCACTTTCTGCCACTTGTGTTGGGAAACCCCGGCTATTTGAGGTTGCAGTCTACCACGAGTGGACAGCTCCTCTGAGCTCGATGCAAAATAGGGGACTCCCTTTCCTAGGGGGCTTCCTCTTACCTGTTTGACCTTATCTGGGGAGTCCAACTCCCACATCCTCTACTTGAGAAATGTCATGTAGTTCTAGGCAAGATTACACATGCAACTTCCTTTCTCCCTATAAGAGCCTGTCCTGTAAGCACCTGGAGTTCCTGGAATGTCTCTCCATGCCAATGAGACATTCCTACTACCTTCAGCTCCAGTCAAAGATACATACACAACCTGGAAATATCCCTACCCATCTCCCCCAAAACTATATTGCCCTTGTTTACTCTGAATAAAGTTGAGCTCCCTCGTTGAAGCTGATTCCTGAAGGAAGTTGGTCCCGGAAGTCGGTCATTCCATCGTACTCATATGGCGTCTGAACCCTGCCTTCGAATCTGCTCCCTTTGTCCTTGTGGGTCGGTGGCCAACAGCCCCGGGGAGGAAGGGAGGCCCACAGCTGGCACCTGAACAGGGGTCCAGGAATGTGCGGAGTGTGTGAGCCTCCCTCTCCCCCCAGAGGGACAGACTGTCCCGACCTGAGGATCAGTTTCCTATTTCAGTCACTATGCTTTACTTTCAGTGTGTGCCTAAGAGAAGGACCAGACATGGTTCATTGACAACTGAAGCCTCTCAGTCAGGTCAACTCCCCAACATTAGCTGAAGGTCCTCCCACCTTCTTTCTGGACCCCAGCATCCCAACTAGGCATGGCAACAACCTTTTGTCTCTCGTGTGCAAAAATCTGGTAACACAGCAACCATGTTAAAGTCTCTAGGACTGTTAAACTGCGCACAGGCTTGTATTTGTTGGGGTGTTTTCACGGGCAGCACTTCTCTATTTTGGGGAATTCAGAATTGCACCAAAACCCATTCCCTTACAGCCTTACTTAAATCAAGGGGGCTTAAAATCTCTCAAAGGGAAGGTCTAGAATTTTGGAACAAGGTGCTTGAATTTGTGCCATAGGTCCTGTCAGCAAACATCACTGACCCCATGTCTGGACCCAGGTTGCCTACCTGGCTCATAAAAAGTAAGTCCAGAAAGGCTATCTTTTGCCTCTCCTCTTCCTCCCTGTAATAGCTGCCACTAAGCAATGTAGAGGAAAAACCCCAGAGTCCCAAAATGACCCATTAGAAACCAAAGCACAGGGAGACAAAGGAGAGGACTCAAATGAAGAGGAAGACCCTCGGGATTACCCTGGGGCTGATTTAGCTGCTCAGGAGAAGGCAATCTAATTAGGCAAGTTACTCCCCAACCCACAACACCTCTTCCCTCTTTCACCTCCTCTCTCCCCTAACTTCCCATGATCTCTTGCTTGTTCCAGACAACAGAGACCAGGAACCCTCACTGATCACTAAGAACAACAACTCCCAAAGTCACAAACACCATGAGCAATCACGTGAGCCTTCCCCTCAGCCACTATGTCTCCATTAATGGTGCCACCCTCTTCGGTCATTGAACAACTGCAATCTCAGGGACTCCAGGAATAACCAACCCCAGCCACCCCAGCCACCCCAGCCACCCCAGCCACCCCAGCCACCCCAGCCACAATGGCAGCAGCCTTAGCAACAATGGTCTAGGACCTGATGCTTCCACCTGTAGAGACTTTTCCCATGACTCTCCAAGTACAAGGCAAAGACCACTGGCATGGTAGCCGCTTCCAGTAACAGATCTAAAAGAATTGTGCCAGACCATCTGTGAGGACAGATTCCAGTCCCCATACAAAGTCTATTTCACAAAGCCTCAGGAATACAATCCCCCAAGGTCTAGAAAGACAGATGTCCATCCACTCTCCCGAATCCTTTGCTCGTACAATGGGAAGACCTGCTTAAAGATGAATGCCAGATGCAAGATAGAAAACAAAACAAAAAAACAAAAAAATTCATAACAAAAATTCACAACCAAAAGGGCAAGACCTTCCCATTCAGTTAGTAACTTGGAATTATGACCAGCTCTTCAGTCAGGGTAAATTCTTCCTATGAGTTCCACAGGCTGTACTTCCCGCTGGCTGCTTTAAATAGGTCCCTCTCTGTGTGCTGCTGGTCTAGGACAGGTCTAGCCCCCTTGACCTGGAGATGCCTCCTCATTAACTTTGCTAAAACAAAAACATACCGAGGCCCACCCAGATTTTATAACGAAAGTATGAGTCAGCTTAGACAGAAAAATAACAGATCCTACAGCCAAGTTGCTACTTTTAAACAATGTTGTCTGGGTAGGAATGACCCAGAACACAGACAGGCATGTCAGGGGCTAAAGCATGAACATTGTGATGCATGGATTGTGGCTACCCATGACACTGGGACTTCTTCCTACCAGGATTCCTCTCTTTCTCAAGTCTTTGTGGCCACAACATGGTCCAATTCAAAGTGTGTTAAATAAATGTGGGGAAAACAGACACCTCAGAAATGAGACTGCCTCTAAAATTATCCAACTGCCCTTAAAATGCCTAAGTCTGTCTGCTCGCAATGCAGGAAGGGCTTCCACTGGGAAAAGGACCACAGATTTAAATATGGTACAGATAAACTAGTCAGTATTTTCTTTTCTGTCCTCACACGTACAATCAGTTGTCCATTCCCAGTTTATGACCTTTAGTTATCAGATAACGGCTTCACAGCTAACCTAGAAGGAAGGTTTTCCCTGATTGTAAATTTGTCCTGAGCCTGCTTTCTATCCTACTGCAATTAGCCAGTGACATGAGAAGGTTTACAGAACTCTATCTGTCGTCTCTCCAGCCTGGTTCCTCCCTTTCTAAGTCATCTGATTATATTTCATTTTTATGCTTGTACCCTGCCTCGTCTAATTTCTAAACCAGCATAAGTGGCCTTGCAAAAATTCACTGCCAGTCAGGCTCTGGAGGCCTCCCTTTCCCAGTCAGACTTCCCAGCCCAACCTCCACATCCTCTACCTGAGCAAGGTCTTGGTGAGATTACAGGTTCACTTTCCTTTCTCCCAGTAAGAGCTTGCCAGAAAGCACCTGGAATGCCTATCCATGCAAAGGAGTCATTCCTACTACCTTAAGCGCCAGCCAATGAATGATACACACTCACCCTGAAAATCCCTTCCCTCTCCCTCAAAACTGTATAGCCCTCCGAGCTGCCCCACTGGAGCTGATCCTGGAAGTCAGTAATCCCACTGTACTCCAAGGTCCTCCAAAGCGTCCTTCCATCAACTCTGTTCTCTCTGTGCTCCTGGAGAAGGGACAACCACACCTTGGCTATCAGCCCTATTCTACATTTGTGAGACATGGTCTCTTTGCTGACTTCCTGCTTTCGGTGCCAGGCTAGCTGCCCTGCAAGTTCCTGGGGACTCTGTTTCCATTTCCCATCTCGGAGTAGAAGCACTGGGATTATAGGTGCTCACACTAACGTGTCATATGTCTTACTTTTCACGTGGAGCCTGAGGATCTGAACTGAGGGATTTGAACTTCATGCTTACATGACAAGCGCTTCTACCCACCCAGCCATCTCTCCAGCCTCCAAGTTTTGTTTTCATTGTAATGCTTTGTTACAATCCAAGAACCTGCCTTTAGAGTTTAGGTTTTCATTTTCCTTGGCAGTCCAATATAGACACTTTTTAAGAAATGTTCCACAGATGATGGAAAAGAAATTCAATTTTGTTTCTATTTTCAACATGTGGATCTTGGTCTAGATGGACCTGTTATTAATTAAACAGTCTCTACTTGCTGCATTTACTTTTTCTGCATTTACAGTCATGGCACAGGGAACGTGATTTAAAATTTCTCAAACCGATGCGTTTCCAGTCCTTCCAGTCCTCATAAAGTTGTGTCTCAGTTTGTGCAGTGATTGGAGCAGCTCTGGTCATGACTGACGACTAGTGTCTGCCCTCTTTACTGCAGCAGCCCTCTTTCCCACGCTTATGTGTGATGCTAGAGTTTCTCAACTTTTAGGTCTTTGTTATTAGCTTGGGATGCTCTTTTCCTTATTTTTAATTTTTTTTTAAATTTATTTATTTATTATATGTAAGTACACTGTAGCTGTCTTCAGACACTCCAGAATAGGGCGCCAGATCTCATTACGGATGGTTATGAGCCATCATGTGGTTGCCGGGAATTGAACTCAGGACCTTCGGAAGAACAGTCAGTGCTCTTAACCGCTGAGCCATCTCTCCAGCCCTTATTTTTAAATTTTATTATTACTATTTTTTAAAGTAGACATTAACATTTTATGTAGTCATGAAAATGTAAGCATATTAATATTAATAACATTAACATTAGCTGACAGGATTTGGTCTTCCATGGTTGTGTTTTATTTTAGCATTGTTTTTACTGTTGTAATAAAGCCTTCATGAAATGCTCTGCATTTATTTCTTTGCCCCTGTTCTGACAGAAAGCAGATTTTTAAAATCTTGTCAAGGCTTGTATTCCAAAGGAACAAAAAGTCTGAAGCAGGTTTACTGCTATTTTAGAGCTGGCAAGGTCAAGAGAGAAGAGAAACAAGGAGAGGAAGAAAGTCACCACCAAGTCCCCATTGCCTACCTCACACGCCGCTGACAGGACCAATATGTAACAGTCACATTTTCAATAGGGCCACTGAGTCCTAACATGCCCAGTTTCACAATGCAAACATAAGAGTACAAGGCTTACGCCTCATCTATTTCCCTGATCTCCCCAGCAACAATCCTGACTCTTGAGGCTACCATCACTGTCTTCTTCACATACATTAAGCTCACGGCACATGCCCTCGAAATGAACTAGAAAGAGGGAGAAAGACCTCCATGAGCCAGCTCACTCACTGAGCTCAGGGTCTCTGCTGCCATTAATTCAAATCATTGTTACCTATTTTCTCCTTTTCATCTGCTGCTGTACTGGGGAAAAAAAAAAAGAAAGAAAGTTCACAGAAAAAAATACATTAAGGTTAAAAACAACGTCTTGTGAGCCAGAGGGAGCATGACTCTACCAGGCTTGATTCTGAACTTGCAACCTCTGAGACTGTAGAAAATAAGTTGTGGTTATTTTAGCCCACTAGGTCTGTAGTGTTTCCTTATAGCATGCCAGGAAATCAACAGAGCCTTTGCAATGAATGAGCTGAAACCATATGGTACTTAAAATGATTTCCTTCACTTTTATATGGTCTTATCCCATATTTTATATGGGATATGTGTTAGTTACTTTTATGTTACTTCATGACAAAACACCCTGACAAAAGACCAATAAGGAAGGGAGGGTTATTTTGGTCTAGAGCTCTGAGGGGAGGCCTGGCAGTGGGATTGTCAGGTTGGCCTGGATGTCAGGAAGAGGTGATCTCATTTGCCTGTATAAAGGAAAGATGACACAAGAAACAGGACTGGCTATAGAGTTGAAAAGCCCGCCAGGCAGTGGTGGCGCACGCCTTTGATCCCAGCACTTGGGAGGCAGAGGCAGGCGGATCTCTGAGTTCGAGCCCAGTCTGGTCTACAGAGTGAGTTCCAGGACAGCCAGGGATACACAGAGAAACCCTGTCTTGGAAAACCAAAAAAAAAAAGAAAAGCCCACCCTAAGTGACATGCTCCCTCCAGCAAAGCTTCCCCTTCGAAAGGCCCCTCGAAAATGGTACCATCAGCTGGAGACCAAGTATCCAAACACACGGGCCCATGGGGGATACCTCACAAAACCTGAATCTTAGAAAAGTACAGTAACAACATGAACTTTATTCATTTAGAACTATACTACGACTGTTTACATACTTCATTTATAGACTTTGAAAGAGTTAGCTACAATAGGTAACTAAGAATAAAGCAACAGAAATAGGCACTGACCATCAACACCAAATGTAATGAGCTTCTGTCTAAGTGTGATGCCAACACAGCACATACATTGTATCATAAAGAGAAAAGACCAGAAACTGATTTTGTCGCAATCCAGTGAGAGCCCCTGGAGTTCCACTGCACTTGTGGGAAGGGCATGTGATCTGCACACTACTCGGCAAATTCTCTGCAGAAGCCAACAGTGCAGTGTCCCTCTGCTCTGTCTCCATCACTCTCCAAACCACTGTTCAATTCCCATTTAGCGAAATCAAAGTAGTGAATTCAACACAACCATTCCACAAAGAATACATCAATCCTGTCATTGTAGATTAAGGCATGAAGGCTAAATGTGATATGGACAGATGTAAACATTATTACATGCACATTTTCCTACATGCATATGTTATTTACAGAAACACGTTTATATTAGTTGGAGGCAGATGTATAATATTCACATTAAAAGATAACATTATGGAAATATATGGTATATATATGGAAAATATATGAGAAGGATAACTTTTTTGTTTTGTTTTAAACTGAGGTAAAGACAAATTGATCCTTCAAAAAAAGCTTATATAATAGTCTAGCCAGCAAAACTTAGCTGTGTAATTGAATAAGTTATTGTCATTACAGGATTTAAGATTATTCTTGTGACTATTTCAGAAGCATAAGAAGGTATCACAAGGGAGGCACAGGAATGGACTCCATTGTCCAAAAGGAATGAATTGTCGAGCCCAGCAAACAACTGGTAGTTCTCCTAGAATTAATGTATTTCTTAGACAAAACACCAAAGCTACAGAAAAAAGCGTAGCTTTCAAAGTTCAACATTCTAGAAGACACACAGGTCAGTTATGAATATCTGCTCCACCAAATAGACATCGGACTAAAAAGATACAGGTAGGAACGTAAAAAACCAAGCTCAAGGGTCAGAAGGCACGTCCTGAAGGATATGCTCCAGTGAATGACGAACCGAGGCAGACTCGTATACCACATCCTCCATGACTGATTTGAGGCTTAAAGCAATTTTGAAATCATATCTTTAAGTCTTCTTACACAAACCAAACGATCCTTTCTTAGTGTTTAAAGGGTTTTTTTGTTATTATTTAACTCTTAAAACAGATTTAAAATTCCACAACATAGACTAGAGAAAATTTTCTTGCAGTCTGAGCATTCTGTAAAGCACCGCACTGCCTGGTTTCTCTTAAGCGAGAGGAAGACAGGGGAAGGTTACTGTGGGACCGGGCTCACTGCAGAACCGGGCTGCTCTGCTGGCCCTGCTCGTCTTTCTGTGGTGAGTCAGGATTATCCCTGCAACGCTCTCCCTCGCTGGCACTGTCCCATCCTTCTGGCAGGGACTGGTGGTCCTGAGGAGAGCTTTCGCCGGCCTTGTGAGCAGGAACGGCCCCTTTCCGTTGGGGTAAGATTGTAAAGAATGCCTCTTGCCAGTCTCTTGTTTCCAAGAACTCCAGGATAATTTCAAACACTGCAACACGGGCAAATGCAGACACTTGTTAGTCACGGGCACCACAATGCTGCACACTGGAGTGTAATTCAAGCTGTGCTGCGTGCTCACTTGTCCTAATTACTGCAGTTCTTACCTCTCTCCTTTTGGCTATCTATCAGGCACAAACAGCCCCATGGCTCTCCAGCCCTTATGTCCTTTTCAACTTTTCCTCCGTCAGTTCTCGAGCCCCAGAAACTTCCTAGAGTCAAGTGTGTGTTATAATCAAGAGAGGCCTCCGTCATCTTCTTCATCTCTATGTACTAGCTCATGACTAGGGCGCACACGGTTAACATTCGGTCCGTCTGTTCTATCGTCACTACAAAGAGCCACTGTGAGGAGCTTTTGCCTGCTGTCTGCTCTTGCTTTCATAGTAGTAGAAAGGAACCCAATGCTGTCCCTAGGTTCTCCACACTATGGAAGGGCGTTCTAGGTTATTTTCCAGAAAAGGAATTTCCACTAGGTATCAAAGGTTTCAGGAGAAATTTGTTCCTGGAATAGTTAATTTCATTTCTTTAACTCCATATAGGATGCTATATAAAAGTATTTAGGATTACATAAATTATTGTGTACCAACTAAAATTAATTAATGAAAAGCACCAGAGAGATGCATCAGTGGTTAAGAGGACTGGCTGCTCTTACAGAGGACTGGGGTTCAGTGCCTAATATCCACATGGTTGCTTACAATGCCTGTAACTCCAGTTCCAGGGATATAATTTCCTCTTCTGACCTCCATAGGCACCAAACATGCACCAGGTGCACCTACATACATGCAGGCAAAACACTCAGACACAAAACATAAGAATAAATGAATCTCAAAAAATTAAAGCTCAATGGCTTGGTGGTATATGCCTTTTTTTTTTCCAGTAAATGATTATTTATTTATTTCTTTTAAAGCCTAGATTGGCCTCAAACTCTTGACCTACTTCCTGAGTCTCCTGAGTGCTGGGATTAGAAGGATGAAAAAGGTTTGATATAAATTAAGTGGTGGTATAGATCTGTAATCCCAACATTTAAGAAGGAGGCAGAGGCAGGTAAGATTTCTCAGAGTTCAAGAAGTCTAGTCAACACAGTGAAATCCTGTCTCAAAAATTTTTTATCATAATTTGAATAAATAATACTTAAGGCAATTAATTATATCTAAGCATACCACAATGTCATTCATGATGGCTGTTAATCTTGAGATTCATTAGAGAAAAACAAATTCTACCATTTGAGGCCAAATTTAAGGCAAGCTTTACTACATATTAAATACTGAGCAAGAGACGGGCTTTGGTGAGAACTATTCCCTGGAATTTCCCAGCTGAGAATGTTGAACGAAGGACATTTAAGGACACGAGGCTTCATTAAGGAATGAAGGCTTTATAAGAATAAACCTATAGGCCACCATCCTTTCCCATGAGGCTTTGTTATTTTCCAAGAACTACAATTCCCAGCATTCCATGATGTTACCTGGTTCCTGGGCAGGTGGAGACTATAGGTTAATTTGGGGCATTAAATAGCAAAAAATAAAATATAATTAAATTTATATTTTATATTATGAAACAAATTAAAAATATTCATGGGAGAATGATTATCTACTTAGAGGATGGAGTATCGCATAGTCACTAAAAATCAATGCCATGGACACGACAATGAAGTGAGAGATAAGTATGCCAGATGAGTAAAGCTGAGAGACCACAGTTAGAGAAAAAGAGGTGGGAGGGACACACCCTAAAGTGAGTCACAGTTTATAGCTAGCTGTTTTTATACTTTGTAAATTCTCAAAAATGTCTCAAGTATTCCCTTTTATTTCTAATGAACACATGACTTCTTTTTATTTATCCAAATCTGAAATGTACCTTCTCAGTGTTCACTTAGGTCCGCTTTAGGGCACCTTAGCAGCTTACCATGGTTAACTGCCAGGACTTTTCGACTATTCATCTTCACAAAATCTGCAAGAGGGAGCTGTGCATGTTCGATTCCGTAATTGGATGCTTGTTTAAATGTGACTCCCTGAAAATAAAGACACTGGGACTTAGGTGTTGTGCAGTCTAGGAAAAAGTAGACCTTTTTCAGAAAGGTCTCCAGTGCGGAAAACCTCTGAGCAGCCTGTGTTTAAGACGGTAGGCGTGCTTACAGCCTTTGTTTAAGCACCCCACTGTGAAGGAGTGAAGAGAAGATGTTTCCAGCAGGTAGGAAACTTCTCAGTGGTAGAACAAGGAAATCCCGGTGGGTCTGCTCTCTGATTGTCCCCTTTCTAGTCCCTGCCCCGTTCCTCTCAGGGAAACACTCCATGGGAACTGGAGATGAGCACCACCATCCTTTCTGTCAGGGTAAACTATGTCAGTGTTCTAGGTTATACTGGATGTGATCACACACACAGAGGCACCACTACAAGATGAGTTTCGGCTCCTCAGCGCACAGGAATCCGCCCCTCCAGGACTGGACAACACCAGCTTAGCACAAGTACTTTTTATTTAACATAAAAGGCACTGTTAGCAGGTCAATTTCCAAATACCAGAACCTCTAATACACTAGGGGCTGTCTGAAGGAAACCATACCTAAGCAATTCTCAGCCATAGGAGACTCCCAGACTGTTATGTAAAGGCTCTGAGAATCCTTCAAATGCACAACCCCATAAGATCTCAGATATCAATCACTGACTATTTATAAAAGGTTACGTCAAAGCCTAGATGCCACTACTCAGAATCCAGGCCACATACAATGGCTCTGCTAAAATTCTGCTACAAAAAAATTTAAAGGAAATTCAGTTTCAATTATACACCTAGACACAAATATGTCAATGAAATAAAACCCTGAGTGAAGAGTATTTCATTTTTTTCTTACATTTTATTTTTCCCTTTCTACCAACTAACTGTTAGATAAGGATTTTATATTTTCTCAAACTTGAAATGCTGGAAATCTGTGTCTATCCCAGATAAAAAGACGGTCCAGGAAGTGTAAGCTGAATTTCTCAACAAGTACTTAGCCTATGTAGGGGCAAAAAAATTAGAGGAGCCAGGGGCTTTTTGAATAGGAATAGTTTATTAGAGAAACAGACACAACTGAAGCAGAGAGTCTGCTTATAAATCAGAATTTCCCACTGACAAGAGAAAGGCTAATGACCATTCTGACGAGGCCCCTGGGATATTCTAGATTTGTTTACCCAATGCCTAGCAATACCTGACAATTTCAAATTTACAATTAAAAAAAAATCCAGTTTCTCAGCCATATTACACCTAGGAGCTCCCCAGCCATGCAGTCACCACTGGACAGGCAGATATGACCATGTGTGACATGGGAGGAATTCTCCATACACACTGCTGCTGAAGTGTACAGTTACTTCATATACTATGCTGATCTTCACTTAGGAAAAATACATTTTCTTTAGAAAACTGAGATGAATTGAGCATGTTGCAAAGTACATAATAATGTACTCTTTAGAAAGTAGCTTCTTATCTATATAAAAACATGAGGTGAGAAAAGAAAACTAGGTGAGAAAAAAATGATTTGAGAAATCATATATTTAAAAACTAGTATAGGAGATATGAATCTGTAGTTAGCAAACTACTCTTCCAGAGGACCTGGGTTCAGTTCCCAGCACCCACATGGTGGCTCACAACTGTCTGTAACTCCAGTTCCAGAGGATCTGACAGTATTTCCTGACCTTCAAGGACACCAGACAAGCACTAGAGCAGACATACATGCAGGCAAAACACTCATACACATCAAAATTAACTATTTTAAAAATTACTATCAACTTCAGTGGCTCAGCAATCGCAGTATCAGAGCTTCCAGCAACACAGCACAGCTTAACCATACAGACCCTGCAGCTATCTGGTCACTTCTAATAATCCACTTTGCTACCTGTCACCGTTGACTTTAGGCGTAATCTCTTTGTTCCTCAGACCCCGCAATGCTGAAATGTAGACAATAACTACAGTGACCTCCCTGAGCTGTAGGAGGGTCAGGTAAGTTAAGGTGAAGCCTTTGCTTAGCTTAGGTCACCACCACATCACTAGGCACTCAAGAAAGACTGTTCACTCTTAGGATTTTGTCAGGTTCTAGGGAGGAGCAAAGCACAGTACCTTGTGATGGTTGTGGTCCACTAGCCCTCCAATCACGTAGGCCTTTGACTCATCTAAGTCCTTCAGTACATTAGGTGAGTCTGACGTCAGATAAACCAGGTCTTCTTTTTTTATGAGTTCACTATAGTGCTCTGATTTGATGTGAATATCCTTCAACAACAAAAGGAGAGTGAGTGTATCATTAGCAGGACTCTGAAAGCTGGCTGATATCCTCTTTTCTCAAAACAAACTTGTCCAAAAACACCTGATATCAAGCTTGAGAGGCTACTGCTAGAGTAGTAGTGTAAAACCCATAACCAGCTCCTTACCTCATATCTCTACCAACCTCACTCCCTCAGCTGGGGCCCCAGTTCCAAATCTAACCCCGCACACTAATGGCAGGCCGAGTCTCTACAACCTCACTTGGATTCTCTAGCCTTTCCTGTAGGGTCAACTCCAACTCCTCAACTCAGGACTGAATACGGCATCAGTCTACCTTTCTGACTTAACCTCTATTCCAAAAATAAAAATAAAAACGCATTTTCCTGCCTTCTTCATCACACTGTTTTCCAGACAAGAAATGTCTTTTCCAATTATGGATCCCACGTGACCATCAAAAAGAAACTGTGTCAATTTAATTAATAGAATGTGTCTGTTTCTGCAAGGAGACACATCTGAGAGCTGCTTTGCCAACACTTTCAGCTCAGAGACACAGGACTGAGTAAGAGCTGTAAGACTCTTCAAGTCACACTAACTGCCTGAATGATATGCTTCCAGACTCTGACTCTTATACAATAATCTTCAAGAAAATCAAATAAAGCTGACACTTAGATAATACAATTACTTTTCTGAAAAAGAATATGCTATAAATCTGACTCTTATACTTAATAACGGCCTCAAGAAGGCTCTGAGTAGCTCAAAGCCAGTGAGTCTGTATTTCTCTAGAAACCCAAGGATGTAAACAAGCTTGGAAAGACACAAACTGCACAGTACGCTTGTCTAACACATTTGTTAGTTCTTAGAAAGAGACCTGAATCTGAAGACTTGCTAAGGATGCTTTGCTTGCAAATGTATGCACACAGGCTCTTAATGTATGCAGCTAGTAGATTAGTAGGCACTAGTGGGGAAAGCCGGACACTGTGGGAACTGAACACCAACAGTAAACAACACGGACAGGCATAATACAGCTGTCTGCTGAACACGAGTCCTGTGCCAAGCTGGCCACATCTATGCCTAGCCAAGCTGGCCATATCTATACATAGCCAAATTGGCCATATCTGCAAATAGCCAAGGTGGTCACACTGGCACAGAGTCAAGCTGAGTGCATCTTTACATATACCTAGACACAGAAATTTATCTCATAAATACATTTGAAATCTGCTAGAAGCTTCACTAAAAAAGTAAAAACTAAATGAATGACCTTCAGTATCTTTTACCATAATATACCCATGTTATAGCCCCACCCCTTTTAAGTCAGCATATCTCACATTTACAACCTATGTCAACTCACAGTCCAGATTTTCACATCTCAGGAACGTACAACCACATTCAGCTAGTGGTCACAGAATGGATAGTATGGATTTAGAAGAAACAAATGTACAGAGTTTCAAATTTTAGAGTGAGTTTGAAGCAAAAGGTCTTATCAAGGCTTTTAGAGACTTCGTTTTTAAACAAGTGGCTTAAGACAGCAGACAAGACTTATGAGAGGAAATACAAATGAGCAGATATGCCGGTCTCTTCTTTAGCTTCTATCCTTGTAACTTTAGGCATAGTATAGTGATACGCAGAGTTTTGTAGCACACCAAGACCGACCAGAGCTTAGGTCAAAAAACAAAGGCCCTTAGGAGCTTAGAAGAATGTGCCTGTCTGTCTCCTACCTTCCAGTTGACCCATCCTTGGTCGTTCTCATCCATGTTCTTCTTCAGTTGACCTCCATGGCTTGTCAAGTAAAACTGATGAGCAATTGGTAAGCAGAGAAAAAGGAGAAATCTGGTCAGTTAAGTTCACTGTTTTATCCCCTCAGCACCAGGGAAACACAAAGTAGTTTTCACTGAGCTAGAAATGAAGAACTGTGATCAACTCAGTGCCTGACTCATCGGGAGAAAGGGCCCGTGTTAAGGTGGGGTTTCCTCAACCCACCAGCTCCAGCCATGCATTTCCACCCCACCTCTTGGCTGATCAGGTATGACCTGTCTGTCTGCCACTGATGGGCACCCTGCAGACTCCCTGGTTTTCACCAAGCTCTCATCCACCTCCCTGGGAAAGCTGTTTAACTGTCACTATTATTCTTGCTGCTGCTGAGCCTTCCCTGACATCTCTATAGCTCAACCAAGGAAGTTAAGGGCCTCAGTAAAATTTTTAAAAAGATGTAAAGAATGTCACAAAGGTAGGGTATAAAATTATATAAGCGCTCAGTTCCACGTTGCTTCCACTTGGTCAACATCCACGGGAGTTCCTGGCTCTCCACGTCACGAGGTAGAGTTCACAGAAGCAGTCGGCTAGCATCTACACTCAATCTCTAAGTTAAAAAACCCTTCCTTCTCAGAAATGTCAGTGGCTCAAAGGAAATATAAACCAGACATGTCTAAGAGGGTCTGCGGTACAAACAGGCAGTGGTAGCCTACTTCCCCTCTCTCCCCACTTCCCACAGTGGAAGGAGTCAAAGCTGAGGAACTGGAGTGAAAATGTGCACATATCCTAAAAGACACGCAACACTGCACAGTGGGGTGTAAGGCTGGTGAGGGGGAGTCTGGGAGCACACTCATGTCCAACATAGTCCTGTAGGAAAGGGCATCAAAGAAGCATGCAGGAGCCTAAGACCGTCAGGGGCGGGCCGCTGGGCCGAAGGGAAAGGAGCCCGGAACCCACACACACCTGCACGGGATGAGAGGCTCGGCGGTTTTCTGCATAACATCGTTGAATCTGTTTATGAAGTTTCTTAATATCCTATAAAATAGCACAATTTTAACAACAGAGAGTTATCAAAAGCATCTGAGGCCTTCTATGGTATTACAGGAACAGAGTAAGCAGAAGGGACGGCCAGGCAGGCAAAAGTCTTTCTTTTAAAATGCAACGCCGTTGTGATAAGTTTCATTTGATTTTCCTGAACACTAACAAAACGACACATATAAAGACAACACTCCGTAATTCACCCGTCCTGTTGAAGTTTTTATCTATTCAAAATGCTAATTATGCTGGTTTAACAGACAACAGCAAAAAACTTTCTTTTAAAATCATGCTATTTCCACACTTTACCCGAGTGGCACTGGTAAAATGCCAGATTTAAAACATGTGTGTGTGTGTGTGTGTGTGTGTGTGTACCTGGATATACATATGTACACCATGTTCATACAGTGCCTGTGGAGGCCAGAAGAGGGGGTCAGATACCCTGAAACTGGAGTTATAGATGTTTGTGAGTCACTATGTCACACTGGGGACCAATCCCGAGTCCTCTGCAAGACCAAAATGTCTTAACTTGAGTTCCATCTCTCGAGCCATGCTACAGATTTTTTTTTTTTTTAATTTGAGATAGGATCTGACTAAGTGTGCAGGCTTGCTTTAAATGTCCTATATCCTAGGTTGGCCTAAATCTCTGAGATCCCTCTGCCTCAGTCATCTAAGTGGTAGGATTACAGACATATGCCATCGTGCAACTCCCTAATCTTTATAACCAATATGTGATCACTGGGCTCTATTACCTAATTGTGGAGGAAATGTCTGTCTACGCATATATAAACATATACATAAATATGCTATGCATATCAAAGCACTTCATTTAGGAGTAATAGAGTTTGAAAAACTTATGATGTAGTCTAGTATATAAACACTGTCTGTAATATTACTCAAGAAAATAAAAGTGGCTTAACCTAGTTCACACACAGGGACCTCATGATACCTTTAACACCATCAAGTCATCAAAGCTACAGTCGATGACCAGGCGGAGGCTGCTGCGAGCAACATCTCTCCGAATGCGCTTCCTGTCGTTGCCATCTGAGGTGGACTCCAGCTGGCGTCGTTCTAATTTCTTTCTCTTGCGTTTTTCTTTTCGTTTTTCCCTAAAACATCAAATGACATTTTTTTCATTATTTGTACATTTAGACATTCACAAAACTCTAATTAAACAAAAAATTACATTTTAAAGTAGTCATGGCTGTGACATCTTTCTTCTGTGGGGAGAAAAGGGTCAGACCTTAGTAACTTGATTTACTCCATACAACATCTTCACACATGAAGAGAAGGACTTTGCAAAGCTAATAGAACTTTCTTTAATGTATAACTGCAGTATTCAGTAGTTTCATCACTAGTATCATATAGGACTAAGAGATTTATAAAGATGATTTATAAAGAATTTATTCACAACTCATCCACTAAAGGATTTTCTAGTTCAGTATCATAGGGAATACTAAAAAGAATATTTGACTAAATTTACTAAAAGAACAGAAACAAAAGTCCAAGTTTTTCTAATCTCTTATAAATGTTGGCATTCGACAATGGCTATAAGAGAAATGCTTTCATGAAATCCTGTCTTAGGCACACCCGGGTCAGGCCAAAGCTGACCTTCCTGCGTGGCTGCTTTACGCAGATCTAGGACACCCATACCAGAGCCCATCATAGCAGGTCTGCCCTCCTCAGGCAGTCTGAGGTGAGAAAAGGGGCTGAGTCTAAGTTCATTAGTATTGCAAAAAGCAAAGTAACAATTCAGAAGGCATATGGTTTTAATTATAACTGAGCGTTAGCTAATAACACGCATATCCTTATTTTTCATGACTTCTGTTTCAGGACAGACAGCTTTTAACAGGACTTGAAGCCCCATTTCTCAGTAAAACAGCAGCGCATGCTCTGTGTACACACTTGCGCTGTTCCCGTTGCTCTTCCCACTGTTTTTGTTTCATCAGCTTCTTCAGTTGCCGTTTAGATATTGGCTCAGCCCCTGCATCCACTCTCGACTCCTGTCTCTCCTCTTCACCGTCACTCGTACCCAGCTTTTTCTCCACATTAGGAGACTCGATGGATGCTGGCAGCATTTCAGATGACATATTGTCTCTGAAAAATGTGAAAAGCAAAAATTTTTTTACATGAACTGGCAACTTACTAAGTAAAATAGCCCAAATGATCAATAGAGACCACTACATGCTAAGCACTATCATTGATAAAAATACACATTTAGATAGTTAAATGTCATTTATTGGCAAAGATCTTTAACTCTCACTTGACATGAATTAAATACCATTCATTGACTGTACTAGAAGGACTGAAGAAATAGTGTTTACATATACTATAGACGGTCTTCATGTTCTTTCCAGAGTGCAAATGTTTTGAGAGTTATAAAAGCACCAACACTAGTTAGCTTCCGCTGTCAAGGTGGCATTGACCAAGACCAGAGTTATGTGAGAAAGGCCCAATTGGGGATTGGGGGGTGGCGGGTAGGTAACAACACTGGCTCTGCCCAGATGGTCTGTGGCCATGTCTGTGAGGAGGAGCTGTCCTTATTAGTGTGGGCAGTGCCATCCCTAGGCTGGTGGTCCTGGTCACTAAGCGTGATTGATGCAGCAAGCTGAAAGGCAGACACCATGGTCTTTGCTTTGCCCTGACTGCCCTCAGTGATGAACTGTGGTCTAGAAGCATCAGCCAGATACCATTCCTTTAACTTGCTTTTGATCATGGTATTTTATCACAGCCTCAGAGAACTGAACTACTGCAGACACTTTCTGACCTAGCAATGGTTTCTTAGAATAAATTCCTGTAACCAAGTCAGAAATGTACAGTAAAAGTTGCATCATAATTTATTCATTCTAACATTATTTTTAACTGTGAAAAGTAAGAACTTATTTGAGTGTCAGCATAAAGAGTAAACAAATGGTTCTTCTATAATATAGGTTAGTTACTCATGCTAAGCAGCCAGGAAAAATGGTATTTCCAAAATTACTTACTGATGAGAGGTAATGGTTATATTTTAAATCTGAGAGACAATGCAAATACTAATATTCCTTGTATATTATTTATTAAAGCACATATTCATACATACCTTCCACTTCTGTTCATGGGTATCTGGATTTTCTAACTTGAATGATACAGACAAGTTTTCTCTCTCTCTCTAATAAATGTCACTATATATCTGTAAATGCTTTAGTTATGGCTATAAACAAAATATAAAAATTGATTCTGTAATCAGTCTGCAAAATTCTTAGCATTGACCAAAATCAATCTTCATTTAAATCCAACCACACACATCTTTATCCATAACAGCTAGAACTCAACTTGCTGACTGGGGGAAGGCTAACTACACTGAAATATCTTTTCTCTTTAATATGTTATTAATAACAAGGCTTACAAGTGTTTGCCTGTTTGTCCCTGCCTCAGACTAAGCATAATCTGCTAAACAGTACGTGGCCTTAAGAAACATTCTGAGATTCTTCATTCTTACAGAGCTAGCTAGTTAATCTAAGTCAAACAAACGATAATCTAAGCCAAAACAAAAACAAACAACACAATTACACTCTGCGATGTAATAATGAGGACACTTTTGCAGAACTTAAACAGTAGCTTTACTTGATGCTTCTCGCTTTCTTTGAAAGTGCAGTATCACGTTACTTGAAACTCAGTTGACATATTCCAAACTGAGAGGATAACTGAGTGAGTAGATATGGGATTTCATAGGATTCTAAAAGAAAACGAAGAGACTAATTTCAAAGTTACTAACTCCTCTGGTCTCTAGTACTAAATTCCTATGAAAGAAGGCATCTCAAACAAATCTAGCAGAGAGAATATACTGATTAAAGGGATGAAATTGTATATTATGACTCAAACCCAGATCCAACACCAACACTTCCCAGTAACCTAAAACCCTGAGGATGGGGGAATTCTGAAGAGAGAGTGCTACTGAACACTGTTGATAGATGGCTCTAAAGGCATTAAATAAAACTCAAAAATGTATATGCCCAAAGCCATGAATAGTAGAAAAAACAAGACTCATTAATGCAAACTTAAAAGCAAAATTGAAATTAACAGGAAAACATTTTATGAAACATATTTTCAAGAGAGCACAGCTCTGAAACTTGAAACTCAGTTGACTTATTCCAAACCGAGAGGATAACTTGAGTGAGTAGATATGGGATTTCATAGAATTCTAAAAGAAAACGAAGAGAGTAATTTCAAAGTTACTAACTCCTCTGGTCTCTAGTACTAAATTCCTATGAAACAAGGCAATATTTATCCGTGGCAATATTTTTCAGTAGTTCTCTATGTTCAAAATTCTGAAGTGTTGAGCTGGCTTAACTGTGAGAATTACAAAAGCCGTGTTTTACAGCTCTCTTACACCAGGGGGAGCCTTTGTCTTTCACATCTAAAATGTCTCCAGTTAAATTTAACTTGACCTATCACAGAATAGTAACATCTTTGAGCAGCCTATCGTGAGCTAGTCCTAACATTAATGTGTTTTATCAATTCTTGAGACACTGTACTGGGTGTTTTCTAAGCTTTAATTAAATAAGCCAGACTACTGAACAACACATGAAATATGTTTCATTTTATAAAATACATGAATGCAGATAAAATACTAGTTGGCTGTCTTGTTTTGGCTAGACTTCACCAAGATAGCTTCCGCTCCGACTGTCTACTAAGTAATAGAGTAAGAATTTGATGCATTATGTAAAACACGGCACTTTTGAACACATGGTTTTAGTTTGGGTCACGAGGTAAATCTCTATGGCAGCGAGTCTGGGGCTTCTCCCCGACCAGCAGCGATACTAACAGCAGCACATTTTAATCCACTAATCCAAGTTTAACAAGTATTTAAGACCATTTTACAGAAAGATAAAACAACTGTGAGACTTTTCTTTAGCATATCTTAAAAAGAAAAAACCTGGATGGTTAATTCTTGAATATAAATTATCAGATAGGATTACAAAACTCAAAACTGAGTAATACTGACAAAGACTATCTGGTGTGGGGAGAGCATACGTCACTTAATGCCAAAGACAAAAGCCGGGCTGTTATCAAATCGACTAAAACGGCCCTCGTAGTCTTTAAGCTTTCTTTTCGGTAACTGCTAAAATCAATACATGCCTACTTCAGGGTATTTTTATGTTATTTTATTATGTATATTTTTAACGCGTTAGTCAGTACCGCAGTAGCAATAGCCCTTTGTTCAGTTGTCAAAGTCCCTTTGGCTTGAGTGGGAATCTCAGGAGAGCTTTTTTTTTTTTAATGAGTAATTTTACATCTCCAGACACGCAACCACATTTTAAACGCAAAATATTTCATTGGCAACCGGTAACGCGTCCATCTTAACCTCATCCTCAGCTCACCACGAGGCCGAGCCGCCTGGGCAGCAACTGCCCCTCGGCGCCCTACATGCGACGGCCTGACCCAGGGAAGGGAAAACGGCTCGCCTGCCCTCTAAGCGCAACGCAGCGTGGCGACCAGCTACCCTGAGACTGCACATGGCCCCTTTCTGCCACACTTCCGGTAGGGACTCTCCCAAACAACAGAAACTCGGAGCACACACCGCGGCGACAACCGGGCGCGCGCACGCGCAGACACGGGCCTGCCGCACACGCCCCGAGCGGAGCCCTGCGCCCGCGAACGAACCGCAGCTGACCAATCACGACTCTGGAAGACAGCACGTGAGTGGTCAAGGGGCGTGGAAAACGCGCCACCTGACGCCACTTCCTCCGCGAACCCGCAACTACTTCCCAGGCCCTCACCCTCTACTCCGGAAGCCCTGATTGCAGCGGAGGATAGGGTAGCTCACGCTCCTTTGGCATCCGAAAGGATACCAACGGGCAGGGGCGCGACAGCCGCAGTGCCATATTTACCGAGCCGCGGGGCCGGTGGGGAACGCCGGGGTGCGGTCAGAAAGCCTTTCTGAAGTGTTCTCGGCTCCACGCGTTCGTCCTCCTTCAGAAACTTCAACTCCCAGAGGCAGAGGCGGTGGTTGCGCGCCCGGTTACGGCACTTACGGCTTACGTCATCGGACTGCGCTAACTCAAAACCAGAGAAAGAGGAGGAGTCTGTAGGGGGCGGGGTCTGGGCCTGGGTTTTGCGGGAATGGTTAGTGGCTACTGCGAGGCGTTTTTTCCCGGTCAAGCGTTGCATTTCTACCCACAGGCCTGTGTAAGCTCGGGTCTCGAGGCGAAAATAGCCCCACTGAAAGAAATTGAAATGCAGAACAGACGAAATGCTCTTATTTTTTTCTGCGTTGAGAGGATGATCTAGTATTGCCCAACGTACTTCTAACTTATGTAAGAAAGTTACCAATGGTCTTTCATAAGTGAAAAAATTTTAAACTGAAATTTTTAATAGAAATTCATCGAAGTTGGGAATTTTAAAGATTTCTTTTTATGTCCTTAGTAAAACATAATACTTTACAGTCCATCCTTTGAGGGTTTTTTTTTTATGCTGTTTTGCAAAACACTAGTGATATTTCATCGTTTGTAAATACTTGACCTTATATAATCTTTTTGCTAAATATAGACCAAGTCAACCGAGGAGGGGCGGGGAAAAACCAAACAGTTGGGTAGGTTGGTCTTTTTGTAGTTGTTTTGTTTTAATTTGGCTTTTCTGATGGATGAATCTGTAGAATTTGCAGATAAAAAATATTTTTCAAGGACCCATCATTAGATTTTTCTTGTTGCTTGACCTTTTGAACTTGTTACAGGCTCTTAAATGAACTGAATCGTCTCTGAATTTAGTGTGTGTGGGTGGGGGGGGGGGGGGAAGAGATCTTTTTTCAACTCTGTTTTTATTTGGAAAAACATGTGAATCACATGTTATGTGTCGTGGATCTCTCAAATCTAAGAGATTTCTGTTAACTGAACATTGGCAGTAAAGTGTGAATCCACTTATGATCTGTTAGTAGGGCATCTTTTTTCAGCTACCTCCGTATCAGGGCAGAGAGTAGCTGAGGGAGGGTTAGTAACTGGATATGGAGCCCTTCACATGTAGGTCATTATATTCAGGCTGGCAGAGTGGTGCGCCAGATCTTTCAGCAGCTGTTCCGTTGCCCTTATGGGATCTGTCTTAAAAATAACGGTACAGTTTTAGAGGTAATGCCTAGCATCCTTGATATCTAAAAGTTTTTAAGTTATGAGAAAATCCTCATTTTTATGATGTCACCAAATTTGATTTGGTTATTTGATCTCATGGTTGCAGAATCAATCCAAAGTATGAAAAAAAAAAAAAAGGTACGAGTAAAAACTGCAGTTTAGCCAAAGAAGCATATAAAAGTTTAAGATAAAGTCCTGTGATGTGAGGAAGTCATTGATTTATAAAACTCAGGCTTGTTTAACACAGTTGACAGTTCATTGTCTTTGACTTAGAATTTTGTACAACAATGACTAAATGATTGTCTCCGTCAAAGAAGTAGAGTATCCAGAAGTGAATACATACTTAAGATGCCTGTAGATAGAAAGGAAGAAATGAATGTTTCTTGAGCACATAGTGTTGGAGATTTTGTAATTTTGCTCCATCTTGGAAAGTAAACATTTTTTTAAATGAAGAATTTCAAAGCTGGGGGCAGTGAAAGCAAAGAGCCAAACGTGAAGGTTTTACACAGTGATTGATGAGCAGTGGTGGAGTAAGGAAGAAGGGCTCTACACAGCTTTCTAATGTGAACAGTGGTAGAAATATAATTCTATTAATTGGGTAATTTAGAGAATACTAGAAGAAAACTGGATTTTAAGCAAATATAGCAAGCTTGGATTTGAATATATGGGGAGTCTGCCTAAGTGTGGATGGGCTTAGGAGATGCTGTGCTGTGAAATGAGTTAGACACAGGTTTGGGTTTAGGGGATAAAGCAGCAGTTATCAGGAAGAGGAGTGAAAGTAACGTGTAAGATAAACACAAGAGAGAGTAAATGTGTAACCTACAAACCATATATTATTTTCATACTAATGAAGTAGGTTTTAGGTGATTTCATCACAAAGGAAACAGTAGTAGTTGGCTGTCTGTGAGCGATGTGACATGTTAAGTGGCTTCACCATAGTGGGCTTTCTCCTGGTCATGTGTAGCTCACAGTGTCATGTCCTATGCCTTTGTATGCAGTAACATTTATAGAAAAATTAAGGTTTATGCAATTTAATCACGAATAAACATTGGACATCCTACACAAATCATATCTGTGTGCCAATTTCATAGAGCTGGCAGCCAGCTCTGTGACTGCAGACTGTACAGTAGGAAGAGGGCTACTGGCAGATCAGAGTTCTAGGACACAGCACATGGTCGTTGTGTGAACATTGCACAAACACTCGAAGTTCCAAGTCAAGATTGTGAAGTCTGAGTAGCCTTTAGCAAGTTGAGAGTGGTAGGTGTGTGTGTGTGTAGGGGCAGAGTAACACTTATGATTAAACAGAAAAGAGAGGGAAGAATCCCAGATGCAAAAAGGAAGGGCAGGCATGAAGGTTTCAACACCAGTACCTGGATGCCATTTTGTGATAGTGACAGAAAAGATATTTGTAGTCTCGAAATTAGAAAAGTGGTTTTATCCTCCTCTTAAAAGTAATATCCAGCCAGCAAGATGGCTTAGTGGATAAGAGTGCTTGCTGCCAAGTCCTAAGGGCCTAAGTTCAATCCTCAGAACCCGTAAGGTGGAAGGAAAGGACTTGACTCCTTAAAGTTGCTCTCTGACCTCCTCAAAATTACCATGGCATAAGCTCACCCACAGTAAATACGTTTTTGTTGCCATAATTCTCCAACCCAAATATGTCCGAGCAATGAAAACACAATTCAATGAATACAAATTCATGCTCTGGGGCTATTTGTAATTCATTTTAAATTTTTTTGTTGACTCTTTGTGAATTTCACATCATGCACCCCAACCCCACTCATCTCTCCCCCGCCTTTGTGCTGCCCACAGACCTTGAATCGGTACCCCCCAACAAGGAAAATAAAAAATAAAAACAAAAAACAAAATTAAACCAAAGCAAAATCAAAAACAACAATATCTTGTCATGGAAGCTGTAGTGTGTCACACAGTATACCGGTTTGTTCACACAGTTACTTGCAAATGTTTGTTGCAATGAGTCATTGGTCTGGTTTGAGGCCTCTGGCTTCTGTTACACTATCAATACTGAATCCTCACTGGAGCTTCTAGGATAGCTCATTGTTATCCTGTGTCATGGAGATCCTGCAGCTTTGGATCTCCAGGACCAGCCCTGTCACAGGCTCTAGTAGTTTATAGATGGGGTAGATGTTGGGGTAGGCCAACTCAAAGCCCTGGATCTGGGCCTGGGTATAGCTGAGTTGGTAAGCCTGCCAGCTCTCCAGCACTGCCCTTGTTAGCTCACCCAATGCCCCAACTGGCAAACGTTGCAGCCAGATTTTTTCCTTATCACGACCTTGGGGCTGTCTCACATGCCTTTGCCACTTGGGCCAGCTCTACCGTGCTGCCCAGTTGAGGTGCAGGGCCCCTCTCCCAAACTGCTGGTGAGGGGCCAGGCCAACCCTGCACAGGCCATGGACATCATAGTCCAGGCAGCAGCCCAGCCCAGAGATGTTTGCATGTCCTTTGGTGGTAATACAAGTCAAGGACATCGACACAGACCACTGATGCTGCATGGCTGTGGACATGACCCTCCATGGGTGCACAGGCTGGGACTTCATCATGGCCTCCTGTGGCAGGGCAGGCTACTCACATCAGGCTATTCCTCTCTGTCTTGGTGACTCCAGTTATGCCCTTTATAATGCTCAAACCACACAAGTTCTCTTCCTTTCCCCTTTCCCCACCGTATACTTGCATGTAGTAGTGGCTCCTGTAGTGGCCAGCCACTTGACTGGTGCTCTAGGTGTCTTCTGCCCTCCCACAACCACAGTGAATATTTAAAAAAAAAAAACCACACGAGAAGATTATGGTTTAATACAGATTGCCCTTACTTAGGTTTTTATGCTTATCAAGAGTAAAAGGAACCAGAAAGCAGTGGAAAATACCTGATTCCAGGAACTGAAGAAAACCACACAGGGTGAGCTAGTAACCTAGTAACAGAAAAGATAAAACCCAAATCTAAACACATCAGTATGGGGTATGTCAAAGGACAAGGACGACAACAACATTGGGAGACCTCATGAGTGGAACTTGGAGTAGGTAGGGATGGGGGTTTGTGGATGTTCTTATGTATGTGTGGGTGTTTGTGATTTCACGTGCACGCATGCGTGTGCATGTGCGTGCGTGTGCAAGTGTGTGTGTGTGTAGAAGTCAGAGGTCAACATCAGGTGTCTTGCTCAATTGCTCACTACCTTACTTTTTGAGAAAGGGTCTCACTGAATCTGGAGAGGAACTACTGGCTAGACGTGTTGGCCAGCAAGTCCCCAGGACCTCACTGCTTCTACATATTCATCTGGTTTGCAGGTGAGTAGAGCTGTGCCCCCAACTCCCTGAATGGACTCTGAATGAGTAAAAAAACCAAAAACCAATTATAGAAAGATTAAGGAAAGTAGTATTGGGTTATACTTCAATGTATTAAGTTTATGTGAGTAATGATGCATGGAATTATATCAATGGGCAAGAGAAGAGAGAAACAAACGTCAAAGAATCCACGTTAATTCATATCACTGCTCCACGGCTCGGGAGAAATGAGACTCCTTTTAAAGAGGTGGTCGAGCGTTGCACTTCCTTCCAAAGAGTCTAGAGAGAAAAGAAGGAGAAAACAAGAGAGTGAAAAATAAGAATAACTTTACATGGAGAACTCTGACAATACCAATTAGCCAAGGACTCATCATAACCACCCCACTGACCAATCACATTGACCTTCTCAAGCATCGCGATGAAAGCAGACCTTGAGCTCTGCGGTCTTCTACTGGAATAACCGTGGGTGCTATTCCTAAGTTTCCAATTGAAGAACACTGTACAAAATATACCAGGCAGGATTCCTGTAGATAATAGATGCACAGCCAAAAAAGAACCCAAAGGGACATGGCCATCAAATGTAACATACCCTGGATAGGATACTGGAACAAGGGGAAAGGACTAATTAAAAACATATGTAGTCGAGGGCCTTGGAGAGATGGCTCAGCAGTGAAGAGTGCTTTCTGCTCTCATAGAAGAACCAGTTTTGATTCCCAGGACCCACACGGTAGCTCACAGCTGTGTGTAATTCCAGTTTGTTCTGAAAGCTACTGCATATATGGTATACTCAAGTGTAGACATATACACATGAAATAAATATCTAAACAAATGGAATCTTGAGTAACCATGGTTTTTAGTTAACAACTTATAAATATGTGTTTATTAGTGTTAAATATACCACATGGATATAAAATGTTAGCTAGGTGGAATTGGATAAAGGCTATATGAAAAATCATTTATTATTGTAATTATATTTTGTGACTATAAACCAAGTAAAGTAGTAGAATAGAATATACAGACTGTAACATATATAAGGTATATAACATATAAGGTATATAACATATATAAGGTATAAGAAGGAAGATACAAATTATAATAATCAGTAATAATTACTAGTTTTGGTGAATTTTCTTTTAATGCTTTTTTGCTCACATCTATTTCTACATTTAAACAAGAAATTATCTCAAAGTATCTGCACCTGCTATTTAGTAGTTTTTTTTTATTTTTTTAATTATATATAAGTACACTGTAGCTGTCTTCAGATGCACCAGAAGAAGGCATCAGGTCTCATTATGGATGGTTGTGAGCCACCATGTGGTTTGAACTCAGGACCTTCAGAACAGCAGTCAGTGCTCTTACTTGCTGAGCCATCTTACCAGCCCATAGAAGTCTACTTCTAAAATACAGTAGATCTATGAATAAACATATTTGCATAGTATTTTAGATGGCTTTATGTTGACTTGATCAGCATTAATTTATTGAGCTAATTCTTGCCATTGAATAAACATCTAAATTTTTGCTATACCAAAAAATGATGTGACATATTTTATGTATGTTTTTTTGTATACCTTAAGATCAGTTTAATTACATAAAATATTAACATTTAAAGAGTGAATTTCCTCAAATACCACTTCTTTGTTCTTCATCCTAGTTTGCAACTTTGGGTTAGGGTCACTATATTTTGCTGGAGTAGATTTCATTTTCTTTTGAGACAGGGTCTCTCAATGAATAGCCTTGGCTGGCCTAGAACTTTCTAGGTAGACATAGCTAGCCTCTGACTCAAATAGAATCTCCTGCCTCTGCCTCCAGACAGCAGGGATTAAAGGTGGGTGCCACCACGTCTTTTGTGAAATAGATTATTAAAGGATCTTTTAGTTATATTTTTTTTCTGGAAACATATTTACTTCTATTTTAGGATCAAAACATTCACACATTATAGAATGCTATGTTGATAATTGTTGACTGGTATCAAATTACAAATTAATATTATTTACTCTGCACATTGAAAACATCATTTTAGAGCAGTGACTCTCAACCTTCCTAATGCTGCGATTATCTAATACAGGTCCTCCCGCTATGGTGACTCCCAACCATAAACGCATTTTCATTGATACTTCATGACTGTAATTTTGCTACTGCTATGAATTGTAATGTAAACATCGGATGTGCAAGACCCACAGGTTGAGGTAGCTTTGAGATAGCTGTTTTAAGGCCTGATTTTCCTTTGTGGTGTTAATAATTATACAGTTGTCTGTTTGTTTCCATTAAGGTGATCTGTCTTCTCTGGCTCATGTGACACCCTTTTCTATTGTTCTATTGTTAGTCTGTAGTTCATGTTGTTTCTCTCTCTCTCTCTCTCTCTCTCTCTCTCTCTCTCCTCTCTCTGACTCCCTCTCTCCCTCTCTCTCTGTCTCCCTTCCTCTCTCTCTCACTCTTTCTCCCTTTCTTTCTCAGTCTCCTTTCCTCCCCTCCTCTAAGTCTCCCTCCCTCCCTCTTTCCCTTAGTCTCTCTCTCTCCTCTCCCACCTCAGACTCTCCCTCCTCCTCCCCTCCCTCTCTTTATTCTATGTGAAGTTTGCATTTTGCAGAGCCCCTTAAATCTGTTTGATGACTGTATCTGTGATAGGAAGAAAAAAATAGCTCCGCAAAGGTTGTAGAATTTCTTTTCTTTTAATTTTATTTATTTATTTTATTAGGTATTTATTTCATTTACATTTCCAATGCTATCCCAAAAGTCCCCCACCCACTCCCCCACCCACCCACTCCCACTTCTTGGCCCTGGCGTTCCCCTGTACTGAGGCAGATAAAGTTTGGTAACCCAATCACAAAAGAACTCACACAATATGTACTCACTGATAAGTGGATATTAGCCCAGAAACTTAGAATACCCAAGATATAAGATACAATTTGCTAAACACATGAAACTCAAGAAGAATGAAGACCAAAGTGTGGACACTTTGCCCCTTCTTAGAATTGGGAACAAAACACCCATGGAAGGAGTTACAGAGACTCAGTTTGGAGCTGAGACGAAAGGATGGACCATCTAGAGACTGCCATATCCAGGGATCCATCCCAAAATCAGCCTCCATACGCTGACATCATTGCATACACTAGCAAGATTTTGCTGAAAGGACCCAGATATAGCTGTCTCTTGTGAGACTATGCAGGGGCCTAGCAAACACAGAAGTGGATGTTCACAGTCAGCTATTGGATGGATCACAGGACCCCCAATGGAGGAGCTATAGAAAGTAACCAAGCAGCTAAAGAGATCTGCAACCCTATAGGTGGAACAACAATATGAACTACCCAGTACCCCCGGGAGCTCGTGTCTCTAGCTGCATATGTATCAGAAGATGGCCTAGTTTGCCATCAGTGGAAAGAGAGGCCCATTGGTTGTAGAATTTCTGACTTCCAGGACTGGAGGAGAGAATTCTATTGCTCTAAGCTAATAACTCGTTATGACAGCTGAAAGAGTTAACTCAGTGCTCTTCCACGTGTTCTGGAAAATTCTTCAAATATAATCTGAAAATACTGTCTTTTACTTGGCCTCTACCCTCCCTTCCTTGACCAATCTTAAATATTTTGTATCTTTTTTTAATTTTAGTGGTTTCTTAAAACTATTGGCTTCTGATTCGGCCGTAAAATAACTCATGTTTATCCCTATAAATAATTTGAATATAAATATAATTGAGTTATGTTATATACACTTTTAAAAGAAATCTGTACTTCTACTCTATATTGTATTTTAGGCTTGGAACTTCCATTTTAAGAAGTGCAATAAAATTATTTTATCAAAATTAAATTTTTATTTTCTTTATATTCACTGGTTGAAAATCACTTTTGCTAGTTCTCTTCAGTCTGTCAAGCCAGTTCTAAGTGACCAGACACAATGTTAGAATTCTCTTAGTAGTGCACAATGTTTTTCTGATTATTGATAAGTATGCGTATACATGTTTATATATGTTTACTGAATTCTGTTTTGAAAAACAATGACTACATTTTATCTTAGATTCCAAATGTGTCAGGCTTAGGCTTTAATTCTATTTGCATTAAAGTTAATAATTTAACATTTCTCTATCTTAACAAAGAAAATCTTTTACAATATTTGTTGGAATATATTCTGCCATGCCATGAAAGACGTCACCAATCCATAAAAATGTTCTGTTCAAATATGTTTCTCGGGATTTTGTCAAAATGCTAAGTCCCTTAGTAAATTACAAATGCCATGACACTTTAAAACATATGAGCTTCCGAGATGTTTTAAAGTGTCTAAGATCTTCCTCCCTCCCTCCCCACCTTCCCTTCCTTCCTTCTTTCCCTCTCTGCTTCCTTCCTTCCTTCCTTCCTTCCTTCCTTCCTTCCTTCCTTCCTTCCTTCCTTCCTTCCTTTCTTCCTTCCTACATGTCATCATTTCTAAGAACAGAGCAAAATGTTCTGATGACTCTGACAGACCTTACTTCTCAGGACTCTCATACATCCTGGCTTGCCACATCGATATGTGATAGGACAACTCATTTCCTTCCAACCTTCAGTGGGCTAAAGTTCATTTATCTTCTAATCTCAGGAAATAAGTTAACTCCTAACAACCTATGATACTCTCAGAGCACAGCTGTACTTTGGAATCTGTTCGCCATCATTAATTTCAGTTTCCTCACTTATCTAGGCAGTGTGGTAGCACTGGGTGGTATTGCCTACCACCAAAGGGCTTTGTGGTAGCAGTGTTGTGTTACACTGTATTGTCTGTTTGTGCTGATCACGATTGATCTATGTGCCCTGTACTGTCAGCTTGGAGTACCTGTCAAAAAAAAAAAAAAAGTGTTCTGCTAGATGTTCCATATTAAATTGTCATAGTCCTATGAAAGACCTGTCCTAATTAAGAACAATTTCATCCCAGGATCAAAAATTCTGTAATCCCAACTTTAATATTTTTTTAAGCAAGCTCTCTTCTCTCTCTTCCTCTCTCTCTCTCTCTCTCTCTCTCTCTCTCTCTCTCTCTCTCTCTCTCTCTCTCTCTCTCCAGTGTTTCTCTGTGTAGCCCTGACTGTCCTGGAACTCACTCTGTAGACCAGGCTAGCCTCAAACTCAGATATCCGCCCGCCTCTGCTTTCCAGGTGCTGGGATTAAAGGTGTGCTCCACCACTGCCTGCCTGGCTTATATCTCTCATGTTAAGGTTCCTTTTCTTTGTTCCCTCAAGTAGTGTTAACACATTAACCTGGGTCAAGAGGAAATGACAGTTGTGATGGGGAAATGTCAAGTATCGGATGGACGCCAGCTTTTGTTATTTTATGCCGTGCTGTTACTATTTCCTACTTCATGTGCCATGCAAAATAGCGGTAAGTTTAGGAGACACAAATATTGTTTGCTTTGTGTGCTAGAGCAACACAGGACAATGCTTTGTGCTATCCAGAGTTCTCTGAATGTGGAAGTGTTTGGCATTCTTATTTCGTCTCTGCGAAACAATGACAAGGAGTCTTTTCTCCAAATTCTTTATAAAAAGAGAAATATCTAAGTCAAATATAATAGGCTAATGCTATGAACAGCAGAGGCAGCCTCTTTGTGTGTCTTGTGACGAAATGACTCCTGACCATAGTGCTTTCTGGTGGAAATCAAATGTTCAAGCGAAACAGCACTCACTTGATTAGGTAATCGTGATATGCCTTTTATTGGTTGGACTCTGCTACGAACTCCTGACAACGACTAGAACTTTACCCAAAGAGACACGTATCACATACCACACACTATAGTGATAGCTGTAAAATATATCCGAGTGTGACTCTTGAGTGTGACTCTGAGATGAAAATGCAAGGTAGCTCTTAGACACTGGGGTAAGACACAAATAGTTCTTTATTGTAATAAATATGTGTGTAAGCCTCGGTGACCATGAGGGCTTTCTTTGTCCACCTATCTAGCATTGTGTGAATCTGTGAAAATGAAAGCAATGATAGACATTGCGATACATGTGTTTAATCCCAGAACTTGGGATATGAGGCAGGAGGATCACTGTGAGTGGAAAGCCATCCTGTTTTGCACCGTTGACTTCCAGGTTAGCCAGTGCCATCTCAAAAAATAAGCTACAGTAACAACAACAGCAACTAAACCCAAAGCAAGGGACAGGCATTTTCACATTACATTGTATGTGCATTGTCTATGGCCACCAAGGGACAGGCATTTTCACATTACATTGTATGTGCATTGTCTATGGCCACCCGGTATCCACAAAAGCATTTCTGTAAAGGTTTGGGTTTTGGAAGTTTGTTTGTTTGTTTGTTTGTTTGTTTGTTTGTTTTGTGAGCACGCCCTTTCCTGTCTGGCCCCAGGAAAACTGGTGATAACAAATGAAGTTCTGCTCTCAAGAGGAGGTTAAGGTAATTTTCACCTTTCAATTTTGCATAGGAAAACACACTTCAAAGGACATTTTTTTTTACTTTTACATTTTATTTTGTAGCTCTATTGCTTGCTATCTTTAATCTAAATTGTCTAAAAGACTTAAACTCAAGGTTAGGGGAGTGGCAGATTTTCAGGGGAACCAGGATTGCTTTAAGAATTCATTTTATATGTAAAACAAACATGGCCATAAATATTCTCATAGACCAGTATCCCAATAGCCCTCACTTCCACACTTCCTTTTTCTTCTACCCAATCGACTCCCCCACCCCCCTTAGAAGTGTTTATGTTTCTATCAGGACTTCCAGGGACAAATGTTAGCTGGGTCACTTAGTGTGGCCTGAGCTATACATAGGACGGCATTCTCTTGAAAGAGGTATCCTAGATAATATACAGTTGCAAAAGTGGTGAGAACTGGGACTTGTCCTCTGAATCTCTTCTTAGAAATGTAACGCAGGCTGGGCAGTGATGGCGCACACCTTTAATCCCAGCACTTGGGAGGCAGAGGCAGGTGGATTTCTGAGTTCGAAGCCAGCCTGGTCTATAGAGTGAGTTCCAGGACAGCCAGGGCTACACAGAGAAACCCTGTCTCGAAAAACCAGAACCAGAAAGAAAGAAAGAAAGAAAGAAAGAAAGAAAGAAAGAAAGAAAGAAAGAAAGGAAGAAAGGAAGAAAGGAAGGAAGGAAGGAAGGAAGGAAGAGAGAAAGGAAGAAAGGAAGAAAGAAAGGAAGAAAGAAAGGAAGAAAGGAAGAAATGTAACTCAGAAGGAACAAGGGGACTCTGGCTGCCCAGTCTAGGAACCTGGGTATCTGGGAAACAGGCATCACTTGACTTTACAGAGGGCCACTCTGGTAGCCTCAGTTGGCCTACTGACACATTAATGCTGTCAAATGCTGACTGCCCCAACCCTGACATTTCTCCCATATAAGGACAACGATCTGTACTTCAGGGATGAAAGGCCTAATCATAGCATTATCCTTATCAATGGTGGTATGACTTAGGTTAAATTCTGCAATTGGAAGTCATCTTTGTAATGGTTGGTGATAGTATAAAAATTCAAAAATAATCATAGAAGATGCATTCTGGTTCAGTAGGGTTCAACGAGGTTGGGATTTATTGAACCTCACGTTTCCATACAAATTATAGGATACTCCAGGTTTGGTGATGATTGTGTACTTGAGCAGAAGAGTATCACAACTAGGTTTTTTTGTTGTAGTTTGGTTTGGTTTGGTTTGGTTTTTTTTTGGCATGACTTCTTAGTACTTTGTCTTTTCTGCATATGTAAGACTGTTCACTGGTTTAGTTTGGAATACAAGATAAAAACTCCCTTGATTTTCCTTCTGGGGTGAAACAAATTTTTTTTCTTTTTTCGTTCTTTTTTTTTTCTTTCAAGACAGGGTAGCCTTTCTTTCTGTGTAGCCTTGGCTGTCCTGGAACTCACTCTGTAGACCAGGCTGGCTTCGAACTCAGAAATCTTTCTCCTCTGCCTCCCAAGTGCTGGGATTAAAGGCGTGCGCCACCACTGCCCTGCTGAAACAAATTTCTTAGAAGTGAGAGACTACAAACTATATCCCACCTGCGTTTAATCATTAATAGTGAGCCCTTCCATGAACTTAGGTCCTGATTTTGGAGTTTGGAATCTGACCTTTCCCCTATAGATAAACACTGTCGTCGCCGGTTCTGAGGAGGGTCACTTCCTTGCTGGCTGCCACCACTGCTCAGTGAGTCCCAGGGACTGGATGCGGCAGAGGGAGCCAGCATGATCCTCCTGGCAGTGCTTTTTCTCTGCTTCTTCTCCTCCTACTCTGCTTCTGTTAAAGGTAAGTTTATGTCGCCTTTCCCTAAACTTGAATCTCTCTCTCTCTCTCTCTCTCTCTCTCTCTCTCTCTCTCTCTCTCTCTCTCTCTGTGTGTGTGTGTGTGTGTGTGTGTGTGTGTTGAAAGAGTTCCTAACTATACAATTTTTGAAAGTATATAAGATTGGAATATCTGGGGGGAGGAAGTGACAAGGTGGAAAGGAAGACAGAATTTAATTTCCTGCTCTCTTTTACCAAAGTAGAGATTCCCTTCTCATTTCAGCCCTGCCACCCCACCCCAGAGCAGTGTGTCTCTAGCTTCAGTTTCTCACTCTTGGAGAGAGATGTGAGCTAATGTTACCTGCTGATAGACACACAGAAGGCAGTGCCTTCATTTGAATTGTAAAATAACCCAGTCTGGTTGCTTAGCACTGGAAGGACAAGAAGAATTAGACCCAATAAAAGGAAGGCATTTGATGGCCAAAGAATTATGAATGAACTGGTAAAGCCTGTATGGACTCCCGTTGCTTTTCAAAGGGAGTAGCATAACCTGAGTCAGGGAGTGAAGGAAAATAAAGCGATGTAATATGGATGTAAGAAATAAGACGTCCTTTAAAAATAGTGATCCTAGTTAACAATTTTTGTTTTAAGGCAAACATTACTTTAAAATATGAATTAATGACATCAGGAAAATCCTAGAGGAAAGGGATTTCACAAGGAGAGGTTTGAAAGTGTTGTATGGAATACTGTACTGTTGTGAAACCTTCTATAAATCCACCAGCTTGTAAACTCTTTGGGTTTTGGATTGTGACCTTGTATAAAGATGTCACTTTTTTATAGTTTATAAAAAGTTACACTGTTAAGACCAATCGCTCTAAAGGCAATCTGTCATGGTAGGGTCAACTTCTAGTACTGTGTTCCTGAGTGATGGACATAAAATAACCACACACACTTTAAATCTGTTTGGGACCAATGTGACTTTTGATCATAAAGCAAAGTTTGTCTCAATATTTCTCTCTCCCCCCCCCCACCATGTGTGTGTGTGTGTGTATGAAATTTCTACATGAAAAGGGACTGTTACTACAACAAGTTATTGAGGGCTACAATTCAATTGTTTACCTGAGCAAATGGGGTCTTAAACTAGAGGGAATATTTTCAATACTTTTAAAAATCATCAGTGGTTAAGATATAACCCTTCCACACGGGGCGTGGTGGTGCACACCTTTAATCCCAGCACTTGGGAGGCAGAGGCAGGCAGATTTCTGAGTTCAAGGCCAGCCTGGTCTACAAAGTGAGTTCCAGGACAGCCAGGGCTACAGAGAAACCCTGTCTCGAAAAACCAAAAAAAAAAAAAAAAAAGATATAACCCTTCCTCGAGTGAAAAAAATCCTTGTAAGTCTTCTCTGATTTGGGAGTGTTATAAGACAGAGTTTTATTGTTTGTCTAATGTGATGTAAACAGTATAATATAGAACCCAATACCATGATTATTTGAAGGGAAAAAATAATGGAGATACAGCAGTTACTGTGGTTTCATGTTTGATTTCCATTCAGTTAACTTAAAAATAGTAAATTCACACACACGCACATGCACTTATACATGCATACACACACACGCGTGCACACGCAAACACACAAGCACCAGCAGCGTGGAGGCACGCCGCCTGCGCATGGGGAAAATGTGGCTTAGAACATGACAACTTGTTGTGTACAAGCTCAATGACAAATCCAGGTGGTTAGAACCCAAAGCTTGTGCAACTGAGAGGCCGTCTTTGAGAAAACACTACAAAAATAGCTTGTGCTTACAAAGGTTATGGAGGAAAGATAAGGGATGAGGGCAGGTCGATGGGGCCCTCTTCCAGAGGCTTTCAAGGAGCCTGGGTGTGAGGGGCCCAGGGCCTATGCTTCTTTGAGTTTCTTCATTTCATTAAGACTTTCTTATGCTAAGTATCACAAGCATACGATATAGAGCTTAGTTCTCTCCCTCTACCTGGAGTCACCTTTGGTATCAGACGACCATGATTTGGTGGTAGATTCTTTGCCCTCAAAATGATTGAGAGATAATGAGCAAAAGGCTGGAGGGGACTCTCCCTTCTTAGGATGAAGGACAGTGTGGAGGATATTGATTTGTTGAATGGGACTGCCAGAGGCTGAAGTTTTCCCCACCTGCTGTTGATCAGGCTGCTGAGGGTGAATCTGCTCTCAGTGCTGTTTCCGGTTTGTTAATGAATGGCTTTTACTTTCTGTTGGCTTTGTCCCCATCCAGTCCTCAGTTTTGGTCCATTTCATTAATCACCTGCGCACCCCCTCCCTCCTCCTGCCCTCCATTTCCCTGTCAGATTCTTGGTCTTAATTACCTCTTCGTGTATCTCCACAACCCAACTCCCTGAAGGAGCCTCACTCCGACTCACCTCTGCTCTGCCTCCTTGCTTCAGCCAACTAGCAGCTCCGTCACACTGTCTCTACTTTGGGAATACAAAATGCCATTATGAGCCGGGCCGTGGTGGCATACGCCTTTAATCCCAGCACTTGGGAGGCAGAGGCAGGCAGATTTCTGAGTTCGAGGCCAGCCTGGTCTACAGAATGAGTTCCAGGACAGCCAGGGCTACACAAAGAAACCCTGTCTCGAAAAACAAAAAAACAAAACAAACAAACAAACAAACAAACAAATGCCATTATAGGGCCTGGAGAGATGGCTCAGCGGTTAAGAGCACTGACTGCTCTTCCAGAGGTCTTGAGTTCAATTCCCAACAACCACATGGTGACTCATAACCATCTGTAATGGATCTAACGCTCTCTTCTGGTGTGTCTGAAGGCAGCAACAGTGTACTCATATACATAAAATGAATAAATCTTTAAAAAAGTGTCATTATGTCCAGTCTGAAGAGCAATACCCTGAAACAGAAACTGGGTAAGAATTTTACCTATTTATTTATTTATTTATTTATTTATTTATTTATTTATTTGAGACATGGTCTCACATTATAGTCTAGGTTTACATGGAACTCACCATGGAGTCCAGGCTGGCATGAAATTATTATATAGCCCAGGCTACCCTCAAACTCATGGGCATCTTCCTGTCTCAGTCTTCAAAGCACTGAACTTCTAAGTATGAACCTCCACAGCCATCAGAGAAATGACCTGTGGACGAGTTTGCTAAGCAAGCTTTCAGAAAGAGCCACAAAGAGAAAGCATTCTTTAAATGCACCAAGTATGCCAACGAAAGAATTGTCTTTCTGATGACTATTGAAATTAAAAATATATTAATTATGATGCTTTAAAGATAGATCTGTGGTTTGGTTAAAAGCACTTGTTGCTCTTCTAGAGGACCTGGGGTTGGGTACCACACAGCGACTTACAACTGAATGTAGCTCCAGTTCCTGGAGATCCAACACCCTCCTCGGACCTCCCTGGGCATGCATTTGGTATACATTCATGAAGGCAAAACACCCCTACACATAAAAATTTTAAATGTGAATTACAAATGATCTTACTTAATTTCTAAAGCAATTCCTGTCAAGACCTCTGCTTGACCTATAGTCACGTGATTAAAAGCAACCTGTCAGTTGCTCTAAAAGTGTCTTTAATGTTCAGCCAGAGCAATATAGAGATGACTTGATGATTTATATAAATAATGGTTCCTGAAATGAAAGCTTGTCTGCGGTTCATCAGTTAATTCAGTTATGTGTGGTTTTTAAGTCTCGGAGAAGCACACCATCTTCGGTTCAGCCGGTGCTTGTTAAGCCCCACCGAGCCTCAGGGAGCAGAAAGAACGCAATGGTGGCAAGACAGTATGTTCTCTGGCCTGACAGGTGCCTGACAATTGAAACTTGATCTGTTGTCCCTCTTTTAATGCAGGTCACACAACTGGCCTCTCATTAAATAATGAGCGGCTATACAAGCTCACGTACTCCACTGAAGTGTTTCTTGATGGGGGCAAAGGAAAACCGCAAGACAGCGTGGGCTACAGAATCTCATCTGATGTGGACATTGTGTTACTGTGGAGGGATCCTGACGGTGACGATGATCAAGTGATCCAAGTCACGGTGGGTGGGCCCTTCCTACCAAAATGAAACACAAGACTTCGCCAAGATTAGCCCTTGTTTTGGGCTCCTGGTTAGACTTGGCTTCTTCTCTTTTACAAAGACAGGTGAAGCATTCGCTGTTTTGAAATTGTTGCTGACCAATAGTGAGTGTTCTCCAAATTGTCGGAGAGGGATGTTAGGAGATACGTGCTCCAGGCTGCTGAGTAACTGGAGTCTGATCTCCAGGTCTATTTATCATCTTAATGTGATAGGGACATGGGATTGGAATCCATTCAAAGGGTCCTGGGAGGAAGGGATTTGCAATGCATATCATGCAAGGAACCAAGGGGACTGGAAAGGAGAAGCATTAGAGAGACCTCACTTAACAGGTGGGATGACAGAACCTCTACTAGAAAGAACCACTTATTCCAAAGAATGACAGGGTTTGGTCAGCCATAGTGGTTTAGATTTGTGAATTTTCCTAATGTTGATCTATTGTAGTTCTACTTTCCAAAAACCTAAGGGCAATGAATTCCTTTTAAAGTTAGGTGATTCTTCTGCAGGTTAATGTCAAATAGTGCACTGAACCAAAGCTAACCAATAGTTTGGATGTTCTTTATAGTGACTTTGATTGCAGCCCAATCTGTTGCCAATCTGTTGCTGGTTTTGTTTTGTTTTGCTTTGTTATGTCTGTAGTGTTTGTTGTATTTTCAAAGTTGGATCAAAACATCACCATCCATTCCTCTGAGTCGTTTATCACAAGAACAGCAAGCTTTCCTGCAGAAGACATTGTCCACATTCTTGTCCTGTACCTTGACTGCCCATCTTCCATTTAAAAACACACAGAGGCAGAATGGGTGGCGTGGTTCAGACATGCTACAGACAGGGAAGCGATGAGGTGGGCAGCGACTGCCCAAAAGTCAGAAAGGTGACAGTGACACCCGAGAACCAAATTCAAGCCACTAGTTGAAATATAACACCTTCTCCACTCTTAGAAGTGGGATGACATGGTGAGCCCTTGTAGCTTGGTTGGCTAAGGCTCTTGCTGAGTGGCACAAGGGACAAGTCCCATGAGTCATGGTTTGAAAGATGACAACCTCAATTGGTATCCTTCACCACTTTCATTTTCAAGAGGCAGATGTGGGGGTTTTTCCTAATAGTTTTCTTTCCTTGACCTTAGATAACGGCTGTTAACGTGGAAAATGCGGGTCAACAGAGAGGAGAGAAGAGCATCTTCCAGGGCAAAAGTACACCTAAGATCATAGGGAAGGACAACCTGGAGGCTCTGCAGAGACCCATGCTTCTTCATCTGGTCCGGGGGAAGGTAATGGCCCTGGTGTTTTCTTCCACGGCTTCCTAGGCTGCTCCCTTGCAGCAGGTAGAACTCTGAGGGAATCACACTGTTACCACCTTTACAGTGGAATCATCTCAAAGATTGCAGCTGAAACATTGCCAAAGTAAATAAAATCATGCCCTGAATTCTGTTCCCTACCCAGGCGCTCTCTCTCTCTCTCTCTCTCTCTCTCTCTCTCTCTCTAAATCATTGTAACAGGATGAAGTATTGGCTTATGGATGAGAAACACTGTTCCTAAAGTACACCTTATTAACTATTAAATTAGAACCTAATGTATGGAGCTATTATGGAGCTAGTATAACACAGAAAATCATCACAGCATGAGTTTGCATAAGTTCAGGAAATGGAAGGTTAGAGGGTATGTCAATAATATTAATTTGTGAGGCTATCTGTCTGGGCAAAGCATAAAAGTGACCTTTTTTCCTGTGTCATATTGAAGACACGCAGCTTTCAAAATATGTAGACATCTGTTATAAATACGACTTCAGAAAACATCAAATATAGCTAAATGACGGGTGAATATTATAATGTCCATCTAGAATGCCAGTAAGAAAATTCTGCAAGCTTTCAGAAGTTTTGTGATTTAAAACTGAGTGTCAAGCTCAGTCATGAGGTTGAGAGACAAAGATACGAGAGTTTTGCAGGTTGCTTTGCATGTCTCCAAAGTTTGACTTTCTACACTCAAAATACCGACGACAAGTATTTGAATGTAAAAAACGTCAGAAACTGGTGTTGCAAACAGGATGCAATTTTTTTTGTTGTTATGGAGCCCTGAGAGAAGGAGTCCGGGGCAGGCATGTGAACCCCGGTCTCTCGGAGCTCCTTTGTTTTTCCCCCACTACTCAGAATCTTCCTAGAGATTCAAGCTTGGCTTGCGCGTCCTTCCTGCTTTTGGGATGCTCGCACTCTCTTAGTCAGCAGGAGGCAAGCATTTGACTCCACATCACTCTTGGTACACCGGATCCCTTCCTTGGTTCTTCCCATTTTTCTTTCAGCCATCTATACTATATTCATTGCTAATTTATAGCTTTCAGCAGGGAAACACCCAATCCTGTTTATAGTTCAGCCACTCCATTCCCTGCCCTATGGCTTTCTTCCCCTTCCCCAAAATACCTTGTGCAGACCGGTTTGTCCATAAAGCTTTCCTCACATCCCCCAAAGCCCACCAGCTTTTGGGAGTATTTCTTTTGACGTGTGTCACAGTGCAGTCTAATTCTCCCATGAGGCAACAACCAGTTTCTCACGAGCGGCAATTACATCGTTCTCTCAGTGCATACAGCAACTAACTGCTTATGGAGAAAATTTAATGAATGGAAAGTGGTGAATACAGGAGTTGATGTGAGGCTAAATAAGCCAGACTTGGCTTGTGATTCGTTAGTGATAAGGAAGGAGACCTCTGTGCTTGCACTGAGCTCTGCCTGAAGATGCTACCAGAATTTTCTCCTGGGCTAGTCAGAGACACAGGAGGCTGCTGCTGTGTTGATATCATCCTCCTGTGACAGAGGAGGACGGAGAGTTCTGAGGAGTTAAGGAAATTTCCAAAGGGCGCAGAACTGGCAGGTTATGAAGTCAGCACTCGGAGCAAAGTCTATGCCCTAGCTTCTATCTATGTTACCCCGTCCTCACATTGCAAGCCCCCCCTGGGCTGACTTGGCAGTTTCCTTATGTCATTTTTCACTGTATGAATTCACTCACTTGATTTGCACATGGCTCCACTTTATTAACACACCACACAGTCCTTTTCTTCTCAGGACCTCCAAAGTGGCAAGCTTCTTGAATCCATTAAATATTAATTGCATTTATTATCTTAACCACAACCTATCACTTTACAGTGCCTTTGCCAAAAGCTGAGTACAAAGTCTTGTTTTACACACACACACACACACACACACACACACACACACACACACACACACACACAAGAACTGGATGCCCTCAGTGATCAAAGGCTGGAAGAAGCTGCCACATCACTATTTTGGTGACACCAGTGTACCGGGTCAGTGGGAGCTGAGGTCTCTGATGACTTGCTGTAACCACAGGTTAAAGTACATTATTCTATATCTCTCCGCTGTGCAATAAAGGGCTTGGAAAGGCTCTACCCTGTAGACTAAGAAGGAGCCAAAGGGAAGTTCCAGTCCCATCGCTGTTAGAAAGGTCACTGTCGTTTCAGATTACAAGGAGAGAAACTGAGAAAGCAGAGAAAGTGCTGATGGACAATTTTCTTAGAGGACATTTCTACCCTAAGCCAAAATTAAATTCTACTCAAAATTCTTGGGATTTCAAGAAAATCTTTTTTTTTTCCTTCCAGAGTCCCCCTTTCTCCTCTCCGCATTCAAATCTCCCATATTTAAATCATGATTGAACCAAACAAAGTAACTTAGATACATATTCCTTGTAGATTTCCTTTTTCTGACAGTCCCTCATTGCTCATACATAAGTGCGTGGGCCTGACCTGATTTTCATCTGCATGGAATAAACTAAGCTGGGAGTATGGCAGTTCCCTCTTCCGTTCCTTGACGCCGAAGGGTGAACGGTGCCTTTGCTCATAGCACAGATTCACTCTGGGCCTGAAATGCTAATCCAGCCAACCAGATATATTCTGCCCTTGGTTTCGCTTGTCTGTATTGATGAAATTAAGTCTGTCTCTTGCTGTGTGCTCTTTCCTGGGGTGGATCTGCTGTTTACCTCAGGCTTAGCAGTAGCCCCTTTGTGTGCCCTTTGTGTGTGGTCGGTTGTCAACACCACCTTGGAAGCTTCAGGTTTCTTCCCCTGTCTATTTACTCTGACAGCACTTCTTAACTGTGCTTTGCCTTAGCTAGATATCACAGATAAGATGGTGACTCCGTTTGTCAGGATCGATTCAATTTATTTCTGTTGTTTAGGCAATGGATGTAAATTTGCCTTCTGTTGTCGTAGCCATTTAAGAGGGGCAACTTCTTCCTAGGGGTAAATATAGTTCCAAAGAAAAAACGGCCCCCCGGCTTGACGACCTGATGCCTGGGGGTTCCTTCCTGGCAGTCTGCCTAGCCTCACACTGAGGTCCTGTGTGGCAAACTTAGCGTACTGTTCTCTGGACACTCTAGTGACCGTGGATTCTGATCGGAAGCCTTAGCACCTGGATATTTAGAACTCATTTCGAACTAAATGAAGTTATCAGCTTTATGGCCCGAACACCATAAAACATACTTGGTTCCTCTTGTGAGATAGTGAATTTAAGATTACTGCTATGACGGTCACATGGGTCAAACTTCAAAGTTCCAACTTATTAATGTTATCAATTGTTGATTAATTTCGATGTCTGACAAATATGCATAAGAATGGTATCTTCACTTTGGATGAGATTGGTCTGTTCTAAAAATGAACAATTTTAGCTTCTGAAATATGGCAGCCATACAAAGGAAAAAAGAAAAAAAAAAAGAAAAGGCTAGTTCACTTTTCTAGTTCTAGGAAAACAATAGATACCAATAGAAAAAAATTAAATTTTTTTCTATGAAGGGTTCATGCTTTTTGGATTATTTACTTGGAAAAAAATAACACTGCATCGTCATCTTATCAAGACAGCAAGATCTTATTAAGACAGCAAGATGGACGTCGCAGAGGTGACCAGTGATAGATGAGCACGCCACCTCATTTGTAGTCTGAGTGCAAGACCGGAGTCTTCTGCAGCATGGCCAGAACTCTAAGAGCTCTTTGTAGGCTAGGGAAATGGGAGTGAATGAAGACAGAGCGTTAGCTTCCCAAGCTAATGGCTTCGGAAACATTTCAAACTCGGACCAAAATATCACCCTCCATCGACACACACCATGGCCACCGTCCAAGCACGTCTGACTTTCCTGGGTCTGAGAACTCTAGTTATAAGCCTTGTGTAGCCATGATGCCCATAGATATCCAGTCATATGCACTGGAAATCATATGGGAAGGAAATCCCATAGCACAGAGCATCAGAAAGCCAGCTTGCAGCTGAGAGACAGCCAGTGGATTGTATGAGAATATGATCCCTGGATTTTCAGACAGTGAAGTCACTGGCACAGGTCCCCTTTAACCAGCACAGACAACACTATCCTTACCCTTAAGGGTGACGCAGTGGAGTGACTAAAACTGATCACAGATACAGTATCCAACAAACCTGTCACTAGGCGGAGTATGTCTAGGAAGTAAAAATAGAGATTTGAAGCACTCATGTGGTTAATTCAGATACAATATTGCCTCCTAAGAAATGAGAAATTTTTAGGTAGGCTGAATTATTCAGATTGGTATTAATTAAATTCATTGTACTCCTGAGCTGTTTAAAATTCTCATTTTGTGGTTGTTGTGTATTTGTTTGTTTTTGTTTTGTTTTCTGAGAAGTGGATCGGTGGGGGCAGGAATGCTCTGCCATCGCTTTTGTAGAGCACGGTATTTTTACAGGGAAGACATATCTGTCCTCCATGTCTGAACCATAGAGTGTGTTTGAAGTCAGTGGGTGAAAGTAATGGGCTGCCTTCTAAAAACTTCTCTATGATTTCCGTGCTGTTTCTTATAGATGAACCAACTCATTAAAATGATAAAAGATATAGGGTCAATAAGTGACAAGGATATAAAACAGAGCCAAGTCACTTCCTCTTCCTGCCAAATCACATTCCTTTCAACCCCCTCCCTCTACGTTCTGATGAGAGCCTTCTGCAGTAGACGGGCTGTGCAGTAGAAGCAGCCTCTCCTGCGCTGCAGCCTCTGCCATTCTGCTACCTGAGGCAGCGTCACTGCTAGGGAATCACATTGGTGCTCTGCCCCTTATTCATGGGCATCACAGCTGTTCATCAGCAAACCCCAGCGCCTCGTCATGGCCTACGCCATGACGTTACACCATTTCAGAAATGCAAACTGCCATTTGTGGCGATTCTCATTCTCTTCTAAGAGCGTTTCTTTCACTTTTGTTGTTGTTGTTGTTGTTGTTTGTTTGTTTATTCAGCTTTTGTTTCTAGCAGGTGAAACATGTGTGCTGGGAAGGAAAATGATGGCCCAGCTTTTCTCCTCTCCACAGCCCCGGTTTTCACAGAAACCCTGGGCTCTCCCTCTCCACAGTGACCTTCATACTCAGGACCTTCATTTTTGCCTTCTAAGTTCCATTTTCTGATTATCTCACTTCATAGAAACTGAAACTGCTTCTTTTTACAAGAAAGAAATCACAGCTTTGCACTAACAGAATAATCTCTCACATAATCAGTGGGTGTGAGAACCAGGCTTCTCCAGCCACGCATTTAACTGAATCTGATAAACAAGGTCCCATGACTTCATTTGTATTTTTCTTCTTCCCTTTAGGTCAAGGAGTTCTACTCCTATGAAAATGAGCCAGTGGGCATAGAAAATCTCAAGAGAGGCTTGGCTAGCTTATTCCAGATGCAGCTAAGCTCTGGAACTACCAACGAGGTACTTAATGACAATGCTAAGAAGTCAGTATCTGGGTGAAGGGGGAGAGGCAGGCACTTGCTGTAATCTCAGCTACTTGGGGGCTAAGGCCCAGTTTTAAGCAAAGGTCTACCTGGGTCATAGAGTAACTTTAAGACAGTCTGGTGACTTAATGAAATCCACCATTTTTTATAAAAGATGGTTGTGGCTACTAGTGTGCCAGTAACCAGTGCAACAGGAAGAGACAAGTGAATTCTGGGAGTTCACAGACCAGCTCTGTTGACCCAGTTGGTGAGCTGCAAGTTCAGTGAGAGAACCTGTCTCAAGGGAATAAGTCAGAAAGTGATGGAGGGAGATAGATACCTATGTCCCCTCTGGCCTACATGTATGCATATGGATGTGTGCACACATACACTCAGTCATAGCATGCGCGTTTACCACACACGCATAGATAATACACATATGTCTCCCAAGCAATAATAAAATAAAATATAAAAAGAGCTGGAGATGTGTGTCAGTAGTTGAGAGCCTGTTGAGCAAGTATGAGGCCCAGTTCAAGCCCCAGTACTACAAATTAAATGAGCAGGTCAATAAGTAAGCCAACCAACATCTTATTTGTCAACAGGTATATCAAATTGTTTCTAAGCGTTTTTGCATACTGAAATTCCACAGAAATTATAACTGCTTTTAAGATTAAGTATTGTTTTAAAGAGGTTGACTTAAGTTGGATCGTCACATTTCACTTACATATGAAATGATTTTTTGCTTAAATACAGAGTTAAGAAATTGGAATCAGTTCTATTAAAGGAACCTTGGATAACTGTAAAATATGCAGATAACTTTGGGGGGTCCAATGGTTATTAAGTGTCTCTGTCCTGCTGCCTTGTGGCAAGCATATTTTAAAAAACACATTCCTTAGATTCATCCTAAAGATGCTAAAATCATAGATTCATCCTAGGGATGCTAAAATCATAGATTTATCCCAAGGATGCTAAAATCATAGAAAAGCGATGACCTGCGTAGCTGTATTTTAATCATCTCGGGGATTTGGAATGGATCACTGGCTTTCAGAATCAAGTCCCCTAATTCAGAGAGGAAATAGAAGTGAGTTAGAGAATTCAGTGGGTTCCAGCTATCCGACTAGAGTTGAGCTGGACACCAGTTTTCCTGATCTTAACTCATCCAGCTCACGACCAGAGGAGAAACTGGGATGGCCGGGCTGGGCCAAGAGAATGTGTCTAGCTTACTAAAATAGCAGCAGGAATGGTGCTGGCAGGGAACCCAAGGGGAAAGCTCACGGGAGCTGAACAGAGTCTATTTTGGGATGTTTTTGTCTAAACTCAGATTCTTATTATGAATGACAATGAATTTAGTTCATCTCACGAGTTTCAAGAGTTTTTGGCCATATTTCTCTCTTGAAAGATCACACACACCATCTTGATACAGGCTTTAAAAGCATTGCCCCCCCCCCGCCCCCACCAGATAATTACCCACATGGCCAGAGAGTTCAGTAGTGGTCAAGCAGTATATTCAGATCCTGAACTCTGAGAGAAGTAGGATGGCCCATGATTCCTGGGACAGCTGAGGAGATGTTCTCAGGCCTAATCAAAGACAATGAGATTTGGCATCCTGTACAAAGCCTTCGAGGACTTCTATCGTTCTGTTTTGTCATCCCGGGGTAGGGTGAAGTTCCCAATGGCCTATCAGGGTACCCACGATTCAAGCCTCTTCCCATGAGAATGGAGATGGCCCACGTGGCATCCCAAGCATTACGCTCTTGCTTTCTGTTCCAGGTAGATATCTCTGGGGATTGTAAAGTGACCTACCAGGCCCAGCAAGACAAAGTGGTCAAAATTAAGGCTCTGGATACATGCAAAATTGAGCGGTCTGGATTTACAACGGCAAACCAGGTATGGCAGCTTCCTCGGAGGCACTCGACAAATGACATTCTGTAGAGATTTAACATAATAGAGAAGCAACAAAGCAATACACCTAGGAAATCTTTGTCATTTTTAGTTTAGGCTATGTCCTTACAAGCACCACATGAACAGATATTTCAGTGTGTTGTGGGTGTTCTCATGATGGGAGATGGTGTAAAAGAGGCACCCTTTTGAAAATTGAAAGGCAGTTGCTATTTGATTCAATTAAAATTTAAGGATAATTACTTTCTACTGATTCACTTACTTATTTATGCAGGTGCTGGGTGTCAGTTCAAAAGCCACATCTGTCACTACCTACAAGATAGAGGACAGCTTCGTCACTGCTGTGCTTGCAGAAGAGACCAGGGCTTTTGCCTTGAACTTCCAACAAACCATAGCTGGAAAAATAGTGTCGAAGTAAGACAATAATGCTAAAAGTGTTATTTTCCTTCACATATTGTTATAGTCAACATTTTCTTTTCTATATTATTGTATTTGACTTGTAATAGGTGTGTGTGTGTGTATGTGCGCGCACAGAGGGCCTTTTTATTTTGACTGAACTCCTTGCAAAATTTGGGTTCAACCTGTTCATCATTTTTCATACAATCTACAGTAACACATAAGGAAATACTAGTTTCAGTACACCTGCCTGTCTTTTGATGATCAAATGACAAAATTCTAGGAGAGTGTGTCAGTAGGAGAGTGTGTCAGACCTTTTTTTTTTTTTTTTTTTTTTTTGTAAAATGAGCTTTGCTGACTGTCTTGGTTAGTAGTTGACTTGGGATTTTCAGAAAGCTAACTGAGGTGAAAGGGCTGATAGACCGCCCGTGTCTTCTTCTGCATCCTGACAAGTCTTCTTTCTTCTGTCCTCTTAGCATGATATTTTGAAAGTCTAGACCTAAAACTTCCCAATCTTTTAATAAAATAGTTAGACCAGAAAAACTAAATAATGCCGTTGGGGTTCAAGGTGTCTCTGGAGATGCCGTAGACTGCATGAGTAAATGGATGGAGTAAGTTAGTTGGTTTTGTGTTTTCTGAAAGAGTTGCAGTTTTAGTATTTTTCCCCTCTCTCACACTTGTAAATTCTTACAATGCGCTGTTTCCATTTGGTGTTGCACAGGCAGAAATTGGAGCTGAAGACAACTGAAGCCGGCCCAAGGATGATCCCCGGGAAGCAAGTGGCAGGTGTAATTAAAGCAGTTGATTCCAAATACAAAGCCATTCCCATTGTGGGACAGGTCCTCGAGCGCGTCTGCAAAGGATGCCCTTCTGTAAGTGTGGACAGGCTAGGGATGATGCCGGCTTGTAATTGCTCGCTCTCTCTCTCTCTCTCTCCCTCCCTTCCTCCCTTCCTCCCTCCCTCTCCCTTTCTCCCCCCCCTCCTCCTCTCTCTCTCCCTCTCCCCCTCCCTCCCTCCCTCCCTCCCTCCCTCCCTCCCTCCCTCTCCCTCCCTCCCCCCCCCCATCTCTCTGACTCTCGCTCTGGCTCTGGCTCTGGCTCTGGCTCTGGCTCTGGCTCTGGCTCTGTCTCTGTCTCTGTCTGTCTGTCTGTCTGTCTGTCTCTCTCTCTCTCTCTCTCCCCCTTCCTTTCTTTCTGCAGCAGAGGTAATTGCTAGTTCTTTAAAAGAAGGAATCAATCATTTTAAAACAACATGATGATTAACCACGCAGTTAACAGTCACACTGATAGAATTTAACATTCTATACAATGGGGTAAGGGAAAACGTACTGAAGTAGGGAAGTTATTTGGCTTGTTTCCAAAGTGAAAGATGACATTGATCGGCATTATTACTGCTCTCAAGGTCATTATACGATAACTGTAGCATATGAGAAAATGACCCCTTTTCAACTCTCCCTGTTAAGCATAGATACAAACTCTGAACAGTTGCGATCCCAGCAACAGCGTGGCATTGGATTCCACACAAGCAATGCCGTAAGAAACTTTGATTTGCAGTGAGGTCCGAGCAAGTTAGAAAGCAGTACGACCCTGGCAGGTCTCACTTTGCCTTTCCCAAACACCAAGTCCCCAGCTGTTAATGAAACTTCCGCACACTTCCCCTAGTGTGCTCAAAGCCTGGCCTCGGGTGTGCTTGTCACAACACAGTCATTGCTGGACCCACACATCCAAACCTCAAGATGGCTAATGGTCCAAGGTCGCGCAAATCCAGCTCTAGCGTAACCCCCCCCCCGTCCCCCCCCCCCCATAGGGGAAGCAGTCTTACATATTAGCGGCTGGCTTCACACAGTGTACGAGATGGGTGGCGTGACCGTTGTATCTCTGTGGAGAACAGCGCCTTTCGCCTTTCGTAAATCGGGAGCTCAGAACTAAGGGACTTGCACCCGGGGCTGTGCTTTGCAGCTGGCGGAGCACTGGGAGTCCATCAGAAAGAATCTGGAGCCTGAAAACCTGTCCAAGGCCGAGGCCGTCCAGAGCTTCCTGGCCTTCATCCAGCACCTCCGGACTTCTAGGAGAGAAGAGATCCTCCAGATTCTGAAGGCAGAGAAGAAAGAAGTGCTGTAAGCCACATTGCTTTTCAGGGCCGTCGGTCAGGAAAGGTTTTACACCACCACTGTCTTTTCATTCATTTATTTACTTTTTTAAAGATATATTTGCATTGTGTGTACGAACACTTTGCTGTGTGTATGTATGTGCACCGTGTGTGCCTGTTGCCCTTGGAGGTCAGTGCAGGGTGTTGGATTCCCTGGGCTGGAGTCACAGGTGGTTGTGTGCCCCGCCATATGTGTGCTGGGGTACAAACTAGGTTCTTCTGCTGGAGCGGCGGCGCCCTAAGCCACTGAGCCATCTCTGCAACCCTGGTAGTTTTTTTTATTAAGTAAGAAGGACCCACTTTCTGTCTTCTGTCCTACTTCCAAACCAGTGATTCTGCTGGCCTGCATTTTCTAACAGCTGTACCACAGGTCAGTAACTTAATGCTCACTTGGCCAGAATCGCACCAGCAGGCTTTCTCAATGATTCTCATGACTGTTGTTTTGTGTCCACGAGTCCAAATTAGTACAGGCTTGAATTTATCATGCTCTGAGACGGGGGCTGCCTTCCTTCTGTGGAACTGTGCTCTCAAGCCATTGGTCAGTTTTGTTTGTTTGATGGATTTTGAGATGAGGCTTCACTCGGTAGCCCACGCTATCCTAAAACTTATTATGTAGTCCAGGCTAGCCTTGGACCTGGGTTGATCCCCTTGTCTCAGCTTTCTTTGGGCTGGGATTACAGGGATGAGCCACTGTGAGCATGAGCATGTGAGCTCAGTGTGTAATATTTATATCCATATGTTCATTAGTGTGAAAAATTGATTAGAAATTTTTATCACGCCCAGACTCAAATAACCAAAGATGTTTTCATGATCAATTTTTAACAACAATTTTTTTTCATGGAAGACAATGACATATTCGTTGTGAATAAAACAGAACTATATAATTGTGTCTTTATTTATTTTTAAAGGGCAAAAACTTCCTCCTTATATATGAACATAAAAGTTTTCATTTTCTATCAATAATGAATGGTACTTTAGTTAAATTAGGCATTTGAGAAATGTGTGTTTTAGTAAATCTAATTAGAGAAAATTCAATTTGAGACTTCAGATTGTCTGTATTACACACATAAAAGTATCGCTTTTCCGGGTCTGATTTATGATATTTACATAATATTAACTTACAAATCTTCAAGCGTATTTTGGTTAGGTTAGTATAGTGTAATGGTTTGTATGTTCTGAGACAAGAGAAGGGGAGGAGAAATTTCAGTAGAATAAAGCAGTCCTTTGGGACTGTATTATTTATAATTTTTGTTCGAAGGGAAAAACGTACTTCCTTAAGAAGTTTAAATTAACAGAAGGCTGTGAGTGGCGGTGTGTGTGTGCCTGTGTGTGTGTGTGTGTGTGTTTGTGTGTGTAGCGCTTCCCTAAGGCCCGGAAGCATGATGTCCGTGGTAATGCCTGTTTTACAGCCCTCAGCTGGTGGACGCCGTCACCTCTGCTCAGACTCCAGACTCGCTGGAAGCCATCCTGGACTTTTTGGATTTCAAAAGCGACAGCAGTATCGTACTCCAGGAAAGGTTCCTCTATGCCTGCGGCTTTGCCACCCACCCTGATGAAGAACTCCTACGAGCCCTCCTTGTAAGTCAGGGACACTGGGGAAATGGTGATCATAGGCTGCTGGGTAAAAGATGATAAGCAAAACTTCTTAAATGGAAGCAGCTATTAAAAGTGGATCCAGTCCAAGTTGAGGCCATAGGAGAGCGTTCTCTTAGCACTCACACTGTTGGCCTCTTTTCTGTGCATCAACCAGCACAGTCAACCTTCTCACTTAGGGGCTCTGAAGGTCTAGTGAGCAGCATGACCCACACTATACGACAACCTGAAGATTACGGCCACCTACTTTATCATGTGGCAAATGAAGAAACAGAGTAAATGTTTTATATGATGCTTCAATAAGCAATTAGGATTACTTTGACTTCAAAAATCTTCTTGCTATTTCTACATACACATTGACATCTCCAGTTCATATACGGAATGCTACAGACTTTTGGGGGATCTTTGAACAATCAAATCCCTGAACCCTGAAGGGTTCACAGACTTGGGTGGTGGAAGGAGGGGCTAAGATCATTGCGGGCCAGGCAGTTTAGCAATCCTTCATGCAAAACTAGACAACACATTTCTAAGTGTCTCAAAAACAAAATTCTGAGTTTATTGTCTAGAAACACAAAGTCATTTCCCCTGATGATGGTTACTTTATTAGCTGGTAAGTGTCCCTTTGGAAAGCTGAAGTGTCCTGATGACCTATTTGACCCCTGTTTGGCCACAGAGTAAGTTCAAAGGTTCCTTTGCAAGCAACGACATCAGAGAATCGGTTATGATCATCATTGGAGCCCTAGTCAGGAAGCTGTGTCAGAATGAAGGCTGCAAGCTCAAGGTAAGTGCTACAGACTGCCCAGTGTAACGCCACAGTCTCCTGTCAACTGTGTGCTGCCCAGTGTAATGCCACAGACTTGTGCCCACTGCGTCCAGGCTGTCCAGTGTAACGCCAGTCTTATGACCACTATGTTCAGACTGCCCAGTGTAATACCACAGTCTCGTGTCTACTATGTCCTGCTCAGTGTAACGTCATGCTGCTGACATCCAGACTGTGCAGTGTAATGTCATAGTCTAGTGCCCACTGTATCCAGACTGTCCAGTGTAACTCTGCAGTCTCGTGCCCACTGTGTCCAGACTGTCCAGTGTAACGCCACAGACTGGTGCCCACTGTGTCCAGAATTTCCAGTATAACACCACAGTCTCATATCCACTATGTCCTGCCCAGTGTAATGCCATGCTGCTGACATCCAGACTGTGCAGTGTAATGTCACAGTCTCATGGTCACTGTGTCCAGACTGCACATGTCCAGTGTAGCCATACTGCCAACCTGGCCACTCCCCAGTTCCCAACTCTGCAATCATTCTGTCTCATAAACTTTACAGTTTAGCTGCTCATTAGCATTCTTGCTTATCTCTGTCTCTCGCTGGAATAGAGCCTCCACACCATGATGAATCTTTGTTTTTCAACACCAGTTGCTTAAAAGATGTCTACTGCATAGATTGCGATCAATAAATGCTCTCTAGAAATCAAATCACCCATCAATTTTTCTACAAAATATAAATTCATTGAGATTCCTCTATAATTCCTCAGGAATTATTTTTGCTTCTGTTTTTATTTGTCTGTGACAAATTATACATACATATGTACATATATGTGTATGCATGTGAGGTAAAATGTGATGCTTCAAGCATTTATGCATTGTACAATGATCAAATTGGGTGATTAGCATAGCCATAACCTACAATACACATTATCTTCTTAGAATAAAGATTTAAAATATATTCAATGTATTTTGAAGTATAACAACAATACAATAGTATTAACTATAGTCATCGTGCCATGTGGCCTTCGGTTTCGCTGAAACTGTGTGAAACATAACCACATATGGAAAACCTGAGTGGGTTCATCTAGTAATATCCATTTAAAAAGCCTGTTTTCTACTTCACAAATGAAAATGCTAAATCTGTGCAGCTCTTCTTCTCTCCATTATTACTATGAGCTAACATTCAGCTCATAGTTTTCTTCTGCTATTTTCTTCAGTTCCCATTTTCTTCTGCTAGAGAAAAACATTACTGTGTCATCTTTTCTTCTAAATGCCTGTCATTAAAAACAATATGGAGGATCACCACTGAGCCCAAATGATTCCATAGGGAGCAGCCTACAGACAGAATGCACAATAAACAAGCAAGGAAAGTCTATGAAAAACATGGACATTGAAAATGATTTCGGTTATGCTAGAAATTAAATTTAGCATTACATCTCACCTGAGGATGACAAGTCCCTACATTTATGATTTCAATAATTGTTAAAGAGCTGATCTATTTGCTCAATTTCTGTGTTAAATATTATCACTAAGGATAAAACCCATATATAAAATACCCAGGTATCATTATTTAGTGAATGCTGACTTTATACTAGGTGCAATGCCAATCCTGTAACATAAAGATGCACAGAATATCATACCACCCTCAAAGAATTCCTTGTCTGTTTATCAATACAAAGATACCAATGCAGTGATTCCCTGTACATATGTGGATTCCCCATTTGAGATTTAACCAACCATGGGTTAAAAATAGTGAGGGAAACAGATGTTCATGGCCATGCATTCAACACAGCCCAGCCATTTGCCTGGCAGACACCTTGTATTGAGGACAATAAATCCCCCTGAGATTCCTCAGGTAAGCAGGGTGGTGCTTATAGACAAGCAAATACTGCCTTATTTCATCTAAGGGTCCCAAGGACCATGAATCACAGTATCTCCAGGAGGTCCAGGAGCCAATCCCCATAAATGCTATTATTAAGCCATAAACGGATGATCTGGGAATCAGGAACCACAGTTGTCTTTTGTTTGGGGTGTGAGGAAGTTTTCTCCATATAGAACAACTGAGCTTCATCTGGAATCTCCCTGATGCACTTAGAACGTGTCAAAGACTGCCCATGATTAATTATGCTCTGCTTTTCTAGACCACGTAAGCACACGTTTGAGAAGATTCCATACCTTAACATGTTTCCCATGGCAACCAAAGCAGAGCTCCCTTGAAACTGATGTTGTTTTCCTGTCTGAGTGTTGTGGGTGGGCATTTGTCTGAGGTGTGTGATGTTTTAGGCAGTGGTGGAAGCTAAGAAGCTGATCCTGGGAGGACTTGAAAAACCAGAGAAAAAAGAAGACACCACGATGTACCTGCTGGCCCTGAAGAATGCCTTGCTTCCCGAAGGCATCCCGCTCCTTCTGAAGTATGCTGAGGCTGGAGAAGGGCCCGTCAGCCACCTGGCCACCACTGTTCTCCAGAGATACGACGTCTCCTTCATCACAGATGAGGTAGGCATCTTGACTCTGTGCCACATTAACAGGAGGAAGGAAAAAACCCACTTCTGGTAAACCACATGCTATCCTCAAGTCACTCTGCTTTATTCTATATTTTATTTTATTTAACTTTTCTCATAACAGAAATAATTCCTCATTTGTATTTAAGGTTAATCTCCATTGGCCTTACATTTTGAACAGTTATGTCCTGTATCCGGAAGCATTCATATGAAAATACATTTTCTTATTTTAAGGAACAAATTCTAGTAGCTGGCCAGGTAGCTCAGCTGGTTAGAATGTGATGCTAAGAAACAAATTCTCTTTAAACCTGTGTTGATTCCTCCTGAGGGCAATGCTTCCGTGACCTAATTATGCTCCACTAGACCTCACCTCTCAAGTGCTCAGCCACCTGAACACCGCCACACAGATGACCACATATAGACCTTTGGAGGGACACACTCAAACCACAGAGACTGGTGCAGAAGGCTGCTAGCGGGGCAGGGATTATTCATGACCTGGGGTTGAAGAGATTTGGAAACTTTTTTGACTTTTATGATGAGCATAAAACTGCTACTAGAAACTAGCATGTTAAATTTTCTTTTAAATTAAAGAGGAAAGGAGCTGGGTGTGGTGGCGCACGCCTTTAATCCGAGCACTCGGGAGGCAGAGGCAGACAGATTTCTGAGTTCGAGGACAGCCTGGTCTACAAAGTGAGTTCCAGGATAGCCAGGGCTATACAGAGAAACCCTGCCTCAAAAAACAAAAACAAAAACAAAAAAATTATTAAAGAGGAAAGGAACCTGGGGTACTTTGTTGTAAGAAAATACCAGTTCATATTGCTTTCTCCCCTGCCCCGCCCCCTTCACCTACCCAAAAGCCCAATACCACAGCAGTAGCCTTCAAAGTTTATTCCAGTAATACCAAGCACTATTGCTGTAGCACATGAGCCACAAAACCTTACAGTTAGTCCACAATTTGTTATACATGATATGTCTAGAGTGGGCTAGGGGATATGTAGCTATGTGTTTCCAGCAGTCAAGAGAGAGGCAGAAGGCATGCCAGCTTTTAACTGCCTCTGCCTGAGTCATTCACATCATTTCTTTTTTCTTTTCTTTCTCTCTTTCTTTTTTCCTTTTTTTTGTTTTTTTTTTTTGTTTGTTTTTTCAAGACAGGGTTTCTATGTGTAGCCCTGGCTGTCCTTGAACTTACTCTGTAGACCAGGCTGGCCTCGAACTACTCAGAAATCCACCTGCCTCTGCCTCCCAAGTGCTGAGATTAAAGGCGTGCTTCACCACCGCCTGGCATTCACATCATTTCTGTTCATGGTCCAGTAGCTGACCTCATCACACAGGGCACACACACACACACACACACACACACACACCATGGAGAGTTCAGAGAGCAACCTTTTGGACTTCTCCTTCCATCACGTGGACCCAGAGGGTGAAACTCATATACATCAAGGTTGGTCACAGTCACCTTTATCTGGTGACCCACCTCACTGTCCCTGCAATAGCAAATTTAAAACTCTGGATGTGCTAAGCTTAAGCATCTCCCCACAGGTGAAGAAGACCTTGAACAGGATATACCACCAGAATCGTAAGGTTCATGAGAAGACGGTGCGCACAACTGCCGCTGCTGTCATCTTAAAGAACCCATCCTACATGGATGTGAAGAACATTCTGCTGTCCATTGGGGAACTTCCGAAAGAGATGAACAAGTACATGCTCACCGTTGTGCAAGACATCCTGCATTTTGAAATGCCTGCAAGGTACAATGCATTCTACGTACCTCTTCTTATGCAAGCCTATCTGAATATTGACGTGGTGCCACATAGCTAATAACCATGACCTGGCCATTACACTGAGCAATGGTAAATAAACCTAATGAGTGTCAAGTTTCCCCAAAGGAACTCTTTAGTGAGTTGGATAAAACAGCTTTCCTTTCGCTCCTTGCGATTTGGAACTCTGGGTAGGGCGGCTTCTCTGGGTATCCACTCAGTATGGTAAATATATATATATATATATATATATATATATATATATATATCACCAAATGTTAGTAAAGTTTTAAAGTCTAATTGCATTTTCAACAGGACTATTTTTGTAAGTAGCACAATGAGACGAAGAAAGTTCTTTCATCTTAACTTTTCAGATGTGAGGACTTTCTGAAGTCTTTTATCACAACTCCCCTGAATTTGCAAATCTTAGTCATGGCCCAGTTTAGGAGCCAGGCTATGAAGAGCTGCACCGGCTGACTTCACTGTGCTCAGTCATTCTCCCTAAACACACTTCATCCCATCTCCCAAAAGCCGCCTTCCACATTCACTCTGAATGTCACCCACTCCTTAGGCATCTCCCCTCAAGGGAGGAGCCGGACAGTCAGAGCAGAGGTGTCAGGAACAGGACAGTCAGAACAGAGATGACAGGAGCAGGACAGACAGTCAGAACAGAGATGGCAGGAGCAGGACAGTCAGAACAGAGGTGTCTGTCAGGAGCAGGAAGGAATCTGGGACGTTCTGGCCTGTGTGGATTGGATTCTTCTGGCTCTCTGCTGTTATTCAGGACTTCTGAGAGGAGGCCTCAGGTGTAGCCAGTGCCTCTGCTTCATGAGCCCAGTCATCTGGGGACAGGAAAGAGGAGGGAGTGGGACAGACAGCAACCTGGCAAATGGAAAGAAGCCACTGTAACCACTTACACCAGGTTCTCAGAAACAAAATCCTTACAACAGGAGGGGAAATTAAGGCCCCCCTTGCTTGGTGTGTATCTCTTTCCATGTGGGGCCGTTTTGCTTGTTTGTTTGTCTGTCTTAGTTTAATTTCCTGGCAAGTGGCACCAGACCCCACTGACTCTCTATAATGACAGGAAGCTCACTGCCACTAAGTGAATGTGTGCCCCCATTCAGGACTTCATTATTGTGCTCTGTCCTATCGTGCCTTCTTCCTGGCTCTGGGTTTGTATTTGGAACGAAGCAGGATGTGTCTATAAAGTTCATCCACGTGAAACCCTCGGATATCTCAGAATATCAACTTTTCCCTTCTAAGCTAAAAATCCAGTGACCTGGTAATATTGATGGATAGGGAGATTATTAATAAAGAGCTATTCCTTACAAAATGCTTCTGCCTCAGAGCTAGGCCTGGTTTACTCTAGTTGACTAGTTGGGGGGTTCAAAATGTAGTAGTTGTACCATTACTGACGGATTAGTGTGAGATCATGAGAAATGAGAGGATCTCAATGCGAATTCCATAAACGCGACACGGGCATGAAGGAAGAGTGAAAGGTTTGGAGGAGACCTATAGTTTGTTCTCTTGTGGGCCCTATTGGGCTTTTTCTGTGGCGGAAAATACATAAATAGCAATCCTAGAAGTTTGTGCTTTTGTGTTGTCTGCCAATGATGATTTTAGAAGGCAAAGAAGAAGAAAAAAATGCCAGCCTCCTGTTTGGCACGGCTTTCTTAAATTTATATACAATTTCACATTACAACCATGATGATTCAAAAACGTGAGTTTTCTGCTCCCTAAGTGTCCACCAGTCAGCTGAAGTCGTCCCATGGCTGGGCATTCTTATGCTCTATCCTTTTGACACCAAACTAAATGTCAGCTATTTGAGGAATGAAGGGGTGAGCCCTCATCCTGCCACTGGTGCCCAGCCAAGCACGTCCTTGGGTCTCACAGTGGCATGAGGACTTTTTTTTTTTTTTTTTTAACACCGGGGATTTGGTTGCATTCCTGATTTGATCTGGGAAACAGACATTACCGTAAATGAAAAGCCTTCTCTTCTGTGTTGCAGCAAAATGATCCGTCGAGTTCTCAAGGAGATGGCTGTTCACAATTATGACCGTTTCTCCAAGAGTGGATCCTCTTCTGCCTATACTGGCTACGTAGAACGTAGGTGACCCCTGAGGAGCTTCCCCCCTGCACCCCCTTTCATCGACATTGCTGGAGCTGTGACTGAGTTCCACCCCTGAGGACCCCTGCTTTCCTGCCCTCGTGCCCTTTCGTCGCTGGGACTGTGACTGAGTTCCGTGGTTCTTTTGTCATTAGGTAGCCCCCGTGCAGCGTCTACATACAGCCTTGACATCCTTTATTCTGGCTCTGGCATTCTGAGGAGAAGTAACCTGAACATCTTCCAGTACATCGGGAAGGCAGAGCTTCATGGTAGTCAGGTACCGCACGCCCAAGAGTTACTAATGAGAGAAACCTGTCTGAGGGGAAATGACCTATACTGAGTGCAGCATTATAGCATATATTTTATATCATATAACACACACACAGAGAATTGAAACTGTGCCAGAATTTGCTAGTTAGACTTTCATTCAGGGATACATCACTTAGATATCCCCAAGTATTTAAGTTTATGCTGTGTTTGCCTGTTTTGCTTATCTCTACAGAGACTGATTGCACCGACAAGAAATTTCAATGTACAAAAAAGACAAAAGAATTAGTTTATATTTCTCCAATACTGCTAGGAAAGAAAAGAATCGAGTATTATTAGCAGTTGAGGACTGGTTGAATTTTAGTCCTAAATGAAATGACGGTTTATCTTTACTGTCAACCATACCATCACTTTGGCTTTATGAATATCAGATTATAACATTCTAATTGAAGTTATTCAAGCCTCAACATGATCCATTGTTATGGAAACTTGGGTGCTCATCAATATGAACTCATCTTCCCGTTCGATAGCACCACTCAGAATCCCATACCTGCCATGCCAAGGCATTTCCACCTGCTGTCTCATGTGCCCTCAGAAATGCCAAGCACACAGTGGTTAGAGCCTGGCTATGCAGGATGGAAAATAAGCAAAATTCCTTATGGGCTAGTCATCTGGGCGTGAACTTCCTCATGGTGTGGCATCATTTTTGTGGTGAGGGATGAAAGTTTGACATGGAGAGGCGTGAATGTGCTCTCTCAGCACAGCTGACTGAGTGGAGTGCCCGTGCCTCTCCATCTCCTGTCAGAGGCTCGTGAAGATGGCAGATCCTTTGCTTGAGACAGCGTGGGGAAAGTAACTGAGCTTCACTAGTGATGCCCTCCAAGAGAAGGCCTGCGGTCTTTGTAGTTGCATAGCAAGGACTCAAAGCCCCACTTCTGCCACATACTAGCTAAGTGAATATTCACCTGTCCTCACTTCTGTCTGCTAAATGAATAAAATCTTCCACATATCCAAGGGTAATTGCAAAGAGCACATGGAGAAAATTCATCTCCATTATGTTAGACATAGAGGTTTAGTTTTCATTCTTGCCTAGTTGCAGAAGTTACTTGAGGTTTTGGTCCTGAAAAAGGTCGATGTGACCATCAACCGTGTGTCCTTTTCTCCCCTAGGTGGTGATTGAAGCCCAAGGGCTGGAAGGCTTAATTGCAGCCACTCCTGATGAAGGAGAGGAGAACCTTGACTCTTATGCTGGCATGTCAGCCATCCTGTTTGATGTTCAGCTTAGACCTGTCACATTTTTTAATGGATACAGTGATTTAATGTCCAAAATGCTGTCAGCATCCGGCGACCCTGTCAGCGTGGTGAAAGGGCTTATTCTGTTAATAGACCATTCTCAGGTAATTCTCTAACTTTCTCAGCCTGCAAATACTTACTGAGTTCCAGCACACACTCTGTGTGTGTGTGTGTGTGTGTGTGTGCTCACTTGCATGTGTACATGTTGGAGCACAGTAAGAAGCCTTTGCTCTGTTAGATCATGTAGAAGCCAGTGGTCAACCTTGGAAGTCTTCCACAATTGCTTTCCAGCTTATTTTTCGAGATAGTCTCTCGCTGACTCTAGAGCATGCTCAGTTAAGCTATGATAGCTGGACAGCAAGTCCCAGGAATTCTCCCATCTCTGCCTCCCAGCACTGGGATCTCAGCTGGGCACTCGGGTGCCTTGGTTTTATGCGAGTGATGGGGACTGGAATCAGGCCTCCTGCTTGTACAGCAGACGTTTTACCCAGCTTGTAAATTGTAAGCATGTCTAGAAAATACAAGTTAAAGCTTTGCGGATCCTCGAGCTCACTCCCTACGCCTTTGGTCCTCTTGCTATTGCTGCCCTTTCCCCTTTGCTATAGGTAAGTACCATTTGCCTTCTCTGTTATTAGCTGCTTAGTGAAGAATGCCTGCAATGCAACAGAGCCGAGCTCGTATTACCTGCAAACACAGTTTTCCTGCACTGGGGAGACTGAGGTGTCTTGTCTTTTTTACCTGGAATGCAGGACATGAGCTACCTGGCATCATTTGTGATGACAATGATTATGAAAACCAGTGTGGCGCATCATGTTGATGATGTCACACAAGCGAGGGCCTGAATACCTACCTAGTTGACACCAGTCTTGGTGTCATGGTCGTAGGCTCTTAGACAAGCTTGCTCATTCAGAGAGAACACACATACTTTCATTTCCTTGACCTTGTTCTTCGTGATTATTTTTCCAGAGCTCCTTGGTGCTAAGTCTTACACTAGTTCTTTTTTTTTTTTTTTTTTTATTTATTTATTATATGTAAGTACACTGTAGCTGTCTTCAGACACTCCAGAAGAGGGCGCCAGATCTCGTTACAGATGGTTGTGAGCCACCATGTGGTTGCTGGGATTTGAACTCCTGACCTTCGGAAGAGCAGTCGGGTGCTCTTACCCACTGAGCCATCTCACCAGCCCCCTTACACTAGTTCTTATGTGGAACGGTTTCTGTGTCTAAGATGCTGTGGGCTTTAGATGACTTGTCCAGTTGGATTTTCTGAAAGTCAGAGAGGGTTCTTCTTCTATCTGAAGAGCCCTAGAGATTGAGTGCTTGATACTTGGATTTTTTTCTTTACTGTGTTGATGCATGCCCCGCCTTAGCAGGATGATATTAAAAGTGGAATGTTACTGGGTAACATCTTATGGGGCATTGGCATTTACTCTAATTCCTATTACTATATTGAAGCACAAAGTAGAGATTTCCTTTAAAATGTATGTACTGTGAGACTGGCTTTTTTGGGGCTGAGGTGACATCATACCTAACAGTCTGAGCTCGAGGTTGACTTTTACAGATTCCTAGGTGTGATCTTGGGAAGAAAGCTACAAAATAGCTTCAAGTCATGGTTTCCTGCTACAAAGTGAGGCAGTTAAAACAGACTTGAATATTTTCTCAGCTGTATTGCTCTTCACCAAATTATTTGAAGATTTTGGCCTATTTTTTTAAGGCTCTTGTTACAAAGTCATGGGTTTTAAGAGTTGGGGAAACCTTTGATACTACATTTTGTTAGAACTCACCCCAAAACATCAATGGCTGAAATGAAAGTATATCATGTCTGGATCTTTATTGCTCCTTATATAAGTTCAAGGTAGCCATAGATTGAAAAACATGATTTGACAGTTTGGCTTTTATGATGCAATAAGTATTTGGAAGTAAACAGTTCAGTGCTAACACAGAAATCCTCAGGGACCAGAATCTGTGCACTTTACCTCTGCCTGCCTACCGTGACTGAGATCAAGCTGGCCTCAAACTCACAGAGATCTGCCTGCCTCTGCCCACCAACTGGTAGGATTAAGGGTGTGTGCAACCACGCCCAGTTTTACTACGACTTTAAATCTCACAGTTGTCACCTTGTGACTATGTGATGGCAACCCCCATTCTGGCACAGAAAACCCCGCCTCCTCTGCCCCCAAAGAAGGAAAGGGGAAGGATGAAGAGCTGTGTGCCCATCCAGAAGTGCTGATAGGATCCTATTGACCAAAATCCACAATGGCGTCACATAGCTCTCTGTAGCTGCGAGGCAAGTGGTAATTTGCAGCTTTGCACTGGGCATATGTCTTTTTTTTTTTTTTTTTTTTTATTACATATTTTCCTCAATTACATTTCCAATACTATCCCAAAAGTCCCCCATAGCGCCCCCCACTTCCCTACCCACCCATTCCCATTCTTTTGGCCCTGGCATTCCCCTATATTGGGGCATATAAAGTTTGCAAGTCCAATGGGCCTCTCTTTCCATTGATGGCCGACTAGGCCATCTTTCGATACATATGCAGCTAGAGACAAGAGCTCCAGGGTTCTGGTTAGTACATCATGTTGTTCCAACAATAGGGTTGCAGATCCCTTTAGCTCCTTGGGTACTTTCTCTAGCTTCTCCATTGGGAGCCCTGTGATACATCCAATAGCTGACTGTGAACATCCACTCCTGTGTTTGCTAGGCCCCGGCATCGTCTCACAAGAGACAGCTATATTTGGGTCCTTTCAGCAAAATCTTGCTAGTGTATGCAATGGTGTCAGCGTTTAGAAGCTGATTATGGGACGGATCCCTGGATACAGCAGTCTCTAAATGGTCCATCCTTTCATCACAGCTACGAACTTTGTCTCTGTAACTCCTTCCCTGGGTGTTTTGTTCCCAATTCTAAGAAGGTGCACAGTGTCCACACTTTGGTCTTCATTCTTCTTGAGTTTCATGCGTTTATCAAATTGTATCTTATATCTTGGGTATCCTAAGTTTTGGGCTAATATCCACTTATCAATGAATATATATTGTGTGAGTTCTTTTGTGATTGTGTTACTTCACTCAAGATGATGCCCTCCAGGTCCATCCATTTGGCTAGGAATTTCATAAATTCATTCTTTTTAATAGCTGAGTAGTACTCCATTGTGTAAATGTACCATAATTTCTGTATCCATTCCTCTGTTGAGGGACATCTGGGTTCTTTCCAGCTTCTGGCTATTATAAATAGGGCTGCTATGAACATAGTGGAGCATGTGTCCTTTTTACCGGTTGGGACATCTTCTGGATATATGCCCAGGAGAGGTATTGCTGGATCCTCCGGTAGTACTATGTCCAATTTTCTGAGGAACCGCCAGACTGATTTCCAGAGTGGTTGTACAAGCTTGCAATCCCACCAACAATGGAGGAGTGTTCCTCTTTCTCCACATCCTCGCCAGCATCTGCTGTCACCTGAATTTTTGATCTTAGCCATTCTGACTGGTGTGAGGTGGAATCTCAGGGTTGTTTTGATTTGCATTTCCCTGATGATTAAGGATGTTGAACATTTTTTCAGGTGCTTCTCTGCCATTCGGTATTCCTCAGGTGAGAATTCTTTGTTCAGTTCTGAGCCCCATTTTTTAATGGGGTTATTTGACTTTCTGGAGTCCACCTTCTTGAGTTCTTTATATATATTGGATATTAGTCCCTTATCTGATTTAGGATAGGTGAAGATCCTTTCCCAATCTGTTGGTGGTTTTTTTGTCTTATTGATGGTGTCTTTAGCCTTGCAGAAGCTTTGTAGTTTCATGAGGTCCCACTTGTCAATTCTCGATCTTACAGCACAAGCCATTACTGTTCTATTCAGGAATTTTTCCCCTGTGCCCATATCTTCAAGGCTTTTCCCCACTTTCTCCTCTATAAGTTTCAGGGTCTCTGGTTTTATGTGAAGTTCCTTGATCCACTTAGACTTGACCTTAGTACAAGGAGATAGGAATGGATCGATTCGCATTCTTCTACATGTTAACAACCAGTTGTGCCAGCACCATTTGTTGAAAATGCTGTCTTTCTTCCACTGGATGTTTTTAGCTCCCTTGTCGAAGATCAAGTGACCATAGGTGTGTGGGTTCATTTCTGGGTCTTCAATTCTATTCCATTGGTCTATTTGTCTGTCACTATACCAGTACCATGCAGTTTTTATCACAATTGCTCTGTAGTAGAGCTTTAGGTCCGGCATGGTGATTCCACCAGAGGTTCTTTTATCCTTGAGAAGAGTTTTTGCTATCCTAGGTTTTTTGTTATTCCAGATGAATTTGCAGATTGCACTTTCTAATTCGTTGAAGAATTCATTTGGAATTTTGATGGGGATTGCATTGAATCTGTAGATTGCTTTTGGCAAGATAGCCATTTTTACAATGTTGATCCTGCCAATCCATGAGCATGGGAGATCTTTCCATCTTCTGAGATCTTTTATAATTTCTTTCTTCAGAGACTTGAAGTTTTTATTATACAGATCTTTCACTTCCTTAGTTAGAGTCACGCCAAGATATTTTATATTATTTGTGACTATAGAGAAGGGTGTTGTTTCCCTAATTTCTTTCTCAGCCTGTTTATTCTTTGTGTAGAGAAAGGCCATTGATTTGTTTGAGTTAATTTTATATCCAGCTACTTCACCGAAGCTGTTTATCAGGCTTAGGAGTTCTCTGGTGGAATTTTTAGGGTCACTTATATATACTATCATATCATCTGCAAAAAGTGATATTTTGACTTCATCTTTTCCAATTTGTATCCCTTTGATCTCCTTTTGTTGTCGAATTGCTCTGGCTAGGACTTCAAGTACAATGTTGAATAGGTATGGAGAAAGTGGACAGCCTTGTCTAGTCCCTGATTTTAGAGGGATTGCTTCAAGCTTCTCACCATTTACTTTGATGTTGGCTACTGGTTTGCTGTAGATTGCTTTTATCATGTTTAGGTATGGGCCTTGAATTCCTGATCTTTCCAAGACTTTTATCATGAATGGGTGTTGGATCTTGTCAAATGCTTTTTCCGCATCTAAGGAGATGACCAAGTGGTTTTTGTCTTTGAGTTTGTTTATATACTGGATTACGTTGATGGATTTCCGTATATTGAACCATCCCTGCATCCCTGGGATGAAACCTACTTGGTCAGGATGGATGATTGTTTTGATGTGTTCTTGGATTCGGTTAGCAAGAACTTTATTGAGGATTTTTGCATCAATATTCATAAGGGATATTGGTCTGAAGTTTTCTATCTTTGTTGGGTCTTTTTGTGGTTTAGGTATCAGAGTAATTGTGGCTTCATAGAATGAGTTGGGTAGAGTACCTTCTGTTTCTATTTTGTGGAATAGTTTGTGAAGAACTGGGATTAGATCTTCTTTGAAGGTCTGATAGAACTCTGCACTAAACCCATCTGGTCCTGGGCTTTTTTTAGTTGGGAGACTATTAATGACTGCTTCTATTTCTTTGGGGGATATAGGGCTGTTTAGATCATTAACCTGATCTTGATTCAACTTTGGTACCTGGTATCTGTCTAGAAACTTCTCCATTTCATCCAGGTTCTCCAGTTTTGTTGAGTATAGCCTTTGGTAGAAGGATCTGATGGTGTTTTGGATGTCTTCAGGATCTGTTGTTATGTCTCCTTTTTCATTTCTGATTTTGTTAATTAGGATGCTTTCCCTGTGCCCTCTAGTGAGTCTGGCTAAGGGTTTATCTATCTTGTTGATTTTCTCAAAGAACCAGCTCCTTGATTGGTTGATTCTTTGAATAGTTTTTCTTGTTTCCACTTGGTTGATTTCGCCCCTGAGTTTGATTATTTCCTGCCGTCTACTCCTCTTGGGTGAATTTGCTTCCTTTTGTTCTAGTGCTTTTAGGTGTGTTGTCAAGCTGCTAATGTGTGCTCTCTCTAGTTTCCTTTTGGAGGCACTCAGAGCTATGAGTTTTCCTCTTAGAAATGCTTTCATTGCATCCCATAAGTTTGGGTATGTTGTGGCTTCATTTTCATTGAACTCTAAAAAGTCCTTAATTTCTTTCTTTATTCCTTCCTTGACCAAGGTATCATTGAGAAGAGTGTTGTTCAGTTTCCACGTGAAGGTTGGCTTTCTATTATTTATTTTGTTATTGAAGATCAGCCTTAGGCCATGGTGATCTGATAGGATGCATGGGACAATTTCAATCTTTTTATATCTGTTGAGGCCTGCTTTGTGACCAATTATGTGGTCAATTTTGGAGAAGGTACCATGAGGTGCTGAGAAGAAGGTATATCCTTTTGTTTTAGGATAGAATGTTCTGTAGATATCTGCCAGATCCATTTGATTCATAATTTCTGTTAGTTTCACTGTGTCCCTGTTTAGTTTCTGTTTCCATGATCTGTCCATTGGTGAAAGTGGTGTGTTGAAGTCTCCCACTATTATTGTATGAGGTGCAATGTGTGCTTTGAGCTTTACTAAAGTTTCTTTAATGAATGTGGCTGCCTTTGTATTTGGAGCATAGATATTCAGGATTGATAGTTCCTCTTGGAGGATTTTACCTTTGATGAGTATGAAGTGTCCCTCCCTGTCTTTTTTAATGACTTTGGGTTGGAAGTCAATCTTATCAGATATTAGAATGGCTACTCCAGCTTGTTTCTTCATGCCATTTGCTTGGAAAATTGTTTTCCAGCCTTTCATTCTGAGGTAGTGTCTATCCTTTTCTCTGAGATGAGTTTCCTGTAAGCAGCAAAATGTTGGGTCTTGTTTGTGTAGCCAGTTTGTTAGTCTATGTCTTTTTATCGGGGAGTTGAGTCCATTGATATTAAGAGATATTAAGGAAAAGTAATTGTTGTTTCCTGTTATTTTTGTTGTTAAAGTTGGCATTCTGTTCTTGTGGCTGTCTTCTTTTAGGTTTGTTGAGGGATTACCTTCTTGTTGTTTCTAGGGCGTGGTTCCTGTCCTTGTATTGGTTTTTTTCTGTTATTATCCTTTGAAGGGCTGGATTCCTGGAGAGATAATGTGTGAATTTGGTTTTGTCGTGGAATACTTTGGTTTCTCCATCTATGTTAATTGAGAGTTTGGCTGGGTATAGTAGCCTGGGCTGGAGTTTGTGTTCTTTTAGTGTCTGTATAACATCCGTCCAGGATCTTCTGGCTTTCATAGTCTCTGGTGAGAAATCTGGTGTAATTCTGATAGGCTTGCCTTTATATGTTACTTGGCCTTTTTCTCTTACTGCTTTTAGTATTCTATCTTTATTTAGAGCATTTGTTGCTCTGATTATTATGTGTCGGGAGGTATTTCTTTTCTGGTCCAGTCTATTTGGAGTTCTGTAGGCTTCTTGTATGTTCATGGGCATCTCTTTCTTTAGATTTGGGAAGTTTTCTTCTATAATTTTGTTGAAGATGTTTGCTGGTCCTTTGAGTTGAAAATCTTCATTCTCATCCACTCCTATTATCCGTAGGTTTGGTCTTCTCATTGCGTCCTGTATTTCTTGGATGTTTTGAGTTAGGATCTTTTTGCATTTTACATTTTCCTTGATTGTTGTGCCGATGTTCTCTATGGAATCTTCTGCACCTGAGATTCTCTCTTCCATCTCTTGTATTCTGTTGCTGATGCTCGTATCTATGGTTCCAGATTTCTTTCCTAGGGTTTCTATCTCCAGTGTTGCCTCATTTTGGGTTTTCTTTATTGTGTCTACTTCCCTTTTTAGGTCTAGTATGGTTTTGTTCATTTCCATCATCTGTTTGGATGTGTTTTCCTGTTTTTCTGTAAGGACTTCTACCTGTTTGATTATGTTATCCTGTTTTTCTTTAAGGATTTGTAACTCTTTAGCAGTGTTCTCCTGCAATTCTTTAAGGGATTTTTGTGCTTTCTCTTTATTGTCTTCTGCCTGTTTAGCAGTGTTCTCCTGCATTTCTTTAAGTGTGTTATTAAAGTCCTTCTTGAAGTTCTCTATCATCATCAGGAGATATGCTTTTAAATCCGTGTCTAGCTTTTCCGGTGTGTTGGGGTGCCCTGGACTGGGCGAAGTGGGGGTGCTGGGTTCTGATGATGGTGAGTGGTCTTGGTTTCTGTTAGTAAGATTATTACGTTTACCTTTCGCCATCTGGTAATCTCTGGGGTTAGTTGTTATCGTTGTCACTGTTTAAAGATTGGAGCAGAAGCTGTGTTCCACTCACCAGCAGTCTCTAAATCCTGCGGCGGGGGTCGTGGGTAGCTGACGGTACCCCGGTGCTGGTCCAGCCGGAAGAGGCCTGTGGTCCTACACAGGCCGTTTTTCTGCTTCCCTAACTAATGCAGTCTCTGGTCCCGCGTGCAATTGGATTGGAGCAGAAGCTGTGTTCCACTCTCCAGAAGTCTTAAGATCCTGTGGTGGGTGTTGTGGGTAGCTGGTGAGTGTCAGCCGACCCTGCGCCCCAGCTGCCCCGGTGCTTTTCTGACCGGAAGAGGGTTGTGGCCCTATGTAGGCCGGATTTCTCTCTCCCCAACCAGAGCAGTCTCAGGTCCCGCGTGATTGGACTGGAACAGAAGCTGTGTTCCACTCACCAGCAGTCCCAAAATCCTGCGGCGGGGGTCGTGGGTAGCTGGCGGGTGTCAGGCAACTCTGGGCTCCCGCGCCGGATGAGGCCTGTGGCCCTACTCAGGCCGGTTTCTGCTTCCCTAACTAATTCAGTCTCAGGTCCCGCGCAATTGGATTGGAGCAGAAGCTGTGTTCCACTCACCAGCAGTCCCAAAATCCTGTGGCGGGGGTCGTGGGTAGCTGGCGGGTGTCAGGCAACCCTGCGCTCCCGCTACCCCGGCGCTGATCAGGCCGGATGTGGCCTGTGGCCCTACTCAGGCCGGTTTCTGCTTCCCTAACTAATGCAGGCTCAGGTCCCGTGCAATTGGATTGGAGCTGAAGCTGTGTTCCACTCACCAGCAGTCCCAAAATCCTGCGGCGGGGGTCGTGGGTAGCTGGCGGGTGTCAGGCAACCCTGCGCTCCTGCTATCCCGGCGCTGATCCAGCCGGATGAGGCCTGTGGTCCTACTCAGGCCGGTTTCTGCTTCCCTAACTAATGCAGTCTCAGGTCCCGGCGCAATTGGATTGGAGCAGAAGCTGTGCTCCACTCACCAGAAGTCTTAAGATCCTGTGGCGGGTGTTGTGGGTAGCTGGCGAGTGTCAGCAGACCCTGCGCCCCAGCTGCCCCGGTGCTTTTCTGACCGGAAGAGGGTTGTGGCCCTATGTAGGCCGGATTTCTCTCTCCCCAACCAGAGCAGTCTCAGGTCCCGCGTGATTGGACTGGAGCAGAAGCTGTGTTCCACTCACCAGCAGTCCCAAAATCCTGCGGCGGGGGTCGTGGGTAGCTGGCGGGTGTCAGGCAACCCTGCGCTCCCGCTACCCTGGTGCTGATCCAGCCGGATGAGGCCTGTGGCCCTACTCAGGCCGGTTTCTGCTTCCCTAACTAATGCAGTCTCAGGTCCCGCGCAATTGGATTGGAGCAGAAGCTGTGTTCCACTCACCAGCAGTCCCAAAATCCTGCGGCGGGGGTCGTGGGTAGCTGGCGGGTGTCAGGCAACCCTGCGCTCCCGCTACCCCGGCGCTGATCCCATATGTCTTAATTAGAGTTTTATCGCTGTGAAGAGACACCACGAACATGACAACTCCTACAAAGGAAAGCATTTAATTGGGGCTGGCTTACAGCTTCAGAGGTTTCGTCCATTCTTATCATGGCGAAGCCTGGTGCCGTGCAGGCAGACATGGTCCTGGAGAAGGAGCTGAGAATTCCATGTCTTGATTCCCAGGCAGCAGGAAATGACAGTGACACGCACCCTCCCACAATGCCACAGCTCTTCATAGCACCACTCCCTCTGAGCCTATGGGGACCATTTTCTTTCAAACCACCACAGCTTAGGCGCGCTCTGAAGAAAAGCACATTTCTCTTCATGTGAACGAAGAGAAGGAGAAAAAAACAGAGGTGCAGCCCATTCTCTCTAACCCCCAAGTCACACAGAAATAAGCACTCGTGCTGGCAAAACTGTAAATGGCAGGGAGTGACTATTTCTGCCTTCAAGAGCCAATGCTCTTGATAATCTGTGTAACCCTGTGATTACTGAGTGAAAATGGCCAGCGAGGCAGAGAGCCTATAGGCTACAGCTTGTTAATCCCTGATTTAAATTTTCTTATATGATTTTTCTGCTCATTAAGATAAGACACCCTGGGCATGGTGTGGTCAAAGAGAGACTGCCCCTTCAGTTTTAGCCATAACCAGTGTCTCTGTGTATCAGGCTGATGTATTTGGCAGATTTGAGGTTATTTTACAAATAACCAAGGTCCTGGGCTCTGCAGACCACCCCAGTGATTCCATCTTAGCCTCAGAAGCACACTCCACTCCAGGTCAAGTGCTGACATTGAAGGGAGTCCTGGCAGCTGGTAGCCTGTCACAGCTGCCAGGACAGATATCATTACTCAGTCTCTCCCTCTCTCTGTCTCTGTCTCTCTTTGTCTCTCTTTCTGTGTGCATGTATGTGTGTATCTCTCTGTCTCTGTGTCTATATGTGTGTGTGTGTCTGTCTCTTCCCCTTCTCCTCCCTCCTCTCTCGGTGTGTGTATGTGTGTGTGTGTGTACACACACATGTCTTTCTCTCTGTCTGACTCTCATTAGAATTGGATTACATTTCAGAGACAGATGTCTGAAAAAGAGGAGCCTCTTTAGCTAGGAAATAATGCATTTTCTTAGAAGCAATAAGAGGAGCTGTCAGATGTCAGTGTCTATTCTACAAGAAAGTTTTCAGGTCAGAGTTAAAGGGCAAAGGAATCACGCCAATCACAAACACAAAGTTCTGCAGCCTTTTTCCTGAAGTCTGTTGACAAAACATTAAACCAATGTGTATTCTGGGTCAATTGAGGACTTAAGTTTATGCTCTGTCTTCTTTGCACTCTCCCTCAGAATGGACTCAGTCTACGAGACAAAGAGTTGTGACTGTGATAGCTGTGTGACAGCAGCTGAAAAGTCCCGACCTTAGGCACGGTGTGGGCAGTTTTGGCTCTAAGTGCACTGGTGAGCCATAACTCCTATCAATGAAGAATGCCTCCGATGTAAATCGGCATGTTTAAATGACCTATCACGTGTAAGGCTTCAGCATAGTGGGGCTCGCCTGTTAGTTCCACTTATCCAGTGCACTGTATGGTTTAGTCCCTCCACAGAGGTGGGTGGTAGGTGTGGACAGGCGGTCTGTCCTCATAAGAGGATTCAGTAGAACTAATTGTGACTTCTTCCCTGGTCCCATTGTGGGGAGGAAAGGAACCATTTGAGAAAGACAAAGTGTTTCTCCAAACCACTCGCAGTGAACAGGGTCTTCTCACACAAGTCCCGTTGTCTGATAACTGTGAAATGCTCTGTCTTGTGGCTTGGCTGCTTTGACATCCCGATGATGTATGGCCTTGGGAAGGTTGAGAGCTACACGTTAGGGTCCTACTGGACTAGATGGATTAACAAGGCTATGTGTTTCAGATCAAGCAAACAAAAGATTATGCAAGAAAAAGGAGTCATTCTGAGGCAGGACACATTAGGAATTATGTGGCAACAGACATGGAGGTGGGATGCAGCCGACCTCTGACATCTCCCCTCTTTTTCATCGGTCTAAGTACACATTTGGGTGTGACTGATGTGGATTTTACAGAAGAGGTTGTGAGTTGGTTTTTTTGTTTGTTTGTTTTATTAAATTAGTTATGAAGCATGGTATATATCCTGTATCCAATGGCAGCCACGTTTTTTGTCCTAGAGTAAGTATAACTGTAAGTGGCCTTAGAGATCTTGAGTCATGTGTCCCAGCCCTGGCACTGAGTGCTCCATGCTTTTCTGAGGGGTGGCCTTCAGAATGAAAGCGTTTCCATATCAAGGTCAAACTTCCTTAGTCCACTCGGTATAAACCAGTTCTCTGATGTTTCCTGCCCTGTTTGGTTCCCTTGTTTGTTTGAAACTCAGAGAGAAGAGCGTGATCCTTTCTAAAAAGCACAGTCAGGGCCGGGCGTGGTGGCACATGCCTTTAATCCCAGCACTTGGGAGGCAGAGGAAGGCGGATTTCTGAGTTCGAGGCCAGCCTGGTCTACAAAGTGAGTTCCAGGACAGCCAGGGCTACACAGAGAAACCCTGTCTCGGAAAACAAACAAACGAACAAAACAAAAAAAACAAAAAACAAAAAAACACAGTCAGGGCGTTTGTTCCTGGTGAATGCATGGCTGCTATGGCGGCTACACAAGGAGGTTAGTCATGCTCTTAGCTGCCAGGAACTCTAACATCTTTGGAGGAATACAGAGCCGTGCTTCCAGAATCACTGTTACATTCAGCACAGCTTCAGACGTGACATTTCAGTCTCACACGAAGCCTCTTCAGAAATCCACCCAGGAGGGTCACTGTGCCTGTGGGAAATACAGTGGAGTGTGTGCTTGGCTTGACCACTGTTTGGATGTCGTTTCAAATGTCAAGCAGCAGGTGCTGAGGCTTGGTTAAATTGCCTTCCTTCCGATTTCCAGCTTGCCCTAGGCAGTCCCCAGTGCTCGAGTTCTACTCCCGAGATTTTCATCCTGCCTTTGTTTGTCTGCTCGTTTGCCAGAAGATTCAGTTGTGTGTGTTTGCCTCAGCATTCAATTAGCAGAGTGCTTCAGGACTCGAACATCACTCTGTCCGATCTTCAGGTTTCCCAAAAGGCCATGGCTAGGTTTCTGATGGAAATCCCTTCATTCTCTTGGTCCAGTGGCTCTCAAATTCAGTTGTGCCAGAATCACATGAAGGCGTAGTAGAGCAGATTGCTGGCCCCCACCCATCCTCAGTGTTTCTAAATCAGAGATTGCATATTGAAACTGTTCCCAGATAGTGCTGACACACTGCCTAAAGCCACGCATTGAAAATGAATGGCCCCTCCCAAAGAGAGGCACCGATTGCCGGAAAACAGCCTTCTCTATTGATGTTCTGTCCCTCCACTACTTTAACTGACTTATTTAGCATATCAGCGATGCCTTCACTGGTGACCAAGATCAGGATACTGTATTTCTAAGCCTTCTTCACTGCGGGGTATAGTGTGATGGTAGAACACTAGTTAGTAGGTGAGAGGTCCTGGGCTTGCATGGAAACAAAGGAATGGATGGGCATTGATTTTTAAAGTCCTCCAGCAGAGGACTGTAGATCAGGAAGCCAAGTGTGTCTCTTATACTGTACTTTTTGATTTTAGGATATTCAGCTGCAATCTGGACTAAAGGCCAATATGGAGATCCAGGGTGGTCTAGCTATTGATATTTCTGGTGCAATGGAATTCAGTCTGTGGTATCGCGAGTCTAAAACCCGAGTGAAAAATCGGTAAGCATAATGCAACAACAAACAACAACAACAACAAAGCAGGAATATGTCTTGGTTGTTGTTTAACCTTCTGACTGTTTCAAATCTGTGCTTTCTGTTTGAAGTGTTTGTAAGCCATGGGACTAGAAACGACTGTAGGAATTCATTACATTAATAGTGTCTTAGAAACAGGTCAGTGTGAGCACTAAGGTGAGCACTGAGAGGAGCACTGAGATGAGCACTGAGAGGAACACTGAGATGAGCACTAAGGTGAGCACTGAGAGGAGCACTGAGAGGAACACTGAGATGAGCACTAAGGTGAGCACTGAGATGAGCACTGAGAGGAGCATTAAGATGAGCACTGAGAGGAACACTGAGATAAGCATTAAGGTGAGCACTGAGATGAGCACTAAGGTGAGCACTGAGATGAGCACTGAGCTGAGCACTGAGATGAGCACTGAGGTAAGCACTGAGGTGAGCACTGAAGTGAGCACTGAGATGAGGACTGAGATGATCATTGAGGTGAGGAGCACTGAGGTGAGCACTCAGATGAGTACTGAGGTGAGCACTTAGATGAGTACTGAGTTGAACACTGAGATGAGCACTGAGGTAAGAATCACAGAGATGAGGAGCCAACGAGCTAACCCACATCAATTGCTAATTTTAAAAATGTCCTACAGGCATGCCTGCAGCCTGATTTTATGGAGGGATTTTCTCCATTGAGAGTCTCTCTTCTCAAATGACACTAACTTGTGCTGACATGGAGCTAGCCAGCCAAGTTGATCTCTTGTCAAACTGATGCACAGACACCTTGCTGGCAAACCATAGCCTTTCCTTTCTTGTTTATCCCCAAGATCTCACATTAAAATTACACCATAAAACGTAAAAGTTTAAGCTTATCTCTGTTATTGGCACCAATCTCTCTTCATTTGCTAATTCTACTGGATAATAATAAAGTGATAATTTCACCTTTAACCAAATTAAAACTTTTCATTTTTGTATACTCGTTGTGCATAAGCACGTTTTCACATAGGCACACACTGCTTGCTGAGCTCATTTCCCCTTCACCCTCCATTCCCCAGCGTCTGTGCTGTGACTCTTCTGTCTTCTATCTCATTTGCTTGTTTATTCACATAAATAACACTCCTTGAACATTTGCTTACATATAAGACAGTGGAAGATCTCGTAAAGGACTAAAGGCTACCTGTGCACATCTCAAAGACCGTATGGCCTGTTTGATACTGAGAACAACAACAGCAAAATTCTTTTATAATTTTCCAGACACAAATTAGCATTCCTCTTTTTAAAATAAAAAAGTATGGACACATAAATCTGATCTCACCGTGAACATCACTTCCCACCATTTAGATGAAGTTTACAGTTGCTTAAAGAAAGCCAAACTTGTACTAGATTTTTTTTTAACTTCTACATTGCCAACCGAGCCATATTCCCTCACCATCCAACCTGTCTGTCTGTTGCTCTAAGTGACCACTGCTAAACCCACCCTATCTGTGTATCCACCATGGGAGTGGCTCTTTGTCACACAGCACTCTTTCATGTACCTTGGCAACCACATACATGCCTTGAGCAAACCCTGGGAGAAAGTAATGAAATGAAGCTGAAATAGCTAACCAAGCCAATAGTTAATAACAGAATTATCATAAATGCCAGATGTCTTCTCGATGTGTTCCTACTTCTTTCTAAGAAAATGTGGATGTTTCTGGGACTGGGAAAGGTTCCAGGCCAAGATCCACCTTGGTTTTGGGGGACACATATTCCAAACAGCTTATATGTGATATACACTTAGCTCCCATGTCAAGAATTCGAGGCAAGGGAAGCCCAGGGAAAGAGTGACTCTTCCGTGGCTAATCTCTGGCACCACTGTGCCCTGGTTTCAACAAGACTTTATGTGCATTGAGGTGACACCTCCATTCTTAAGTATTTCCTTATGGTGCCATGAATGGAGATTTGCTGAAGTTCTGTTAGTCCTCCTGCTGAGTTCGATGAGACAATACGAGATGTTTGTTAAAATCGCAGGGTGGCTGTGGTGATAACCAGCGACGTCACAGTGGATGCCTCTTTTGTGAAAGCTGGTCTGGAAAGCAGAGCAGAGACAGAGGCTGGGCTGGAGTTCATCTCCACAGTGCAGTTTTCACAGTACCCGTTCTTGGTCTGCATGCAGATGGACAAGGCTGAAGCCCCACTCAGGTAAGATGAATGCTCGCTTGCTCTCTCGCACAAGTTCCAGAGTCTCGCCTGCCTCACCACGAGCTCGCATCCGCTCCTCAGCACTCAGTGTGAGACGTAAAAGGAGACAGTGGAAACCATGGGAGCAGCAAGTTATCCTAAGAAGAGAATGGTAGATTAAAACAAAGAAAGCTTGGTTTCTAAGATACCAAGGACCCATTCGTTTGATATGGAATTAAGTCATATTTAATCTAGAATTAAGGAAATTTTTAAGGAAAGAAGGGGTTTCAGTTTACTCTAGGAGTCACCACCTAGTTTCAGAAAAACATAAACCACATGTGCCTTTGCCGTCTGGCATCTTTGCAATTGCTTCATGGACAGAATACATCTGGTCACCCATGTCCTATAGCCCAAGGGAATCCACAGTTAATTGTACAGCAGCAACTTGACCTTGTTTAAATTTGAGCTCAGTCTTGAGAATTTGGCATTTTGATTTCTTTAAAAAAAAAAAAAGTATGAGAAAGCTGAGGTCCTTAAAAACCTACCACACAATTGTCTAGGTATCTACATAGCTCCTCTTCCATTCTGGGTCAAACTCTCATTATCATCACATCCTTGGGTCTAGTTGCCATTCTTTTCAGCAGACTTATCCTGTAGAGCAAGCATGATTTGAGTCTAGCTAACACCCAACTCCTCCATAGTGTTTAGGAAGGTTTTCTTGAACCGTATCTAACCATAAGCTGCAATTTGTTCTCTTGAGCTAGCAAGTCACAATTTACATCACCTTTTGTGATAACCAGGCCAAAGTTGAATACCTTATTCTACTGGGATTTCATGATCCATATTTTAAAAATGCACCAATGATTTAATTACAAGTACCAGGGATTTACGTTTTCCTGGAACAAATAATAGCAGCTTATGTTCAGAATGTCTGGTGTTCACTGATATTAACTTATGTTTTTGTCTGGAGTAATTCCCCATAAATACATACAGTGACCACAAACCCCGCCACATGGCAAGCTAGACTACTTTACCATTTTCTCGGACCATTCTCTAGGTATATTTCCTTCTCAACGTTCAACCATGTTGAACTCAGTGATTCGAAGGGGAGGGCCCTGGAGGTAGGAGGCAGCAAGGTCTATAAGGCTTAACAGCATCCCAGGACGTTGGTCCTTCTTTTCAGAACAAAGTGTGGTAGGATCCCCACACTCCATCCAGTCACAATGTACTTATTGATATCAGAAGAAAGAACAATGAGGATGCTTTAAAGAATAGTTCCTACGACTCCTCCCCCGACAGAGCTTCCCAAGCAGGGCAGAAGCAGGGACCAGCGTGGGTGACGTAACTGTGTGTAACTCTGCCCTTCCTCCTCTTGCAACACAGGCAATTTGAGACAAAGTATGAAAGGCTATCTACAGGCAGGGGATATGTCTCTCGGAGAAGAAAAGAGAGCCTAGTGGCCGGATGTGAACTCCCCCTCCATCAAGAGAACTCTGAGATGTGCAACGTGGTATTCCCACCTCAGCCAGAAAGCGATAACTCCGGTGGATGGTTTTGATTCCCGTGGGGGTTCACTTCCATCAGAACGATATGCTTTGATGTGCCTAACCCTTGCTCTCTGAGAGCACAGTGTTTACATATTTAGCTGTATTTAAGATGTTTGTAAAGAGCAGTGGAGAACTTCAATTGATTAAAGTTGAACCTATTCAGGAGAAGACCCACAGTGTCCCTCTGAGTCACCATATGACACTTAGCAACATGCTTACTTCTTGAACTTTGCAAAAGTTCTAACTAGTACATGAGTCTAGTTCTGCATTGAGAAACTAGTATTTGTATAAAAACAAAACAAAAACCTACACCATAAAAACTTAGGTAAATGTGAATTTTATTCAACATCTTTTCAGTGAAAGTGAACCCTTGATAGACCCCTAAGCTTGTTTTCTATGAAACACACTGCCTAAGAAGGGCAGGGTGAAAGGAACCCAAGCAAACCATTTTTCTTTTGTTGTTGGTTTGTTCTGTTTGCTTTTCTTCTCTTTCTTTTACTTTTTTCCCCTTCTGGTGTATATGGGAAGGTTCTAAGAAAGGATACAGATAAGACTTAAAAGAATTTTGTTAGTCAATCTTAAGAATTAATATTTATATTTTCTGATAGTTTTATAAGCGACAAGGCAAGAGACAGAATTAAAATGTACGGTGACATGTCTCTGCTGGCCCCACAGTGAGACCACTTGGAAGTCATTCACCCTTTTAAAAAATGGAACTGTCATACAGGGAAAAAATTATTGAGTTTCAGAGTATCCATTAGATTTTTCCCTGGATGTGTCCTTTTGATAGTGTAATGTGGTACATTGTTCTCTTTGTAGGGGACACCCTTGTAGCTACCACTCTATCTATACCTCAATTGTTGGAAATAATCCATCAATTTGACTGCAATTTATGCAGTCAATAAAAATTGGGATGATCGTTGCTTCAAGAAAATGATGGATTTGTATTTCAAAACTATGAAATTAAATAAAGACCATGTCTATTTGTGTGAATTAAAAGGCCACACCAAGCATTTAAACATATTTATTAGTAAAGCAGATGTGTTTATTATAGTATCTCACCCCCCCTCCAAATGTCAGGTACTTGTTAGTCTACTAAATAAATGGGAGTTTAAAATGGAAGTGGAAACACACGAAGTGGACGTTTAGCTGAGGTAGAAAATAAATTGTGATGATGACAAATAAACATTTATAATTTACTGAGCCCCTTTTGTCTTGGGTTACTTTGAATCTATGGTCCTTTAATCCTGCTATTTATGAGCCCAGGGATGTACCGCATTAAACCCAGCAGCCAGCCGAGCACACAGTCTCTACTCAGCTCTCTGAGGGAGATGGACCAATCCTTCAGGACCTGGCAGTCTGCAAACAACACACAACTCAAGTTTTCAACAAAGTGACAAAGATTGGCATGCTTATGTTACCAATATAGATTGAAACGCTTATGTTACTAACATTGATTAGCACACATATGTTACTGATATAGACTGGCATGCTTGTCTTATTGAAGAATGGGAAATCAAGTCAAAAATTGAAGGTGGGTGGGAATGTGGAAGGTGGCGGGTTGGCTTTGGGGGAGGCCGTCTTCTGATGCTGGTGGTTGGGCAGGTTGATCTGTAGCACAAGCTGAGGGGGCATGGGCTGAGGGACTTCAGTTCTAAGCCTGTGGAATAAGCCACAGCTGCCTCTGTGAAATGTGGCGGAATCATTTCTCTAGAAGGGATGACTCTGGTACATGGAGCGTGAGTGTCCCACTAGCCTAGCTGAACCCAATCACTGGAGACTGGGTAAGACTTAGCATGCTTCAGACATGCTCCAAAGAGACAAGGGCCCATAAACCCAAGGCAAGCAATAATTCCTTTTTAGATAAACAAGATAGAAATTTAAGAGACCTGGACTATAAGCCAGGATGGGGAATGAGGTATTTGAGTCAGAAACCTAAGTTTGAACCTGTTTGGAGTCCTCTCTCCAGTCCTGGACACTTTACTGCTGTGCATTTGAGACAGACTTTGTGTTTTGAAGAGATTTGGAAGTTGTGGGCTACTCTTTTTTGTTTTTAATTTTTTTTATTTTGTTTGGTTTTTCGAAACAGGGTTTCTCTGTATAGCTCTGTCTGTCCTGGAACTCACTTTGCAGACCAGGCTGGCCTCGAACTCAGAAATCTGCCTGCCTCTGCCTCCCGAGTGCTGGGATTAAAGGCATGCGCCACCACGCCCGGCTTTGGAAACTGTGGGCTACTCTTAAGGTGGCTTTCCAGGCTCTGCTCAGCCAGCACCTGCCTACATGCTTGGAGGATTTAGCCAGCTTCTCTTCCATGAACTGTGACTACCGTTCCCTGTCCTTGGATACAGAATCACTCATGACAGGTTGTTCCCTGCTTCTCAGACTAGCATTTCAAGTGCTTGGTAGACGTGCAGGGTTAGTGACTACTATACTGAGCTGTTAATTTATTGGTGGAGAAAATGAAGCACAGAAGACATTTTCTGACCTAGAGAATGATAGAATTGGGGCTCACTGCTGAGCAACCTGGTGTCAGGCACCACTGTCCTATATCTGTCTTTTAGTTTCAAATATTTACTGCTAAAAGCATCCAGGTAATAGGTTGGGTAACAATGCAACAGCAGCTACAAAGCTTTGAGGAAGAGTCCTAAGTTCCTGGAGCCCCTGCGTCCCTCTGTAGACCCTGGTGTATGTATGGCTATTCAGAAGCCCTCTCTCACTCTATGTTATAGGTTTCTTTCCATGCTCCTTTGTCTTTTGCCAGAAGTCCCTTCCTCTTTGAAGAGTGTTTAGGTTCAGAAGCACGTTTGAATTCTCAATAACATACAATAATTTTTTGGCACAATCTCTACCGGATAAGAATCTACACACATTGCCTCTTTGTAGAAGTCAATATTTTAGTATAATCGCAGTGTATCATCATCATAATCATGTTTAGAACATCTGCATCATTTCAAAAAGAAATCTTTCCCCTTTTAGCTATTGCCTCCAATCTTTTCATTCTCTTAACCGTAGGAAATCAATGACCTGTTTGCTCCAAATATCTCGTGCTAACGGAATGAGATATGTTACTTGTTGTTTGAGACTGGCTTCTTTCACTCAGCAATGTGTTCTCCATGTTGTCTGGACTGTAGCATAATCAGGGCTTCATTCTGTTGTATGGCTGAGTAATGTTCCATCACATGGATGTGTCTTTTGTCTACCTGTTCATTAATGGGAGGACACAGGACATGATCCTCTACTTCAAGGACCTTTAAAAATAAACAGAAAAATTCTGCAATGTGATAAGCACGCCCATCAAAGTAGGAGGATACATCATTAACATAATGAAATCAGTAGCTTCTCTGTATACCAATAACAAGCTTTCTTAGAAAGAACTTGGGAACAAAATTCTGTTCACAATGCATTAAAAAAAAAATCCCAGGAATAACCCTAACAAAGAAGGTAACAAGCCTCTGTAATAAAAACAGAAAGACACTGTTAAAAGAAACTGAAAACCATACAAGAAGATAAAAGAACACCCCACACTCATGGATTGGCAGAAATTAGTACTGTGAAATGGCTACATCAAGAAAAGCAAACTACCATGTGCCTCCACTGAATTCCAAGGTCGTCTTTCATAGAGGCAGAAAGAAGAAGAACTCAGGAGTTCACAAGGAAGCACAAAAAGACCCTGAATAGGAACACAACCCTAAGCAGAAAGACCCCTGGGGTCTCGGTAGAGGCTGACCTCAAATTACACCACAGAGCCTTTGTACCAGAAACAGCAAGGCACAGACACAAAACAGGTGTGTGGACTCGTGGGATAGAATAGAGGATCCAGAAATAAACCCACATAGCAATAGCCACAGAGCCTTTGACAAAGGTATCCGGCACATAGATTAGAAAAAAAAAAAAAAAAAAGACAACTGTTCAGCACATTGGTGCTGACACAACAATGAAACTGGAACACACACACACACACTTCCAAAATGGGTCAAAGACTTTAGTGTAAAACTTGGGACTCTGAAACCGTTAGAGAAAAACTCAGACAAGATATCTCAAGACACAGGAATAGGCACAGACTTTCTGTAAAGAGACTCTAATAGAGCAGAAATGATCCTAAGAACTGACAGAATTGCCTAGAATTAAAGGCACTCTGAACAGCAAAGGAAACAAGCAGCAGACTAGGGAGCAAATCCTCCCGAATAGGAGACTATCATTGCCAACGCCACATCAGACAAGATATTAATAGCTGCAGTCTATAGAGGCTTTCATTGTGCTTTGAATGCACAGTGTCCCCTCTAGGTCCATGTCTGAGAAATTGGTTGCTAGCCTGGTGGTGCTGATTTGGAGAGTTGTGGAAGTTTTAAGAAGCTGAGCCTCACTGAAGGAAGTAGGTCACAGACAGTAGGCCTTGGATCGTATAGCCCAGCCGCACCCTGTCCTCTGCTCCCTGACCGAAGACCCAGTGTGCCTCATGTTCCTGTCACCATGCCTCCTCCACCATGATGGACTATGTCCCCTCAAATCCTGAGTCCTCCCTGAGCTGGTGTTTCTCAGGGACTTGGCCACAACAAAAATAGTAAACAAGAAAACCTGCAAAAAATAAGCACTCCAATAACGTGATCAGAAAATAGACTGCTGACCTGACAGTTCTCAAAGGAAGAAATGAAAAAAGGCCATTAAATACTTGGAGAAGGGGCCAGGATCTTTAATCATTGGAGGAAATGCAAATCAGGACTACATCAAGATTCTACCTCATTCCAGTCAAAATGGCTAACGTCCAGAAAACCAATCCTAATTGCCGGCAATGATGTGTCGAAAGAACAACAATTGCTTTTCATTGCTTGTGGGAATGTAAATTGGTAGGGTCCTTATGGAAATCACTATGCTTATTCCTCAAAATGAAAACTAGAGCTACCCTCTAGACCAGCAAGGATACTCTTAGGGATTTATTCAAAAGATTCTAAGTCAGCATGCCGCAGAGATACTGACTTGGTCATAATAGCCAAGATATGGTACTAGCTCAGTTGCCGAGATGAACTGATATATATAAGGCATATTCACAGTAGAGTTTTATTCATCTATAAAGAACACAATCCCAATATTTGCAGGAAAATGTGTAGAACTGGAGATCATCAGGTTAAGTGATATGAGCCAGATTCACAAAGACAAATAACTCATTTTTATTTACATGCAATGTCTAGATTTCCAAACCTCCAGTGTGTGTGCATGTATGACAATGAAGTCCATGACTTTGTGTGCTCAATTTTTAAAACATTGAAAACTAATAAAAACATATTTGAAACCCTAACACATTTAAAACTCTATAAATGGAGGCTCTGGAGCTAAGACCATGTGTTGCCCTTGCAGGGGACCTGGGTTCAGTTCCCAGCCCCTTGGTAGAGGCTCACAGCTATGAGAGTATTGAGAACAAGTGCCTGTTGAATACTCAGCTATGAACATGATAGCTATATCACCTCCCACCCCAACACTTAGGGGACACAATGGGAGAGGGGGCGGCAAGGATGTATCAGCTGAGGGATAAGAGGTGCTGTGAAGTGCTCTCTCCTGGATGTGACATGGCCATTGTGCTCATGAACTGGCAGCAGCTATGGGTGCCTGTACATGATCAAGCCTGTCAATCTTTCAGTATGGTTGGCAGTAGGGTAATGAGGCCCCACCCCTAACTAGGATATAGTGGCAGATGATGGCTTCTGGGGAAGCATGTATCACATTTCATTACCAGTGCGCTCCAGTAATAACTCTAACCCATTTCATACAGGCAGCCATAGAGCCAACCAAATAGTCCAACGTAGATGTAAGAAGTGTTTCCTAGAGGGAGTCGGGTGGGCATTATTGAGGGTAATGGGGGGGGGTGAATGTGATCAGAACACATCATATGTTATATCGTGTATGACACTGTCAAAGAACAAATATTTTTTAAAGTTCTGGTTTGTTTTCCCAATCCTCTTGGGTTATATTGTATCAACTCCAGAAAGTTTAAATGAAACAATGCAACTTACAACAATATCCCCATATCCGTGTGTTACAAATCCAAAGGGAACATAAAAGGCAAGAGAAAAAATTATCCAAGAAGTGATACTTGAGTTAGCTTCTATGTTTTCTTCAGCTCTGCCCCTGCCACTACTTATCAAGAATGGGCCTCTGGCTGTGGCTGTTCCTCAGTTTCCCTTACTGTCTGGGTCATCAGAGAGAGCAGAGTCAGGTCTACATCTTCAGCAGGAGTGCATAAATAACTTGCACTCAAAGAGACCCAGTTGTACAGTTGCAGACCGTATGTGTTAAGATTAAAAACAACACAAAAATTCAGATTCCTAAACTTCTACCACTGGAATGAGCTTCACTCATTATTTCTCTTCTATTCTGCGGTCACGGGTGGTTTAGAACATCCGTGATATCCCCTCCACCCCCTGCCCCATTAATGAAGGTTTAATTTATTTACAGTTGACTTGGAGTATCACACAAACCTATAAACTATTTTCATTAGAAAAATTCCTGCTCTTGTCCTCTGGGATTGCACATAGAAGTATGAGCATTCTCTTCCCAGCACAGTTTCTTGGTGCTCAGTGGGTCAATTCCACCCTGCTCTGAGAAATCTATCTCCATGTTTTTATACATCTTCCCCTCACTCTGCTTGAAAATCAGCTCTGTAAGTGCAGTCACAGAGCTCTAGTCTCTGTGAGATGAAGTATTGAGAGACAGAGAGGTGCTTCAAGGCAGAGGTGGTCTCACACTCTTAGACCAGGAAGTTGGGCATTAGTTCAGTATTCATACCTGAGGTGGCGTGATCAATATGGATGGTAGACAGTTTCCAGAAGTTAAGATTCCCCACGCTAACCAGTCTCCCTTACCTGGTCAGGCTAGAGCCATGTATACAGAGTGCAGTATTCCCCATGTAGCAGATGCTGCTCATGGACCACTATGCAGCTCCCTATAGCTTCCATGGTATCGCTATTCCATGGAGATCTGTGATCTGGGTCACTAGGGTGTATTTTGAAAGGACAGGTCACAGTTACAGCCACCATAACTGAGCTGTTTATTTTGCTCTTACTGAATGGTGCCCTCATAAGAACAAAAAGAACTAAGAATCAAAAAGTAAAGGTTAGCTCTGGGGATGTAGCTAACCTTTAGAGACTTAGAGATTTAGATTTACGCAATTCAGAGAGCGCCTAGAATACACAGAGGCCTAGATTTGATCCCCAGCACTTTATAAACTGGATGTGATAGCCCGGTATGTAATCCCAACACATAGGAGACTGAGGCAGGAGGATCAGGAGTTCAAGATTACCCTGTTACACAGCCAGTTTAAGGTCAATCTGGGTTATATAAGACTCTACATTAAGCAAACAAACAAATACACACTATACACACACACACACACACACACGTATACACACACAATATACACATATAGTTAACTTTCTGTTTAAAATTACGGAAAATTAGCATTTCTTAGGCCCACCTTCAAAAAACATCCACACAGATCCTTATCATTTACTGTCTTAAGCTTATGAAGCAATCATGTTGGACAGTGCTAGACAGGAAGTAACTTACACGGACACTGTTGGATCGGCATGGTATTGGACGGCAGACAGAGCTACGGCAGACAGAGCTACGGCAGACAGAGTGCTGGACTCAGCAGCCACAGCTTTCTTGCTCCCCTCTTGAAAGGTGACCACCCACAGTGACCTGTGCCTAGTGAGTGGTCCAGAGCATGTTGAGGAATCATTCACAGGCTCTGTAACACAGGCTGCTCCATGCCATCAGCAAGGAGAGAGGGAGTCAGGATTGGTGCTACACACTGGTGATGGTACCCAGGTGATGCCCAGGCTGTTGGTGTGGAGGTCAAGTGAGACCTGGTTGAGGGAGCTGTGACCCAGGAAGAATGGAAGACCCTTACACCACAAGGGTCTTTCCTGATGTTTGTACTCCAGGGTGATGGAAGAAAGCAGATGAGAAAGTAAGAGCTCGTGCATTCGGTGGGAGAATGTACCTTCCTGAAAAACATCAGGGGACCTCTTGTCCTCCCAGTCTCAGGGTGATATGAATGAGGTGAGTGCTACACTACACATTTCTAACTGTGGTATTTATGGAGTGGTTTGTCAAATGGGGTGCCAGTTTTCTTTAAAAAGTGGTAACTTGTTTGTGTTGAAGACAGCCGAGAGCTACCTTAAAATCCCCTGTGATTAAAAATAATAGTAATGCCTATGCTTTTTATTCAGTAATTATAATTATAGGATTTTGTGCCATGGAAATTATCAAAGATGCTTGCAAAGAGTCATGCCTAGAGGCACTCACTGTAGCATTAACTGCATGGCCTCAAACTGCAGAAACGACTTTAAAGACACTTAGTGTCAGATCAGTTAAACATACTCTGATACGGTAGTGTGAGGAAATAAGACATAGCCATTAAAGGTTCCTGGGGGTGGCAGGGAGAGAGAGAGAGAGAGAGAGAGAGAGAGAGAGAGAGAGAGAGAGAGAGAGAGAGAGAGAGAGAGAGAGAGAGAGAGAGAGAGAGAGAGAGAGAGAGAGAGAGAGAGAGAGAGAGATAGAGAGAGAGAGAGAGAGAGAGAGAGAGAGAGAACTGCTGGGCAAGCAGGACCTGAGCTTAAATCCCTAGTGCACACATAACCCTGGGCTATGGCCACTCCTGCCTATAATTTCAGCATTAGGGGATGGAGGCCAGCAGATTCTGGAACTCACTGGCTAGCTTCAGGGTCAGTGGGAGACTGTCTCCAAAAATAAGGTGGCGAGTCATGTAGGAAGACACTTAGCGGTCTCCTCTGATCTGCACACGCACATGCATGGGAGTATGCACTCTCACACTCACATGCATGCACTGCCTATGTGATTATAACACCAGGAAGCTTATGAAACAAAGATGCAGGCTTTCACTAGTATGAAGCAGAAAAATGTAGACTGCAAATTTGCATGTGAAGTAGCAAACGCACCAAAGAACACTTAAAACTTTCCAAATTCCTTTCATTGAACTTGCATTACGTTTTTAAATAAAAGAAGCCCCACTCTGCCATGGATTGAGCATTTCTGAGCAATCTGTACAATAGTGGATTTGAACTTTCCAAAGGTAGAAGTGCGGAAGTAGAGAGGCCTGTCATGGTAGTTACTATACTTTTTAAAAATTATATCTAGTGTGTGAGCATGTGTGTGTGTGTGTGTGTGTGACTGTCTGTCTGTTTGTCTGTACTTCAGTACTATAGCATGCATGTATGTCATACTCTAATATATATATATATATATATATATATATATATATATATATATATATATAACTATGTTAACTTTACAGCAACAATGTAGATTTAGGGTATCAAAGTAACTAACAGGAAAGATAGAAATGAGTTTCAAACCCAGGCACTTTCTGTCTTAAATAAACCTACTCTTGCTCTTTATCTAGTAGTATTGAAAACCTATAAGCCTCACAGAAACACTGTCTGTAAGGCCATTGTGTTGACCAGACAATAGCTTCAAGGAGCAGGAAAAAAGAATCCGAAATTTTTTTCCATACCACTTCTGAAGGTAATCTCTCCCTTGGAGCACTGACTACATTCCTTGCCTGCAGACTGTTCTTCACTGCCCTTGGTAGCGGCTGCTTCACCTCCAGTCTCTTCAAGGCCCTTATTTTCCTGGTCCCGTCCAGACCTAGAGTTCTTCACCCCTGCCAGCCCCCTGCTGTATAGCTGGCATGGCTCTGTTTGGCGGTCTTTGGTGAGTTTCTCTTCTCTCTACGCCTTTGGTAAGACACAGACTACACAGTTTTATAAGCCTAATAGGCATTCCCATCATAGGTCAAGGCTTCCTGAAAACTGAACATCTCTCATGGACCAGGATGCCTGGCATAGCTAGCTGTCACAGGTGCTCACTTTTTCCCCCCAAAGGAAACTGATTCTCTTCGCAGTTGAAGGACAACTGTGATGTCTGCTCTACCTGACTCCAATGTATTGCCCAACACAAACATAGAAGTCTGCCCACTTAGCCCATTTTATATTGCCCTCATTCTAGATGTGTTTTTTTTTTTCTAGAATGTTTGGCTAAACTCATCTAAGAGCTGATTTTAAAACTCCTTCCTAAAACACTTCTTTTATAACATTTATTATCACAAATGGTAGCGGTAAGACATGTCACCTAATTCTGTGGCAAACCTCTCAGTTAGAGGTGGTGGCTATGTTCCTGCGTACTGCATCTTTATTTTATTGTTCCCTAGTGCATGGAGATGATAAAAAAATGATGCTATATCATTTCTGAGAGAGGCCTTAAGCAGTTAGCGGCATCTGTTCCCTACCTCCTGGCATTCCCATTGATGGAACTCAGCCCATACATTTTGAAGATATCTGAGCAGCAAAACTCTCAAGAGGAATTGCAGACATTTTTGCCAGTGGCTCAGCAGAGCTCTCATCTGACAGCAGCAACTTGTCAGGTCTGTGAATAGGCATTGTGAGAGAGTACTCCAGGGTCTCTGTCTGCTGCCCTGTGAGGCAGAGACAAACCTTCCCTGCCAAGCCCTGCTTAACCTGCAACAGTGTCAGCTGACTACACAATTGCTATTTTAATCTACTAGGTTTGGGGGAGGGGAGTAGGTCACTGCTCTGAAATACATAAGTAGAAGAGTGGACATACTTGGTTTTAAAGCTACGGTTTAAAAAAAGAAAGAAAATACAAAAACAACAACAACAACAAATTAAAAATTAAAAAAAGAAAAAAAGAAAAAAAAGTAAAAAAAAAAAAAAACAAATAAAAAAATAAAGCTACAGTTTTCACAATATTGCAGCAGGTCTTTGATAATTGGAGCTCCATTAGGCAGCTAAGTTCTCTATCAAAAACAAAAAAACAAAAAACCCAGGAGATTGGTTGGAAGACAGTGAGCAGGGGAGGAGAGAGAGGAGAGGAACAAGGGATGGACAGAGCTCTGTTATTACTAAGTGCAGTGGCTGAGCACAAATGAACTCAAAATTGGCAAAAAAAAAAAAAATTTCCTCAGAAGTGGTGTCGAACCATTTATAAACACAGATTCCAGTAGTTCGTGTTCATGGTGTTTGCTTATGCAGATGTCAGCCTGTGACAGACCACCCGAAGATCTGCATGACATTAATCTAAACCTGAAGGGAAATCTGGTCACACATACAGTGTGGTTCTGGGAATTTTAGGACCAGGTGCTTAGGCTAAAATGGAGACTAGTGTGCTGGTTAGTTGTTTCTTGTCAACTGACTCAAGTTTCACTCATCTGGGAAGAGTAAGTCTCAATTGAGAAAATGTCTCCATAGAACGGCCTGTAGGCAAGTCTTTGGGGGCAATTTCTTGATTAATGATTGAGATGGAAGCGCCCGGCCCACTGTGGGTGGCGTCGCCCTGGTCAGCCTGGGTTGTCTAATAAAGCTGAGCAAGCCAGTGAGGGACATTTCTCCTTGATCTCTGCTTCAGTTTCTCCTTGGGCTCCTGCTCTGACTTCCCTTGGTGATGGACTTTAATCTATAAGCTGAAGTAAAGCCTTTCCTCCCACAGTGTTTTTGGTCAGTGTATTATCACAACAGTAGGAAAGTTCTGAGCAAGACGCAATAACTCGTTTCCACCCTACTTTTCTAGGACAAATAGGGAGGGAGCATAGTGCAGAGAAAACTGGGGTACATCTGAGGTGACAGGAAGAAACCTGAAAATCCCCGAGAAACAGGAGCCAGAAGCCAAAGGTGACTCTTGAAAATGTAACTGAGTGGTTTTTCTTTCTTGCTCCGAATTGCCGAACTGCTTCCTGTTCAAACACAACGAGTGCTGGAAGTCTTCCCTGAGGGTAGGTCCAGATGTCTTGAACATTCATGTTCACAGTGATCTCAGTTGGCCAGTGCTGTGCTTAGGGACCACGACAGTACTGAGTGTCACTGTATAGTAACCTTCAGATATTAAGGAGAAGAATGACCTCTGCTTTCTTGGGCTTCCATGTGGGTTCTCAGAGACAATTGTCAAGGAGGCACCGTGGAGTCAGTGAGGCAGCAGCACCTAACCTTGTTAGGAACTCCACAAATGTGACTTCAGGAGGCAGGTATGCTTAGATAACACTCGGGTTAGCTTGATAATATTTTCTGGGTACCGAGAAAAATCCATACCAGATTTCTAAACTCCAGAGCTAGAGGATCATCAATGTGCGTTGTCTTCGGCTACGGAATCTATCGGTGTTTGTTATTACACCAATAGAAAACAAACGTACCTGGTTGTACAGTATTTACAGACTAAATTTGTTTAAATGCCGAATTCGAACTAGAAGCTAGGAGAAAACAAAACTGTCCAAAGCTTGCTTTGCGAGTTAAAATAAAGACCAACAGTGTACGTTTTCTTTTGTGGTTACTTTTACTGGAAAAACAACAACAACAACAACAAACATATTTTCAAAACTTTCAAAATAAAAAAAAAACCATTACACAAGATCACACCTTACAAATGCTGGCAGTTAAAGGTACGTAGGCTTGTCACAAGGAATCCCGTCTCAGTAGTTTTCTCCATAGGCAAGAGCACTTGAAAGGCAAATCTTGGCGCTGTTGGCTGGATGCAAAGTTCCTGTAGCCAGCTCACCGCATTGTACCACCACATCAAACCTCAGCCAGGAACTTCTCCACCAAGATGGCTGCATTGATACAGTTTAAATTTTCACATTCTTTCCATATGCCATCTCTCGTAGTCTGGGGTTACAGTTCGTCATTATCCAACATCCTTCTGTATGCATTATACAATATACACTCTCCTAGTCATACGTAACTTCCACAATCTTCACATTCTCTTCAGCCATCACTATACAAGAATATAATTTCATATATAAATATATAAACACACATCTTCAGAAAGGGTGGGGGTGGGAAGAGACTGCCTGCTAGAAAACAGATCCAGCCATAGTAGGTGACTCAGGGAACCCTGGAAAGGACTTGCTGCCACTAATACTAGCTTGAAAAAAAGCAATTCAGAAACTTAAAAAGAAGAACCAAACTAGATGTGTGAATTTTATTCTGCACCATTTTGAGTTAAACAGGAGTAAGTCCAACAGAGCACTTACAACATGAAGTACTGAGGGTGTGGCTAGCTCACGAGTATTGTAATGATCATTCAGGTCTCCCTAGAGACATGGGGCACACACTGGAGTCCATGCTTCAGGGTCCTGCTTCTGGGTCTTCGTTCACACATGTCACAAATGGAGTGAGATTCAGATTAGATTCAAGTTCAAGGCACTTTTGAGCAAATGCTACACGCTTTCTTACTGATTCTATGCACCGGTGAGGCCTCTTCAGACCCAGAAGTTAAAGAATACATTAGCAGTCTCTTGACAATATATATTACCTATGTATACATCTCCTTAGAGATTATGTAAAAGCCTAAGAGCTTATTGACTTGGTTTTTATGAGCAGTTTTCTCAAACACACTTACACATAATTTTCTCCCATCAACAGTACTGATAAAACACAGGGCACCTTTTTCTTTCAAGTATCTGGGTAAAATAGCACACCCTGAGAATTTAGGGTGCAAATATTACACCTTGTAAACTGTAGAATGAGACTCCTCAAGCACCACATAGGAAAATGTATACTGTGATAATCTTAAATACAAAGAGTACCGCTGAAGGTGTTTTCGACACACATATACACGCTTATCATGAGATTGTGGTCATCTACTTACAGGTCAACATTGCACACAATCATTGTGGAAGTATAGCCGTCTACTTAAGAATCAATTCTGTCCTGCAGTCCAAGGTAGCGTTCAGGTAATAGGAACATCTGGCTTAGAATGTACCAAATCTCTTTAAGAAGTTAAGGTGAAAAGGTCAAATCTGAATCAAGAAGAAGGTATGTATGCCACTGGACATTTTCTAATGACACAAGATGAATTTGAATTGCATGCTAATTTTTGAAATTTGTCATGAAGCTGTTAGAGTAGAACTCATTGTTAGCTTAATTACTTTGAAGCGAGTCATATTTACCCAAACACTTAATCCTGGGTTTCATTTACTCCTGAAGACAGTCTCAATAAGTGTTCAAAGAAATACATTCTGGGGAACTGAATTATCACACTGGTTACGAGTGTGTTTAGTTTTCAAGAAATAAGTCAAACGGGGGCCTGTTTCAACATGACCCCATTATCCAACAGGGAAAAGACAGTAAAAGAGTCAAAATTCCTTCCCAGAGTATAGTATGATCACCCTGAAAACTAAGCCTTACACAGGACCTTGAGAGACAATAGCTAAGGCCAGGTCACATTCTGTTTAGATTTCATCTCATGGCTCTATTTAGGACACTTCTTCATTGATGGTTTTCTTATAGAAAACATGACAGGTAGCTTAGTGGTTAAAAGATTCTTCTGGGAGTTATGGCTTCTTGTACAGAAGATTGTCTAGATTCTTGGTTCATTCCACTTTGGTTGAAAGAAGATGGAAAAGCCACTTCATTCACACGTCCATACAAGTTCAAGAAATGACCAAACAAAGGATTCAGCGTGTGCCTATGAGAATTCTCTTTCTCTGTCACTGAAGGTAGTAGACCTTAGGTGGTGACCCATGTGGGAAAGGACCATTAGCTGTCACGAACGGCATAAGCATCAGTTTATAAGTACACTTTAACCACTTGGACATTTACCACATCCCTGGCAGGCCACGTGAGGTTTCAGGCTTTCACACAGAAGCAACAAATAAAAAGTTCTTCCCCCACCCCCACCCACGTTTCTCTCCTACTGTGGGAGAATGGAAGGCTCAGATCTGCTGGTGGAAAATACTGATAGTAGCCCACAATACATTTTCCTCCTACCTTTGTGGGGAGCTGGCTAACAAATCCATGGGGCTGTCCCAGAAGTCTGCTGGAACTTACATGGCCTTCTGGGCATAGCCTCTCTCCACTCAAACCCTGTATACTCTCTTCATTCCGTTCAAATCCTTGAGATTCCATATCTGCTGCTCTTAGATATACGGGTTTGAGATCTTGGAAAGAAATGGATTCTAGCTTCTTGTTCCAATAGTAAGTGACCCTTATATGCAGTGAGTTTGACTGAAAAAAAAAATGTTCAAATTCTGGTGTAACATTGGTTTCTTCAATATGGCCCAAAGGCATCTTCTGACCCAGAGACCATGCTTCATATCGTATGCCCCAGAGACAAGGATTTATTTCACAGCTCATTGCCCGGTAACCAAGTGGATTGTGGTCAAAGACCACTCACTACTCCTGCTTCAAATCTTGCTCTTTGTCTAAAAGAACTTAATTTTTAGAACTTGTTTCTCCCCCTTAAGAAAGGCCCTGGAAGTGGTATTGAATTTGGTTTTGAGCTTGGATTTAAAAAAAAAAAAAACAAACCAACAATGACAAAGTATTAAAATGTTAAAAGCCTTAGAAAATTCAGTATTCTGATAGGCATAAAATCCCTAACTTCAAGAAGCAATTTTAAGTGGAAAGGAAATACTGATGATTGTCAAAATAAAAAGGGCCATCTAAAGAATTTTCCAGAATACTTTATCTTTAAACAAACAAGAGACTGAACAGAGATTCCTTACAGAAATCTTGAGAGTTAATACTTGCCTTTTAAACGGGGTATTTGGTTAGAAAGTAATTAAAAAATTCTTCAGTGTATCACTTAATTGCGACACCAATTAGGAAAGTCTGAATGTATCCATTCAGTCAGAATTGGGTTACGACTGGTCAGTAATGCATCCGGTTTTTTGGAATCTTAACAACTGTTAAAACTTGAAGCAAGAAGCGGGCACTGTAATTACAAGCTGCTTCTGTGGGGTGGTTGGGGCTGGAGCAAATTGCAAACACTGAAACAAAGTTCACAGCCAATTCTGTCTTCTTCTCCAAACAGGCTTCTCTTCGAGCTGCAAACATCGAGATGCAGGGCACAGCTATGAAGGGACTCATTTACGGATATGTGTGTTGCACACTTACAACAAAGGTTGGATTCTTAAAGGAGAATGGGCGGTTTATGCTTTCTGAAACTAAGAACTTAATTTTCAGTGTAATCACAGGTTCCCCCATACCTCAAAACAGTCTGCTTAGTGACAAAAACAGTGTCAGGGCACTGTGCAAATGGGAAAAATTAAAGCACAAATGTCAAAACCGCCATCTGTCATGATTGCACGGGAAATCATGCAAAACCTGGTCAGGAACCCAGACAACACAACAGCCAGAATGACAGAGTTGGCTATTTATTACTGGAAGCAGACGGTTATGTTTAAAACCTAAGTAGGAGATGTCATCCTATCAGCTAGACTTAACATAGCTCAAGAAACTCCAGGGTAACTTCTGATTTTAGTTCTTGATTGGCTGATTTGGTTTTCAATCGAACCAATCAGATGCCACGACCTGTTTTGAACAAACCATTCAAATACTCTGTGTACTGTGTGCCTGGTCACAAGTGCAGGAGGGCAGGCGGTGGCAAGAAAGCTTATGTCCTGTATTAAAGTATAAAAAGAAACACTTCGTGGGGGAGAAACGCAACCATTTAGTCATCTTAATAAAACTGAAATAACAAAAGCTACCTTAAGAGAGTTGTTCAGGAAAACATACAAACTTACACACATGGTTACTAAGAAATAAAAGTGCATAACACAACTGGAAGTTTTCTCAGATGAAATCGGTGTTACAATGAAACTTTCAAATTAAAGAACAGTTCTTATTTCTGTCTTGCTCCTGCAAAAGAAAAAAAAATGCAAAGAAAACATGGTCAAAGAAAAGATGACTCATTCCGGAAGAATATTCCCCTTTAAAAGTACAACAAAAATTACATCCCCTGTTGGCTATCTGATTATTTGGCTCATTTCTCTTTAGTTTGGAACTTAGAAGTTTTAAATGTGCTTAGCAGCCATGTGCTGCAGTTATCAGACACTGCTGACTTCCAGAAAGTGCCACCAAGTGGAGCCTGTCTTGAAAAACCGACTCAGATTTAATCAGCTGTTCAAAATGATTGTAGAGTTAAATGTTTAGTTTCTCTGAAATCATTCACCAGGACAAAACGTCATATTGTCTGCCTCCCTAAAACTTAGCACACAGAACTGGTATTTAAATTAAATGGCATCATTTGAAATTTACTGTCAGTAATCTAATTAGATTAACAAACCCTTGCCCTGGGGATTCTGGGAACACAAATGACTGCTAAGCAAGTTATGTGGAATTTTTCACAGTGTGCTTTTTTATATAAATTACATTTCCTGCCTATAACATATAACTCAATTAGACCCATATTAAGACAGCACTGCCATTATTCAAAAGTGTATGAAAATTATCCATTTCCTCTCTTTTGAAATTTCTTAATATAATCTGCTAGAACTTTGCTTAAAGAATCTTTTTTTAGTGCCTGGAAGTTGATTTTCAGATACAGTAGTATGAAGACAAAAATAAAATAAACTTCAAGTGCTATTTGTTGAGAAGAAAGACATCTCTATCATGTGAAATATAACCTTGAGAAAGAAGACTCAAATAACATCTCTCTAACTATAAGCAACCAAAGGAGCAAGGCATGGGATACTTTAGTCCTGTGACCTAGAAAAAAAAAAAGCCTGTTTCAGCTTGTTTATTAAGAATGAAAGATAGAATAATGATATCTTTGCAGCTCATGCGAATACAGTTCAAATATGTCTTCTTGTTTCATATTTATATTGAGAAAATATATTCAGGTTCAAGGAACTGTATGGAGCATATAGTGCCCACAGTTCCCCGGAGCAGTCGTATGGCACACATGGCATCTACTGCTTAGCATTCCCCTGGATCTCACTGATACACAGTTTGTTAAGCTTGATTTTCTATCTCAACAGACAGAGAACAAACAGCAAGAGGAAACTGAACACAATCATGGGTGAAGGAGGGGTGACCGTGCGACTAAGAAGAATAATTTGAATTACATAAAAGAATGTAATGGTAATTCTGGCTTGTGGTCCTAAGGCAAGGTTTATAAGGACTCTTTGAGCGGAGTGAAAGGGGGCCAATAGGAGGAGGGGAGGAGGAAAAGGGAGGATCAGGGGAGGAGGAGCAGGAGGAGAAGTGTAAGAAACTCCTCTTCAAGATGACAACCAACTAAGAAATGAAGCTAAATCTGTTAAACAATATAGTCTAGATATTGCTCTGTGGATATCCATAAGGTATTTATTGTGTTTCTATTAATTTTAGAGAAATTTTGTTTGAAAGTATTGGTTTAATTCTGATGAAGGATAAAATAGTAGTAACTACCCAACAAACCCCACCAGAGGCTTCTCAAGTGACTCCTGAGAGTCAAGACGAAGGGTGAGCCATTCTGTGTTACCGAGGGGTCTCCCTGGCTGCCTTCCCAGGCAGGAGTTTAGACCTGGGACACTGACCACATTCATCAGGGATTCAGGGCAGACTTCTCCTTGCTCCTCCCAGGCCTGTGCCCAGACAGAGAGGAAAATCACCACTCGCAGCTGGCAAGCTGTGCCCGGAGTTGTAGAGCAGGCTGGAAGGCTGTGGGGGATACTAGAATACACTGGCACCCAGCCAATGGCTTGCCCGGAGGCCGGCCAGCTCTGAGGGGACTTGCCCGGAGACTGGCCAGCTCTGAGGGGGACTGTTGAGCTATCATCACTGTCTCCTGACTGGGAACTTCAGCTATTTTGTGCACAGGCCCCTAATGCCACCCTGGATGTCTGAAACAATAGGGGTGATTTCCTGGTTTGTCCAGGCCCTGTCGAAATTTTGGGAGATTTATGGGTTCTAGTTTCCAAGAAATATTGACACTTTCTATATTCCATGTTTGTTGAGATAATTGACAATTCCACCTTTACAACGTTTCTTAAAATTATTTTCATTTTACAGATAAAAGTGTATACAACATTGGCCTACACCAGTAACAGTACTACACTCAGTCCCAGCTGTCCCTGTGTCCTATGTGCTGATGTTCCGGTCAGAGGCACACAGCTCTCACCTATCAGCATGCCTGGGAAGACGAGGTCCCCTCATATGTTCATCCCATGTCCTTTCTCCCTTGAGCCCTCTCATCACTGAAGGCATAGCCTTGAGTCTAGAGTCCCTGATATGGCTCAGGTTTCTCTTTATAGCAGAGAATGTTCTGGCCGAACATTTAATCATGTTAATCAAAATAAACATTTTAATCATGAGAAAAACCCAGAGAAGCTTAGTGTGTCGGATATGTTCAGACTTCAACTTATTTCCTTCTCCCTGCTTTTCTTAGTCGTTTTCTCAAACTCAGCACACACCACACACACACACACACACACACCAAACACACACACATCACACATACACACATATCACACACACACACACCACACATACCACATACACAGCACACATATACTACACACACACACCACATACCACACATACCCCCTACACACACATATAACACACATACCACGCCACCCCCACATGCAGCACAATATACCACACAGACATATACACCATATACACACCACACACACACATACCACACACACACACCCTCGCACACACCATACCACACATAAACCACACACACACATCATACACACACCACAGACACAGACACACACACATACCCCCCTACACATACACACCCCCCCCACACACAAAACACATTCTTTCTCTGTCTCTCTTTCTCTTATGATAATGAAATAGCTGGACGATTCAATTTTCTCTAGGGTAGAATGTTTATTTCCCACCTGATTAGAAAAATTTGCATAAGAGCAGCTAACCTAGTATGTTCTGCTATCCTCCATGAGGACACAAATGTCACACAATTCTTTAGTAGGCTGAGTGGCCAAGAGGCAAAATAAAAATGCTGAAAAAGTTCAGAGAAAGTACGCCTGGCACAAAAGGGCTGATAAGGGAAGGGGATAATTCATAGGAAAAAGGGAAAGTAAGGGAAATGGGTGACCAAGGACCTTCTGTAATGATGCAAGCACAAGGTTCAAGCAGCCTGGACTTCATTTACTGGCGATTGTAGCAACTTCGATCTTCATTTGCCTAACAGGGATTAAGGAAAGTATTGACTTGTTTCAATAACCCAGTGGCATGAGGCTAAGCTATGGTAAGGAAGAAAATATGAAGGTAGACAGAGCACACCTGTAATCACAGTACTTGGGCAGCAGAGGCAGAAGCATCAGAGATTCAAGCATTGAGGCTAGTCTCAGGTAAGGTCAAGGCCAGCCTTGGCTAATGTGTGTGTGCATGACAGAACTGCAGAGAAGGGTATGAGAGTGAGCTATTATACTAACTAGGAGAGGGAGCCACAGCCATGTTGGAGGTGGGGGGAAGAAATGATCTATTGATTGTGGGATGTAATTATGGGATGAACAGAAAAATGAAGCAGGTAGTCATAGCAGCCCAGCCTCTGTCCACCAGGAAGAGGAGAGGCAGCCACATCCCTGACCTATCAGGGATGCTCAGTGTTTTGAAGGATGCTGTGCTGAAAGAGCTGCCAAGGTTACCCAGTCCTGCAATTCATTCTGAAATAAAAACAAAACAAAACAAAACCCTCCAAAAAAAAAATCTAATGACCTGGAGATGTCTAGATGTGTGCAATGGGTCATTGAAGTCACTTGAGTTGGAGCGGATAGGAAATGAGAAGTCACATTGGGACAGCTAGTGCTGCTAAATAATTAATGGAGAACCCAGAATAACTCCTCAGATAGTAAGGGGAACACTGGGGCAGACAACACCGAAGTGTCCCCAGAGAGAGGGGAAAAAGACAAAGGACAGAGACCAAAAAGACACTGAGATAAATGTCCAGGTAGAAAACCGAGCCGTACACAGAGGAACGGTGACCAAGCAAGGGTCGCCTCACTTCTTTAAACAACTCTTGCTTTCCTCCTGCAATTTTGATACAAAAGGATCTGGGTTCGATGGTCTCAGAAGTTCTCTATGGCTACAAAGAACATACCCATGAAAGCAGGGTGTTGAAAACGGCTCTCCCTGAATCCAGCTTTCTCTTTCCTCTTTAGTTGTCATATAAGGACGCCATAAGACTGCTGTGCGCCCTGCTAGGCTTCCTCCACATCCACAGCTTCACAAACCCCTAGGGATTAGCTGATCCCAACAGCCCTAGGTAAACATCCATCTAACCAAGGGATCCAAAAGCTAACTGTCCGTGCTGGGTCTCCTCTGCAGGTACACTAGAGTTTCCCTGCCTTTCTTCCCTCCCTCTTCACTAGTGGTCACCACACAGTGCACTGCCCGCTGAAGACTCTTGGAGTGGTACCATCTGAACAATCTTTCTCTGGGTTGCAACCAGAATGACGTCTGTGCTTTTACTGGAATCCTAAGCAAAAGTCCCAATAAACGTGATCCTGTGCAGTGTTTTCTTATCTTGGAAGACACTTTGCAGCATGCAAGACCCTTCCTAGCCACTGACATGCCAATAAACATTGGACGATTAGATAGTAATGTCCTCAAGCTGGTAATAGAGGTCTGTTTACCTTATTTGATAATGCATACATTTCCTTATCTGATTATCTGATAATGCAGGAATCAGCATCTCTCTCTCTCTCTCTCTCTCTCTCTCTCTCTCTCTCTCTCTCTCTCTCTCTCACACACACACACACACACACACACACACACACACACACGAAAGGCAGGAATATGTTTCCACTAGAGATAACAGGAATGTTAGAGAGTCTGTCACCCCCAAGATTACAGTATTCTCTTAGCTCAGTTCCCATTTTCTTTTCCATGCAGTGTAGTTTTACCAAGGAGTGAAGAGCCTGTAGGCACATAATCTCAACCCTTCTTACTCTCCCAGGCCGAGAGGCAAGTCTGCACACAGCTCTGACACCCATGTGCTCCTGCCGGAAGGCATCTTCACTCCGTCTTCTGTGTTTGACCTGAGGTGTCCTGGTTCCAACCACTCACTCACATTCATGCCTCCTATCAAGTTCCACAGGCTGTATTTCCAGCAGAAATCCCTGCCTGCGCGCGCAGGTCAGATTCGGTGTCAGAAATAGATTTTCTCTGATTTCCTTTGCAAGTATGGAAGTTGTTCTTTTTCAAAGGGAGAGTAGGTACTTATGGGGATTAGCCTTGGAGCATGGTGGGTTCAGCCAGGGTAATACGGCATAAAATGCAACTTGACCCAAGGAGTAACTTGGGCTCCAGAATCTCACCCCCTTCTGAAGGTCAAACTGTGTGTGTGTGTGTGTTATATCTAACCACACATAAGAACATATAAGATACACTAAAAACCTTAAGGAAAGTATTCTGATCATGTGAAAAGTCAAGAACAAGAACTTTTACGAACTGTGGTCTCTGACTCTTTTGCCTGTTTGTAGGACCCTTCTCCTATTGGGCTGCCTTCTGTCCAGGCTCGATGTGATTGTCTGTGCCTGGTCTTATATTGCTTGCTGCTGTGCTTGTTTTTGGTTGATGTTCCTGGGAGGCCTGCTCTTTTCTGAGGGGAGAAGGGGGTGGATCTAGGGGAGAGAGAAGGGGGAGGGAGAGATTGGCAGGAGGGGAAGGGAGGAGAAACTGCAGTCTGGAAATAATCAATGACAAGAGAGTAAATTAAGTAAATAAATAAATAAATGAACTACATTAATAAATCAGAATATTGAGTTCTAAGCCCCACCCCCCACCCCAAAGGGTAGTTTTTGTTGTTTTTTTGGTTCTGTTTTTTGTTTTTTGTTTTTTGGGTTTTTTTGTTTTGTTTTCTTTTCTTTTTAGAATAAGAAATTCCATGGGGCAGATGGAAAGAAAGAAGAGTACTTTTGATGGCTTCGGTAAACATTGATTTGACATTCTCCATGCTTCCGGGGGAGCCAAATGTGTTAAATGTGTTTCTGGTGAGCTAACATGGTATGCCTGTTCCACCTGGAGGCCAGGAACAAAGAGAGAGGCTCACTCCAGGAAACTTAGACCAGGGTTTCATTTCTTTCTCCTTCCAGCCTTTACTAAAACAAAGGCCAAGGGACTCCTGGAAGATGCCTTCCCCCTTTGTTCTCTGGTGAGAGGAACACAGCAGGCAATTTGCCATGGTCAAAGGGGAAAGGCCATCCAGACTGAGTGAGGGAATGAGGAGAACACATTAGTTACTTCACAAATCGGGCAGAGTTTAGTTTTCTAGAACACCCATGTCTACAGACAGCCTCTCTAACTCTCCCACTCCCAACACAAAGCCACCGGAACATCAGATCATCAGAGTAAAACCCACTCACCAGGAGCTGTTCCATTCTGCTCTTTTTGAGACGCTTGTCATCTGTGTTCCACCACGAAGCTCATGGTGGTGCCATCAAAGGAAGGGGGAGCAATGATCCGTGGCCCCAAGGGCTGTGAGGTGATGCTGATGACAGGTTTGCCGTGCAACTGGGCAAAGCCCTTGGCCCCCACGAGCTGGGGTGTGGCTGCCGGGGCTGAGGAGGAAGAGGAGGCAGGGGACTGACTAGAGGCCATGAAGTACGGGGCTTCGGTGAAGGCTGCAGCTGTCTCTTTGCTGGGGGTCTCTGCGGCCACAGAGAGCTCACTGCCTCCTGGAGTGTGAGCCATGGGTGTGGGCTGCAGGGCGTTGGGGGGCAGCACTGTGGGCAGAAATCCAGGATAGATCATGTAGGTGGGCCCGTAGGCCCCAGGACTCAGGGCTAGAGGAGGTACAGGGAGGGACATGGGTGCCACAGGCTGCTGTTGAGAAGTCATGGGCACATCCACGTATTGCCCTGTCTCGGGGTCAAACAATCTCCGGGTCATGGGTTGAACTGGAGTGTCCACCAGATAATACTGGCCAGTAGCCACATCCAGGAGCATTTTGCGCTGTGTCTGCTGAGGCTGTGTCTGCTGGAAGGGGTCTGTGGGGACAGCAGCTGGGCCTGCAGGGGCTGGGGCTGGCATACCGGGCGGGGAAAAGCAGAGGACCTGAGGCTGGGCACCCTGAAGGGTGAAAGGCAATGCCTGCTGGTGGTAGACAGCAGTGGGAGTGTGCTCAGGGCTCTGTGGCCCTGTCGGGGCAGCAACGACTGTTTCTCGGTGGTTGTCAGGTTTGGTACGCCAAGCTGGTCTGCTGGTTCCACTGACCTGAGATCCTTTGGGGTTACTGGGGACCTGACTGCGGGCACTCAGTGGAGGTAAACTACAGAGAGTGGCAGCTGAGGAGCTGGGGGGCCCATCTCTGGAAGCCCCAGGTCTGCCAAGCAACTCTGCTGAAGCAGCACTTCCTTTAAGGGGGATAGTCAGGTAATTCTCACAGTCACTGTTGCTCTTCTCCAAAGTGACAGCAGTTTTCCTGTTGGTGGCATCCTCGGGAGGGGCTCGGGTGGCTGGGGAGATCTTGAGGGATCTGAGTCCCTGCGCTTTGATGCCCTTGGCTGTTGAAAGGCCCTCGGGAGAAGGCCCTTGTGGGAACTTGCCAGCAACACCTCCAGTTTTTTGAGTGCTGCTAGAACTCACCGTGAACACGTTTCGATTGCTGGGAAGCGGGGGGAGGGGCTGCAAAGGTTGCGTTCTTTCCACGTCTTTGTGGACTGGAGGAATATAGAGTGACCGGGGCCTTTCTCTGGCCATGTTCTCAAAGGCAGCCGCCCGGGCAGACACGCTCTCAGTGCTGGGGTTTGAGTTTCTCCTCTGCAGACGTTCTATGGGGGCCGCTCGCAGGACCACACCACCTTTGTGTCCAGTGTCCCTTTCCTCCACCTGTCCCAGCTGCTTGGCCAGCTTGTCAGGGTCTCCTCCTTCGGGTCCAGCTACCCCTTCCTTCTCCTCACTGGCTATGAGTGACAGGACATGGCTGTCAGCCATCATGGGCAAGGGGTCACTTTTGCGCTTCCATTCATTCCTGTTGAAGCTGTAAAGCTCTTCCATGGATCTCACGGCAGCCGTCAGCTTCTCCAGGGCATTCCGGGCTGGCTTTGGGGCTTTGCCCTCCTCCTTGACCTCTTCCTCTTTGGGCTTCTCCGGGGTCCTCTGAGCAGAAGCTTTGGAGACAATCTTGAGCACAGGAAGGTAAGAGCCCTGCTCAGATTTATTGGGAGCAATGGTGGCCACAGGCAGCCTGCCAGATGCCCTGTGAACCAAGACAGTCCCTTCTGGGGAGGAGTTCAAGAGTCTACCGCCATTGCTCACTTGGCTCACACCTTCCCTGGGCTCTCGATCCACACCTTCTTCTCTCGGATTCGCAACCGCCTGGCACATAATCACCATAGGGGACAAGGACCTAGATCCTCCCGAGGCAGGAGTCAGCTGCCTAGGCTTAGGCCCTGTCAAGCCCTGCTCTGGGGTGACACTGCCCTTGTCACTGCTATCACCTGACCCTTTGATTAGCTTCCTCACATCCCTCACCTGGTGGAGAGGTCCCGAGGCCTTGGACTTGTCTCGAACATCCCTCACCTGGAACTGGGGTACTTTTTCCAGACTGTCGCCACCACGGAAGAGTTTTTGCTGGGTCCTGCTGTTATCCTCAATGGTCTTGAAGAGCTTTGAGCTGCTGCCGCTGGCCAGCTTGGGCGTGAGCAACTTGGCAATGTTGAAGTCTGAGCTCGGCTGCTGTACACTTCCTAGCCGGATCTTGATTTCCGGAGCCTTGGGTCTGATCACAGCCACGGAGGTAGCCTGTGCAGCAGCGGCAGGGTACTTGGTGGCCTGCTTCTCTGGCTGTTTGTCCTTGGGCGTCTGCTGGATGTTGGGAACAAAGAGGCGAGACATGATGGTAGACTTGCTGGCAGAGATCTCCCCAAGATCAGCTCTCCAGTCCCCACCTTTGGGGAGCTTCAGCTTCCCAACGGGAGCTTTCTCCTCCAGTTTCTCTGCCTCCTTCTCCTTCCATGTACGGAAGGCGCTGTTCTGACTCCGAAGGAAGATGCCCTTCACGGTCTCTGAAGCACTTTTTTTAATTTCACATACTTCCGTGTGTCCATCGGAGACATTTCGGCCAGAACCCGTGTGGCTCTCTCGAGGAGTACTGGCTTTGAAAATGGGGGATTTAGAACCTACGACAGACCCTTCTCCACCTGCATCGGACACACTGACCACGGTGTACTCAGAGCTAGCCTCGGAGTGTCGTGAACTCTGCCTCTGCAGACCCCGCTCCCACGGCTTCTCGGCCCCAGGAGGTCCCTCTGTCTCCTTCGTGCTGGGGGGGTTACGGTGAGATGTGTCGGTGACTTCTCCTCTCTCCATCTTAAACTCATGCTCTCTCTGCATCTTCTTAGAGATGACGTTTTTGAGCAGGCTGGAAGCGAATTTGGATTTCTTCTGGGGGCCATCACTGCGGGAGGCAGGCTTGCTACCCTCAGATGTCTCTGAGCCATCATCTGTGTACACAGAGCCTGGACCCTTGCTAGAACCTTTGGTGATTCTGCAGGGCCCCGTGGCTGAGCTGGCTTTGCTCTCGCTGCGGAGATTAAGGGGCTCCAAGAGTGTGACCACCCGAGAGCCGGTTTGGACCTGCTTCTGGAAGCACAGGGGTGTCTCCACATGTTTGATTTCCCCCTCAACTTTGCTGACCACAAACTCCAAGGCCTTGGTCTGCGACTTCTTGGCCTGGAGGTAGAGCTGGTCTGCAGTGGCTCGGGTGCCACCACCCTTCCTCAGACCTGCAGCCACAGAGGCTGCGCTGCTCCGCAGCAGGCTCTGTTCCACTCTGGCTCCAACACCTCCACATTTTAAGTCCAGGAAGGTTGACCATCGTCCAAAGCCCACTTCAGAAAGCGTGGTAGAGGATTCCCGGGAGCTGATGTTCAGAGCCTCAAAATAAGGGTAAGCAAGGCTCCGGAAAGCCCTGGAGGTTAGGTTCCTCACCTCTTTGTCCGCATCGTCCAGCTCGCTCACTGCACTGGAGGCACCACTGGAGTAGTCCACCAGCTCCTTTGCCCGGATGGCCCCGCACCTGGTTTGCAGGCGAGCAGGGACAGCAATGAATTTCTTTGCATGGTCCTGAGCCACGGCTGCAGCCGAATTTTGCTTCAGTGAACTTGAATTGTGTTCAGCAGCTGAAGAGACTCGGAGGCTCATGTCGCCTTCATGCTTGGCAGCATAAATAATGTTTTGCTTTGCACGCATGTTGCTAGGCTCATTTATAGCCCGGGAAGTTGGCTTGATTGACAGGAGGATCTGGCTTGCTGCACTCCCACAGCTGCTTGCAGCAGTGGCCGATGCCCCTAAGGCTGCCTCCCGGAGCTCCAGCAAAGGCTCAGGTGGAGTGGCAGTGCCAGGTCCAGTGGGTGGAGGGACAGTGTCACTGTCAGAGGGGCCACTGCCCACTTCCGTGCTGCTGGTGTCACGGCCGCTGCTGCCTGCCCCCGGGCGAGCCAGGTCGCTGCTGATGGGGCTGGGAGTCCGAGTCGCGTTGGTGCTTGGTGTGGTGCTGACGTAACAGCTATTGTCATCATCTTCTTCCGTGGTGATGTCTCCTGGGGTCTCATCACTGCCACCAAATGAAGCGTAGTCCACGAATGAATAGATTACGTTGTTGTCCTCGAAGTCCCAGCGAGAAGCCAGCCCCACGTCGAAATCCATACCCTGCTCTACCTCAGTCAGCTGGATCTCATGGGTGGTGATGTAGTGTGCGTCCTCGTTTCTCAGGGGACCCCTCTTGCTGTGGGACTTAGCAATAATGTCCTTGCAGGACGCTGTTCCATCATCGACCCCTTCTCTTCTGTCCTTCCCCGCTCCTGCCCGGTCTCCTGCTTCTTCTTTGTGTTGTCGGCAGCTCGTTTCGGGCTCACTCTCAAAGCCTAAGGATGAAGAGGAGGTGGCCAGGACCCCCAGTAACTTGGTGGGGTCATCCATTTTGGAAAGGCCATTGTCTTCTGCACTGTCCACCGGGGAGGAGGAGGAGGAGGAGGAGGAAGGTGAGAAGTCGTTCTCACAAGCCTGGGAGGGGAGGCATTGGGAGGAAGCAGGACTCTCCCCCGGAGCTGGAGCCTCAGGGGCATGGCCGCTGGGCTCATCCTGGGCTTTTGTCTTCGGACTCCTGGAGGCCTGCTTCTTGAGGCAGTGTTCTGGTGGCAGTTTCAGGGTCTGGGGACTCTCCCTTCGGAGTCCAGCTGAAGCACACGTCTCCACATACTTGGCTTCAGGCTGGGTAGAGGCTGATGGCTCAGGTAGTGGCTGCAGCTGCTGCCTGGGCTCCGGGCTGTCTTGTGGTCGGCTCACCGGGTCCTCCGCAGGCGTCAGGCTGGTCTGTGAGTTCATGTCAGAAGTACCGCCTTCCATTCTGAGCCCTTGTCCAGGTTTCAGAGACAAGATGAGGCAGTGGTGAGCGCTGAGGCTGTCCTGGGTCCCCCTCTGGTCCCGGAGGGGCCACAGAGTGGCCTGAAACAGGTTCCCACGTGCCTGGGCTGGCCCCAAGGCTGTAGGTACCACTGCCACAGCTGCCACCACCGCCCAGTTCTTCAGCCCCTGTGGTGGGGCCTCGGCAAGCCAGAGGGAGGTGGGAGGGCTCCCAAAAGAGGCAGCAGAGGTGGTCTGTGGCCAGGGGGCTGCGGCTCTGGCCGCGATTGTGGCCAGTGTCCTGCTGCTGAGCTGTCCAGTCCAGTTGCTTGTCTGACAGCGTCGGTGGGTGGGGGTCTGAATGCCATTAGCCAGCGACGAAGCAGCATCTGTAGGTCGGACGGGGGTCTGCCAGAAATGAACGGAAAGCATGTGCTGTCCCTTGTACAGCTTTGTCGCTCTCCTGGATGGGGAGATAGAGGGTCACGTCATTCCAGAAATATTTTTAGTGTCCATTCCCTAGTCATATCGAAACTACACTTGAGGGTAAAAAGAAGAGATGCGGATAGGAGGCGGGGTGGGGGAGGAATGTGGCTTCTGATTCAAATCAGCCAAATGTTCATTGTAATCTGTTTTAGAGGCGTCTAGCAAGTGCACAACTACCCTTCGCTGGCTGCCATCTTTCCCCAGCCTCTGATTAAATGAATTTTCTCTCCTTGTTCAAAATTCAAATTTTTTTCACGGCACTTCAAATCCATTAAGGACACTCCAGAAATATTTCAAGTCCCACTTGTGCATATGGTAATCTTATATTTGCCTCATTTGCATTGTCTTTCCCTCTTTGGAGAGCAAAATCAGCTGAGGTATGGTCATAGAAGGTTTCACAGGACAAGAATATTCCATCATCCTTCCCTTTGGCCAGACTTATACTCTGTGAAACATAACCTATTTGTTTCAAATAGGGAAAACAAAAAACAAAACAACAACAACAACAAAAAGCAAACCTCTTCTAAAATCCTTGCTGTGTTTACTCAAAGCTTAAACAGGGAATTTCCGGAGACCTAAAAGCTCCTTAAATAAATTTAATCTACAGGCATTCTGAAGGAACACAGGAAGACAATATGGACAATACTTCAAATCCCTACCGTGACTACTCAAGCTCAAAGCTGTTCCTAAACTTGTAAACGCACTACAAGACAATAAGTCCTGTTAAATATAGCCTTAGCTACAGCTCAGCGATTGGGTTCCCCTGGCTGCACGCCAGCTCTGCAGGGCAGAGAGTCAAAACGCAGGAAAGAACAAGGAATATGCTTACCCTCCCTGAGTACAGTGCGGCTTGGAGGGAGGTTCAGAGAGGAAATGTGAGCCTCTGGCATGCCCCTGAAAATACGGCCAAAATCCCAGTTCACCCGCTCTGAGATAGATCCATTCCAAACAAGTCAAGATCTGGGCAGGCAGATTTGTCAAGGCAACAGAGGGGTTGGTGCTAGCAGCCTTTGGGGCGATTCCTCGGGCATAGTCCATGGAAAACCACGACTAGGTTTTGGTGAGACCTGGCCCTCATCATCTGCCAGGCCCAAGTCCACCTCTATACATAGTCTGTGTGTCACGTATGCCGATTGGATAACACCCTATTTTAAACATCCACATTTGTGGAAAGGAAAATAACACCGCCAACCATTCCCTTTTGACATGAATGCCATCCCCACGCCGAAAAAGGGTTCCTTCCTCTGAGTAGGCATGTGCGTGCGTAAGTGAGAAGTAGGCACCCCTGACAACTGCAGCGTCTACCTTCTCTCCCTGTAGGCATCGCAAACCCACCGTTCTCCCTAGGACCAGCCCTCTGCCCTCTCTACTGCCACTAAAACGTGTCCAGAAGAGACGGAAAACATCTGGAATAAAGCAATGGTTATTAAGCCATAACTCAAGGTCATGGGGAAGAAAAAGAAATTAGTTTCTTAGTTGGTAAGTACAACTAACTAGGAACATTTTTAACATTTACGCACATATTAATGATTGAATTCTGGTAAGGACCTCATGAATTAAGTACAATTACTATACTGATTTTATAGACGGGGAATCTGAGACACAGAGGTAGAGCATGATTCAAACCTAGGCAGTCCAGCTGGAGACCTTTACGGTTATGATTGGCAATCAAAGTGGGTCCCCACAGTCAAGGTGGGTCCCCACAAAACCATTCAGAGTTGTTACCCTGTCAACTATCAAATCTGCATGACCACAAATAAGCTATGTAACTAGTTGAGATTTGTTTGTTTGTTTGTTTTTATTTCAGATATCCAACCCGAGAACACTTTATAGACTTGGGGGGGCTAAGGAACATGATTCTGTTAATAAAATGGATTAAATATAGTTCCCTTCTCTCAGGCAAGCAGACTTTTGAGCTCGCCATTTTTACTTTTCTTTGAGGCTGACCATGCCTTGGGCAGTAAGAAGCCCTGGAGATAGTCCAAGACAGTGTGAGACACATGTGCTTCCTGGCTAATCAAGAGGCGAGAGTTTCTGCTCATGAGGAGATTATAGTCCAAGGAAGAATCATTCTAGCGCTGTCATATGGCCCTGTCTGTCATCGCAACACAACAGATTTTGTTCTTGAGTTTCTTCCTATGGCTAGCAAAATATAAAACTGAAAGTTCTGACACACAGGGTATATGGTAATGTTCTCTCTCTCTCTCTCTCTCTCTCTCTCTCTCTCTCTCTCTCTCTCTCCCTCCCTCCCTCCCTCCCTCCCTCCCTCTTCCCCTTCCTCTTCCTTTCGTTTCCTTTCCTTTCCTTTCCTTCCCTTCCCTCTTTCCTTTCCTTTCCTTTCCTTTCCTTTCCTTTCCTTTCCTTTCCTTTCCTTTCCTTTCCTTTCTTGCTTTCTCCCTTCCTTCCTTCCTTCCTTCCTTCCTTCCTTCCTTCCTTCCTTTCTTTCTGTGTTTTCAAGGCTGGCCTCGAACTCAGATATCCACCTGCCTCGGCCTCCCCCAGTGCTAGGATTAAAGGTCCCAGACTACAACTGGTCATCATAATTTCTTAATACCCAGAGTTCTGCAAAACCTCCTGAGGTCTACTCTCTCTGAGAACCCAGCCCTGGCCAAGCTCCCCACCTCCCCCCAGCCTCCTCCCCGACAATCAGACACAGCATGGTTCGGTTCTAAAGTGGGTTCTTACCTTCAGAATAGCTGTGTGGCTCCTTCAAGGATTTCCAGCTAAACAATGCCAGGGTCGATGTGGTGGTAGTGGGGCTTCCTTCATATAAAGTCAATTTCCAAAAAGTTTTTTTTTTTAAGTCAAACCACAAATTCCCTTTGTGGTTTAAAATCAAATAAGCTAAAACACCATAGTAGAGCTGACTATTAAAAGAAAAGACATGTATAAATAGAAAAACAGTAGCCAACTTTAGGGTAAAGAAGACAATTAAGGACTCCACACTGTTTCCCTTCTGGTGTTTTTCAGAGTTCTGGGTTAGTTTATGGTACCATGAAAAGGGGTGGTCTGAGATCTATTGGAGTAGCTTGGAGTCATGGGTAGCCACCGTGTCCTTCATTCTTACAGGTGGGTAGCCACCGTGCCTTTTATTCCTACAGATGACTCTGATCACTGTTTTACAGATGAACTCAGTGGTTGCCTGCCTGACCTCAGGTGTTGAGCAATTGATGTGACTAATATTGCCAGTATTAACCCATGGTGAGCAGGCACGCATGGTTAGACAGGCAAGGTATGCCCTGTTGATAACTTTATATGGGAACTCCAGGAGCAACAAAGGAAGTGACTCAGCGTTGTTACATTTCTTTCTGAGGAGAAAGTCTCTTAGCTTTCCCTGAAGGGTTTCTGAGATAGATCAGTGTATGTAAAACCTTAACATGACTTAAGAAGTGAAGAATGAAGGCCAGACCACCCACCAGTTGATTAAAGGTCATGCTTATATTTTGGGTCTCCAAACCTGGCATAATAAGATAACTAATGTGCCGTTCAAGAGAAGAAACTGTTCACAGAAGGCAAACCTTAGACTGGAAAGGAAGAGATGCGTTAGGATAAACTTAACCTCAGAGTCAATGCCAAACCCTTGGCCGACCACAAACATTCTTAGTTTGTCTGGGGCACAGCAGGGAAGAGAGAGTGGTGCTTTATACTGAGTTGAAGGTCTTTCCATAAAGATGTGTCTCGCTCTCAGCACACACTTATGTGAAGAAGGCTTTTCTGGGGGCCACTGCCTAACACCCAGGACGTGGCTAGCACCTTTCCAAGCCTAGGGATGGACATGTGAAAGTTGGCATCTGAAAGAAGGTGCCCTATCACACTATTTAATGTATTAAAAGGTACGTGGTCATCGAAATAAGCCCTCCATAATCATCTGACTAAAAAGTAGTTATTGTTTCCACTTTATGGACTGAAAAAACAAGCGAGGCTAAGTAAAAGCTTGTGCCTCTGTTGGGCTTTTCACCATTTTTCCCAATAATCAAATGCTGCAGCCCTGGTTAAAATTGGGTGTGAGGTGGACCCAATCAACCTTAAGTAGGTAATTGAGTACAAGTCTATGAGTTGTATGTGTGTGTGTGTGTGGGGGGGGTGTCACAGGACCATACCCATCGCAGGCTAATTAAGCCGTCTCATAGCCTTTAGCCAACTGCCCGCCTACGGGACCAGCTGGTCCAAAGACATGGAGAAGCAGGATTAGGAGCCGGCTATCCCTGTGAAGGGGAAAACAGCATGTACGGTGGGAGGGCGAGCCCGGCGTGGTGTCATGGGGCCACACACACTCTAGATGCAACCCCTTAGCTATGCCCTTAAAACTTGGAAGGACAGGAAGGGACAGTTCACCACCAGAAATAAACCCTTAGTAAGCAGCCCCTGAGCCTGCCCACAAGCTCAGATACGGAGTGGAGTGGTTGTTCACTTTGCGGCTTGAGCCAAGAGGCACGCATATCAAGGAACTCATCTTCTCTGGCTGCCGCCCTCCTCTTCCTCTTGTGGTTTGAACTCCTCTTGGGCCTTTTTCAACCCCTTTCTCTGCTGTTATTCCTCCATGCCCCTGATGTTTTATGTCCGGCAGTTGGGGCTATCTGGCCTTCCTCGTGGGGGAGCTGTGGGGGTGTCAGTGTTTTAGATACGACTATATAAAGAAAAATGGCCCTTGAAGACCACCCTCAAGTGGAATCTTTAACACAACTTAAAATAGATTTACTCTAAATCTGGGTCCATCTTATCTGTGGCCTGTCAGTCATCCTACTGTATGTTAAGAGAGAAAGCAGGCAGTGGCATGGGGTTTCCCAGACTAGGGTAGCAGGACAGGGAAGATGTCTTCCTGGCCTTTCATAGGTTACTGTGGATTGTCCCAGGACAGTTGGAAGCAGGATATGATTAACCAGCCAAGTCGGCTGCTTGTGCAGTCACATAGGTTGCATATTTCTGTAATTTTAGAAAGGTTTTTTTTTTCTTTCTCTTAAGTCTTGATGTTACATTTTAAGCCCCAAACTCTTCAGGTTTTTTGTTTGTTTGTTTGTTTGTTTGTTTGTTTTGATTCCATCTACTTTGGAAAATGTGTGTTAGCTACAATATTACTTAGAATGACCATGTCGTATCTCACCAACATGTATATTACATTATTACCAAATTACTTTATGTCTTAGTCGCTGTTCTATTATCATAAAGAGACACCATGGCCAAGGCAACTCTTTAAAAGGAGAGCATTTCATTAGGGACTTGCTTAGAGTTACAGAGCCTTAGTTCATAACTATCATTATGGCACGTAGTGTGGCTGCAGCCATGTGTCCATGTGTGATTCTGGAGAAGCTGAGGGCTACATCCTGATCCCAAGGCAGAGAGAGACAGAGAGACAGAGAGGCTGGGCCTGGTATGAGCTTTTGAAACCTCAATCTCCACCTCAGAGACACAGTGCCTCCTATAAGGCCACACCTCCTAACCAAATAGTCCCACTCTCTAGTGACTCTAGACTAGTGACTCTAGTGACCAAATAGTCCCACTCTCTAGTGACTCTAGACTAGTGACTCTAGTGACCAAATAGTCCCACTCTCTAGTGACTCTAGACTAGTGACTCTAGTGACCAAATAGTCCCACTCTCTAGTGACTCTAGACTAGTGACTCTAGTGACCAAATAGTCCCACTCTCTAGTGACTCTAGTGACCAAATAGTCCCACTCTCTAGTGACTGAACATCCAACTCTATGAGCCTGTGGGGGCCATTCTTATTCAAACCATCACACTTTATTTTAAAAAATGGAATTGATTTACTGGCCACCTTTCTCATAATAATTTATACTCTCTTCAGGCAAGGTCACGTTTGACTTGTTTATTGTTTTTATTCCAACAGTTCAGACCGTAAACGGTTTTATAAAAATAAACCTTTCATTCTTTCTTAGTTAGGATCCTTCCCCTTCCACTCACGTATCTCTCCCTGCCTCCCAGAGAAGGGTCTGCCACATTTTAGGAACAAAATAAATCTTTGTTAACCAGCAAATGAGAGTAGGGCCTTTGCACTCAGTGGTATGGAGTCAGTGGTTCAGAAGTTTATTTAAAATAAATGGAGGCAAACTGCCAAAATTATTTAAGGAGAATTTTACTAGCTGAAAAGAAAGAGTGGTTTATAAATGAGACATTGTATATAGTATTAATGCAGTTTTAAAAGCCACATTCAAAGTTCTTAGAAATAAGACTCAAAAGTAACAAAAATCACAATTTCCCTTTGCCTGCCTTCTTACTGCCTGAACAACAACAACCAATTGTTTAAGATAAACTAGAACTTTAAATAGATTGTTATCACCACAAATTCGAAACCACTGTATCCTAAATGTAAGAAAAAGATTAATCAACAGTTGGGTCAATCCGGAATAGATATCTTTAGGTTCTTTCCCTTTATCACACCAGTCTCTGCCTCCAACAAAATCCCATCTCTTGATCAGTCTGTATATCGTGTAGGAGCCTCCAAGTCAAGACATCACCTTTGAAAGGTCAGGGGTCATTAACCAATAAAGACTTTCCTCTGGGCTCAGAGCACTGACTGCTTTCTGCTGGCAGCTGTGGGTGAGGAGAGCTGCCAGGGGGGCTGAGTTTTGCTACTAAGCTTAATGGGATTACAAAGGAAGGAGAAATCAGCCAGCTACATTTCAAGCCAACAGACCCTTCTTATGTTTACAACATGTTTTCCTAGTAACCGTTTCTTTTGCTGAAAACATTTAAATAAAACCCTCCAGAGCCTTTTGAGAAGATGGTTTCATATTCCCTTCTCAAACACCTGCCTGATTTTACTGTGCTATTTTAGTATGTCCTGAAAACACGCGTTCCCTTCTTCTATATGATTCAAGTTGGTTTTGTGTGTTTACTGTTCATACAGCCTCTTGGAATAGAAACAAGTGCAGAAGATTTTCTGGCTATGTAGAGAAATCCAGACAGGAAAGCCATTTTCATCCAAGCTAATACATATCAATTTTCCTATGTGAGAACCAACTTGGGAATATGTTCTCCTAGTTGTGAGTTGCCATATCCTAAGACTTAGTAGACAGATGAACACACTCAGGGCCACACTTGTTCTTATTCCAGAAGAAATGCCACTGTATTAACAAGCAGGTCTGGATCAGTACTTGGGTGCTGGGAGACATCTATGTAATGGCTTCTCTTACTCAATGTGCCACAGGCTGGACACTGGTCAGGCCTATAGGACATACCTTAACACAAAAAGCAGGGGAAGCCAAAATTCTCCTTGAAAACCATTTGAATCACCTCTAAGTCCCATTTCAGCATAATGGCTATACAACCCTACATAGAATGAATGTTCATAATCATGCACAGTATATGCATAAACATGGTCACTTGGAAAATAACACATTCGCAAACTAACACCTATCAACACGTGGTATCCCCAACCCAGTGCTTGACTTTGTACCCATGGAAAACCCTTAGATTCAACAAGAAGTTTGGCTTCAGAGACAGGTTTATGCTTTGAACTCTGACTTCAGTCCTCAAGATTTGTTCCCAGGCTGTGTTGGGAACAAGTCCATTTGGAATCAGCTGTGCACCCTGGGCACTGTGTCCAAGAAGCCACTTCAGCGTTGATTAGACAACTGGTATCTGGGCCCATCATCATATCTGCAAAGGCTGGTGGTGTTCAGAGCCTGGGCCTTTTCAATTTCCTATTTGCTATTTGCTGTATTTCTTTTCTGAAATGCTTTGTTCATCTGGCTGACCTTGCGGTGGTCTCTAGAGGGATCTCTGTGAATGTGCTCTGCATTCCTTAGATTGTGGTATAGAATTTAAATCATGAATAGTGGCTGAAATGAGCGCCTGGCTGATGAACATATTTGGGCAGGAAGCAGTAGGCTTTGCAGCTTCTGAGCGAACTGTCACCCATCACGGGATGGCCTCCGAGACCCCCACATTTGTCCTTTTGTCGTTGAGCAGCTGTGTTGGCTCAGTTCCCAAGTCACTGGGCTTCACTGCTTTGGACTCCTACAGTGACTGGTCTGAAGGAAAGAATGCTGGTGACTTCGTGTCACTCACTGTAAAGGAATGACCTCTCCCGAAACTCGTCCTGGACAGTGTACAACCTGTTTGGTGAGACTCCAAGCAGCCCTTTCAAATGGGTAAAGAACAGTGATTGAGGTCTGGATGGGGATTGAAGGAGATTATACTTGTAAACCGCTTTAAAAAGGGTCTGGCATGCAATGCACCTTCCACTGTTGTCCACGGCTACTGTTTGTACTTCTGGTTTTGCGATAATGAGCACCTGGGGAGAATTTAGATCAATACAGTTTTCTTAACTTACTCACCCAAGATATCCCAAAGACTAGAGCTCACCACTCTTCCAAACAGTAGAGTTGTCCTCTAATCCTGGATTTGTGTCTAGAAACAGATTCAGCCAAGCCTTCCTGGTTTTGTAGCCTTCAGGGAGAGGAACTTAGAGTTGTGGATTTTGTTGGAGAGTAGAAATGTACAGGAAGAATAATCCTTGGATCACTTAGCTCAATCCATCTTCCACAGGCACTGCCGTCAGAAGCCTGTCTGTATTAGCAATACATAGATTCTCCCCCCACCCCCCATTTGTCAAACTCTACGGGAACAAAAAAGGACAATAAAATAATGTAATCTGATCATCCTTCAGGGAACTGAAATTTAGCTAGTCTGGGAAAAAATATATAGATAGTTGATCAGAAATATGGTTGAACATTTTTGTAAAAAGGGTTCAGGAACTGAATAGTTTGTGCTCTTTGATGGAGTGATCAAGAGGAATGTTATAAAATACAACTACAATTAAATCTGTTACTAAAATTAGGCTTCACTGAACTCATCGCATGTGCATCCTCTATAAGGATAGGTATGACATCCTATTGTATATAAAGACTGAGGAAGCCACGAAAGTATCTGTTGTAAAATGTAAAACTAAGTATCATTGCTACTGACTCAGTTGTGTATATACTGAGAAAGTTCCAGTGGAGATGCTGACACCACCCTAATTATACATGAAGAGTTTACCTCAGGGATGTGGTCTGTACAGCAGGGATTACTGCAGCAGTTCTCAGCCTGTGAGTTAGGACCCCTTAGGCTTTTGGAAAGCATAGGTATTTTCATCTCAATTCATAATAGTAGCAAATTTACATTCAAAATTCCTCCATATTTATTCTGAAATGTCCTCTGGAAAAGCAGCCACAATGGCCGCGTCTTCACACAACACTTCTGCTTAGTCACACTCACAAGCTGGCCCTTTCTCCTCTTCCAGGTTATTAGTTAAATAGCACTTTCTCCATGAGGTCCACCGTGACAGACCTGTGTTCAAATCTGCTCCACTCCCAGCTCCACGATTTTCAATGTCCTCTCACTGCTCAGTAGTTTAAGCAGCAACTGTTACTTCTCAGTGCACTATTGTTGTTCGCACTTAACTATTATTCTCTGCAACATGGTTCCCTCTCCGCTCCTCCTGGAGAACTGGCTAACCCTGGGTAGAGGTTCCAATCTCCTGACTGCCTTGCCTGCCGGTCCACATCTCCTTGAATGCTGTGTATAGCTTTATAAATGTACTAAGGAATAAGTGATTTGTACATCAAAGCCCTGAGCGATAATGCTGTATGGAAAAGAGACTTCTATGGAGGACTCAGAGCTGAAGAAGCAGAAAGACAAGTTGAGAGCCTCGTGCTCTATGCTAGGTAAGAGCCAGATGGGATAGGGGAAGTGGGGAGGGTTGACCGGGGGAAGGAGCCCAGTGCTCCCACTTCTGTTCCAGCCACCTCCATTCATTGTTAGCAATTACTTCTTCCTCACTCCGCCCTAGTATGACTCTTAAATCTTACTTATAACATTTCTTAAAACCCAGTTTAAATCTTAATACCCACTAGAAACCATAGCTAACTTGTGCCAAATGTTTTGCCACATCTTGTTTTCCTTTACATCATGCCCAGCCTCGTGTCTGAGCATCCCCAACTCAGATCTTTACAGAGTAACACATTGTGAGGCCTTCAAGGCCAGTGAATATATTTTATTGATATTTCCTTTTTGTAATTAAACTGAGATTAATATCTGTTCATGGAAAATAACAAATCACTGACAATTACTTTAGGTCAAATTCAAGAAATTTCCTTTGGAAAAAAAATGGTGTATCTATCTACCAGGGCTGTGGTAGTGCATACTTTTAATCCCAGCACTCAGGGGCAGAGACAGGCAGATCTCTGAGTCTGAGAGTAGCCTACTACAGAGTGAGTTCCAGAACAGCCAAGGCTATATAGAGAAACTCAGTCTTGAACACCCATCCCATGGAAAATAAAATGAAAGAAAGAAAGAAAGAAAGAAAGAAAGAAAGAAAGAAAGAAAGAAAGAAAGAAAGAAAGGAAGGAAGGAAGGAAGGAAGGAAGGAAGGAAGGAAGGAAGGAAGGAAGGAAGGAAGGAAGAAAAGAAAAAAGAAGAGAAGAGAATGAAACAATGGGGTCTCTTTTTGTCTTGAATGGTCTTAATTTAATCATATGGCAATATCAGGTGCTAAAAAACTCATTCTTGAGCAAGCCAGGCAGCTTTTAAATTAAAAAGAAAAAATTTTTTTGAAGTACATGTGAAGAAATACCATTTCTGCAATTGTAAAGATTTCATATACATAAAAATCTAAGCATAAAAGCTATTGTGGCTTTTTAAAAACCAGATAAAGATTCAGGATTCCAGGCTGTCGCCAATGTTCTGTGTTTCCAGCCTTGAAGATTCGTTCACAGTCTTCACCTCTAGAGAAAATTCAACCAGTTGTACCACAAGTTTGAAGCCCTGGGAAGCTGGCCAGAACTGCCCAAGAATGTCCCCCTTTGTCTCTTCCAGCCTGGATCTGTGGGTGAGTCTGCTCTGCAAACTTGAGTCTTCCATGCAAACTTTCTGACCAGCAAGGCTCTGCTTGGTCACAGGAGTCAACCCTGGAGGTGATTCGCCCACAGGGGCCTCAGCATTCTCTCTCCTCTGCAGGGCCCTGTTAGGGAGGATCAGATGGCTCTTGGCTGACTCACAGAGCCAGGCTCCATTAGACTTGCCTCTTCTAAATTTAGAGCACTTCAGTAAACAGCACTGTGAATCTGCTGTGTGCTTGCTGGGAAGGGCATGACCACGTCCTCCTAAATCTCACACACGTATTTATAGCCTCTGGGCCTTCTTATCAAATTGTCATCAGCTTCATGTTTTACCTTAAACTTCAAACTTCAATCAGGTTGCGTTTGGTGTGGTCAATAAGTTAATTGGAGGCAAAAGACCCCTGACTCAGAGATGGATGAATAAAAAAAAAAAAAAAAAAAAACAAAACAAAAAAAAACATTGAACTGACGATTCAGTCAGGCCCCTGAACGTGTCGGGCAAAGTCTGCCAGGCTTCTGAGACTGATGTCCCTACGGTTGTCATGTGACACCATCACCCATCAAAGACCTTGTCAAACAAGCAGAGACAGTGTGCTGCCTGCCCAGATTCACCTGAATAGTGTCTGCAGGATCAATGATAAAGAGACAGACCTGATTTTATTGTTTGAAAGGACCCTGGTGATGAAGATGCTATCTTTATTTTTTTGTTTCAGGCTCCCCTCTGGTCCAACAGAAACAGAATCTTCCTTCTCATAGCCAGTGCCTGATCTTCCAGTTTCTGTTTATCTTTCCCTAAAAAACAAAGATCAGGATAGAAAGCACCATAGGTGTGCATAACCCAGCCTGGGTTCAGAATGGAAACCTGGGTGAATCGCGGGGTTGGTGGGGGGATGTGCTAAGCAGCCACCAGTAGGTACCACCTGTGCTTTGTGGCTCATGGTCTGAAATCTAACCCTTCTCCCCCACCGTGGTGTCTGCTGTGTCTGAGGAGGATGCACAGGGCTCCATGGCATCCTATCTCCCTCCTCTACTACTTTCAAAATCTGTTAGGTTTGGAGCTTATTTGCCTACTTGCAGCCAAATCCTATTTTATTAGTTTAACATATCAATCAAGCAGATTTTTAGTGACAACTTAATAAAGAGAACCTCTCAGTCTAAAAGCAAGCCTGTCGTCGTGATGGAACGTTAGTTAAATATGGAAGAACTGATAAAGCCCAGGACAAAGAGGCAAAGATGAGTGGAAATTCAGCCAGGCTTTGTATTTTGCCCTCTGTCATTTTCTCCTTTGGTCACTACCAGCAATCTGTGTGTTCTTGGTAAGCTCCATCAGCCCTTCTTCGAAACTGGTAGAGAAATAAGATTCTGTGCATTTACAAATGAGCAGTACGATTGTAGGGGGAAACCTCCCCTGCCATTTGCTTTAACTTACAACATCTAAAGTAGGTTTCTTCTTTACAAGAGGATCCTGGTAGATCCTCTTGTTAGTTCTGCAAAGTGAAGCTTGTACAAATGGGCATCACCTTGTGGGAAGAACCTGAAGGTTTCATTTAATGCCACCAGTATCGACTAGCCCTGTGACCTTGGCCGCTTAACTCTGATGAACTTCCTGTGCCTGTTTCCTTTTCATAAAACAAAGTTACTAAGACCTACTTCACCGACCCGTCATGGTCACATGAGATCACTCTGTGTTGCCAGGCTACTCATTTGTCAGTCCAGTGACTGTTCATCGTGTTCCAGGATGATGGATGTGTTTGGTGCTGATGCTGCAATCCACATAGCTCGTGTGGATTAGCTCTCCATTTCAGCTTTCTCCTGAGACTTCTACTTACCTTTTGTTAAAATGCTACACGATGCTGGATGCTGTCGGACGTGTGGTAAGGGATATATTTATTTTCTAAACTACCATTGCTGCACATTTTAAGAATCTCATAATGATAGGAATATTAAAAAAAAAATAAAATTCGGTTTCACAACTTCTTAGAAATACACCTGCTGTCTAACTTGAAGGGCAAGTGGTTAGAAATAAGTTTGAAATCACAAAAAGAGAAAGCACCAGTATGAGTGAAGTGTCTGGGCAAGGCACACTTTGAAGAGGGTGCACTTGTGCAATTGCATAGATGGACAAGAAGTGTACTTAGCTTTCATTCAAACTCCGGTGGTGACTATGTGGTATCCCCATTGCCTGAGGTCCAATCACACAGTCTTATTCCACTTACTAGCTTAAGAGAATTGGTCCACAGGAATAAAGCGAGAAAGGATTAGATAATTTTAATCTGAGAATGTACACTACCTTTGTGTAAACAAAGGTTTTACTGTGTGGGGTAGAGGAGAGAAAAGAATTAAAAAAGAGAGAGAGAGAGTCCTACAAGATGAGGGAGGAACAAAAGTTTAATTCCTTGTCATGACTCAAGTTTTATAGTATTTCATATAAAAAGACTCATATTAAATTTTTTACAACATTACTTCATATCTTTCAAATATGTGAGACTTGTGAACAAAGGGACTAATTTAAATAACATGGCAACTTTACTGGACAGGGTAAAAGCAATGGCTATGTATTCTCAGGCTTTCTAAGCAAAATGGAAACAACGTGCCTGGTTCTCTGTGGGTAGGGATGCTATCCAGGGCCTCAGTGTGCTGGAGACTCTTTTACATTCCTCTGTAGTCCATCCCTATGCCCTGTGTCCAGTACTTTGGCAGGATACTCCTTCGTGGCTACTTTTTTGGCATTCTCAATCTGTGCCACAGTGGTGAAGGGATGGAGTCTCTTTCTCTGTCAGCTCTGGTACTGAGGGCATTCCATGACCTCCTTATGGTGTCTCCAGTTGCTGGGGGTGGGGGTGGGGGGGCCTTGCTTTCATTTGGACTCATCACCTGCACCTTTAACACTTGTCTACAACAAGAACTATGTTAGTGTTACAGTAGATCCTGGGGTCTTATATGCCTCTCAGACCCATCTCAAGATGCTGTGGAACTGGGAGGTCTTGGAGGTTTCTCTAGTCACAAGGAAAATGATCATCCCTGTACTTGCAGAGTTCAGGGGTGCTGCAGACACTGTCTAATCTATTCTCCCAACACTGTCCTGGAGTCTTGCAGTATATGGTACATGAAGAAAATTAGAAGCTCTAGAATATCCCTTGCAACTAAATCTGAAGCTGGTTGTCTTACACACTTTGCATTCTCTCTCATCCTCTGGCCACTGTAGTCAAGCTGTGCAGGCAGGAGCCATTGTGAAGCTCTACCTAAGTCCAGGCCTGCTTCACGCCTTGGAACATCTCTCCCAGCCTCTATCCAGACTGTCACTGCCTTTGCTCAGACTCTTTCATCTCTCCCTGAGCTATGGTGGCAGCCCTCTGTCTTCCCTCCTTGCTCTCAGTCGCCGCCCACGCCCTGCCCAATGATTAGTATTGACAATCTCACCTGTGTAAATCAAACCTGATGCTTTTACTCCTCTGCGTTCGATCCTTTCATAACTCTCCACTGCCTTGGGACAAAGTTCAAACTCCTCCGCTTAGAGAGAAGACGATTTGTCTGTGGCTGGCTTGTGTGTCATCTTTTGCCTCCGATCCACCATGCTTCCTCAAGTGATGGTCTTCAGGCTTGGTGCTGCCTCTGCCTGAAGCAGTCTCTAACTTCACACCCTCTTGACCAAGCCCAACATGGATGCTGCCTCCCTTCAGAAGCAATCTGAAAGTAAAACCGTGGATTCTCAATATAGTAATAAAAAACGCTTACTGGACCCACAAAATATCTAACAGTGGTAGTATTAAGGAAAATCAAAGTCATGCCATTGACACTACACACCAGATGCACGCAGACTGATTGCTAGTGTCAAATTCAGTGAACTACACAGGGTGAAGAGGATACTGAACTGAATCTTAGCCACTGACAGATACAAACTATGAGTGTCCATTCACACCCACAAATCGTGAGCCACATTGCTCCCATTTTACTTAGAAAGCCTGAGAATACATAGCTATTGCTTTATATTGTCCTGTAAAGATGGCATGTTATTTATACTAGACCCTTGGCTCACAATTCTCATCTATTTGAAAGACAGGATGTAATATGAATAATTGTGTAAAAAGGAAAAAAAAAAGAAAACCATTAAATGTGAGCCTTTTCTATCAGATACTGTAAACTTGATTATGACAAGAAATTTAAATCTTTTATTTTTTAAATCTCCTTCATCTTTTAGGACTTTTGTGCAAACATTTTGGTCTCTCCTATCCTACCCAGCAAATCTGGCCTGCAGCCTGAGATAACCAGAAAACAAAAGCACTCCAGAAGAGGCAGCCACACATCACATAGAAATAAAAGATGGGAAACAAAGCAGGGTTAAAAAAAGAGTTTGGGGAGAGGAAAGCTGAGTTCTGGTCCTGACATCGTCACCTGGTATTTAATGTTGATGTAAAAGGACTGCACACTGCCATAGATTCTCACGTTGTCCTTAGCAGGAACCCAGAGCACTCAGCATTGTTGAAAGGCCAGTGCAGGGGGAAAGCGGGTAAATATAGCTCTCTCAATATATGCAGATTATTTTTAGGATCTTTTAATTTAACTATTGTTTTCCGTCACTGCTAGTCCTGTGTGTGTGTGTGTGTGTGTGTGTGTGTGTGTGTGTGTGTGTGTGTTTGCTTGTGAATGTTTATGTGTATTTACTTAGCAAAACTGTCTTTCTGCAAAAACCAGCCAACCTACAGCAACACCGAGGAGCTGGGGTTCTTCCAAGAAAGAATACTACTGAAGTGAACCCTGACTGGCCTTGGATTCATGCAGCTGTCCAGGCTCAATGGCCACCGTAACACAGACAACAGGGTCACTTCCAACTACAACAGGTGTCCCTGATTTGAAGTCTTTCTTAAATTTCAGCAGAGACTGCAGTATGGTCATGGAAAAAAGTTGGAGGAGATGAAGGAGGATGGGGGTGTGGAGTGAGTGGCGTGCCCTGGGCATCTCCAGCTGGTCCGTGTGCTTTCCATGCCAGGGAGCTCTGCTCGGCAAGGCCAACAGGACAGAGATGGACTGATTCGGCTTTCAACTGTCACCGGTCACCAAATGACTTACCTTGTTTTCCTGGGTAGTGACAGGCCACCCAACATGCTAAACTATTGCTCCCAAAGATAGTTTAGCTGTTCACAACAAAATCAGACTTGCCAGGGATCTGAAGAAACAAGACAAGTAAGAGAAATCCATCGGTTGCATAGAAGATGCCTTATGTACATCTATAGATCCTGAGACCCAAGTAGAGATTCTAGGTGTGGAAAACACTTTCATGAAAGACGACTACATTTATGTTAGTAGAAGGATCTGTGACTTTAACTTTTAATGGACCTTTAATAGACAAATGAAGAGTTCAATGTCTTCAACTACATATCAAGCCTGAGCGTGCTAGGTGGCATCTTGTCTGGGAGACAATTCTGCCTGGAAAAACGGACTAAGCCCTTACACCTCTGAAAAGCAAATGTCAACTACATCATACTGACTTTCTGATCTCAGTATGCATCTTTATCTGTCATGCTAACCACTGTCTCAGTGCAGATATATACAGCAAATTTTAAAAGTACTCTTAGGTCTGAAGAGATGGCTCAGGAGATATGAACACACAACTGCTCTTGCGGAGGACAAGTTTGATTCCTAGCACCAAGGCTGGGTGGCTCACAAACAGCTGCATGGGATCTGATGCCATCTTCTGGGTCCCCAGAGCATCTATGTGCACACTCACATACCCTGACCCAGGCACACATAAATACACAATTAAAAATAAAATGTATTCTTCTCACTCAGCTAAAAAAAAAAAAAAATCATCCTTTATGACCTTGGGACTTTATTCCTATTAGGGCTGTCCAGTAACTTTTGTGTTCTAGTAGTTATGGGTCAATACATATATGTTAAATATGCATAGATTCATATTTCAGTAAGAGTATTTGTAACTCAGCCGCTTGCTTTATGCATCCTGTTTCAAATGGTCTAAATTTCCTTCAGTTTACAGAAGTATAACTGACAAATTGGTATGTATTTAAGATGCACAAAGTGGTATTTTTATACACATTGTGATACCATTAGCACAGTCAGACTAGTTGGCATATCCATGACCTCACACACACATTGTTTAGTACTCAGAATTCAGGATCTACTCTATTCATAAATGTTAAGCATACAATTCAGTGTCACTAATTGTGGAGACCATCTCTAGGAGGTTTGGCCTAGTTTCAAGGAAAATGGTTGTACTTGTAGCTCAGTGATGGTGCACACAGTCTAATCTATTCTTTTGGCACTGTCCTATGGTCATCCAGCTCATCCAGCCATACATGGTATGCTGACTATGATCACCATGCTGACATAAGATGTATTCATCCTGGATAATTCAAACCTTGTACTTTTTTTTTTTTTTCAGACAGTCCTCTGTCACCTAGGCTAGGCCAAAGCTTGATCATTGACGAAAATGGCCTTAACTCTTGATCCTCCTGCCTCCTCCTCCCAAGTACTGTAATGATGGGTATGCACCAGTGTAGTTGGTTTATGCAGTACCCAGGGCTTTGTGCATGTTAGGCAAGTGCTCTGTAATCTGAGCTATATCCCTAGCCCCAGCACTTCATGCTTCTGGACCCAAGCCAGGTTTTGTTTGAAAGTCACTGGATGACTTACCTTGTCTTCCTTCCTTCCTTCCTTCCTTCCTTCCTTCCTTCCTTCCTTCCTTCCTCTCTTTCTTTCTTTCTTTCTTTCTTTCTTTCTTTCTTTCTTTCTTTCTTTCTTTCTTTCTTTCTTTCTCAAAATGAACAGTAAATTATTTATCTTTATTATTGTTAAATAATAACAATAAATGATTGGTTAGACAGAATGGCTGGTGCACAGGTGTTCATCACATTGTCATGTGAACACATTTTCATTATTAAAAAAAGAAAAAGCATTTCAGGTGTATATTAAATTTTCTGTTGCATAAGCATGAGCAAGTTAAAACAAGTCTTTGTTTCTTTTCTGTGTGTGTGTGCGCGGCTTTCTTTTTGTTGTTGTTGAGACAGTTGAACTTTTTGTGAGCCTTGACTTGATCTTATGACCTTAAACTAGTCATCCTCCTGCCTCCACATCTTGAGTGCTGGGATTACAGCCATATATCACCAAATTCTGTTTCCCATAATCACCTTAAAATAGTGTTTTGTTGGAGCCATTTTTCTACAAATTCAACTTTATAAGATTCCACACACAAGTGAGCTGGTCATGGAGTATTTGTGTTTATAAGCACTAATCTCTTACACTTAGTCCACTGAAGTTGACAATGAAGAGTAGCCATGGTGACAGAAATGTCCCCCAATGTGGTCCTCATCATGAACTGATCTCTGCTCTTTATAACATCTCAGCAAACTTGTTAAACAAGTAAAGGAGGCCACTGTTTTCTGGCAAAGTGGGTGTGTGTTCCCTTGATCAAGATTCCCCCCTCATCCAGGACTATAAATACCATCCTAAGAGGAAGTTGAGAATGGTTTAGTGGGATTTCTCAAATTCAAAGAGAACTGGAGCACAGTTCCTCTAGGAATAAAAATGGACACGTGACCCAGCTCCAAGCCATAGAAAGTTACACAGCAAGGTCATTGGTATTGGAATCAAACCATGTGCTGCGTTAGAATCCAGAGTCCCTACATACTCACCATGTGACCTGGGCGTGATTAACCTTGCAGCCCTCTGCTCACTCTTGTGTGAGGTGAGTTATAGTCATCCCTCCACTTGGGACTATGGGAAGAAGTAAAGAGGATAACGCAGACGCTTGGCCAGAGCCTATGTGTGCTTTGTCTGAATCAGGCTGGAGATATAAAGGAGCTGAGCACGTGGTAGGCAGCCATCAAACCCTTACTACTTGACATGATTTCATGAGCAACTGTATGCTTAAGAAATAACTAGATAATCAAAAGAAAGGGCTTTGGAGCCATACCATGAGAAAGGAGGAGACCATTGTGCTTGGAATGTGAAATGTCCTCCACGGGCTTGGTCCCAGTTGGTGGCTCTGTTTTGAAAGCTGGCAGAAGTTGGAGGTAGGGCATAGCTGGAGGAAAAGGTCCACTGATGGGTAGGTCTTATGGCTTATAGCCTGGTTCCTGGTTTGCACACTGAGATGTGAGAGAGTTGCTATGTCTTTCCAGATATGATGGAGTATATCTCTCTCACAGTGAGCTAGAATAAATCTTTCCTCCCTTAGGCTACTTCCCAGCTTGTCTAATTCAGAGACTAACTCTCTCCACATTAACTCCCCAGGTCTTCTTTCTCAGAAATAGAAATTCGGAGAAGAAAAGAAAGTGAGAAAAGAAAATGCCCCCTACGCTAAAACAGAGAGTTATGAAAACAGTCCAAATAATATGTCTCCTGTAGCTTTGTTTGTGAAATTTTCCTTTGTGCTGGGCCATGCCTTAAGTCAGTGAATCACTCATTTCCAGAAAGCAGGTAATAAGAAAAATTTCTTCCCAGCCTCATGGGCACTGCCTTGGGTTTGGATTTGGCCATGCTTACCTGTTGGGGTGGGGGGCTATCCCATGCACTGCATCGCTCTAAGCAATACCCTGGGCTTCTACTCACGCCATGACATTAGCACACTCCACCTTGACATCTAAAGTGGTTTGAGTGAAAAAAGTCCCCATTAGCTCAGCTGTTTGGACATCCAGCCGGTGGCACTGTTTGGGGAGGTTTAGGAGGTAGGGCTTTTGGGGAGGAAGTCTGACACTGGAAGGCAACTTTGAGAGGTCACAGCTTCATCCCCCCGTCCTGTTCTCTTTCTTTGTTTTGTGGTTCTGGTTGAAGATGTGATCTCTCAGCTTCCTGCCTCAGCCCACGGTTGCCATTTCTCTGCAGTGAATGCATCCTCTGGAAGCATAAGCTCAAAGATGCTCTTTCTTCTGTCAGGTGCCTTAGTCATGGTGTTTTACCAAAGCAATAGAAACGTTACTAATCCACTGGGCCAACCGAAAAGATCTTTGGGTAGGGGAGGGTGTGGTGGTTGAAATGCTTGCTGCACCAGCAGGATGATCTAGGTACAGGTTCCTAGCATTCACACCAAGGTTGTGAGTCCTGTCATCCCCCTGTAATCCCATCCCTGAGAGTGACACAGAGAGGCAGACCTCAGGGAGCTTTTGGACAGACCGTTTAGCAAAAATGATGAGCTACAGGATTAGTGAAAGACCCTGTCTCAAAGCCAAAGGTAGAGGAAGACACCCAGCACTGACTTCTGGGACCTCTGACCTCGATACGTGTCTGAATGATCTCTGTCTCTCTGTCTCTGTCCTTTCGTCCTCTCTCTCTCTCTCTCTCTCTCTCTCTCTCTCTCTCACACACACACACACACACACACACACACACAGAGAGAAAGAGAGAGAGAGAGAATGTAAAAGAACAAAAATATCACCAAAATAAAAAAAAAAAAAAGAGCTGGACATGGTGGTGCACGCCTTTAATCCCAGCACTCGGGAGGCAGAGGCAGGCGAATTTCTGAGCTCAAGGCCAGCCTGGTCTACAAAGTGAGTTCCAGGATAGCAAGGGCTATACAGAGAAACCCTGTCTCAAAAAACCAAAAAAAAAAAAAAAAAAGAAAAGAAAAAAAAAAAAAGAAAAGAAAAAAAAAAGAAAACAAAACAAAACAAAACAAAAAACAAAAACCCAACAAAACAAAACAAACAAACAAACAAAAGCAAATGAGCAATAGATACTGCTGTTTCCCCAGATTTGCCCTCTAACCCTGTATGTTTCGGGGGAAAGGCACTCCAAAGTCTGTAAGGTCTGTCTGTATGAAATGTCTGTAAGAGACTGGAAAACACCATCTTTGGGGGAATTCTCCAACATGTTCAGAAAAGATACCGTCCTTTACCAACCCCCTCTCTTGCTGTGTCCAGGCCTTGACCGCCCCAGCCCACCCCCTTTATGTTCTCAAACTGTGTGCTGTAGGAATCATTGCTTTTTGTCCTGTGGTGGTTTTTTTTGGTTTTGTTTTTGTCTGTCTGTCTGTCTGTCTGTCTGTCTGTTTGTTTGTTTGTTCGTTTGTGGTGCTTTGGCATCCTGGGGCTTTACAACTAACCAAGATAATTTTAAATATGCTTAAAGACATAGAAAATGCGATGTTAGAATAAAATGTTCTCCAAGAGGTGTTGCTAGAAAAGTACAGTGGAAAAATTTTAAACACAGATAATTTTGATTATTTTTCTTAAGCAGAGAGAGAAGGGGAAATGGGCGCAATATTATAAAGAAGTCTTTCGGTTGGAGTTTGCCTTTTCCAGATGTCTTCAAGGACCTTGTATTTGCTGCCAGTGCCACACAATTTGCCAGAGTTGCCAGCTGCAGAACAATTAACATCAGACTATTTTCACTCCTGACCAAGTTCCCCCGACTGTCTAGAGCAATCGGAACCTTCATCACTACTATACCAAATGCAAGCTGGGTCTAGTGGTGCAGGCCTGGCCTCCCAGCCAGTCTGGGGGCTCTGCTGGTTAGTTTTAACTGCATGTTGGATGGAACCTAGAGTCACCTGGGACGTGAAAACCTCAACTGAAAAATTGGCTACCAGAGTCTTACAAATAGAGAGGTGGATGCTCAAAGCCAACTATTGGACAGGGGGTAGGGGGTTCCCCAATAGAGGAGTTAGAGAAAGGCCTGAAGGAGTTGAAGAGGTTTGCAACCCCCATAGGAGGAACAACAATATCAACCAACCAGACGCCCCAGAGCTCCCAGGGACTAAGCCATCAACAAAGGAGTACACATGAAGGGACCCATGGCTCCAGCTGTATATGTAGCAGAGGATGGCCTTGTCATGCATCAATGGGAGGAGAGGTCCTTGGTCCTATGAAGGCTTGATAGATGCCCCAGCGTAGGGGAATAGAGGGTGGGGAGGTGGGAGTGGGTGGGTGGGTGGAGGAACACCCTCACTGAAGCAGGGGGAGGGAGGATGTGATAGGGGGTTCCCGGGAGGGGGGGAACCATGAAAGGGGATAACATTTGATATGTAAATAAAGAAAATATCCAATAAAAAAGAAAAAAAGAGAGAAGAAAAATTGGCTAGGACAGACGGGCCTTTGGCCATGTCTGTGAGAGGCCTTGTCTTGACTGATAGAGGACAGCTCAGCTTTCTGTAGGCAGTGTCATCCCTTTGCAGGTGGTCCCGGGTTGTGTAAGACGGACACCTGGACAGGAGCCAGAGAGAGAGAGAGAGCCAACAGGCAGCATTTCACCATGGTTTCTTAACTCGGTAACTGCTTGAGTTACTGCCTGGCTTCCTTTAGCGATGGTTTGTGACCTGGAAGTGTAAGATGAAACAAGTGGCTCCCCTCTTGCAAGTGGCTTTTTCTCAGTGTTTATAACAACAGAAAGCAAACTGGAACAGAGGCTGGTGCGGGAAGATTGCAAAGCCAAGGACTGCCACGGCCTCAGAGTGAGCTCAAGGTCAGCCTGGACATCTTAGCAAGATCCTGTCTTAAAAGAAAAAGAGGGCCAAGAATTGGGTCCATGGTAGAGCACTTTGCCTACGTCACACTTTGTGTGAGGCTCTGGAGACACAATTCCTACTACAGAACAGGGAAAGTGTGTACGAAAGAGATTTTTGCTCCCTCCGCCCCTCCCCCCCCCCCCCGTATTCACATTAATTTTTGTTTTAAGGCCTCATTAAAATAGTTGAAACCTTAATTGGAATGAACTTTATCTCCCTTTGTTCTCAGCTGACATCTACTTCACCCCGGCCAGCACCCGATTCCCACAGATTAGTCACCGTGTTTTAGTGGAACTTAAAATATCGGGAGAAAGGAACATTTGTTCGTATTTCAGAGACATCACTGATACTGAAATGCTGATGAAATAGGATCCCAGACCCGACTCCCCTGGATTCACCCTGAGGGATCAGCACTGGCCCCTGCCTGAGAGCATTAAGCCTCTCCTCCTGTTGATTTAAAGTCATCCGGACTCAGCTTGCGGACTTACTGTCCGATGCAGACAGAATCCTCTCTACCTAGAAAGGGTGGTCACACCAGGTCACGCTGGATGGGACGGAGCGAGCGCATTAAAGCCTAAGCTGGCAGCTGTCTTTGCCTGTTAAGTAGTAGTCTTTCTGCCTTAGAGCAAATGGTGGTGACAGTCACCTAGTCGGACACATTCAAAAGTTCACTTTGACTTGTAACTTCGTGTACACGTGTGTGCGTGTACATACATACCAACCACTAACACTTTCATAGTTTTTAGCTTCTAGGCTGCTCTGGCAAGTGTCTTTTCAGGGCTGCCCGGGCTGCCCAGCTCTGCAGACAGTGAACAGTCAACTTATTTGTGACATCCTTTGCATAAAAAGCGAGCATTCACAGAAAATGTGTCATAAAAAAGATGCAAGGCACATCAACTTTGTTTTGTTTTGTTTTGTTTTGTTTTGTTTTCATTTTGTTTCTTTGAGACAAGTTTCTCAGGCAGCACGAGCTGGTTTAGAGCCCTTTTATGTACCTGAGGACAACTCAGCCCTCAGTCCATCCTCCACCCCCCCAACCCCATCCTCGACTCAGGAGAACCTGTGATGGAACTGCAGGAGAAAGCCAGACTGAGGCACGCAGTTAAAGAGGTGGCAACTTTGCATAGTCTCTTGAACTTGGTGCTGCAGTGAGGCAGGGATCCAATCCCAAATATAGACCTCACAGTGACAGTAGGAATCTGCATAGCGTTGCCTGGCCACCCTTGCTGTTTCCATTAGAATGGTCACGGTCATTAAGTTTGCAGTTACCTTTATTTGAATACCTATAGAGTACTGGGGAGATGCCCAGCGTTTTGTTTGTAATTACTATAACCTCTCTGGTTACTTCTAGCTTACAAAAGAGAAAATTTTGGAAAGGGCTAAATAACTTACTGGAGCTTGTAGTTGGAGAAAGGCCTTCCTTTTCAACTAAAAAAAAAAAAAAAGTATGACTTGCCCTGCACAGGGACTCAAGCCCCTAGCACTAGCTACACAGGAGGCTACAGCAGGAGGATCTCTTGAACAAGAAGTTCCAAGCTTGCATTAGCAGTACACTGATACTTCATCCCTTTAAAAGGGAAAAAAAATGGTGTCCTATTTTTGTGGGGCTAGGTCATGCATGTCCATGTATGTGCAGGTACACATGAAGGCCAGGGTGTTCTTTCTCAGGTGGCCATCCTGTTTGGTGGAGACAGTGCCTCTCACTGGCCTGGAGTTCACTGATGAGGCTAGGTTGGCCAGTGAGTCCTAGAGATCTGCCTATTTCTGCATCCCCAGCATAGGAGTGACAAGGGCCTGCCTCCACTCCTGGCTTTTCTATATGGGTTCTAGATCTTCTCCACGCTGCTCTGACAAGCACTTTAATATCCCCAGCTTTGTTTTTATGTTTATGTGCTTGCCGAAAACATTAGGAAGATATTTTAAATAAAATAGTTCTGAATAAATTTAATAAAGATCAAGTAATTCCTCTATACTAAAAACTGTAAAGGAGGAAGAACTCCAATTTAAAAGATTGAAGCGAGTTGAGAAGTATAAATACAGATCAGCAAATATAATATGGCTAAGATTTCAATTACTAGGGCTGGAGAGATGACTCAGCTGTTAAGAGCACTGGCTGCTCCCTTAAAGGACCAGGGTTCAATTCCCAGCACCAGAAACAAGGCCCATGTATTCAGAATTAGTTGACTTTCTACAATCAACAAAAAGTAATTTTTTTCAACAGTAGAGCTAGATAATCAAAATTATATGTTAAAAAAGAAACCACATCCTCTCCCAGAACTCTTGAAGGAGAAGCAGCGAACAGTTAAACTCCCCGTTATGTCTGAGCCGCAGCAGACGGGATCCTTTGCCATCAGTAATGGGGGTCTGCTTCACGCCATGCTGCTCCAGAAGTAAATTCGCATCTTCAGCCAAGATGAGAAATCATTTTTATGCTCGAACCAAAATATTCTGCTGTGTAACCAAGCAGCTCGCAGATGTTAAAGTCGAAGTCAGAGGACTCTGGATGGACATTAGCAGTCATTAGAAGGCACATATGTCCTTGCCACTTGCGTGGTTAATACTGAGTTCTTGCAGATGCTCACGGCTGCCCTTTGACATGAATATTTGTCACGGCTGGTACTGACAAACTCAGAATGATTTCTGACCAGCCTGCCTGCTGTGCTGGCTCATCAGGACATCAACCTCTCCTCTTTCTTAATAAATCATGTAGCAAGACAGAACTTTCTTTGATTAAAACAAGTGCACAAATATAAGAAACTATAGTTTTCTTACTTTGTAGAATACTTATAATGGGAAAAAGTCAAGTTGCACTAAGTCACTTTTAATGTCTAGATGACACTGATGCTATGTGCGTGACATCTAACCTGCAGAGTAGATCTTCTCTGAAATAGTGTCCTCTTTCCCAGAATGCTGATATGATTGAGACAGTCTCCATCCTCTGGGTAAATAGTTTTCAAAATATTATGCCCTGATACTAGTGTGTTTTGTGGAGCAAGCATGTCACTGTTCAAATAGAGACTGTGGGATTGTTCCAAGATTAATCTGAAGGAGTAATTGATACTTTAGATATGTCAGTCACTAACTCTTCCTTTGGTGGAAACCATGTCTGGTGTATTAATAGTAGATATAGAAGAATTTTGCTCACATTTAATAATGTGGGAGGTTATGAATATTAAAGCTAATGTACTGGCTGGTTTTGTGAGTCAACTTGACACAAGCTGGAGTTATCATAGAGAAAGGAGCTTCAGTTGAGGAAATGCCTCCATGAGATCCAACTGTAAGGCATTTTCTCAATTAGTGATCAAGGGTAGGAGGGCCTATTGTGGGTGGTGCCATCCCTGGGCAGGTAGTTCTGAATTCTATAAGCAAGCAAGCTGAGTAAGCCAGGGGAAACAATCCAGAAAGCAGCATTCCTCCATGGCCTCTGCCTCATTATCCTGTCCTGAGTTCCTTTGGTGATGAACAGCAATGTGGAAGTGTAAGCTAAATAAACCCTTTCCTTCCCAACTTGCTTCTTGGTCATAATGTTTTGTGCAGGAATACAAACTCTGACTACGACAGCTAACATCTTGGGAGTTTTTCTGGGGGTGAGTTATTCATCCTGTGGAACTTGAGACAATGAGGGTGAGGTTTGCGTGAGTTTGATAAATCATAGAGACCTTCCTATTCTGTAGATGACCTAGTCCCTAAAGGCCTCTTTTAGGGATGAAACTGAATAATGTGAAGCCAAGTTTGGTCTTGATTCTTCCCAAAAGGAAAAGACAGGGGTCCTGTTTCTCATTACTGGGGGAAGTGGGGGTTGGGGAAATAGATAGAGATTTGAAACAGTGCTAGCTGTAGTCTGTGATTAAAACCAAATAAATAATGATAAGATATAGTCCTGAAACTAATTTTGAATAGCAAGTAAGAAAGCCAAGCTATGATTAGAATAAAATAAATTTTAGTATCTGTTATGGTATGGCTATGAAACATCTCAAATCCCAGGAGTTTAAATCTTGATCAGACCTGGTGCATTGGGGAAGTGATTGGATCATTAATGGCCCTGACTTAATCAATGCATGAGCCACTGAGAAACGCATAATTTGATGCCCTGATTGAGAGGTGGTAGACACACACACACACACACACACACACACACACACACACACATCAATTTTTTTAACAATTAAAAAAAAGAGTTTTCATGAATCAGGAAAAACAAAGACAAAACAAAATAAAAAACAACTAACTGGACCTAGACCTTGATTTTAGACTTCCAGCTTTCAGAACTCTGAGAAAATGAATTTTAGTTGTTGTCAGAAGCCATCTAGAAAGGCAAGTCCAGTGACTTTTCTGGAGATGGCCCACTGTTTTGTATGTGATGGGTGAGGTCTGAGGCAAGGTTCCAAGAGACTTCATCCCAGAATTGCTTCTTGCTACTTTCCTGTCACTATTACATAGCCTAAGGATTACTGGGAATTAGCCCATCCCATTGGGCAGATTTTCTGCAGACGGACATAAAGATGTACTCTCAACTGTGTAGAAAAACTAATGATTTCATAATTCCTAATAATGATTTTTATAGAATTTCTGAATTTATACAAGTAATTTTGAGCTTTCTATAGTATAAAAGCTGAAAATAGAGTTCTATAAACCTTCATGTGTCATGGGCTAATTGTGATCAGGGTAAACATGCCTTCTAGGTTAGCTGTGAGACCACTATCTGGCGGTTTATTACTAAAGGTCGTAAACTGGGAATGGACAGTAGATGCAAGGACAGAAAATAAAATGTTGACTAGTTTATCTATATGAAACTTCAAAACTAATGAGACACTGGGCAAATGATTTGTCTCTTGACAAAACTATGCTAATTTATCCTATAAGAATTATTGTTTTAAACTTATAATGAACTTATGGGGGACTAGTAACAGATAATGAATGTTTAGTCAGATGGAAATACATGTAAACAGATAATGAATGTGTAGCCTTAATGGAAAGACATGTAAACATTTCTGCTGTAACTATTTATCATTTTATGACATGAACAATTATTGTCTTGAACTTGCTATGAACTTATGGAATGTAAAGATGTTTAAAAAAAACCCATGTGATCCACTTTCCTGAGAAAGTATAAATATTAAGAAAGACAATAAAGAGGGAATTTAGCCCTTCTCTGCTTCATCCAGTATGCATGTGTCTCTATATGAGGGTGCAGATTTCTACAGCCTCATCCATAATGTTTTTTCCTGCATGCATGAATAAAGGTTGGTTGTAGTCTGCTCTATGGAGTTTTGTTCTATCCACCAAATATGTGTATGTAATGTGTGTGTGTGTGTGTGTGTGTGTGTGTGTGTGTGTGTGTGTATGTGTGTGTGTGTGTAGTGAAGGGAGCCTCTGTTTCTGATTCATCCTGAAAAAGTGAGTTTTAATTGCTGTGTGTGTCTCACTGATAAGTGGAGACTAGCCCAGAAACATAGAACACCCAAGATACAATTTGCAAAACACAAGAAAATCAAGAAGAGAGAAGACCAATGGGTGGATGCTTCATTCCTCCTTAGAATAGGGAACAAAATACCCATGAAAGGAGTTACAGAGACAAAGTTTGGAGTTAAGACGAAAGAATGGACTATTCAGAGACTACCCCACCCGGTGATCCATCCCATAATCAGCCACCAAACCCAGACACTATTGCACAATGCCAGAAAGATTTTGCTGAAGGGACTCTGTTATAGCTGTCTTGTCTGAGGCTATGCCAGTGCCTGGCAAATACAGAAGTGGATGCTCACAGTCATCTATAGGATGGAACACAAGGCCCCCAATGGAGAAGCTAGAGAAAGCACCCAAGGAGCTGAAGGGGTCTGCAACCCTATAGGTGGAACAACAATATGAACTAACCAGTAGCCCCAGAGCTCGTATCTCTAGCTGCATATGTAGCAGAAGATGGCCTAGTCGGCCATCACTGGGAAGAGAGACCCCTTGGTATTGCAAACTTTGTATGCCCCAGTACAGGGGAATGGCAGGGCCAAGAAGTGGGAGTGGGTGGTTAGGGGAGCATGGCAGGGGGAGGGTATAGGGAACTTTCAGGATAGCATTTGAAATGTATATAAAGAAAATATCTAATAAAAATAAATTTTAAAAATTTCTGCATGCATGACTTTCTTTTCCTTTTTCTCTGGCTCACAAAGAGTTAATGAAACTTTGAGCCTCTTGCCTGATCAGTGAGGGGCTCTCTAGAAGAACAAAGAGCTCTGGTAAACTAATTTCTTTACTTAATCTCCTGTATTAAACAGCAGGTGTTACTCTCCAGAAGTCAGAGGCTTCTGGCCACAGAATAGAGAGGAAGACTTAAGAAAGGTAAATATTACCCAAAGTAAGCAACTTTTGCTCTTGCAAAACCAAGTTTTGCCCCCTGTAATGGCAGACATTGCCCATCCCTGCCTTCCAGAGACTACTGGTGTGGTGGCCGACCTTCGGAAAGTTGTCTAAATCCCTATGGTGTTTCCTTAGTGCAGTCTCAACAAAGCAATTTATTCTGGACCCTGTTTTTTATTGGATCTCATGTTCATGGAACCAACCAATCAAGGATAGAAAATTACATCTGTACTGAATATATATAGATCTTTTTTTCCATGCCGGTTTTTTTCTAAACAGTATAGTATAAAGAATATTTACATAGCATCTACAATATACTAGTTATGTAGGTAATCCAGGAGTGATTTGAAACATACAGGAATATGTGTTGTAGCCATTTTATAATTTTATATAGGAAACTTGGGTTTTGGTATAAGAAGGGCCCTTGTAATCCATCCCTAAAGATCCTCCAGGGCAACTGCACTTCCTAATGATGGGAACTAATTTAACTAAGTAAACAACTTGGGATAGAGGAGAGACAGAACACCAGTTAATGGGTTAATTTGACCTATATCTAGTTCTTATACATTAACAAGAACATTTCACATAAAATATTTAAGATATATATTTTTGTAACAAGGAAATATAATACTTAAATGTCTCAGAATTAGGTTTCAAAAGTGACTTCAAATTACATCATTTTGATACATCTATGTCTTAAAATCATTTGGAAGATCTTAATTTTTTATAGATACCTAATTCTTAATTTCAATTAATAAGAAAAGAGAGCTGGCTAGTGGTGGCACACACCTTTAGTCTCAGCACTCAGAAAGCAGAGGCAGGGGATTTCTGTGAGTTCAAGGGCAGCCTGATCCACAAAGTGAGTTCCAGGATAGCCAGAGCTACACAAAGAAACCCTATGTTGAATACTGAGAGAGAGAGAGAAAGAGAGAGAGGCAGACAGACAGACACAGAGAGAGACAGAGAAAGGCACAGGGGGAGACAGAGAGACAGAGACAGATATTTCAGAAAGTTAGCCATATACTCTGTACTGGTTAGTTTTGTGTCAACTTGACACAGGCTGGAGTTATCACAGAGAAAGGAGCTTCAGTTGGGGAAATGCCTCCACAAGATCCAGCTGTAAGGCATTTTCTCAATTAGTGATCAAGGGGTGGGGGTGGGGGGTGGGGCTTGTGGGTGGTGCCATTTCTGGGCTGGTAGTCTTGGTTCTATAAGAGAGCAGGCTGAGCAAGCCAGGGGAAGCAAGCCAGTAAGTAACATCCCTCCATGGCCTTTGCATCAGCTCCTGCTCCTAACCTGCTTGAGTTCCAGTCCTGACTTCCTTTGGTGATGAACAGCAATGTGAAAAGTGTAAGCCAAATAAACCCTTTCCTCCCCAACTTGCTTCTTGGTCATGATGTTTGTGCAGGAATAGAAACCCTGACTAAGACATACTCTATGAAGGAAAGGAAAGTAGACTCACTTCCTAGACAGCCAAGCAGGAAGGATGCCTCTTAGAAGTAAGTCTGGTGAGTGTCTCTCTGCTTCCACACTCATCCTCAACTCCATCTGCATCCTAGCCCTTGGTTATGATTAGGAGTGTTGGGTGTTGAGTCCCGGCTCATTAGTAGCCACACAGACGTGGGTCTTCATCTACGAATCTGCTGATGAGGGCTAGAGGAGGCCGTTGTCCTGAATCTGTCACATCTCAGTCACATCAGTTTTAGACAAAGCTCTACTAGTTATGCAGCAGATAAATGTGGTTTCTATTGAAAGGTCAAGGCTGCAGTTACAGCTTGGTGTAGTCCATTTGTTTTAACTGTCTGATGAGCTTAAGGTTGCCTGGTTCCTGCATTCATCCAAGTGGAGTTGGGCTTGGAGAGCACCAATCATTAGCCTGGCTTGTGTACGCATTTCCTGTGAAAAGGCAAAATGCACATGCCAGAGAAAAATCAAGATAAAGTAGACTCACTTGTCTCTGCAAGTGAAACAAATCAGCCTACAGCAGTTGGCAAACACTCCTATCAAGTCAGAGCTCATAAATGGAGCCTCTCATGTAGAACAGGCATCAGAGACTGGGAAAAGGACAAAATAGACACTTCGAAGCCAGCAGAAGCTTGAGATATGAACAGTAGCACAGACCATCAGGCCTTGGGGTGCCATCACTTAAGCTCACATCTGATTGTCTAATTTTGTATCTTGTACTTTGACAGAATGCAGGCATGCATTCTACAGCATCACCCTCTGTGTAATGCACGAGCTAGATTCTCTCCATTTCTGGTTCAGACTGGAAGGAAGGAGATTCGAGTGGAGGTTAGTGGGGATGTGAATTGCTTCTTAGCGTGTAGGAGGCAGCTGTTGTCTCCAGAGGGAAAACTTCAGTTTGAAGATGTTTCTCATAAGGGTTTTGTTGTTGTTGTTGTTGTTGTTTATTCCCTTTCCAGTTTTCCAAATTTGAATTTCATAAACATCTGGGTGTTTTTTTCACCACTTTAGGGAATATCTACAATACTAATTTCATTTTTAAAATATTTTAAAATCATTTAGGCAGAGATCTCATCGGAGAAGCCCCGTGGAGAGGAAAATCCTGAGTTGCTAGGTGTGTTTTACTCCTTCAAGGACGAAGAAGTAATTTTTCAACTAACTGTAGAAGTTCACTTGGCTCAACCTTCTCCACCGAAGATGAGAAGACGCAAGGGCCCTGCGTCATCAGACTTTCCAAAGCTGTGTCATTTTCTGAATCCCTACAGTCCTTCTTGTGTTCCTTCTGATGCAGCGGCAGTCGTGAGTCGGGGACCTAGAACTCAACCAGTTTTAGGGACTTCCTCAAAGGTGTGATTTTTAATGAAAACTCACTCTCTGTTCTCCCTTACATAGGGGCTTTTCTGATTTGCTGGATCCCTTTCTTGCCTGGTACTAATGTTATTATTTTAATGCAAGTCAAATGTAAGGAGCACTGTTTTCAAAGCCCACCCAGACCCGTCCAGCAGCATTGAGAATGCTTCTTCAAGTGGGTAAACTTCTGCAAGTATTCGATGGCACCATGCTCACACACCTGTGTGAACACTCACCATGTCAGAAGTGTCTCTCAGTCCTGGATTATAAACTCCCGGGGGTGGGAAGCCGTGCATGAGTCCTCTCTAGAATGATCTACAGAAATGATCCTTGAACGTGTGTCCTCTCTGTAAAATTGGGTCTTAGTGTCCATAGGTTTTTCTCATCCAAAGATTCAACCAACAATGAATCAAAAATATTGTTGTGTGTGTGTGGTGGTGGTGGAGTTACATCTGCAGCAAACACATACTGACTCTTACACAATACAGTCATGACTACTTCCATAGTTCTCATAGTGTATTAGATACTTTAAGACATCCAGAGACTATTTAAAGGATACAAATGTGTGGGGGTTGTTTACGACAGCTTGCCAGCTTCCCATATCGTTTTATATAAGGATCTCATACATTGAAGGATTTTGAAGGGGAGTCTTAGAGCCAAACCCTTGCAGGTCCTTGGGGCCATCAGTATTACTAGGGCACAGCATTGTTCCTGTAGTAAACAGCTAATGTTCGATAATCCTCACCAAGTTGAACTGTCAGGGTTTCACAGAAGACAAAAACATCCTCTGGCATCTCTATTTCATGAAGATTGATCTGCAATCAAGGAGAGATAGTAACTGTGGCTGTCGTGTCTTTTGAGAGATAATTTCCTAAGTAGTACCAGACATGAGGTCTGATAGGCGGTTGCCTGTGTGATTCATGAACATTATTGAGGAAGGAGCAAGGCCACGGTCCTTGTACTCTGAAAGCTACTATGCTTTTGTTAGAGAGGCAGGTGTAGCTGAAGAACTTATTCTGGGTAACCCTTTTCTGTTTCATAGGTGAAGTGAGGATTAAAGGGGAGAAAATTAAAGCCGTTATTGGCTTAGTTGGCTTCTCTTCATAAACAGGATTTTTTTTCTTGGCTTTGCTTGCTCGATCACATTTATGAGTTATAGAAAAATAAAAATAAAAAGGCTTTGCCATGTTAGGAATAGTGTTCTGGTTTTACTATGTGTTGTCTTAGCACTGTAGGGTCTTATTCAATAACTGCTGTCTGCTGTCTGCTACGCACAAGAACTACTGGCATTGTAGCAATCATCATTATTTCTCTGCCCCTAAGCAAATTCTTTCTCCCAACTCTATTAGTAGTTTTATTCAGTATTATAATAAGTGTACCTAAAACCCACAACTTCCTACACTCTATTCTAGTTGGGGAAGAGTTCGGGGTACTGCGATGTGACGCTACTATGGGCAGTTCAACACAACTGGGGGTTTCTGGGATGTAGCATTTGTGAATTTTAGTCATTGTTGATCTAGTTCCCTGTTTCTTGCAGCTGAATGGCTAGCTGATAATACAACATAGGAAAGCCTACTTGTGGTTGAAGTGTGGCTATTATCTGTCAAAGGAATGCCAGGGCTTAAACACTGATGTATCATATCCTGAGCCTTTATTTCTATACCAGTGGGTGGAAGACTAGAAAGAATGGAGGAAACACACCTTGCTCTATTTCAGGGAAGGAAGAGGATTATGAGCCCACATTATTGCCATGAGGTATGAGGTAAGATATGGGTGCTGGCACTGAGGGAGCTGGTGTCTGAGGAATCCCACTGGAACCTGTGTTCTGTGAAGGGATCCAGGAGGGGCTTTTAAGAGCTAGTTTTCCAATGTTATCACACTTCTAAATAACACTCTGATGCTTAGAGTCAAGACAGCCCAGTTCCACCCTGAGAACACAGCCATTCTACTGCCTTACGGGACATGTGACCCAGGGTAAGAATTTCCTTGTTAATAAGCACATTATAGACAAGATCCAAAATCAGTCAGTAGAGGAGATATCTTTGTGGTTTAAGGAAGAGAGATGATGCTAAATGAATTGAAATAAAGATTTACAATTGCTTTTGAGATAGATAGATAGATAGATAGATAGATAGATAGATAGATGATAGATAGATAGATAGATAGATAGATAGATAGATAGATAGATAGATAGATAGAACCCTATAGTGTAGACTGCCTCAAACTTGCTGTGTAGCCAAGGAGATGACCTTGAACTTCTATCCTTCCTCCACCTCCCGAGTGTTAGAATTACAGGTGCACATACCACCTTTCTTGATTTATGCAATGCTAGGCACTGAACCCAGGGTATCCCACAGGCTAGGCAAACACTATGTAGAGTCATGTCTCCAGCCCTGCAAGTGCACTTTTCTGCTCCCTTTCTAGAGGTGTCCTTGCCCTTAGAACAACTCTTTTATGCAAGGTATTGTGATACTTATTCACCTTTGCTGGGAAGAGTGAAGGTTCTAGCACTGGTCCTGTGTAACCTTAGCCAGACATCCCTCTATAGGAAGGGACACCGGCTGAAGAACAAAGAGACAACAAAGGGCCCTCCAGCTGCTCCAAGGGGTGTTCTGGGTGGCAAACAGCTGCTTCCGGAAGTGTCACTTCACAGCCTCTCAGCGGAAATGTCTACTGGCTCAGTCAGGATGGAAGATCTTTCCAATTAGGCAAGTTGATGTAAAGACACAAGGTGGGAGTTGGCGCAGCTTCCTGAAGGAGCCCACCTCAGTTGGCAGCTGAGTTCATCTGACTGCAAGGACACCCTAGTGTGGTGCGCTTGTCACGGATGTGGGACCATGTGCCTGGGATGGGTCCTGTTCATTTAATTCTGAATGATGTCATTTCTAGTACTGGGTTAACTTTCCCAAACTAGTACTGATGGAGGGTATAAATATTCCCAGGCAGGGGTGTGGGGGTGTGTGGGAAGGTATGTTTCTCTACATACACACTCATATGCCTTCATGCTTGGAGGGGGTGGGGCAAGAGTGGGGAAAGGGAGAAACAAAGACTATCCTCCCTGGAGTCGGCTATGGTTGCAACTGCCTGACTCAGGTTGGGTGGATTTTCTATGTTCACACAGTCATATTCTATGAATCCTTGCCTATGTCTTAATCCCTCCCTAAAAGGCCACACACCCTGTCAGATTAGACCTACCTAAGCGACCTCCTCATTTAATTTAATTGCTTACCTCTTTAAAGATCTTTTTTTCTAGAGTCACATCGGAGAATAGGACTTTGAGGTATTCATTCTGAGATTATGACATCTCTGAATAACTGTGCTTCCAACACTGGCTCAGATATAAGGAACAGAACTGAGGGCCAGTCTGCAAGATGTCTGTGTAGGTAAAAAGCGCTTGCAGCACAAGGGTGATGACCCGAGTTCAATCCCCAGGTCTGACCCTGGAAGGAACTAACTGACTGACTCCTGAACAATTGTTCTTTGACCTGCACACCTGCACAGTGTCAAGTGTGCTCTCACTCTCATGTGTGTACACACACACACACACACACTAAACTTAAAGATAAACACATATCAAGAAACCATATAGAAAGATTGAGAAGAAATGACAGTTGAGTTTTATGAAGCAGACTCAGTTTAAAGAACAAATTGATTTAGAAGGCTTTTTTCTATCCATCACTTGAGGGGAGGGACTAAAATAAAAAGTGAGTCTTATGAAAGGGATGCAGGGTAAAGAACAGGGTGGTGTAAAGAGCTGTTTTCTCTGTCCATCACCTGCCTACCGGGTCTCAGCCAATGCATCTTGCCAAGGCCAGTGACTCAGCAGAGCATGCAGTCAGCAGCTCCTGGATGACAGTCTCCAAGCAGGGACTCTGGGTCTGTCAGCTCTGAGAAACAGAGTAACCATAATGAGCCATCATGACTTGGCTCTTGCTATTTCCCTCTGGAAATGCATGTCCACTACAGCGTGTCTTTTCTGTAGACTCATGCCTTGCTTCACTGTTACAAAACAGCGCAGTAAGGGACTATTAGCCAGGCCTTCCACCCACACCATTCTCAATCCTGTTTTCTTGTCTGACCACAGTGAGAAGGGTTGGATGGCTCCAAGCCCTGACGGTTGCAACTTGGAGCAGGTACACAGAGGTGTGCTTGCTTTGCAGTATGTTTAAACTAAAGCACACGTTTTTCTTTTTCACCCAGAAATGCAGGTGATGGACCCCTACTACAGAGAAAGCTCGGAGCAACCTACCCCAGCCTCTGGGGATAGGGGATGGAGGTGGGGATGCAGATATCGGAAGCAGTTAGTCTCCCTCATTATTGAAAAGCACCGGGTTGCCATTAGATGGAGCTCAATGAAAGAAAGAGCAGAAGATGCGGGATTTTTTGTGCACTAGAAAGAGGTTTTCCTAGAAAACCTAGTCTTTCGGAACAGTTAAAGGGGTATAGTCCGTCCTTTTGTGTGATTTCACAGAGTAAACTTTGTCACTCTGTGTTATAGCGCAAAGCTTTAAATGCTGACTGTCAAGTGAAGCAAAACTTGAAAGAGTGTGCTCAAAGGCCCTAGGAAGGGATAGGAAAACCCATTAGGATGATCCAGTTCATTTTGTGTGAGAGTTCAGAGAGTACAAGCAAACTCAACTCTCTGCATAATTCATGTAGGGAGGTCTGTCTAGTTTGCTTCCTTGTTCTTGCTCCTCAAACACTCCCATCGTAAACATTAGTGTTGGAAGTCTATAGTCTGGATTTGTACAATGATGGGATAGGAGCTGAGCCTGGTTAGAGCACACAGCCTTGTGCTCTCGTACTCAGTGGCTGGAATAAAATTGGAATATGTAGGCTGGAGCTCGAGGAAGAGCTTGGAGGTAGAGTCCTTCACCTAGTGTGCATGGGGATCTATAGCAACACACACACACACACACACACACACACACCTACAGAGAGAGAGAGAGACAGAGACAGAGACAGAAAGACAGGGATCAGAGAGAGAAATGGAGACAGATGATAATTCAAAGAGCCTGTTGTTTGGTGAGACCAGGGTGGATGTTGATAATGTCTGGATTTGGTAAAGGGCAGTGCTACTAAGAAAGGCAGTGCTGTAGCTTTGCATTTCTGTAATGTTTTGCAGGGTTCACGATCTCATTTGCTGGTCACTGCAGCCAGGTGAGAGAACCAGGCTAATTATCTCCCGCCACATCTCAGAGATAAGCAAGCTGAAGCTGCAAATACTTAAGTGATTTTACAAAGGTCACAGGAAGTTGTTAGTGTGGGGCCTGAGCTTTGGTCTTTTGACCCTAAGTCTTCAGACCCCTGAGCTAAGTGTTCTTCCAACATCTTGAGTTGGGGAGAGCAGAGCTTCTGAAGAGAACAATGGTGTGTATTTAGCCCCCGTGTTTTGGGTCTTAGCACTATTGACCACGTGGGCCTGGGCTTCTTCTTGCATAGCTGATCTTTGGTAGAGTCTCTGGCCTCAGTTCACAGTATTGACAGTAGCATATCTTAGGCTATGCCATCTGAAAACAGCTCCAACCATCTCTTCCCTGAAAGATGTTGTTCCTCTGACTGAAAATTGGTGACTCACTCTTTTTACCACGGTGAATTGCCAAGTCTTGTGGAGATATAATATGTATTCTGGCTGTTGCTGAGAAAAACTGCCCAAAGAATGAATTCAAACTGAAGGTGAAAGCCAAGGACGTTGCTGTGTTAGATTTGAAATGGTGCCTAATAAGACAGAGGAGAATCCTATGGTAACTGGCCTTGTGGTGGATGTGGATGTGGGGTGGTTGATAGGGAGACAAGGAAAAGGCAGAGGCAGAGAATGCCTGTGAGAAGCCGGAGCTTGAGAACCTTGGAACTGAGTCTATTTCTATCCTTGCTACTAACCGAGCAGTAAGACCTTTGGCAGGTCACTATATTTTTCTGGACATAGAGTCCTCATTCATAAAATAAGGAGGTTGGGATCTCTTGCCAGAGTAGGTGCCTCGCAACTATATATTTATGTATGCATATGTGATACCTAGTGGAGAACTTTGGGATTATTAGTCTCACACGTTCCTGAATCTAAGTCCAAACAACCTCAAATCAGACATGTTAGTAATTCCACAGCAAAATGCATAGACAGAAAAGGATAATTAGCATCTTTGCATCATGGGGTTGGATTTTGTTGAAAAGTGGGGTGTTGCAAGGGCAAATAGAAAACCTTTTTGGTTTTCACACACTAGGCTTCAAACCTATAGAAGTTGTACTGTTATAGTTATTCAGTTTCACCATTAATAATTGATTAACAAACACTAGTACTAAAACCTGAAGTCCATTACACCAAGGGTACACGTTTAGAACTGTCTGGAAGGTAGAGTTTCATTAACAAATAGAATATCTACTCCTAATATTTACTTCCTTGGTTCTTAAATGTCAAAGCTGCCACAGTTCTCAGATCTTGATTTTTTTTAATCCTATTATCTCATCATTATGCAAAAATTTGTATATGGGGAGAGTGTGGGTGCATTTTGTGAAATCCTTTTCATTTTAATAATAATAATAAATATAATAAATTTCATGAGCTGTCACCTTGCATGTAGTAATGAAATGTTAATTTATCAAGCTATATCTAAGTCATGGGATTCTAGTGAGTAAAATGTTGGGTTTTATGAGAGTCAAACCAGCCTGTACTTTGGGGAAAGGAAAGGAAACACAAGTCAGCAAGTACTGTTCACAAGACAGTGCTGTGGGGCTGCCAGAAGCTCCTGGCTCCTGGCTAGCACACGTATCATTGGTTTGGAGGCAGTCTGACTCCTGTGCAGCTCGGTTCTCAAAAGTGCTATAAATAGCTGCCAAGCAAGCGCTTTCCTCCACTCCATCAGCACTTCCTGTTGTCCACTGATCATGCTGTGCAGAAGAACACAGTGCTAAATATGCCAAATAGGACAGACGTGCTCACTGCAGTGAAAGGTGACTGCAATTAGAGCCAAACCGTCCATTGGTAAAGAGTTGAGACCAAAATATGCTTGCCTCACTCCATGTGTATGAAGCTGTGGGTGAACCTTCAGAGAGCTGAAGTCTCTTGGAGAGACCAAGAGATGGACTGGGTGAGGGGCTGAGGAAGAACAAAGGGGAAGAGAAGAGTTGGTGAACGGGGGTTGGTTATTGGTTTAAGAAATTGTCTATGAAATATCCAGCCATTTGGTTGTCTATTTTGTGTTATTACACACTCAAAAATGGTGCAACCACCTTATTATATAAATATCAAATACTGGGATAGGTATTAGGAGTATGGAGAGAACCAAGACATTTGAAACATACAGCTTAGTGGTATTTTTTTTTAATATTGAAATTTTTAATGTAAAAAAGACTAAGTCAATTTTTTTTTGTTTTTTGTTTTTTTGAGACAGGGTTTCTCTATATAGCCCTGGCTGACCTGGAACTCACTCTTAAAGATTAAAGGCGTGCGCCACCACTCCCGGCCTAAGTCAATTTTTTTTTTAAAGATTTATTTATTTTATATATGTGAGTACACTGTCAATGTCGTCAGACACACCAGAAGAGGGCATTGGATCTCATTACAGATGGTTGTGAGCCACCCATGTGGTTGCTGGGAATTGATCTCAGAACCTCTGGAAGAACAGTCAGTGCTCTTAACCACTGAGCCATCTCCCCAGCCTAAGTCAAATTTTTAAAGCAAACATGCCATCCATAACAATATGGCACCATTTCCATAATCAATGCCCATAAAATGGCATCAGTACAAAAATCTAAGCAAAGACCGTAGAGTAGTAATTAGAGTGTCAGGTAACATTGGTTTTAAGAAGAAGCTTTAACAGGTAAAAAAAAAGGAGGAGCATAGGCTATAAATGTAAGTATGCAATTCAAATTTACAAATTATAAAAATTCCCCATTCTTATATCTGGTTTCTTTTGAATGGCTAAATTTTAGCCTAATCTTTTTCCCATCAACAGGCCAATTGGACAAACTCATTTACCTGAATTTACATGTAAGTAATGTAGAAAAACTGAAGACATTATTCAGATGAGTAAATTCTATTCGTTTTCATCATCTCTGTGATCAGGTTGCAAAGGACAGCTTTTCTCTTTGCTTTTCCTAAGCCACTGCTTCTTCAGGAATCTGGTTCTCCTTTTTAGAATCTTTAGGGGACAGCCTGAAGAATTCCCCGATGCCTTTTTGCCACTTGGGAGTTGGGCGCACACAGACTGGGTTCCCTCCTGCATACTTATTTTCAGCTTTTCTCGACGAACTTGAAGAATTGGTGACAAAGGTGGAGGAGCCAAGCACCTTCCTAGGGGCTTGAGAAGCCACCGCTTTTCTGTAGGCTCCTGGGACATAGTTTGCTTTGGTCTGCACCATGTTCACACAGGAAGAGACAACTTTCACCGACACCCCAATTGCAGATGTCTCAATTAGAGAAGAACTCCCAGCTTAGTGGTATTAACAGATAATGAGCAAGTAAGGGAAAGCCATCTAATGTCAGAAAATGATCAATACTCCAAAAGGAACCAGCTACACAATAACCTAGTATTTGCCCTGCTTAGTTTTCACTGTCAACTTGACACAACCAATAGTTATCTGAGAGGAGAGAGCCTTGTCTGGAAATTGCCTAGGTGAGATTGGTCTGTGAGCGTATCTGGGAGGGGATTGTCTTGACTATGAGTTGGACCAAGAGGGCCAGTCCACAATGGGCAGTACCACAGGCTGATGGTCTGTGCTGCATAAGAAAACTCAGAGAGCCAGAGAGTAGTCAGCAGACAGGGCTCCTTAAACAGTTCCTGCCTCCAGGTTCCTGCCTTGAATTCCTGCCCAAACCTCACACCAGGACAAATTCTGACCTGTAAACCAAATAAACCCTTTCTACTGAGAGCCGCTTCGGATCGGAGTGTTTCATCAGAGCAGCAGAAAGAAAAGCAGAAGAGCATTCAATTTGTGTCAAATGCTTTTGAAGAGATTTAATATTCATATGTATACAGAAACCCACAAACGTCATTTTGCTAGAGAGAATAGCATTCACAGTGATGTCAGATAAATCCCACCTTAACCTACCCATGTTGGACAGAATAATAAAGACTGACATTATATTTCCTTCCAACCCTTATCCTACATGTTGCAAAATTCTAATCTCTCTCCTCATGCAGACATCTTATGTTTTGGTTTGGTTTGGAGTTTTTGGGCCAGGTTGAGATGAAGAATTAGCACTGCATCTAGAAAGCTATGCATGGATACAATGTTTGTGTCTTTTAAAGACAATTTTTACTTTGCTTTGTCATGTGTATTATTCTTAAAGGTATCCACTATTTGTTTCAAGTAGAAAAATGAAAAATGAAGGGGACTTTAGATGTGCATATACATGCATGTATGATGCTTAGTTACCCTCCTGTTAAACACGTTAGGCTTCACATGACTATTCCAACATGTGTCATCCTGTTAAGACTGCACTGCCAAGGTCAGCTGAGTGGTTATAGTGTTCTCGGCAAGAGATGAGCCAGATAATACAATTCTAAATGTAGCAATTTTAATAACAATGAACATTTATCTTGCTTTGCATAGGGAGTATACTGGCTAGTTTTATGTCAACTTGACACAGGCTGGAGTTATCACAGAGAAAGGAGCTTTAGTTGGGGAAATGCCTCCATGAGATCCAGCTGTAAGGCATTTTCTCAATTAGTGATCAAGGCAGGAGGTCCCCTTGTGGGTGGGACCATCTCTGGGCTGGTAGTCTTGTTTCTGTAAGAGAGCAGGCTGGGCAAGTCAGGGGAAGCAAGCCAGTAAAGAACATCCCTCTGCATCAGCTCTGGCATCCTGACCTGCTTGAATTCCAGTCCTGACTTCCTTTGGTGATAAACAGCAATGTGGAAAATGTAAGCTGAATAAACCCTTTCCTCCCCAACTTGCGTCTTGGTCATGATGTTTGTGCAGGAATAGAAACCCTGACTAAGACAGGGAGTAACTTAATTTCTGCCTTTCTTAGTGTTTCTATTGTTGCAATGAAAAACCCTGACATAAAACAAGCTGGGGAGGAAAAGGTTTCTTTGTATTATACATCCACATTGTAGTGCATCATTGAAGGAAGTCAGGACAGGACCTCAAACAGTCAGGACACTGGAGGCAGGAGATAATGCAGAGACCACAGAGGAGTGCTATATACTGGCTTGCTCATCACGGCTTACTCAGCCTGCTTTCTTATAAACCTAAGACTTCTAGCCCAAGGATGGCACCACCCACTGTGGGTTGGGCCCTCCCCTATCAGTCACTAACTAGAAAATACCCTGTAGTTATAGAGGCATTTCTCAATCAAGGTTCCATCCTTTCATATGATTCTAGCTCGTGTCAAGCTGACATAAAACTAATCAGCACAGGGGTGATTTTGTTTTAGCATCACAAATGAAACTGCAGTAATAGTCTTCGAGGGCTGCAGTCATCTATATGGATCTAAAGAACTGGCTATCAGCACATGGTGGGTGATGTTTGAAGTGACTTCTAGTTGGAATTCCATCCGTCCACCCTACCCTTCATGCTGTCAGTGGGCTGTGCTGGATTATCACAATACACACCCTGATCTGGTGCCCTCAGGCCAACAGACACAATGACCAAGTATGGGCCACTCCTTTACAATTTTCCTTGTCTACTGGGAGTAGAAGAAGGATGACAGCTTCCATGACTGTCATTCTCAGTGTAGGAATATGAAGCAGGAATCAGTATGGCCATTTTTCTGAATAAGGAACCTGGGAACCAAAGATAGTCTTCAAAAGCAAGTTAGCGTTCAAACTCAGATCTCTGAATGTAAGTCAGTCTTCCTTCTTACTACTCTGTTGATCTATACAGTAAAAGAAAACATTAAAATAGTACCCTAAGGAGAGATTGGAACCAGACAAGAGTGGCTGTCAAGGAGAAAGAAACAAGCGATATATTAACGTTGAGAAGAGGAGTAACTAGAAGCATGCACATCGAAAGGTTTAGGGGCCTTTATTTGGAGGGACATTTGAATGACAGTTAAGACAGTAACCACACAGATGAAATGGTGTTGACTATAAAGCCACACAGCTCGATGGCAATTGTTGAAGTAAACATAGTGACATGGCACAGTGGGGTTATTTGATGGTTATAAAGAGAGACTGACAAAGGATATTTTTATTCTTTTGAGACTATGTAAGAGCACAGACCCTGCTCTAGAAATTTTTAAGTAGGTTAAGGAGGGGTTATCAGGTCTTAGGTGACCCTAAAAAATCATTAGGAGACATAGAAATTAGCTTCCACATTCACGGAAGAGTAACTGAGACTTGGGGTAGACTGACCATGGACAGGACTTGAAGAACATAGAGATGTCATTTAAATCATGTCTGTTGGAACCCAGTGTGCACATGCTCGCTCCCATATTAGCTGCCAGCAGGTAACAGTCTAAAGGGTTCTTTCTTTCCTGACTGCATATTGTTAAGTGTGCTAAAAACCTCTTTTTATTTATTTGATGATCCTCCAAAATCTACACACACATGCACACACACAGACACACAGACACACACACACACACACACACAATGCTTCCTGTCCTATGACTCCACAGGCAAACATCGCAACCTGCCAGGCTTGGCTCATTCCTTCTGTTCATCCTTCTTATCTGATCCATTTGCTCATCCTGGCCATCCTAATGGTCGTCATTTCCATGCCATCTCCTTAGCTCCCTGCTCAAAGGAACCACCCACTGCAAGGCCATGGTAGTTTGACGTAATCTCTAAAATAGCCTGCAGTGATACCTACCTGCTGATACTTAACCTTGTGGAAATCCATCTCTTTGAGTGTGGGGCGCTATAGCAACCCACTTGAAATAATTAACATGGACCATCTGCAATGGGGTATCACTTCTAAAAAAGACAGGACAAGACCCTGCTTTCTTATTCTCTCTGCAGGAGGTCATATGCCATATGAGGTCTTGCACTGAGAGAAGGTTCTGCGACAAGGAGCTGAGGGAGGCCTCTGGCAAATGGCCACTGTCAAACTTGGAGTCTCCAGTCTGGTTTCAACCCTTGAGAAGCTGAATTCCATCAGTAGCCATACTCACATCTGGCCCCTCAGGAGCAAATGCTTGTTGAAACAGCTGTATTTTTTTTTTCAGCAATAGATAACTTCTGGGAATATGGTTGTTTGTGTCATTTCTGTTTCGAAAAGCCTTTAATGACTCTCATTTGCCTCCAGAAGATAGCTAAGCTTCTCTGTCTGGCATGGGGACACTTTATCTTCACGTTCCAGCATGACAGTTAATAATTAATTGAGGATTACTTGATCGTTGAAGGCAGCAGTGTGTAATTCAGATATCAACTGATGCCACATTGTCCTTAAGGGCTAAAGAAAATTGGTACCAACATCCAATACACACTCTGTGGAAAATCCAACATCCTCCCGAGATATTGCTTTCCTGGTGGATTTAAACACTCAGACTCACATCTGGCATTATTTTGCTTCTGCTCCGTTAACTCAGCACACGGATTCTCTCCCCCATAGATGCCACACTGTTTTTCAACTGTTAACTCAATCCCTTTTCCAGATACACACACACACACACACACACACATACACACACACACACACACACACACACACACACCACTGTACAATACTACTGTATAAAGGAAATTTCATAAAATTTTAAGGATTTCTTATACAGCTCAAATAACTTAAGTTGAATATTAGATATCACTATTAATTTTAATTGGGAACGTGGGAAACTATTGTGTACGTTTGTTGTCATTAACATTTGTACAGAGAAACATTAACAAGGCATCATAGAAACTCTCTATAAAGGAGAGACAAATTAAATGGGAAAGTGGACTCTGGCCTTCTATTCCATTCCATTTTGACTTAGAAAAATGTATTTTCCTTCCAGAAAGTAAAAAGTAAAGCTTTTTAAAAAGAAAACAATCTCAGATTCTTCCATTGGGAGCCTCCTACTGAACTCACACACCAGTGACTCTGACTCCTCCCCACAGCACTCTAAGTTCTCCCCACTGTATTTGTCCAAAGCTGAGTTTTTTCCGGTTTCAAATCCATACTCAATTCATTCACAATTCAGTTAATCTCTGCCTCTGTCTCTCTGTCTCTCTCTTGGCTAATATTTATTTTTTATTTATGTGTTTTATGTGTTTGTGTGTGAATCTGTGTATGCTGGTGCATGCTGGTGTCTGTGGAGGCCAGAAGAGGGCATTGGATCCACCTAATATGGGTTCTGGGAAACAAACTTGGGTCTTCTGTAAGAGCAGCAAGTGCTCTTATCTGATAGTTGGGATATCTACCCGGCCTACTTAACTCTCTTTCTGACCTATTTTGAATTCAGCTGTATGTCCACCTTCGCTCATTAAAGATTCACAAATGTGGTCGTATAACGGAAGTACACAGAAAATCCTAAAAACGATGCTGTCCAGTTACTTGTTCCTGTTCTATCTTCCAATCTCCAGGATGCAGAAAAAGAGGGCGCTCCTGGATAACACAGAGAAGGGAGTGGACAAAAAACATCAGGCGAAGCTAAAAAATCATCATCAAAGAAGATCATGCTTAGTACACAGCTTTGCTTTAAAACCAACCTGACTGTACCCAGTGGTCTTCCGACATCTGTATTAAGTGGGAAAGATAACCAAAATTAAATGACTTTAATTGGAACAAGTTATTTAAGTGATTTCCTTTCAATTCCATAGTGGAACTTTAAAGCAATGCCAATTTTTTTTAATTTAAGAAGATTAAGTTGTAATAATAATATAGGCACTTCCTGCCAGTATATAAATGGTTAATAAACATATGAAAAGAAATAGAATTTCTTCAGGAAACTATCAATTTGAATCATGATTCTATTAATACATTTAATTACTAAAATGTGACAGGCAATACCAAGTGCTGACAAGGTTGTAGACAAAACCAGGTAGAAGTATTTCAGGAACTTCTGGTACAAGGACTCAAGGGGACATTTAGTATTCTGTTATAGCTTAGCCTCTGCATCTCATGAACATCATTTGATTGAGCTGTGCTGAATCAAACATATATGTATGCATGTCCCAAAATCTGGAAGATTGCCAAAATGTCCATCGGTAGTAGAATAGGTAAATTGTAGACTGTATGCCATAGACTCTTATACAGAAACAACAGTAAATATACTAAGTAAAGAAGCCATACAGGAAGGAATTATCTTATAATCCCATTTCCACAAAACAAAAAATTAGCCAACTTCTAAGATCTGAGAAGAGTAAATATTGGTTGACTTTGGGAAATGGATGGTATATGAGCTCACTCATTTCTCTAACAAATACCATATAAAAGGAACCTAGGTAAGGAAGGGTGGATTGTGGCTCACAGGTACAGCTCATCAGGGTGGGGAAGTTACAAGACAAGCTGTGTAGTCAAGGGTAGCATTGTGTTTGCAGTCAGGAATCAGAAACACGTGGATTCTGATGCCCGCCAGGCCTCTTCCTATCTCCCTCTGGAAATGCCTCCCAGGCAGGCCCTCAGGTAGTCTCCTGGGAGATTCTAAATACCACCAGGTCACAGTTAAGACTGGCTATCAGATGGGGACAGAAGGAAGGGTTAAAAGAGATCCCTGCACTCCAGATCTGTTTCTTATTGTAAACATTTGGCTTCATGAAAGTATTCTCCCTCAGGAGACTTTTCATACTATATTTAACATTTAGGTACTTTTCTTTAGATGCATACACAAAGTATACTCCACTAAAATTCCCGAATACTTTATCAGCAAGCTTATTTTTAACCATTTGTTATGATCTGACACTTGTGTCCCTTCAAAACTCACAGTGAAATTTATTCCTCCATAGAAGGGTAATAAAAGATGAAACCTCTGGGCAGTGATTCTCTGTGAGGGTTCTGCCTTTATGACTGGCATTAACAATGGATTTAGAGAGCTGTCTGTCCTCTGTTGTGTAAAGACACAACATTTGTGCCCTTTTCATCTTCCTGCCATCATGAAGGCAAAGAAAAAACATTAGAAGACACTGACTCTGTTAGTGTCAGGCAAGATGAGCCTGGTGGTGTAATAGTGGCGTGACTGTGATGGCAGCAACCAACTGCTTTCTGGTCAAATTTGAGGCCACTCCATAGAAGGGAATTCATAACTATACTATAAATCTGATGAAAAAGAGTATGAAGGGACCATGGGCCCTAGGAAGGAATTGTTCTGCTCATATTGCCAAACTCCCTTTCAAATATTTATGTTATTATCATAGATTCTCGAAACTTTCAACCTTGGTCAAAGATTTTTCTTTATTGCAGTGAGCAACAGTTAATACAGACCCATATCTGGCCAAAGTACTGAGAATAAATGACTTTTGAGCCCTAAATGGAATACAAATATCAACCCACCCCACCCATCTAAGATTCAGAGAATATCGTGGGAGACAGGACAGAAAGGTTATAAAAGCCAGAGGATGAGGAAGCATGCTGCGACATCCTAGCTTCTGGACATGGCATGGCCATTGTGCTCAGGAACTCACTGTAACTGTGAACATTTCCAGAAGATCAAGCCAGCGCGGAAGGGAGCTGTGCCTCCTCTCTTCTGCTTTCCACCAGACTTTTCCTTATCTCTTTCAGCACAAGCCTTGGCTTCAAGGTTACATTTTTTGATGCTTTTTTTCTTTTCTCCCCAAACTGTATATTCCATATTTCTTTTTTCCAGGCTTGCTCATTTTCATTGTAGACCTGTATATGAGTGATTCCTAGTAACCACACGACAGAGCCAGTACTAGGCTATCTTAAAATCTCCTCTGCTAACAAAGTAATAATAATAAAAAAAAAAGTCTGTAGCTCAGTTGCTAATATTGCTTCTCTGGGAAGCCGCTTGAGTTGGGTTTGCATAGTCAGCATTGCTCTCAGCTCCTACTAGGGTGGCCCTGTCAAAACCTGCTCACAGTATCCAACCACTTTCCTAGTCCAAACTTCCAAAGTCTTCCACATTCCTCCAAAAAAAAACCGACCAAGCCTGTCACAGAAATAGCCTACCCTCTGGTGCCAGCTTCTGTCTTAGTTACTGTTTTTATTATAGTGATAAGACTTCAAGACAGAGGCAATTTATAAAAGAAAAAAATAATAATTTGGAGGCATTTAATTTGGAACTCACAGTTCCAGGGGATTTCCAGTCCATGGCATCACAGCAGGGAGTCTGGCAGCAGGTGGGCAGATATGGCACTGGAACAGTAACAGAGAGTTTACATCTTGATCCACAAGTCTGAGACATCTCAAAGCCCACCCACCCCCAGTGACACAACAAAGCCACACCTCCTAATCCTTCCCAAACAGCTCTACCACCTAAGGAGCAAGTATTCAGATATGTGAGCCTATGTGGGCTGTTCTCTCTCAAACCACCACAGCATCTCACCTCCATCACCCTACCTTCCATAGGCAGACATCTTCAAGCACTCTCTCATCTCATGCCTTACCCTTTGTCTCAGCAGCTACTTACGCACTGAGAGCACCTCTCCCTGTAGCAAACCCTCCTTCTGGGAGTTGTCTGTTATTCCCCTAAAATTAGTTAATCCATGGGTGATATAAGTCTCCAGTCTCAACAATGACTCTCTGCCTTGTACTTCAGTTGTGTTTTTTCTTTTATCCTAATTATTATGCTCTTGTGAGAGATATGAACTTTTCTAATGTAAATGAGCTTAGTCTGTCAGAGACACAAATGTGTTAACAGTGTTACTATTGGAGCTGGGGCGATGTGTCCATGGCTAAGTGCTTGCCATTCAACAATGGAGATCTGAGTTTGAATACTCAGAATCTATGTAAAATTGAGTGCAGTAGCAGTGTGCATCTGTAATCTTAGTAGTCAGGGGACAAGATGGGAGGTTAAGACAGAAGAGAGAAGTTTGAGAGCTAGTTAGCCTGGCAAACACAGTGGTCAGCAACAGAAGACCATGTTTCAAACAAGTAGAAAGTAGCCATACCCAGAGTTACCCTCCAACTTCCATACACTCTTAGTTAGTGTATGTTACCGTTATCCACACATATGATTGTGTTCATGTGCACACACGTACACACATGTATCACAAATTCACACAGATTTTTGGAATGTGCCACAAAAAAATTTTAACATAGGAATTTACTTAAAATATCTACAGCTATGCCAGGGCCTAGCAAACACATAAGTGGATGCTCACAGTCAGCTATTGGATGGATCACAGGGCCCCTAATGGAGGAGCTAGAGAAAGTACCCAAGGAGCTAAAGGGATCTGCAACTCTATAGGTGGAACAAAAATATGAACTAACCAGTACCCCGGAGCTCTTGACTCTAGCTGCATATGTATCAAAAGATGACCTAGTCTGCCATCACTGGAAAGAGAGGCCCATTGGACATGCAAACTTTATATGCCTCAGTACAGGGGAACGCCAGGGCCAAAAAGTGGGAGTGGGTGGGTAGGGGAGTTGGGGGGAAGGTATGAGGGACTTTTGGGATAGCATTGGAAATGTAAATGATGAAAATACCTAATAAAAATATATAAAAAATATCTACAGCTCAATATGCTCCTGCATTAGTTTGACATGAAACAACTAAATAAATTGTGGATAATAATCACCATTGGGATGGGGCTCTAATCTAGAGAGCTGGTCAGACAATGTATGTGTTGCTGTCTTTCTAAGTAGGGCAGGCGAATGCAGCAAGCGAGCAGCTGACTGCTCTCCCCCTTTGGTCTTTATTCTCCTTTCTGGTCCCCTGGGTGTAACAAATGTAAAAGAAAGTCTTGGCAGTTATAGATAGACCGGGAGAACGGTCTCCAGGGAGGGCTCAGTTAACCTTCATTAGTCGCTAACTAGTGCTTGCAGGTTATTTCTAAATTAGGTTCCTCGGACTAGCAGCTCTCAATCTTTCCATGCGGAGTGACTGTTCTTGCTCATGTGAGTAATCCCTTAGGAAGCCGCAGCCGTGATGATCCACACGGGGGTGAGAACTAATCTCAAGACCGGAGGGGTTTTCAGGGAAATGGATTTTTTTTTTAATGTCATTTTTCAGCTAGGGATATAAAGTAATGGTGTAGGGTATCAGCCAATTAAAAAATCTTTCAAATTAGAATCAAACAAAATGCTTTCCAAAAAAGCCAGGGGTTGTGGGTATGGAAATCATGACCGTCAGCCATCAGGCGTAAAGATGGAGGTAAACTGAGAATCTCCTTCCCTGCTTCTCTCAGATTTCACTGCCTAGAAAAGCAAATGTCAGGCTGCTTGGTCCAGACATAGCTTCTCTAGTTCACAGGACCAGACCTTTCAGGGAATCATTCCACTGCTGACAGAAGTGAAGGACATGCTTTGCTAAATTTGTAGAAAGATACCTACCTCGATGTCACATTCAATCCTCCTAGAGAACAACTTAAAAATATGAATTCAAGGGGCTGGAGAGATGGCTCAGCAGTTAAGAGCACTGGCTGCTCTTCCAGAGGGCCTGGGTTCAATTCCCAGCACCTACATGGCAGCTCACAACTGTCTATAACTCCAGTTCCAGGGGATGTGATGTCCACATACAGACATATATCCAGGCCTAGCCCCAATGCGTATTAAAATAAATGAGTCTTTAAAAAATATAAATTCAAAGTGTTTAAGTGTGCCTATCTTGAAAAATAGTGTATCTTGAAAGTTAAGGGTAAAAACTCAGCTGATCTGTGGCAAAATGCATCTATTTGGACCAGCAAGATAGCCTGGTGGTTCAAAGCATTTGCCTCACATCCCTGAAAACCTGAGCTTGGTCTCTGGAACTCAAACCTACTTAATACTTAGTATTGATAAGCTTCATAGTTTCAATCCATTGAGTTTAGTTCAATAAAGTAAGTGCTTGTGTCCAGCAGAAGCAAAGCAAGTGAAGGTTCCAATACACAATGGTCACCTGTCGCTGGAGTGCTCTGGGATGGCCCTTGGCAGAGGGTACTGTGGCTATGTGGAGAGAAATCTTGAGGAGACTTGGAGGAAGCATCAGCAACTCTAAAATAAGAAATACGAGCATAAAATCTTCAGGCCAGGAAAGAGTTTAGGGATCTGAATTCCAACCAACCAGTTTCTCCTGACATATAAACTATGATTTACTGCAGGATCCTTTTGGCATAGCAAATAGCACTGTCATTTACACTTGAAAACCATGCAATCAAGTTACCAAAAATGTCATAGTTTTTAAAATAAGTGCGTGAGTTTATGATTTTGTCCTAGGCTTTGCACAGCCCCATGCAGCCAATGGGCCACAGATTGGATATACCTGCCAGAGGATGCCTGCAGGTGAGGCCAGAAAAACTTCCACTTAACCATGAAATATTATTAGATCCAGCCATGTTAGTCCGTAGACATAGCTGTCTTCTATCGCTCTACACAGTGGAGTTAACTGTGGACAATTTGGTATTGATTCCAGGGTAAGATACCTGCTCTTCATCTGTCTTGGATGGAGAATGAAGGACCATAGTTGAGTGACTGAGGTGATGGCCTGAGTGTCTAGCTCTGATTTGTAGAGATTTTCCTCCTAAGTTGAGAGGATAGTGTAGCCCCCGCTTTCTGTCTCTGCTTTTCTCCTAAAAATAGCCTAGATTCATAACAATGGAGGCCTGAGTTTAGGGTATGGGACTAAGCAGAGGAGAGGATAGAAGAGAACATGCAATCACAAGATGTGATCTGTTAGACCTGGTAACTATCTCAGAGAAGAAGAAATGAGGAGCTAGCCCTCTGCTGGGGTTTGTTTAACCAGTGGGAACTGGAGTCATTGGCTCAGGTGGAAAAAGAAAGATAGGTCAGGCTTTGGAGGGAATGTGCTGAGCTATGACCTGGACACGTTGATTCTAGGAATATCTAAACAGAGAGAGCAATAAGGAAGTCAGATAGGAGAAGCTACAACAGGGAGGATCTTGGGTAGGAAGGGAAGACTCAGATCATGTTATCAGGGTGTGATAACGGGCAGAGGAAGCAGTGGGAGGTCAAAAGAATGAGGGTGGTTGGTGCCACTTGGAAATACATGGTTCTCAAGGAGACACTGCAGAGCAGCAATTTCATCATGTCGAAACTTACCAAACAATCTTAACCCAGAAGTACAACTGTGGAGCACTGCTCTGACCCGAAGTGAGGTGAGGACTATGCCTCCAGCTTGTTCCCTTGCCTGTTTTCTACAGGTCACTCCAGAATCTCTGAGAAATAGTAGGGGGAAATTATCTAGACCAGGAAACTAGATAACCACCTTTCCCAGACCAAATTCACTCACATTGAAAGACTTCAAGAGGAGCCCCTCACTCAGGCCTTGGGACAATAGCGGACACCCAAGAACTCACGAGAGACCAAGTTTGATGCAAACTACATGAGGCTTTATTTGGGGAAAGCCAGAGCTCTGGGGATGACTCATATCCCACGCAGGGGTAGAGGAGTCGACCTCGAGGGGAAAGAGGTCCCAGTTTTTATAGGCCCTGGGGTGGGGGGGAAGAGAAGGGGGAAGTAGGGGATTTCCAGATCTAAACAATGTCTATTCTAAAATGATTGATTCCTCAAGAAATGGGTATGGGAGGATAAACAAGGAAGGAGTCTAATGAAGGTGCAGCAACTCCGGATTGGCCCCAACTATGGTTGCTGGGGAGATTTTCCTACTCTTTCCCAGCAACCAATATAGCAACCAATATCACAAACACCTGGCAGTGAGGTGCAGCAATGGGCACACACCTGGTCAGAACATTGGCAGACATACAGGTTCGAGGAGCAGCCAGAGCATTGCGCACCTCTATTTTTCTAAATCAGTGAAGCTAGTTCTACTAACAGTGAAAGCTATTTTGCCAATTTCAGGGCTTCTATGACCTTTTACATTCTGTCAGGATCTTTCACCACCTCTTCATAAGTAAAGGCTTATGGGAACACAGCCATGTGTTTTTTACTTATCTCTGTTTTCACTCTGTCATGGCAAGGTAGACTTGTGACAGGGACTGTGCAAGCCACAGATGTGAAATATGCACTCTTTGGTCCTTAACCCAGAAAAGATCACCAAGTCTTGATCCAGACTCACCTATCACTACTCCTTCCTGAGTGTGGATCAAAACATGAGCTCTCAGTTGCTCCTCTAGCCATGTGTCACCCTGCTGTCATTTCTGCTCTTCCATCATGGACTCTCATCCTCTGCAACTGTAAACTGAAAGAAACCCTTCATTGTTTAAGTTGCCTTGGTCATGATGTTTTGTCACAGCAACAGAAAAGTAGCCAACACAGAACTTGGTACCAGGAAGCAAGCTATAACCATGTGTTGCTTTTTGGAGGATTATGCAGGGCATTCAGAATTTAGACTAGAAAAGCATTTGAATGCTGTAAACAGAGGTCATCCTAGTGGGAACTTGGAAGTTGGGTTTCTGGAGCGAACACTGTCAGCGACTAGTCTGGAGACCACTCTTGTGATGATTTTGATCAGGAATGTGGCTGTTTTCTGGTCTTGTCCTGAGAACTTGCCTGAGGCCAATTTTAAAGTCATGGACTAATTACTTCTTTGACAGAGATTTCAAGACAGACTAATACTAACTCCATCGTGATATGATTAACTATTACTCTTATGATGGTCTATAATGAGAAAAGTGGGGCCAAAAAATATGAAATACCCAGTCTAGAGAGAAAAATCAGATCAGGAAACTTAAAGCTGGAGCCATGGCTTGTTCTGAAAGAGATAAGGAGATTACGGATCTGGATTGTAATGGAGGGAGTGGTCCTCTTGGGGCAAGGCCCACCCAGCCTAAGGTGCCAGCTTTCAAAAAGAAAAGCCTGAGAGAATCAGAGAGAGAGAGAGAGAGAGAGAGAGAGAGAGAGAGAAGAAGAAGAAGAAGAAGAAGAAGAAGAAGAAGAAGGAGGAGGAGGAGGAGGAGGAGGAGGAGGAGGAGGAGGAAGAACAAGAAGAACAAGAAGAAGAACAAGAAGAAGAACAAGAAGAAGAACAAGAAGAAGAACAAGAAGAAGAACAAGAAGAAGAAGAAGAAGAAGAAGAAGAAGAAGAAGAAGAACAAGAACAAGAACAAGAACAAGAACAAGAACAAGAAGAACAAGAACAAGAACAAGAACAAGAAGAAGAACAAGAAGAAGAAGAACAAGAAGAAGAAGAAGGGAAGGAATAAACCACCAACCAATTAACAAACAAAAACAATAAATGAAAGGTGCCACAAGGTTTATCCCAAGAAGGCACCAAACTTTGCAGTGGCTCTAGCTTTGAAGTTGTGAAATCTTCCTCCACAGTTACGGAGAACTGCTGAGGCCAGAGCCGTCGGTACATGAAGGCCCTTGGAGGTCAAGAGGCCTTGAGACCCCCAACTTATGAAAAGATAAAAATAAAGCTTGGGTTGCATCTGAGACCCCAAGATGTTAGAGGTGCCAGAGCCTTGAGATATTTGCCAAGGAGAGCTGCTTGCAAAGAATGGAACCTTTGCAAAAGGAAACCGTTCTTTGCAGACAGCAAAGCTGGAGAGGTGGAGCTTTCTGACATCAGAAATGAAGCTACAGAATTGAATGTTTACCCTGCTGGTTTTCAGTCTTCTTCAGGTCCGGTATTTCCTAAGTCCCCCATTCCTTTCTTTTGGAATGGTAATATATACTCTGTGTGACTGTGTATTGGAAGTACATGTTCTGCTTTTTCATTTAACAGGAGGTTATAATTAAGAGATTGCCTTGAGTCTCAGAAGAGACTTTGGACTTTTAAACTGGGCTGAGTTTGTCAAAAACTATGGGGACTTTTCACGTTGGATTAAGTATAATTTGCATTGTGGTGCTTGGTAGTGTCTTGAACTTCTAGAGTGAATTCAGAAGACTCGGGTAGCTTAGACATCTTTTATTGCTCTCACATTCTCTAGGGCAGCCAGGAGACAAATATCCACACCACACCCACAAGCTGGAGCAATTTTAACACAACCCATTCAAAGCAGAAAGGGACAGGTCTGGTGTGCAAGGCTGTGTCGAGTAACTTCTACTAGATATACACTCGGCTTGTTTAGCAAGCCCGATCTTCCTTCTCCATCCCATCCTACTCAAAGGAGGAAAGTGGCTAAAGAACGCCCTCCCCTTTCAGCACTCACTCTTAGACTCTGCAAGGACAAGGCACATTCCAGTGACTGCCTCAGACCCTTCCTCAGGAATGATTCCCACAGCAAGCCTTAAAAGAAATCCAGGAGACTCCTGGCATAGAGTGCAATCTAATGAAGACTGTCCAATCTATCACCTTTGTCCTGCTTTATTGGGAAGTGGTAATACAGGTTGGGGTGGCAGAGACCTAGGAGGCCATCTCAGAACTCTTGTTGCTCCCAGGATCCCTTGTGGTGCTACTATAAATAGATGTATTAAATGAAACCACAGGTGGAAAGCCCTGAGCCTGCACCCAGCAGGTGGCAAGCACTTGTCAATCAGCCGTGATCTTATGTCTTCCTTGCTGTGTTTTCTCAGTCCACGGCCCGAGGATGCTAGCCACCTAGAATGAACATCAGCCGCATGCTTCAGTTTCCATTACTCCATCAGATGCTTGCTTCTTAAACATCATTCTGAGGCCCTCGGGTCTCTCAGTTGTCCTTTGTCTGGCTCCATTGCCAGCTTGGCACTTGGCATATTCAGGTCATAGGCGGCCATAAGCATAAAAGCATCTATATTAAACTCATGACAAGGTGTAAAAATCATGGACATCAAAATGAAGTCATTTGTGCCATCTATACTTTTAAAAAGGAAGTCGAACTGGACGTTGGGAAGAAATGCTCTTATATACAGTTACTGATAATAGCTATCACAAAAGATTCTGCCAAGCTTGCACAGAGGTCTCCTCAACCTTGTACCAGAAGTAGTTCTACAAGCTAATTTGCCCAGCAACTGCCTGTTCATCCTCCAATGGATACTGCTTTTGTTACTGATCGTGGAACAAAGAAACAAACAAATAAAAGACATTGTTTCCATGTTGTCCCATGGGGCTTGGAGATGTCTCATCATGAGTACCAGACCAAGCTCAGTACCAAGACTAGGCTCATCAGTGAGCTGTGTTTGACTGGGAGCACTTGCCTTAATAAATGAAGCAGAAAAGTGATCAAGACAGATTCCCAAGATCAAGCTTGAGCCTCTGCATATATACCCACACAGATGCGGGCACAGTAATTCAAATCCATGGACATAGACACCATACACCTCCCAACCCCACGCAAATGCGAGGGCACACACACAATGCAATGTAATCCTCATTTTTATTTTCTTCCATGGCTGCTTATCTGGACCAAGTACAACACCAGCCTGGGATACTTAACCAGGCCTCTTAAAACAAAACATAAACCAAAAGCTTCTCTTTGCCTCGATTTTCCCATAAATTCCTACGCGTGCATGCTCCAGGTCCGGATTCTTCTGGTTCTTTTCAGTGCTATTTTCAGAGTACCGTTGTTTTCTCTTCTTGTCTCCCCCCACCCCATCCCTCCCTCCATCTTCCCCTCTCCCTCTCTCCTTCTCTTTCCCTCCCTCTCTGTGCTTTTGATTTCTTTGCCATTAGTATCTTCACATATCCCTCCTTCTCACATCTACTTGCCCCTATTCTGCATCAGCTCACCATTCTACCACTTTGCAATCTCCTACTTCTGCATCAGCACCACAGCCATGCTGTTTTCACCGCTCTGCAATCAATGCTTTCAAAAACACTCTGCATTGGCAGTGCCCACCGTTTCCAGCATCTCAATTTTACTTGCATGTAAAGGCTGCCGATGCCCATGTGATGTTGAGGAGATAGCATTTTCCAATGTGTTTGGTATCCAACAACCCATAGATTCTTGAAGGTGGGGGGAAATCTACAAGTTCATAGTCATAAAGGCTAAATAAATAAACTTAGAATTTTTTTTTTCTTTTGTCATTGGCTGCATCTGTCAGAAGCTAGCTTGAAAGATGCTGTATGGTAGAAAGAGCATTCAACCTTAGGGAGAAAAAACAGAGAGAGACCCTGAGCCTACGGTGTGTACTAGCCAGACTGAGATCAGAGATCAACTCCAGTCTGCTGACTCATGAGAACAAGGAGCCCAACAGATGGTTGTGATAGTGACTGTCAACCTTACAGAATCCAGAAGCACCTAGGAGATGTGTTTCCGAACACAGCCATGAGGGACTTAGATTAGGTTAGCATCTAACCAAGTCTGAGAAGAATTGTCTTGCTTAGTTTAATTCAGGTAGAAAAGTCCTGCATAGAGGCAAACAGCGCCACTCTCTGACTTGGGTACTGGACTACACAAAAGGAAGCAGCTAGTGGAGCATAAGGATGTGTCACTCCCTGCTTCCTGACTATGACTGCAATGTCACAGGCTACTTCAGGCTCCTGCCACCGGGAATCGCTACCATGGTAGCCTGCACCCTTGAATAGTTTGCCAAAATCATTCCTTTCTTCAGTTGTCGAGAGTCTGAAGATTTTATGATAGCCACAAGAAAAATCACTAAGACAGAGACAAGCCAAAAAGGAAAAACCTTGGTTTCCCTAAATACCACCATGCCCAGACCTGGAGGTAGATGTGGGGGATAGTCTGGTAAGTGAGCAAGAACAGTGAACAGGATGCAGGTCAAGTGTAAGGACACTGTTTTATTAAATAAATACATAAATCAATGAATACATAAGTAAATAAATCAATAAAGCAAGCAAGCCTCTCCCAGTTGGAGAAAGGAACCTATAGAAACCTATCTTCCCCCTATATAATCACATTTATGATCACAGTCAGCGACAAGAAATAAAGATGCCCAGAAGTCAGAAGATCCTGTGTGACCACTAGCAGTCTCATCAGCACAATTCCTGGTCGTAAGAAACAGAAGCTGAACAACAGCAAAGAACACCACACAAAATATTTTCATACTGTATTTCATGTACATTCTATAGAGGAAACCTTGCGGGGAAAGCCAATGTCTAGATGCCTCTCTGTTACCTTTTATTTATAGTTTATTACATATATATGTAATATATATATATATATTAGTTAATAGTACCATATATGTATGTGTGAGGGATATATATATATTAGAACCCTTGGATCTGGATGCCCATCTGGGCATGTACAAGCACATACACACACACACCCATAGATAGATAGATAGATAGATAGACCACCATACCCAGACCTGGAGATGGACACACACACACACACACACACACACACACATGCTACTGTTATCTACTATAGAAAAAGAATTTATCTTTTATGAGTCTAGATATTTGAAAGCCCATGTGCACACAAGTAGATCTGTGCACACAGATCTCCTTCTGTTCCTCCACCTTCACAGTCAGCAGTGCAGGAGAGCAGGGTGGGGAACACTATACTGAGATGAGCTTAGGAGAGAAATGATCTTTTTCAGGTCTGTTACAATCTCACACCTTCTGTCTTACTCAACACCACCTCCTGTGGCTGGGAGTGCCTCTCAATACAATCCCGAACTGTGCTCACACCGGCTCTCTTCTGGTTCAGAATGGCCCTGCCCACTGCCTCCTATTTTTCTGAAGACATCAAAATCTCCTCTGCGTCTACCTGGGCCAACAGCTCCAGTTCTGTAATTCTAATCCTCTGCACTCAAGAACAAACAGACCTGCTTCTTGCTGTTGAACATTTGCCCGCATTATCTTCAATCACTGCTAAGATCCTGCCAGACATAAGCCCTGAAATATGTGTACACATAAGTCAGTAATGCATTGTCAAAGTTGACAAAATTCATTGTCAAAATGAAACCCAGAGAAAGTCTCCCTGCTCCTCACTCTACTGTTAGAACTAGTTAGAACTCTTCCTTCTTCGTCAATGAAAGGACTTAGTCATATTCACTTCATCTTTCCTTTCCAGGGGTTTAGAACACTATGTAATGTAAACTTTGTTTGTTTATTTTACTGGTTGTACTGGCTGGTTTTGTGTGTCAACTTGACACAGCTGGAGTTATCACAGAGAAAGGAGCTTCAGTTGAGGAAATGCCTCCATGAGATCCAACTGTAAGGCATTTTCTCAATTAGTGATCAAGGGGGAAAGGCCCCTTGTGGGTGGGACCATCTCTGGTCTGGTAGTCTTGGGTTCTATAAGAGAGCAGGCTGAGCAAGCCAGGGGAAGCAAGCCAATAAAGAACATCCCTCCATGGCCTCTGCATCAGCTCCTTCTTTCTGACCTGCTTGAGTTCCAGTCCTGACTTCCTTTGGTGATGAACAGCAGTATGGAAGTGTAAGCCGAATAAACCCTTTCCTCCCCAACTTGCTTCTTGGTCATGATGTTTGTGCAGGAATAGAAACCCTGACTAAGACACTGGTCGATCCACTACTCAAACCACATTGAACAGTGGTGTAATATGTAAAACTCCTAATGGGCACTAGAGGTCTAACCTAGTTGGTAGCGTGCTCACCAAGCAAACACAAAGCACTGGTTCAATTTCTACCATTCCATAACAGAGCACTGTGGTGTGGGCCTCTGACTCTAATACTGCAGGGGTAGAGCCAAGAGATTGGAGGTTCAAGGTCATCCTTAGCTTCATATCAAGTCGGAAGCCAAACTGGAATACATGAGACAATAGAGAGATCAGTAGGTAGATAGATAGATAGATAGATAGATAGATAGATAGATAGATAGATAGATAGATGTGAGCGCCCGACTCGCTAGCAAGAAAGACGCCACCACAGGATCCTTCTTCACACGTTTATTGGGAGAGCTTGATTGCAGAGGCGAAAAGACCCCGAGCCCCAGAACTGGCGCTGCTTATATAGGCCTAGGAGAGGTGTGTCTACACCCGATTGGTTATGCTTTCAGTACCTCATTTGCATGCCTCCGGCCAGGCAGTGACTCGGCAAAAAACTCTACTGCACATAATGGCATATGTGGCTTCCTACAGATAGATAGATAGAATACAAAATACACCAAACTAGAACCCTTAATTCATTTACAAAAAGGATAACTCTTTCTTCTTCATAACTGACAATGGTTCCTTAATTATCCCTTCTCCTTAATATAATAAATTTAATAAAAATTGAAGAAGTCCTAGTTTATTGTTAGTTAGTTTGTTTGGGGTTTTGTTGTTGTTGTTGATCCAATGCCCCCTTCACACACAGTTTCTCCCTCAATAAAATTATCCTATTCCTTAATTCCACTGTCACTGTCATAGAATTTGCCTTGTGATGAGCATCTCTCTTGGTGAACTGAGAGTAGACGTTTCCCATGGCTCACTGGAGTAAAGGTAGGCTGCTTTCTTACTGTGTGTCCTGGTCACAGGAAAAGAAATCCCCACCATTGTTAAAAACTTAATAGGATATTTAAAAACAAGCAATAATAGATTCTTAACATGCGAAGACAGAAGTATAGTCTAAATTTGACAAAAGACACACACACACACACACACATTCTCAAATGATTTTAAGCAAGCAAAAAAGCCAGTCACACCCCAGGGTCTTCTGTTGCCTCGTGTCCCTAGTTTATCCCCTGGGCTAGTCCTATCCCTTTTGAGGAGTCTTTCTGCTTCCTGCCTTTCTCTCCTCCTGGCTAACAGGATTAAAACAACATACATCCTCAAATTCCTTTGCTGGAGACTCTAGGCACAATATTCATGTTGAGTTCAAAACTGCCTACAAATCATTGACGCTATCGTGGGTGTAAGGTTTCCTGTTACAATATTTTCAGCTTCAAGTCGTTGTCCTCCAGACTTTTTAAGCAGCAGTTTGGTCTGCGTTTAGTATCTGAAGCAGTTTTAAGAATCCAGAGCATCCAGACACTGTCTGGTCCTTCAAGCTTGCATTACAGTGCTTTCTCCAGCTTATTTTCTCTGTTTTTCAATCAAACAGGATGTACTTATCAAGTTGGGCCAGGCTGGGAGGCAAAAACAGATGCACAATGTCTTTAAAAGTCTTGTGTCCCATCCAGGAAAATGAAATTAATGTCTTCCAAGGGTGAGAATCCGCCCTCCCCCGAATCCCAAGTGGGTACCACTTGTAAGAAACTCAGGGGCAACTAAGAAAAGGAGAGATGGTGTGGTTTGCATAGAGCAAGGTGAAGCTGTGCAGCAGGAGCAGCCTCTTAATGAAATGAGGAGTAGGGTTAGACAGGAGAAGGACCAAAGGAGAGCAAGGCAGGCAAGAGAACCAGGACCTGAAGCCTGTGCACTCTCCTGAGGCCTTCTCCACGAAGGATGAACGTTCTAGCCTCCAGCCTTCCCTTCCTCCAGAATAATACCTGGCTGCCCAGCCATGCTGTAGTTCTAAATGCTCCCAAGCCCTAAATGTGCGTTTTCTAAGAAACCATGTGGAGAACAGGTCCTAGGATAGCAGTGAGCAGTTTCTTCATTTCTCCAAAGCATTTTGAAGATAAGAAATGAGCAAATGTCAGATTCAAATAGATGGCTCGAGAACGATAATTTTAGTTGACTGTTTGGAACTGGATGCCCGTCTGGGCACGGACTAGCACACAGATATCAGTTACCTTTGGTTGCTGGAGAAGAACAGATGTCTAAACAAAGCCACTGCTAGTCAAACTGAATTAAAATGACACTGTGCTCCGCCACAGCCCTGGGGATTAGTGTGCGTGCAGCAGGCCCAAAATTACCATCTTTCCAAATGGCTTTTGAGGACATCGGTACTTAATTAACTGTCATAGTCAATGGCTACATCTAAGGGTAACATTTTGTACCCAAAGGATCACAAAGCTTGAGAACATAACACATCAAAGGACAGACAATGTTCTTTTTGCTAGGAAGATAAATGCTATAAATAATCTTTTATATAGTGATAACTAAATATCTAATAATAAATATAGTAAATAACCAATAATAAGTATGATAAATAAATAAGTGAATACACAAGAATACATAAAATGTACACCCTATTTGGATGAGAACCATATGTTGAGAGAAGCCATACGCAAAATGAGTTTTTTAAAAAATAGAGTAAGCAGAAGATACATCACATGTTGGTTGCAGGACGTATAGAAATCAAGCTGGAACTGCCTGGGAAATCATAGTGCGGAAGATTCTATGTAGGCTGTTGTGTGGAGAAAAGATATGAATTGTCTTAACTGCCACCGTACCACACATGTTAACAATACTAACCTACAAGGCCAAGTATGCAATAACGGCATGACTGCTATGGCAGTAACCAACTGCATTCTGAGTCCATTTGAGGCCTGCTCCACAAGAGAGAATCCTGCTACTGCAAACCTGCTCAAAGGCCCATAAAGAGGGAGGTGAGAGGCCCTAGAAGGGAAGCTAGTGCAGTTATTCTGCTAAATGGGCATCTTATCAAACTGCCTTCTAAATAAGTTTATACTCGGATTCGTGTTGCTCTCACTTGGTCAGAGAAGTTTCTTTTGCAGTTGATAGTGGTTACTATGGAGAGTCATAACTGGCCAGAGTGCTAGCAATAACTGATATCTGAGTACTCAGCCCTAGATGGTTGTCTACGCTGATTGGCCCAAGGACCGAGGAACATCACAGGAGAAGAGAGAACGTGAGAACTGGGGCATGAGGAGAGGTGTTATGAGATGCTGTTTCCGGTGCCATGGCCACCACACTTACGGAGGAGGAGGAGGAGGAGGAGGAGGAGGAGGAGGAGGAGGAGGAGGAGGAATGGCAACAGTATGAAGGTGGGAAGGGGACATGGTGAGGGTCTCTGGGAGAGTGGACTATGAAGTTGGGATGGATATAATAAAGCAGCAATGGACATATGTGAAATTGTCAAAGAATAAATAAAAATTGAAAAAATAATAAGTTGAAGGCTAGGACTATAGCTCAGAAGTAGAGTGCATGCCTACTATATGTATTGGTCCTAAATTTAATCCCTAGCACTGGGGGAGGGCAGATGTAGGTTGAAAGCTAGATGATGAAGGCCAGACTAAGGGTAGACCTTGTTTCTTTTCTTTTTTTTTTTTTTTAAAGATTTATTTATTATATGTAAGTACACTGTAGCTGTCTTCAGACACTCCAGAAGAGGGCGCCAGATCTCGTTACAGATGGTTGTGAGCCACCATGTGGTTGCTGGGATTTGAACTCTGGACCTTCGGAAGAGCAGTCGGGTGCTCTTACCCACTGAGCCATCTCACCAGCCCTAGACCTTGTTTCTTATGGATAGATAATAAGGAATTGATAAAGGTTTTTAGTTGCTTTGGGGTATGTTGCTAGTGATATGAATGATGAACTAGAGGGTTTTGTTCTGTTCTGTTCTTAAAACTGATTAAGATCAGAAATCTCCATGTTCTTGATCTAGTGTAATAGGGACTGGACCTGCTTCAGAAACAATGAGAATGGCTAAGGAGGTCAATTCCAGTGTGTGAGAAGAGTGAATAAAGCAGAAGTACGCCCCACACTGTTAGTTAGGACTGTGAGTGTGTGTTACCCTTCATGGTTTGTCATGCAGACCCCACACTGTGGGAGGGTGGCTGCAACTCACCCACTTTCAAATCCTCTAGATCACCGAAGTGCAGAATCAGCTATTATTAGTAGACTCAGCCTGGACTCTGACTTTATGTCACTGTGCAGGGACTAAGGACACTTCTTGACAAAGACACAGAAGCAACAAGAAGAAACAGGCTATGAAAGAGAGTTGAGCATAGGGGACACAGTTGATGCTGAGCTGTGGAATGTGCCAATGACAGCTCAGCTCATTTGGCATCGATCAGAGAAGCCCACCTGACATCCTCACACAGCAGCATTTAACAGAGTGATGCCTGCAGGGTAAAGGACCGGTACATGTATAGGGTAGGAGTCTGTTTGGGGTCATTTGTTGACTTAGAAAAATACCTTTTAGGTAACTTCAAGATTGTTTCCCACCTTGGAGACTCTTCCAAATTAGAGACAAGAAGGTGAAAACTGTCTCAGAGGTCAAACATTTTCTAGAAAATTTTTGCAGAGAGGTGAGTGTTACGTGTTATATGTTAAACACACACCCACATACACACACAAGTGTGAAGAGCATAATTTTTCCTTTTAAAGGCGAGATGGCTGACAGGAAGTTGCATTTAATTTTATTTCAGCTACAATGGCCCTTATTCACAATGACAACTGCCTTTGGTGTGTTTTATGAGATTGTTAATTGCTTTTTAATTACTACGACTAAAACACCTTACAAAAAAAGCTTAAAGGAAGATAAGATAGACTCACCATGGCTCATGATTTTCAAGGGTTTAGCCCACCGTTGCTTGGGCAGAACATCACGGTAGTGAGAGCATTTGGGAAGCCATTTTTTTTCTTCTAAGTGGACAGGAAGCAGAGAGATGTAGCACATAGGAAGTGGACAGGATAAAACATGGCCCTGAGGACATGTCCAAATTGTCACGCTTCTTCTAACTCGTGTCTGAATAATGATATATGGATCACCAAACATTCAACTTTTGACTAGGTCAGAACATATGAGCTCGTTGGCTCTGGGAAAACACCACAGACAAACCTAAGAGTTGAGCTTCATTAACTGACTAATTACCTATCACAAACAAGTTTGGCTTGATTGTGTTCAATTCTAAGATTCCTAAAGATTCTACAGTGTGTAAGGAGTGAGGCTGTCATTGTGAAGCACTGTAGGAGCCCAGTAGGACATCACTGAACCAAGCACCCACGTGCTTTCCCTGGGGGCAGAATGGCAAGATAGCCCTCAGCAAAATGGTCTGCCTAAAGTGATCAGAGGTAACCTGTTCCATGGAAAGATTGAGGAAGACTTCGAGATAAGGAAACTTAACCTCTCCATTTACTTCCAGACTGATCACTCACGTGTCACGAAAGTATTTACTGATTGAAACTGTCCAAAGACTAAAATCATCAGAATAATTATTGCAGTTTTGCCTGACGTCCAGTGATCCTGAATCCATTCAATGATAGAGTTTGTTATCACTGAGTGTTAAACACTGTGATAAAAACATTCTTGAATGACACAAACAGAAAGATAAAGCAGATTTGATACCCAGCTGTGGGATTTTTGTTTGCTCAGTTATTGAACGCACATGTTCAACGGTATGTTGGACCATTGATACTTTCTGGGCGGATGGTTTGCCCTCACTTCCCATTCCTGAGTTTGGACGTCAGTGCATGCAAGTGTCTGACCTTTGCTTCTGCTCAGCACTTCTGTAGTTGCCATGCAAGAGATTGTATTTACCTCCAAACTTTACACTGTACTTTGAGGAAGAAGGAAAATCACTGGAAAAGAAATGACCTCCTCAGAAGTCAGACATTTTCTAGAAGATTTTGGCAGGGAGGTGAGTGTTATGTGTTACATGTTAATCTCTGTCTCTGTCTCTGTCTCTCTCTGTCTCTCTCTCTCTCACACACACACACACACATTTGGGTTTTTTTTTTTTTTCCTGTAGTCGTTTTTTTAATGAGTGATTTTCGACAAGACTGAGTTTTGCCAATGCATTTGGTCTTAAAACCAAGCATTCGCCGGGCGTGGTGGCGCACGCCTTTAGTCCCAGCACTCGGGAGGCAGAGGCAGGCGGATTTCTGAGTTCGAGGCCAGCCTGGTCTACAAAGTGAGTGCCAGGACAGCCAGGGCTACACAGAGAAACCCTGTCTCGAAAAACCAAAAAAAAAAAAAAAAAAAAAAAACAACCAAGCATTCAGAACATGGGAACTTTGGAAGAAGAAACTAGCGACTTTTTCCATGAAAGCAATAAATAGCTTGGATTCCTCCCTGTTTGTGGTAAGAGAACAGGGGACAACCTCAGAAGTGCCACCAGTAGCCTGGGGACTTCCCATAAGCTCTTAGGGGCCTCCAGTCATGTAAGGTCCTTATCGTCACCGCAGAAAAGAATTTCAGGACGAGCCAAACTGAGGCACAGGGGAGGGGCAGGCTCACCTACGACCAGGGCTGTAGGTTTCACAGGGCAGGTTCACTTCAGTGTCTTAACAAGGGCTAACTCACTGCTTTTATAGGTATTGAACTTACCACTAAAGAGTTATTAAGAAACTTGTGCTCCTTCCTCCAATTTCTGATAAGAGATTGGATGGCCCAGGGGTGCAAGGATGAACTGCAATCTGATAAAATATGACCATGCACCACAAGGGTTTCGCAAGGGGATTGGGATATATCTTTTACTGTAAATGGGGTTTTTGATGAGATTCTGAGAAAACTGAAGGTTTGTGACAGAGAAAGGAGAAAGGTCATATCAGCTAGCCTTGTGCTTAGCTCACTACTATTTTAACATTCTTTTTTGAAAATATCTTTATATAAATTAAAAAAAAAAACAAAACAAAAACAGACTTTGTGTCGTCAGTCTTCACAGCAGTTGTCAGTTGTCAGTAATTGTGTTGCAATTCTTGATTCCCAGCTGGTGAGGGGCTTCAAGAGACTCTTCCTGTCTCCCCATAATTTCCCCTGCCTTTCCATCCTGCCTTCTTACCATGAATGGAAATGATTTCAGATAATTATGCCTCCCCTGAGGTACGAGTTCCCCTGATTCCAGGTCAGTGTGGCATCAGGGAAGAGTGTAGAATCTGCATCCACACCAGAGCCTTGAATGCTTTTGCCATCTCAAGCCCTCCCTTCCCCATGCCAGCTCCTTCCCGATAGGTCATCTCTCTTACTAAACTTGTCCAAATCTGACAACACCTGCAGGCTGCACACTATTGAAGAAATGCCTCAGCTTACCATTGCCCCGAGGCCAGAGGATGTTGGATACCAGCAATGTGCATTTTCATACTCATCTCTCAGAGATCAGCTTCTTCATGACTGATGTCCATCAACTAATCCATTCTATAGATGGTCTGGAGGAGAGTCCCCCCGGATCAAATGACCCTGCTCTCTGAAATTCCCTTACAGAGCAATGCCAGAGCCAGGTTCACAAGATAGGCCCCCAAGGAAATGGGTCAACCCACATGCGAACTCCGGGAAATGAAAACGTGGCCTTGGGCTCAACTGCTGGGAGAACTTTGAGTCAGGCTAAATATAACAACCAAGCTGGAAAGCAGCCAGGGCTGGGGCCCCAGCTCTGGGACTGACAGAGAGAACTCAGAGAGGCTCAACTGCCACAGGTGGGCCACAAGGCTCTTTTAACTCTCGTCCCAAAATAAATGATTAATGAGTCTAATTCCTAGTGTCGACTGAATAGTCATAAAATTCAGGCTGAAGAGAGATGGCGGTGAGGGGGACGAGGAAGGGAAAGTTACTCTTTGGAAGGAGAACTTTCCATGACAGTGGTTGTGTAAAGTGATTTTCTTAGAAGATTCCGTACTGGGTGACTGTGTTTCCTTGCTGGGATTCGCATTCCCTACTGGTGTGGGTTGGGACTTCTGGGTCTGCCTCACATTCTCAGATCTCTGTACCATGCAGAGGAAGAGAAGCCAGCCTGTAAGCAAGAGGGGTTGCATCTTCACCCACAGGGAGCGCCATCTCAGAAAGCCTAGCACAGAACCCTCTCTCATGCAGATGCAGGCATGGCCCAAAAGGTTAACAGAGGGTGTGGCAAGTGACCCCACCCCAATGAATGTACCTTTAAGGAATTGTAACATCTAAATAATCATCTTGAATAATTTAGGTGGCAACTTAATAAGCAGTCAACTCACTGCGTATGAAATGCGTTGGCCAAACCATTTGATATAGACTATCAGATATCGGTTACCAGGCACAGGGGGAGTGTTAGTTTTATAAAGATTAGTAGCTGGGCCAGGTGGCTCGGGCCTATAAATTCTAGCTAATTCAAAAGCTGAGGCAGGAGGATTGCAAATTGAAGAACTACCTTGGGCTACAGGTTGTGTTGAAGACCAGCCTGGGTAATTTAATGAAGCCCTGTCTCGACATTTAAAAATAAATAAATAAATAGGACAAGGGGTGTAGCTCAATAGAGAATTTTGACCATTCACTGGGTTCAGCCTCTAGAACCGCAAAGCAGGGAAAGGGTAGCAGCGACCCTGTGGGTTAAGTCACAGAGAATAACTTACTGTACTACCTACCAGAAATATGGAGAGATGATTCTATTCTTAACTAACATTTCAAATACCCCCCCCCAATTTTTCATTTGCTTGTCTCTCAATTTAAAGTCAGTTCACCTTCTTCACTGCAAGTGAGTGAAGTCAGCTGACTTGCTCTGACTCACTGCCATTGTTTGTGTTCTCATCGGTGGTCCTTTGGCCAGCAGTGGCCCTCTGGCCAGCCTTGGTCCTCTGGCCTTAGGTGTCTCGTTCACTGCCTGTGTAGGGGAGGTGAGAGTCTTCCCACATCCTCAGCTAGGATAGACAAAACACTGACAGGAGAAAAGAAGAAAACCCAACATACGTTGTTAACTTCTTTTATATGCACACAGGGCCCCTCAGAACAAAAATCGTAGACAAAAGAAGTAGTTAGTGGCAAAGGCTTACTCACCAAGTTTGACGTGACTGGTAAATTACCTAGTGTGTCCAGACAAAGGTGCTTAGGCGAAGGCAGCTAACTGTGGGTTCCTTTAACAATGGCCGGCATACAGATTTCTCTTGGTCTCAACTCCCTCATTGTTACCAAGGAAGCGAGCAGTGCCTCTTGTGAGTTCTTGGGCACATTTACAAAAGAGTTTAAAAGATGACTCAGAGGGAAACACGGGGATCATTTTATTTGAATTTGAAAGAAAAACCAAAGGCAGGCAAACTATAAATGTAGGCAGCTGCCAAGAAGAAGGAGAATACAGAAAGCCGTTTAAAGTCGGCACAGAGCTCAGCCAGCAGGTGAGGAAAGGGCGGGTCTTCAGAGAAATGGTGAGGAAGCCCAGAGTTTCAGCGAAATCGGGTTTAGAGTAGGCTTCAGGCTCAGGTCCAAAATAAGAAATAAAGAGATAAAGAGAAAGAGATGCTAAATACTGGGTACCGAGAGCACCCCATTCCAGATTGTTGTGTCCCTGGACACAGGATTTCACCGGGGTCACTTGGTCAGAAATAGAAACTGTGTTAAGGGAAAGCCTCCTGAGACTAGAAGCCAGTTAGTGAGCTGAGGGGAAAACTTCAAAGCCCTGGATCACAAGGATGGTGACCCTTTACAGGGCACTTACATAACAGCTGAGCACCGTGGTTTTGCTAATGTCCTTTTAGTGAAAGGAAGCCCAGGTGGGGAAGGTTTGCCCACATTCTGCCAACTCCCTCTGTCCTGGGTTAATCCTGACACTGGGTTCTGCAGCCCTTACCCTCCTGCAACACCAGCTCTGGTTTTTAGAACCTCACTCTTCCTGACACAGGAGGGACCTTTCATACCCTTTTAGGAAGACAAATGGGGGAAGCCCCTTCTTAAATCTGCCAACTGTCAAGAGTCTTTAACCCAAAATAATCAATATTTCATAATGGTATTTGGGGTGGTATATTCTCCATGTCTTACCTACACCTAATTCAGCAGTTGTGTGGTAGTTAGTGAGCGGTGCAACGCTTAGAACTCTTAAATTGCTAAGAGGTTTCTTGAAAAGCCTTCAGACTGAGTTTTCCAGGCACAAGAAGGTACAACCAGCAGGTCTGGATCGTGGAAGCTCTCCCTGTCCTCTGCTCAGTCCACTCTCCACCATTAACTTCCTACAAAGGTAGAGACACGGTATTCCACCAACACCTTTCGTCCATTCCTTTGCTCTATTCTTGTTAACTCAAGTCTATTCCTTCATGCTTCCTGCTAAAACTCTTGGTAACCTCTGAGACTTCCGTCTCCTCTGGGGTTCTGGGTGGGCAGTCTTGCTTTATTTGCTTTGGACATTCTAACCATAATCCCCAGTGGCCACTGCTCTGCAGAGGGACATGGATATCTGTATGTGAGTCAAGGATCAGATAGCATCGGCTGTGGATCTAGACTCTACTGCAGCAACAGATGGAAGCCCAAGAAGACACACTTTGCTTTGGATGCTTCGAACAACAGTTCCCAGGGTTTTTTTCTGCTGTATCTTCAAACCAAACCTGCAAGGCTGACTGATTTGGACTTCGATAGCTCTGGAGAGTTTGGAATGCTGCAAGTCCAGAGCCAGATTATCTTGGGTCATCTTTAGTCCTCTGAAGAGCCATCCACTGGACCTGACCTAGAGGCTTAATGGCTGTTAGGCAAATCCTGTGGAGCGTACACACAAAGCCTTGGTTTGTCATTGGAATGTGTTACCTTGGCAGACGAATGGCTTCCACCAACTCAAAAGCTAAGATTATTATTAGGGAGCACCGGAGGCCTACAACAGACATTTCTTCCTCCTTTCTGCTGTAACCCACCTTTCTGATAGAAAGTGCCTTTCTCTGTTCTGTTCCTTTAAACCCTTAATGAAACTACTTCTGTGTTCGAACGTGGAATTTGGGGGTAACTTAGTTCCATGTTCTTGGGCCATGCTTACTCAGATTTAGCTCCAGAATAAATGTCCTCTTATTTTCTTGAGGTGAAAGCTCTGTTTTTGCTTCAAAAAGGAACGTGCACGTGTGGATGAACAGTCATCCAGCTGCTCCTCTAAACTGGTTAGAGTCACTAAAGTGGCTCTCCCGTGAATTCTCCTGTCCTGTTCTCAAAAATGGTCCAGGCCTTTCATTCTATGATGAAAAGGTCAAATCTCATCTAATGCCACTGTTAACAGCTTTATGAGGGAGGTCACAGCCTGGTCCTCAAGCCACACTAAGGAGCCAGAAATAGCCAAGTGCCTCAGGAAAGGAAGAGAGAGAGAGAGAGAGAGAGAGAGAGAGAGAGAGAGATAGCGCTACAGCAGGGACTCCATTCATACCTACTGCTGCTGAGCATGCCCAACAAGGATAACATCAATTGCTGTTATCTACTGAGTAACCCTAAGGTGGTCCATACTCTTTTTCTCTTCCTTTCCCTTCCTTAATGCAGAGTTCACAGTCTACCTCCAGCTAGCCGCCTTACAGCCTCTGGAATTAAGTACTGTCTTCTGCTGGATGTTTTGCCTTTGCTTTTCAAATATAGGGGCTGTGAAGAACCATCCTACCTCCATCTTGCAGAAGGCCATTCAGGAGGAGCAAGGACAAATGGCTTTAGAATGCATGGGCTGCAGTCCACGGGTTACCACAGCCACATGGGTGGGCCTTGGTGTGGCACAGCCCCAAGGACTATGTGTCCTGAGGACTTCATGCTTTAAGGAGTTCTGCTCTGCTTGCTGCCCTCACATCCCTCGTAATCTAAGAACTGTATGAAACCTTTAAGGGGGCTTCCAGTCCCTCATTGTGCAGTACTTCTAGCATTCACAATACTAATGTTTGATCTCTCAGGCAATGCTGCTGGAGCAGGTTATGATTCTATCACCACCCTAGAGAAGAACTTAGAGGTGGAGATTGTTAGCAATGACTGCCACTCTTAGAAAACATTTGGGAAAACGAAGTTGTTAGTGAAGCTAGGGTGAGATGTTTTTACTACTGGCTCTGATGAACGTAGGGAACAATATGAAGCTCAGAAAGGCACACTCATTAGTTAAGCTAGGGAAACTTTATGGTCAGGGAACAAGAACAATGGCAGCACTGGCTGACCTGACGTTCACTGAGGCTGGACTGGTGATGAGTGATTTCTTATACCCATTTTTGCCCCCAGCTTTCTGATATGATTTGTCAAGAATTGCTGATGAGTAGATATGCATTTTGAAGATTTTATGTAGAGACAACTGATTTTTATATAAAAGTTTAGATTTGTGGTTCTTTTAAGGTTCTTAAAAGTTTGTTTTTAAAGGTAAATAATAAAATAATTACTTCTTTCTTTGTAACTGCAAATTGCTGCCTGCCAGTGAGGGAAACTGGCTGAGAAAACTGGCTTGCTTGCTTGCACTTTGTTCATCTATAACAAGTCGCTTGGTTATGAATGTACCCGGGTTTTTAAAGAATGCTTTGTTTTCTTTACCTGTATTGTGCAGTGTTATTTCTTATAAAGGTGCCAGGAAACACATTGTTCTTTCATAATCATTTACTAGAAGAAAACTAAAACGGTAATTATATACTGCTTGGAAGGTTTTGATGCGATGTAGAAGCGATGGAAGAAAGAATAAAAGACCGTGTGGCTGGACCATTGTCTCTCCCATCCATCGACTGTGTACATGTGTAACATCTGTTCGGGTGGGGGCTGGAGCATTGATCCTTCCAGCCACCAATTGTGTGTATGTATGCATGTATGTGTGCAAGACTTAGAGTCTGCTTGCTGGAGCTTCGCTTTAACCATTCTTCGTGTGAATATGTCTGTCTGTCTGTAGGTCTGTATACATGTATTGTGTGTGTGTGTATGTATGTATGCATGTGTATTTGCATGTTGTCCATTCAGTGTGTGTGTGTGTGTGTGTGTGTGTGTGTGTGTGTGAATTTTCTCTCTTCCCTTCTCTTTTTTGCTGGCCCCAAGGAGTTAAAAGAGCTCATAGAATTCCCGCCACACAGAGAGTGCCAGCCCCAGTAAATTAAGCTTTGTTCCCTCAGAAATAGGTCTGCTTCTCTAATCACTGGCTGCCTTCGACTGCAACCCCTGTGGGTATCTGGTTCTAAGCACTGATCCCCAATGGCTGCCTGCCTCAGTTTACCCACCACATGGTTGCCAACGCCTGTCATTGGCACCGTCTTAGGCTTAAAAGCCATCTTATAGTAAAGACAAACTAGGTTCATCCCTGCTTATGATTAAACCTCTGCTTCTCCAGAACTGGGCTCTCCCTCGGCATAACTACCAACGGCTCTGTATTGTCTGTTCCAGGAATGGCAATCGCCTCTGTTCCTAAAGGGTTGCTGCGATGCTAGCCTGCTGTGCTTACCTACTGCTCCGTAACCCCATTTGGAAACTCCCTACCCCTGAGCCAAAAACCTTGTCTTTCCTCACGCGTTCCGTGCTGACCTCTTGAGCACTACCTTCGGGGTAAGCAGCCTATATACATGAATTTTAAAAGCTTGCTCCCTGAATATATGTATTGTAACGCCTTGAAAAAAAAAAAAAAAAAAGCTTGCTCCCATCGATTTCCTGCTTCGATTAATTTGGCCACGATGACTTAGGTTGGCGGTCTTTTCCCTCCCATCTTTAGGATTATCAGCTGGGGAAGGGCAGCCAGAACGTTCTCTCACAGTGTGGCCCTGGCGTGTAGAACCATCAGCCTCACTTCTTCCAAATGAAGACCCTGGCCCCAGTCCTCACCACAGACCCCTGTTCGATCAGAATTTATCAAACAGCACTCCTGATGAAGTGTGCTTTAAACATTAAAGTTTAAGATGCTGTGAGCATACCTTAGGGTAGTTATTCACCTTTGTTTGGCATGTTGAAAAGATGGTGTATCTTTTCGATACATTAATATGAGATTTTGTGAAACAGCACCCCCCCCCTCCTTAGTGACTTTACTGACCCCTAGGACACATCAGTTTGTCCATCCCAGGAAAGTCATTGTAGAGTTTGCTTCTGAGCTTTCTGGATCCAAACCATCCATCTGCCAACACGGCGGGCATCCCCATGTTTGTATAGAGAAGCAGTGGGAGTTTCTCAAGGTGACTTGCTGCTCTGCTGCCTGTCACTCCAGGTCTTCTGTTCTTAAGGGAGAAAGATAGCTCCTCCCTCAGATGGCAGGAGAGTCAATGATGCAGCAGAGACAATTCTCCAACTCCCCACAGCACAGGGGGACAGACACACTCCCTCCCCTGTAACCCAGAGCACAGCTGGTGAGGATGCAATCATGTAGAGTTCTTAGTTAGCGTGTGCAAAGGCTGGCCTCCCTCTCAGGGGAGACTCTGTCTCTTCAAATGAGCCTGCCAAGGCTGGAGAGCAGGGAAGGCCCCTGAGCAGGTTGTGGAATAGTGAGCACAGCCACCTGCTCACCGGGCAATGAGCTGTGAGGGTGTTGGCGAAATTCAGCCTAGAACCTACCACTGGATGGTAAGGCCTCTTCTACGTTTTCTAAGCTATGCTCGAACCATATAAACTGGCTGCCGTGTCCTAAAGCAAACTATTGGTGAAAATCTGGTCCCTCAACACTTTCGATAGAAGGCTGCGATGGGGGTGGGGGAGCCTGGGGCAGATGGAGTGGAGAGGAGAATCACCTACATTTCTGTGGCAGTGAGAAGTTGGGAAAGCGTTAACCATGAGAGGGCAAGCCTTCAGAGTCCAGGGGAATCTCTCTGGTATGCTGTGTGTTACCAGATTTGCTAAACCACATGGAGTAGGGGAACCTGGAATTATTGTGAATTATTAAAGAAAAGATTACTTAGGAATGACACTGCTAAGCAGAACTGGGCTGTCTCCTTCTGAGATATAAAAATCTCACTGGTACATTAAGGTAGACTAGGTCCCTAGGACCAGGAATCTACCTACCCTAAGCCCAGAGGACACGAGTCTTCTTCACCTTTGAGATCAACTGCCCCCAGAGGCCTCTTCGTCATTCCCTGGAATCCACTCCCAACCCTCTCTCCTCTTCTCATGTCTCACACTGGTTTGCATAGGAGTAACTGCCGAATCTGGACCAAGTTCGAGATCCCTCTCCATGGGGTCTCTAGGCCCCAGGTCATCAGTGTGAACAAGCTACCTCTGTAGCCACAGAAGCCTTGCTGATGGAAAGAGTGTGGTCGCTTCCATGGGACCCACTGAGCCCTGCTGCCTGCCTTCCTCTTGCATACGCTGCAGTCAGGATGCACAGAGGCAAGGGACCTCACGTTTCTCTGTTGGGATCCATATTTAATGGACCAAAGTGGACATGGCCTCCAGATTCTTCCAGCATCCCTCAGTCCCTACCTGGCATTGCCATGACCTCTACCCTGAACTTTCAAGCCCAGGGGCTGGACTGCCCTTCTCCCAGAGGCTCTTCCCTATATAATCCAGACATTTTGGTGTCTACATACACACACACACACACACACACACACACACACACACACTTACACAGGAGGTCCTAGTCTTAGGGGTGGTGGCATTGATGGACACAGCCATAAAGTGGCTTAGGTCCTAGGGCACTTTGACTTGACACAAACTCGCAGTATAAATCACTTGCCTAGGAACCACAAATCCATCCCCATGCCGTTTTGATCTGCAGATTCTGGCATGGGCTTTGCTGATGGTACCCAATCTCTGCAGAACATGAGACTCACTCGGGGTTGCTCTTAAACATAATGATTCCAGTACCCCGGTGGGGGATTTTCAGGCTAGTGACCACCTGTGAGAGTCAACAGCTCTAGCCCTTGGCTTTTATGTTCAGTGTACGGGCTCTACACTGCCCCCTGTGGATGGCCATTGTGAAATGCACACTTCCTGTTCCTCTGCAGCCTTTAGATCTCTGGTTCCTTTCGGGGCTTTTGTTCCTCTAGGTCTCAGGCATTGACTCCACCATCTCATCTGTGCCCTCCTCTCTTCCCTGTTCTCTTTACAATACTTTTTCTGGAAACATATTCTAGTTCTTCCTAATTCTGCTCTTTGTTCCAGTTCCACCTTCCTGTATCCAAATAAATTTTTCCTGCAGGGAACTATTGTAAACTGTTTCCGTTGTAATTCTGAGAGCCCTATGGTTGGACTTTCTCCTTCTCCTTCTCCTTCTCCTTCTCCTTCTCCTTCTCCTTCTCCTTCTCCTTCTCCTTCTCCTTCTCCTCCTCCTCCTCCTCCTCCTCCTCCTCCTCCTCCTCCTCATTATTATTATTATTATATGACAGAATTTTACCTCAGTAGTTCTATAGATACATTCAGGTCTTATTTTAAATGAAAAAAGAAAATCTATATTTTACTAAATAGGCTAAGATTTAAAAAAACAAAACGAACAAACAAACAAAAACCAAACTAAGCGCTGAAAGCGTAGTGTGTTTGAGGCAGGGCAGAGGGGCTTGTGGGGCATTTCAGGAATAAAATGGAAGCTTTCCATTCCAATCTCTTTTCGTTCATTTAAATCTTTTTGGTAGCGATCTCAAAGTGTTAGAAGTTGGGGATGTAGTGCAGTTGGTAAACTATTATTCGGCTAGCATGGAGCCTAAGTTTGCATGAACTGGGTGTGGCAACAGAGGCTGGAAACCCTTTGAGGACCAGGAGTTCTCTGCTACCTATGGAGTTTGAAGACAGCTGGGAAAACTAAGGCCCTTTTCTGACTATTAAGAAACAAATAACAAACCAGGCCTTTAATTCTAGCACTGGGGAGGCAGAGGCAGGCGGATCTCCGAGTTTGAGGCCAGCCTGGTCTACAGAGTGAGTTCCGGGACAGCCTGAGCTACACAGTGGAAACCCTGTCTCGAAAACCAAAAACAAACCCTCCAAAGCATTTAATGTAAAGTAGAACTAAGAATTAAACCATGCAGAGCTTGACAAGACAGGTTAGACATTATACCGGAATAGTTTTAAACGTGTAGTTTAGTATCTTCCATGAATGTAAGATAAAATCATTAGAATCAACCATTTTAAAGATAATGTAAACGGGAGGGTGAAGCAACAGGAGAGCTAAACACATAAAACAATCCCAGCCCCAATACAGTATGACTGCCACCTAGTGGCGAGATATCCTCAGCACAGGGGTCCTGCCTGAGTTCGTGTGGGAGACTGGGTACCTGGTCCACGAACTAAGGCCACCGCTGGGTGGCGAGAGGAGTTCTATTTTCTACAGTGCCAACTCATAGCTTCCAGGGTTACTGTAAGAAATGTGTTATTTGTTGATCCAATTTCAAGGAAAGTCGTTCAAGGACCTTTAGTACATCCAAAAGCATGTTGCTAAGGTCTGACTTTACCACTGACTTAATTGTAGCTCAGAAAATATTTTGTAATTTTAAAAACAGCACCAGAGCTGGGTTTTGAATCCCTGGAGTCAGTAAGGAAAGAACAGTGCTCTAAGGCAACGTGTCAAGCCCTTCGTAAGCCTGGCAGACCTGAGCCACGAGTTGGCCCAACGTGTCACACAGCAAAACTGAAGTCATGCCTTCCACGATGTTCCCCAGAAGTTCTAAGTCCCCTCCCACTCGTTTCTCTCTTTTTTAACTGTTATTCGTATGATACTTTAATATAGTTACATCATTTCCCCCCCTTCCTTTTCTTCCCGCCACCTCTTTCCAGGTGCCCACACCTTGCTTTGTTTCAAATTCATAGCTTCTTTAATTGTGTGTGCATCTGTGTGTGTGTGTGTGTATGTGTGTATGTGTACGTGCATGTCTGTGTGAGTTCTTAAATACAAGCCTGTATAATCTTACTTGTATGTATGTTTTCAGGGCTGCACCAATAGGTTATCCGATACCCAATGATCATTTGGGTATTGGATAACCTATTGGTGTGCCCTTCCCTGGGAAAGACCATTTCTCCTGCTTTCAGCATCCCTTCCTGGCCTGTATTCTTTGTCTGAGGTTGATACCTCCAAAGCAACATATTAGCATATCTGTTGGTACCATCCTTGTTCAGGTCCTGTCTAGGCAGCCATGTTGGTACCATCCTTGTTCAGGTCCTGTCTAGGCAGCCATGTTGGTGAGACTTCATGGGGCAGCTTCTCTGACATTTCTAGGAGACAATCTCACAGCAAACTTCCTGCTCCTCTTCTCATACGCTCTTCCCACCCCTTTTCCTGCTGTGATCCCTGAGCCTTAGGGGGCAGGAGTTGTGCTGTAGGTAGATGTATCTATTGGGATTGAGCACCGGAGCTCTGCATTTTTGATGGGTCGTGGTTTTCTATGACAGTCTATCTGTTGCGAAGAGAAGTCCCCTTGATGTGGTGTGGGGACTCTATGTACCTGCAGGTATTAGGAGAGATACTCAGAATATAGTTAGGGCTTTTGCTGGTTTAGTAGAGTGGCAGTTGTAGGTTCCCTTCCAAGACCCATGACTTCATCACTGCTGGGGACTTGGCTAGGTTTCCACTACCAGGCACGGTTTCCCTCTTGTTGAATGGACTCTCATTCATTTTGGAACTCCAATCCCAAAGTGTTCAGATACCTCGGCTAACCCGTCTCCTTATTCTTGCCACCAGTGGGAATTTTAAAGTTGACACTTTTTCTTGTCTAAGTTTATGCTGGTGCCTCTAGGAAGTCAAACATCTCACAGATACCTCAGCTGGCCAGTTGCCTTCCTCGTTCTTGCTCACCATCTCTGACATCACTAATAGGTAAGGGTCAACAAAGAAGGTGAAGTATCTGGATAAGGCCCACAACATCCAGGGCGTTCAGCTGACTTGGTTTCATTGTGTTGAGTCAGCGGCTGCTTTTGCTGCTTAAATACAATAACTGGAGAGTTGGAGGTTTCATTTCAGCCCATGCTTTCTCTGCTCAGAAATCAGAGCTGAGATGATTAAGCGCGACCTTTCCATGCAGATGGTGTCTCGCTTCATCAGCACCAAGAGCACCTGTCGTGCTAACCCTCAAATGCAGATGTTAGCATATTTCAGGACACAGTGTCTTAAAGTGGTAAAGCTGGTGGTGTGGTGAAGGCTTGGCAGCAGAGAGCCTGGTGATCCAAGTTGGAAAGCCGCTCTGCGGTTCTAGGAATCTAGGGAGTGTGGACTGCAAGGCTCTCTTCTTCTGATTGCTGGAATGCCGTGGGAACATTGCTGTCCAGAGTCACGTGGATCCATTGTGATAGGAGGTTGTTAAGTGCTGTAACCATGAGCATCCACACAAAGCATACGTCTTGCTCTGATGGAAAAGGGCTTAAGCAAATCTGAACGTTTGTTTTTTAAAAGGTCATGGGAAACAATTACCTTCTTTGTGCAACCAAGAAATGAAGGGGGAAAAAAGCATGTTTCATCTTAACATGGTAGCAAAATGTTGTGACTGAGATATGTATGCAAGGTACATCCCACCAGTAGGAAACTTTCACCACCAAGAAATTCACATAAGCTATTCAGTAAACAGCAGGTCTAAAACAAACAATCAAACCAACAACAGCAACAAAACCATTCAAATCTGTAGGGTGAGATTGACAAAAAGAAGGAAAGCTTATGTTGGCATTTGACAGATGAGAGCGAGTTGGCCCTGTGGTATAGGGGAAAGACATTCTAAGCATGAGAGGTATGTATGAGCTTATGTACTCTTATTAGATTACAATGACGCTGATGAAAATTCTAATCTACCATGGAGAAGAACAGAGATGATGATAACGCAAGATCTCTCAAAAAAAATGGCCTGTGCAACCGGGTGTGGTGGCACACGCCTTTAATCCCAGCACTCGAGAAGCAGAGGCAGGTGGATTTCTGAGTTCAAGATCAGCCTGGTCTACAAGGTGAGTTCCAGGACAGCCAGAGCTATACAGAGAAACTTTGTCTCAAAAAACCACAAAAAAAAAAAAAAAAGACCTGTGCTATGCCAGAGAGAAGTAAAGGTGGGAGACAGAATTATATGTGTGTGTGCATGCGTGTGCGTGTGTATAATATATATAGCTATTCTAGTAATATGTTCAAATTTCTGATGCAATATGTACTACATGTTGAGCATGTTTGCCCTTATATAATTAAAATACATATTCATGATTTATGTGACCATACAGAATCTAGAAACCACAGGTGAAGGAAAAGCTATAATATTTTTCATTCTGCGACTGGCTTGATTCACGTCATAGAACTGCCTCCATCTGTATCCATTCTCCTGTAAGTGATATGATTGCATTCTTCTTATGGCTGAAAAAAAATCCCTTTGTGTATGTGAAATCTTGCACGCGTCCAACTCGACCAGCAAGAACGACGCTGCAACAGGATCCTTCTGCACACGTTTATTGGGAGAGCTTGATTGTAGAGGCGAATAGACCCTGAGCCCAGCACTGGTGCTGCTTTATAGGCCTAGGAGAGGCGTGTCTCATACCCGGATTGGTTGTGCTTGGTTGATGCTTACCACCTCATTTGCATGCCTACATCTGATTGGTTACTTTCTCTCTCATCTGATTGGTTAACTTCTCTCTCTTCTGATTGGTTAACTTTTCTCTCTTCTGATTGGTCAACTTTTCTCTCATCTGATTGGTCAACTTTGGTTAATTCTCAAAACCTCATCTTGGCAAAAAACTTTCCTGCCTATGTATGCGTGGTGGCCAGCAGAAGCCTGTGCCACTCTGCAACGGCACATGTGGCTTCCCACAGTGAAATATATTTTTCTTCTCCATTCCTTTATTGTTGGACACTTAGCTTGCCTTCATAACTTCATGATTGTGAATACTGCAGCAATACAGAGTCATAATTCTTTTCTCAAAAAAAAAATAATTCTTTGAAATTTTCATACAATGTGTTTTGATAATATTGGCCCCTCCCCTAATTCCCCTCAGATCCACCCTACCCTGTATTCCCTTTTTTTCTTTCAACCATGAAGACCCATTTGTGCGTCCATATATTCTTGGATGTGTGAACTTTACCTGGAATGTGGTCAGTTTCAGAGGTTCAGTCTATTATCATCATGGCAGAAAGCATGGCAGCATCCAGGCAGACATGGTGGTGGAGGAGCCAAGAGTTCTACATCTTAATCCAAAGGCAGCCAGGAAGAGACTCAAGTTCTCTACACTGCGTGGGGCTTGAGCATAGAAACCTCAAAGCCCACCCCCATGATGACACACTTCTCCAACAAGGCCATACCTACTCCAACAAGGCCACACTTCCTAATGGTGCCCCTTAACATGGGTCAAGCATTCAAACACATGAGTCTATGGGGGCCAAACCTATTCAAATCACCACACTGTCACAAGCACAGTGAGTTCATATGTGTAGCAGCCCTGAGAAGCTACTCTTAGCAGTGGGTGGTGGTTAACATGGAGACACACAGCTAGTCTAAATGCAGAGAATAGAATAAGAGATTGCAGGATGGTCACCCCTAAATGGGACATCTGTATCACACCTCTTCCTCCCAAGGCTCAGAGTGGGCATAACAGCAGAATAACCAGAGGCCGTGGATAACTACAGGGAAACACAGTCTCCAAGACACAATGGGGCAGCCAGAAACACAGATCATAAACTGCTTCCAACTTCCTGTGCTTGGCCTACTTAGGGCCATTCATTATTTTGCATAAGAGTTTAGAGTTCCTGTCTGAAGTTGTGACTTAGACATACGCTGATGGACAAAGGAAGTCACCAAAACTATGCTTGATCTTTCGGATTTCTGTTCCACCGTGATGTGCGGCAGTGAGGAATCCCAGATGTGTCCTGCCTCTGCTGTGGGCCCACCTGCTGCTATGGCTTCTGCACCATGATTAACGGCATCCTCCCAAACTGAGCCAAAATAAAGGCTTCTTCCCTTGAGTTGCTTCTTGGCTGGCATTCAGTCACAGCAATGAGCATTGTACCCAATACAGGCGACTGATGCTGGGAACGAGGGCAGTTGTCATGACTGAACCTTAACATGCCGTTCTTAGACCTTTGGAAATGTCTTTCCTGAGAGAATGAAGACATGTCTGGAGATGAGGGATGAAGAGGACCTGAAATGTTGTAAGCAGAGCTTATGATGGGGTTTTTCTGAATAGAGCTCAGAATGCAGGAAGGTAGGCCAAAAATACAGTCAGGAGCGATTAAGCCTATGAGGTTTTATAGGAGAACCAGGAGACTATCAAGAACTAGGCTGTTCTGGAGAAAACTTGCGTGAGATCTCATTCAAAGTTAAGCTAATTTATTTGGTGGGAAATTTAAGAAAGCATAATATCCACATTATGGCAGTGTTACTCCTCACTACTCTTAGTCAAATTTCTAGCCAAGAGGGAGCAGAAAGATGAGAAAATTGAGCAGATGGATAGAGACAAAGTATTTGTTATTGTTAAAGAGGTTAGCACCATCAGAGAAAATCCACAGCCTTTGCATTGAGGTCTAAAGATGCCTCAAGGGGAAGAGTCCACATACAGAGAGAAGTGCTTCAGCATATGGAGAGCTCCAGGTTATAACAGTACACATCCATGTAAGAGGCATGCTTCAGCAGCCTTCACGGTTCCCTCGTGGAAAATGGTTGCCTAGGGAGGTGTTTTACCAAGCTGAACCAGGCAAGTGCACAGATGGTACTGCACCTGTGGTCCGGGGGGGGGCAGGGTTACATCTCTGGGAGCAGAATGCATTATCCTCTCGGTGGTGCTTCTTCTGATATCATGCAAAATTCGAGAATTAAGGAGTCATGTAGGCTTGTGATTCCAAAAAGCCTGAGGTCAGACAATGGGCGGCAGTGTTGGATTTCCCATTCAGAGACCCTGCGGGACGTCTGTGTGAAGCTCTAAAGGTGAGGCTTAGGAGTCAATGGAGATTCCATCTGGAGATGCCAGAACCATGACGCATTCACCAAGGAAAGCTGCAGGCTCTGGGTAATTCTGACCCAAGACTGGGGTTGCATGTCTCAGGACACAGAACCAGTGGAGCACACATGATGTCGTCACAAGTTCCAAAGACGTGGAGCTTCAGGGTTTAGGTTTTTTATTTTGTTCTTCTATGTTTGGTCTTGGTCTGATTTTTCATTTTTCTTTTTTGTTGTTTATATGCTGCTTTCATTTATATCACATTTGGAATTAAAATGTTTAACTCCATGCGATGATGTTCTGGACGTAGGCACCTTTTCACCTTTAGTTTTACAAGAGCTCACAGTTAAGAGATTCCCATCGGTCTCAGAAAACACATTGATTGGACTTTGGGCTTTTGAAAGTGTTTGAATAAAAACAGCCATATAGACAGAACATTGACCATATAAACTTGAAGCACATTCACTAAATGATGAGGGATTGGTGGCATCTCTGCTCCCACTTGCAGCAATACCAAACACACCACAGCACATTTGGAGACCAAGGATTGCTCAGCATAACATAGGCCAAATGGATAAGCAGAAGAAAAACTGACCGAAAGCAAGCAGAGTAGCTCGCAGGAGAAAAGAGAAAATAGCAGTCAGAGCAGTGGGGTGGCCGGTCGGGTTAGCACAGGCCAGGTGAGCTCAGGCCGGGTGAGCACGATGCCTCATTATAACCTTGAATGGTAGAGAAGATAAGAGTGTTTTCTAGAGGTTTTTTTTAAAAAGATATAATCACTGGTTACACTCATACACATGTCATTCTCAGGGTCTTAATCACCCTCCAAATGTCCTGCCAGCAAAAAATTATCACAATGGTGGTTAGGTATTCAGCATGTGAACCTGGGGGTGATGGGACACACTTGATCCATCACACCAGTTCTAAAAGATAAACTGTAAAGGTGAAATTCAAAGAATATGATATATATTGTACTGACTGGTTCTGTGTGTCATCTTGACACAAGCTGGAGTTATCACAGAGAGAGGAGCCTCCCTTGAGGAAATGCCTCCATGAGATCCAGCTGTAAGGCATTTTCTCAATTAGCAATCAAGGACAGAGGGCGAATTGTGGGTGGTGCCATCCCTGGGCTGGGAGTCCTGGGTTCTATAAGAAAGCAGGCTGAGCAAGGCAGGGGAAGCAAGCTGGTAAGTAACATCCCTCCATGGCCTCTGCATCAGCTCCTGCTTCCTGACCTGCTCAGTTCCAGTCCTGACTTCCTTTGATGATGAACAGCAATGTGGAAGTGTAAGCCGAATAAACCCTTTCCTCCTCAACTTGCTTCTTGCTCATGGTGTTTGTGCAGGAATAGAAACCCTGACTAAGACATATATCATATAGACATATATGTTAATATGAGATATGTATGTATGTATGTATGTATGTATATCATCTCTGGCATCACCAAAACAGACCACACAGAAGTGTGCTTTGCTAACCTAAGTGTCTCAAATTCCAGTCAAATTGACAAGTTTAACCATCACAGACCCTCTCTCTGTTTCCACTTGCGCCCCCCCCCCCCCTTAGGAACAGAATAGTCTTCATTTCACACTGAATTAAGAGCTACAGGAATAATCAATCATTTTTTGCTGCAGACTAATTTCCTAAAGCAGTGTTCACTGGGGTTCCTTCTAATTCGGTGGGCGAGCTCTGCACTGAACTGCTGAGTTTTACTTCAGGTCGGTTCTGAGGTCTCAGCTACAACGCTGAGCTGTCTCAAAGGCCGAGCCAACGCGTGCTTTAAATCATCTGTGCTCTGCTTCATTTTGCTCTCTTGTCCATAGGAAGAGCTTCAGGTTCTATATTAGATGAGAACCCCTAGATAGGATTATAACCTGCTCAACTAAGGGTATGAAATTTCCCCTAAACCCTGGACTCACCTGGAATCCAGGCAGGCATGAAGGCGGCTGGAATCCAAGGCAAGCTGGCTGGCTAGACTAATCAGAACTGGTTCAGAGAGAGACCTTGCTTAGTTAATAAAGTGGTGAATAATCAAAAAAGGTATCTGACATAAGCTTTAGGCTCCCACATACCTGTCCATATGTGAACACATACCACACACACACACAATGATTCCAGATATAACTCATTGGTAGAATGCTTGCCTAGAATTCATGATGGCCTGGGTTAAGTCCCCAGCATAGCTAAAGGGGGAAAACAAATCAACAACAACAAAAAAGATAATCTAAAATTGTTTAATGATACACACACACACATACCTTGAGAGGGTATTTGAAAGCAAAAATTGGTTTCCTTAATAAAAAAAACCAATTAACATTTAGGGATTAGAGAGATGTCTTAGGATTTAAGAGCACTGGTACTGCTCTTTCAGGAGACCACAGCTTGATTCTCAGCACTCACAGGGTGGCTCACAACTGCCCGTGACTCCAGTTCCTCTCATTCCTCCAGTTCTAGGGAATGAGAGGCTCTCTTCCAATTTCTGCGGGCAACAGACAAGCATAAAAGCAGACAAAGCACTGATATGCACCGCATAAAGTAGAGCTGAGACAAAAGCAACATATAAATGGTCTAACATAAGGTGTGCTGTTAGGTGCTCTCATGCACGTCCAGCGTTGATGACACCAACTCTTCATTGTGGCGGAGAATGCTGAACAGTGCTGGGTACATAGGTAGGAGAGCAGGCTAGGAAAGGGTGGGGAGCTGGGAGTAGCCAGCAGGAAGGATGCTATCAAAGGAGAAGGCAATAGATGGGAAGCAAGTTAAGAGAGGCAGGCTGGGGGGGGGGGGTTGGAAAAGGGAAGGAAAAGGGAAGGAAGGAAGAAGGGAGGGAAGAAATCAGTCAATCATCTTAGGTTGTTCTTGAAAGAAAGAAAGAAAGAAAGAAAGAAAGAAAGAAAGAAAGAAAGAAAGAAAGAAAGAAAAGAAAAGAAAAGAAAGAAGAGAGAAAGAAGAAAGAAAAAAGAAAGAATGAAAGGGAAGAGATTAAGAGAAATGGAATCCCCGGAATGTGCTAAAATGGGAATGGACGAAAAGGACAGTCCAGCACTGGAGAGGTGTGCAGGAAGGAGCAAGGCACCTGTTGCATGGCTTGCCCAGTGATTTGGGGCCCTCCCTGCCCCCTTTCTGCTGGCGTGCACTTTATCTTTTTTTTAAAGTTTTATTTATTTATTTATTTATTTACTTATTTATTTAGGTTTTTCAAGACAGGGTTTCTCTGTATAGCCCTGGCTGTCCTGGAACTCACTCTGTAAAACAGGCTGGCCTCGAACTCAGAAATCCACCTGCCTCTGCCTCCCAAGTGCTGGGATTAAAGGCATGCGCCACCACTGCCCGGCACTTTATATTCCTGTCTGAGAGAACTGTAGCAGCCGGTGTATGCCTGTTCGTTATATGTGTGTTCTCAGAGCTGCTTCTCCCCAGGACTGCCTCTAGGCACTGAGGACTTTCTCGCCAGAGAAAGCCAGAGCCCCAGGAACCATTGGGAAGCAGAAGAGAGGACGATTCTTAAGAAGACATTGGCAGCCTGTGTAGGGCAAGGTCTTTGTTCTATCAATCTCTTTAGGATACCAAATGGAACAGCCCTCTGATGAACCCTAGTTCATCTTGGGATATTGGAGGAGGAAAGTGCAGAGAGAGAGCTCTTTATCCATCCACTGATACACATCCAGGCAGATGGAATTTCCTCTTTATGAGTCTAGACACCACTGCATCCAGCGTAGCTCAGCCTACTGGGTACACCCCCGGACAGATGCTGTTCTTTAACTTTCTTCTGCCTTCTTCTTACTCAGTCCTTTGCCTTGTTTGTTTTTAAACAGGAACTCACATAGCCCAGGCTGGCCTCAAATTCACCATGTGGATGAGGATAGCCTTGAACTTCTGACTTTTCTGCTGGGATTACAGGATCTTATGGGGTGCTGGGATGGAACCCAGGTCTTTGAGGGTGTTTGCGGCAGCCTCTGCCCCCAAACCTTCTTCCATAAGAGAAACAAGTGTTCCCCCACAAAAACCTCAAGGGGATATTGGAAAGAAATCCTGAGCCAGTACCAGAAATAAAGTAGGTTCCAGCAGGACTGGTTGTTTACCTATAATTTTTTTAACCCCTTCAGAAGATGTATCTGACGTCGAAGCTTCCTTGGTGTTCCTTGTGCCGCTGTGTGAGGTGGGTGTGTGCGTGCGCGTGCGCGCGTGCACACACACACACACACACACACACACACACCCTCAAACCACAGGCAAACCCTGGTAAGGAAAAGCTACAGTTTGGACTCCTAGAAAGAGTTTGACCTAATCGCCCCATCCTGGTTGGGCGGGTGGTCCTTCTGTTTTCTTTGGCAAAATCTAATATGACAATACGTTGTGATGACTGAGGTGTGTTAGCACACTTCCTGATTGACAGAACACCCCTGCCTATGGCTCAGGCCCAGGGTGGCAGAGGCAGTGTGGGAGGAGCAACCAAGTTTCACTTCCTTGCTAGCCAGAGACTCAGCCCCAGCCGGCTCCTGTCTTAGCTACCGAGGAGGAGCAGCGTGTCCAGCAGCAGCCGATCCCACCTCTCTCTTCACACAGCACCTGGCGGGGAGTCAGCCATCAGAAGCGAAGGAACGAATGGGCAGAGCAGAACTTCTAGGAGGGAACATGAGTACCCAGGATCCCTCAGAGCTGTGGAGCAGAGCAGATGGAGGCACAGACCTGCTCCAGGATTTGGGGTAAGAGCGCTTTTTCGCTAAGTACAACTTCCCAGTTCCTTGAAAAATCGCCGCTCTGACCAGTGTTTCCAGGAGTCTCTTCCCACTGCCACCTGATGGTCATCTACCTGGCCAGTTTAATTGACGTGTAGGAGCTTCCTTCTGGGGGCGCTGATTCATTGTAAAAGTGTAAGATGTTTTTCTAAAAGTGAGAACAGTTACACTGAGAGAATGTGATAAAAATCAACTTTTGGGCATCCTTTAGCAGCGGGGGAATGTGCATACAATCGTCTGTTTCTTTGATACTGGGCTAGCTTATCATTAAAGTGAGGTGGAAGAACTCTGAGTGCACCTCTTGGCAGTGAACTGTGTCACTGGTTCCAGAAAGACTACATGGCTGTAAGAGGGATTTTTTTTTTTTTTCAAAAGAAAAAGAATGAGGAAGTTTGTACGACAATCATGTTTCTACAGTGCCTCCTTCTCACACAGCAATGGGAGCTCTTTCATAGCCTTTAGACACAAGATAACAACAGCCTGGCTTCAGATAGGCAGGTTTAGGTTAGGTGACATCATCAGAGTTCATCAGAAGGGACCCTGATGACAAAGCTCATCCGGACATTTAGTAAAGAAAAAAGGGCTACTCAGACAAGAAAGGAGGTTTCCTTGGAGACAAAGCCTTGCACCTACACGCTTGTGTTTCCCAAGAGAGAGGACGCTGGACCTGTTGTCTACCTAAGTAGCTGGAATTCCTCATCACCCAATGACATAAAGACATATTGTCACCTTGCATAGGATGGCAATAAACACGAAAGGGTTTTAAACCCCATCTTATCGGTCACATCAGTGAAATAACAAAGCTGAGACAGCCACCTGCCAGAGGCCCCATCCTCCTCTGAGGATGGGTTGAAACCTCTGTTTACACTCGAGATTGTATCATTTTATATTGTGTTACTGTAAAATTTCTCACGGCACTACGCTGGCACAGCAAGTAGAGGTGCTTGCAGCTAAGCCTGGCTAAGCCTGAGATTGATTGCTGGGACCCACTCGGCAGACCTCCACACAGATGAAATGTCAGACGGGTACACACACACACACACACACACACCATGCACACATGTAATGATAATTAATAAAAAGTCTAAAAGCAGCTCTCAATAATTCTCTGTTTAAATTTAAAGTCAAGGACCTGCACTGCCATTTGGTATTGACAGCTAGGATTTTCAATAAGGGAAACTCCTTATGAGGTCATCAGAGCTCCAAAAGCTCTCCACGTTTCTCTTCAAATAAAAAAACAGAATAAGGGCCTCTCTGGGAGCATCCAGCCCAGAATCAAGCAGTTCAGAGCCGACCTTACTGGCCAGCTCCCAAGGTTTGTACCTGTGTTTTTTTGCACTCTCCAGCCGCTGAAGTTAAGATACGCAAAGGAGAAGAAAGATCCAGAAAATATTCAACTCTGTCTCTTTAATTAAACAAATCCTATCCTGAAAGCAGGATCTAAGCTTTGGAATTGTCAGCACACTCAGGACACAAACATACCTGACCATGTGTCTGGGGACAGGCAGTGCAGGTAAACTACAGGCTTCCCTTCCCAGGCAAAGAGTAGACATCTGGTATGAAGTCCGGGGGCCCTTATTATTATCACGGAATAAATGGTACATTTGTATCCAGATCTCTTTAGTTCAGAAGACCTGAACATTTTCTTGAATGTCAGAACTTGGTCTCAGAAACAACGCAAACTCCAGTTGTTGAAGGAACTGCTCTATAGTGTGGGTTTCAACTCTATGCTAGACGGACTAAGGAACTTTTTATTTGCTTATTTTAATTCTTGGGGTTTTTTTGTTTGTTTGTTTTTTGGTTTTTTTGTTTTTTTGTTTTTGTTTTTGTTTTGTTTTGTTTTTTGAGACAGGGTTTCTCTGTATAGCCCTGGCTGTCCTGGAACTCACTCTGTAGACCAGGCTGGCCTCGAACTCAGAAATCCGCCTGCCTCTGCCTCCCGAGTGCTGGGATTAAAGGCTTAATTCTTGTTTTTATACTTGATACAGGGTCTACTATAGCTTAGCCTCTAATTCAAGGATGACTTGAATTTCTTGATATTCCTGACTGTACCTCCCAAGGCCTGGGATAAGAGGTATATAGCATCACACCCCACTAATGCAGGGCTTCCAGGATTCAAGGCAAGCACTCTACCAACTGAGGACTTCCTAGGCATCTGAAGAAAGAAAGAAAGAAAGAAAGAAAGAAAGAAAGAAAGAAAGAAAGAAAGAGAGAGAAAGAGAAAGAGAGAGAAAGAAAGAAAGAAAGAAGAAAGAAAGAAAGAAAGAAAGAAAGAGAGAGAGAGAGAGAGAAAGAGAGAAAGAGAGAAAGAGAGAAAGAGAGAAAGAGAGAAAGAGAGAAAGAGAAAGAGAGAAAGAAAGAAAGAAAGAAAGAAAGAAAGAAAGAAAGAGAGAAAGAAAGAGAGAGAAAGAAAGAGAGAGAAAGAAAGAAAGAGAAAGAAAGAAAGAAAGAAAGAAAGAAAGAGAGAGAGAAAGAGAGAGAGAAAGAAAGAGAGAAAGAAAGAGAAAAAGAAAGGAAGGAAGGAAGGAAGGAAGGAAGGAAGGAAGGAAGGAAGGAAGGAGAGAGAGAGATGTCTCTGAGCTAACACTTGTTTTCTTCCTCTACATGCCTCTAAAGCAAGACTGGAATTAAGAATCAAGGTATAAAATGTATATTCTCTGAAGTGTTAGGTACAGTTTTATTATTTATTTTAATTTAGGGCGTGCCCCTAAATTTTAAAACCACTAATGAGTTGTGGCATTCTGTACAGAGGTTGGGGCCTGTGGCCAATAATAACTTCATTGAGGTGCATTTTACATAAGATAAAATTCACCCATTTCAACTTGAAGAGCGTGACTGTCACTGTAGTCGGCGGTAGCATATTTTCACCTCCCTTGAAAACCAGTAAGGAGTACAGACCAGGTAAACACAATCCGTGATCTAGCTGTTTGGGGACCTACGAAAACCTTGATTTCTAGAACTCTTTTATTTCTCAGTATTGTCTTGTTTGAACCATTCGATCTACCAGGGAATAAGCAAATTTCAAACTGCTAGGGACTCAGCATTCCTTCTGTAAAACTGAATATTTAAGCACCAACAGAAGCTGGCCCTTGCCCCTGTCACATCAGTGATAGGCTTTCCATAGGAGATAGCAGAGGAACGTTGGCAAAGACCTGTTGCCTCTGGCTGAATTCCGAATATAACTGAAACTTGCTCTTTGAACCTTTAATCCACTTGAGTGAGGTGTGATCAGTAACAAGCCTCCAGAATAATCCAGTTTTTTTCAAAGCTCCATAAAATTCTATTTAGTTAGTTAGTTAGTTAGTTAGTTAGTTAATGAATAGATAAAGCCTAGGTTTAGTGAGTTGAATTTTACAATGATTTTAATGGGTTATTCCAGTCATCAGATATTTCTTTTCTGTTGTTATTGGTTTGTTTTGTGCGGTGCCAGAGATGAAACCAGAGGCCTTATATATTTTACTCTGATATAATTTAGTGGAGGCATACACACAGAGAAAGAGATAGGGGATTAATCTTGGTTCTTTGGTCCCTACTTTTCTTCAGGCTCTGGAATATGTAGATGCTGTGAGCCAGACCCAGAGCTGCAGTACACCCATCCCTGGCCATCCCAGAAAATGCAGGACTTTGGCAGAAAGTGTGCTGCATAGTCTCTTAAGGGACACTTGGATCCAATCAAGCCGTTCAGTCCCTTTGCAGTACCAATCCAAAAGCATTTATTTTCCTCTTCAGTGCGTCGGGGGCCCCAAAGGAGAAGGGAAACAAAGCCCTATTTGTTGTGGAGGTGTAAGGACTAACAGGGCAGGCGCAGGGAACCAGGCAGGGGAGGCTCAGCTCTGGGAACGCTAGGTCTACTCCTCCTCTGCTTTCCAAAGCAAGATGTAGGGTGGGTCAGGCACTGAGAGGCTCAGCACTCCAGCCTTCCTGCAGTAGCTCCCCACATCCAGCGCTCAGCCAAGGCACAAGGCTCCAGAACCACGAGAACCACAAGAACTCGCAGGGTAGGAGGCTCTATGGATGGGCCTCACGTTCAGTTTCCCAGGTTCTATTTGATAAGGGATTGTTACCCAACCCCCAACATGCGCGTGATGGAAGGGCAGCTAGGCCACACTTCAGGTTCATCAGGACTACAAAGAAGGGGCAAAGGGGTGGGGGTTCCTGTGGTTCACTTACAGTTGGGAAACAGGTTCAAGGAAAAGCCCCCAGGGGCGTTTCCAAGCTTTTGACTGCTAATGAAGCGGATCCAGCTCTCTGGTGGTACCGAAAGGACTGTGGTTGGCATGACAACCTCTGCTGGTTTAGGTGTAAGAGTGCAGCAGAGATTAAGACAGGTGTAGATTAAGCCTTCCCTATGGAGCCTTGCCTGGAAAGTCAAGACCAGAAATGCCCTCTTTATTGATCCTACTTATAAGAAAAGGAGAGGCCTTACCGTTGTGTTCTTTTCTAAGAGTCCCTGGAACTTGAGCTGCCAGCTGCCAGGAGTGCCCCTGTGCCCTCTCCTCACTGATTTAAATAGTCTGCACACCTTCCTAGCCTCAGGCAAAGTACACAGGCACTAGCCTCAGACCGAGGAACTGGATTCAGCCTAGCCCTAATGCAATGGCCACTTCTTTCCACAGAAACTGTAAGCAGAAACAAAGATCTGATTCTTTTAAAAGCAAACGTTGGTACACACAGATACATTCGGAGGCTGACATTTTCATGAGGGTAAATCAGTTTGGGAGATTCACTAAGCAGTCTGCAAAGCTGAAATCATAGGTTATTATGGAACCTTTAGAACTAGATGGCTCACTGTACAGAGGAGCACAGGGGGAGGTCCTTGGTTTTATATATAACAATGAGATATATATAACAATGATATATATATATATAAACAATGAGAGTTGGCCTGTTCTTATTTGATTTGCAGAACAGGCAGCACATGTGAGTAATCCCAGCACTTGGAATGCTGAGCCCACCATAGGCCTCCCACCCAGTGGATCTAGTGCACACAGGGATCGCCCAACAACCGATACAGTCCCACTGTGCATTGCTGCCTTGCCGCTCCCACCAATTAAACAATAATAATGGCGACTTCTCAGCCTCGCAGGCTTCCCACTCACAAGCACTGTCTTTCCCGGTTTGCCTGCAGGAACTTCTTTCATTCACACTCTGCTGGTGTTACTGAGGCCGTGTACACTTACGGATGAGAAAGAGAGGAACCAATCTATCTCTTGCCGTGTGCCAGGTTTACAGAGCCCGCAAGCTTCGTCACAAAGGCACCTTCCTAATTTTACTCACTGGTACACTTTTTGGTGCAGATGTAAACTGAGGAGGGAAAAAGAAAATTCTATGACTTCTACAAATCAACACAACTTATTTTATATATATATAAAGTCAACTCAGTTTTTTACTACTAGGTGTCCCGCATGGACAGGCTACTATCCCAGTGAGCCAGAACCTTGATGAATTCTGTGCACATTCAATTTTCTGGGCCAGAAAAACCAAACCAAACCAACCAAACAAAAAAACAAACAAGCAACAACAAGAAAAACAGGCTAAGAACACTATCAAGTCAAAACTGTCCACAGAGATGTGACGGCAGATAGCGCAATGAGGCTCGTGCAGTGTAGACCACTCTGAAATCTTGAATTCTACAAATGGAGGGTGGGCAGTTTTTGTTCTGTGGTTGCGTGGTGCCGTGTGATCAGTGAACTGACTGGGATGCTTCGGCTCGTGTGCGTTTCCTCTTCAGGTGTGTTCTTCTTTCCCTCCTGTGTGTGACTTCCTTCCACTTACATATTGGAAATCTGCCCTGTGAGTTCCTCACATTGGGAGTGGCTGCTTCGCTGCATTCTTTGTTCTCCCATTCATTCATAAACCCATCTATGGAATGAGGACGTTGGGCAAGATTGGGAAGATATGGAAGGGAAGCAAGGACTGCGCAGAAGCAAACCTCACCTTGAGCACATAGCAAAAACACGGCAATAGTGTAGATGGCCCCGACGATGTTTATCAGCTGAATGTGAAAATATAGCACTATATGGGGTGGGAGTCATGAGAAGAGGGGGAAACCTGACAAGATGGAGTGCTATGACAAACAGCCTATGTGACCTCAGACCTGGTTATCCTCCATCCATCCTGGAGAGCCTACGTTCACTAGAAGCATCCTCTGGGCTGCTGTAGAATTCCACTTTCAGAACCAGCCCCATGAGTTTGCTTTTGAAAGCCTTGCTTGAATCTTGGCTCAAATCGTATCTTTTCACACTCCTGCTCCCCGGCTGTGCATTTGCTTATAGCTGAGCAGAGTCCAAGCAGCTGGGTCTTATCACTGGTCTTTGCCCTCCGCCGAATTCTCGGTAGCAGATACCTGACCTCTAGATACCCAGCCCGTGCCCTGCTACCTAGTGCCTAACCGCGTTATCTGTCCTCTAAAAGTATTTACACCTTTAAAATGTAAATATGTTGCCATTTAATTTATACTGACATGAGAATTACATGAAATTATGCTATATTTTGGAGATATATGGAACTGTAGAGGGCTGGCATATCATGATATGTCTGTTTTACCTTACAACTGCTCATCAAAAACTATACAAAACACATGGCAAAAATATATTCTCCCTAAAGAATAGGTACTACTGGGCCAGAGAGAAGGACTTGTGGGTAAAGCATTTGTCACTAATCCTGACAGTCTGAGCTTAATTCATATTATAGAAGGAATGGCCAATTTCCCATGCACTCAAGCCAGTGGGTGTTTTTAAATAGAAGCATTGTTTAGGCTATTTCTCACTTTCCTTTGTGTTTGAAATTATTTATACCGAACAGTTAAGGTATACAAATGTGGCAATTATTAGAAGTTGGGGGGAAATTGTAAAGGTCAGTCATTTCTATCCAAAGAATATGTCTACCTAAAATGACATTGTTCCAAATCTTTCCTGTTTTATAAGTATATTTTTCTGTGAACACACACGTCAATACACAGATTGAGTTATAGTCATAATTTTGCTTTGTTTGTTTGTTTGTGTTTTGGTAGGACATCCATTATCTTGGCCTCTATTCAAGAAAGTATAGGTCTCATCTTAGATGGGGGTGGGTGCGTTTCTCCATCTTAGTCTTTGGATACTTGGATTCGTCTGGATTTCCAGAGGGTCTGAGATAGATTTGATCACGGGATGGTATGGGGTCACTGAGTGTTTGTAGGGATACAGGATTAATTACAGGGCCACCACATTTTATGTGTCAATAGGATAATGAGGTAGCTGGACATGATAAGCAACCATGGTTCAGGAGCCTAGAAGTCCTGAGGCACAGATTGGTGCTTGAGAAATGACACAGTAGGGAGTGTGGGTGGAAGCCAGCCCTTCCACTGAGTGACTCACACGCCGACAAACACAGCTCTACTACTTTTGAATATTTTTGTTGTTGTTTTGTTGTTTTGTGGTCCCCCCTCCCACTGAGCTGGGGTGATTTTATATATAATATATATATATATATGTATATATATATATATATATATATATACATACATACATGGCAATGGGAAAACCTTAAGACTCACAAACATCTCCTAAATCCCGTCTGTGTTTGCCTGAGTGCTGTACCTTCCTAAAGCTGCCCGGTTCATATTCCTGCTCCTATTGTTTTGACGCGCACCTGGGCCTTTCGCAGTATGGGTACATAATGGACACTTGGCAGGTGTGGATGCAGGGATGTAGGCCATTCAGTTTACCTTTTCTGTATGGGCCTACCTTTTGTCGAAGAACAGGTGTCTAAGTGTTCGTTGACTCAAAGCCAAGACCAGAACTCAAGGTTGCTGACTTCAGCCTAGTGATGTCACACTCTAGACTGAGTCCCCTTCCATCCAAGGCTTTTTAACTGGTGAACTAAACCTATACTGGTTAGAAATTGGAAGCACACAGTCTACAGAGGAGGGATGGAATAAAGACCTACCCGCCTGTGAGTTTTACATCTCTTGAGGTACAGGAGCCTTTCCTGTGCCCACAGCGGTAGGTTTCCACTAGTAAGCATGGTCTAAGACAGCTAATCCTAGCCAGCATTTTCTGAGGGACACATGAGCAATCAGAGCAAGTGCATAGTCAACTCAATGTCCTGAGGAGAGGGAGCCTCCTGAGGGAATGCTGGCTTTGGGATCCTTGACCAGCCAGTCTGAGGAACTTTAAGTTCTTGCCCTTTGTCACACTCTTTGGAGAATGATGCTGTAACACTGCAGGCTGCCCTCGGAATGAACACAAGCAACTTGTAGTGAGGAGATACAATTTCTACTCCTCTCTCTAGTTAGTGACTGTGTCCCTCATCTGCTCCCAGTATCTAACGTCTCTGGGCCTGTGGCTCTGTCTCAGGGTCTGCTCTGTGAGTCTCCGCTCTGTGAGTCTCTTCCTGTGGGACTGCTATGTTCTTTGCCTCTGTCTCGTAGATGACTGTGTCTCTCTGTGTATGCTTGCTAAGTCACTACTTATCATTCCTAGCCACACAAAGTACACATACTTCTGCTGGCTGTGTGAGAGGTGAGATATGTGATCTCCAGCTACTTCCCTATCCCCCTCTTCCTCTTTCTTCCTTTTACTGTTTTTCAATCTCTCCCCTTCTTTAGTTTCACTTGGAGGTGGATCCTGATGAGAGAAGCCCCTCTCCCCCCCCCCCCCCCGCCCTTTTCTCTTTATTCATTCTTTCCCTTATCTGCTCAGAGTTGGTTCAACTATGTAACCTAGCCTGGCCTTGGTCTCCCAATGCTCCTGTCTTGCTCTCCTGGGTGCTATGATCACTGGCCTGCACAGCATGTCCTTTTGTATCTCTGTCTGTCTCTCTTTGACTCCCATATTTCCGAGTCTCTGCCTCTCTTCTTCCATCTGTCTTCGTGTTTCCATTTTCCTGCCTTATCATCAGACTTCAAGCACAGGTTGATCCTGGTCTCTAAGTACCTCTGTGTTGGGGTTGGTCTTGTGCTCTGTGTATTGAGATGCTGAGTTCTGTGCCCCAAGATCAGGTTGTAGTCTGGACACAGGCATTGTATTGCCCAACGTGCTATAAAGAATGATCCCCTTGTCAGGAGGGAGAGGGTGGGACTGGAGATCAAGAAGGGGGTGGGAGGGAGGATCTCAGGTAGGGACCACGAGGAGAAGGAAAAAAAGATGGGGGAAGAAGAAGGCTTCCAAGAGTCAGAATAGACTATGAGGATGGACCATGAGCACGAGGCCAGGAGAAACTTGCCCTGAGGACACACATGGAGCAGAGCAAATAGAGCTAGACTCAGGTTGGCCTATGGCTGTGATGTAGGTTAAAATAGTTCAAAACCTGTCCAGTTTAGGCTTACAGACTGTTAATAAAAATACAAAGGTTCTGTGCCTTTTATTCGGGAGCTATACAGGGGTAGAGCGGGGCAGAAACTCCTCATAAAAATACTTCTACACTTCTCCTTTCAGCACTGTTTTGTTTGTTTGTTTGTGAGCTGAGGTTTAACACCCAGCTTTAGTGGGTAGATATCTGCATGCTATGCTTCTGCCAGGTCTGTTTCCTAAAGCTTTGGACAACTAGGTTCAGTCCTGCTAGTAAGGGGTATAGGCGGGACACTTAAAGCAGCGATGTGGAAAGTCCCAACCTTACTGATTCCATCACCGAAAACTCCCGGCTGGAAAGACCGTGGGGAGGCTCAGCTTCCCCCGGACAGTGCGCTGCACCTACCTGAGCTGTTTTTGAACTTCCTCAACCCTGTGGGAAGCTTCTGCTTGCCTCCTTCTACTTGAGAAGTGAAGTTCCACCTATGGGTGTCTTCTATGAACAACACAGTCTTGTCTTAGATACAGCCTGACTGTAGTACAGCCCTGAAAGCTCTGGTACTAAATGAGAGGTGTCTTATTCTACACCGGCAATTTCTGATGACACCAAGAGCTCAAGAGCTTAGCCTTTCCCACAGTTGAAGCATCCAGCACTGACTCTAAATACAGGTACACAAGTGAGATCAACATCTGACCAGTCCGGTGGAGCAACTCAGGAGCTAAAGTCAGATGAACCCAAGTGAGAGCAGCTTGGATGGGGAAAGCCCGGTGGAGACATCTCATGTTTCCTGTTCACAGGGAATGTGAAGCCAAGCTGTAGGTTCAACCACAGATCCATCATCTGTATCATGGCCTTAGAGAAGGAGAGACACATTATCCATCTGTCCTTGGGGCCCAAAGACTTCAGAGGGTGTCACTGTCATTCTAAAATGAGAACAATTTTGAAGCAGGAAAAAAAAAAAAAAGAAAAACTTTTTTTTGAGTATATATGTCCCTTTATAACTCAATATAAACAGAATCCAAGTTCCAGGTCACTTCTCTTTGCCAGGAATGGAGGCGTACAGTGAAATATATTAATAATCTGTAGGCAAGGCATTTTCTCGATGAGAAATGAATACTCTAGAGCTGAGGGCTTTGCTCAGTAGAGCATTTACCTAACATTCGCAAGGCCCTGGGTTCAATGCCCAGTACAGCCAGGAAGGAAGGAGGGACGAGAGGAGGAAGGAAGAGAGGAAGGAATGGAAAAAAAATGTCTTAAATGAGGACGCAAACTACCAGTTTTTCTATGTTATTTTGCTTTACTCCCCAGCATGGACCCTGTGCTTCCGCTAGGCATTCTGCTCTCCATACACAAACCGACCCCAGCGTCTTAGCCTGTGCTCTTTCCTCTTGAGATGCCCTCTCTCTCACGACCTAACGGATCAGACATCCATAGTCGAGCCCAGAGCGCGATCGATCATCTCTCGCCATCAAGCCTCCCTGGCTCTGTCCTTCCTTCCATGAGATCCAGCAGCACCCAACACGAGGTTGGCAGCCACAGGGGATCTCTGACTGCTAACCCGCAGATCCTTTTTCTTTTCTCTATGGAAACCCAGAAACGACTTCACTTTGCCCTTTTCCCCAGATGCCAAACATCGAAGTCAAGCCATTAGGGCTACTGAAGGAAGTTTCTTAGGATGTTCATGTTTCTCAGATTCTTAGCAGGGTAGAGATCACTTGAGCCTCCACAGTCAGGGGGCTGGAGACAAGAATATACATTTCAACCAAGACCTCGGGCTAGCCCAAATTTTGAGTGGCAAGATTTTGTATTGATTTCCAACAGCAACTCATTAGTGGTTTGTCTGGTAGTGAATTTAGTGGTTTATATAAATATTTGTGCAAAGTAAATATCAAAATGATTTAAGTAAATAGCATATAGAAAGATATTTTCCTTGTAACATTTTTTTGAGTGTGATTTTAACGTACTGTGAGTTACCTCAATAATTTTAAAGTCTTTCTTTCAATGGACATAGCATAAACAAGACATAAACTTAGACCAGCAAATTAAAATATTAAAACCCAAAGGAAAAAACACCTTGGTGTTTCTAGCATGTTGGAACAGTCTCCTAGAAGGTTCCAGCATGAGGAGGCACTGGGATGAAGGCAGGAGGAGCAGAGTTGAGAAGGGACTTCGGGATCCAGCCTGCCTGTGTTCTCTGTGGTTGAGTTTATTTCCTGTATCTCCGAGAGGCAGTTATGAAAACTATCTAGTGGGTGGGTGTTTCCTAATTTGCTGCCTTATCATGGGAGAGATAAGGCCGCTGTTTCCTTCAAGGTCAACTGCTAGTTTTGATATTCTTATAAACCCAAGGCAAGTATTCTGCTCAAGTCTCTAATTAGATTAACATCTTTACTCTCACTGCCTCTGACCTTGAGACACAACGGTAAAAATCTATAAGCCATAGGAATAAAACGTGACCATAACACGGTGCCTTCTAAAACAGTTACCAGCAGTAGTTTCTTCTTCTCGTTTCTTTAGAGAAAGTAAGACCAAAAGTCTGGGAGTTGGAAAATAAAACTTATTCAAGACTGCGTAGTCACGTGTCACCAGCGGCTAGGAGAATGTCTGGCGTGTCCGTGATAAGAGAATTTAGTAAAGCTTGTGGTTTGTTCTTTTTTGCAAAAGTTAAGGAACTGGGGAAATTGTATAACAGAAGACAGCATCTCAACACATGAAAATATGGGTTTTCTCTTTGAAAACCTTGTCATCTTGGTTTGTGACAACCTGATGTTGCTACCCGGAGGGACCACAGAGTTGCTAAGCTAAGCTAAAGTGGTCGGAGCGGTTGGAGCCACTGAAGAAGGGATCACACTGAAAGCTAACCTCTTCTTGCTCTGCTGCTCCCTTCCCCCAACCCCATCCCCCACCCCCACCCCCACCCCTGCTCACCTTTTCTCTTCGCAGTGCCCACTAGTCAACTGGTGTGTTACTACACGTCATTCTAAACATACCAGTCTTGCAAAAGTACAGAGAAAAATGATGAGTGGGAACTTTTGTCCACAACAGGCTCTGTGTGAGCTTCCTCGTGCAATTCTGAAGAGACCAGAGCGAGCGCAGGAGGCGTTGTGCGTGCCCTGAAGCAAGACCAGGCAAACTAGGTGCTGCTCTGTCCACACATCAGAACTTAGCTTTTAGGGACAATTCAAAATTCAAATCTTAAAGGGTACTCTGGAGATGAGTACTTGGCGAGATAAAGGACACAAAAGCCTGTGATTAAAAAGATGATAGACAGAGAAGGGGGCATGTTCCAGACTCCGTCAGCTACTGTTCAATTTTATCTGTGAGATGTCAGCCAGAGAAAGTGACATTGGCCAACACAGGTTCCTTCCACAGCCCCACTCTACTGCTCAGCGGCTCAGGTGGAGGCTTCGTGCCCCAGCCACATCACAACCGATGCCTGCACTGCTGACCAAAAGATTTCTCACTGCCTGGACACTCCCGATGCCTCCTTAACACCACCCGCATCATCTGAATGACTAGCCATCTCTGCCTCACCAGCTCCCTGGGACTGGCGGCCCCCTGCAGTTGGCAACTACCTCTAGTGTCCAGCTTTCTGGACTAAGTCAAAAGAGTAACTAGAATAAGGATCGTATACCACAGTGGAGACATTGCCAGGTGTAGCTGAGTGAATCTCACTGATTGGGGGAGATCACTAATCTACTGAGGACTGCTGTTTGTCACTTCAGCGGTATTGGCATGAGCAGTCCTCGTCGCTGGACTAGGGGGAATAGATATTACGTTTTTAAAGAAAAATATTTAATTTTATTTCATGTGCACTGGAGTCAAGTCCCCTGGAACTAGAGTTAGAGACAGTTGTGAGCTGCCATGTGGGTGCTGGCAATTGCACCTGAGCCCTCTGGAAGAGCAGTGGATCACCTGGATTGGGCCCCAGGCCACATGACTCCAGAGTTACTGCACTGCTTAAAGACCAAGTGAAGGACCTTTCTCTCGGAGAAAGGCCCAGAGTACACGGCCATGGCCTGGACTGCTCTTATCCCTGTCGAAATAGGACGTGGGGATAGAACCGAACGTTAGCCAGATTCACGGATGATCTCTGAGGAGGAGACACGGTTATGTGGGAAACTGTCTCCTGGAGACACCTTTTCTGAACCACAAAGATCAATTAAAATTCCAGGAATGTGAAACGGTCAGCTTGAGTCTCCTTGGGACTCCTCGGATCCTTGGATAATCATCAGCTTGAAACAGAGTTTGACTTGAGAGCGGATGCTCACTCCGAAACCCCAGGGTTCCTTGTGGACAGCTTCATATTTCTCATGACCCTGGACAGCTTGGCTTTTCTCATGAAAGTTTCCTTCTTTCAGAAAAGAGTGAAAGCAGACAAAAGAAAGAGAAATTGGCCAATGCTTTTATGGACCTTTTTTTTCTTTACTTTTCCCCCCCATTGTTTGTTGTGCGCATGCTTGCATGCGTGTGGACATGCGGGTGGAGGGTTCCCAATCCAGGTGATGCCTTTCACTTGAAACAAGACCTTAGGCAAGGTACTTCACCTGTCTGAGCCACTTCAGCTCCCTCACAGCCAAAGTCAGATGAACAATATCTATGTGAGGCTCTGTGCGAAGCTAGAGAGATGGCTTAGTGGTTAAGAACACTGGCTGCTCTTCCAGAGGACCCAGTGTGAAGCTAGAGAGATGGCTTAGTGGTTAAGAACACTGGCTGCTCTTCCAGAGGACCCAGTGTGAAGCTAGAGAGATGGCTTAGTGGTTAAGAACACTGGCTGCTCTTCCAGAGGACCCAGGTTCACACGCATGTGTGTGGGAGGGTATCCTCGTGAATGTGAAGGCTCAGTGTTGGTGTTGGAAACCATTCTTCATAGTTCTTCCACCTAATGCACTGAGGCTGTGCCTCTCAAACAAAGCCAGAGCCTGTGGGCGTGGCTAGTCTTGCTAGCCAGCTTGCTCTAGAGATTCATTCTCTCTCTCTCTCTCTCTCTCTCTCTCTCTCTACCTCTCTCCTACTCCCCCCCCCCAACCAACTCCCTTCCCAAGCAAACAGGCAAACTCTGATCCCCATGCATGTGGCAAATACTTTAAACACTGAGCCATCTCCCTGGGCCTCTGTTATAGCTATTTTAGCTTAGGCTCCTTAAACAACACTATCATTTACTGGGCTGTCTTACAAACTGGGTAGTTTGACAAAGGGTAATTGACCATTTCGTAGCTTCGAGGGCTCCAAGTTCAAAACTGAGCATCTATGACGGTGGCTCCTTCAAGAAGGCTTCGAGGAAGAACCTGTTTTGGTCACTCTGGCTCTCTGGATACAATCCTGGTCACACAGAGTTCTCCTGTATGGAAATCTGTCCCCCAGCATTCCCTTTTTACAGGAGGATTCCAGCCACGCTGGATTGCGCCCACCTGACCGGCCTTGTCTTCACTTCTCTTCAAATAAGGTCGCATTCTTAGAGCTGGAGGTTAGGATAATGTGGGAGCTAGTTCTGACCACAGCCTATAGGGTACTGCTAGGTGCCACTGGTGTTTCTCCCACTCGTCTGGGAAATTCCTAGTTCTCATTTGGGCTGAGAGCCTGGTCTCTGGCATCCTTAAAATGGAAAATATTGCTAATTCATCTCTGAGGGGAAACCCCAGAGAAGGGTTCCCCATGGCTCATCCTGAAGGAAAGCCCTGTTCTGGTCTTTCTAGGTGGTATCACGGCAACCTCACCCGCCATGCTGCCGAAGCCCTTCTGCTCTCCAATGGACGTGATGGTAGCTACCTGCTGCGGGACAGCAATGAGCAGACTGGGCTCTACTCTCTCTCCGTGAGGTAGGTGCCCAGGGACTTGGTAGATTTCAGTCCCATCTGTCACTTGGTTCTCTTTACACAGCACTCACACTGCCAGGTAACACATACCCCCTGATTCTGGTCAGTCACCAGATTAAAAGATTTCAAATGCTGAATGGTAAGATTGTAAAGAAGTCTGTCCAGGGCTGGAGAGGTGGCTTCATGGTTGAGAGCACTGGGCTCTTGCAGAGGACCCAAGTTTGTTTCCTAGCCCCCTTGTTTGGGAGTTCACAGTGTAACTCAAGCTCCAGGGAGATCTGACATCTCTGGCTACCTGGGCACATGCACTCACAGAAACACATATATACACATTCTCTCTCTCTCTCTCTCTCTCTCTCTCTCTCTCTCTCTCTCTCTCTCTTTCTCTCTCTCTCTCATACACACACACACAGACATACTTATGTATACATGCACCACACACATACACATACACACACATACTTATATACACATACACCACACAGAGACACACACACACGCACACATGCACACACGCATGCACTAAAAAAATATTTCTCATTCTATTCACTGCAGAAAAAAAAATGTCAAAACCAAAGGAGACTGAGAATTATTTAACCCCAACTTGTCATTAGACACACGAAAACTGTGAAACCCAAAGGAGCAGGCTGTCTGTCTCGGCTCAATCAACAGTGAGACAGCGCTGTCATCTGAATTCCTGGGCTGGGCCCCTTTTTGTGATTTCTTTCTTGCCTGGGAAAGGCAGAATGGTTTGTGACCATGCAGTGTTCATAGTCACAGACTTAAATGGATAATGTGCAACTTTAAATTCTTTCTATGGACTCCATCCCTTTCCCCCAGGTGGCGAGCTAATCTAGTCCCTCTGAGTTGCACCTATGAGGACAGCCAGTGCATTTAGGGTTTCTCCTCCAATCCCCCATTGGCCCCTTTTGTAGTCTTGAACCCTTGACACGCTGGCTTCTAGTAGCAAGCATCTAATGTTCCTGAATTCATGTGGCCTTGGCTGGACATGAATCAAAGGCTCTATGCTAATAATGACCCTCAGGGGGCTATCGGATGACTGTGGCAGCACTTCCACAAACCCAGGAAGTCTTACTCTCCCCTCTCTCCTTTCAGTTCCTGACTGCCTTGCACACTTGGGATGGTAGTCGCTGCATCCCAGATGCTGTTCCTAGCTCCTTTTCATCTAGTTCAGCCATTTTGGTTTATTTGGTTTTGGGTTTTGTTATTAATTAATTCTTCCTCTCCCCCTCCCTCTCCATCTTTCCCTCCCTCCCTTTCCCCCCTCTCTCCCCCCTCTTCTTTCTTCTTTGGTTTTGGGGTCCAAACTCAGGTTTTCATGCTTTCAAAACATGTATTTTACCAACTACACTAGCTTCCCAGTCCGGGAAATACTTTTACTCTCTTAGCTGTTTTTCAATCAGGGAGGAGGGGAGAGGAGAGAGGGAGAAGGAGGGGCAGTGGAAGGAAGGAAGGAGGGAAGGAAAGAAGGAAGGAAGGAAGGAAGGAAGGAAGGAAGGAAGGAAGGAAGGAAGGAAGGAAGGAAGGGAGAAGTCAGGTATGGTAGTGTATCTTTTCTATTCTGTTGCTATGGAAATAGACACCGCTTACTGGATAACCAGCCTAGTCTATTTGGTGAATTGTAAACCAGAGATGGATACTGTCTGAGGAACAATAACCAAGACTGGCCTCTGGTCTCCACATGCACACAAAGATATATACATGCACTTGCACATATAAGCATGCCTGCACACATGTAAATGTTCATGCATGCACACACACAAACAAACACAAAAAGGTACTTCTCTAAACAACTGTTGACAGGCTTCAGTGAGCTCAAAAGCAAAGAGTTTAACATTTTTTTTATCCTCTTCTTAGACATGGACCCTTCGGTATTCACTTTCTATGCTAATAACAAGTCACCAAAAATTTGTCACAGCTTAAAACAACACAAATTGACCGTGTCACTGTTCCTGCATGCATTAAAGTCCGGGCCTCTATTCAAATTCTGCCAGCCTGACTTAAAGATGTTTTCAGCAGCAGCTGGGGCTCTTGTCCGGAACGCAGAACCCCTGCCATCACTTCCTCCTTTCCTTACCTGGTTTGCTTGTCTTTCATTTCCCTGCTGTGGTAGCACTAGGGTCCCTGTTCCTCTAGCTGTCAATCAGGGAGGGAGCAGTGTCGACTGACAGATGCCACTGTGGTCCGTGCTTGTGTGGCCTGCATGAGTAATACACATGGCACGACTGTCTGCTGCCTTCCTGCCAGCCAGAGCACTTCTCTACCCTCTCCTGTGTCAGAGAGTTCTGTTCCACAGAGCTCGAGTGAAGAGGTCAGGCCCACAAGAGACTCTTCCTGTTTTTAAGGTGAACCAATCTGGAGACTTAACAATGCACTAAATCTCTTCACAACTCCATCTTGACTAGTTCTTACCTGGGTAATTGGAACAGTGCTATACATTGGAGTTGGGGTCGGAGCATCTATGAGTTCTGTCTGGCATAACTTCCATTCTCTGGCAGGGAGTCTACATGCGTTTTTTTAGAAGGAGAGATAGGTACAGAATAGGAAACAAATTAGGTAGCCAAAGGGAGAAATATTATATCTAGTAATATTTGGAGTCACCCTGACAAGTCTTATTTATAAATTTTCTAAATAACAGGGCTAGGGACTAGCAAAATAGCCTAGGCAGTAATAGCTAAGTCTATGCAAGATAAAAATAACTGAGTTGAACTCCCAGAACCCATGCAGAAAACTAGGAATGTTGGTATGTGCTCATAATCCTGATGCTAGAAAGGAGAACACAGAGGTATCCCTGGGGCTCACTGGCCACACAGACTTGCTGAATTGATGAACCCCAGGTTCAGTGAGAGTCCTTGCCTAAAAAAAAAAATCCATGCAGAAGATTCATGACAAATGATACATGAGATTAAGCCCTGGCTTCCACAACCATGTGCATACATGTGCACATGTGCTTATACACACATGTACCTGCACATGTGAGAACACAAGTACATACACTGTGTGTCAGGTAGATCACAGATGGTAACTAAAGTTTTATTTTTTGTTTTGTTTTGTTTTTTGAATTTTTTGAGACAGGGTTTCTCTGTGTAGCCCTGGCTGTCCTGGAACTCACTCTGTAGACCAGGCTGGCTTCGAACTCGGAAGAAATCCGCCTGCCTCTGCCTCCCCAGTGCTGGGATTAAAGGCGTGCACCACCACGCCCTGCTTCTAAAGTTTTATCTACATGTGACTCATCTGATCATAAGCTATTTATGAATAGATTGCATGTATTTCAACTTCATGGAAAACTAAGATATAAATCACTGGTTTTCATTACAAATACTTGGTAACATTTGGGGCAGGGGGAAGCTACCATCAAAGGTGACAGGATCCATAGGCCAGTTGTTTAGAGTTATGATTTTTTTATTCATTTATTTGTCCATTCCCTTAATAATAGACCTTTGAAAGCGTGCATTTTGGACCAGCCATCATAATTCGATGACCTTGTTGGGAAGAAGTATAGTCTCATAGGGCCACTAAAACTCAAATCTTGCTACAAAGCAAAGTGTAGCAATCACATAAAAGAAGGCAAATTTTTGAGCAAGAAATTAAAAGGCACTCAACATAAGGCAGAATTAACATGAGGTAGAAGTTTCAGGAAGACTCAAGGTTGTTTACCAATGGGAAGGGCCAATTGGAGGTAAGGAGCAAGGGTGGAAAAAACTCTTCCTAGGACAACAGCAGGTCCAGATGGACAAGGGACCTGAAGCTGGCGCCCCAGCTCAGCAACATCCACTGAGGTGAGAGTCTGTTCAAACCTTCCACCTGCTGAATCATCATCTGGGCATGAAACTCAGCAACCTGGCTCTTCAGACCTTACTGTTGACTCTGATACATTCTGAAGTTGGGGTATTGGCCACATAGTGGGAGGTGAGACTAAGGAGAAGAGAAATGAACAAATGAAGTGAGCAGGAGAGATTTTATACAATGCTTTTCATCTTGAAGATGAAGTGGAAAGTGACAGCCTTGGAAATGTGACACTCTATTCCGTAGATAATCATGCAGGCAAGTGAGGGAGAAGACTGGGGTCATGTGACTCACTGACAGAAGCAGGCTTCTGACTGACTACCAGACTAGGGAGGAAGGCCAAGGACACACACGTCCTGCCTGTCACCTCTGTCTCTGAATTCATGACCTTTATGGAGGTTAATATTCAAGAACCTTTGCCATCAGTGGAAGAGAAGGCAGGGGAACTGTCTCTTGTCTTCAAGTAGAGTGAAAACCTGAGAGTATTCCCTGCCAGAAGACACACGTGACAGCCTCTAAAGTGCTTGGTGATTTTGATGGCTGTGTGTTCTGCATCGTCAAAGGCTTATTTATGGTGATGCTAACACATTGTTATATTTACCTTCAAAAAGAATTGTCATTTGTTAAATAATATTAAACACTTCTTCTTTTCTTTCAGAGCCAAAGACTCTGTCAAACACTTTCACGTTGAATATACTGGATACTCGTTTAAATTCGGCTTTAATGAGTATTCATCTCTAAAGGATTTTGTCAAGCATTTTGCAAATCAGCCTTTGATTGGAAGCGAGACAGGTAAGCTGTCTAAATACCTGGCTTATTAATATGGTTATTAATACATATTTCTGCATGAGGATCTGCTTGGACTCTGGTGACTTCTGCTGGGGCTGAGAACATTGCATGGTGAGAGACAGGGAAGGAATACATCAAACATGGAGCCCTGGCCACAGCCACAAGCTCACCTGGAACTTGTGACCTTCTTGTCTCAGCCTTAAAAGCTCTGAATTATGGGATATGGGACATGAAAAGCTCACACAGGCAGACAGAGCTTTTTGAGTTTGAGGCTACAGTCTGATCCATATAGTTAGTTCCATAGCTAGTCAGGTCTATTCAGTGAGACCTTAAATAAATAAATAAATAAATAAATAAATAAATAAATAAATAAATAAGAGAGGGAGGGAGAGAGGGAAAGAGAGAATTTCTTTAGAATGTTCTCTTTTATAATACATAAAGAAAAGAAACCACAAGTCAATTCACAGTCATTTCAGGCATGGACACTGACAGGAAACTCTGCTTGTGACACAAAACTGATAGATTTAGAAACCTCTCTCTCTCTCCCTCTCTCTCTCTCTCTCTCTCTCTCTCTCTCTCTCTCTCTCTCTGTGTGTGTGTGTGTGTGTGTGTGTGTGTGTGTGTGTGAGAGAGAGAGAGAGAGAGAGAGAGAGAGAGAGACCCAGAGAACTTAATCAGGAACATTTTCAAAGATAAACTTCACATGAAATGCCCACAGCAACCAAGCGCTCAATATTGAAAATGTTGGCTAGGAGACATTTTTATGAGCAATAATAGCCAATAATAATAATAATAATAATAGTCCCCTTAGTTTATTATAAAGCTTCACCCAGGCAGTGGTGGCACACACCTTTAATCCCAGCACTTGGGAGGCAGAGGCAGGTGGATTTCTGAGTTCGAGGCCAGCCTGGTCTACAAAGTGAGTTCCAGGACAGCCAGGGCTACACAGAGAAACCCTGTCTCAGAAAACAAAAACAAAAACAAAAACAAAAACCCCAAACAAAACAAACAAACAAACAAAACAAAACAAAAACCCAAAGTTTTAGGCCTATAGCTTGGTATGGACTTGAAATTTCTCATTTCAGTAGTAAGTCAAAGTGGAAGAGAGAGACAGAGACAGAGACAGAGAGAGATATATCAAACCCCACATTTTGTCAGCCCGCATCCCACTGATATAACCACTATGGATACTTGAGCTAAGTGAGAATACAGGTAGGGAAGTTTATTTTGTCTGATGGCATCTGCGGTTTTAGGCCATGACCCCTTACCCCCTTGTCACCATGATGAGAGTACACAGCAGTGAGAACCACTCAGCTGATGAACAGGAAGCAAAGAAGATGGCGTTGGGCTGGGGCTTAGCCCTGTTTTACTATCCCCTTCAATGTCACACCACCAATGACCTAACTTTTTCACACTGTTCCTACCTCCTCATAAGACGAAGCAGGCGGTCACATCCCTCTAGCACATGGACCTTTGATGGACATTCTCTATACACACTGAAGCACACACTATGCTGGCCCTTGAGTTTTCTAACTTGTTTGTCTATAATCTATAAAGTAAAGGGTCACCTCTGAATTTATGGTTTAGAATTCTAGCCTTATTTGCTTTAAATGATAAAAAAAAAAAATCTCAGTTTATCAACAATGGGAAAACTGCAAGAATCTATAGCCCGAGAGATGGTGCCACAGCTAATTGCCGTGAATCTGTACATTTTCTTGTAATCTCTGGAGTGATCTTTCTGCTCATCAGTGTGGCGGGGTGAGCTGGCATCACTGATCACTGCTGTTGCCACTTATGTCACTGGGACGGACCCCAGTATGAGTCAGTGACTGACACAGATGAACAACTCACAGGAACCACACGCTGGCTGCTCACGAAAAGACGAGGTTTGAGGGAGAATGTGCTGAGTGTGAGCCTAAAGCTGCCAATCTGTCATTTCCCGGGATGGAAATCCTCACAATCAAGCCTGAGAGCTTCCTCAGTGTTTAACTCGTTCTCACAAACTAATACACATGGGAATATTAGTTTCCACTGCTACCTTGACCTGAGAGAGCACATCGACTTCTCTAATCTCTGCAGCTTTCCTCCCTGTGTGTGCTCCACCCTACACTTGGTTTTATTCAATTCTTAATCTCTGGAAATGGAGAGGAGTGTCTTAAGGGTTCTTCTTCTTCTTCTTCTTCTTCTTCTTCTTCTTCTTCTTCTTCTTCTTCTTCTTCTTCTTCTTCTTCTTCTTCTTCTTCTCCTCCTCCTCCTCATCCTCCTCTTCAATTAAAACTATTTATTTATTTTATTTATATGAGTACACTGTAGCTGTCTTCAGACACACCAGAAGAGGGCATCGGATCCCATTACAGATGGTTGTGAGCCATCATGTGGTTGCTGGGAATTGAACTCAGGACCTCTGGAAGAGCAGTCAATGCTCCTAACCACCTAGCCATCTCTCCAGCCCCCCATTCTTTTTTTGAATGCCTCTCCTTTTGTTCCTCCCATGTTTGCTATCAGTGAAGAAATAAATGAAATAAATGAAGGGATGAGTATCTTTTAGGAATCCTGCAGCCATCAAAACCACTATTGTTATCTGTTTGCCACCTCTTTAAGTAAAGTTAATTCTTTCATTTAAACTTCTTTCCTAGACACTATTTAAATCTTTTTTATGCTTCTCTGTACTCATTCCTGGACCTTCTCAAAATGAGGGGATGGCGAATGGATGTGCATACACATCCTGCCTTCTGGCAGATTTCAAGGCTGGGACCAAAGTGAATGCGATATATTTTGATTGAGACTTTCCCACACAGTCACCAGACAAGAGGCTCACCTGAAATTGCACCGCAGTAGGGTCCCCTGCACACAGTAGGGTCAATGTCACATTGCATTTAGAGCAATGTACAGCCTCTTTGTAAATACATTATCCTGACTAAAGAAATCTCACAGCCAAGTGTAGTGGTAGTTGTAATTCTAGCACATAGGCAAAAAGATCCCATGTTCAAGGTGAGCCTAGACTACACATCCGAGGTAGAGGATAACCTGGCCTACATAACAAGACCCTGGCCAAAAAAAAAGAGGCTTATGCGTAATGCATTAGTATTGGAGCTTATAGAGTAGTTTCCCCCAAAGTTAAAATGTTCTGTGTGCTATCACCAAGGCTCCCACTTCATCTATTCTAGAAAACTAAATTCGTCATCTTGCCCACTGGTTGTCCTCTGCGCTATCCATCATCTGATAAACAATTTGCTGCTTCCGGAGCCCTGATTCAGCTGATGAGTGTGCACATGACTTGCTGACTTCAAGCCATCGAGTTAGAATGCATTTATTCTACTTGCTTATCTGTTCCCACCAGATGAAGCCAAAGCCATCCAAGCTTATTCAAAGGACAGGACTCATGACACTTGAGTGTTCCAGTCTGCCCACCGTGGGAGTAACAGGCTTCCGGAACACAAGATAGTGTGCTGAAGTCACAATGTCTGTTAAGCCGAGCAGGGCTGCAATAGTCACAGAGTCACCACTGTGGCCACGAGGAATGGCGAATGGAAAGCAAGATGCCACCTTCTAAAAATAGCCCACTTCTTGCTCCCTTATACATTGGCTTCTGGTGGGCACAAATGGTGGGTGGTACATGCCTATAATCCTAAGTTCAAAGTCACCTGGGCTACATAGCAAGGCCCACTCTCAAAACCAAAACAAGTGTTAGTACCTAATGTTAGCTCTGACAGATCCGGAGACCTCCTAGCCAAATTTCTTGTGGTTTAAAGAAGAGTACAGGAAAACTACTTGTTCACACATTGAGCAAGGCTCTGCTAGAGCATTTTTCTCTAGGTCTTCCAAAATCAGAAATAAAATCCAATAACTGAGATTGTGCCTGTGATTTAGTCCCAGGCTCAGCTTTGGCCTGCAGTGCCTAAGAGTGTGCATTTATAGAGATGGTCTGCTCAGCTTGGTGGCACAGACCACCACAGTCAAGAGACTGAAAAGGAGGATCAGAAATTCAAGATCAGACTTGGAAACTTAGCAAGGTACTGTCTCAAATTAAAAAAAAAAAAAAAAAAAAAAAAAAAAAAAAAAAAAAAAAAAAACAACAACAACAAAAACAAAACAAAACAAAAAAAAAACCCTAATGTTAAAAACTGGGCTGGGTATGTAGTTCAGAGATAGGGCTTGCCTAATACGTACAGTGCCCTAGAGCAGGAGATATATTGATTTATCCACTGATGGGAATGCTACGACCTCTGAGAGCAACAGGGTGATATTCATAAAGTGACACAACCTGCACGTTTGTGCTCTACAATGATGCATAACAGTGTCAGAAGCATGGCACCCAGAATTCTTGACTGCAGGTCGCAGGAAAACGTTTGTCTTAAAGACAATTGGCAGGGTTGATCTAAAGGGATGCATTTAAGTGTCATTTTTTTTCTCCTATATTCTTATTCTCTGTTCCTTAAATGCCCAGTTTGTGATTTTTAGTCTGAAGAACACAGGTTTCCTAGATCGCACCTAAGCTCCTGCCAACGGTGTTGCCCCTAGAATGGTCTCTTCCTCTGGTCTCCATTACAGTTCATCTTCATTCTAAGTTCTTTGTCTAACCATCCAGAGACACTCTGGAGATGTCCCTAATCCTCAAAACTGTATCATTTCCTAAGCCCACAGCAGAGCGACGCAGTGGACCTACTGACTTTTTCTCCAGCACATTTGATAGTCGTATAATTTTTAATGAACGCATCTTCACATTATCTTATTGTGCATATTACCATAAACCCCATGAGGAGAGGATTCCTGTGAGTTTTGTGTCCTGATAGATCCCAGAACTTGAAAGAATAATGCTAATCGATTCCTTAACATGCCAGGGGGTGGGGTGGGGAGGGGTAGCCTAGAGTAGTCTGCACAATACTCCAACACTTCTGGCAATTCTAACCAGCAAAATTGATACAAAGCATGATGCAGACTTATGCTTCTGTGTTCTGTGTCTACCTGGTGATGATTAAATCCAGAATCCTCATTCCATTTGCCATGATAGTATCTAAAGAGTTCATTCCTTATACACAGCACTCCAGAGACCTGGATATTTGAGAATATATATTTATATATATAGTTAGTTTTTAGTATAGTTAATTTTTTACTGACTCTTCCTCTAATTAGCAAAGTGTCCCTCGCATGGTCATGAAAACACAGACCGCACTGATATCTATAGGTAGGCATCCCAGCGTTGTTAAGACAAAGCACCCTTCGCTCACATTGATATAGCTTCCAGTGAAAACTGCCGTGTAGTTTTGGGGGGTGCTTGCTTGCTTGTTTTAGTAGTTGAAGGTAACTTTAGTCACCTAATCCACATATGAGAACATGCATCGTGCTTCAAGTCAGGTCCTCTGTTTGCAGCTTTCCTTTAGAATAATTGGTGCAGTGTTGGAGACCCTATGTGGTTCTTTCACAAAAGCCAAATTTCCACTTCTGTTTTTTTTTTTTTTTTGCTTTGATGTGGGATGCCTGGGCCTTGGGTAAAAGTTAGAGCTCATATTAGTCACTTTGTGGCACCAGCTAGTTTCCTGGGGGTCGCGCTTTAAGCTAATGACATTAAGAGTTTAAGAACTGCCTGGGGTGTTTTTGGAGGTAACTTAATGGACAACTTGGAATTTTGCCAAATCAAGCTTCTTCCATTCCCGCTGGTCAGCCCCAATGTGTTTCAGTTGGTAGGGGAGGCGTGTTTGCAAATGAAAAAAAAACGGTACAGGGGTGGGGGGTGGGGTGGGGTGGGGTGGGGGTGGGGGATGGAGCCACAGTGAGGAATGTTAAGCAGGTTCCAGGCATTCGCTCAGAGGTTTTCACACGAATTATTTAATCTTCCCCGTTGCCCACAAGAATACAAGCAGTGACCTCATTTTCAGATGAGGAAATAACAAATGAGGCTTTATACTTTCCCTGAGGCTGTGCGCCTAGTAAGCCTCAGTGCTAAGGCTGGAATGCATCCAAGCTAAGCTTTGGAAGGAACAGGTACTGTCAATGCTCGCAATGTAAGGTAATGTAAGGTAGACCTGTCGTTATAAAGAAAATGAAAGAAAATGGATCCGCTTCAACTTCCGCCATTGGACTACGGGTATTCTCATGGTATTTAGGTAAAATGGCATTTGAGGGTCGTTTAAATATTTTTTATTTCACTTGTTTATTTTCTTTGTGTATTAATGTGTGCCTCAATGCCCATCGGAAAGTCAGGGGAGAACTTTCTGGAGTCAATTCTTCCTCTCCACCACGTGGGGCCCAGGTTTGAAACTCGGGTCATCGGGCTTGGCAGCAAGCTCCTATGCCCGCATCTATGCCACCTCGCTGACCCCATTCAAAGCCTTATACTAGAAAAAAGATCTTAAAACATTTAAAAAAAAAAAAAAACAAAAACAAAAAACAACTATCCAGAAAGCATCCTAAAATAGTAGGCCTGACTACATAGCTCCCGAGAAAGAACATCAAGTTGCTTGTGTAAATAAATAAATAAGGTAAAGAAAAATTACCTGAGGATGGAGAATGGGAAGCTACCATGAAAGGGAGTTGGGAACTAAGTCCTTCAGAGGAGCGGCATAGTTACGGGAAGCAGGACCAGCTTTGGTTATGAAGCGTCTTTTCCATCCTCTCCCCGCTTTGGGGCCTGTGTGTTTGAGTTGCTTTCTAGGCAGGTGGAAACGGAAGGTATCTTGGGACCATTTAATTTCCCCTTTACAAACGAGAAAACAGGTCTGATGAGAAAAGAAGCCAATTTGCACATCCCCATTCCTGAGGCTGATTCCCTGTGACTCCTTTTCATCAAACCTTGATTTACCCATGCGCGAACCTCCTCCCCACCTGGAGAGCAGTTTGCATCCAGCACAGGTTTCCATGGTGCCAGACACCTGAGGCTGAGAATAACTGCGTTGTGATGAGCAGACCCACAAGGTCCCCATTCCACTCTGGAGTCTGCTGTTTGCCAACCCTGTGTTCTCAGGCCCACTGTTTAACCTCTTTGAGCTTTGCTTTCACCGTCGTCTAAAATCGAGCTTGCGGTAACGGTTCACACTTTCGTGCCTCCTTGTGAAGGGAGAACGACTTCAGATATGAAAGACACTTAGAATGATTCTCAGCAGAGACGTTCTGCAGTATGACTCATTCACTAAACCCCGTGGTGGTAATTGATTCTATCAGATTCAAGGCGGGAGCTGTAAGATCTTTGGTATAGCATGAAACATTTAATGACAGATGTGTTCATCGGCTGTTCATGAGGCCCTATTGTACTCATATGTGTGGTGGAGTCAGGGGATCACTCCAAAATAAGTGGCTTGACGTTTGAACGAAATCTTCTGCCCTGACGAATTGGTCTACTTCTCCTTTCTCAGTGTGTTTGCCTCTGGGAGGCTAGACTTGGGATACGTGTACATGTTGGTTAAAGTGTGCCAGGCAAGCACCACAGTAGACAAGAAAAAGAACTGGACTATTGGTACAGGACCCCAACCCCTAGAAAGCCACCTCTCAATGACAGGGGCCAGAAGATCACACAGTGACAATTGAAAACCCGTGTTCTGAACCCCAGGGCAGTATAAATAAAACATAGATGAATATTTTCACACTTACTTAACAAATAAGTATTGAGAACAAACCACCGGATGGATACTGTCACCCTGCTAAAATAGACAAAATAGAGAAGTGAATTAAATGCCATTCTTTTTAAAAATAGATGTATTTATTTTTATGTAAATGAGTGTTTTGCCTGTAGGCATGCCTATACCCTATGTATATCTGGTGCCTACAGACATCAGGAGAGGGAACCAGATCCCCTATAACTGGAGTCACAGATGGTTATGAGCCACCATGAAGGTGCTGGAAACTCAGCTCAAATGCTCATAACTGCTGAGTCATTGGCCCAGGCCCCTCAAAAACCATTCTTGATCGGGAACACCTTATGGTCTGTCCCTCAGGGAGAGCCCACAAGCTAACTTTAGTGCATAAGATAAAGATGAAAACAACCAATACACCTGAGGCCTGAAGCCATTCCTGCCTTTTGTCTAAGTTCCATCGTAACACACTACTGGTATTGTGGATGGAGTTATAGATGTTATCTGTCACGTAAACTCTACGTTTATCAATCAGTTCGTCAACACGCTGAACGTGTATGAAGCCAGGCTCATGTCAGCGGCAGGAAGCAGCCTTCACGAAGCTCAGAAACTGAAGTGAAACTTGGAACCAAGCAGCCAGGGCAAAGTTTCTCATCTTCTTCCCTCTCTGTCTCCTGCCACCCCCACCCCCAACTTCTCCACCCCCCATCCCCACCCCCATGTCCCCATTGCCTTTTATCGGACTCTTCCAACTAAGTCCTGTGGTTTTTTTATAATCTAAATTCACCAACCCAGATTTCCTTTCCTGTAAAGGGAAGGCATAGTCTTGGGCTTTGGGTGGAAGTGATAAGCCATTGCTTCTCTAGCTGGCTAAATGTGAAAACATTGGAGTGCGTGGAGAAGGGGGCGCTTTAGTATGTTCATTCAGGATGTGCGGCAAGCTGAACTAGAGAACGAAGGGAAGCAGCCCAGTAGTCATGGCAACAGGGAGGGTGTCGATGATGGACATGTCATCTGCAAGAGCCTGTCTCTACGCCTCTCAAACGTGGACCTACAGCAATGCTTGTGAAGCCAGAAAATAGCATTGCTTTCCAGAGGAGGAAATAAGTGAGGTGAATCCAATTGATGGATGAGGACGGACACACACACACACACACACACACACACTCACACACACGGGGCAGGGGGAGGGAGGAGGAAGAGGAGGAGGAGGGAAGAAGACAGAGAGAGAGAGAGAGAATATGTAATGTAAAGGTTTAAAGTGTGGGGCTTGAGGCTGGAGAGATGACCCAGCAGTTAGAAATGCATGCTCTCCTTGCAGCAGGCCAGAGTTTCCTTCTAAGCACCTCCTCCAAACAGCTGTGCTACCTGCACCTCCCACTCCAGGGAATCTGACATACTCTCTGGCCTCAGCAGACCTCAGTGTGCACATGTGCACAGCAGCATGCACACAAATGAAGTCTTTTTTAAAAAAAAATCAAGTTCCCCAAAATTCAGTCATTGGATTTTCATGTAAGGACTTTGCAATGTGTTCTTTATCGAAGAATACTATCTACTGTTTTGCAATCTTTCTGCAAACACCCTCTGTCTGGTGCACAGCTCAGCCTTGTGGAGGAAGTTTAGCTGTTTGCACTAGTTAGGGGAAGAACAAACAGGCAGAAGGGCTAGTCTAGGTCAGCTTGAGCAGAGGGGCGGGAGAGAGGCGATCCAGGCTGGTCTTAGCTGGTGGGTCCAGATGTCTTTCCACAATGCCAGAGCAACTGCCTGGCATATCAGTGGGATATTTCTTGGGGGTAGGGCAAATGTAGAGAAGACACCAGCCCTGAGCTCACCCAGCCTCTGCAGAGGAAAGCAGTCTGCACGTGGCCCTCGAGCCTGCTCTGCATGTGGCCCCTGAGCCTGCTCCATGGCTGCTTTTGATTTTGATGCCTCTGCTTTTATTCTGACTCCTGCTCCACACGGGACTGATGAATTCTCAGGAAGGGTCAGGGTGATAAAAGAGAGCACATGCAACGTGCAAGAGCAGACTGTGACCTCTGATAACTGTCAAGCCATTTGTCACTGGGAGCCCGGTGCCACCGACGTGAATGGGAGGGATACAGAGAGGGCCTGGATCCTCCTCTGAGGCAAAATCAGAGACACCTTCTTTCATCGTTTTTTAAAGATTTATTTTATGTATGTTAGTACGCTGTAGCTGTACAGATGGTTGTGAGCCTTCATGTTGTTGGCCCAAAGATGGATTATTATATATAAGTACACTGTAGCTGACTTCCAATTCAATGCACCAGAAGAGGGCATCAGATTTCATTATGGGTGGTTGTGAGCCACTATGTGGTTGCTGGGATTTGGACTCAGGACCTTTGGAAGATCAGTCAGTGCTCTTATCCTCTGAGCCATCTCTTCATGTGAGCCAGCCCTCTTTCATCTTTTCTAAACAAACTCTCATCCTTACAGCCAGCCTGTTATCTGGTCCATGGTATCTGATTTGACAGTCATTCATGTGTATAGAAACACTGTGTAATGTCTTGGAGGGTAGTTATCATTAACATCCACTGAGCCATCCCACCAGCCCCAACACATCTTACACATGCAATGTGTTGGCCTAGTACTTCTGACCCCTGAATCTTGAGTATTTGCCTAATCAGAGCATGAACGTGTGTCTGCTGTGGCAGCCCCATGGCCAGCAACAGTGCCTGACACAGAACTGAATGAATACTAGTTAAGTTACTTGATGAATTATTTTCTTCATGTCTAGTAAAGTCCTGAATAGAGCTGCTGTAGAAAAGGCCTCTTAAGATAAAAAGCAGGAAGCAGGCTGGAGGTGGAGCTTAGTGGTAGAGCTTTCGACTCACACATCCAAGACCCTGAATGGTCTTTAGCAGTTCCCCCTTCCCCCAAGAAAACTAGCAAGAAGCCATTGCAGTAGAGGAAAAACAAAGACCTCAGCTTTCTTCTAGTCAAAGTTTCTAGTTTCTGGTTGACTGATTGGTTGGGGGAAGTTCACAGAATGGGAAATGTCAGAATGCAGAGTCAGAGGTTCTCTGAGCCTCTGAATGATGTTCCCAGGGCCTACTTGCCTGGGCTGAACCCCCTTTCTGCTTGGCTCCCTCTTCTGTATGGACATGGAAGCAATTGCAAATGAGCTCCCATCTGCTCCTGCCCTGATCACCCAAGTCAGTTGGAGGCTTCATTGAGGTGTGAGGAGAGTGTGGGGAGAGGGCTGGGAGGCCGTGGTTTTGAGTCCACTGATCTGTTATGTTTGTTCCAAAACTGCTAAGCAGTAAGGACGTCAGCAGAGACCCTCCCTGTGCCCGTGTTCTCAGCTTTGTTCTCACAGCTTTATGAGAGTCTGCTTGCAAAGTTTCTAGTTATGGCCTAAGGTCCAGCTCAACTGTCAAGCTTCTTGTGTGAGCTGTTCTGAGCATCCCGCGTTGTCCACATTATTCTCTGGGTCTCATCACCTTGCTCATTTAAGCGACTATATTGATCTCTCAGCTAACTCATGCTGTACATCTCTGCATCCAAGTCCTATGGCTTGTATAAAGTTGGTCTTCTCGGAATGCTGTGGAGATGAGTAAGCACAAGTATAACTAATAATGGAGGTGGTGATAAGAAGGCTCAAACAGGAAGAGTGCTTGCTTCACAAGCCAGGGTTTGATCCCTGGAGTCTCACCGTAGAAAGAACTGACCACAAAAGTTGTCCTCTGAACTCTACATATCTCACATACATACACACACACACACACACACACACACACACTTAATAAATAGACTTTATAAGCCCGCTAGTCACCTTGGCTAACATTTGTATCTTCCCTCAAGCATCATATTGGACTATATATGTACGTTTGTATGTATATTTCTGTTTTCATGCAGGGACTCTGATGGTTTTGAAGCATCCCTATCCGAGGGAAGTGGAAGAACCTTGCATTTACGAATCAGTCCGGGTTCACACAGCGATGCAGACAGGAAGGACAGAGAACGACCTCGTGCCCACTGCGCCTTCTGTAAGTGCCCACCGTGCTCTTCACTGATTGCCATTGAATGCAGCAAGAACTAAAGTCCATTGGCTCACACAAAAGTTCTAGTCTGGAGCCAACTTAGTGTCACACACTCATAATCCCAGCACTTGGAAGTCTGAGACTTGAGAGTCACTATGAGCTCAACCTTGGGCTAAAAAGAGAGTTCTGTGTCAGCCGGAGCTGTCTTGTAGCATCCTATCTTGAAAAGCAAGCAAGCAAACTAACAAACAACAAAGCAGTACATTCTCAAGGGGATACAAAACTTGGAATTTGGTTTAATATTGGGAGGCTATAATTAAATTCAGCTGGTCCAAGGAAAATTAAAAACAAACAAACAAACAAACAAACAAACAAAAACCCACAAACGCTTTGGATGAGTGTAGGTCAGAATTACAGTGCTTGCCTGGTATTGTGAGATCATGTCTTATCACCAGTAGAACAAGAGACAGAGACAGAGACAGAGACAGAGACAGACAGAGAGACTAGCAAAGAGAGAGAGAGAGAGAGAGAGAGAGAGAGAGAGAGACCTTAGTGATAGGATTTCAAAAACTTAGAAAATGTCACTGATATTTCTCTATTTAAACAGCCAAACAGGTTCACAGTAGAGTAGGTGAGAGATGAGGTTTCCTAGCTGCCTAAGCAGTCATTCCTTGACAAGCTGCTTAAAACGTAGAGAAACAATTTCCTTTGCATTTCAACTACCCACGAAAGAAAAGCCTCTCCAGCTCCCCCCGGAAAACTCGGGGTACCGTTTTCTATCTTTCGTTCTCCAGTGAATGGCACCCACGGGGAGAAAGTATTCTTACTTCTTGCCAATGTGACCCCACTCCCTTTTAGTCTGAGCATTATGGGATGCAGGGATGAGTCATCGTTCATCTCAGAGGTCATCCCTATGTATTCTGTGAGCCACAGTCTGCAGGTTCCTCTGACATCCCCTCCTTTTCCCATCCTCAGGGTTCCTCCACTTGCTCTCTCCTCCTGGCATGCTGAATAGTTCTAGTAGGGGAAATCTTAGTTTGGGCAGATGATAAAAAGAGCAACATCCAAATAGAACACCAAGAAGCCATTTACACTTAAAAAACAGCCACTTACAGTTATTAACTACCAAGCATATTAAAACAGATGGGACCTTCCTATCCCCAAAGTGATTTTTTTTCTATTCTGATGCCAAAAGAAGACTTTCTTAAATGTGCCATGCTGGGTGTGATGGTGCAGTCTGGAAATTCCAACACCTGGGAGGCTAAAGTTGAGGCTAACCAGGACTATGTAGCAAGATGCTGTGCCAATAAAAGGGGAAGTGCGTGGGGTTAGGACTCAGTGGTTAAAGCACTACCCATGCAATCTGAAGACCAGAGTTGAGATCCTATAACCTACTTAAAAGCCGGCACTCAGTGGCATACATGTGTTTATTCCCTGCGAGAAGATGACAGACAGACAGGAGAGTCTCCAAAAGCTTTAAGTCCAGCTCAACCTGGTGTGTGTTTTAAACAAGGTGGAAGGTAAAGAAACTCAAGTTTATGTTGTATATATGTATATTCCATAGACATACTGTACCATGTACGTGCACACATGTGGGCACACACATAGGACATATACACAGGGATCATTGCTTGTAAGTTCTTGTGGCTTTGTAGCTTGAATAGTTTACCATTTTACTACAACTCATCAGAAATAAAAATCCTGAAAATTGGTTTTAAAAGACTTGGAGGTTGGAGGGCTAGTTAAAGAGTTAACAAAAGGAAGCATTGGATTTTAGAACTAGAGAAATCTAGGAAAGTAAACTGATTGATACATTTCCGGAGACAGATGAGACCCCGAGATCAGATCAAGACCTACCTCTGCTCGGTTCTTCTTTTCTTGCCCGTCAGTTCCTTTCATAGCTTCCTCTTTCCCTGTTCTTAGCTGTCACAAAACCACCTCGTGTATCAACTGTTTATCTTCACAGTCTCCTTCTCTTCTGTTTTTTAAGATAAAAAAAAAGATACAATATATTCTGGTCATACTTTTCCCTCCCCAGCATCTCCCAGACCTTCCCCATCTTCCTACCCATCCAATTCATGCCCCTTCTTTCTTAAAAAACAAAAACCAAGAAATGTACCATAAAACACAAAAAATCAAAAGCAAAATACATAATCAAAAGACCAATAAGACAAAAAAGAAATGCCTCCTAAAAGACAAAAAGTCTACCAAACACCAGTGAGTTTGATTTGTGTCGGACAACTGCTTCTGGGTCTAAGGTCTACCCTGAACTGTGGCCGATATACCCAGTATGACTCCGTTAAAGAGAATTAATTTTTCTTTTGCCAGCAGGTATCGGTGGCAGGCAGCTTCTTGGTTAGTGGTTGGTGGGAGCCATGCCTACCTTCCCCCCAGCCTCTGTTAGACTCCTAGAGACTAGCCATCAGTGAGCCTACGATCTGCTATCTTTTGCCTGTGTTTATCTTTGGTCAGTAGGAGGAGTCAGCCAATACTTGATCTGTAGCTTTGGTCTCAGCCTGGACTAAGACTCTTTAGACAAAAGTATGGAAGTCATAACTACTTTTTGTTTGCTTCTCCGTGTGTCACAAAGTTCAACCGACTAAGTATGTGGACACTGTAACCCAGGAGAGAACTTAAAAACAGTGGTTAGGGCTTGGTCAACAGGGAAAGCACATAATATAACAAGAAGAAGCCTAAGAACTTTATTGTGTAATGATACCAATCAAAACAGTAGAGGCTTTTTAATAGATCCAGGATTGTATCTCAGTATACTTTGCTCACGGAATCCTGAACTGACCTAGTTGAGAGAACAGAGCCCTCATCAGATTGTCATTCTTGTCCCCGCTCACCCAATGCGGGCACCTCTCTCTCCCAGCTTTGAGCTCTGAGGTATCCACATTTCTGTTTTCTCTTTTGAGAAATGAGTTCCAGTCTGTGGAGGAAGAACATTACGTCATACTTCTAGAAGAAGAACTTGCTTGAAGTAAAAAACTGAAAGTAGTCTATTTCCCCCAAATGCAGGTGCTTATATAAAGTTACTTCACATCCTTTGTCAACTTTAAGGAAATTATTGTTCATATATTGTAAATGTGAAAGCATTAGGCTCCTGAGGTAAGATTAAATTTAATTAATTCATTTTGTTAAATGAACATTTAAAGTGACCACCAGCTTTAAGTGTTGCAGTAAACTAGGCAAAGACCTATGAGCTTCTATTATAGAGGAGGTCACAGATACAGTCAGCATACTATAACAGCAAACAGGTTACACGGAGGGACACGGAGGGACAGGGCAACTTCCCTGGGTAAGAAACAGTGGAGCAGAAATGTCATTTAGAGGAAGGAGAAAATGGGTTATGTGCATATATGAAATTGTCAACAATTTTTTTTCCTAAAGAAAAGAACAGTTCACATGAAGGAGTAAGAAGGCAGAGTAGAGTGAGAAAATAACACACAAGATCCCTGAGGCAGACATTCCACAGAAGGGCTTCAAGGACCAACAAGGTCAGCATCGCTAGGAGTGGGCCAGAGGGAAGGTGAGGCTCTAGAGCACAAGAGGGCTAGCCTGTGCTGCTTCCCAGCAGAGGGATGGCTGAGATGAGCTAAGTGTCCTGCAGGGAGCATGGCTCCCATGCCAGCTCTCCTTCCCTCGCTGCACAGACTGAGTCTTTGTTCTGGATGCTGAAAAAGTCTGAGAGTTTTAGTTACTTAAGTTAAGTCTTCACAGTTTGAAAGAGGCCCCCTGATTACTAAGTGTTCAGTGGACTTGCGGCTAAGTTAGAGGCCAGGCGATCTCTTAGGACATAAGCTGGTCACCATCAAGATGCTACGAAGATACAGACAACATGATAATAGACGGTGCAGTTAAACTCCTGGAGACAATGTATTCCAAGTTCCTGGGCCAGCCTGGCTTAGTGAGAATATATGCTTCCTCAGCTTCCTTTTAACAACCCTTTCCTTCCAAAGAGGATGTTTCCTTTGCTCTGTGACATCTTTCTCTGTTATATGATCTACGATGTGTGGTGGTTCTTCTTGGGTGCCTCCCTTATACATTTCCAGCATGTTTATCTATGTGTCCATGTGTATTGCCCCCCCCCCCCGCCTCTGTCTCTCTCTCTCTCTCTCTCTCTGCCTCTGTCTCTCTGTCTCTCTCTATCTTCCTGTCTCTGTCTCTCTCTGTCTCTGTCTCTGTCTCTGTCTCTCTCTCTCTCTCTCTCTCTCTCTCTCTCTCTCTCTGTGTGTGTGTGTGTGTGTGTGTGTGTGTTTAGGCTCTTTATTACAGAGTTATCTATATTTAACTATACCCTGTGAACATCTTTGGTAGCTTGCATGGTTTCCTAAAACACAATTAAGTAAATTCCTTAATATTCTACTACTGAGTATATTGGTTTACTTAAAGCAGTCATTCTGGTTGGCTGTGTTTTTTTTTTAATCACATTTTAAGATTTTGAAATAATTTTGAATTGACAGAATAATTGCAAGAATAATCTAAAAAGCTTTGTTTTCCAATAGCCATTTATGAGTTAACTGCTTATTGGATGCCTGGTCGTTTTAAACACAGCAGTGTGTATTCCTACGGACAGAGACATTTGCTTCCATGACCACACACCACAACCCAAATTAGGAAGTTGCTATGCCACCATTGTAACCACAGAGCTTGGTGAGCTTTGCTTCATCCATACAAAGATCCTGTCCTTGGTCTTACGTGTCCCGTCTCTTGATTGTCCTGCCTGTCCCAACTCCTGTTTTGCCTTGAGTTCCCTCCTCTTTCATTTTTTGAAAATTAAAACTCAGTCCATTCATAAAGTCTTCCCCATGCTGGCTTGTCTCTCACGGAGTTGTGATTAGGTTGGAGTGTGTGGTTTGGTAGGAACACCACAGGGGCTCTCATGGCCCTCACTGCCTCCTCAGACACTCCAGGTTTGCAGTTTCCCACTAAGGAAGGTTTGAGCAACTGAGAGGCTTCGTCAGCTTTCTTCCCTTTAGAATCATTTTATTCTTTTTGTTGTTGTTGTTGTTGTTAATAATAAAGATTTCAGGAATCTTTATTAATCTACCAGAGAATTTCAAATATGCATCCCTTCCTAATGAATATGCATTCTGCTCCTTACTAAAACTTTGCCCATCAGTTGGCGTTAATTGGCTGTCTTAACCATTGTTCCAGTTATTGTGAGTGGTGAGCGTCGGACTTTCTTGCTGGGCTGATTTTAGGGAGAGCTTTTGATTTCCCATGTTATCCAGTGTTTTGTGTTGATAGATTAAGATCCTATCACAATTTATTTTGATCTTTCAAAATTGTCTGTGATTTGGTGAGTAAGAGGCCTTTCAGGGTGTCTCTGTGTCTCTGTCTGTGTCTATGGCCTCCTGATGCTTTGATAACTTGACTTTCTGACATAGCAAGGTGTCCCAGACTTGGCTCATGTTTTCCTTGTGTCATATCTAAAGTCAACTATTTTTCAGAAGAAACCTCTTCTTTGTCTATAAAGTGGCACTTCACAACTTGATACGTGAACCACATAGATACCTGTTTTGATTGAAATGTCACTCTCCTACATCCTCGGGGATAAGGAAAAGACACACGTGTCCGCATGTGTACCTATGAATTTATATCTGCGTCTATCAGTCCATCTGCTCATCTGTCGATTCTTCCCTCCATAGTTACACAGCAACCACTGAAATCCTTATCAGTACCATAAGGCTCATTTCAGGTTTTCATGGTTGCGACACCTTCTCCCACAGGGAGGAATATGGGTCCCTTTATCTGGAATGTGGTGATCAATGGACTGTAAGCAATGTCCATCTGCTGCTCAGTTGCCCATCCCCCTACAGGACTTCCTGCTCATTCAATAATCAGTTCCAGGCCACTGCCGCCCCACTCTCAGCAGATAACTACTTTACACTAGTTGCCACTCCCACCTATATGGGAAGAAGCCCTCGCCCCACCTCATCCCACCCCACCCCACCCCTGGCTTTACCACCCACACCAAGCTGCTGCTCCTACAGCTAATGGCACCAGCCACATAGATTCTCCTTGTTCTCTGGGCTCCACCACTCTGCACCAAGGTGCACGAATGTCCGAACGCTCATTTCACCTGAGAACTTTGGATGTTTACAGAAAATGGTGAGGGAGGTGGCATGACTAGTCCTTTATTGTTAAACATTTAGGTTGTTCCTAACCTAAAGCTCTTCCAAACATCATTCCTGCTACAATCGCGTGTTTAAGGACAAACCTGCTGCACAATTATTTCAGTGCTTATATCCAGAGACTCTGTATATTTTCAGATCATACATCTTTAGGATTTCACTTATCAAACCACAGAAAATACTAGACTTTTAGTATATTAGTTAAAGGGAATAGTCCGTAGCATTATCTCTTAGCTTGAGTTTAATGGCCCCTTTACAAAAACACTTAACCTTAATTAATTTATCTCTATAGACACTCACCTGTAACAAACTAAAATGATATATTTTTTTTCAAGATAGGGTTTCTGTGTAGCCCTGGCTGTCCTGGAACTCACTCTGTAGACCAGGCTGGCCTCAAACTCAGAAATCTGCCTGCCTCTGCCTCCCGAGTGCTGAGATTAAAGGCGTGCACCACCACTGCCTAGCTGGCTTTTTTTTTTTTTTTTTTGGTTTTTCGAGACAGGGTTTCTCTGTGTAGCCCTGGCTGTCCTGGCACTCACTTTGTAGACCAGGCTGGCCTCGAACTCAGAAATCCGCCTGCCTCTGCCTCCCGAGTGCTGGGATTAAAGGCGTGCGCCACCACGCCCGGCTTTTTTTTTTTTTTTTTTTTTTTTTAAGATTTATTTACTTATTTTATGTATGTGAGTACACGGTCACTGTCTTCAGACACACAAGAAGAGGGTATTGGATCCCATTACAGATGGTTGAGAGCCACCATGTGGTTGCTGGGAATTGAACTCAGGACCTCTGGAAGAGCAGTCAGTGCTCTTAACCACTGAGCCATCTCTCCAGCCCCAAATTAATTTTAAAAAGTTTCTTAATACTTAACTCAATTTAATTTCTCATTTTACTTTTTTCCCCAATTTTAAATATATGTTGTGTGTGTTTTGTCTTAACGTATGCCTACGTACCATATTCATGCCCAGTGCCCTGAGAAGCCAAAGAGGACATTGATTCTCTGGAACTGGAGTTGGAGGGGTTGTGAATTACCATCTAAGCGCTGGGAATCGAACCCAGGTTATCTGGAGGAGCAACAAGTGCTTTTAACCACGGAGCCATGTCTCTGGCCCCTCAATTTAACTTCTTTGCACTCCTTTAATCCCAGCACTCGGGAGGCAGAGGCAGGTGGATTTCTGAGTTCAAGGCCAGCCTGGTCTACAGAGTGAGTTCCAGGACAGCCAGGGCTACACAGAGAAACCCTGTCTCAAAAACCAAAAAAAAAAACCAAAAAAAAAACCCAAAACATCACAGTGGTTATGTGACGTCAGACTCAGCAGTGTTGCTGAGCATTGTTGAAATGCACACGCAGGAAGTTCACCTTCACTGTTCTGACATCCGAATTCCACAAAGGGTTCTGAGCTATTTCTCATCTCTATTCTTGGAATTCCCGTGGCTCCTCTTTCTATTTGGTCGGAAGAATTCACCTCAAGAGAGAACAGTCGAGAAACTGTTAAAAAGAGCCCTGACGTCAACGTGGTCATCTCCCAGGTCTTACTTGTTTTCTTCTCTTTAAGGAAAGGTATATCAGGAGGTCACAGTAGAATAACATAATGTCCCAGGAGTTCAGTTTGTGCTGATTATGGGATTATGAAATTTTTTATCTTAGGGCCCCTGGCCTACGTAGAGTCCGAGCCATTCCCACAATTCCTTGCTGCTACCTCTGAACTAATGAAACAATCAAAGCAATGAATCCAATTAAAAACAATGGTTCATCTGTATTTCAGATCCCATTTTGAGTAGATGAAGCATTTGCACTTCTGAGTCTCTTTCCTATGGGACACGAGTCGAGTTTGCAGTGGAGAGGACCCTGTAGAAGGAAAACTATGGAATAAAACAAATATGGCCATTTCTGCCTCTTAGTTCCCTTTTTAAACTTTAAAAGCCAGAGCCCTAAAATAAAGAAATCCTTTTACTTTTCTGAATAGACTGTCCCAAATGTAGCAATCCCTCAGTATCAGTCAGTATTTCCAAGACCCTGCATGGATACCAATGACCTTAGATGTCCAAGACCCTTATCTAAAATGCTGCAGTGTGCACATAAACTATCCACACCCCCCCCCATGCACTTACATTAGATTACGTATCACACCCAAGGCAATACAAATGCCCGGAAATGACCAGTAGGATGTTTTGTTTATGGGATGGTAAGAATAAGAATCTATACATATTCATTACAGACTCTGGTTTTTTTTCTTTAAAAAAAATGTTATTTATTTAATGTATGTGACTATATAGTTGCTGTCTTTAGACACACCAGAAGAAGGCATCCAATCACACTACAGATGGTTGTGAGCCACCATGTGGTTGGTGGGAAATTGAACTCAGGACCTCTGGAAGAGCAGTCAGCGCTCTTTAACCACTGAGCCATCTCTCCAGTCCCAGACTCAATGTTTTTATCCAATATCTAAGTTCATGTCTAGTGAGCACAAGGGTATGGAGGCTGAAGGCCAACTTCCGAGTGTCAACGGCCCGTTCCATATGAGTGCTTGCTTCTACTCTAGGATTCCGACAACAGTCCGAGCTACTGGCTTTCATTGCACACTAACAAACATCACCTGTTGTTAATTGTTTTCAAGTTGCCAGCTTGAGGTAATCAAGAGCCTTTCCATCAGTGCCTGCGGATATGAAATATGTCGGATGATCCGGTCTGCAAAGTGTCTCCTGTGGCACCGGGGAGAGTTGCAAGACCTGGAGAGGGTCTGTTAAAGATCAGTGGCAGACATGTTCTTCATAGAACAGGACAGGGCAAGCCTGCAGCTTAATGTAAAGTGCTTGCCTGGAGTGAGGTCCCCCCACACCCCAGCACTGCAAGATAAGAAGGGATAGAAGCACAAGGCCAAACATGTGACAATTCTGGGCTTCATTCCAGGCCTTTTCTTTTGCAGCTGGGCACCAAAGAAGGCTATCTCACCAAGCAGGGAGGCCTGGTGAAGGTAAGGGAGTGGGGTTTGTAATCTTGTCAGATTGTTTTTTTTAAAGGAAAATTATGAACTTATCTTGAGCCACTTCTATTACCTGAGGAATGACTTGGCTGTTCTCTGACGAAGCCCTGTGTGAGTGACCTGCAGTTCATACTAAAAAGGAAGCAGTGTGCAGCGTGTTCCGTGGAAGGGTCAAGAACAAAGGGGCCAATTTGCTCAGAAACATTTCTTTCTTCTTTAAAGATTTATTTACTCATCTTATGTATATGAGTACACTGTAGCTATCTTTAGACACACCAGAAGAGGGCATCGGACCCCATTACAGATGGTTGTGAGCCACCACGTGGTTGCTGGGACTTGAACTCAGGACCTACTGGAAGAGCAGCCAGGGCTCTTAACCACTGAGCCACCTCTCCAGCCCTCTGTTTACTGAAAGGTAGGCCAAACACATCGCTGGTGCTTAAGAAAAATTACATTATAAAATACCAAAGTAAACACAGTCTACAAATCCAGGGCCCCTGCCTGCTCCCTGCTGGCAATTGTACCTTTAAAGCTCTCTTTAATTTTCACATGTCATAGCCATGGTCATGCAATGTGTTAGCTCCTGTCTATTTGAGAGTCAGAGTCCTGCCCTCTCTCCTGTAAACCAGGCTGCTTGAGTCTAATCTATTCGTGCAGTTATCCGTGTCCTTACTAGACTGGATGCTCACTGAAGATGGGAGACATTCATTTTTTGTAGCCTGCTTATTGATTCATTTGTTTCATATCCAGAGAGGGTCTCCTTCACAGCCCAGGCTGACCTCAAGGATACAGTCTTACTTCTCAGCAACCGCAGTGTGAGGATTAAAGGCATGAACAACTATGCCCGTTGAATGTTTATTCTGCAATCTTCTATTGTCTCTTTTAACTGGATGCACTGCCAGCTGAGACAGATCAGGGCATTATTCAGACATAGGAAGGAAATAGCAGCAACAGTTTCTGCTGTTGAGTCCAGAGAAGATTCAGAGTGTCACGTGATTAAAGGATCCTAAACTTCAACTGTATCAGCTTTAAAGTAATAATAATAAATAATAATAGATGACATTACTTTATATGCAATGGGTAAATATGCATTATATATAAATGAAGTTTCAAGAGTATACACAAAATATACATAAATTTCTGGGGTGGTGACATAGCTCACAGAAGGGTCTCAAAGTTGATACCAATTTTTATTATAGCATTAATAAAACAGAAACGTAAGTGGCTTGTTATAAATCACCTTGAATATTTAAAACACCTGGTTCTATTCATTTAAATAAACTAGTGGTATTTCTGTTGTGATCTTGGAACATAGAGTCATC